>NW_027362761.1:808026286-810426286 GCF_046119375.1 Phyllobates terribilis
TGATATAATATTATGTTTTTAGAAATGTAGATTGGTTCTCCGAATGACAAAATTCTATCGTATAAAACTCATGGGACACAATTTCCAGGCAGAGCAGAAAAACTAACGGACTTTATTAGAGATAGATAGATAGATAGATAGATAGATAGATAGATAGATAGATAGATAGATAGATAGATAGATAGATAATAGATAGATAGATTATATTTTACGGTGTATCAGATTGGAGCGAAATCTCTTACAAACATTTCTTTACACCCTATTTTATTTTTAGAGTATTTGTTTTTATACAATGTTGTGTTATTCATATTATATATTTAACGTTTATTTAAATTAGAATGTGAATTTGTGCTTTTCTACAAGTCACTTTTCCACTTTTGAACTGATTTCTTCTTCTCTTCGCAGCCCTGCACATCCGCTATGTCTATGGATCACATACAGTTTAGTTGCCGCTACAGAAAACTTTCTTTACCGTAAAATTCCTTTTTTCCTAATTTTGCCAATTCTTTATTTTTCTTTAACCTTATCTAGAAATGTATTCTTTTTATTTACTAGACATAATGCAGCCTTTAATTCCCATGTTTCTCTGGATGGATCACTGCTGCTAGATACTAGACACAGATCTGCAAATCATTGTTAACTTTTAAGTGAGATCAAAACTGAATAAAATACATTTTTTGTTTATTTTAGGATGCACATTGGTTACAGTCAGACTCTACTAGCCTGCATGGTTGATAACAGTTTACAATAGAGTGCATTCGATTGCATAGTACATAGGGATGCCAAAGCCTTTAGAGGTAAGAATACTTTCAGTAACACTAGTAAGCAGGAAAAGTTTGTGAACCCTATAACCAGTACATTCAAATAAGTAGAAATACTTACGAGAAGCACAGGCCAATCTAGCATCTCTCCAGGGGGAGCTTTGCATCACTCCAGGCCAAAAGATTGGGGTCCTGCCTGGAAGATCCGTCAGTGGCTTGGGGTACCGAGCCACAGCCACAGCAGCACTGGGGCTAAAGTACAGTCCTGGAGGAGGTGGGGGAGGACTGAGGCTGCTGAAGCGGGGCAGCCCTGCCAGGAGGCCAGCAGCTGGAGAAGAGGTGGAGGCCACAGCAGCTGGGGACACAGAGGTGCTAGGAGTCAAGGCTGCCCCAGCCAGAGAGGGGAAGCAGTGCATCACTGGTCGGCTCAGGATGTCATTGATTCCATGAGGAGTAGCCACTGAGACCTGGAGTGGAGGTGTCCCCAAGGAGGACAGACCTCCTGTAACTGGTGGTGAGGAAGAAGAATGTTTTAGGGACAGCTGATTTGGAGACCCCAAAGGTGGAGATGGTGAGGAGGAGGATGATGAGGAGGAAGATGAAGAAGATATGGAGGAGGAACAAGGCTGGCTTGGGAGGGCATAGGCTGGGTACAGGGGGGTCTTCATCTCTGCCATGCTATGTAGAGCTGCCAAGGGTGGGCTGCTAAGGAGAAAAGCGCTCTGCCTAGTGCCATCCATCTGCCCTAGAGCTAACATCACCAGGCCTGTAGGGAATGGCTCTTTAATCTCCAAAAAAAATGAAGAATGAAAAAGATATTATAAGTTTATGCCAAAGTGTATTAGATCCTTCTAAATCAGTGTATGGGGAAAGCAAGTTTTATCGCTATAGGATCAGGGCTCATCAGACTGTTGTCCCAGGGGTGGATCAGCTGGGGAACATAGACCCAAAATGTCCACCACCTCCTCAAATATGTCTGATCGAGGGCACCAGCAGCAGCAAGGAGGGATCACAGACTGGGGACTTCTTCCTTTAGAAGAGAAACTTTGAGGAGCTCCTGAAGAGAGTGGAGGAGAGCTGACTGGCGTTACTGAAAGTGAAAATCCCGTGTGAACATCTTCAGCAGCCCTTCATCTCTAGGATGCAGTCACTTATAGGGAAGGTCCAGCCGGTGCCCGGTACTCTCTGGATGGCACCTGCTTTCCACTTTCTTCTCCTTCAGGTCGTGGAGAGGCTTTTATTCCCTCAGCCCTCTGCTAGTGCCTGCTCCTGGCTGACAGCGCTGATGAAGCTCTCAAAGGTAATACAATCTTTCCATCATCTCCTACCTCCTTAAGGCGGGGGGATGGAGACTCAACTTTGAGCTGTCAATCACACAGCGGGGGCGTGGCCGCCATCACCTATAGAGTGTGAGCACTGGTGCAGATGTGGGACAGTCACCCCACCTCGCGCTCTGATTGGCCCGAGCATCCGTCCTAACATTCCATCATTTGCATACGAGGCGCGCCCCCCGATAATAGTGGGCTGTTCAGTCAATGGAGGGCGCTCTCTATTGTCCTGTGATAGTGCCGAGGACAGACCCCTCAGATCTACCGTCTCCTCACTGCCCACAGAATGGCACCAGGCACCGCATTCATCAGCGCCATATGGCTCCGAGAGCAAATAATGGCCAATATGTTACCTCGTTATGTACACCCCAAAGATGAGTAGACACCCGACTGACCAGGGAGCGCCATGTCCTGAGCAACAGGCGGATCAGTCCACCACTAACACTCTGTACACATGCAGCTGAGCTGAGACCACTGAGAGTTTACATAGGACTGCAGGTAAACTACAGTCTGTCAGCGCATAAAGTTATCATTAGCCAAAGACATAGTTAAATCACAAGTTCAGCTCTGCTACATCAGTGCAGATTCTCTGGGACTCACACAAGTAACTAACAAGGAGCCAAAAGGGGAAAGGTGATTCTTCTACAATTGATTATATATATATATGTGTGTGTGTGTGTGTATATATATATCTATATACATGTGTGTGTATATATATATGTGCATGTATACGTATATACATATGTATATATTATATTTATAATATATACATATCTGTAAATGCATAGATATATAATGTTTTATATATATATTTATTTATTTATCTACAGCCCTAAAAAAAAACAGGTAAGATAATCACATACAAATAAACCCCGGATTTCCCTCTCTTTTCATGGGATTATCGTATATTTTCAGTATTGATCCAGTGCGGGTCTGTGATTGTATATTCAGGTCACATAATCGGTGTCCTCAAAGAAAGGAGAATTATTGGTCTAAAGGCATTCTCATCAAGGAAGCCGGCTAATATGAACTGCGGCATTAACGCTGAGAGCAGCTAGTCACAGCCTGCGTCTCCAAAATGTGCCTGTATCAGGGAGCCACAGCCTGCGTCTCCAAAATGTGCCTGTATCAGGGAGCCACAGCCTGCGTGTGCGCAAACAATTAGAGATAGATAGATATAGATATAGATATATATCTATATCTATATGTATATAGTTTTTTTAATTTAATTCTTAGATTGTAGTCCCCTATACATTCATATACATTAAGTGAGTTACTATTAATAAGTGTTTTGTAAACTAGATGTCATATGTACAAATAAATATATATATATATGTATATATATATATATATTTATGTAATCATATATAAAATCTAGTTTTAGGACCTAATATATATATATATATATATATATATATATGTGTGTGTGTGTGTGTTTTAGGACCTAGAAAATATATAGATAGATAGATAGGTAGATAGATTTATATATAAATATATATTCTAATTCTCTACACACGAGTGTGTGTGTGTCAGTATGTGACTGTTTACCTTTTCTTCCTTAGGTTTGGGTAACTAGAAATATATATACACACACGTAGATACATCTATATATACATACAGTATATTCGGCCCTGTAGGGCCCCTGCCGCAGCAGTCTCCTGCAGTATACAGCCCTGTGCACATGTAATACATCGGATCGGTATGTTCTGTCCCGGGTACATTATGTCCCAGCTCTCCACCAGTGCACAGGTGGGATCAGGAGTAAATGGCCGCATTCGCTGTGGCTGCACATACAATCTTTTCTCCTGTCTTGTGCATGAATCGGCTTCATGAGGGGGAGCTGGTTATTGGGGTAATAGGGGGTGATCTCCGTGCTGTCCCCTGGGCTCCAGGTTCACCCTAATTTCTGACTCCATGTAGCTGTCCTGTATACGGTCCTCATACAGTAGGTAGCAGTCCGGATTGCACATGGTGTGCCGAGTACTTACCGCATTGACACCATTGTATTCTATGGAATAGCGGAGGACATAGCGGCGTGTTACACCCTGGAGACACCACTGCTGTGCAGCCCGATCTCAACTCTTTGAGTCGGTCTGTCTGTCTGTCTATCTAGTTCTCCAGTATCCCCTGGAGAATAAACCATGTCAGGTAAGGTTATTACTCTGATCTTCAGAATAACATTGCCATAAATAGAAATAGATGTAAATCACGGCAGTTTCTATTGACCAAGAAGATGAATATATTTGTGAAATGTTAATGACCTTTTAAATGAGCTTCAGGATTTACTATGGAGCTGAGGTAAACTCCCATGATGATTGTACAGCGCCACATCCCGGGTATCACCGTGTACTCGGCACTGAGAACGGCAGGAATGAGGATCCCCGGGAAGGTGGACGGGGGGCCAGCCCGGTGTGCGGGGGTCGCTGCTGTCACCTTACAGCAGACCAAGGGGATTCAGAGCGAATATTCACTATTGTCATATATCATCTATTATCTTTCTATCTATCTATCAGCTCATGCATTTTATCTATGTATTTATCATCTAATATCTCGCTCTATCTTTTACTATATTTCTCATACATATTATATATCTATCATCTAATCTATCTATTTATTCTATTATCTATCTCTCTATCTATCTATCTATCTATCTATCTATCTATCTATCTATCTATCTATCTATCCCATAACTATTTATCTATGTATTTATCATCTAATATCTCTTTATATCTATTAATATTTTTCTCATACATTTTATTTATCAATCTATCTTCAATCTACCTAAAATCTAATCTATCTCATATCTATCTATCTATCTATCTATCTATCTATCTATCTATCTATTATCTATCTATCTATCTATTTATGTATAAAAAATAAAAGTAGGCAGTACTCCAAAAATAGTAAAAAGTGGACTTTGATTAGCCCATGTGACTGGGACATTTCGGTTACAAAGAACCTTTTTAAACCTACCTACTTTTATCTTTGCCCTATATATTGCAACTGGATAATTATTTGGGAGGCCCTGCACCCATACATTTTATCTTTATATTTATCATCTAATATCTGGTTTTATCCTTCACTATCTTTCTCATACTTATCTATCTATCTATCTATCTATCTATCTATCTATCTATCTATCGATCTATCGATCTATCTATCTATGTGTCTGTCTATCTATGTGTCTGTCTATATATCTATCTTTCTGTCTGCTATCTATCTATCTATCCCATTTCTATCTATCTATCTATCTATCTATCTATCTATCTATCTATCTCATACCTTCTATGTTTCTATATTCTATATACATTCTATATCTCCCTATCATCTATCCAGTGTGTTTTAAGACAAGATTTCTATTCACTGCTCACTTTGTTATGAGTGTTGAACTTGTAATTTTCCAGTGCATATCCTACATATGAACTATCTACCCTATCCTCCTATACTGTACATGACATGAATTGTATGCTTATCTATATAATATATTCTGATTGATATATATATATATATATACATACATATATATATATATATATATATATATATATATATATATATATATATTGTCTGTGTGGTATAATTTAGCATATAATTTTGCATCATATTTTTTATCTAGATATAGCTTCTTTTTAGAATCTGTTTGTTCCCCAGTGTGCTTTCCAAGTCTAGGATTTGTAGGGGACATTATTTGTATAAATGTATGTAACATAGTGGAAGGGTTTCCATATTTATATTGTGAAGTCTTCATTTTCTTCACAATGCATTGCATTTCTACTACATAAAGTCACTTGTAGAATGTTCTGCTGTCCTGGCTGTCATCTATCCTTACACTTTTCCTGTTCTTAGGGAATAAAAGATTTATAGTATAAATGTCTGGAAGAACTTTACCTACAAGTTGTTAGATCTGCTAAAGTGTTTCAGGCAGTTTGGTTTTGGTGATGCAAACACACAATATAACTGAAAGCCTGCCTACTAAGTAATCCTTTTTTTCAAAGTCATCTCCAGATGAGGACAGGGGATTTTGCAGGTATTGTTTGTCTGATCTTCAATCGCCCTCTAGTGGAAGAAAGGCTCCTTACATAATATACAAATTAAAAACTCTTTCATGAACAGGAGTGATAATAGAATAAGCCGAGTTGATATTCTATATGTTTAGTACTTTCCCCCCTATACATGGTTTCAAAGAGCACATACGGGAAGTGGGGCAGGCATCGCACCGCGAATGTCGGAAGTGGGGTAAACCCCGGAGTATGTCAAGGCAAATAACATAAAGAAAGAAATCCATAAAGACAAACAGAAGTAGTGTTCTGACTACATGCCCCTTATTCCTCTTCCCTTGTCTACTTGATAACATATAAACTAGTATTTACCCAATGATATTTGTTACATTATTGTGGCCCCCTGTATATTTCATATTACCTAACATTATCTTCTCCTCTTTCTCATACATGTTTCTGGGCTTTGTTTTTTTCCTTTTCTTACATTGCCTCTTTTTTTTTTTCTTATATATTTTCCTTTTATTTTGCCCCATCTCATTATAACATCATTTTACTATAGGCTTTAGCACACTTTCGGTCACTGGAGTTTGGCCAACTTCTGTTTTCCTTTATGGATTCCTTTATTAACATTATTTGCTATGACTCAATCTGGAGCTTGCCCCACTTCCAACATTCACGATGCGATGCATGCCCCACTTCTGGCGGGTACACGTCATTCCCCAATCAAGCATGTCACCTCCTGCCGGCGTGGCGCATACAGTATATGTTCACACACATACCTTCTGCACGCACCAGTCTCTGTCAGTGGTAAGCGCTTTCCTTTTCTTTTTGCAGGTTTACTTTACGCATTTTCTTTTCTTCCACTTGTTGCCCAGATTTAGTACTTATCTATATGTAAAAAGGACGTACGTCACTGTATATAAAAATATGGTGCCAGGATAGGATACCACTCCAGACACTCAGTGAAGAAAAAATCCGGCACTCAGAGTTGCAGAAAAAAATCTAATTTTTTTCTGCAACTCTATGAGTACCAAATTTTTTCTTCACCTAGTACTTTAGAGATGAGCGAACACGATCTTAAAAGTTCAAGGTTCGTACTGGACAGCTAATGTCCGGTGTTAAATACCAAACACAGACTTCTCCCAGAAGTCCGTTGCAATGTTCGGAGTTCCAGGGAATTAGAGAGAGAATTTTTTTCCAGATCCAAAGTTCGAGTTCCCATTGTTTTCAGTGAGGTTTGGGTTCTGGTTCAAGTTCGGGTACAGTTCTGGTACCCGAACCAAACTTTGAACTAAAGTTCAGGTCGGGTACCAGAACCTGAACTTCCACAGGTCCGCTCATCCCTACTTATCTATTGACTATTGCTGACTTTCTAACTTAGATACATTAGATCTATGTACTGTTATTAGTTGTCCTGCAGCTTTTGGATTAATCTGTTACATTATTCCATTGCTTGTGTTTGGTTGAATTTGTGAATAATTGTTGTACATTCCTCTCTAATTTTCAGTTTATCTGTGCAATCATGTTTTTTTAATTTTATCATTTTTCGCATTCTTTACATTTTTTATTTTCTTTTATTTTTTTTTAATTCTTTTTCATTTTTTTCCCATTTTTGTTTTGTTTTCAGTTTCTTTAACTTTGTAGTTTGATAAATATATTCCAAAAATGCTTTTTTTTTTCTATATTTTTATATTAATACTGTTTAATTATCATTATTGAATGTATTTATTTATATAACTATTTTGTAATCTGTATAGGCCGTGAACAAGGTCTCATGACTGAAAAGTTAACGCTGGCCCATATGCGCAGACCTACTGTTATGAAATAGATGAAATTTGGATGTTCCATGGTATCTTTTCTACTCAGGTTGGATATTATTATTATTATTATTATTATTATCTTTTCTACCATTTAGCACCCACCCATTTTACCTTAATTGACCATATGAGCCTAAGGATGGCATGGTAAGTGGCCTATTCCTGCACATGGGCTTACTAGTGTATTTACCTGTTCCCTTGTGGGCCAGTCCATGGCTGGCCACAGTATTGTAGTAAAACAACCAAGTTCTATGCCACATTATGTTATTGTGTCCAGTCAGTTACATGCCACAGTATTGTAATTGTTACTTACTTACCTGTACTGATATCGGTGCTGAGCACTTCCGAGTAGTCCCAATTCTTCTACTGCTCGGCAACCCAATTAGCTCCTTTTGACATGTTCAACTCCGGTCATTTAAACCTGGCACAGGAGGCAAAAAGTCACCTGAATATTTAGGTACTTGCTATCCTGCTGCTACATAATTCCACTATTCTTTTGCACAGCTCTTCTACATCTGCCATTGTTGCTCCAGCACTGCTACATCAGCCATTGTGGCAAACACAGTACTCCAAGATCTGTGGACCAGACTAAGCCGGTTAAGATCTGAGGCCCAGCCCTGCGTTAGTCAAGATCCAGAGACCAGACTGCGCCAGGCAATACCTTAGGCCCAGCCCTCATCCATCTGGACCCTTCAGATGTCCGTTGCAGGTCAAGTCCCAAAGATCTGGCGAAGACTCAAATCCAAAAGTCAACGTCTGCGGCAGTGACCAGGAGGCACGAGTGAACTGGGCCATTACTTCCGACATTGACGTATGGTACAGCATAGCTCCCAAGCATCCCAGATTCAGCAAGCTGGCCCCGATTTGAGGGCTCAGTCCCACGTCCCGTCACGTCAGAGCTTTTGTCCTGGCTTCTATACTCACCTCTCTTCTCTATGACGTCTTCATCGCTCCGCAGCTCCTCCTCCTCAGGGGCGGGCCTGCTCTCTTCTCAGTACATAAATTAAATTATATATTCACTGCTTCTTCTCTGATCGAGTTTCCCTGGGACTCATCTCCGTGTTCACAAGCTGCACCTCTACCAATGAGCCACAACTTATACTGATACACATAGGATAATTTGTTAATCTTGACCTCTATTGCAAGCAATGAACACAGAAGCAGGTTATACATGACCATAGAAATACATAATGTATTTCTATGGTCCCTGTATACTGAGGTGAAGAAAAATATTTTTTTGTTCATATAAAAGTAGTACTAAGCAATTACAAAAACATATTTTTTTTTCTGTCTCAAACCCACAACCTTAACTTTACAGGCCAGAGCCACAAGCTCTGGTGATGTAGTAGGGAGAATTTTGTTTACTTGATTTCTATTGCAAGCAGTGACCTACAGGCAGATTATACTGATAGAAATGTATTTCTATGTAAAACGTATGTATTTGTATTCTAGAGGGAAAATAAGAGATTTTTTCATCCTATAAAATTACTAAAAATAATAAATAAAAAAAAGACTTGATAATGAAAAAAATAATGTCATTTTTAATTCCTTTTTTAAAAAATAACAAACATCACAAATCAGCAAATAACACAGACATATGTGGTGTCCCTGTAATCGTAAAGACTCGCACAACACAGCGATCAGATTTTTTCAGGGAATTGGTAAATGATGTTAAAAAAAATGGCATGATTGATATTTTTTCTCTAGTAAACCCATAAAAAATTTAATAAAATTGTAATGCTGAGGCCGTGTTCACAGGTCGTGTAAATGCTGTGTTCTTTCTGCAGGTGTCCGCACCTCACAACAGAATAACAATTTCCTTTGATTATTGCATGTTTGCTGTATTTCTTTTATGCGTTTTCCCCTTATTTGATGCAATTTCGGTGCAGATATGAAGCATAGTTTTTAATGCTTTTTTAATAGTACAGAAAAGCTTTGCTTCTGTGCTTAAAAATGCAGTGGCATTTTTTTTTTCATGCGTTTTTCAGAAGTTTATAGAGAAAAACAGCACCAAAACCGCAGTGTTCAGCAGCGCCTTCAGACCACAGAGGGCTCAGATTTTATGAAATGATATCCACTTTGCTTCAAAATTTAGACCTTGTTCACATGTAGTGTAAATGTTGCATATTTTCTGCTGCTTTTTTTGCACAAAAATTCTGCGGTGTTTAACTGTCCAAGCAAAGTGGATGTGATTTCATCAAAACTGCGTGTCCACGGACGCAGGATGCACAGATGATGTTGCACCGGCTCTGGCTGCATCGGGGATGCCGGAAGGTTAGAGCTGCCAGCTAGCACTGACTTGCACACTAGACCAGAGACTAGTGAATCCATCCGCTCATCTCTAGTCCCAAATGTCCCAGATACAGAGGACAGTCCCGGATTTGGGTCCACGCCCTAAAGTTTTGTGAATCTGCTGAATTTCCCTCACTACCACCGCCCTTCTGACAACCCCTCCTGCCAGGGTATAAAGAACTGGTAAATGGGTGTGGATTGGGGTGTGGCAAGGGTATGACCAAAATTTCCCTCTTTCTGTTCTTCAAAAGTTGGGAGATATGCTGTATAGTGAACAGTCTGGGGTTGTGCAGCAGAAGGGGTGGAGGCCTACTACATTGCGGGAGGCCCAGAGAGCATTGATTGACTTTGTCAAAAGGACTTGTGGCTTAGCGGGAAGAACCGGAGACCCCACTAGAGCCTGGAAGATAAAGGGGATCATTAAAGAGATATCCTTGTTACTGTGAACACTGTTCTCATTAGACGCTATATATTCATAATATAATGCTGGATGCGTTCTTCTGTCCGAAGCCGGTATAAACTATGCCTTCGCACTGCGCCTGCACAGTGTGGCTGGAGTCAGAAGGACGCATTCCAGCGTTAATAGACCAGTAAGAGGCTGAGACTGGAGGAGGAGTGAGGCACCGGAGACTGCAATATGCATAGGTACTGGCAGCATACCGCGATCTCTGACGCCATTAGGACAAAACGTGATCTCTGGCGAGGCTGGAGGAGTAGCGTGGCGACGGAGTCAGCGCCTGCGCATAGCGCAATCTCCGGCGTCATTTTATTGAAGGCAAATTTGCACACAGTGTCTTCAACAAAACGGCGCTGGACAGCGTGGTATGCGCTTGCTCTGACTCCAGCACCATTTTATTTAAATATTTAACGCAGACGACGCACTCCAGGGGAGCGGGTAAAGGTGAGTAAGAATGTTTTTTTTGTATGTATGTATGGAACAACAGCAGCGCAGGCAGGATGGGGAGCATATACCAGGATTGGGGAGCATATAATAGGATGGGGGACCAGGATGGGGGAGCATATACCAGGATGGGGGAGCATAAAATAGAATGGGAGACCAGGATGGGGTAACATATACCAGGATGGGGGACCAGAATGGGGGAGCATAAATTAGGATGGGTCACCAGGATGGAGGAGCATATACCAGGATAGGGGAGCATATAATAGAATGGGGGACCAGGGTGGGGGAGAATACACCAGGATAGGGGAGCATATAATAGGATGGGGGACCAGGATGTGGAAGCATATACCAGGATGGGGAAGCATATACCAGGATGGAGGGCCAGGATGGGTGAGCATATACCAGGATGGGGAAGCATATACCAGGATGGAGGAGCATAAAATAGAATGGGAGACCAGGATGGGGTAACATATACCAGGATGGGGGACCAGAATGGGGGAGCATAAATTAGGATGGGTGACCAGGATGGGGGAGCATATACCAGGATAGGGGAGCATATAATAGAATGGGGGACCAGGATGGGGGAGAATACACCAGGATAGGGGAGCATATAATAGGATGGGGGACCAGAATGTGGGAGCATATACCAGGATGGGTAAGCATATACCAGGATGGAGGACCAGGATGGGGGAGCATATACCAGGATGGGGAAGCATATACCAGGATGGGGGACCAGGATGGGGAAGCACATAATAGGATGAGGGACCAGGAAGGGGGAGCATATAATAGGATGGGGGACCAGGATGGGGGAGCATATAATAGGATGGAGGAGAATATACCACACTGGGGGAGCATATATCAGGATGGGAGAGCATATACCAGAATGGAGGGCATTATATCAGGATGGGAGGCATATACCAGGCTTGGGGAGCATATACCGGGCTAAGGGAGCATATACCAGGCTGGGGGAGCATATACCAGACTGGGGGAGCATATACTAATTTGGCAGAGCATATATCAGTGTGATATGCAGAAGTAGCGCTGTTGCTTCAGAAGCATCCAGCAACTAGAGGGGTTAACACAATCACAGGAGACAGGGAGTGGTTAGCAGAGCCCCAGGGGGATTGTGGGGGAGTTGTTTACTGTTCTGGCTGGAGCCATAGAGAAAGGTGGTGTGTGATCTGTATCTCACAGAAGACAAGGGAACAGAATTCAGGTCAGGAGGGAAGCTAAACACAGGTCAGATAGACTCCCTGAGCTAACAGTGTGGAGTATTATTGGGCAGAAAGATAAGGACTAGAAGGAATCGTGTCATAGGGATCATCTCCCTCATCAAACCCTCCCCCACTCCATCTCCATGCAGGATAAAGAATGCTGTGAACTAGTGAGTCCTTGTGAAGGAAAATCCTGCTGTTTATGCATAGAAGTGTGCTGCCAAGAGATCTAATCTGTGCTGAATTATGCTACTGAAGAGACTGAGGTTACTGTGCCTGCTTTATGAGACTGTACTGTAAAGAAGATTGCTGCTGTAATATCCCTGAATTGCACTGCCCGTGCTTCAGATTAAATTCCACTGTTAAACTGTTGAAAAAGACTTTTGTCAGATGTGTCTGGTCAGCAACAGAATCTATCGTGTGCCTGAGAGAAGCTGCCGCCTATGGTCGCCCTGAGTAACGGTTCCCCCAGGATTCATGAAACCTGTCTCGCCCTATCTGAACCTAGCGGCGTGCATGTAACATCAAGATGGGGTCCAGGATGGAGAAGCATATAATATGATGGGGGGAGCATATACTAGGAGAGGGCACCAGGATGGGGGAGCATATAATAGGATGGGGGAGCATACACCAGGATGGGGAAGCATATAATAGGATGGGGGACCAGAATGGGGGAGCATATAATAGGATGGGGGACCAGGATAGGGGAGCATATAATAGGATGGGGGAGCATATATCATGCTGGGGAAGCATATACCATACTGAGGGAGCATATGTCAGGATGGGAGAGCATATACCAGGATGGGGGCCATTATACCAGGATGGGGGGCATATACCGGGTTGGGGAAGCATATACTAGGCTGGGGAAGTATATACCACGCTGGGGGAGCATATAATAAGATAGGGGACCAAGATGAGGGAGAATATACCAGGCTGGGGGTATACCAGGTTGAGGGTGCATATACAAGGCTGAGGGAGCATATACAAGGACTATTGAACCCGTTCTGCGCTCGGGTGGCAACCATTTTTATTGGTACATTTTTGTGTTATGTTAAAGGCAACCTGTCACCAGAAATAACGCTGTTAACCTGCAGATCTGCGTTTAATCTGCAGACTAACAGCGTTATTATGCTGCCTGACACCTGCACGCAGCCAAATTCACCTGGGAGAAAATTACCTTTTTTCTCCCCGGCAGCATTTGGCTTCAGTCATGGGGCCGGGGGCGGCGCCGGTTCAGTCATTGGTCTGTAGATGTAGAGTCATTCCTTTAATTTTGTAGTACAATACTTTAATAAAATAGCGCGTGCACATACCGCGCTATCCGGCGCCAGTTTTTTTTAAGACATTTTGTTCAAAATGGCACCAGAGATCACGGTATGAGGACACGCTGACTCCGGCACCATTTTATTGATTTAATGTACTACAAGGTCAACATAGCAGTGTGCATGCACCGCCCACCACCATTATCCCTATTGCTATGTTGACGTTGTAGTACATTATTCAATAAAATAGGACCGGAGTCAGGTTGATACAGGGATTTATTCTGACTGCTGGTTTCAGAGTCGGGAGGGAATTTTTCCTCAGGTGAAGATTGGCCAAATCATTTGGGGTTTTTGCCCTCCTCTGGATCAACTTTAGCAATTACAGAACTAACAGGTCGAACTTGATGGACGCAAGTCTTTATTCGGCTTTACTAACTATATAGTAATACTATATAGGGCGAGCGCATACCACGATCTCTGGCACCATTTTACTGCAGACACTGTATATGCGAATTCGCAGACACATTGCCGGAAATGTACCAATAAAAATGCTCGCCACTCGGGCGTAGAGTTATAGTGTGTTGACAGCAATCTTGATATTATTGTATATTGAACATTGTACCCTGCAAATACTCTGCAACTCACGAACTACCCTTTGTTTTAAACACCCCCTTCCCATATTCATACTCAGAGAATAAATAGTTAAGCAAGTTACTTTCGCATTATCCTTGTCTGTGTGTTGCATCCAGTGACCTGTTTACACCTGAACTGCTACATCAGCCACCACGCCAAACACAAATCTGCTATTCTGGTCATTGGTGCTACAACACAGCTACATCAGATATTGCAGCTACAACTCTGCTATATCAATATCCAATATACCAGCTCTTCTACATCAGTCTATGCTGTTCCAGCTCTAATACATTGGTCTTTGCTGTTCCAGCTTTACTAAATCAGTCTATGCTGTCTTTGCTCTGCTACATCTATCACTGCGGTTCCAGCTCTGGTATACCAGTTCAGCATCTCCTCTACAGCCCCTTACTTTATCAATGCCAATTCTCTTCAAATCAAAACCTGCAGTAAATTAGTAGCATTCAGTGTTTTTATGTCCAGCAAAGGGTCATGTCCAAAGGCAAAACCCATGTTCCTGAAACAAAACTGACCTCATAGGTGACTATAGGATAGCTTCTTCATCCATTCTCCTCTGCTCGTTCACACTAGCATATACATCAGACGAGTGCTTTCTGATGTTTTATTGGATGGTACTCAGACGAATGTTATTCTATGGTGCACTGCAGATCTGTGGGGTTTTTTTCATGCTGATTCGCACAAGTCTATGGGTGCATGTGAAACATTGGACTGCACTCGGATGTCATTTGAATGCAGTTCGATTTCTGCAGACGCATACAATGGAAAAGATGGAGAAATTAAGATCTCCATCTTTTCCCCACCTATGATACAATTGCATGTGATTACAGTTTGAGCAGAGTGTTATTAACATTGGCCCGATTCTCTCGCAGAAGGAATATACGATCGTGTGACCCTGGCCTATATGTGAGCCCTGAAAGACCAATATTACAGATGTTGTATTGAGTGCTTTACTGTTATTACATTTGCGTTAGGCCTCATTCATACATTCGTTTTTTGCCTACAAGTGCTATCCATGATTTTTACGGATAGCACTCGTATCTATGATAATCTATGGGACCATTCACATGTACGATTTTTTCCTCGGACTGAGTGGGCCATGGAAAATATCGGAGACATGTCCAATTTTGGTATGAGGGTCGGATCAAAATCGGCAAAGCAAGTCAATGATTCCACGAAAAAAATCAGACTGCACTTCGATAACATCTGAGTGAAGACTGTCGGATGGACTTTCAGAATGGAGAAGGTGGAGAAACTGTTTTCTTAATTTCTCCATGTACGAGAAAAATGGATTATACTCGTACCACACTCTGATCAAACTCTGATAAGAATAATCGATCTGATTTTCTTGTACGCAATAAAATCAGACGTCTGAATGACGCCTTGGGGCATGTGCAGACGAACGTATATTCGGTTTGAGCGCGTTCCAACAAAACATTTCATCGCCCTCAGACCAATATTAGTCTATGGGGCCGTGTACATTTCAGATTTTTATCTTGGACGGAGACTATCCAAGGAAAAAAGTGCTGCATGTCTGAGTTTGATCCGATATTCGGATCATACTCGGCCATGCAAGCCAATAAGTCCATGGAAACCATCAGACTGCACTCAGATGAAATCTCAGTGCAGTCCAATTTCCACAGACAGACAGAATGGAAAAATGGAGAATTTTTTTTCGCCATCTTCTCCTCCTACTCCGAGAGAATCAGATCACAATTAAGACCACGTTCACACGGTTAGCATTTAGTTAATATTTTACATCAGTGTTCTTAAGCCAAAACCAGGAGTGGGTGATAAATACAGAAGTGGTGACGTGTTTCTATTATACTTTTCCTCTGACTGTTACACTTCTGATTTTGGCTTACTGATATAAAATACTGAACAAATACTGAACATGTGAACGTGGCCTGTGTGTGTCCATACAAAACTCAGACATGTCCGTTTTTCTCCAACATCATGGATGAAAAGTGCCAATATAAGTCTATGGGTCTGTGAAAAACCCATACAGCACATGGATGGCATCCGTATACCATCCGTGTGCTGTCTGTATTTAACATTGCAAAGTATAGGAGAAGCTTTGGAATTGATTACCATATTTTTCGGACTATAAGACGCACTTTTTTCCTCCAAAATTTTGGAGGAAAGTGGGGGGTGCGTCTTATAGTCCGAATACTATATACCTGGCTGTGCGTGGTGGTGGGTGTGGGAGAGCGGCAGGGGGGGATCAGCGTGGCACAAGAGGCAGCAGCCACCTGCTGCAGATTTCGCTGTGCCCGCTACTAAAGAAAATGAATATTCCCTGGTCCACACGCCCATGGGGATTGAGAGCAATGAATATTCATTTCTCTTAATAGCTGGCACACTGGAGCCACGCTGCGGCTCCTGCTGCCTCTCTGCGGTCTGTGTGCCCGCTATTAAAGCTCATGAATATTCTCCACAACCCACTCCCATGGATTGTAGTGAATATCCATGGTCTTTAATAGCAGGCACACTGACCGCAGGCGGTAATATTGCGGAAAAAAACGCAGCACTACCAATTATTTTGCGGAAGTGCTGCGTTTTTGCCGCCATTGACTTGCATTGGAACACATGGATTACGCATCACTGGATCTGTACATGCGGAATCCAAGCGTTTCAATGTGTGGATGGTACCCGGGTCTGGAGGAGGCTCTCCTCCAGACCCGGGTACCATAGAACCTGTAAAAAAAAGAATAAATTAAAAATTAAATATTATATTTACCTTCTGATGGCCCCCGGTGTGCTTGTCTTTGCTTGCCGGCAGATCGCAGTGGACTGAAGGACCTGCGCTGACGTCATCGAGTCATGTGACAGGTCATGCGATGCTGACGTCGGCAGGTCCTTCAGTGTACTGCGAGCTGCCGGCAAGCCAGGACGAAGCGAATAAAGACACCGGGGGCCATCAGAAGGTAAGTATAGATTTATTTTTTTATTTTTTACCATTCTTTAAGGTCACATTATATAAATCCATGCCGGTTGCATGGATTTATATAGTGTGACCAGGTTGTCAAGCACTTTCCAAGTGATACTAAAATCGCTTGGAAAGCGCTTGACAACCCGCATGCGGAAATGCATGTGAAGAACGCTTCACATCCGCTTGTCCCTGGCAGGAAAAACGCATGTACAATCCGCATGCGTTTTTTTCTGCCAGGGAGATGCAGAAATGCTCAGGAAAAATCCGGAGCATTTCTGCATCGTGGGCACATAGCCTGAGAGTGTCGGCAGCAGAGCAGGACAGCGCTGGAGGAGAGAGAATGTGAGTATGATTGTTTATTTTTTTTGTGGGCAGCGTAATGGGGGCACAGAGGGTGCCATGCATACCAGAATAGGGGCTCAGAGGGTGCCATACATACCAGGATGGGGGCTCAGAGGGTGCCATGCATACCAGGATGGCGGCTCAGAGGGTGACATGCATACCAGGATGGGGGGCTCAAGGGGTGCCATGAATACCAGTATGGGGGCTCAAGGGGTGCCATGCATACCAGGATGGGGTATCAAGGGGTGCCATGTATACCAGGATGGGGGATCAAGGGGTGCCATGAATACCAGGATGGGGGATAAAGGGGTGCCATGAATACAAGGATGGGGATCAAGGGGTGCCATGAATACCAGGATGGGGGATCAAGGGGTGCCATGCATACCAGGATAGGGGATCAAGGGGTGCCATGAATACTAGAATGGGGATCAGGGGGTGCTATGAATACCAGGAAGGTGGATCAAGGGGTGCCATGAATACCAGAAAGGGGGATCAAGGAGTGCCATGCATACCAGAAAGGGGGATCAAGGAGTGCCATGCATACCAGGATGGGGGACCAAGGGGTGTCATGCATACCAGGATGGGGGATCAAGGGGTACCATGCATACCAGGATGGGGATGGGGGCCACGTATACCAGGAAGGAGGGGCCATATATACCAGGATGGAGGATACTAACAGAATTGGGGGACATTACCCCAATACCAGTGTCAGCAGCAGACCCCCTCCCCCATAACAGGGCATCATGACCACATTTTTTGCTTACATTTTTTTTCCCTATTTTCTTACTCTAAAACCTAGGTGCGTCTTATGGTCCGGTGTGTCTTATAGTCCGAAAAATACAGTAATTTATCCATCCGAGAAAAACACTGATGACACACTGATGGTAAACCGGACACACGGACCGTACACTGATGACATAGTGATCCAAAACACAGATGTCACCAGTACCATTTTTTCATGAATATGTTTAAACTTGGACATATGAATGAGGCCTTAATGGTATTATTGGTCTTGGTATGGTGTGTTTTGTTAGGTAGAGATAATGCTAATATAATACTATGTATTCACTATGTAGTATTAATGGTAGTGGACATTGTGTAGCCGTATTATTTGGGCCTTGCATAGTAGTAATTTCGGTAATATTGGCCTTTGAGTAATGTTTTTTAAGGTTAGCAGCAGTGTATCATAGGCGGATTATAATGAGGGCAATCCGGGCGACCGCCCGAGGCCCCGAGCCTGCAGGGGGCCCGCGGCTCCGGGCGGGGTGTCTAATGCCGGATTGCCCTCATTATATGTGCGGGCCGCTGCGGCACATACCGGTAGCAGTGGCAGGAGGGGGGGCCCCGGACCGCTCCCCCAGCAGCGGCTGCCGCTACTTCTTCATCGGCCGGGCCAGCAGTTAACTTCCCTGTGCTGGCCCGGCCGCGTCACTGCTAGGAGACACGGCCCTGTGCGCAGCCGTGTCTCCTAGCTGTGACGTCACGCAGTGCGCGCCCAGCCTGTACTGCTACTTACCACCGGAGAGGAGAGAGAGCAGGCAGGAGGAATGGAGCCGGGGGATGGTGAGTGTGTATGTGTGTGTGTGCAGATGTGTGTGTGGGCAGATGTGTGTGTGGGCAGATATGTGTGTGTGTGGGCAGATGTGTGTGTGTGGGCAGATGTGTGTGTGGGCAGATGTGTGTGTGTGGGCAGATGTGTGTGTGTGGGCAGATGTGTGTGTGTGGGCAGATGTGTCTGTGTGGGCAGGTGTGTGTGTGTGTGTGTGTGTGTGTGTGTGGGCAGGTGTGTGTGTGTGTGTGGGCAGGTATGTGTGTGTGTGGGCAGGTGTGTGTGTGGGCAGGTGTGTGTGTCTGTGTGGGCAGGTGTGTGTGTGTGTCTGTGTGGGCAGGTGTGTGTATGTGTCTGTGTGGGCAGGTGTGTGTGTGGGCAGGTGTGTGTGTGTGTGTGGGTGGGCAGGTGTGTGTGTGTGTGTGGGCAGGTGTGTGTGTGTGTGGGCAGGAGTGTGTGTGTGTGGGCAGGTGTGTGTGTGTGTCTGTGTGGGCAGGTGTGTGTGTGTGTGTGTGTGTGGGCAGGTGTGTGTGTGGGCAGGTGTGTGTGGGCAGGTGTGTGTGTGGGCAGGTGTGTGTGTGGGCAGGTGTGTGTGTGTGGGCAGGTGTGTGTGTGTGTGGGCAGGTGTGTGTGTGGGCAGGTGTGTGTGTGGGCAGGTGTGTGTGGGCAGGTGTGTGTGTGTTTGTGTCTATGTGGGCAGGTGTGTGTTTGTGTCTGTGTGGGCATGTGTGTGTGTGTGTGTCTGTGTGGGCAGGTGTGTGTGTCTGTGTGGGCAGGTGGGTGTGTGTGTGTGTGTGTGGGCAAATGTGTGTGTGTGTGTGTGTGGGCAGGTTAGAAAGTCTCGCCCTGTTGAACACTACACCTAACTTGAGGCCACCACCTCTTGGTTGTCCAATGTTCTTGCTTCTCTAGGGCTCTTCTCAGATATTTGTTATGCACACGCCCGGGCTAAGCGGCGTGTGCGTGTGATTGGTAGTGATTCCACTTGACCGTGCCGGAGAGTGAATGCCTGGAGGGGCGTGACTAAGTATTCACCCGATCCGACCAGGGTCGCACGACGGCATACGACGCCAGTGCACCAAGGAGGAACCGAGCAGAGGGACCAGGTGCTACTCCAGGACAGACCCCGGACACGGCTGTTGACCCACACAGGGGAATACAGGAACAGGCTGGTAGGCTGGCACACAGACTGGTGGGTATAGGCAGGCACGACTGGTATGCAGGCAGGCGGGTATGCAGGCAGGGGGGTAAAGGCAAGCACAGCTAGAGTGCAGACAGGGAGGCACTAGCAGGTAGGAACACAGGCGGGATAGGACCCAGTACACACCGGGACTCAGGAACAATACAGGCAGAGGGTTACAGGCAAGCACAGCTAGAGTGCAGACAAGGCTGAGCAGGGAGGACAGGGCTCTGTTCACACGGAACAGACAGGAAGGGAAAGACAGAGCCAGATACTCACACAGTACTTGCAGAGACAACAAGCAGGAGTTAGGTACGAGTTCAGACTCTGCAGAAAAAGGAAGGGAACGGACATAGAGGCAAAACAGGTAAAGGACAGGAGAGAGTTCAGACTGGAACTGAGTGTACGGAGGAGACCGACACTGCAGAGGGATACAGGAGCGGGTCTGGGAATACGGCCCCCAGAGAGGCGGAACGAACAGGCAAGGAGCGTGTTCAGACAGGACAGACCAGACGCAGGAGCGGGTCTAGGAAATCGGCCACTAGAAGGCGGAACGAACAGGCAAGGAGCGTGTTCAGACAGGACAGACCAGAGAACACAAAAAGGACACAGTTCAGACACGGGAGCTGATACCGCAAAGCAGGAGACATACAGGACTCAGTTCAGACACGGGAGCTGAAACCGCAAAGCAGGAGACATACAGGACTCAGTTCAGACACGGGAACTGATACAAAAAGCAGGAGACAAGAGACGGGACCTGGCACCTTCAGAGTGCAAGCACACACTGAAGGAAACACTATGCTCAGGCAGGGATAGAAGGGAGCTGCTGAGCTATATACCAAGTGACAGACAGCAATAGGCTGAGGACGCACAAGGGGTGTGACCCACAGCAGGTACAAAAGGCAGGAAGTGATCGGGCGCCGCCCTTAAGCAGCAGAAACAGACACAAACAGACAGCATGGAGGGAAGCCAGAGAGACATTCTGGACAGGAGATCAAGTGCGCCCTCTTGCACAGTGGGAGATGGACCACCATGCAAGGACGCCGCCAGGTATGTTACAGTACCTCCCCCCTTACGCCCCCTCTTCTTCAGGCCTGCCAGAATCTTCCGCAGGGAATTCGAGGGCCAGTCGTTCACTGGGTTGGAGGGGGACAGAGACTTAAGGGTAATCTCTGCTTCGAGGTACATCTTGTCAAGCTCACAGGAAGAAATAGACGGGTTATCACGTACATAATGAGGAAAAGTCACTGTCTCTTTGTTATCTGGTGGTATCCCGGAGGATTCAGGAAACAACTGGAGGTCCTCCGCCGGGTCAGAAGAGTGCAGAGGCTCAGAGAAAACAACTGCTTCAGAGTACACTAGGTCGGACTCACTGGAGGAAGCAGGCGAGGTATCGGGTACCGAGTATAGGAAAGTCTCTGTCCATTCACCACCAGGTGGCACCCCGAAGGGTTCTGGAGACAGCTGGCGGTCCTCCGCCTGGTCAGAGGGGTGTAGAGACTCACGGGTAACCTCTGCTTCAGAGTACACTAGGTCGGACTCACTGGAGGAAGCAGGCGAGGTATCGGGTACCGAGTATAGGAAAGTCTCTGTCCATTCACCACCAGGTGGCACCCCGAAGGGTTCTGGAGACAGCTGGCGGTCCTCCGCCTGGTCAGAGGGGTGTAGAGACTCACGGGTAACCTCTGCTTCAGAGTACACTAGGTCGGACTCACTGGAGGAAGCAGGCGAGGTATCGGGTACCGAGGATATAGGAAAGTCTCTGTCCATTCACCACCAGGTGGCACCCCGAAGGATTATGAACACAACTGGAGGTCCTCCGCCTGGTCGGAGGGGTGTAGAGACTCAGGAGTAACCTCTGCTTCGGAGTACACTAAGTTGGACTCACTGGACGAAGCGAGCGAGGTATCAGGTACAGAGTATAGGAAAGTCTCTGTCCTTTCGCTACCAGGTAGCACCCCGAAGGGTTCAGGAGACAACTGGAGATCCTCCGCCTGGTCGGAGGGGTGTAGAGACTCGGAGGTAACTACCACTTTGGGGTACCCATTGTCAGGCTCACAGGACGAAGCGGACAAAGTATTGAGTACCGGGTGTAGAGAAGTCTCTCTCCATTTGTCATCGAGTGGTATCCCGGAGGGTTCAGGAGGCAACAGGGGATCCTCCGCCAGGTAGTAGAGGTGCACAGACTCTGAGGTAACCACAGCTTTGGAGCATCCTTGGACATGCACACCGGTTAAAGAGAAAGAAGCATCTGATGCCGGGTGCAGGAAGTTCTCCTGTGTGGAGTCTGGATGGGCAGAAGTCTCTTCGGCCAGGAGAACTGGTGCACTACCCACGCACATTACCCATTGGGGTTTCTCCGGGATACAGGGAGATGAAGCTTCAGTAGGGACTTCAAGGTTGGGGTCAGGAGGTCTCAGGGAGGACAGACCCTGGCGTGACGGCTTGCCTCTAAGTCTAGCACGTCTGGACTGCCTCTTGAGGTTGAGAGAAGTATTCCGGAAAGCGTAGTCACCCTGTGAGGATTCTGGGTGGGCAGTAGTCTCATTGGGCTGGAGGACTATTGCGCTACCCACACACATTACCCGTCGGGGCTGCTCCGGGATATTGGGAAGTGAAGCTTCAGCAGGGGCTTCAGAGTTAGGGTCCTCGAAGACCATACGAAAGGCCACCAGGAAGGCCTGCAGGTCAAGGATGACAGGATCCCATGCTTCCCATATGGGGGTGACCCATTTCAAGGCATCACCCGCTAGGTAGTCAATCATAAAGGCCACTTTAGCCCAATCGGAAGGAAAATAGAGAGGGTAGGCCTTAAAGTGTAGCATGCATTGCTCCACAAATGCACGACACTGTCTTGGATCCCCATAGTAACGTGGCGGATCCGCAGGAACGAGAGCTGATAGATCCATCTGGACGGGTGCGTAATTCGCCTGGAACTCAGCTAAAGGGGGAAAAAAAATTATTTATTTATTTTAATGCATGTATTCGCTGGAAAAACTTCTCAAAGAGCGAAGGCCGTGGGGCTCAACGGGAACCATGGCCTGAGCATGCTGTTATGCACACGCCCGGGCTAAGCGGCGTGTGCGTGTGATTGGTAGTGATTCCACTGGACCGTGCCGGAGAGTGAATGCCTGGAGGGGCGTGACTAAGTATTCACCCGATCCGACCAGGGTCGCACGACGGCATACGACGCCAGTGCACCAAGGAGGAACCGAGCAGAGGGACCAGGTGCTACTCCAGGACAGACCCCGGACACGGCTGTTGACCCACACAGGGGAATACAGGAACAGGCTGGTAGGCTGGCACACAGACTGGTGGGTATAGGCAGGCACGACTGGTATGCAGGCAGGCGGGTATGCAGGCAGGGGGGTAAAGGCAAGCACAGCTAGAGTGCAGACAGGGAGGCACTAGCAGGTAGGAACACAGGCGGGATAGGACCCAGTACACACCGGGACTCAGGAACAATACAGGCAGAGGGTTACAGGCAAGCACAGCTAGAGTGCAGACAAGGCTGAGCAGGGAGGACAGGGCTCTGTTCACACGGAACAGACAGGAAGGGAAAGACAGAGCCAGATACTCACACAGTACTTGCAGAGACAACAAGCAGGAGTTAGGTACGAGTTCAGACTCTGCAGAAAAAGGAAGGGAACGGACATAGAGGCAAAACAGGTAAAGGACAGGAGAGAGTTCAGACTGGAACTGAGTGTACGGAGGAGACCGACACTGCAGAGGGATACAGGAGCGGGTCTGGGAATACGGCCCCCAGAGAGGCGGAACGAACAGGCAAGGAGCGTGTTCAGACAGGACAGACCAGACGCAGGAGCGGGTCTAGGAAATCGGCCACTAGAAGGCGGAACGAACAGGCAAGGAGCGTGTTCAGACAGGACAGACCAGAGAACACAAAAAGGACACAGTTCAGACACGGGAGCTGATACCGCAAAGCAGGAGACATACAGGACTCAGTTCAGACACGGGAGCTGAAACCGCAAAGCAGGAGACATACAGGACTCAGTTCAGACACGGGAACTGATACAAAAAGCAGGAGACAAGAGACGGGACCTGGCACCTTCAGAGTGCAAGCACACACTGAAGGAAACACTATGCTCAGGCAGGGATAGAAGGGAGCTGCTGAGCTATATACCAAGTGACAGACAGCAATAGGCTGAGGACGCACAAGGGGTGTGACCCACAGCAGGTACAAAAGGCAGGAAGTGATCGGGCGCCGCCCTTAAGCAGCAGAAACAGACACAAACAGACAGCATGGAGGGAAGCCAGAGAGACATTCTGGACAGGAGATCAAGTGCGCCCTCTTGCACAGTGGGAGATGGACCACCATGCAAGGACGCCGCCAGGTATGTTACAATATTCATTATACCAGCTCCCCAGAATACCAAAGCTAGGGTGGGTGACCGCGAGCCCTGGTGGTGGTCATAACTGCGGCCACCCAGGGGCAATACTCCATAACAACAATACCCTGAGGTGGTGTAGGATGTAAGGACCTATTCACACTACATTCAGTGCTGCATTCAGGTCTTTACACAAGGCTTACAACTGAATCCCTGAAATTCAGGATTGTGCTGTCTGAAATGAGACATCTGAAAGCAGAGCAAATGGAGCCTAAAGATTCAGACTTTAGCCTCGGTTTGCCTTTGTTCAAATCAATGGCTATGTCAAGGCCCATCTGAATGCCATTTTTCAGGGATTTAGATAGAAGCCTGGAAAGAGGAGATGAATGCATTGCAAAATTCAGTGTGAATAGGCCCTTATATCTGGAGTCTTGATATTGATGCCACATGCATTTTACTTGTTTTTAACTTAAAAAAAAATACACACACACAAATTATACACACACACACACTATACATACACACATACACACACACACACACACTATACATATACACACACAGATGTGTGTGTGGGCATGTGTGTGTGGGCAGGTGTGTGTGTGTGTGGGCAGGTGTGTGTGTGTGGGGGCAGGTGTGTGTGTGTGCGCATGTGTGTGTGTGGGCAGGTGTGTGTGTGTGATGTCTGTCTGTGTGTGTGTGTTTGTGTGTGTGTGTGGGCAGATGTCATTGTGTGATGTCTGTTTGTATGTATTTTTGTGTTTCAAATGTGTTTATGCGTGTCTGTATATATTTGTGTGTGTGCATGACTGCATGCGGCCTCCTGCTGAGTATAGTTGGCGCCGTGCGGCCTCCTGATGTCTCTGGGGGGGCGCCGTGCGGCCCCCCGCTGTGTATAGATGGCTACGTGCGGCCCCCCGCTGTGTATAGACGGTGCCGTGCGGCCCCCCGCTGTGTATAGCTGGCTACGTGCGCCCCCCGCTGTGCATAGATGGCTACGTGCGGCCCCCCGCTGAGTATAGATGTAGCCGTGCGGCCTCCTGCTGTGTATAGATGGCGCTGTGCGGCCTCCCGCTGAGTATAGATGGCGCTGTGTGGCCTCCTGCTGTCTCTGGGGGGAGCGCCGTGCGGCATCTATACTCAGCAGGAGGCCGCACGTAGCCATCTATACGGTGCCATCTATACACAGCGGGAGGCCGCACGGCGCCATCTATACACAGTGGGAGGCCACACGGCGCCATCTATACACAGCGGGAGTCTCAGTGCTTTGAAAGAGCAGTCAATAAATTCTGCTTGACTAATTCTGAGCACCATAAAGTCTGGTTCGCTTCTAACCTGCTGTCTTCATTTTCAGCTTGCTGAATTCTAACTCATTTACTGTCATTCGAGACGATGGCTTTGCTGGTCTCTTTCACCTTGAATACCTCTATGTGCTCCACTTAATGTCATATTTTTGATTCTGTTCTTCTTCATCTTATGGCATGTGCAATTGTATGAGCAAGTATTCATATGAATTTATGACCTACTTAAACCTTTGAGGACCTTAAATTTTATTCAATCAAATTTTTTTCCAGTTTAAAACTATGGGACATATTTGTGCCTTGGTCCTCAAAGGGTTTTTAAAGAGGCTGCAAACATAAATACGAAACAAATAATTCAATTAGTGCTTTTTGTGTTCATTTAATTGTTATTTGAAGTCCATTTTTTATATACCTTGAAATTAAGCCCTACCCCATGGAATGAAGCCCTACCTACATGACATCTGAGAGCTACATGGATCCCGCATGTGAGGTGCCTGTCCGTCACTACTATTCAGTTTTAGGGTCCACTCACTAAGCCATATATTCTCTCATGCAAGATAATAGAGCCAATTATGCTAATGACACTCGGCTCAAACTCTGTCAGAGCTTCAACTGAGTGTGATCCGATTCTCTCGCAGCACAGATATGGAGAAGATGGAGAACTTAATTTCTCCATCTTCTCCATAGTCTCTGTGAGTGTTCATCGGACTGCACTTGGATGACATCCGAGTGCAGTCCAATGTTTTACGTGCACCCATAGACTTGTATGGGTGCACATGGTCCGAATATCGAATGAGATTATTTTCTCATGCCAATAACAGCAGATCTGCACTGTCCCATAGTATAACAAAGGGCCGAGTCCTATCCGATAAAACATCACATAGCATTCGGCCGTGTTATACGACAGTGTGAGCGAGCCCTTAGAGTCAAGGAATATTTAAATGCAGATGATGATATTACTCTCCAAGTGTATATTTTTTTAGGCAAGTTCATAGTAAATGCTTTGCCTTTTTGACATGTGATCAACTAAAGAACAAGAAAGATTTAGGACCTCCCCTATAGAGAAACGGAAAATAGTTTGGAGGACTTGCATGTCCTTTTTTATTTATTATGAGAAAATCATAAAAGATCCCGTTTTTTAACCATGCTGTGACTTTCTGCTGAGGGAGAGGGAGAGAGCTGCCCTATTCAGAGTCTGTAATAAGACCTGCTGACAAAAGTGTTGAAGGCACAGTCTAATGTGAATTAACAATGAAAAAAAGTTAATTTCACAAATGACTTGTATTTTTTTAATACAAACTTTTTTTGTGTTTACAGCTCCTTTAAAGGGAATCTGTCATCAGGTTTTTGCCACCTAATCTGAGAGCAGCATAATGTAGGGTTAGAGGCACTGATTCCAGTAATGTGTCACTTACTGGGCTGCTTAGTGTTGTTTTGATAAAATCATTGATTTGTCAGAAGGTAATTATCACTAGATGACTAGTAAGTTCTGTAGGACCTCACCCCCATCACTGATCAGTAGATTTCTGTGTACACTGAGCATGGGCAGAAAGCTGCCAATCAGTGGTGTGAGTGGGGCTATACAGAGCGCAGCATTCAGAGAGCTGCTAGATCTGCAGCAGATAAAACGGTGATTTTCTCAAAATGACAACAAGCAGCTGAAAAAGTGACACATCGCTGGAATCAGGGTATCTGCCCCAATATTGTGCTGCTCTCAGATGAGGCAGCACAATTAATATTGTGCCAAATTAATTTCCCGTGAACTATCACATGATCTATCACATGGGATCATGTGACATGTCACGTGATAAATCAGGTGTGGGGGGGGGCCCGCGCCTTCTAAACTGCCCGGGGCCCTTGCTACTCTTAATCCACCCCTGACAGTGTTACACAATAATTATACATGTAGGGATCCTCTTTTAAGTGGGAGGGGGTCCTATGAAGCTTGTACTTTGGGGCTTGGGACCCTGATCTTTTCAGACCCTAGCAACACCCCTAACTCTCAGTGAATATAAAACTAATCATCTATTGAACAAAAAGCAACAGTGACATTCTAGCAGGGTGCCACCCCATTTTCCCTCATATGAAGTCACACTTTAGTCCTGGTAATGTATATGCGATAAAATCAAGTGGCAGTCTGTGATCCAAGTGCCTGTGCTAGTGAGGCCACTGGCAGTGTGGAAAAATAGTTTACACCATTGTCTTTACCACCTAAATCCTTGCCAAGAACTCATAAGTTATTTCCTTGCTACAAATGACTGTATACCAGGCTAGAAACAGAAAAAAATGACCGGCGGTGTGTACAGGTGCTTACTAGGAGCTTACTGGAGGTAGCTGCTCCTAGTAAGCACCTGTACACACCTATTTCTTGTTTTGGATGTGCTGGTCAGTTTTTTCTGTTTCTATGTATAAACTTTGACTGAGCACTCCGCCTCTATGCCGCAGGTGGTTTTTGTAGCAGGATCTTATTATCCCACACACAAGCAGACATATGTCTCTTAGAGAGGAGTTCACATTGGTAGGGTCCTGACATTGAGAAACGCCTTACCGTGGCTACCAGGTACACATGAATTGGCCAATTTATGCGCTAAGATTTCTCATTTATTTCTATTTTCTACAGCAGTAATGCTATTCATATTTCATATATTTCATGTTCGCATACTTAGCGTTACAGTGAGCTGCTTTGTTTTTTATTTGTATCCCAGGCTAGATCACAGGCAGCCCCAAATCAAAAACCTCAAAATATAATGTTTTTTGATCGGTCTCCTTGAAGGGTTCAGTGGTACAACTGATTCACATAATGAATGAGAACAATACCATGGCAGACTATGGGATTCATTCTCACCACAGTTTCCCTCCAGTGTTTCCTTCCACACCAGAGGAGAAAAAGCCAGTTGGCAGGACAAATAAGAACCAGACCTTAGAAGCAGAATTGACAATGCAATTGATCTAGATTTATCTAGCCACTCCTGCACTATAATTGTTTCTCTATATAATTTTATGTACACTTTAAGGGTATGTTCACCCATCATAGTTTTTTTTGGCGTCACAAATCCGCAGCAAAACTTGATCTCTGGCAGAAAAGAAGCTGAAACAAAAATGTGTTTTTGGTGTGTTTTTTTTTTTCACTGTCCTTTTGTCTCTTTATGCATGTACATAAAGTTCAGTGAAAAAAAACTATCTCATTCTGGTTTTGGCATAGTGGGGGAGGTGAATTGTTGAGGAATAGTTTAGACACTGGCAATGCATTGATTTTGTATGACACTATTTACTTTCACACTATGGGGTCTGCCATTCAGTTGCACAGGTACTGTTCAATTTCCCACTTCCCTGGGCCACAGATATTGTTCAATCTCACATGCAGCTCAGCCAATGTTTATACTGTACACATCACTAATTTAATTAAACTCTCCTACTACAAACAACCATCTCAGTGACCAAGACAAGATGGTCACAAAAATAAATGAGTTTCACATACTGCTGTACTTGCTTATTTTCACTAAAAACGCAGCAAAACCTAATAGCTATTTTCACACATCATACATACATTCATCACACATGAAAAAACACTGAAAGAAGTGACATGCTCTACTTTCCAAAAAAGGCTGCAAGGGACAAAATAGCCAGCAAT
The DNA here is from genome assembly GCF_046119375.1 of Phyllobates terribilis. Classification (NCBI taxonomy): domain Eukaryota; kingdom Metazoa; phylum Chordata; class Amphibia; order Anura; family Dendrobatidae; genus Phyllobates; species Phyllobates terribilis. The sequence continues at coordinate 808,055,789 of NW_027362761.1, forward strand.
AAAAAAAACATGATGTGTGAACAGAAAATTCTGGTTTCTCATAGACTTTGCTGGTATTGCAAAAGGCATCTGAAAATTTGCATAAAAATCTGCAGCAAAAAACGCTGAAAAAAACATGATGTGTGAACATAGCCTAACTTGTCTAAAGGTAATGTTCTCTTTAAAAAATATATTTAGATGTATGTTTATAGATCACTGCAAGGAAAAGAGAAAAGAACCACATGCATCAAGCAGCACACCTCTGAATGAAAAAGGTATCATTTTATTCTAGAAACTTTGTAGACAAAACATTTAAAAATATAGACACAACAGGGTCTGGCCCTTATGACTGCCCAAATTAGTAGATGGTTATCAATACAGATAATCAAATAAATAGATAATGCTCTATATGTAATACAATAGGTACATGTGTAAATACATCAGAATACACAGATAAGAGTTTGAAAAAGAGAATCCATAATCACTGTAAATGATGAACCAAAATTCCAATAGCCACAAAGAGATTTTTTTTGCCACCTAGTCATAGAAGTTTATACCTTATAAGGGCCCAATGGCAAATATAGAAACATGGACAGTATCAGATCCTTAATGCTCCTGCAGCATACTCAATGGTCATATAGGGTAATCATACATAATATCCCAAAGAAATATATAATAGATCTCTTGTTATATTCATACAGGGATAAATGTCCCAAAATAAATCATATATATAACCTGTATTTAGCGTGAATTAAGTGTATCACTAGATCTGACCCATCTGCATACACCTAGAGCTGACCCATCAGCATATACAGGGTGTAATGCCTGGCAAAAAGAGACGTAGAGAGATGTACCCAGTCAATGTGGCTAGTGCTAGAGAAAATGTTAGAACTCTCCTGTTAGGTTTTTTTTAGTTTGCTGGTCACATGACCATTTTTGCCTATTTAATCCGGCTCCGCCCTCCTGGCCTTGTTGGACTTCATTGTATTTACTACTCTTGAGCTAGCTTGGTGCTCTGTTGCCGTTCTCTGTTAGTTTTGCTAGGTCTTCTGACCTCTATGCTTTTTGTTGTGTGTTTGTCTTTGACTGCTACGATTTCTGCTAGGAGGTGTCCAACTTATCCCAGTCCCTAGTTCTTGTAGGGATCCCTCCCTCACATCTATAGGTCTTCGTACAGACTAGCCGAGGACTTTAGTGGGTCTGATCGCAGGATCAGGTTCCCCGTTACATCGTAGGGATCTAGTTTAGTTCTATTGTAGGGACAGATCTCCTGTCTTTCCTTAGTCCCTGTAGCAGATCATAACAGAATACCAGTCATATAAAGACGGTGAAGGAACAGAGCCCCATGCTCCACACGTTTCGCCGCGTATCCGCGCAGCTTCGTCAGGGGAATAACATCCACTGGTTTCTGGCTTGTCTTTATATCCTAGTTAAGTAAGTTAATGGCATACCGGTGTGTTTCCCTTGCCAACGTCACCTTGACCGGACCGGAAATGACGTAATCGGAAGTGACGTAGCCGATATCCCATGCTATTCATCCGGTTTGCGTTTAGTTGGACCATCATTTATTTTTAACAGGATAATGACCCCAAACACACCTCCAGGCTGTGTAAGGGCTATTTGACCAAGAAGGAGAGTGATGGGGTGATACGCCAGATGACCTGGCCTCCACAGTCACCAGACCTGAACCCAATCGAGATGGTTTGGGGTGAGCTGGACCGCAGAGTGAAGGCAAAAGGGTCAACAAGTGCTAAGCATCTCTGGGAACTCCTTCAAGATTGTTGGAAGACCATTTCCGGTGACTACCTCTTGAAGCTCATCAAGAGAATGCCAAGAGTGTGCAAAGCAGTCATCAAAGCAAAAGGTGGCTACTTTGAAGAACCTAGAATATAAGACATATTTTCAGTTGTTTCACACTTTTTTGTTAAGTATATAATTCCACATGTGTTAATTCATAGTTTTGATGCCTTCAGTGTGAATGTACAGTTTTCAAAGTCATGAAAATACAGAAAAATCTTTAAATGAGAAGGTGTGTCCAAACTTTTGGTCTGTACTGTATGTGTCTGTGTGTGTGCATGTATGATGTGAATATCTGTGTATGTCAGTGTTTATGACTGTGTATATATATTTATGTGATTTTAAGAATTTGTGCTCAACTATGTATGTATATCTGTATGTGTACTAGTGTTGAGCGAGCATGCTCGACACTGCTCGGTGCTCGCCCGAGCATCTCACTACTCGGGATGTTCGGCGAGCACCGAGCATTTCCGAGTTACTCGGGCGGGTGCTCGCATCTCCGCCCTGCTCGTTTGGCGCTCTTTACAGAGCCAATGAACATGCAGGGATTGCCAGCTAGTCACTGTAATGCCGCAGCCATGTTGGTTGTTGGCATTACAGTGATTGGCTGGCCGCACAGCGTCACCTCGAGTATTTAAAACCGGGCGCCGCTATCTTGGACATAGTCGCTCCGGATCAGACAGTGTAGGGGGAGTGCTGCTGAGTTAGGGAGAGATATATAGTGCGAAATAGGTAGTGTAGGGTCTCTAAAGCCTGCCAAATCAAACAAACAGTCCTTCTCAGGACTAATATCCATCCCAGATATCAGGCAGGCAGGCTGTATAGGAGACGCAGTGGTTATATCAGCAAACGCTGCATTACAGTCCTGTGTGCTCCTGTTGGTCAAATTGCTAGGCTTATCCCCCGGTCTCAGGGGCCAGGAAAAATCCTTTTTTTTTCATCTAAATCCTGTATTTTTTTTTTTCCTCAGTCAGACTGTACAAATACGTGTCTTATTAACCTTTTGGTATTCCCCCACCCCCAAAAAAAAAAATTGAGTGTGTCTGTGACTGTTCAGACACCAATATATCTGTTTAAAAGAGTCTGGTGTAGGCCAGATAACTAGAACTGTGGTCTTGCAGTTCCACGGGTCAAATCTCAGTATTATCCTGCTTTTGACATTTTTTCCATAAAAAAAAACTGTAATAGTGTCTCCCTGACTGTTCAGACACCAATATATCTGTTTAAAAGAGTCTGGTGTAGGCCAGAGAAATAGAACTGTGGTTTTGCAGTTCCACGGTTCAAATCTCTGTATTATCCTGCTTTTGGCATTTTTTCCATAAAAAAAAACTGTAATAGTGTCTCCCTGACTGTTCAGACACAAATATATCTGTTTAAATGTTTAAAAGAGTCTGGTGTAGGCCAGAGAAATAGAACTGTGGTTTTGCAGTTCCAAGGGTCAAATCTCTGTATTATCCTGCTTTTGGCATTTTTTCCATAAAAAAAAACTGTAATAGTGTCTCCCTGACTGTTCAGACACCAATATATCTGTTTAAAAGAGTCTGGTGTAGGCCAGATAACTAGAACTGTGGTTTTGCAGTTCCACAGTTGAGTGTGTCTGTGACTGTTCAGACACCAATATATCTGTTTAAAAGAGTCTGGTGTAGGCCAGATAACTAGAACTGTGGTTTTGCAGTTCCATGGGTCAAATCTCTGTATTATCCTGCTTTTGGCATTTTTTCCGTAAAAAAAAACTGTAATAGTGTCTCCCTGACTGTTCAGACACCAATATATCTGTTTAAAAGAGTCTGGTGTAGGCCAGAGAAATAGAACTGTGGTTTTGCAGTTCCAAGGTTCAAATCTCTGTATTATCCTGCTTTTGTCATTTTTTCCATAAAAAAAAACAGTAATAGTGTCTCCCTGACTGTTCAGACACAAATATATCTGTTTAAAAGAGTCTGGTGTAGGCCAGAGAAATAGAACTGTGGTTTTGCAGTTCCAAGGGTCAAATCTCTGTATTATCCTGCTTTTGGTATTTTTTCCGTAAAAAAAAACAGTAATAGTGTCTCCCTGACTGTTCAGACACAAATATATCTGTTTAAAAGAGTCTGGTGTAGGCCAGATAACTAGAACTGTGGTTTTGCAGTTCCACTGGTCAAATCTCTGTATTATCCTGCTTTTTGCATTTTTTCCGTAAAAAAAACAGTAATAGTGTCTCCCTGAATGTTCAGACACAAATATATCTGTTTAAAAGGGTCGGGTGTAAGCCAGAGAAATAGAACTGTGGTTTTCCTCTTCCACGGTTCTAATCTCCTTTTTATTACCCTTTTTCCATTGATAGTGCGAGTGTAAGCTATTTTATTTCATTTACAATGGGCAAGGTGCGTGGCAAGGGACGTGGAACTGGACGTTCTGGTGATGGTGCGTGTAGAGGACGGGGCCGTGGCCAAGGTGAAAATGTGCCACAACCAACAGCCACATCTTCTCGCTCCCACTTCTTGACCGAATTACTAGGGAAGCACACTACAACACCAGTATTGCGAACTGATCAGTGTGAACAGGTAATTAATTGGATAGCAGATAATACTTCCAGTTACCTGGGCACCACCACCTCCGGTCTGTCTTCCACACGGTCAAGTTTTAGTAGCCGTGAGTCTCGACCGCATACTCCTCCTCACACTGATGCTCCTTTCTCCCACCATGTCGAGTGTCATCAGACAGCAACTGATCCCACACTTGGACACTCTGAAGAGCAGTTCACTGGTCCATTTCCATATTTGTGCCCCTCGCCTGCTCCGCTTGAAGTGGTGGAAGAGGAGATCCCATGTAGCGATGCCCAAATATTTGAACAGCCACGGCCAGAGGAAGTCGACGTTGGCAATTTGTCACAAGAGGTGGACGATGACGAGACACAATTGCCACAAAGTGAGGAGGAGGATCGTGGTGCGCAAGTGGAAGAGGAGGAGGTGGTGGATGATCTAGTAACTGACCCAACGTGGCAGGAGGACACGCAGAGCGAAGAAAGCAGCACACAGGGGGAGGGAGGCAGAGTATCCCAACAGGCAAGAAGAAGCAGTGTGGTGGCCGCACACAGAAGGCAGGCAACAGTTCCCCTTAACACCAACACGAGGGATGTTGCCAGTACAACCGGTAGGTCTTCCAAAGTCTGGAATTTTTTTAAAGACTCTGCTCATAACCCCAAAAAGGCCATTTGTACCACCTGCCATGCCAGCATCAGCAGGGTTGACAAAACTACCAGCCTGACCACCACCAGCATGATCAGGCACATGGCAGCAAAGCAACCGACTTTGTGCGGCGAAACCCAGGGTCCACGACCAGTGTCAGCGGGTGTCACCACTGCTTCTTCCACTGTTGTGCGTGCAATAAAACCCCCTGTTGTGTGTGCAAGGCAATCCCCTGTCCATACTGCATGTAAAGATGCCCCCTCCTCTCAGTCTTCACTTGTTATGGCAGTTTCTCAAGAAACAGCATCAACGTCCACGTCCACGTCCCACCGCAGCGTTCAGTTGTCCATATCCCAGACCTTTGAACGAAAGCGGAAATTCGCAGCTAACGCCCCACAGGCCACAGTTCAAAATTCGCACATTTCACAACTGCTTGCGTTGGAAATGCTGCCTTTTAGGCTGGTGGAGACGGAATCCTTCCACAACCTTATGGCGGTGGCTGTCCCTCGGTATTTGGTCCCCAGCCGACAATATTTTGCCCGGTGTGCCATCCCCGCACTACGCAAGCACGTGTCCCAAAACATCTGCCGTGCCCTCAACAACGCAGTTACTGGGAGAGTCCACCTGACAACGGACATGTGGACAAGTGCTTGTGGCCAGGGATGGTACAGCTCCCTGACGGCACACTGGGTAAACATAGTGGAAGCCGGGACCCAGTCGGACCTTGGGAAGGAACACATCCTCCCCACACCGAGGATTGCGGGCCCTATGTCAGTCAGAGTTGCTCCCACAGTGTACAGCTCCTGCGCATCATGCTCCCCCTCCTCCTCATGTTCAGCCTCCATCTCAGATATCACCACATCAGTTACAAGCTGGAAGCACTGCAGTACTGCCTCAGCCAAGCGGCAACGGGCTGTGCTGAAACTCATAAGCTTATGTGATAAACCTCACACTGCTTGTGAGTTGTGGACAGCTGTGAAAGAGCAGGCAGATCTGTGGCTGAGACCGCTGAACCTACATCCAGGCATGGTCGTGTGTGACAATGGCCATAACCTGGTGGCGGCTCTGAGGCGAGGCGAGATCACACACGTACCATGCCTGGCTCATGTGCTTAACCTCGTGGTTCAGCGGTTTCTTAAATCGTACCCCGAGTTTCCAGATCAGCTCATCAAAGTACGCTGCCTGTCAGCTCATTTTCGGAAGTCGGCTACAGCTTCCGCCGCTCTTGCTGTGTTGCAGCAGCGTTTGCAGCTTCCAGCACACCGACTGGTGTGTGATGTCCCCACACGTTGGAACTCTACCCTCCACATGTTGCAAAGGATTTGTGAGCAGAAGAGAGCAGTTGTGGAGTACCAGCTGCAACAAGGCTGTCGATATTCAGGTCAGACTCCACACATAAGACCTCAGGAGTGGACCTGGATGTCTGACATATGTACCATCCTGACAAACTTTGAGGAGGCCACCAAGATGGTGAGTGGCGATGACGCAATAATTAGAATCAGCATCCCACTTGTCTGTCTTTTGCAACGCTCTCTGCAGAGAATTAAAGAGGAGGCATTGCAGCCAGAGTAAGATGAGATGGATCAAGAAGCCGTAATGGGCGATTACACACAGCCCAGCCTCATCTCATCCCAACGTGCATTGGGGGACAATGAGGGAGAGGAGGAGGAGGAGGAAGAACAGGAGCTGGTATCATGCGCTGTAGATGGTAGTACCTGTACAACTGTCATACAGTCGGTTCAGCGTGGGTGGCCAGAGGACAGGGGGGAGGTGGAGGAGGAGGAGAGCATGGTCAGTCGTCATCTTGGTGAGGACAGGGAAGTCTTGCCCGTTACCAGTCTGGCACGCATGGCTGACTTTATGTTACGCTGCCTTAACCGTGACCCTCGTGTTGTCAAAATGTTGGGTGACAGTCATTACTGGTTGGTGACACTTTTAGACCCCCGCTAAAAGGACAACTTTCACTCTCTTATTCCTGAGGTGGAGAGGTCTACAAAAATGTGGCAGTACCAGAAGGCCCTTGCTACAGAACTGTTAAAAAATTCCCATCTGAACACGCTAGCGGCAGAGGTCACAGTTCGTTGACCAACCAAGGCGTACAGGCGAGAGAGACACAACTCCAATCCAGCAGAGGCAGGGGAACACTGTCAACATTCTGGGACAGTTTTCTGAGACCCTCCCAGCTTACAGGCCCTGAGGCGCGGGGTACTCTCACAAGGAGTGGAAAGTTTCAAAAGATGGTGAGGGAGTACCTTGCCGAACGTACCAGCGTCCTCCGTGATTCCTCTGTGCCTTTTAATTATTGGGTATCCAAGGTGGACACTTGGAATGAACTCGCTTTGTACGCCTTGGAGGTCCTGGCCTGCCCTGCCGCTAGGGTGTTATCGGAGAGTGTTTTTAGTGCCGCTGGGGGAATTATAACTGATAAGCGCACTCGCCTGTCAACTTACAATGCTAACAAGCTGACCCTTATCAAAATGAACAAGGGCTGGATTGGGCCAGACTTCTCATCACCACCAAATGACAGCAGAGTAACATAAAGTCAAATCCACTGTGTTATTTCGGAAGGTGTATTCCCATGCACCCCTTCACACCCACACATGGGTATACGCTTTTTTCATTTCGGCTGTTTTTTGCTCTTCTCCTTATCCTCAGCCTCCACCACCATTATACCACCAGGGTGACCGTGGTCCGTGTTGCCAGCATTGCAAGTTCCTCCGTCCTAATTTTTGGCAGCTTTTGCTTGGAAGGCATAGGCAAAGACTATGGGAGACCCACTCCCTAATAATGGGAATAATGTTTTTAATATGCTGTGCTGCAGAGCTCTTGTAAGGGGCATAAAAATCATCTTGTTAAGCTACTGTGACCTCCACGTCTCTCCCAAGGGGCATTAAAACCGTCTTGTTAAGCTACTGCGACCTCCACCACTTTCCCAAGCAGCATTGATATTGTCTTTTTATTCCACTGCGACCACCACCATTCTTCCAATGGGCATTAAAACTGTCTTGTTAAGCTACTGCGCCTCCACGTCTCTTCCAAGGGGCATTAAAACAGTCTTGCTAAGCTACTGCGACCTCCACGTCTCTTCCAAGGGGCATTAAAACCGTCTTGTTAAACTACTGCGACCTCCACGTCTCTTACAAGGGGCATTAAAACCGTCTTGTTAAGCTACTGCGACCTCCACGTCTCTTCCAAGGTGCATTAAAACCGTCTTGTTAAGCTACTGCGACCTCCATGTCTCTTCCAAGGGGCATTAAAACCATCTTGTAAAGCTACTGTGACCTCCACCACTTTTCCAAGGGGCATTAAAACCGTCTTGTTAAGCTACTGCGACCTCCACGTCTCTTCCAAGGGGCAATAAAACCGTCTTGTTAAGCCACTGCGACCTCTACCACTTTTCCAAGGGGCATTGATATTGTCTTTTTATTCCACTTCGACCTCCACCATTCTTCTGTCGGGGTAAAAGAGAATATATATTTTTGTAACTTTTATACTTTTGTAACTTTTATACGCTTTTTTGCTTATGTACTAACCACCATTTTGTGTCATATAACAATAAGCTTTCCTTGCTACATATTACTCAAATCGAAACTTAAACTAAGACAGTTCCAGTGTTGCCAAGACTTATTTCAGAGAAACGAAACAAGATTATAAGCTGACGGCTGCAATATCTGCCCAGAGACTGAGATAAGGAGATGTGGACCAATCAGGAGTGGCCAGACACTGGACTTTCATGGCTTACCCCGCCCCGGACAACCCCTTTCCCCTCCCCATTATGTAGTGTATTTAGTTTTGTGTATGTAGGAATAAACACAGAACATTGCTGAGAACGTTGTCTGTAGTAGTCTTTTGAGCATGCTCTGAGTTTGAACCAGCTTGTTGTCTGACTCATTCTTTGAATGGTTGACCCATGCTCATAGTTTGAATTTGGAGTGACTGGAGGACGAGTGGAATGTCATCACGACCCCCACAAATGGCGCTCAACGTGCGGCGTGGCTAGCGGTACGCCGCCCTCCCGGACCCATATTGCTGACTTCCCTGGTGGTGACCGCGGTGGCTGAATTTGAGGCCTGATCAACCTCCATCGAACACGGTAAGTTGAGATGTATTTTATATGTCTCACTTGCCTGTGTGTCAGCCGCAGCGGTTTCTGTGGGGCTGTCAGGTTGGATCTGGGTGGGTGACCGGTCGAGTGGTGAGACCTTAGGCGTCCCGCACCACGTCCTGAACCAGCAAGTGTTAAAATGAGTGACGTCGCATGCCTGCGCGTGCTCGTGTGAACACCACCTCCTCCTCCCCCGGTCACTGTACTTTTCTTAGATAGCTGTCTCCCGTGACTGATAGTCGAGGTTTCAAAGCATTCCTGAATTGTAGTGTAAGGGAGAAAGAATCTGTGACGAATTGAGGAGTGCTCTTCGTCTAACACAGAGACTGCTCTAAATTCAAGGTTAGGAAAGGAGATAGATTGAGAGGTACTCTCTATCTCATCAGTGTATTGAGGTGTACTCTACACTGACGGGTGGTGCCGTAGTAGGAAAGGAGATAGATTGAGAGGTACTCTCTATCTCATCAGTGTATTGAGGTGTACTCTACACTGACGGGTGGTGCCGTAGTAGGAAAGAAGACGGATTGAGGGGTACTCTTCGTCTTATACAGAGAAACCTCATAAGGAGGGGTTCTGCTGTCAGTCAGGGTGCCGTGGTGAGTCGTACTGTAAAGTCGCCATTCAAGGTTAGGGAAGGGATAGATTGAGAGGTACTCTCTATCTTATCAGTGTATTGAGGAGTACTCTACACTGACGGGTGGCGACCTGTCGGCTGCACCAGTGATCTGAGTCGCGACAGATCATTGCATTCTATAAGAAAATGTTGCGTATATTTAAATTTGAAAGATCTCGTAAGTTGTGGAATGCTGCTGTAGGAGTTAAGCCAATTAGTGGAGTTACGGGAAGGCAAGAAGGCAAGAAGAATGTTAGGAATTTGTATAACATGATAAGCTTATCCAGTACAGGCAGGCTTTAGTTTTCAGTGTAGAAAGAATGTGTTACACAGAGAAAGGGAAAGTTGAGTGATTTAGGACTCCTGCACCAGGCTCAGACACATTTTAGAGTAGATGGTGCAGGGGGGAACAGAGAATGCCGAGCCTTTGTTCGGATACATGAAAGCTGCAGACTGTGATTTGTTATGTGCCCCCAAAATGGCCGTTGCACCTTTGATGCCTGTCACTACACCGAGCCCTCAGCCACCGCCCTATAATGGTGCCAACAACAAATCACCGGAAGGATGGACGTGTCGTATGTGCTGACAGCAGAACCCGCCCTGGGCGAAGTTCTGCTGTGTCTGTGGGGGGGGGGGCCGCCCATGGCACGAAGCCCAGCCTGCCTCCAAGAACATTCCCACTCCCACTCTAACTCCTCCCTCCCACGGCCATCTTGCTACACCTCTTACTTGTTGTGGGAGGCCCGGAAAGCCCCAATCCGGCCTATATCCACTACTAGATCCGTCCGGTGCATATTACCAGCCACCAGCACAGGTGGAAAAGCCCGCAGTCCCAGAGCACCCATCTGAAACTAATGTGACAACGCTTCCCCTGTTTACTATGGGAGTCACCCACAACCCTGGGGATATCCTCCTCAACTCCCCAGAATTTCAGGCCAGACTGCTCTCCCTCCGCCAACATACTGTTACTCAAGACGATACGGAGCCAGATGAGGGATGGGCTCAAGATACTCCAGCCCCCCCTCCTTTACCCCATACGTCTCCTATGGCATCCTCCACCCCACATCCATTACCCGTACTCCGGCCCTTGCTCCAAGCAACTGCTGAAAGAACACCACCCCCCAGCCTCTCAGAAGTTTGGGACCCCTGCCGCTCCCGTAATCTAGTAGACCCATCAGGACGCCCTGTCACTCTGTCAATAGGCTATGGTGACATCCTTACACATCGGGTGGGGGCCATAGTCAACCCTGCAAACACCTGTATGAGCCATGTTGGAGGATTGGCTCGCAAAATTTCCCTTGCTGCTGGTTCTACTCTGGCTGCAGAATGCCAGGCTCACTTAGCCGAAAACGGAGAGCTTTCAAAAGGCCATGGATTCCACAAAAGCAGGATCCCTTAGTACGTATGAATCTGGCCTAGAATACATGAAACAGTTAAAAGCCTGGGCTCAGAATCGCTTGTCAGATCAAGCTGGGTCTGTACAAGATGTTCAACAAGACCCTGATGAATCTGTGGAAAGATATGCTGCAAGACTCAGCATGCATTTTGAGGATCTCGGATACAGTCCTCACGTCAAGACGCAGGCCGCCCTGTTGGTTCAGGCCCTAGTAGATGGCCTACAAGACTCTCTCAGAGATGAAGTCCTGAGAGTACGGCCCGAGATTCGTTCTTCTTCCTTCAACGACGCGGTGGACATCGTTAAAGCTTTCCAAAAATCAATGCTAAAAATGAAAAAGGATACTAAGCCAAGGAAGAAAGCCGCTCCTGCCATGGTATATCAAGCTCAAGAAAGCTTCCCACCCCCTGGCAACCAACATGGAATCAAGTGGGTAATGGTTAAAGGCACAGGTGATGATACTCCTCCCACATATAGAAGACGAGACAGAAGAGATGACAAGGGACCATCTAGAAACAGAAGACAACCTCGTGATTCTGAAGGACGAATGTTGTGTTGGGAGTGTGGTAACCCTAATCACATTCTCAGAGACTGTCCAACCCGCAGACAGTACCATGACCGCTCATTTCATGACGGTCCACACAACCATGGACCTTCCCGTGAACCATCTCATCCACGCCAATGACGGCTCGGTCAACCAGTGTCCACTTTCCCGGCTACGCATCTCACGGCCGCCTGTGGGACTGTCACTTTACAGGGGGACCATCAACCACTGGAGTTCCTGGTGGACACTGAGGCGGCCACATCTGTCATTTCCTCTGCACAGCTCCCTCCTTCTGTATCCCTATCATCAGATACCCTCACCTGTGTTGGGGTGGAAGGCCAACATATTTCTTCTCCACTCACAGTCCCTGTGTCTGCAGGACCATTCACCGGAGTACTCACAAGATTCTTGGTCTCTGAAACTTGCCCTGTCAATCTGTTGGGAGCCGATCTCTTAGAGCGGATGAAGGCAACAATTATTTTCGGAAACCATGGTATGGAGCTTCTTTTGCGGGACTCTCATTCAGAACAAGGGACTGAAGACCGCTGTGTTCTTAAAGCCTTCCCTTTTATGATGATGACCATACAACCTCACACTCTTCTTGATACCTCACAGTTCCCTCACTCTCTGTGGTCCAGTGGGCCAGAGGACGTCGGCCTCCTGCAGGTTCCCCCGGTCCGAGTACACCTCAAGCCTGGACATAGGTACCCACGGTTGCCACAATACCCCCTCAAGGCTGCACAAGAACAAAGCTTGGGTACCCAAATCGCTTCGCTCCTGGAATCAGGAGTCCTTGTCAGATGTGTATCTCCATGCAATACACCCCTCTTTCCTGTAAAAAAGAAAACCGCTCCGGGAGAGCCTCCAAGATACCGGTTGGTTCAGGATCTCAGAGCCGTCAATGCAGCTACCATTTTAGAAACTCCAGTGGTACCCAACCCAAACACCCTTTTGTCTCAGGTGCCTCCAATGGCCACCTTGTTTACGGTGTTAGATCTGGCCAACGCCTTCTTCAGTATACCCTTACATGAAGATTCGTGGTTTCTTTTTGCCTTCACCTTTCAAGGAGCACAGTTTACATGGACCAGGACTCCACAAGGAGCCCAGAACTCTCCTAACCAATTCACTCATTCTATGAAGTCTATTCTGGAGCCATGGGTTCAAGAGAACCCTCAGGTCACCCTTCTACAGTATGTGGATGATCTTTTACTCTGTGGCACTGAAGAAAATTTGCCAGAGATGTCAGCATCCCTATTCTGGTTTCTTCACTCAGCTAACTGTAAAGTTTCGAAAGGCAAAGTCCAATGGTGTCTGCCCAAGGTCATTTTCCTCGGACATTGCATTTCACAAGGTGCTAGACATCTGACTGAAGAAAGAAAGCAAGCCATCATGGATATCACTTTCCCAACCACCTATTCCGCTATGCAGACTTTCCTTGGTCTCATCACTTACTGCAGGCAATGGATCCCTGATGCCTCAAAGCTCATGCAACCTCTGTACGACTGTCTCAAGAATGAAGGCTCAGTTTGGTTTCATGCTGAAGATCCACGTGTTTCTCATCAACACAGACTATGTTTTGACCGCCTTAAACAGGCTGTTGTCTCTGCCCCGGCCTTGGGCTTACCAGACTATACTCAGCCATTTCACCTTTTTTGTCTCGGAATCGGAAGGTCATGCCTCTGGAGTTCTAGCACAACGCTATGATCATAAGTATCGGCCTTTGGGCTACTACTCAGCCCGCCTGGAGCCTGTCGCCCGAACTGCCCCCACGTGCCTTAAGGCGGTCCACGCTGCTCACATCCTCCTTGACAAGTCAGCTGATATCGTCCTTGGACATGATCTAGTTATACAGGCCGGCCATGATCTCTCAGCTGTTCTGCAACAAACATCTCCGAAACATCTAACCAACCAAAGACACCTGCGGCTGCAGTGTTCCCTATTGTTGCCCTCCAATATAACATTTACCAGATGTCTGACTATCAATCCTGCCACTTTGCTTCCACCTTCTAGGGGGGAAGGTGAAGAGGGTGAAGGTCCATTGGTGGACCCTCATGATTGTATAAAAATTTTGCAGGAAGAGACTTCTGCTCCAGAGAATATGGTGGCACATCCGCTCGCAGACCCTCAAGGGAAGTTCCACACGGGATATGCTGTCACAACGGACCTAACAGTCCTCAAGGCTGAAGCTCTACCACCATACATGTCTGCACAAGAAGCTGAACTTGTGGCTCTCACAGAGGCCTGCCACCTGACAGCAGGAACAACGGCGAATATATATACCGATTCCAGGTATGGACATGGAATTTGCAATGATTCTGGACTCTTGTGGAAGTCTAGAGGATTCATCACAGCTGCAGGTACACCAGTGGAACATGTCTCATGGATTAAGGCCCTAATGAAGGCCCTGGAACTACCCATTCAGGTTGCTGTTATCAAGGTCAAGGCTCATGGAAGACTAGAATCCAGAGAAGCCAGGGGCAACCACCTAGCTGACCAAGCAGCCAAGACTGCAGCAGTAGAGAATGTGTCATCAAAGTGGCAGGAAAAGGAAGAAGAGATGGGGGAGACCCTGCAAACCGTAGCTGTGGCGCTCACTAGAGCAAGAGCCAAAGAACAGTCGGCGGAAGACCATACAAGTCCAGCGGAGACACGAGTGGAATCCAGGGGGGTCAGGATGCCTGAAGAAAAATTGTGTGAGGAACAAAGGAAGACCCCCCACTGAAGAAGTTAAGCAATGGAAAGCGGTAGGAGCCGTGCTGGCAAATCACAAAGATTCAAAGGTCAACTCGACTCTTTACCAAGTGGATGGGAAGCCTTGCTTGCCCAGGCGCATGTACTCAGCCGTGGCAGCATGGGCTCACGGGCCTACACACAGAAGAAAGAATCAAGCCTTGGTATGTATCAAGAAACTGTACTTTGCATCCGGAATCTCTTCCACTGTGACTGCGTACTCAAAATCCTGCTCTGTCTGCGCTACCTGCAACCCAACGTGTACGGCACGGGTCCCTCTCCAACACCTGGCTAAACCAGACTACCCTTGGCAGAGAATACAAGTCGACCATATCCAAATGCCTAAAGCAGGAAAATAGGAGTACGTTTTGGTAGCCGTGGATATGTTCTCAGCCTGGCCCGAGGCCTACCCGGTTGTCAACATGACTGCTAAAGTCACAGCCAAGAAACTGATCACCGAAGTTGCCTGCAGATTTGGAGTTCCCCAAGTCATAGAATCGGATCAAGGACCAGCTTTCACAGCAAATATCTACAAAGAACTCTGGAACATGTTGGGAACAGATTTGGGCCTCCACACTCCATACCATCCTGCCAGTTCAGGCAAAGTGGAGAGAATGAATTCCACACTCAAGACCCAGCTCTTGAAAATGACCAAAGATCATCCCCTCCCCTGGCCCGACCTACTCCCCATAGTATTGTATCATATCACACACACTCCTCAGGCCAAACATGGGCTGACTCCCTATAAAAATTTTGTTTGGGACCCCACCCAAGATAGGAGAGATTAGGCCCCAAGAGTTGTCTGAAACACATGATAGAGTGGTAAAATTTGTGATTGCCTTGTCTAGAGAATTGACTAACACCCGCTCTCCAGTATCTGCTTCTCTCCCAGAATCTACAGGTGATGCAGTACATGATTTCATCCCAGGCTATCTAGTGTATGTGGAGAAGTTTGTCCGGAAAGACTGCCTCCAGCCGCGGTTCGAGGGACCGTACACTGTGCTTCTCACCACCCCGACGGCTCTGAAGCTTGAGGGCAAGAGCACCTAGATTCACGCCTCCCACTGCAAGAGAGACAGAACGAGTCTATAAAAGATGACTACCTTCTTCTATATCCTTTCCATATGCTTACTGTCTGTCCCAGGGTGGACAGCTACCACACAGGGGTAGATACCTCCTTCTTCTCAGGTTAGTTGGGAGGGCTCAAGGGATTCCTCCAACAAGTTTGTCTAGTAATGGGAGGTCTACTAGTATTGGGCCTGGTGGTCCTGTGCTACATAGTCCCCTTATACAGGAAAGTTATAACCAATGCTGTCCCAACCTCCGGGACCTTTCTGAATCAAGAGAAGATATGGAGAAATACACTCCTTTGAACAAGCCTGACCAGCCCCCCCCCATGACAAAGTTCAATTGAGAGATTTAGTTTAGGGACAGTTGGGAGAACTCCATGTGTCATCCAGGATAGGGCTCGATTGTCTGGGGGCGTCCCATAAGGGGGCAGCTTCTAAGATGATTGGGTGAAGAAATCCACCTCCCCTCTCCCCACACATGGACAGTCTCAAAGGACCCGAAGCAAAGGAAAGCTTAGTGTTTAGGGGGGAATGTCGGGGTAAAAGAGAATATATATTTTTGTAACTTTTATACTTTTGTAACTTTTATACGCTTTTTTGCTTATGTACTAACCACCATTTTGTGTCATATAACAATAAGCTTTCCTTGCTACATATTACTCAAATCGAAACTTAAACTAAGACAGTTCCAGTGTTGCCAAGACTTATTTCAGAGAAACGAAACAAGATTATAAGCTGACGGCTGCAATATCTGCCCAGAGACTGAGATAAGGAGATGTGGACCAATCAGGAGTGGCCAGACACTGGACTTTCATGGCTTACCCCGCCCCGGACAACCCCTTTCCCCTCCCCATTATGTAGTGTATTTAGTTTTGTGTATGTAGGAATAAACACAGAACATTGCTGAGAACGTTGTCTGTAGTAGTCTTTTGAGCATGCTTTGAGTTTGAACCAGCTTGTTGTCTGACTCATTCTTTGAATGGTTGACCCATGCTCATAGTTTGAATTTGGAGTGACTGGAGGACGAGTGGAATGTCATCACGACCCCCACACTTCCAAGGGGCATTAAAACCATGTTGTTAAGCTACTGCGACCTCCACGTCTCTTCCAAGGGGCATTAAAACCGTCTTGTTAAGCTACTGCGACCTCTACCACTTTTCCAAGGGGCATTGATATTGTCTTTTTATTCCACTGCGACCTCCACCATTCTTCCAAGGGGCATTAAAACCGTCTTGTTAAGCTACTGCGACCTCCACATCTCTTCCAAGGGGCATTAAAACCGTCTTGTTAAGCTACTGCGACCTCCACGTCTCTTCCAAGGGGCATTAAAACCATCTTGTTAAGCTACTGCGACCTCCACGTCTCTTCCAAGGGGCATTAAAACCATCTTGCTTAACTACTGCGACCTCCATGTCTCTTCCAAGGGGCATTAAAACCATCTTGTCAAGCTACTGTGACCTCAACGTCTCTTCCAAGGGGCATTAAAACCATCTTGTTAAGCTACTGCGACCTCCACCACTTTTCCAAGGGGCATTGATATTGTCTTTTTATTCCACTGCGACCTCCACCATTCTTCCAAGGGGCATTAAAACCATGTTGTTAAGCTACTGCAACCTCCACGTCTCTTCCAAGGGGCATTAAAACCGTCTTGTTAAGCTACTGCAACCTCCACCACTTTTCCAAGGGGTATTGATATTGTCCTTTTATTCCACTGCGACCTCCACCATTCTTCCAAGGGGCATTAAAACCGTCTTGTTAAGCTACTGCGACCTCTACGTCTCTTCCAAGGGGCATTAAAACCGTCTTGTTAAGCTACTGCGACCTCCACCACTTTTCCAAGGGGCATTGATATTGTCTTTTTATTCCACTGCGACCTCCACCATTCTTCCAAGGGGCATTAAAACCGTCTTGTTAAGCTACTGCGACCTCCACATCTCTTCCAAGGGGCATTAAAACCGTCTTGTTAAGCTACTGCGACCTCCACGTCTCTTCCAAGGGGCATTAAAACCATCTTGTTAAGCTACTGCGACCTCCACGTCTCTTCCAAGGGGCATTAAAACCATCTTGCTTATCTACTGCGACCTCCACGTCTCTTCCAAGGGGCATTAAAACCGTCTTGTTAAGCTACTGCGACCTCCACCACTTTTCCAAGGGGCATTGATATTGTCTTTTTATTCCACTGCGACCTCCACCATTCTTCCAAGGGGCATTAAAACCATGTTGTTAAGCTACTGCAACCTCCACGTCTCTTCCAAGGGGCATTAAAACCGTCTTATTAAGCTACTGCGACCTCCACCACTTTTCCAAGGGGTATTGATATTGTCTTTTTATTCCACTGCGACCTCCACCATTCTTCCAAGGGGCATTAAAACCATCTTGTTATGCTACTGCGACCTTTACGTCTCTTCCAAGGGGCATTAAAACCGTCTTGTTAAGCTACTGCGACCTCCACCATTTTTCCAAGGGGCATTGATATTGTCTTTTTATTCCACTGCGACCTCCACCATTCTTTCAAGGGGCATTAAAACCGCCTTGTTAAGCTACTGCGTCCTCCACGTCTCTTCCAAGGGGCATTAAAACCGTCTTGTTAAGCTTTTGCGACCTTCACCACTTTTCTAAGGGGCATTAAAACCGTCTTGTTAAGCTACTGCGACCTCCACCACTTTTCCAAGGGGCATTAAAACTGTCTTGTTAAACCACTCTGAACTCCACAGCTCTTCCAAGGGGCATTGAAATGTTGTTTTTAATTACCTCTAACCTCCACGACTCTTCCAACGGGCATTGCATTTCCTCCTAATTTTAGTCAGCTTTTGCTTTTCAATGCATAGGCGAACACACAAGGTTTTTAGTATGCTGTAATCCACGTCTGTTTCAAGGGGCATTGCAGTTCCTCATAATTTTTGGAAAGCCTTCCATTCACTGCTTAGGCCAGCAGTGTACAGGAGACCCAGTTGCTATAAATGGAAAAAACGGTTTAGTTAAGGCCCTCTGACCTCCATGTCACTTCGAAGGGGCATTGGAGTGCCTCGAAATTTTTGATAGGCATTGCACTCACTGTATGCCCTCTAACTGTGTAGCCGAACCGCTCCTTTTGGTACAGAAACATATCCTACAAGACATGTGTGGTTGACTGGCCTGATATTGATGTGAATGGTCCTTGTTCATCCTGCTCTTTCTCCTTTGCCACCACCTCATCCATCATTCATCACCTGAAGATTTGTTTTAACGGGAGTCATAGAACTGGGATAGTAGCAGGAAAACATCCAGCAATCCTCGGAGGAGGTAGGATATGCGCCATAACGCTGACCACCTCAGGCCTAGCTGCTACTACATACATGCGCTTGCATTCCAAGGAACAGAAAGCTAAGGAGATGGATGGCCTGATGATCATGAATAATTTACTCGCTGTGTGGGAGGCCGACCACTGCTG
Organism: Phyllobates terribilis; assembly: GCF_046119375.1. NCBI lineage: Eukaryota > Metazoa > Chordata > Amphibia > Anura > Dendrobatidae > Phyllobates > Phyllobates terribilis. Next base: position 808,074,617 of record NW_027362761.1, read on the forward strand.
CTGTCTACCTTCTGAACTTTGTGTTGAAGCCTGATTGACCCAGGACCCGCAATCCTCTATGTCTGGAGGACGTGTTGCATCCCAGTGTCCAACTGTGTCCCGGCTTCCACAATATTAACCCATGTGAAGGCATCAGTCAGATGGACCATCCCTGGCCACATTCACTTGTCTACATGTTTGTGGTTAGGCTGTCCTTCAAAAAGGGGCGGCTGGGGACCGTTTATGGACACCCAGCCGCCCCCAGGTGGCTGGGGACCGTGTGTGGGTGGGTGGCAGGCTGCACACTTACGCTTGCATTCCAAGAAAACAAAGCAGATGCTAACTTCTATCATCATCATGCTCCTCACCTTGGCACTCTCAACTCCCCTGATGGAGAAGCCAGGGCCCACCGGAGGAGTCTGGTTGTCTGGTGGGCTCGGCCAATGCTGCCCTAAAGCAGGCCAAGCTAAGAAAAGCCTTCCTGACCATTTATGAACGCACAGCAGAGCAGGAAAACCTACCGACCGGCCAGTTGGCAGAAGTGGTGGCTCCGTTTCTGGTCGGCAATGCCCCCAAAAGGCCTACTTCGACCTCAGTCGAGAGGACGCCCAGGACTACCAGAGGCTCAAAGGTGAGATCCTTGCCCGGCTGAGGGTCAATACATATGTGAGGGCTCAGCGTGTGTTTTCGTGGGCCTATGTGGCGACCCGACCCGCCCGGTCTCAGGCTTATGACCTCCTGCAGCTGGTAAAGAGGTGGCTCCAGCCTGAGACTTTGTCTCCAGCCCAGATGGTGGAGAGGGTGGTGGTTGACCGACTGGTGAGGACTCTGTCAGCCGCTATCCAACGTTGGGTGGGGCAAGGGGACCCCGGCACACTCGACCAGGTGGTCAGCCTGATCAAGCGCTACTCGGCCACTCAGGACTTTATCCGGGACTCTGCCCCCTCACGGCTGTCACGCCGATCCCTGCCAACACAGGAGTCGGGAAAGGGGTCGCGTCCCTCTGCTGGGGACAGTCATCACCGTACCCGTGCTGAATGGGAACCTCGGAGTGAGAGTGGCAGGAGACCGATTCCCTCCCAAACTGTCATAAGACCTAACAGTACCTCCACCCTTAGGTGCTGGCGGTGTCAGGGGCCGGGACTTGTGGTTGCTAATTGTCCCCTGACTACGGAACCCATGGACTGCGGATATAGCCGCCGGGTCTCAATGTATGCCCAGACCATCTGCACGGCGAGCGCCGACCCCCAGGACAGTGAACTCCAACTATGCCAGGTACTGGTTAATGGGTACCCCACGGAGGCCCTCCTGGACTCAGGGATCCATGTGACTCTGGCACATGGGTCGCTTGTGGCATGAGACAACCCCAGTGGACGGCCAGTCGGGGTTGTGTGCATCCATGGGGACCACCGAGAGTACCCAAAATGTGGAGGTAGTTTTGTCCACGCCATGTGGAGATACAAAACATGTGGTGGGGGTGGTAAAAACTCTTCCCTATGAGACTGTGTTGGGAAGAGACTTGCCCCTGTTCTGGACTCTGTGGAAAAACAAAATCCACTCTCCCCCGGTAAAATGTATTACAGGCGTTGTGCCCGACGAACCTGCTGAAGGGGTGTCCAAAGTAGGGACAGAGTGTGACCCCGATAGGTTTCCCTTAGAGGTGCTAGCAGGAGAGGTCGAGGAGACCCCATCGATCCCCGAGCTGGAAGTGTCCCGGGATACGTTTGGGCCTGGGGTTTACGCGGAGGTCAAAAGGTACTGCGAATCCTGCACCGAATGTCAGTTGACCACACCCACCACAAGTTTCCGTAGCCCATTGGTACCCCTTCCAGAGATAGAGGTACCTTTTGAACGGATTGCAATGGACTTGGTAGGGCCCATTGTAAAATCCGCCCATGGCCACCAACATATACTGGTGGTCGTCGACTATGCCACCCGGTACCCGGAGGCTATACCACTACGCCACACCTCGGCAAAACTGATTGCACGGGAGCTGTTTGCCATGTTCTGTCGCCTTGGACTACCTAAGGAGATCCTGACGGATCAGGGGACCCCTTTTATGTCCAAAGTGACAAGGGAACTGTGCAAATTGCTACAAATGAAACAATTGCGCACCTCGGTGTATCACCCTCAACCCGACGGGCTAGTAGAACGGTTCAATAAAACCTTCAAGTCCATGTTAAAAAAGGTGGTTTCTAAGGACGGAAGGGATTGGGACATGTTGCTACCCTATTTGATGTTCGCCATCCGTGAGGTACCCCAGGCTTCCACAGGGTTCTCTCCCTTTGAGTTATTGTACGGTAGACACCCTAGGGGTCTGTTGGACGTACCCAAAGAGACATGGGAACAAGAGCCAACTCCACATAGGAGTATAATTGAACACGTGGCTAGTATGCAGGACCGGGGCGGTGGTCATGCCCATCGTGAAAGAATATCTGTTAAATGCCCAGGCAGCCCAGAGGCGCACATATAATAAAAGCGCCAGAGTCAGGTCTTTTAACAAGGGCGATCGGGTGTTAGTACTGGTACCCACAGCCGAGAGTTAGCTCATGGCCAAGAGGCAAGGGCCATATGAGGTTCGAGAAAAAGTGGGGGAGGTAAATTACCGGGTGTATCAGCCCGGAAGGAGGAAACCTGAGCAGCTTTACCATGTAAACCTGCTAAAGCCTTGGAAAGATCGAAAGTGTTTAGTTACAGACGTCACCCCGAGCATATCGCCAGAGAGTTCTCTACCTTCAGCCAGGGGAGCGTCCCAGGGGGAGGTCAGGATAAGTGATGCCCTCACTAAACAGCAGTGACGGGAGGCTCACTCGCTGGTGCAGCACAATACCGACGTGTTCTCAGAGCTACCGGGTAGGACTATGGTTATCCAACATGACATTGTCACCGAACCTGGGGTAAGGGTGCAAATAAGACCGTACCGGGTGCCCGAAGCCCGGAGGCAAGTCATCACGGCTGAGGTAAAACAAATGCTTCAGTTAGGCGTCATAGAGGAATCACAGAGTGAGTGGGCTAGCCCCATCGTACTGATTCCAAAACCAGATGGATTGTTACGCTTCTGTAACGATTTCCGGAAATTGAATGAAGTGTCAGAGTTTGACCTCTATCCAATGCCCAGGGTGGACGAGCTGATTGAGAGACTGGGGCAGGCCCAGTACTTTACCACGCTTGATCTCACCAAGGGTTACTGGAAGGTACCTCTCACAGATTCGGCGAAGGAAAAGACCGCCTTCGTAACTCCGGAGGGTCTATACCACTATGTGGTCTTACCTTTTGGGTTACATGGGGCCCCGGCTACATTCCAGAGGTTGATGGACATAGTGCTCAAGCCTCATCAGGAGTACGCGTCCGCGTATCTAGATGATATTATCATCTTTACCACCGACTGGCATACGCACCTATCACAGGTACAAGCGGTGCTGGATTCTCTCAGAGGGGTTAACGGCAAACCCAAAAAATGTGCGATAGGGCTAGAGGAAGCCTGATATTTTGGGTATGTGATAGGCCGAGGAGCTATCAAGCCCCAAATCAATAAAGTTGAGGCCATAAAAAACTGGCCTAAACCATCAAGTACAAAACAGGTGAGAGCATTCCTTGGCATCCTTGGATATTACCGCCGGTTTATACCTACTTTTGCTGGGCGAACGGCGGCCCTGACCGATCTCTTGAAAGGAAAAAAATCAGTAATGGTTCGGTGGAACCCTCAGGCAGAAGAAGCTTTTCAGTCCATGAAGTTGGCCTCAGCAGCCCCAACTTCAAGGAAACCTTCATTATACAGACAGATGCCTCGGAGGTAGGCCTAGGGGCGGTATTGTCACAAAAAGTGAATGGTGAAGAGCACCCGGTCACCTACTTGAGTAGAAAACTTCTCCCGGCAGAGAAAAACTATAGCGTGGTAGAGAAGGAGTGTTTGGCTATTAAGTGGGCCTTGGAATCGCTACGTTATTATTTACTCGGGCGTCAGTTCCGCTTGGTGACGGACCACTCACCCTTGGTATGGATGAGGAATGCCAAGGAGAAGAATGCGCGAGTCACCAGGTGGTTCCTGTCACTGCAAAATTTCAGTTTCTCTGTAGAACATCGCCCTGGGAAGTTGCAAGCAAACGCAGATGCCCTGTCCCGGGCACCCTGTATGGTGGCAAATGTTCAACCCCACAAGTTTGAACAGAGGGGGGGGATATGTGAGGCAGTGACCGAGATCATATACGAGGGACGTTATATATCCCCCAGAATGTGTACAGAGACCTATTAAATCCATTGGAGTACATTGCAGTCACAAACTCACCTGCGGCTGCAATGCAGGAATGAAGGTGAGCAATGACCTGGTCAGACTACCTGGCTAAGGCAGATTAAGTAAAACCCGGCAGGGCCTTCATTTCTTGGAGGAGGTCACAGGAGGCAATGGGGCGGCCTCTTCCCTCCAACCCGGGTTTTCCAGTGGCTCTTGCCACAGGTCCTTTAAAACCCCTGCACTAAGGATTAGTGTGGTTCTATGTCGGAACCTACTAGGAGCATAGCAGGAAAACTCAGCAGGATTGAGTGTGGCTGAACCCCGCCTGGGAAGGCTCTGCACCTGTCAGGCTCTGAGCGGCCTGGCGCGGCCATTGCCCCCGGCAACCGTTGTTTATGGACTCATATTAACCCGGCTGCGAACCGGAGGACTTTCTGATTACCCGTGAGTTGCTGAATAAAAGCTGTTTATGTTGGACTTGCTTGGGTCAGTGCCTCAGTTACTGCACGGTGTGAACAGCGCCGCCTTACACGTAATACAAAATACCAAGGATTGTCTGTCTGCTGTCTCTAACATCATGTCCTCCCTCTATCTTAAACTGAAGCTCTCTAAAACTGAACTTCTTGTGTTTCTCCCCTCTACTAACCCAACTGTACCTAACATCGAAATTACCTTTGAGGGCTCAACCATACAGGGGTTGGACAAAATAATGGAAACACCTAACGTTTTGGCATCATAATCTTCGAACAAGTTATAAACATGCAAACCGTGACATATGGTAATGTTTTGTAGTTGATTATTTGTGTTATGTGATATGTGTATGTAAATTAACTGTTTGGTTTGCCAAATTGTAAGAACATTGATGAGAACCTGATACCAATGGCAGACCTCTCGGATTTTCAAAGAGGACAAATTGTTGGTGCTCGTATGGCAGGCGCTAGTGTAACAGAAAGTGCCCGAATGCTTGGCGTGTCAAGAGGTACTGTCTCCAAAGTAATGACTGCGTTTGAAAGAGAAGGAAAAACGTCCGCAGCAAAGCACAGGTTCGGCCGAAAGTCGAAGTTGACTGAGAGAGACCGTCGGACTCTAAAGCGAATTGTGAGAGAGGATCGCAAGACCACGGCTCCGAAAATCACTGCTGAGCTCAATGAACACCCACAGAACCCAGTTTCTACCAAAACTGTTCGTCGGGGGCTGCACAAATCTGGATTCCACGGAAGAGCTGCAATTAGAAAACCGCTGCTCTCAATGACAAATATTTCTAAGCGTTTAGAGTGGTGTAGAAACCTCCAGAATTGGTCCCTCGAGCAGTGGAAACATGTGATATTCTCCGACGAATAATCGTTTACCCTTTTTCCGACCTCCGGCCGAGTGTACGTTTGGAGACAGCCGAAAGAAGCATTCCATCCAGACTGCCTTCTCCCAACATTAAAACATGGCAGAGGTTCTGTGATGATCTGGGGTGCTATTTCGTGGAGATCCGCAGGGCCAATGATATCCGTTCATGGAAGAATTAACAGCCGAGATTATTTAGGCATTTTGGGCAACCAAGTCCATCCTATGGTTCAAGCACTGTTCCTGGAGGGGAACGCCATCTTTCAGGATGATAATGCACCAATTCATATAGCTAGAATCGTTAAAGCATGGCACGAGGAACATTCTAATGAAGTTGAGCATCTCATCTGGCCCCCACAATCCCAAGACCTCAACATTATTGAGCATGTATGGTCGATTTTAGAGATTCAAGTTAGACGTCGATTTCCGCCACCATCGTCACTCAAAGAACTGGAGGGTGTATTATCAGAAGAATGGGCTAAAATTCCTTTGGAAACAATTCACACCTTGTATGAATCCATACCTCGGAGAATTGAGGCTGTAATCGCCGCAAAAGGTGGACCTACACCATATTAAACTAACTTTTGTTGATGTTTCAAGGTGTTTCCATTATTTTGTCCAACCCCTGTAACTCCCAAGCAGCACACCCGCTGCCTTGGGGTCATATTCGACACTAACCTTTCCTTTACTCCCTATATCCGATCACTAACTCGCTCTTGTCACCTGCATCTTAAAAACATCTCCAGAATCCGACCTTTTCTCACCTTTGAAACTGGTAAAACTCTTACTGTTGCTCTTATTCACTCTCGTCTGGAATACTGCAACTATCTTCTGATCGGTCTCCCTCTTACCAAGCTTTCTCCACTCCAATCCATCCTGAATGCGGCAGCCAGGGTCGTATTTCTGTCCAACCGCTTCACCGATGCCTCCATCTTGTGCCAGTCATTATACTGGTTACCCATTTGCTACAGGGTCCAATATAAACTCATCGCTCTCGCCCACAAAGCTCTCCACAGTTCTGCACCACCTTATAGTTCAGCTCTCATTTCTGTGTATCGCCCTAGACGTGCCCTCCGTTCTACATATGACCTAAGACTAACATCCCCCATAATCCGAACCTCACACCTCCGTCTCCAAGACTTCTCTCGTGCTGCGCCAGTTCTCTGGAATGCACTACCCCAGGCGATCCGACTGATGCTTAGCCACCATGTCTTCAAGCACGCTTTAAAAACCCATCTCTTTAAACAAGCCTACCACCTTAACTACTCAGTAAACTAACTTTCCCCTGTTCCCGCCTTCTAAATTTTATTCAGAATCTGTTCCCTACTATTCATCTGTCTCCACACCCTCCATGCACAAGATAACTGCACTTGACACTTGAGTATTGCACTTAAACATACTGGCTGATGACCAGATCATGCAGCTTTATATGAAAATCCCTATTTATTATAATTGCCTGACCTGAAATAACAAGCAATTTTCACCTATTGTGTCCCCCCATTTCCTTGTAGAATGTAAGCTTGCGAGCAGGGACCTCACCTAATTTAACTGTTTAATCTGTATTAAATTGTATTGAATTTATTGTCTGTACATGTCCCCACTTAATTGTAAAGTGCTGCGGAATATGTTGGCGCTATATAAATAAAAATGATTATTATTATAACTATTGCCGTGTGGCAATAGTTTTCAAGTGAACATGTGTCCGAGGACGCACAGTCAGTAACTGAAGTGGCAGTTACCCCGCTGGGGCTGGCAAGCAAAAGAATGGGGGCCTGACTGGGCCCCTCTGTTCACCGGGCCCCATACGCCAGTAAGGGCAGTAATGTCCTGATGGTGGCCCTGCGTATGACTGTCCCATTAACCTGATTCCCGGAGCTAAGCTACCCAAGTCCAGACTATATAATCTTTCTGGTCCTGAGAGACAAGCCATGAAGGATTTTATTGCTGAGAGTCTGGAGAAAGGACATATCAGACCCTCCTCTTCGCCCGTGGTGGCAGGGTTCTTCTTCATTAAGAAGAAAGATGGGGGTCTCTGTCCCTGTTTAGATTTCCAGGAATTTAATCAAATTACCGTCTGAGATCTGCTTCCTCTTCCTCTGATTCCGGATTTATTCAACCAGATTGTGGTAGCTAAAGTGTTCTCCAAGTTGGATTTAATGGGAGCCTACAATTTGGTTAGAATCAGAGAAGGGGATGAATGGAAAACGTCTTTCAATACCCCTGAGGGGCTTTAAATACCCCTGAGGGTAGTGTGGAGTTGGATAATCAGGAGGTGTGTTTGTCTTCTACATGCAGCTCTCGGTTTGTCCTGATGGCAGAGGTGGTGCTAGAGAGCAGGACTGAGAAAATTTCTGTGCTTTTGGACAGTGGAGCTGGAGTTAGCATGGTTGATGCTGGGTTTGTGAGAACTCAAGGGCTTACTTGCAGCACATTAACTAAGCCCATCCCCATTTATGCCATTGACTCCGCGCCACTTGCTCAGAGATGTCTTACACAGATTGTACATGATATAAGACTGAGCATCGGGCCCCTTCATTATGAAGTAATTCCTTGTTATGTCCTGGAGGGCCTTCCCAATTCTGTTGTACTGGGTTTACCCTGATTGGTAAAACATAATCTGGTAGTGGATTGGCAATCCAGGGAAACTGTAAAATGGGGAGATTACTGTCATGAAAACTGCTTAAACACTTCTCTTTCTGTGGTCTCTGCGGAGACCTTACCTGCATTTGTCTGGTTTTGAGGATGTATTTTCTAAGAAGGGGTGTCAGGATTTGACTCCTCATCGTGCGTATATGACCAGGGCTGCCACCAGGAATTTCAGGGCGCCATACTGTCAAAATATTCGAGCCCCCTTAACACTCCGCTCAGGCCCCACCCCAGCTCCACCTCCACCCTTCAAATCTTCTACAGTCCCACCGCCCATTCTTGGAAAAACTCCACTTCTGCTCCACGTCCTCACCAATCACACATTAACAGTTCCCATTGAACATCATATCACATACATAGCCATCAGCTTTTGTTTTGACCAAAAGATTGTTTAAGCTTGCCACCACGACTAGGTAGACTCATTTGGCAGGGCCCTACTCTACTCTAACCTATTTAACATTTCTTAAAATATTTCTTTTTAGCTATATTTTCATTTTTTTTCTTTAAGGGAATGTGTCACATACATTTTTTAAACTAATTGAAACCAGATTATGATAATTTTTTATAATCTGTATTTCTGATTGCAGATTATTGTATTCTGTTTTCTGTACATATATGGAGGCTGCTCTCTTTCCTGTTTTGAGGTATGGACATTGGACATATGCATGTATAGATCACAAGACATTAAGTGTCTTTTAATTATCTCACAAACACATTGGGTAACAATAACCAGAGAGTGGTCAATGCCCTTAACATAAAAGCTTCATAACACATTCCCACTATATATTTTGGTAACTAAATCTATTTTTCATAAGAGTCATTTGGTTAAATCCTTTGGTCAATTACGTAAAGTGCAAAATTATCATCTAACTACAGTGTTGTTATGCACCTGGCATGCAGAGGCCCTAAACTGTTGCCCCTGGGGCCCGGTGAGCAGAAGCAAAGAGGGGATGGGCCTGAGCTGCCAGCGTGCCTGCTCCCCGGGCCAAATAAAACTAGTAAGGGCAGTAATGCCTTGATGGCAGCCCTCGTGAAATGACACTTGTTGAAAGCCCATACTACATGAAATATGCAGCTAGTCTGCATAGATCATGGAATGACAGACATCCATTGCTGGCTACCTTATAGTTGCCATTTCATCTAAGCATTCACTCAATCATTATGAAAGCATACAGTACAGACCAAAAGTTTGGACACACCTCTGACTACCTCTTGAACCTCATCAAGAGAATGCCAAGAGTGTGCAAAGCAGTCATCAAAGCAAAAGGTGGCTACTTTGAAGAACCTAGAATATAAGACATATTTTCAGTTGTTTCACACTTTTGTGTTAAGTATATAATTCCACATGTGTTAATTCATAGTTTTGATGCCTTCAGTGTGAATGTACAATTTTCATAGTCATGAAAATACAGAAAAATCTTTAAATGAGAAGGTGTGTCCAAACTTTTGGTCTGTACAGTATTTGTTCCTCACCCAATCAACTTCAATACTTCTACCAAATATCACCCATCCTCTGGAATTCTGTGCCTCAACACGTCCGATTAGCTACCATATTCAGATACTTCAGACACAACCTGAAAACCCATCTCTTCAAGACAGCCTATAGCCTGCCATTGCCTCACTGCCACCTTACCTCAACACCACCGGAGCTAATGCAACTCCACGACCTACTGTCTTTTTCCCCACCATCCTGTAGAATGTAAAGCCGCAAGTGCAGAGTCTATAAGACTTAAGATTAGTGATGGGCAAGCACTAAAATGCTCGGGTACTCGAGCACATTGGAATACTCGGGTGCGCGACCCAAGGAACGAGCCCAATGTAAGTCTATGGGAAACTCGAGCATTTTTCCGGTGGCCCCCCGGCAGTCTGCAGAGGCACTGGAAATTGCAGAAATCGATGGGAACAGTGCTCAAATGACATGGGAACAGCATGGGGAAGACTCCTGGAAGCATTTATGACTCCCAGGTCACTGCTGTGAACAAAGTTTTCAAAGGTATTACGCCACTTTTACGGACTCACAATAAAACATACAATAACAAAACCAAAATGGATTTTCCTGGGTAATATGTTAAGGGACATCCTTTCCAGGGTAATGACTTGTATATAAGGCACATTAAATAACCAAAAACAAAAATACTCCTCCACACCTTGGGCTATGTTCACATGTAGCGTTTTTGATGCGTTTTTTCTCTTTTGCATTGCTTTCAACCATGACAAATGCATTCACTGGGAAATATCATTTTAACATTTTACAACCTTACCTGGCCATGTGGTGTGTGAGACATGATCAGACACATCCTGTTTCATTTATGAAGGAGGGACTCTGAAAGTCACAAAGCCTATTTTTATAGGGCCAGCAGTCGGCCCTCACTATTCTTAGAGAGCCATCAGCCGGCTATGCTTTGTTCTTCCACTAAAGAGTGGGTCTCCTATAGTGAAGTGGAGGTCAGAGGGCCTCCTGAAAACAATGTTCCCATTATTAGGAAGCGGGTCTCCCATTGTGTTTGCCTATGCAGTGAATGCAAGGGTTGCCAAAAATTTGGAGGCACTCCAATGCCCCTTGGAAAAGACGTGGAGGAGAGACTCATAAAAAAATGTTCCCATTAGAAAGGAGAGGGTCTCCTATACTTGTAATGCCCATGCTCTAAGTGTATGGGCTGACAAACATTTACCCCTGGGGGGTATACATGAACAAACTGTATAAAAACATTTTTTTTATGGGCATCATAAACACCCTTTAAAAAAATTATGTGGGTGTTGCATCACGGACCGCGGTCACCCTGGTGATATGGTGGTGGAGGATGAGGATGAGGAGAAGGAGGCGGACAAGAGCAAATAGCCAAAATCAGGAAGCGTATACCCATCTGTGGGTGTGAAGAGGTGCATGGGAATACACCTCCCAAAAAAAGACACTGGATTTGAGTTTATGTTACGCTGCTATCATTCGGTGGTGTTGAGAAGTCTGGCCCAATCCAGCCCTTGCTCATTTTTATAAGAGTCAGCCTGTCAGCATTTTCAGTTGACAGGCGGAAGCGCTTATCAGTTATAATTCCACCAGCGGCACTAAAAACCAGCTCTGACAAAACGTTAGCGGCAGGTCATGCCAGGACCTCCAAGGCGTAGAGAGTCAGTTCATGCCACGTGTCCCGCTTGGATACCCAATTATTGTAAGGCACAGAGGAATCACTGAGGACGTTGGTACGGTCAGCAAGGTACTCCCTCAGCATCTTCCCAAACTTTGCACTCCTTGTGAGAGTACCCCACACCTCAGGGCCTGTGCGATGGGAGGGGCTGAGAAAACTCTCCCAGAACTTTGACAGTGTTCCCCTGCCTCTGCTGGATTGGAGTTGTGTCTCTCTCACCTGTACTCCTTGGTTGTCTAGCGAACTATGACCTCTGCCGCCAGCATTTTCAGATGGGAATTTTTTTAATAGTTCTGCAACAAGGGCCTTCTGGTACTGTCCCATTTTTGTAGACCTGTCCGCCTCAGGAATAAGAGATAGAAAGTTCTCCTTGTAGCGTGGGTCTAGAAGTGTCACCAACCAATAATGACTGTCAACCAAAATTTTGAGAACGCGAGGGTCACAGGAAATTCAGCGTAACATAAACTCAGCCATGAGCGCCAGACTGCTAACAGGCAAGACTTCCGTGTCCTCACCAAGAGGACAACTGACCATGCTCTCCTCCTTCTCCTCCTCATCCCTGTCCTCAGGCCATCCATGCTGAACAGATGGTATGACAGTAGTGCAGGTAGTACCATCTATAGCGAATTCAATTAGCTTCTGTTCTTCCTCCTCCTCCTCTTCTTCCTCATTGTCACCGAATCAACGTTGGAATGAGATGAGGCTGGGCTGTGTGTAATCACCCTGCATGGTTCCTTGCTCCATCTCATTGTGCTCTGCCTGCAATGCATCCTCTTTGATTGTGAGCAGAGAGCGTTTCAGAAGACAGAGAAGAGGAATGGTGACGCTAATAATAGGGTCATCCCCGCTCACCATCTTGGTGGAGCCCTCAAAGTTTTGTAGGATGGTTCATTTGTCTGACATCCATGTGCACTCCTGAGGTCTTATGTGTGGAGTATGAACTGAATACCGATGGCCTTGTTGATGCTGGTAGTCAACAACTGCCCTCTTCTGCTCATAAATCCTTCCCAACATCTAGAGTGTAGAGTTCCAATGCGTGGGGACTTCACACAGCAGTCGGTGAGCCAGAAGCTTCAACCACTGCTGAAGCACGGCAAGGGTGGCGGAAGCTGTAGCTGACTTTCTAAAATGAGCACACAGACGGCGTACTTTGACAAGCAGATCCGGCAGCTCCGGGTAGGTTTTGAGAAACCGCTGAACCACGAGGTTAAGCACATGGGTCAGGCATGGTACATGTGTGAGCTCGCCTCGCCTCAGAGCTTCCACCAGGTTCGGGCCATTGTCACACACGACCATGCCTGGATGTAGGCTCAGCGGTGTCAGCCACAGATCTGCCTGCTCTTTCAGAGCTGTCCACAACTCTTCAGCATCGTGCGGTTTGTCACCTAAGCATATTAGCTTCAGCACAGCCTGTTGCCACTTGACTGAGGCAGTGCTGCAGTGCTTCCAGCTTGTGACTGATGTGGTCATTTTGGAGATGGAGGCTGAAGAGAAGGAGGAGGCTGAGGAGGATGAGGTGCAGGAGCTGTAGACTGTGGGGGCAACCCTGATTGACCTAGGGACCGCAATCCTGATTGTGTTCCGTCCCAAGGTCCGACTGGGTCCCAGCTTCCACTATGTTAACCCAATGTGCCGTCAGCAAGATGTACCATCCCTGCCCACAAGCACTTGTCCACGTGTCCGTGGTTAGGTGGGCTTTCCCAGTAACCGCATTGTTGAGGGCACGACTAATGTTGTGGGACACTTGCTCATGTAATGTAGGGATGGCACATCGGGAGAAATAGTGGCGGCTGGGGACCAAGTACCGAGGGACGGCCGCCGCCATCAGATTGCGGAAAGCTTCCGTCTCCACGAGCCTAAAAGGCAACATTTCGAGCTCAAGCCGTCGCGAAATGTGGTAATTTAGTAGTGTGGCCTGTGGGGCATTGGCTGCACATTTGCGCTTGCATTCCAAGGACTTGGGTATGGACAACTGAACGCTGCACTGGGACAAGGACATGCTTGCTGATTGTGCTAGTTAAAAGTGTGCAATGACAGGTGCAGGGCAGGATGCATCTTCGCATGCACTATGAACAGGGGAATAGCTTGTACGCACAACAGCGGAAGAAGCAGTGGTGTCACCAGCAGACACTGTTCCTGGACCGTGGGGTTTGGCCCACAAAGTCGGATGCTTTTCTACCATGTGCCTGATCATGCTGATGGTGGTCAGGCTTGTAGTTTTGCTACCTCTGCTGATGCTGGCCTGGCAGGTGGTGCAAATGGCCTTTTTGGGGTTATCGACAGAGTCTTTAAAAAACAACCAGACTCGGGAAGACCTAACAGTTGTCCTGACAACTTCCGTTGTGTTGGTGTCACGGGGAACGGTTGCCCACCTTCTGTCTGTGGCGACCACACTGCTTCTTCCTGCCTGTCGGGGTGCTCTGCCTCCCTCCCCCTGTGTGCTGCTGTCCTTGATCTGCATGTCCTCCTGCCAGGTTGGGTCAGTTACTATATCATTCACCACCTTGTCTTCCACTTCCGCACTCTAGTCCTCCTCCTGACTTTCTGGCAATTGTGTCTTATCATCATCCACCTCTTGTGACACTTTCCCACCGTCGCCTTCGTATGACCGTGGCTGCTCAAATATTTGGGCATCGCTACATGCGATCTCCTCTTGCCCCGCTTCAAGTGGACCAGGCGAGAGGCCCGAATCTATAAATGGAAAAGTGAACAGCTATTCGGAGTGTTCAAGTGTGGGATCAGTTGTCTCCGGGCACTCGGCATGGTGGGAGGAAGGAGGATTAGGGTGAGGAATATGCGGTCCAGACTCACGGCTACTGAGACTTGACCGTGTGGAAGACAGGGTGGTGGTGGTGGTGGCAAGTGACTGGAAGCATTATCCGCTATCTAACCAACAACCTTTTGACACTGCTCTGGGTTCAATAGTGGTGTGCTGCAGTCCCCTAGTAATTGGGACAGGAAGGTCAGGCGAGAAGAAGTGGGTGTTTGTTGTGGCACAATTTCAGCTTGCCCACTGCCTCGGCCTTTGCATGCACCATCACCATCACGTCCAGTTCCCAGTCCCTTGCCACGCGCCTTGCCCATTTTAAATTGAGGACAATATCTTCCATGCTCACAAATGGTTACATTTTCAGCGAACTTATATGTGATCCGTGTGACGGACAAACCACAGATTTAAATAGCTGGCCTGTTGGAATTATTTTTAACAGCAAACTGGTGTTAATAACTTCACTGACACACTGAAACAACATTTTAATGGAGGCCAGAAATGGCAGAATTTTGAGCGAACTTATATGTGATCCGTGTGACGGACAAATCACAGTTTTAAATAGCTGGCCTCTAGGTAACTATTTTTAACAGCAAACTGGTGTCAATAACTTCGCTGACACACTGAAACAAAATTTTAATGGAGGCCAGAAATGGCAGAATTTTGAGCGAACTTATATGTGATCCGTGTGACGGACAAACCAGAGTTTTAAATAGCTGGATTTTTAGCGCTGTAATATGGAAAGGACCTGGCTGTATTCTGCAGTGCCAACAAGCAAATGGTACAGAAAAACGGTGTTCTCTGGATTGCTTTTTAAGCAAATAATCAGGATTAAGCTAAAAAAAATTATTCCTGGCCCTGATACCTGGGCCTATTTCTACAAATATCTGTAAAAGCACCAGCAGACAGAACTGGAATGGACCCACTTGCTATATGCACTGCAGTCTGCTATATACCCTTCCTTCCTGCCTAACACTAATATCTTTGCAGCTGGATTAGTCCTCAAAAGGACTGTTAGTTAAGATGGATATGTAGAGAATCTTGTGGAATACCTACACTAGCTAAAAAAAAAACAAATCTCTCCCTAGCTCAGCAGCACCTCTCCCTACACTGCCTGATTGCGGAGTAGACTGTCACGAGCACGGCGGCGCCAGGTCTGATATAGACCTGATGACGCTGTGCGGCCAGCCAATCACTGTAATGCCACAACCACCATGGCTGCGGCATTACAGTGTGTGGCAGACAATCCCTGCATGTTGATTGGCGCTCTAAAGAGCGCCCAAGCATCTCGGAAGTACTCAGCGAGCTCCGAGCATCTCGAGTACTGAGATGCTCGGGCGAGTACCGAGTACTTGCGAGTATGCTCGCTCATCACTACTTAAGATGCAATATGGCACCTTGGCAAAGCCCAGTTATGTTCTTCCTCTGATATCTAACAATAACAAAACAGGTAATTCTGGAGAAACTTGCACCTACCGCCATTCAGTGTCTTCAGCTCCTTTGTGAGAAACTAAAGTTTGCTCAGCCAGTCTACTAAATAAAATTCCTGAGGTATGGAAATTGTGGATGGTTTTGCTTCTGGTACTGGGTGTTAATAACAAACCGTGGCGTGCCATTCACTGGATATTCCTGGCTGGTTGGAGACAAGCTCATTCCCACAGAAAAGTACCAGCAAGTTAAGGAGATGGTGGCCTCTATCATCATGAAGGAGTTTGCTCCTTGTCTAGTAGTCTGGCTTTTATACTAAAGATCCTGCTCATTTTTATAGTTTTATGTGAGCACACAGAGACCGTGGTTTCTGCAGCAGTGCATCCAGGACGGGATAGTGGCGGAGAAATTGCTGTACCATCAGGTTGAGGATGCGAGCCATGCAAGGCACGTGTCTTTGGTTGCCTCGTGTCTCAGTAAGGCAGCGGTTGAGGGCGCAGGTGGGGGCCCTAGAGGAGGTGGAGGATGCAGAAGCACTGGACGAAGTGTTAGATACAGAGGTTTGTCCCACAAGCCTTGGGGATTCCAACACTTGCTGTCTAGTAACACCTTGGTGTCTAATGGTTTAGTTCTCCATCCTCTGGTGTGTAGTGGTTTAGTTCTCCAACCCTAGCTGTTTAGTAGGTTAGTTTTCCAACCCCTGTTGTCTTATTAGTTTAGTTCTCCAACCCCTGTTTTCTATTAGTTTAGTTCTCCATGTTCTAGTGTGTATTTGTTTCATTCTCCAACCTTAGCTGTTTAGTAGTTTAGTTCTCCAACTCCTGTTGTATACTAGTTTAGTTCTCCATGTTCTGGTGTGTATTTCTTTCTTTCTCCAACTCATCCATGCCCACCCATGCCCACCCCCAGCGGTTAATGTCTGGTGACAAGGATTTGGATTCTTCTCAGACCCTACTTCGTCCGGGCCCGGATCAACTGAAAAAAAATTTGGACATTGCTACACATGCTTTCCCCCTCTTGAGTCTGTGAAGCTTTGGATCAGACCGCTGATGCTCCGGAATAGAATGTGTGAACAGCTCTGCAGACTCACCCATCTGTGCTTTCCCACAGTCACTTGGCCGGTTGGAGAGTTGTGATGTGGGTGAAAACAAGGGTAATTGGGGTGGCACCTCTGAGGACTGTACTGTGTGTGATGTTAAGGTGGAGGAAGAGGAGCAGAGGCCACTAGATGCAGCACTTGTCATCTACTGGAGCACATGTTCTTCCTGCCCCTCATCTACAAGGCATGCCGCTGTGCGACTGCCAAAGAAAGGGAGTGGAGTCCAGTAACAGAAGTTTTCAAAATGCTCCACAATTGCTCACTGCAGCAAAACAAACCTACTTCTCATCTATATATATAATCGTCTTATCAAGTCTGTCTGTCTTTCTGTCTGTCTGTCTGTCCTGGAAATCCCGCGTCGCTCATTGGTCCGGCAGCGGTCAATCAGCGCCGCGGGATTTCTGAAAAAAGATGGCGGCCGTTAGCGGCTCATCTGCGGGACGGACGCCAGCCGCGACCAATCAGCGAGATTGGTGCCAAATTTAAAAAACGCTCTGCTGATTGTTCGCCGACGGCAGCCACGACTAATCAGCGAGATTGGCGCCAAATTTAAACAATGCTCTGCTGATTGGTTGCGGCTGCCAGCCGACCGCGACCAATCAGCGAGATTGGTGCCAAATGTAAACAACTCTCTGCTGATTGTTTGCGGCTGCCAGCCGCGAACAATCAGCGAGATTGTCGCCGAATTTAAACAACGCTCTGCTGATTGATCGGGGACGCCAGCCGCGACCAATCAGCGAGATTGGCGCCAAATTTAAACAACGCTCTGCTGATTGGTCGCCGACAGCAGCCGCGACCAATCAGCGAGATTGGCGCCAAATTTAAACAACGCTCTGCTGATTGGTCGCGGACTCCAGCCATGACCAATCATCGAGATTGGCGCCAAATTTAAACAACGCTCTGCTGATTGGTCGCGGCCGCCAGCCGACCGCGACCAATCAGCGAGATTGGCGCCAAATTTAAACAACGCTCTGCTGATTGGTTGCGGCCGCCAGCCGACTGCGACCAATCAGCGAGATTGGTGGCAAATTTAAACAAAGCTCTGATCTCCCGACGGCAAGTGTGAACGGAGGACCGAGGAGCGGCGCCGCCGGTCGGGATGCTTCTGCTGCGAGCAGCCGCTCATCTCCCAGCTACTCGCAGCGGAAGTACCCGCATGGGCAGCGCCGCTCCCCGGCGAACAATCAGCGATATGGGCGGCAAATTTAAACCCCGCTCTGCTGATTGGTCGCGGTCGCCGGCCGCAACCAATCAGCATTATTGGCGCCAAATGTAAACTCCGCTCTGCTGATTGGTCGTTACCGCCGTGTGCGACCAATCAGCGATCTTGGCGCCAAATTTAAACAACGCTCTGCTGATTGGTAGCGGTTGCCGGCCGTGACCAATCAGCAGTATTGGCGCCAAATTTAAACCCCGCTCTGCTGATTGGTCGCGACCGCCGTGCGCGACCAATCAGCGATTTTGGCGCAAAATTTAAACCCCGCTCTGCTGATTGGTTGCGGTCGGCGGCCGCGACCAATCAGCAGTATTGGCGCCAAATTTAAACACCGCTCTGCTGATTACTCGCAGTCGCAGCCCGCGACCAATCAGCAATATTGGCGCCAAATTTTAACAACGCTCTGCTGATTGGTCGCGGTTGCCGGCCGCGACCAATCAGCAGTATTGGCGCAAAATTTAAACCTCGCTCTGCTGATTAGTCGCAACAACCGGCCGTGACCAATCAGCGATATTGGCGCCAAATTTAAACACCGCTTCGCTGATTGGTGGCGGTGGCCGGCCGCGACCAAGCAGCTATATTGGCGCCAAATTTTAACACCGCTCTGCTGATTGGTCACGGTTGCCGGCCGCGACTAATCAGCATTATTGGCGCCAAATTTAAACACCGCTCTGCTGATTGGTCGCGGCCGTGACCAATCAGCATTATTGGCGCCAAATTTAAACCCCGCTCTGCTGATTAGTCGCGACCGCCGGCCGTGACGAATCTGCGATATAGCCGCCAAATTTTAACACCGCTTTGGTGATTGTTCACGGTTGCCGGCCTCGACCAATCAGCGATTTTGGCGCCAAATTTAAACACCGCTCTGCTGATTGTGCCCTGTCGGCCGCATACATATTCTAGAATACCCGATGCATTAGAATCGGGCCACCATCTATTCTCTCATATCAAACTTGTCTCACAACCCTAAACAGCTATTTAGTACTTTCAAGTCCCTCCTCTGTCCACCAGCTCCCCCTCCCTCTCCTCTCCTCTCATCTTTCCTGAAGACTTAGCCTCATTCTTCAAGCGGAAGATTGACAACATAGGGCAAAGCTTTTGCTTAAAGTCCGAACATCCCCTTCTCTCTCATAACGACTCAACTCTCCTCCTCCAAAACCAGCTTCTCCGTCATCACGGAAGATCATCTTTACTCTCCAAATCACATCTCACCACCTGTGAACATGACCTAATACCATTCCACCTCATTCCAAACCGTACCACAATCTTCATCCCAAGCCTAACCCTCCTCGTCTACTTGTCACTAACAACTGGCATCTTCCCCTCATGATTCAAACATACCTCGATCACACCCATCCTCCAAAAGCCCTCCTTTGACCCATCCTATGTTTAGCTATCGCCCCATCTCACTTCTCCCCTATGCCTCCAAACTACTGGATCAACACATCTATTTTGAACTGTCCTCCCACCTCTCCTCCTGCTCCCTCTTTGACCACTTACAATCAGGCTTCCGACCTCACCATTCCACTGAAAGTGCCCTGACTAAAGTCACCAACGACCTACTAACTGCCAAATCCAAGCCAGACTACTCTGTCTTCCTCCTTCTAGACCTGTCATCTGCCTTCGACACAGTAGACCATGCCCTCTTACTACAGACTCTCATCTCTCAGCATCACAGACTTGCCCTGTCTTGGATCTTTTCATAACTAACCGACAGGATATTCAGTGTCTCCCACTCACACACCACCTCCTCATCTCACCCCCTATGTGTTGGTGTTCCCTAAGGTTCAGTTGTAGGACCCAGGCTCTTCTCCATCTACACCTTCGGCCTGGGACAGCTCATGGTCTCACGGCTTTCAGTATCACCTCTATGCTGATGACACACAGATCTACCTCTCTGGACCTGATAGCACCTCGATACTAACCAGAATCCCACAATGTGTGTCCTGTATTTCATCTTTCTTCTCTGCTAGATTTGTAAAAATTAACATGGATAAAACAGAATGCATCATCTTTCCACCATCTCATTCACCCCCCCCAACTGACATATCCATCAAAGTGAATGGCTGCCCACTCTCCCCAGTCCCGCAAGCTTGAATCTGACCTGTCCTTCAAACGTCAGATCCAAGCCCTTTCCACTTGCTGCTGACTCCAACTTCAAAGTATCTCAGGGATCCACACATTCCTCAACCATGAATGTAGAAAAACACCCTCATCATCTCCCGCTTCGACTACTACAAACTCCTTCTCTGTGGCCTCCCTTCTACCACTTTTGCACCCCTCCAATCTATTCTAAAGTGTGCTGGCCAATTAATCCACCTGTAACCCCGCTATTCCCAGGCTTCTCCCCTCTGTCAATCCCTGTGCTGGCTTCCTGTTGCCCAGAGACTCCAGTTGAAAAGCCTAACTTTGGCACACCAAGCCATGGAAACCTGTCTCCTCCATACATGTGTGACCTAGTATCCCTGTACTAGTTACCTGCACACAACTTCCCATCCTTCCAAGATCTCCTTCTCTACTTCCCTCTTATCTCTTCTTGTCATGATTGCATACAAGATTTGTCCCATGCATCTCTGCTACTGTGTAACTTTGTAGCCCAAGACATCGTACTGTTGCCTACATTTCAAACCTTGAAAAGGGAGCTGAAGACCCACTTCTTGTGACAAGCGTACAATCTGTGGTAACCCTCGCTCCAGCATACCGCTGCACGACTAGCTGTTCCCTGACCTACTGTATCCTCACCCATCCCGTGTAGATTGTATGTTCACTGTCATGGGCAGGGTCCTCTTTCCTCTTGTACCAGTTGGTGAACCCTTTTTACATGTAAAGCACCACGGAATAAATGTCACTTGTACTTGTATTCTGGGTCAATTGATGGCACTTTCCAGGTGTCTACGCCTAATTTGATATGTTTTGGCAGCTTTTGGGCCCGTTTTAAGGTGTTGTGTATGTGTTTTTTTTGTCCCCCCAATGGAATCCTATGGCATTCGGTAACATTCAACCAACATTCAACGAATAAATCGGCAAATATTGCAAATTCGGCGATCGTAATCCGAATCGAATATTGAAACATTCGCTTATCTCTAACCTTAAACACTAAAATATCCCAATAGTGCTACTACACCAGGTATATACATATATGTGTAGGCTAATACAATAAAAGATGCCCAACAAAGATATCAAACAGGGTGAGGGAGTATTAAATATATTTTCTCTCTAAAGTCCCTAATAGGACCCTATTTTTACCCCTACCTAACGATTAGGTTGGCACCCTAAACTATAAGCGGTATGGTGCCCCCGCTCACGTAGATTGACCCTATTGGTCCCTATGTAACCCTATTCTTAAATTGAGCACCAACCAAATATCAAAAACATCTTAAACATTGAAATACCCCAGTAATGCTGTAATACCAAATATACACATATGTGTGCAGACTATAAAACCATGAACAAGATCCAAAGATACTCCAGATACATTAATCCTAATGCATGCCCAATTTTTGAGTAAAAACATAGGGATTAAACTCAATTCCTCCAATAAACAATAGTCATAACAGCTCTTCATAGGATATAATATCCCCAAAATATCACGTGATGTGCAATGAAATTAATAGAAAATATCCACTTATCTGAAAACTGTATAAGAACCCAGTCCTGACGCGTTTCCCCCCTTCTCCATTTTAGGGGTTCATCAGGGGATCGTGGTAAGATACAATGGTGCCTGCAGTGTGCACCATGGCCTGCAGTAAAGGACCCAATAGAATGCTGAGGATATTGTATCCTATGAAGAGCTATTATGACCATTGTTTATTAGAAGGATTGAGTCATTCCGTGACCTTACAAGTGTTGGAGGTTACTGCCGGCTTCCATTGAAGTGCATTGCCCAATATACTAGAGATCAAACAATATGAATCCTACCAATGTGGGGGAATATTTGAATAGTTTCACTATATATGAATGTGCATGTATATACATTGGTGGATTTCCCAATATTGGTTGGATACTTTTGATCTGGACTGTATATTACTATATGTCTCAATAAAACCCAACAATTACATAATTATCTTCAGGTTACATGTTTTTCCTTTACAGGATATAACTTTAATCTCCCAGATTTGGATGATTCTAAAGCAATACCTGGACCAAAAATCGAGAAGTCGTCATGTTCCAGTTATGGCAGAGGGCATTCTCTCAATTATAACTATTCTATGGATCTGATGAGCAAGAAAGTCAGAAACCAATAAAATGTGGTAAATCATTGTCATTTCTGTACTTGGAGTTAAATCCTGTCACATCTTATGAATCCCTTTACTATTGGAAGAAATGCTGTAAAACTTGGACATCACCTAAGCTGAAGGGTTCACTATTAGAGATGAGCGGTGTTCGACTCGAACTGTTCGCCAATCTCAAATTCGAGCCGTTTGGCGAACACGAACAATTTGAAAAATATTTGGCTGTTCGAGGTTATGTTCGATAACTGTTCGTGCACCAAAATCATAACTGGATTTTTTCTCAGTAATGCTGAAAATTAATGTTAATACGCAGTTTGAGTGTACAGCGGGGCGGGGGGAGGGGCAGGGGATGGATCTCTGCAGAAATAATGAAGATCTCCATTTTTTTTTCTCTTTCCCGCATTTACAGTGGGGAGGTGCAATCTGTCAGCCTATCAGCAGCGCACACACGGAGCGAACTGCTTTTTTTCACACAAGCAAGGGCATGTGTCATTGGCAGTGTATGTCACATGTCCTTGCCCTATAAGACCCAGCCATTTTCCCCGTCGCCACCATTTTCTCACTGTTGCAGCTGCGTGTTAGACGGCACCGCTGTTGCTGTGTGCGCTATACTTTGTTAATTTTAAGCCAATTTTCGCACAGATCTACAGATAGCTGGGGAGTAGGGAATAGTTGTGATTGCAGTCCTTTTGAGGACTAGGTTACATCATTTCCTACGACTTTTATCAGGCAGGTCTGTACTCTTAAATAGATAGGTTGGGAGTAAAGACTAATTGTAATTGCAGTCCTTTTGAGGGCTAGGTTACATCAGTTCCTATCACTTTTATCAGGCCGGTCTGTGCTCTTAAATAGATAGGTTGGGAGTAAAGACTAATTGTAATTGCAGTCCTTTTGAGGGCTAGGTTACATCAGTTCCTATCACTTTTTGCCAGGCAGGTCTGTGCCAGTGCTGTGCAAGTTTTTTTCACAGCATTTGGCTAAATCTAGCAAAGCAAATCCTTTTTGGCCTCTTGCAGTGTGTGCTAGTCAGTGGAGTAGCCTATCTGTGTTGCAAGATATACCACCTGTGTATAGAATACAAATTTTTTTACTGCACCTAGTGAAGTAAAACCTTTTAGGCATAGCATCATTCTATTAGTCCATCTATACTAACCTCCACCAGGTTGCAAATTCAATATAATTTTTTTCTGCATCTAGCTCTGAAAAAATATTTCGGCTTGTAGCAGTGTGTGGGACTTGTTCTATTAGTCCATCTATACTAACCTCCACCAGGTTGCAAATTCAATATAATTTTTATCTGCATCTAGCTCTGAAAAAATATTTTGGCTTGTAGCAGTGTGTGGGACTTGTTCTATGAGTCCATCTATACTAACCTCCACCAGGTTGCAAATTCAATATCATTTTTATCTGCATCTAGCTTTGAAAAAATATTTCAGCTTGTAGCAGTGTGTGGGACTTGTTCTATTAGTTCATCTATACTAACCTCCACCAGGTTGCAAATTCAATATAATTTTTTTCTGCATCTAGCTCTGAAAAAATATTTTGGCTTGTAGCAGTGTGTGGGACTTGTTCTATTAGTCCATCTATACTAACCTCCACCAGGTTGCAAATTCAATATAATTGTTTTCTGCATCTAGCTCTGAAAAATATTTCGGCTTGTAGCAGTGTGTGGGACTTGTTCTATTAGTCCATCTATACTAACCTCCACCAGGTTGCAAATTCAATATAATTTTTATCTGCATCTAGCTCTGAAAAAATATTTTGGCTTGTAGCAGTGTGTGGGACTTGTTCTATTAGTCCATCTATACTAACCTCCACCAGGTTGCAAATTCAATTTAATTTTTTTCTGCATCTAGCTCTGAAAAAATATTTCGGCTTGTAGCAGTGTGTGGGACTTGTTCTATTAGTCCATCTATACTAACTTCCACCAGGTTGCAAATTCAATAAAATTTTTATCTGCATCTAGCTCTGAAAAAATATTTCAGCTTGTAGCAGTGTGTGGGACTTGTTCTATTAGTCCATCTATACTAACCTCCACCAGGTTGCAAATGCAATATAATTTTTTTCTGCATCTAGCTCTGAAAAAATATTTCGGCTTGTAGCAGTGTGTGGGACTTGTTCTATTAGTCCATCTATACTAACCTCCACCAGGTTGCAAATTCAATATAATTTTTTTCTGCATCTAGCTCTGAAAAAATATTTCGGCTTGTAGCAGTGTGTGGGACTTGTTCTATTAGTCCATCTATACTAACCTCCACCAGGTTGCAAATTCAATATAATTTTTTTCTGCATCTAGCTCTGAAAAAATATTTTGGCTTGTAGCAGTGTGTGGGACTTGTTCTATTAGTCCATCTATACTAACCTCCACCAGGTTGCAAATTCAATATAATTTTTATCTGCATCTAACCCAGCCAATACTTTTGGGCTAATACCACAGTTTGGCCACTCAGCTCTGCTCGGTTCCCATCCATTGTTTTTTGTGCAAACAACTCCAGAGTTGTCAATTAGTTAACCACCAAAATGAGTGGAAAAAGGCCTGCTGCTCATGGAAAGGGGAATAGGCGTGTTGGGAAGGGAAAAAAAGGTTGTGTCCGTGGGGTAGGTATTAAAGCAGCAGCAACATCTGCAGAAGAAAGACCATCTTCCAGCCAAACTAAGATGTCTACTTCTTTTAGCGGACAATGTGATAAGATCCCTTTCTTACGGCCACGCCAATCGCTACAAATTCCAGATGAGGCACAAAAAGAGCAGGTGCTTCAACGGATATCAAGTGCTCCTTTAAGTGGGCTCTCCTCCACCTCAACTTCAACATCACAAATACTCCAGTCCTCAGAGGTATCACCCCAATCGCACTTTCTTCCTCACAGCTCCCAAGTCTCCAGCTGCCCGTCTGAGTATGGGGTAGAACAGATGGTTGAGTCTGCAGAGCTGTTTACTCATACTACAACCTGGGAATCAGATGTCGGCTCCAGAGCTTCTGTGAATCCAGACGAGGAAATGATCTGCACTGATGCCCAGAATCTTTATGAGTCGGATCCAGGACCAGACGCAGCAGGTTCTGACCATAATGTAGACCCTCGTTCCCAAACTGTAACTCCTGTTGGTGGAGACAATGAGGAAGACGATGATGAGACTCAAATACCTGATTGGAGCGACAACTTGAGTTTTTTGTCAGGGCAGGAAGAGGTTGGCTCTGAGAACGACGGGTGTGATAACACACAGGGTGATGATGACGAGGTTGGAGATCCCACTTACTGTCAACCCACAGTCAGCCAGTCGATGAGGTCAGCAGAGGAGGTGGAGGAGGATGCTAGTGACGACGAGGTCAGGTTGCGCCTTCCTGGACAGAGACGTAGTACTGGAAGCACTTCAACAACTGCATCCTCAAACACAACTCTGCCTCTGACCACAAGTCGTGGTGGCTCTTCAGGTCGCATGGGTGCTAAGCCTTGCATAGCCTGGGCATTTTTTCAGATCGATAAGGATGACCCAACTCATGTTATCTGTAACATTTGTCAGCAAAAGCTAAGTAGAGGCCAAAAAATACATAGTTTGAGTACTTCATGCATGAACCGGCACATGGATATGAAGCATAAGTTGTAGTGGGAAGCTCACTGTGCATCCGCGGCCTCTTCATCCTCTGTGACTGGGGGGACAGCAGTCACACCTGTTTTGGGATGCAGACCTGCCACCTCTTTACCCGCAACAGCCAGCGTGATTGGCAGGTCATCATTTTCTTTGGAAGTGGAAACACCAGCTGGTGTTCAGCGCTGTCCGACATCAATAATACCACCTTTGGATCAGGGCAACCTAACATGTCCGCCTGCATCTTCCTCACAGACCGGCAGTTTGCCGGGGACACCCTTCTCAACCCTGTCTAAGCACAACAGCCTGCCCTCGTCCCTCAGATGTGGACAAGTAAAAGACCATTTCCTCCTAGCCATGAGAAAGCTAAGAGGTTGAATTTCACCATCTGCAAGCTCTTGGCTACAGAAATGCAGCCTTTCCGCCTGGTGGACACAGAGGATTTTCGAGACCTTATGTCCGTCGCAGTGCTCCAGTACCAGATGCCCAGTCGGTACTACTTCTCAAAGAAAGGTGTGCCTGCGCTACACCAGCATGTCGCACACAACATCACCGCTTCTTTGAGAAACTCTGTGTGTGACAGGGTGCATTTCACCACAGACACTTGGAAGAGTAGGCATGGACAGGGGCATTACATGTCGCTGACTGGGCACTGGGTAACTATGGTGACAGCAGCACAAGGGGCTGCTGTCCAAGTCTTGCCGTCCCCACGAGTTGTGCATCAATCCTCTTTATCTCGAAGTTCCTCCACTGCTTCTGCCTCCTCAACCTCCTCTCGGTCCTCCACCTGCACCCAAAGCCTGTCTGGTCATGCCACAAGCTTTCTAACTGCGCAGAAGGGATCCTGCACACCTCCTTACTATGCTGGCAGCAGGACTCAACGTCATCAGGCGGTTTTTACTTTGAAATGTCTGGGAAATGTGAGTCACACTGCTGAGGAATTGTGGTCAGCTCTGGAGAACCAGTTTCATGAATGGTTATCTCCACTGGACCTGAAACCAGGGAAGGCCGTGTGTGACAATGCTGCAAACCTGGGTGCGGCTCTTTGCCAGGGCAATGTCCCACACGAGCCTTGTATGGCTCACATGTTGAACCTGGTTGTCCAGCAATTTTTAGCCCACTATCCCAGACTAGATGGCCTTCTGCAGAGGGCACGGTCGCTGTGTGCTCACTTCCGCCGTTCGCATCCCGCAGCTCAGGGACTTACATCTCTACAGAAGTCGTTGGGCCTGACACTTCACCGGCAAAAATGCGATGTGCCTACCCAGTGGAATTCAACTCTGCACATGTTGCAGCGACTGTGGCAGCACCGACAAGCCCTGGTGCAATACGTTCTGACGGATAGCCTGGGCCAACGAGATCCAGAGGTGGGGCAAATCACGCTGGAGGAGTGGTCTCAGATCAGGGACCTATGCACCCTTCTGCACAGTTTTGAAATGGCGACAAAGATGTTTAGTGCTGACGATGCCATTATCAGCATGACTATTCCGGTGATTTACATGCTGGAGCACATGTTAAACAGAATTCGGAGTCAGGTGGTGCGACAAGAGGAGGTGGAGGAAGTAGAGGAGGAGGAGTTGTATGCGGAAGGGCTAAGATCTGCAAGGTCCAGACGGTCGGCAGCACCAAGGCGGCAGGCATGTGAGGGTGGGGGAGATGGTTTTACCAGGGCGCATGGTAGCAGCCAAACTAGTGAGGAAGGTGCAGGAGCCCAGGAAGAAGTGGAGGACGAACTGATGGAAGACTCATCAGATGAGGGAGAACTTGATCACATTTCTGTTGTGCGAGGTTGGGGGGAGAGGGCAGAGGAAGGAAGCATGATTGTTACCTCACCACCAACACAACAGGAACTTGGTGCTCCTGGATGCGCAACACACATGAGTGCCTTCTTGCTGCACTACCTGCAACATGACCCTCGAATTGTGAGAATTAGAAATAATCCTGACTACTGGGTTGCCACACTGTTAGATCCCTGGTACTAAAGTAAATTTGCAGAAATTATTCCTGCCATAGAAAGATATGCACGCATGCAGGAGTATCAGCAGAGACTGTTGCAGGATCTTACATGTGCTTTTCCCCAAAACACTAGTGGCGCACGTAGTGAATCTCACAGTTCCAACTTGCCAACCGTGGGACTGTCGAGTGTTCAGCACTCAAAACGTAACAGAAACACAGTATCTGCTGGTAACATCAATTTTGTGGAATCATTTCACCACTTTTTTAGCCCATCCTTTGCAAGGCCACAGGAGACAAGAAGTCTGACACATAGTCAACGCCTAGAGACGATGGTACAGGAGTATCTCCAAGTAAACATTGAAGCCATGACTGTGTCACTGAACCCTTGCTCTTTTTGGGCTTCCAATCTGGATAAATGGCCGGAGCTCGCCACTTACGCCTTGGAGATCTTGTCATGCCCCGCAGCCAGCGTTCTGTCTGAACGTGTGTTCAGCGCTGCTGGTAGTGTGCTGACAGATAAGCGCACGCGGCTCTCCACTGATAATGTAGGCAGACTCACGTTCATAAAGATGAACAAATCAAGGATCCAAAATGACTTTTCTACCCCTGTGTCATCCTGGGGAGAGTAAAAGCTTGATGATTTGTTAACCGTTTTAAGCTTTCAAATTACTAATCATGTTTATCTGTATCTTGGCTGGAAAATAATTTGGGCCTTGTAGCAGTTTGCAGTACTGATTCTATTAGGCCATCTATACTAAACTCCACCAGATTTAAAATTACTAATCATGCTTATCTGTATCTTGGCTGGAAAATAATTTGGGCCTTGTAGCAGTGTGCAGTACTGATTCTATTAGGCCATCTATACTAAACTCCACCAGATTTAAAATTACTAATCATGTTTATCTGTATCTTGGCTGGAAAATAATTTGGGCTTTGTAGCAGTTTGCAGTACTTATTCTATTAGGACATCTATACTAAACGCCACCAGATTTCAAATTAATAATAATTTTTAGCTGCATCTAGCCCGGAAAATAATTTTGGGGCTCCTAGATGCGCAAGACCCATGAGTGCCTTCTTGCTGCGCTACCTGCAACATGACCCTCAGATTGTCAGAATTCGAAATAATCCTGACTACTGGGTTGCCACACTCTTAGATCCCCCACACTCTTCGATCAACCTTTTCATTTTAATAAAGAACAAAAAATGGTCATTTTTGAAATTATAAGCATTAGCAGGTTATTAGAAACTGAAATCAAACAGTTTTCAACTCAAAACTTTATTCTAGGTGATGTTACATTTGCACATAGGACCCCTTGTTCGAAAGGAGCTTCTGAACTCTCTCGTCCATTGAATTTGTCAGGTTTTGGATGGGTTCTGCTTCAATTGTTTTGCATGAGGACAGAATACCCTCCCAGAGCTGTTGCTTAGATGTGAACTGCCTCCCGCCATCATAGACACTCCTTTTGATAATGCTCCAGAGGTTCTCAATGGGGTTGAGGTCAGGGGAGCATGGGGGTCACACCATAAGTTTGTCCCCTTTTATGCCCATATCAGCCAGAGATGCAGATGTGTTATGTGCAGCATGAGACGGTGCATTATCATGCATGAAAATGATCTTGCTGCGGAATACACGGTTCTTCTTCTTGAGCCATGGCAGGAAGTGCTGTTTGAGAAACTCCACATACATTATGGAGTTCATCTTTACCCCTTCAGGGATCCTAAAGGGGCCGACAATCTCTCTCCCCATGATTTCAGCCCAAAACATTACTCCACCTCCTCCTTGTTGGTGCCGTAGCCGTGTTTGCATGGGGTGTCCATCAACCAGCCATCCTCCACTCCATCCATCTGGACCATCGAGCGTTGCACGGCACTCATCGGTGAACAAAACAGTTTTGAAGTCAGTCTTCATGTATTGTTTGGCCCACTGGAGCCGTTTCTGCTTGTGTATAGTGGATAGAGGAGGTCGACAGGATGGCTTACGCACAGCTGCAAACCTCTGAAGTACCCTGCATCTTGTTGTTCGGGGGACGTTGGAGGCACCAGCAGCTTCAAAAACTTGTCTGCTGCTATTACAAGGCTTTTTGGCCGCTGCTCTTTTAACCTGAAGTAATTGCCTGTAGGAAAGAGTCCTCAATTTTCCCTTATCAGCACGCACACGTGTGTACTGTGAATCAGCTACATACTTCTTGATTGTGCGATGATCAGGATGAAGTGTCTTGGCAATGTTGATTGTAGTCATGCCTTGACCTAAACACTCCACAATTTGTTGCTTCTCAGCAGCCGACACATCCTTTTTCTTTCCCATTTTGGCAGAAAATGTAGGCTGCTTAATAATGTGGGACAGCCTTCTTAAGTAGTCTTGCCTTTCATTGGACACACCTGCCAAACTAATTAGCACAAGTGTCTGCAATTGCTTACAGTGATATAAAGAGCCCTGACACACATCACCATCAATGAGTTTAACTGACAAACAAAAAAATTCTTACCTTATCACTCCTAAACACTTTTTGCATAATAATTTGGAACACAGTGTACATGTGCTTTTCCACAAAACACCAGTGGTTCACGTAGTGAATCTTACAGTTCTAACTTACCAACCGTGGTCTGTATGGAGTTGTTCAATAAAGGGCCCACAATTAAGATAACATAGACAGGAGAGGTCTCTATGAATACGAATTCCTAAGTATTTGATACCCTGTGAGGGCCAGGCAAAGGGAAAGTTGGACTGGATGGAATCCTGTATAGATTTGGGAAGGGAGACATCGAGGGCCTCAGACTTCGCTGCATTGATTTTAAAATTTGACCATGTAACAAAGTGATCTATTTCAGCCATAACAGCAGGGATGGATATATGTGATTGAGTGATATATACGAGGACATCATCAGCAAATGCAGAGCAATTGTACTCGGTGCCTCCCACCTCAATCCACCTAATATTGGGGTTATGGCGAATTGATGAGAGCAGGTGCTCCATCACTAGGATGTATAAGAGAGGGGACAGAGGACATCCCGACCTTGTCCCATTGGTGATTATGAAAGGTGATGAAAATGTTCCATTTATCTTCAGCCTAGGTGACGTATTGCGATACAGGGCCGTGATTTTGCCTATAAAAGGGTCCCCTAGACCCCTACCCCAAGCTTTTTAAGAGAATAATATATGGTGTGCCAGGAGACTCTATGGAATGCTTTCTCAGCATCCAACGAGAGTATCTAATTACAAATTTTTAACTGCATCTAGCCCAGGAAATACTTTGTGCCTAGTAGCAGTGTCTGCTAGTCAGCGGATTATCCCAGCTGTTAAGAAAGCTACACCACCTGTAGTTTGGACACTTAATTTCTTCAAAGGAAATTGTTCGGGTCCCCGGGACACTCAGTGAAGAGCATCGGGGAGGCACCCCAAGGCACAGGGGCTGGGACTGGCGGTAGGACGCCTTGCGGTGGACCGCCAAGCTCGATCCTTATAAAAGCTTTTTAACTGTAGCAGCTTTAGTGGACCTACTGGACCTGGAATTACGCAGCTGCTGGCATGAGACTTGCCCTCCCATAGATCCTTGTAAAAGGATTTAAAGTGTACTCATTCAAATTAGAGAGACAATTTAAATTAAAAAGGTTAGACCTGCTTCCACCACAGGGGGCTCGCTCGACCCACCAGCGGACAGGCACCAGTATTGGGAGAGGGGGGCTGGCCGTCAGGGTCCACCGCGACTCTGGCACAAACCCGGCGACACGGAGGTCTCACGGGCAGGAACGGATTGGCCGTGTCGGCTTTCCACTTTTTTGGTTTTAGAAGGGCATGGCATGCCTATATCTGTGTCTCCCCCTCCTTTTACTCCTGCACCTCTTTTCTTTTCGCATGACTATATGTACTTGTCACTTTTCCATGTGTTAGTTGTGTCTTCTGAGCAGTTTGTCAGCTTTTGGACACCTTTGAAGGTGTTTTCTATGTGTTTCTATGTGTTTTTGTTTGCCTGCCATTGGTTTTAACGGTGTTCGAAGGTGTTCGACGAACAGTTCGACGAACAGTTCGGCGAACACACGGGTGTTCGACGAACCGAACCGAACTCGAACACTACGGGGGTGGCTCAACACTATTCACTATTTGTTTTGGACCTGCTTGTATTATATAGAATAAAGACTCCTTAATTAATAAAAAATAAATGAGAAATAGGTGACAGAAGAGAATGAAGGACACAAGATGAGGTGACATAGAGCCGACTTACCTCTCTCCATGATCTACAACCCTCAAATGGAATGTTGGCTCTGCAGCTCCTGTAATGTGTATGATGTCATAATGATGTCATAATTGAAGGGACCAGACCAGGCCATGAAACCAATTCATTACCATATAGATGAAATGGACTCTAATTATCCACCTAGGCCTCTGAAACCTTTTACAAAATGCCACAATGTCATTATTTCCATACAATGTAACTCCGGAGTAGTTTCTATTAACTTGAATAGTGATAAATCCACAATAATAACCCATATATCCCAGTAATACAGAAGATTAGATTATATTTATGGTTGGGGAGGTAGGATAAATGGCCAGTAAAATAGGAGAGGACATTATAGGCAATGTTACTATATACCAGGGATGGGCAATTCATTTTCTCGAGGGGCTACATTGTTGTGGGGGGCTGAACTAATAGGCTGAAACTAACTGTGCTCAATATTAATATTAACTTATTAATTATTATTATTTTATATTAATAATAATTGTATCACTTAATATTGAGCACTATATTGTACTGTCATCTATTATATTGGTACTGTCAGGGCTGTCACAAGGAATTGGTGCCACCCTGCACAGTAACAGGACCCCCCCCACCTTACTGAAACCAGTATCCTCAAAAATAAAATACATAACAGCAGTAATAATATCTCTTAATTAGCCCCGACAATAATAATGTCCCACATCCTGGCCCCATGTCTCCATCCTGCCTCCAATGTCTCCACCCTGCCCCCATTTATCTCCATCCTACCCCCATGTCTCCATTCGTCTCCATTCTGCCCTCATGTCTCCATTCTGCCCCCATGTCTCCACTCTGCCCCATTGTCTCCATCCTGCCCCCATTGTCTCCATTGTCTCCATTCTGCACCCAATGTCTCCATTTTGCTCCATGTCTCCATCCTGCCCCCAATGGCTCCATTCTGCGCCCAATGTCTCCACCTGGCGCCAATGTCTCCATCCTGTCCCCATTGTCTCCATCCTGCCCCCAATGTCTCCATCCTGCCCCCAATGTCTCCATTCTGCCACCATGTCTTCATCCTGTCCCCAAGTCTCCATCCTGCCCCCATGCCTCTCCATCCTGCCACCATGTTTCCATCCTCCCCCATGGTGCGGCTTTACAAAAAAAAAGTTTTTTAAAAAGAGTTTCTCCTTACCTTGCAGCGATCCAGCGGCACCCAGCTCGCCCATCATCCGAGGCACGGTCGCCTGTGCATGATAGTGACATCATACGCCGGCGACATGCGTGCTGACTTCAGCTGACGGCCAGTGATTGGCTGGCTGCTGTTAACTATTGCCATTCGGGAAGCCCGTCTGGGCTCACCAGGTCACATACACCAGTAAGGAAGGTAATGCCCTGATGGCGGCCCTGCGTATGACTTTCTCATTAACCTGATTCCCGGAGTTAAACTACCCAAGTCCAGACTGTATAATCTTTCTGGTCCTGAGAGACAAGTCATGAAGAATTTTTATTGCTGAGAGTCTGGAGAAAGGACATATCAGACCCTCCTCATCACCCATGGCGGCAGGGTTCTTCTTCGTTTAGAAGAAAGATGGGGGTCTCCGTCCCTGTTTAGATTTCCGGAAATTGAATCAAATTTCCATCCGAGATCCATATCCTCTTCCTCTGATTCCGGATTTATTCAACCAGATTGTGAGAGCTAAAGTGTTTTCCAAGTTGGATTTAATGGGAGCCTACAATTTGGTTAGAATCAGAGAAAGGGATGAATGGAAAATGGCTTTCAATACCCCTGAGGGGCATTTTGAAAGTCTGGTTATGCCTTTTGGTTTCACCAATGCACCTGCAATTTTCCAGCATTTCGTAAACAATATTTTCCACCATTTAGTGGGCAGGTTTGTGGTGGTTTATTTGGATGATATTTTGATTTACTCACCTGATTTAGAGGCACATCAGGGTCATGTTAAACAGGTACTATGGATTTTAAGAGATAATAAAATTTATGCCAAACTGGAGAAATGTGTTTTTGCTGTCCATGAGGTGCAATTTTCGGGGTACCTGTTGTCACCGTCGAGTTTTCAGATGGATCCGGAGAAGATCAGTGCTATACTTGATTGGGATTGTCCTGAGAACCTGAAGGCATTGCTGCACTTTCTGGGGTTTATTAATTTTTAACAGAAATGTATCCAAAATTATTCGGTAATAGTGAAACCCCTCACTGACTCACTGACATGACAAAAAAGGGGTTGAATTTCTCTAAATGGTCGAATGTCGCTCAGCAGTCTTTTTCCTCTTTAAAGAGATATTTTGCCACGGCACCTATACTCAGTCAATCCGATGTTTCTCAACCTTTCATTGTTGAAGTTGATGCATCGGAGGTGGGGTTGGGGCTGTGTTGTCTCAGGTTCCGTTGCCTGGTAAATGGCGTCAATGTGCTTTCTTTTCCAAGAAGCTGTCTTCGGCAGAGAGAAATGATGACGTGGGTAATAGGGAGCTTTGGCGATTAAATTGGCTTTCGAGGAATGGCAACATTGGTTGGAGGGGACAGTCCATCCTGTTACTGTTATCACGGACCATAAGAACCTTTCATATCTCCAGTCTGCTAAGCATCTCAAGCCCAGGCAGGGTAGATGGTCTTTGTTTTTTACTAGATTCAATTTTGTTGTCACTTTCTGTCCAGGGGTTAAAAACATCAAGGCTGATACGCTGTCCTGGAGCTTCCCTCGTGGTCTTGACCAGTAAAACCCTGTCCCTATTTTGCAGGAGAGGGTGGTCATTTTGGTCTTGTGCCCTGACCTCGAAGGGGAGGTGTTGGAGGCTCAGGGGGACCCCCCTGTCTCCTGTCCTTCGGGGAGGCTGTTTGTGACATCTAATCTGCGCCATAAAGTAATTAAGGAACATCACAACTCTGTGCTTGCTGGTCATTCAGGTAGTAAGGCAACTATGGACCTCCTTTCCCATCATTTTTGGTGGCCGGGGTTGCGTCAGGATGTGGTTGACCATGTGTCTGCTTGCAGTATTTGTGTGCATTCTAAAATACCGCATGCTCATCCGTCTGGTTCTCTTCTGACGCTACCTATTCCTAGTAGACCATGGACACACTTATCCATCGATTTTATTACTGACCTACCGGCATCTGCATGCAAGACTGTGGTTTTGGTGGTTGTGAAAGGTTCAATAAGATGGCACATTTCATTGCACTACCAGCACTTCAGAATGCCAAGACTCTTGCTCAGGTATTCATTAATGAGATTGTGAAGCTTCACGGGGTTCTGCCTTCCATCCTCAGTCAAATGGACAGACTGAACGCATAAGTCAAAATTTGGAAACTTACCTCAGGTGTTTTGTCTCCGATACCCAGAAGGATTGGGCATCTTACTTACTGGTGGCCGAGTTCGCTATAGACAATCGTCACCAAGAGTCTATTGGCAGGTCACCTTTCTTAGCTGCATACGGTTTTCATCTGCAGTTTGGTACCTTTAGTGGTGGAGGGGCTTCGGGAGCTCCTGAGGAGGAGCGTTTTGCATCGTCACTCGATTCTGTGTGGCAGAGGATTCCAAATAATTTAAAACTCATGGGAGACAGATACAAACGTATGACTGACAGGAGACGCTCGCCAGGTCCGGATCTGAGTGTGAATAACTTTGTGTGGTTGTCTACTAGGAATATCAAGTTGAAGTTGGAAGTTGGAACTTCCTGGAAGTTGGGACCTAGGTTTATTGGTCCCTATAAGACAACCGCCATCATTAACTCAGCAGTATTTCACCTGGAGTTACTTCAGGCTCTTAGGATCCACAATGTGTTTCACAGGTCTCTGCTTAAGAAGTATGTGGCACCTCTTGAGTCCTCCCCCTTGCCGCTGCCCGCAATCATGGTTGATGGCAATTTAGAATTCCAATAATATCGAAGATTCTTGTCTTCAGCGTCGTTCCCTTCAGTACTTGGTACACTGGAGGGGTTACGGTCCAGAAAAGAGGATGGGGGTTTCAGCATCGGAGGTAAATGCCCATAGGTTGGTTCATTCATTCCATGCCTGTCATCCAGATAAACCTGGTCCTGATTGTCCGGAGACCATTCGTAAAAGGGAGAGTACTGTCACGGGTATGTCAGGGTTGACAAACAGTCATACGATGCCCGGCTGTAGAAGATCGCTGTGTTTGACCTTGCAAACATCTCCCTGAGCTTTTCATTATTCCTCTCTATTTAGGACCCAGCTGTGATCCTCACCTTGCTTGGGGCTTATACCTTTCTCTTTAGGACCCCGAGTTATCCTCACCTTTCTGCTGTTAATCAGCACTTCCTTCCTGTGTCCTTAAATACACTCAGACCCTTAGAGAGTTGCTGGTGATAGCATGTGTACCTATTCAGGCATTAGGTTCTAGTAGTAGACTAGAATTGCCTTGGAGTTTCTTCGTGGATATTTGCTGTGCTTTCTCCGGTGTCATCTTGGAGCTAAGTGTATTCCCCTGTTTGTTTCCCCTGTGTGTACTTTAGTTGTATCGATCACCCCTCCCACTTCCTACCTAGGGCCTAGCCTTAGGATCAGCTAGGGCCAGGTTTCCAGCTCGGCGATAGGTGCAGTACCTATTTAGGGTCTATAGGGGAGTCAGGGTTTGTTGTCAGATCTTTTTAGGGGTCTCCACTCTCCATTTCCCTAGTTGTAGGGCTCCCTCCCCTTTTCCCGTTGTATACGCTGAGTTCTCCCCATATCTAGCATGACAGTAACTGAATACTACAACCACATACAGGACAGATCTACTCCTTTAAAGATTTTTTTTTTACTTGTGTAGCTTTATGGTGTATGATGCCCCTGTAGTCTCATATAAGTTTGGGAGACTACCCAGCATGCACGAAACCGAATATAAAAAGACAAATTCATGTAAGATTATGCATTTACCAATACAACATCATTTCATTAATAATAATCACAGGATTAGTCAACTAGGTTTCCATGTTTTGAAGCAGGTCCAATCAGGGCCGGTTTTAGACAAAGTGGGGCCCCAGGTAAACGTTTAAAGTGGGGCAAATGCTCACATATTGCACCATCACACAGAAACACTTCGGTTGTATTTACATGCGCTAAGTTCAGGCTGTTAAACGAGTGTGATCGACAATATTGAAGTTGTTTGGCGCTTGTTGGCTTCTCTACACCGGCTGAGGAAGAATGATGGGGACAGAACAATCACTAGTTGATCAATCTGTCACCAAACATATCATGCTATCACTGGGCGATGTGCTGCTGAGAACAAAAATTTTTGTTCTGGCATAGACAATCCAATCACTCGATGAATAGGCAGCATTTTGCTTGTTTAGTATAATGCACCCCATAGTCCTCCATATAACATAATGCACACCCAATAGTCCTCCACATAGTATAATGCACCCCATAGTCCTCCATGTAGTAAAATGCACCCCATAGTCCTCCATGTAGAATAATGCACACCCCATAGTCCTCCATACAGTATAATGCACTCTCCATAGTCCTAAATGTAGTATAATGAGCCCTATAGTCCTCCATATAGTACAATGCACTCTCCATAGTCCTCTATATAGTATAATGCATCCTATAGTCCTCCATATAGTATAATACACTCCCCATAGTCATCCATAGAGTATAATACACTTCCCATAGTCCTCCATATAGTACAATGCAATCCCCACAGTATACTGCACCCCATAGTCCTCCATACAGTATAATGAACTCCCCATAGTCCTCCATACAGTATAATACAGCCCCCATATAGTACACATAGTATAATGTGCCCTATAGTCCTTGATACAGTATAATGCAGCCCCCATATAGTACATACGGTATAATACATAGCCTATAGTCCTTGCTAGAGTATATTTCCGCCCCCACAGAGCACAATGCCACCTCACAGAGTATAGTGCTGCCCCCATAGAGTATAATGCAGCCTCCATAGAGTATAATGCAGCCCCATATAGTATAATGTATCCCCCATATAATATAATGTAACCACCATATAGTATAATGCAGGCCCATATAATATAATGTAGCCCCCATATAGTATAATGCAGGCCCATATAATATATTATAGCCCCATATAGTATAATGCA
This sequence comes from Phyllobates terribilis, assembly GCF_046119375.1. Taxonomy (NCBI): domain Eukaryota; kingdom Metazoa; phylum Chordata; class Amphibia; order Anura; family Dendrobatidae; genus Phyllobates; species Phyllobates terribilis. Next base: position 808,112,499 of record NW_027362761.1, read on the forward strand.
GCCCCATATAGTATAATGCAGCCCCCATATAGTATAATGCAGGCCCATATAATATAATTCAGCCCCCATATAGTATAATTCAACGCCATATATAATAATCTAGCCCCCATATAGTATAATTCAACGCCATATAGAATAATCTAGCCCCCATGTAATATAATGTAGCCCCCATACCCCATATAGCATAATGCAGCCCCATATAAAATAATGTAGCCCCTGTAAGGTAGCGCTATTCATCACGCTGAGGGCACTCGCTTCACCGGGTCAATTAAAGCACACATGCAATGTTTTCCGGTAAATATGAAGTCCAGCAGTTTATTACACCTCATAAACTGTTTATAACATAGTCCATCTCAATGGCTCGCAGGAATGTTACACATGTGTATCCTTGAGCCTTTTCAGTGGCAGCTTTGCCCGCTTGGCTTCAGATACAGACTTCAGCAAGGTACAGCACCAATAGAAGAATCCAAGTTATCTGTAAACAGAGAGATTGTGAGGGAATATTTAGCTAACATAAATGAGTTCAAGTCTCCAGGTCCAGATGAATTACACCCCAGAGTACTGAAGGAGATCGTAGAAGAAATTTTAGAACCACTCTCCATAATCTTTGAAAATTCTTGGAGAACAGGAGAAGTCCCAGAAGACTGGAGGAGAGCAAATGTTGTTCCTATCTTCAAAAAGGGGAAGAAGGTGGACCCAGGGAACTATAGGCCGGTGAGTCTGACTTCTATACCATGAAAGATCTTTGAACAAATTATTAAACAACATGTATGTAAGTACCTGGATAAGAATGAAGTGATTAACCAGAGTCAGCATGGTTTTGTAACTAACAAGTCATGTCAGACTAACCTAATTTCCTTCTATGACAGAATCACTGACTGGGTGGATCAGGGAAATGCTGTAGCTATAGTATATCTTGACTTCAGCAAAGCATTTGACAAAGTATCTCACACCATCCTTATTGAAAAAATGACCAAGTATGGCATGGACAAGGCAACTGTTAGGTGGATTCATAACTGGCTTAGTGATTGGACTCAAAGAGTGGTCGTAAATCGCTTCACATCCAGTTGGATGAATGTCTCAAGTGGGGTACCACAGGGCTCTGTCCTGGGACCTGTATTGTTCAACATCTTTATCAATGATTTAGATGAAGGAATTGAGGGTAAACTGATTAAATTTGCTGATGACACAAAGCTAGGAGGGATAGCTAATACTAGAGAAGAGAGAGAGAGAGGATTCAAAAAGACCTAAATAAACTGGAGCAGTGGGCAGCAACTAACAGAATGGTTTTTAACAGGGAAAAATGCAAAGTACTACATCTGGGCAGTAAAAATGAAAAAAGCATATACAAAATGGGAGGAATAGAGCTAAGCAACAGTACATGTGAAAAAGACTTAGGTAAACTAATAGATCATAGACTGAACATGAGTCAACAGTGTGATGCAGCAGCAAAAAAGGCAAATACAATTCTGGGATGTATTAACAGAAGTATACTGTAACATACCTGGCGGCGGGCTTGCACAGTGCACCATCTCCCATTATGCAAGATCGCAAACTTGATCTTCAGTCCAGTCTGCTAGCCTGGCTTCTTTTCATGCTGTCTGTTTGTCTCTGTTCTGACTGCTCAGGGCGGCGGCCCGGTCACTTCCTGTTTCTTGTAGCTACCGTGGGCACACCCCTAATGCGTTCCCAGCCTATTGCTGTCTGTCACTTGATATTTAAACCAGCTCCACCTTGGAGCTGATGCCTGAGCAACTCTTACCTCAGAGAGCTCCTTGCCTCTCATCTGCCAGGTCCCGTTCTGTTTTCCTGCCTGTCCGCCTTCCTGGAGGCTGTATTTCCAGGCCTGTCTGAACACGCTCCTAGCCTGCTTGTCCCGCCCTCTGGGGGCCGCATACCCAGACCTGTTATCTGTGTCTTCTAGCCTGTTTGTCCGCCTTTCTGGGGGCCGTATACCCAGACTCGCTCCTGTGTCTCACTGCAGTGTCAGTTCCTGGCTGAACGCTCAGTTCCTGTCTGAACACTCTCCTATCCTGTTACCTGTTCTGCTCTATGTCCGTATCGTCCCTTTTTCTGCAGAGTCTGAACCTGCACCTAACTCCTACTCGTTGTCGCTGTACTTCCGTTTGTGAGTTTAGAGTCCACTCGATACTTCATTGCAAGTACCTTGTGTGTATCTGATTCTGCATTTCCCTTCCTGTCTGTTCCGTGTGAACAGAGCCCTGTCCCCTCTGCTCTGCCTTTGCTCACCGCTCCGGCGGTTTATCTCTGCTCTGCCTTACTCACCGCTCCGGCGGTTCCTGCCCGCTGTTAGAACTCTCCTGTTAGGTTTTTTTTAGTTTGCTGGTCACATGACCATTTTTGCCTATTTAATCCGGCTCCGCCCTCCTGGTCTTGCTGGACTTCATTGTATTTTCTACTCTTGAGCTAGCTTGGTGCTCTGTTGCCGTTCTCTGTTAGTTTTGCTAGGTCTTCTGACCTCTATGCTTTTTGTTGTGTGTTTGTCTTTGACTGCTACTATTTCTGCTAGGAGGTGTCCAACTTATCCCAGTCCCTAGTTCTTGTAGGGATCCCTCCCTCACATCTATAGGTCTTTGTTCAGACTAGCCGAGGACTTTAGCGGGTCTGATCGCAGGATCAGGTTCCCCATTACATCGTAGGGATCTAGTTTAGTTCTATTGTAGGGACAGTTCTCCTGTCTTTCCTTAGTCCCTGTAGCAGATCATAACAGTAAGTCCAGCCATAAAAGAAAAAAAAAAAAAATTTTCTCTAAGGAAAGACCTCCAGTTTTCCATCATGGTCTCGGTTCAAGATTTGGCTCAACGCTTGCAGGGACTGTCTCTGGAGGTGGCCAAGCTCCAACAACACGTGAGTAGTAGTGTTGAGCCACCCCCGTAGTGTTCGAGTTCGGTTCGGTTCGTCGAACACCCGTGTGTTCGCCGAACTGTTCGTCGAACTGTTCGTCGAACACCTTCGAACACCGTTAAAACCAATGGCAGGCAAACAAAAACACATAGAAACACATAGAAAACACCTTCAAAGGTGTCCAAAAGCTGACAAACTGCTCAGAAGACACAACTAACACATGGAAAAGTGACAAGTACATATAGTCATGCGAAAAGAAAAGAGGTGGAGGAGTAAAAGGAGGGGGAGACACAGATATAGGCATGTCATGCCCTTCTAAAATCCAAAAAGTGAGAAGCCGAGACGGCCAGTCCGCTCCTGCCCGTGCCACCTCCGTGTCGCCGGGTTTGTGCCAGAGCCGCGGTGAACCCTGACGGCCAGCCCCCCTCTCCCAATACTGGTGCCTGTCCGCTGGTGGGTCGAGAGAGCCCCCCTGTGGTGGAGGCAGCTCTAAGCTTTTTAATTTAAATTGTCCCTCTAATTTGAATGAATACACTTTAAATCCATTTACAAGGATCTATTGGAGGGCAAGTCTCATGCCAGCAGCCGCGTAATTCCAGCTCCAGTAGCGTCCACTAAAGCTGCTGCAGTTAAAAAGCTTTTATAAGGATCGAGCTCGGCTGTCCACCGCAAGGCATCCTAGTGCCAGTCCCAGCCCCTATGCCTTGGGGTGCCTCCTGATGCTCTTCACTAAGTATCCCGTGGTCCCGAAGCATTTCCTTTGAAAAAATTAAGTGTCCAAACTACAGGTGGTGTAGCTTGCTTAACAGCCGGGATAATCCGCTGACTAGCAGACACTGCTACTAGGCACAAAGTATTTCCTGGGCTAGATGCAGTTAAAAATTTGTAAGTAGATACTCTCGTTGGATGCTGAGAAAGCATTCCATAGAGTCTCCTGGCACGCCATATATGATTCTCTTAAAAAGCTTGGGGTAGGGGTCTAGGGGACCCTTTTATAGCCAAAATCACGGCCCTGTATCACAATACGTCACCTAGGCTGAAGATAAATGGAACTGTAGCACCGAGGGCTCGGTTGCTACAGACGTATTGCACCTCACCCAGAGGTGTGATATCTCACTCTCAGATAAGGATGGAGTGTGGATCAGGACCCGACACCTGCATGCATTACACCACATTGCCGTGGGGCAGGGCGACCAATATGCCCCTGAGATGGGCACGACAGTCCCTGTCCCTGGCTGGAGTGGGGGGAGGGAACACTGAGGAAGGGGAACCCTGCAGTGCAGGAGCAGGGAGGAAGCAGTTCCTGGGTGCATTGAGAAGGGAGTATAAAAGGTGGGCACCATCTTAGTTCAGTGCAGAGAAGTCTGAGCAGAAGTGGCAGGGAGCAGGGGCTCTGCATGAGCTCTGCTCCGGAGGCGGGCCTAGTAACAGAGGCCCAGGCCTGCAAGAGGGAGAAGGAAGGAAGAGGAGCGGAGAAGGCTCCAGGAACGAGGAATGAAGGGATCCCAGGGGTGCGGACGGGCGAGTCGCCACCGCCCTCCGAATCCACCTGCGTGGAGGGGTCAGGCCAAAGGGGGAGACCGGTCCCCGAACTAGTGGAGGCAGGAAACGACCCTCAGCTAGAAACCGGAGGCTCTGACATTTTATGTGGCGCAGCCCCTTGCTCCACCCGCTAGGAAGGCACCACATAGGGTCAGGGAAACTGGCGCCAAGTTTACCAAGAGGAGGCCCGAGGCAGCCGGACAGAAGTGTTGGTAAGAAAGGCCAGACAAAGGACACACAAAGGGGGTCCTGTGAAGCGCTCCAAAGTTATCTGGGAGTTGTCTGAGCCCCTCACCTGGTGAGCACAGTACGACGTGGGCAGCCGTTACCTGCAGACGTGGTCTGGATAATAAGAACTGTGAGTAAAGGCCCTGAACTGCATCACTGACTCCGTGTCGTTACTGCTGCTGCCCTGCACCATCACCCCCATCCTCCGCATACACTGCCCTGAGGCTATACTCCTCCCGTGGGGAGTTATGCTACGCTCTGCTGCACCCACAACACCAGCCTTAGCGGTCTGCCCTGTAGCGGCGGTTCACTCTGACCGCAATCCACGGGTGGCGTAGTCGGACATTTAAACATCAAAACCACATAAATAGTTCCGCCACTGGTTTGACCGCCCTGAGCCACGGAACCGGATCGCCGCCACGAAGACTACAACCACCAGCATCCACCAAAAAGGGTCCGGCTCCGGGTGTCCCAAGGCCCAGGGGGTGCGTCAGAACATTTTCATCACCTTTCACAATCACCAATGGGACAAGGCAGGGATGTCCTCTGTCCCCTCTCTTATACATCCTAGTGACGGAGCACCTGCTCTCATCAATTCGCCATAACCCCAATATTAGGTGGATTGAGGTGGGAGGCACCGAGTACAAGTGCTCTCTATTTGCTGATGATGTCCTAGTATATATCACTCAATCACATATATCCATCCCTGCTGTTATGGCTGAAATAGATCACTTTGTTACATGGTAAAATTTTAAAATCAATGCAGCGAAGTCTGAGGCCCTCGATGTCTCCCTCCCTAAATCCATATAGGATTCCATCCAGTCCAACTTTCCCTTTGCCTGGCCCTCACAGGGTATCAAATACTTAGGAATTCCTATTCATAGAGACCTCTCCCATCTATGTTATCTTAATTTTGGGCCCTTTATTGAACAATTCCATACAGACCACGGTTGGCAAGTTGGAACTGTGAGATTCACTACGTGCACCACTGGTATTTTGTGGAAAAGCACATGTAAGATTCTGCAACAGTCTCTGCTGATACTCCTGCATGCGTGCATCCCTTTCTATGGCAGGAATAATTTCTGCAAATTTACTTTTGTACCGGGGATCTAACAGTGTGGCAACCCAGTAGTCAGGATTATTTCTAATTCTCACAATTCGAGGGTCATTTTGCAGGTAGTGCAGCAAGAAGGCACTCATGTGTGTTGCGCATCCAGGAGCACCAAGTCCCTGTTGTGTTGGTGGCGAGGTAACAATCATGCTTCCTTCCTCTGTCCTCTCCCCCCAACCTCGCACAACAGAAATGTGATCAAGGTCTCCCTCATCTGATGAGTCTTCCATCAGTTCGTCCTCCACTTCTTCCTGGGCTCCTGCACCTTCCTCACTAGTTTGGCTGCTACCATGCGCCCTGGTAAAATCATCTCCCCCACCCTCACATGCCTGCCGCCCTGGTGCTGCCGACCGTCTGGACCTTGCAGATGTTAGCCCTTCCGCATACAACTCCTCCTCCTCTACTTCCTCCACCTCCTCTTGTGCCACCACCTGACTCCGAATTCTGTTTAACATGTGCTCCAGCATGTAAATCACCGGAATAGTCATGCTGATAATGGCATCGTCAGCACTAAACATCTTCGTCGCCATTTCAAAACTGTGCAGAAGGGTGCATAGGTCCCTGATCTGAGACCACTCCTCCAGCGTGATTTGCCCCACCTCTGAATCTCGTTGGCCCAGGCTATACGTCAGAACGTATTGCACCAGGGCTTGTCGGTGCTGCCACAGTCGCTGCAACATGTGCAGAGTTGAATTCCACCGGGTAGGCACATCGCATTTTAGCCGGTGAAGTGGCAGGCCCAACGACTTCTGTAGAGATGTAAGTCGCTGAGCTGCGGGATGCGAACGGCGGAAGTGAGCACACAGCGACCGTGCCCTCTGCAGAAGGCCATCTAGTCTGGGATAGTGGGCTAAAAATTGCTGGACAACCAGGTTCAACACGTGAGCCATACAAGGCACGTGTGTGACATTGCCCCGGCGAAGGGCCGCACCCAGGTTTGCAGCATTGTCGCACACGGCCTTCCCTGGTTTCAGGTCCAGTGGAGACAACCATTCATGAAATTGGTTCTCCAGAGCTGACCACAACTCCTCAGCTGTGTGACTCACATTTCCCAGACATTTCAATGTAAAAACCGCCTGATGACGTTGAGCCCTACTGCCAGCATAGTCAGGAGGTGTGCAGGATCCCTTCTGCGCAGTTAGAAAGCTTGTGGCATGACCAGACAGGCTTTGGGTGCAGGTGGAAGACCGAGAGGAGGTTGAGGAGGCAGAAGCAGTGGAGGAAAAATGACATAAAGAGGATTGACGCACAACTCGTGGGGACGGCAAGACTTGGACAGCAGCCCCTTGTCCTGCTGTCACCATAGTTACCCAGTGCCCAGTCAGCGACATGTAACGCCCCTGTCCATGCCTACTCGTCCAAGTGTCTGTGGTGAAATGCACCCTGTCACACACAGAGTTTCTCAAAGAAGCGGTGATGTTGTGTGCGACATGCTGGTGGAGCGCAGGCACACCTTTCTTTGAGAAGTAGTGCCGACTGGGCATCTGGTACTGGGGCACTGCGACGGACATAAGGTCTCGAAAATCCTCTGTGTCCACCAGGCGGAAAGGCAGCATTTCTGTAGCCAAGAGCTTGCAGATGGTGAAATTCAACCTCTTAGCTTTCTCATGGCTAGGAGGAAATGGTCTTTTACTTGTCCACATCTGAGGGACCGAGGGCTGGCTATTGTGCTTAGACGGGGTTGATAAGGGTGTCCCCGGCAAACTGCCGGTCTGTGAGGAAGATGCAGGCGGACATGTTAGGTTGCCTTGATCCAAAGGTGGTGCTATCGATGTCGGACAGCGCTCAAGACCAGCTGGTGTTACCACCTCCAAAGAAAATGATGACCTGCCAATCACGCTGGCTGTTGCGGGTAAAGAGGTGGCAGGTCTGCGCCCCAAAACAGGTGTGACTGCTGTCCCCCCAGTCACAGAGGATGAAGAGGCCGCGGATGCACAAGATATGGCAGACGGTGGTTGGCCCGGCTGGCTAGACCGCATTGTAGCACACTGAGCTTCCCACTGCAACTTATGCTTCATGTCCATGTGCCGGTTCATGCATGAAGTACTCAAACTATGTATTTTTTGGCCTCTACTTAGCTTTTGCTGACAAATGTTACAGATAACACGAGTTGGGTCATCTTTATCGATCTGAAAAAATGCCCAGGCTATGCAAGGCTTAGCACCCATGCGACCTGAAGAGCCACCACGACTTGTGGTGAGAGGCAGAGTTGTGTTTGAGGATGCAGTTGTTGACGTGCTTCCAGTACTACGTCTCTGTCCAGGAAGGCGCAACCTGACCTCGTCGTCACTAGCATCTTCCTCCACCTCCTCTGCTGACCTCATCTCTTGGCTGACTGTGGGTTGACAGTAAGTGGGATCTCCGACCTCATCATCATCACCCTGTGCGTTATCACACCCGTCATCCTCAGAGCCAACCTGTTCCTGCCCTGACAAAAAACTAAAGTTGTCGCTCCAATCAGGTATTTGAGTCTTATCATCGTCTTCCTCATTGTCTCCACCAACAGGAGTTACAGTTTGGGAATGAGGGTCTACATTATGGTCAGAACCTTCTGCGTCTGGTCCTGGATCCGACTCATAAAGATTCTGGGCATCAGTGCAGATCATTTCCTCGTCTGGATTCACAGAAGCGCTGGAGTCGACCTCTGATTTCCAGGCTATAGTATGAGTAAACAGCTCTGCAGACTCAACCATCTGTTCTACCTCATACTCAGACGGGCAGCTGGAGATTTGGGAGCTGTGAGGAAGCAAGTGCGATTTGGGTGACACCTTTGAGGACTGGAGTATTTGTGATGTTGAAGTTGATGTGGAGGAGAGCCCACTTAAAGGAGCACTTGATATCCGTTGAAGCACCTGCTGTTTTTGTGCCTCATCTGGAATTTGTAGCGATTGGCGTGGCCGTAAGAAAGGGATCTTATCACATTGTCCGCTAAAAGAAGTAGACATTTTAGTTTGGCTGGAAGATGGTCTTTCTTCTGCACCTACCCCACGGACACAACCTTTTTTCCCCTTCCCAACACGCCTATTCCCCTTTCCACCAGCAGCAGGCCTTTTTCCACTCATTTTGGTGGTTAACTAATTCACAACTCTGGAGTTGTTTGCACAAAAAAACAATGGATGGTAACCGAGCAGAGCTGAGTGGCCAAACTGTGGTATTAGGCCAAAACTATTGGCTGGGTTAGATGCAGAAAAAAATTATTTTTAATTTGCAACCTGATGGAGGTCAGTATAGATGGACTAATAGACCAAGTCCCACACACCGCTAGAAGCCCAAATATTTTTTCAGAGCTAGATGCAGAAAATTTTTTTATTCAATTTGCAACCTGATGGAGGTCAGTATAGATGGACTAATAGACCAAGTCCCACACACTGCTAGAAGCCCAAATATTTTTTCAGAGCTAGATGCAGAAAAAAATTATTTTTAATTTGCAACCTGATGGAGGTCAGTATAGATGGACTAATAGACCAAGTCCCACACACCGCTAGAAGCCCAAATATTTTTTCAGAGCTAGATGCAGAAAAAAATTATTTTTAATTTGCAACCTGATGGAGGTCAGTATAGATGGACTAATAGACCAAGTCCCACACACCGCTAGAAGCCCAAATATTTTTTCAGAGCTAGATGCAGAAAAAAATTATATTCAATTTGCAACCTGCTGGAGGTCAGTATAGAAGGACTAATAGAACAAGTCCCACACACTGCTAGAAGCCCAAATATTTTTTCAGAGCTAAATGAAGAAAAAAATTATTTTTAATTTGCAACCTGATGGAGGTCAGTATAGATGGACTAATAGACCAAGTCCCACACACTGCTAGAAGCCCAAATATTTTTTCAGAGCTAGATGCAGAAAAAAATTATTTTTAATTTGCAACCTGATGGAGGTCAGTATAGATGGACTAATAGACCAAGTCCCACACACTGCTAGAAGCCCAAATATTTTTTCAGAGCTAGATGCAGAAAAAAATTATTTTTAATTTGCAACCTGATGGAGGTCAGTATAGATGGACTAATAGACCAAGTCCCACACACCGCTAGAAGCCCAAATATTTTTTCAGAGCTAGATGCAGAAAAAAATTATATTCAATTTGCAACCTGCTGGACGTCAGTATAGAAGGACTAATAGAACAAGTCCCACACACTGCTAGAAGCCCAAATATTTTTTCAGAGCTAAATGAAGAAAAAAATTATTTTTAATTTGCAACCTGATGGAGGTCAGTATAGATGGACTAATAGACCAAGTCCCACACACTGCTAGAAGCCCAAATATTTTTTCAGAGCTAGATGCAGAAAAAAAATATTTTTACTTTGCAACCTGATGGAGGTCAGTATAGATGGACTAATAGACCAAGTCCCACACACCGCTAGAAGCCCAAATATTTTTTCAGAGCTAGATGCAGAAAATTTTTTTATTCAATTTGCAACCTGATGGAGGTCAGTATAGATGGACTAATAGACCAAGTCCCACACACTGCTAGAAGCCCAAATATTTTTTCAGAGCTAGATGCAGAAAAAAATTATTTTTAATTTGCAACCTGATGGAGGTCAGTATAGATGGACTAATAGACCAAGTCCCACACACTGCTAGAAGCCCAAATATTTTTTCAGAGTTAGATGCAGAAAAAAATTATTTTTAATTTGCAACCTGATGGAGGTCAGTATAGATGGACTAATAGAACAAGTCCCACACGCTGCTAGAAGCCCAAATATTTTTTCAGAGATAAATGAAGAAAAAAATTATTTTTAATTTGCAACCTGATGGAGGTCAGTATAGATGGACTAATAGACCAAGTCCCACACACTGCTAGAAGCCCAAATATTTTTTCAGAGCTAGATGCAGAAAAAAATTATTTTTAATTTGCAACCTGATGGAGGTCAGTATAGATGGACTAATAGACCAAGTCCCACACACCGCTAGAAGCCCAAATATTTTTTCAGAGCTAGATGCAGAAAAAAATTATATTCAATTTGCAACCTGCTGGAGGTCAGTATAGAAGGACTAATAGAACAAGTCCCACACACTGCTAGAAGCCCAAATATTTTTTCAGAGCTAAATGAAGAAAAAAATTATTTTTAATTTGCAACCTGATGGAGGTCAGTATAGATGGACTAATAGACCAAGTCCCACACACTGCTAGAAGCCCAAATATTTTTTCAGAGCTAGATGCAGAAAAAAATTATATTCAGTTTGCAACCTGATGGAGGTCAGTATAGATGGACTAATAGAATGATGCTATGCCCAAAAGATTTTACTTCACTAGGTGCAGTAAAAAAATTGGTATTCTATACACAGGTGGTATATCTTGCAACACAGATAGGCTACTCCACTGACTAACACACTCTGCAATAGGCCAAAAAGGATTAGCTTTGCTAGATTCAGCCAAATGCTGTGAAAAAAACTTGCACAGCACTGGCACAGACCTGCCTGGCAAAAACTGATAGGAACTGATGTAACCTAGTCCTGAAAAGGACTCCAATTACAATTAGTCTTTACTCCCACAATCTATCTATTTAAGAGCACAGACCTGCCTGATAAAAGTCGTAGGAAATGCTGTAACCTAGTCCTTAAAAGGACTGCAATCACAACTATTCCCTACTCCCAAGCTATCTGTATATTTGTGCGAAAATTGGCTTGAAATTAACAAGGTATAGCGCACACAGCAACAGCGGTGCCGTCTAACACGCAGCTGCAGCAGTGAGAAAATGGTGGCGACGGGGAAAATGGCTTGGTCTTATAGGGCAAGGACATGTGACATACACTGCCAATCACACATGCCCTTGCTTGTGTGAAAAAAAGCACTTCGCTCCGTGTGTGCGCTGCTGATAGGCTGACAGATTGCACCTCCCCACTGCAAATGCGGGAAAGAGAAAAAAAAATGGAGATCTTCATTGTTCCTGCAGAGATCCATCCCCTGCCCCTCCCCCCGCCCCGCTGTACACTCAAACTGCGTATTAACATTAATTTTCATCATTACTGAGAAAAAATCCAGTTATGATTTTGGTGCACGAACAGTTATCGAACATAACCTCGAACAGCCGAATTTTTCTCAAATTGTTCGTGTTCGCCGACCGGCTCGAACACCGCCCAAAACAGCTCGAATTTGAGATTGGCGAACAGTTCGAGTAGAACAACGCTCATCTCTAGTGAGTAGCTGTTCTGGAGCACATTTTGTGGAACCAAAGGTACGTCTGCCTGATTTATTTTTTGGCGAACAACAAGATTTTTTTTCTTTTAAAAATGCTTGTTTATTGTATTTTCGTTTGAGACCCGGATCCTCTGGTGATGAATCACAGCGCATAGGGTTCATAATGTCACTTTTGCGCAAAGATCCTCAGGGATGGGCCTTCTCTCTCCAACCTAGTGATCCGTGCTTTAGATCAGTGGATAGTTTTTTTTCTGCTTTGGGTTTGTTGTATGATGATCCTGATCGTGTCTCATCTGCTGAGTCTGAATTGAGACGTTTGAGGCAGGGATCAGGTAATGTGGAAAAATATTGTTCTCACTTCCGTCGGTGGTCTGCCCAGGTGGGGTGGAACAATTCAGCTTTGAAAAGCTTGTTTCTTGCAGGGCTAGGTGAAAGGGTTAAGGATTTACTGATTGCTTATCCCACACCTGGAAACTTGCAGGAGGCAATGCAATTAGCTATACGGGTGGACAGGAGACTGCGTGCAAGGGTTAATGAGAGCAAATCCTCTGCTATGTCAGCTCCGAGTCTTGAGAGGGTCTGTGCTGACAATGGAGAGCCGAAGGAGATTGGGGTGATGGCACCCCGCTCTCAGGAAAAAGATCGCAGGCTTTCTGAAGGCTTGTGCTTCTATTGCGGAAATTCTGGTCATTTTATTAAGAACTGTGTGCTTCGTTTGAAGAAAGAAAAAAAAATGGTCAGTTATGCCCGTATTGCCTGTTTAAATTCTAAGGGAGTATTCCTATCTGCCACTACTGCTGCTCAGGATGAATTAATTGAATTTCGGGTATTTTGTGGATTGTGGTTCTACTCTGAATGTGATTGATGGGGGATTCTTGGAAAAACTTAGATTAGAACCTAAAACTTTGTCATCCCCTATTGCTGTGGTTTCTGTTGATGGCTCTCCCTTGAAGAGTGTTACTCATAAGGTCTGTGAATTTCCCCTCACTATTAATGGTATTCACCAAGAAAATTTGGATTTGGTGGTATTGGATAATTTGTCTTCTCCAGTAATATTGGGGTTACCCTGGTTAAAATTGCACAATCCTGTACTGGATTGGTCTACCAATGAAATTAAGTCCTGGAGCCCTAAGTGTTATGACAAGTGTTGTAACGGACGTATTGCTGCTGTGGATAAAGGGGAATTGCCTGTACCTATTCAGGATTTTTGGAGAGTTTTTTTCTGAGGAGGAGTCACAAATTTTGCCTCCCCATAGAGACTATGATTGTACCATTGAATTTGTCCCTGGAGCGACTCTTCCTAAAAGTCGTTTATTTAATCTTAATATTCCTGAGAGAAAGGCTTTGGAGGAATACATACAGACAAGCTTGGCCGCCGGTCACATTAGGCCTTCCAAGTCTCCTGTGGCTGTTGGATTTTTTTTTGTAAAAAAAAAAAGATGGCGGTTTACGTCCTTGTCTGGACTTTCATGAGAGTAATAAAATTACTGTACGCAATCCTTACCCACTGCCATTGATTCCTGATTTATTTAACCAGTTAGTGGGGGCCAAGTGGTTCTCTAAAATTGATCTCCGGGGGGCATACAATTTGTTGCTCATGAAGGAGGGTGATGAATGGAAGACTGCTTTTAACACTCCTGTGGGTCATTTTGAGAATCTGGCTATGCCTTTTGGTCTTACCAATGCTCCAGCATTTTTTCAGAATCTTATTAATGACATCCTTAGACCTTTAATCGGCAAAAATGTGGTTGTGTATTTGGATGACATTCTGATTTATTCGCCTGATCTGGAGTCTCATTGGCGGAGCGTACGTGAGGTATTACAGTTATTAATGGACAATTCGCTTTTTGCTAAGCTGGAGAAATGTGAGTTCGCTGTACAGAGAATTAGTTTTTTGGGCTACATTATCTCCAGTGAAGGTTTTGAGATGGACCCGGTTAAAGTTCAAGCTGTGCAGGAATGGCCTAGGCCTATTGGTTTGAAATCGATACAGAGGTTTTTGGGTTTCGCCAATTATTACAGAAAATTCATGAAAAATTTTTCTATTATTGTCAAACCGCTGACCGATCTCACCAGGAAAGGTGCTAATGCGGTTCAGTGGACTTCTGAGGCCATTGAAGCTTTTTTGTTTCTAAAGGAGAGGTTCACCTCTGCTCCCATCCTTATGCAGCCTGATGTGACTAAGCCGTTTTTGGTTGAGGTTGATGCTTCTTCGGTGGGGGTCGGTGCGGTGTTGTCTCCGGAAAACAAGGATGGAGTACATCCCTGTGCCTTTTTTTCAAAAAAATTTTCTGAGACTGAACTTAATTACGATATTGGTAATCGGGAATTGCTGGCGATTAAACTCGCATTTGAACACTGGCGTCACCTCTTGGAAGGTGATGAATTTCCCATTCAGGTTTTCACTGATCATAAAAATCTGATCTATCTTGATGCTGCCAAGCGCTTGAATGCCTGTCAGGCTAGGTGGGCACTTTTTTTCTCGCGGTTTAATTTTTCCGTTACTTACATCCCGGGTACCAAGAATGTTAAAGCGGATGCTTTGTCTCGCAGCTTTTCTCCCATGGTCGGTGTTGAGGAGGAAGAGGAGAGCATTTTACAAGAAGGTGTTGTGATTGCTGCTTTGGACTCCGTTTTGGAGGATGAGATTCTTAAAGCTCAGGAGAATGCCCCATCTAACACTCCCCATGGGAGGTTGTTTGTGCCTAGGACCTTTAGGAGAGATTTGTTTGTTGAGTGTCATGAGTCTCGGTTGGCAGGTCATCCAGGAATTTCTGAGACCAAGAGACTTGTGGGTCGCAGTTTTTGGTGGCCTGGATGGCAGAAGGAAGTCATTAAGTGGGTGCGCCAATGTACTGTGTGTGCTAGATCCAAGTCTTCGCATGCTCCTGCTGCGGGGTTGCTTTGCCCTCTGGAGGTTCCTAGTGCACCTTGGACACATCTGGCTATGGACTTTATTACTGACCTTCCCCCCTCTGAAGGTTTCACGGTCATCTGGGTGGTCGTGGACCGTTTTAGCAAGATGTGTCACTTGGTTCCCTTCATCAAACTGCCTTGCGCTAAGACACTCGCTAAGGCCTTTGTAAAGGAAATTGTCAGACTACATGGTGTTCCTACTGACATTGTTTCTGATAGGGGACCTCAGTTCGTGGCTCGTTTTTGGCGTGCCTTTTGTGACAGGTTGGGAGTTCATTTGTCGTTTTCATCTGGATATCATCCTGAGTCTAATGGCCAGACAGAAAGGAAGAACCAGGATGTTGAGCAGTTCTTGCGTTGTTTTGTGGCAGACAATCAAGAGGGGTGGTCTGAGTTTCTGCCACTTGCTGAATTTGCTCTTAACAACCATACATCCTCTTCTGCTGGGTGTTCGCCTTTTTTTTTGTTGTTCTGGGAGACATCCGTCTTTTGGGTCATTCTCCAAATTGGTTTCGGCTGTGCCTGAGAAGGAGAGTTTTTCCGGTGATTTGGAGACAGTTTGGACGGATGTGCGTGGTAATCTTCAGGAGGCTAACAAAAAATCTAAGAGGTACTTTGATAGGAAACGGCAAAAGGTTTTGTTTGCTGTTGGTGACATGGTTTGGTTGTCCTCTAAGAATCTGCGATTGAGGATTCCTTCTAAAAAATTGGGTCCCAAGTTCGTAGGGCCCTTTAAGGTGCTTCAGATAGTTAACCAATCTGCTGTTAGGTTGGAGGTTCCTACGTCCTGGAAGATTAACCCGGTGTTTCATGTTTCTCTGTTGAAAAAAGCTGATGTGTCTGATGGTGATGCCTCTGCCACTGTTCCTCCGGTGGTGGAGGACGGGGAATATGAAATTTCCCGCATCCTAAATTCTAGACGGTATAGAGGGAGTTTGCAGTATCTCGTCGCTTGGAAGGGTTTCGGACCTGAGGATAACTCATGGGTGAGGGCGGATGATGTTTCTGCTTCCAGACTTGTCAGAGCATTTCACAGGAGGTTTCCTGGTAAGCCTGGGCCTAGGGGATCCGGAGGATCCTCTTAGAAGAGGGGGTACTGTTAGAACTCTCCTGTTAGGTTTTTTTTAGTTTGCTGGTCACATGACCATTTTTGCCTATTTAATCCGGCTCCGCCCTCCTGGTCTTGCTGGACTTCATTGTATTTTCTACTCTTGAGCTAGCTTGGTGCTCTGTTGCCGTTCTCTGTTAGTTTTCCTAGGTCTTCTGACCTCTATGCTTTTTGTTGTGTGTTTGTCTTTGACTGCTACTATTTCTGCTAGGAGGTGTCCAACTTATCCCAGTCCCTAGTTCTTGTAGGGATCCCTCCCTCACATCTATAGGTCTTCGTTCAGACTAGCCGAGGACTTTAGCGGGTCTGATCGCAGGATCAGGTTCCCCGTTACATCGTAGGGATCTAGTTTAGTTCTATTGTAGGGACAGTTCTCCTGTCTTTCCTTAGTCCCTGTAGCAGATCATAACACCCGCTCTGCCTTGTTCACCGCTCCGGCGGTTCCTGCCCGCTCTGCCTTGCTCACCGCTCTGGCGGTTCCTGCCCGCTCTGCCTTGCTCACCGCTCTGGCGGTTCCTGCCTGCTCTGCCTTGCTCACCGCTCCGGCGGTTTATCTCTGCTCTGCCTTACTCACCGCTCCGGCGGTTCCTGCCCGCTCTGCCTTGCTCACCGCTCTGGCGGTTCCTGCCTGCTCCACCTTGCCCACCGCTCCAGCGGTTCCTCTCTGCTCTGTTTGTCTACCGCATCTGCATACCAGCCGTGCTTGCCAGTACCTCCCCGTCTGTACTCCAGCCGTGCCTACCTAAACCCACCAGTTAGTGTGCCAGCCTAACCTGCCTGTTCCTGTATTCCCCGGTGTGGGTCAACAGCCGTGTCTGGGGTCTGACCTGGAGTAGCACCTGGTCCCTCTGCTCGATTCCTCCCTGGTGCACGGCGTCGTTAGCCGTCATGCGACCTTGGTCGGATCGGGTGGATACTTAGTTACGCCCCTCCAGGCACTCTCTGGTTCATGGCACAGTGGAATCACTAAATCACGCACACGCCAGTCAGTCCGGGCGTGTGCATAACAGTTTGCTCAGGCCATGGTTCCCGTTGAGCCCCACGGCCCTTCACTCTCAGAGACATTTTCTGGCAAAAACGTGCACCAAGAAAAAAAATTTCGCAAGCTGATGTCCAGGCGATGTACGTACCAGCCCAAATGGAGCTTTCTGCACCCGTTCCTGTGGATCCGCCACGCTTCTATGGGGATCCTAAACAAAGCCGTGCGTTTGTGGAGCAATGCATGCTGCATTTCAAGTTCTACCCTCTCTATTTTCCTACTGATTGGGCAAAAGTGGCATTTATGATATCCTACCTAGCGGGTGATGCCTTGAAATGGATCACCCCCCTATGGGAAGCATGGGATCCTATCGTCCTTGACCTGCAGGCCTTCCTGGTGGCCTTTCTAATGGTCTTCGATGACCCCAATCCTAAAGCTTCCCTTCCCAATATCCCGGAGCAGCCCCGATGGGTAATGTGTGTGGGTAACTCACCAGTTCTCCAGCCTGAAGAGACTGCTGCCCACCCAGAATCCTCACAGGATGAATACGCTCCACAGAATACTTCTCTTCCCAACCTCAAGAGGCAGTCCAGACGTGTAAGGCGTAGAGGCAAGCCATCACGTCAGGTTCTGTCCTCCCAAAGACCTCCTGTTCCCAAGCCTGTAGCAGCAGCTACCCGCATGGAATCCATGAAGGTTGACCATGTTCGTCAGGCAAAGCAGAGGCCGGAACTCAGTCACGAAATCGGATTGCAGTCCCGCTGCGGTTGTTTGGGACCCCCTGACGGTCTTTGTGCAGTGAAGGTTGAAGAATCCCAAGACATTAGGCCTGTAGGAGAGGCTGCCCTGGGCGTTAGTGCTTCCTCTCCACAGATGACCATGACTGTCTCCGTGGCAAGTAAAAGCCTCGGATTAATCGGAAGTTTCGGGCTTAAAGCCTTGAAGAGTCAGTGTCTGATTCCCGTCTGAAAACTCCAGAAGCCGGGTTGGGCATTGTCAGCAGAAGGACGAGCTCTACTCAGAAACAGTCAAAATATGTCTGTACAAATTAAACTCCAGATTGGAGCATTACACTTGAAGAAGCTTTCCTTTCAGGTGCTATCTGGTTTACCCACAAGTCGTCCAGAGCCAAGAGATCTAGTGCCCGCTCAGGTCTGGAGACCTTGCATGACGTATCCTGGGGGACTGCTAAGGTACAAGAGGTGTCCAGTCCCCATATCTTCAGGACAGTCAGCAGTTTCTTCTTCTTCTTCACCAGATCAGCTAGTCGCCGACTCGCTGTGCGCTGAAGTCTCCGAAGGAAGAGAAGCGGAGGCAATGTCCCCACACAGTCTCGACGATTGTACCAATGATCTGGCTTCACTTACCGTCCCGCCTCACAGACATGTCATCTCTGAAACCAGACTGAAGATGGTCCCAAAGCAAGGACCCTTCATTTCTAATAAATCTGGCCTTACGTCCATCAAGGCGGTGGATACCTCCAAGTCTCTGCACCCCTCCAACCAGGCGGAGGACCTCCAGTTGCCTCCTGAATCCTCAGGGGTGCTACCTGATAACAAATGGAGAGAGACTTTCCTACACCCTGTACCTGATACCTCGCCCACTTCATCCAGTGAGCTTGTCAAAGTGTACCCCGAAGCAGTGGTTACCCCCAAGTCTCTGCACCCCTCCAACCAGGCAGGGGACCTCCAGTTGCCTCCTGAACCCTCCGGGGTGTTACCTGATAACAAATGGAGAGAGACTTTCCTACACCCTGTACCTGATACCTCGCTCACTTCGTCCAGTGAGCTTGACCAAGTGTACCCCGAAGCAGTGGTTGCCCCCGAGTCTCTGCACCCCTCCAACCAGGCGGAGGACCTCCAGTTGTCTCCTGAACCCTCTGAGGTGCTACCTGATAACAAATGGACAGAGACTTTCTTACACCCTGTACCTGGTACTTCACCCACTTCATCCGTTAGGATGGCTTGATGGGAGGAAGCATCCTAGTTACCAAGATGATGAGCCCAGTTTCGTTTCCTCTAGTGGACAGAAGAGGTAATCCTCTTGAAGAGAAGGATTGGCCTCCCAATTCTCTGCAGAACACTCTTGCAGGCTTGAAGAAGAGGGGGCGTAAGGGGGGGGGTACTGAAACATACCTGGCGGCGGGCTTGCATAGTGCACCATCTCCCACTATGCAAGATCGCAAACTTGATCTTCAGTCCAGTCTGCTAGCCTGGCTTCTTTTCATGCTGTCTGTTTGTCTCTGTTCTGACTGCTTAGGGCGGTGGCCCGGTCACTTCCTGTTTCTTGTAGCTGCCGTGGGCACACCCCTAATGCGTTCCCAGCCTATTGCTGTCTGTCACTTGATATTTAAACCAGCTCCACCTTGGAGCTGATGCCTGAGCAACTCTTACCTCAGAGTACTCCTTGCCTCTGATCTGCCAGGTCCCGTTCTGTTTTCCTGTCTGTCCGCCTTCCTGGAGGCTGTATTTCCAGGCCTGTCTGAACATGTTCCTAGCCTGTTCGTCCCGCCCTCTGGGGGCCGCATACCCAGACCTGTTATCTGTGTCTTCTAGCCTGTTTGTCCGCCTTCCTGGAGGCTGTATTTCCAGGCCTGTCTGAACACGCTCCTAGCCTGTTCATCCAGCCCTCAGGGGGCCGCATACCCAGACCTGTTATCTGTGTCTTCTAGCCTGTTTGTCCGCCTTTCTGGGGGCCATATACCCAGACTCGCTCCTCTGTCTCGCTGCAGTGTCAGTTCCTGGCTGAACACTCAGTTCCTGTCTGAACACTCTCCTAGCCTGTTACCTGTTCTGCTCTATGTCCATATCTTCCCTTTTTCTGCAGAATCTGAACCTGCACCTAACTCCTACTCGTTGTCGCTGTACTTCCGTTTGTGAGTTTAGAGTCCACTCGATACTTCATTGCAAGTACCTTGTGTGTATCTGGTTCTGCCTTTCCCTTCCTGTCTGTTCCGTGTGAACAGAGCCCTGTCCCCTCTGCTCTACCTTTGCTCACTGCTCCGGCGGTTTACCTATGCTCTGCCTTACTCACCGCTCCGGCGGTTCCTGCCCGCTCTGCCTTGTTCACCGCTCCGGCGGTTCCTGCCTGCTCTGCCTTGCTCACTGCTCCGGCAGTTCCTGCCTGCTCTGCCTTGCTCACCGCTCCAGCGGTTCCTGCCCTCTCTGCCTTGTTTACCGCTCCAGCGGTTCCTGCCTGCTCTGCCTTGTTCACTGCTCCGGCGGTTCCTGCCTGCTCTGCCTTGCTCACAGCTCCGGCGGTTCCTGCCTGCTCTGCCTTGCTCACCGCTCCGGCGGTTCCTGCCTGCTCTGCCTTGCTAAATGCTCCGGCGGTTCCAGCCTGCTCTGCCTTGCTCACTGCTCCGGAGGTTCCTGCCTGCTCTGCCTTGCTCACTGCTCCGGTGGTTCCTGCCTGCTCTGCCTTGCTCACCGCTCCGGCGGTTCCTGCCTGCTCTGCCTTGCTCACTGCTCCGGCGGTTCCCGCCTGCTCTGCCTTGCTCACCGCTCCGCCGGTTCATGCCTGCTCCGCCTTGCTCACCGCTCCGGAGGTATCTCTCTGCTCTGTCTTGCCCACTGCTCCAGCGGTTCCTCTCTGCTCTGCTTGTCTACTGCATCTGCGGTTCTGTTCCTGAGTCTCAGTCTGTACTGGACCCTATCCAGTCTACACGGCAGCCGTGCTTGTCAGTACCCCCTGTCTGCATACCAGCCGTGCTTGCCAGTACCTCCCCGTCTGTACGTCAGCCGTGCCTACCTAAACCCACCAGTCAGTGTGCCAGCCTAACCTGCCTGTTCCTGTATTCCCCGGTGTGGGTCAACAGCCGTGTCCGGGGTCTGACCTGGAGTAGCACCTGGTCCCTCTGCTCGGTTCCTCCCTGGTGCACGGTGTCGTTAGCCATCGTGCGACCTTGGTCAGATCGGGTGGATAATTAGTTACGCCCCTCCAGGCACTCTCCGGTTCATGGCACAGTGGAATCACTAAATCACGCACACGCCAGTCAGTCCGGGCGTGTGCATAACACATACAGTCTAGATCACGTGAAGTCATTATTGGACTTTACTCCTCTTTGGTCAGACCTCATCTGGAATACTGCGTCCAGTTTTGGGCACCACATTTTAAAAAAGACATCGACAAACTGGAGCAAGTTCAGAGAAGAGCGACCAGAATGGTGACCGGTCTGCAAACCATGTCCTATGAGGAACGGTTACGGGATTTGGGAATGTTTAGCTTGCAAAAAAGAAGACTGAGAGGAGACTTAATAGCTGTCTACAAATATCTCAAGGGCTGTCACATTGTAGAAGGATCATCTTTATTCTCATTTGCACAAGGAAAGACTAGAAGCAATGGGATGAAACTGAATGGGAGGAGACACAGAGTAGATATTAGAAAAACTTTTTGACAGTTAGGGTGATCAATGAGTGGAACAGGCTGCCACGAGAGGTGGTGAGTTCCCCTTCAATGGACGTCTTCAAACAGAGGCTGGACAGATATCTGTCTGAGATGATCTAGTGAATCCTGCTTTGAGCAGGGGGTTGGACCAGATGACCCAGGAAGTCCCCTCCAACTCTACCATTCTATGATTCTATGATTCTATGATTCTAATATTCACTTAAAGCACCGATTTACATTTGACGGGTCTCAGCTGCTTCTGTCAGCTCTGTCCTGCCACACCTGTGGGTTTAAGGCTCCCCAGACATAGTCTCCAGGCCACATGCCTTCCAAGGCTACTGGTATCTCAGACACAGGGATCCAGCCTCTTGCCCTCCAGGCTAGTGGAGTCCCAGACACAGGGACCAGGCCTCTTGCCTTCCAAGGCTACTGGTATCCCAGACACAGGGATCCAGCTTCTGCCTTCCAGGCTAGTGGAGTCCCAGACACAGGGACCAGGCTTCTAGCCTCACCAGGCCTCACCCTCTGTTTCAAAACCACCAGGATTTATATATCCTTCTATGCACACAGGACCTGTGATGATGTCAGTCATGTGATCAGTCACCTGAGGGGGAGGTAAATGGTCAGCCAGAACACACCCCCTGGACACTTTAGCAATGCAGCAAGCCGCTGCATTACATATCCCCCCCCCTGTTCAAACTTGTGGGGTTGAACACATAATATACACAATCACATTATAACCCACGGTTCACACAGAGACCATGTACTTGACAATTGCGCTGCTCAGCCCCTGGAACATTAGTTATCAACATTAGCCCATTCCTTAGGGACCTACCATCTGTCATTGTCACTAACTTCGTCAAGTCACATTTCCGAGTCGTAACCTTGTCAGACCTCCCCCGCTCCCAGCGGTCAATACAGCAGTGTAACTTACTTGCCCTGCGTATCTAAGGTCAGGTCTGACTTCGTGCTGTCCCGTACTCTATTGGGTCGTTTGTATGGGCCTCTCAGACCTGAGTTACTGGAGGTCTCACTACCTCTAAACCCACGCCCACTATCCTCAGGACATCTTGAAAGGTCTCTAACTTCTACTGTAGCCATCCTATTATTTGAAGGGCGCTTTCTCTGTCTGGTCTCACAATTTATAGACGGCTGCCATCTTCTGCTGCTCAGACGATGCTGTCTTTCCATGCCTAGGTGGTCTGGAGTTGGGACCCGGTCCTATTTGTCTACCCTTTTATATGCATTACTTCAACTTTGATATACAGTAAGGTTTTTAATATAGGCAGTATAGGTACCGTCCCAATTTAGGGTCACCTTGCCGCTGGTGGGACGGCTTGTATACGTTTTTTGATCAAAAATAGTTCACTAAGTACCCTATATTTATTATGCAACTTTGCTTTATATTTATATATAATTATGGTAGGGTATGAGATATATTTTTGTCTTGCTTCTTTTTTGCTAGTGTGAACATGCCTCTGTTTCTTGTATGTCTGCCATCTTAGACCTCAGTTCACATTGTCTGGTTTTTTGACTTGTTTGCATTCTGTGCAATTTAAGGGTGTGGCATGCCCTTTGTTGAGCTGATTGGTATATATGTAGCTTACCACGGGCCTAGGTGGTCTGGAGTTGGGACCCGGTCCTATTTGTCTACCCTTTTATATGCATTACTTCAACTTTGATATACAGTAAGGTTTTTAATATAGGCAGTATAGGTACCGTCCCAATTTAGGGTCACCTTGCCGCTGGTGGGACGGCTTGTATACGTTTTTTGATCAAAAATAGTTCACTAAGTACCCTATATTTATTATGCAACTTTGCTTTATATTTATATATAATTATGGTAGGGTATGAGATATATTTTTGTCTTGCTTCTTTTTTGCTAGTGTGAACATGCCTCTGTTTCTTGTATGTCTGCCATCTTAGACCTCAGTTCACATTGTCTGGTTTTTTGACTTGTTTGCATTCTGTGCAATTTAAGGGTGTGGCATGCCCTTTGTTGAGCTGATTGGTATATATGTAGCTTACCACGGGCCTAGGTGGTCTGGAGTTGGGACCCGGTCCTATTTGTCTACCCTTTTATATGCATTACTTCAACTTTGATATACAGTAAGGTTTTTAATATAGGCAGTATAGGTACCGTCCCAATTTAGGGTCACCTTGCCGCTGGTGGGACGGCTTGTATACGTTTTTTGATCAAAAATAGTTCACTAAGTACCCTATATTTATTATGCAACTTTGCTTTATATTTATATATAATTATGGTAGGGTATGAGATATATTTTTGTCTTGCTTCTTTTTTGCTAGTGTGAACATGCCTCTGTTTCTTGTATGTCTGCCATCTTAGACCTCAGTTCACATTGTCTGGTTTTTTGACTTGTTTGCATTCTGTGCAATTTAAGGGTGTGGCATGCCCTTTGTTGAGCTGATTGGTATATATGTAGCTTACCACGGGCCTAGGTGGTCTGGAGTTGGGACCCGGTCCTATTTGTCTACCCTTTTATATGCATTACTTCAACTTTGATATACAGTAAGGTTTTTAATATAGGCAGTATAGGTACCGTCCCAATTTAGGGTCACCTTGCCGCTGGTGGGACGGCTTGTATACGTTTTTTGATCAAAAATAGTTCACTAAGTACCCTATATTTATTATGCAACTTTGCTTTATATTTATATATAATTATGGTAGAGTATGAGATATATTTTTGTCTTGCTTCTTTTTTGCTAGTGTGAACATGCCTCTGTTTCTTGTATGTCTGCCATCTTAGACCTCAGTTCACATTGTCTGGTTTTTTGACTTGTTTGCATTCTGTGCAATTTAAGGGTGTGGCATGCCCTTTGTTGAGCTGATTGGTATATATGTAGCTTACCACGGACCTAGGTGGTCTGGAGTTGGGACCCGGTCCTATTTGTCTACCCTTTTATATGCATTACTTCAACTTTGATATACAGTAAGGTTTTTAATATAGGCAGTATAGGTACCGTCCCAATTTAGGGTCACCTTGCCGCTGGTGGGACGGCTTGTATACGTTTTTTGATCAAAAATAGTTCACTAAGTACCCTATATTTATTATGCAACTTTGCTTTATATATAATTATGGTAGGGTATGAGATATATTTTTGTCTTGCTTCTTTTTTGCTAGTGTGAACATGCCTCTGTTTCTTGTATGTCTGCCATCTTAGACCTCAGTTCACATTGTCTGGTTTTTTGACTTGTTTGCATTCTGTGCAATTTAAGGGTGTGGCATGCCCTTTGTTGAGCTGATTGGTATATATGTAGCTCACCACGGGCCTAGGTGGTCTGGAGTTGGGACCCGGTCCTATTTGTCTACACTTTTATATGCATTACTTCAACTTTGATATACAGTAAGGTTTTTAATATAGGCAGTATAGGTACCGTCCCAATTTAGGGTCACCTTGCCGCTGGTGGGACGGCTTGTATACGTTTTTTGATCAAAAATAGTTCACTAAGTACCCTATATTTATTATGCAACTTTGCTTTATATTTATATATAATTATGGTAGGGTATGAGATATATTTTTGTCTTGCTTCTTTTTTGCTAGTGTGAACATGCCTCTGTTTCTTGTATGTCTGCCATCTTAGACCTCAGTTCACATTGTCTGGTTTTTTGACTTGTTTGCATTCTGTGCAATTTAAGGGTGTGGCATGCCCTTTGTTGAGCTGATTGGTATATATGTAGCTTACCACGGGCCTAGGTGGTCTGGAGTTGGGACCCGGTCCTATTTGTCTACCCTTTTATATGCATTACTTCAACTTTGATATACAGTAAGGTTTTTAATATAGGCAGTATAGGTACCGTCCCAATTTAGGGTCACCTTGCCGCTGGTGGGACGGCTTGTATACGTTTTTTGATCAAAAATAGTTCACTAAGTACCCTATATTTATTATGCAACTTTGCTTTATATTTATATATAATTATGGTAGGGTATGAGATATATTTTTGTCTTGCTTCTTTTTTGCTAGTGTGAACATGCCTCTGTTTCTTGTATGTCTGCCATCTTAGACCTCAGTTCACATTGTCTGGTTTTTTGACTTGTTTGCATTCTGTGCAATTTAAGGGTGTGGCATGCCCTTTGTTGAGCTGATTGGTATATATGTAGCTTACCACGGGCCTAGGTGGTCTGGAGTTGGGACCCGGTCCTATTTGTCTACCCTTTTATATGCATTACTTCAACTTTGATATACAGTAAGGTTTTTAATATAGGCAGTATAGGTACCGTCCCAATTTAGGGTCACCTTGCCGCTGGTGGGACGGCTTGTATACGTTTTTTGATCAAAAATAGTTCACTAAGTACCCTATATTTATTATGCAACTTTGCTTTATATTTATATATAATTATGGTAGAGTATGAGATATATTTTTGTCTTGCTTCTTTTTTGCTAGTGTGAACATGCCTCTGTTTCTTGTATGTCTGCCATCTTAGACCTCAGTTCACATTGTCTGGTTTTTTGACTTGTTTGCATTCTGTGCAATTTAAGGGTGTGGCATGCCCTTTGTTGAGCTGATTGGTATATATGTAGCTTACCACGGACCTAGGTGGTCTGGAGTTGGGACCCGGTCCTATTTGTCTACCCTTTTATATGCATTACTTCAACTTTGATATACAGTAAGGTTTTTAATATAGGCAGTATAGGTACCGTCCCAATTTAGGGTCACCTTGCCGCTGGTGGGACGGCTTGTATACGTTTTTTGATCAAAAATAGTTCACTAAGTACCCTATATTTATTATGCAACTTTGCTTTATATATAATTATGGTAGGGTATGAGATATATTTTTGTCTTGCTTCTTTTTTGCTAGTGTGAACATGCCTCTGTTTCTTGTATGTCTGCCATCTTAGACCTCAGTTCACATTGTCTGGTTTTTTGACTTGTTTGCATTCTGTGCAATTTAAGGGTGTGGCATGCCCTTTGTTGAGCTGATTGGTATATATGTAGCTCACCACGGGCCTAGGTGGTCTGGAGTTGGGACCCGGTCCTATTTGTCTACACTTTTATATGCATTACTTCAACTTTGATATACAGTAAGGTTTTTAATATAGGCAGTATAGGTACCGTCCCAATTTAGGGTCACCTTGCCGCTGGTGGGACGGCTTGTATACGTTTTTTGATCAAAAATAGTTCACTAAGTACCCTATATTTATTATGCAACTTTGCTTTATATTTATATATAATTATGGTAGGGTATGAGATATATTTTTGTCTTGCTTCTTTTTTGCTAGTGTGAACATGCCTCTGTTTCTTGTATGTCTGCCATCTTAGACCTCAGTTCACATTGTCTGGTTTTTTGACTTGTTTGCATTCTGTGCAATTTAAGGGTGTGGCATGCCCTTTGTTGAGCTGATTGGTATATATGTAGCTTACCACGGGCCTAGGTGGTCTGGAGTTGGGACCCGGTCCTATTTGTCTACCCTTTTATATGCATTACTTCAACTTTGATATACAGTAAGGTTTTTAATATAGGCAGTATAGGTACCGTCCCAATTTAGGGTCACCTTGCCGCTGGTGGGACGGCTTGTATACGTTTTTTGATCAAAAATAGTTCACTAAGTACCCTATATTTATTATGCAACTTTGCTTTATATTTATATATAATTATGGTAGGGTATGAGATATATTTTTGTCTTGCTTCTTTTTTGCTAGTGTGAACATGCCTCTGTTTCTTGTATGTCTGCCATCTTAGACCTCAGTTCACATTGTCTGGTTTTTTGACTTGTTTGCATTCTGTGCAATTTAAGGGTGTGGCATGCCCTTTGTTGAGCTGATTGGTATATATGTAGCTTACCACGGGCCTAGGTGGTCTGGAGTTGGGACCCGGTCCTATTTGTCTACCCTTTTATATGCATTACTTCAACTTTGATATACAGTAAGGTTTTTAATATAGGCAGTATAGGTACCGTCCCAATTTAGGGTCACCTTGCCGCTGGTGGGACGGCTTGTATACGTTTTTTGATCAAAAATAGTTCACTAAGTACCCTATATTTATTATGCAACTTTGCTTTATATTTATATATAATTATGGTAGGGTATGAGATATATTTTTGTCTTGCTTCTTTTTTGTCTTTCCATGCGCAGTCTGGCGAGATTCAACTGTTCTACCTCTCGCAGGTAGGTCACTCGGTACTCCATCAGCATGCGTATATATGCAAGATTTTCTTCTGTTCTGACAGCGAAGAATGACACCATGCCGTCTTCATCTGGTATCCAGTCCTGACGATCACGTGGACTGCTTACTTTCATCACACCAGACTTCTTTACCATCATTTGCATGGTTCGGCCATTTCTCCCAATGAGCTTTCTTACCAAAGCATGAGGCACCCGGATGACTTCTTCCCGCAGACTTTGAGCTTTTCTCATAAGCTCCAGTTGTCTAATGGCTTGTTCCGTCTTCAACCGGACAAACCGCTTCGTGCGAACACATCGCCAGTGCATGTCACTTAGGATAGCCACCCTCTTTACTGTGACTTCGGTTGTGGACAGGACCACCAGCTGTTTAGCTTCTGAGGTTGAGTACACCTTACAGGCTCCCACGGCCTTCTTAAACTCTTCATGCACTGACTCTCTGGTGCATTCTTCTCTCAAATCTTCAGGTACATCTATGAGGCACTTGTACCGAGACGTTTCTGTCTCACCAGTGGTTTCCACACGATCATCTGGCTCAGGTTCCAGGGACAACTGACTTTCAGCTTCTTCACCCTGTATGCTTCCCCTCAGCTGACTCACAGCTATGAACTCAAGACTTCTGGTCTTGACCACTTCCATTTCATACTTATCTTCTTTTAACACTCTCTCAGCTCTCCTCAGGTCCACCTTCTCATAGTTTAAAGCAGGGGTCTCAAACACGCGGCCCGCGGGCCGCATGCGGCCCCTGAGGCTGCTTTATGATCCCGACCTGGTCCAGGAGGAGCCGCCGACAGCAGCGCTGAATTGCCACACAGAGACTGTTTCCCAGCACTGCATTTCCAATGCCAGTCGCCGGCCAATCAGAGGCCAGCAGCTGATATCTGCGTGTTGGCGCAGCGAGTATGACATCATTGCCATATGCAGATGTCAGCTGCTGGCCTCTGATTGGCCGGCGGCTGACATTGAAAATGCTGTGCTGGGAGACAGTCTCTGTGCGGCAATGCAGCGCTGCTGTCGGCGGCTCCTCCTGGACCAGGTCGGGATCGTCAAGGGGTCGGACTCTGTGGTGCCTGCGGGCCACATCTGCAGGAAGGCCGCCGAGGGAACGGAGGACAGGTGAGAATCATCTTTTTTTTTTTATATTTTATGTGTGTGAAGAACAGCACAGGGGGCACAGAGC
Organism: Phyllobates terribilis; assembly: GCF_046119375.1. Taxonomy (NCBI): domain Eukaryota; kingdom Metazoa; phylum Chordata; class Amphibia; order Anura; family Dendrobatidae; genus Phyllobates; species Phyllobates terribilis. The sequence continues at coordinate 808,141,100 of NW_027362761.1, forward strand.
CACAACATGGGGACCGGGATGGGGCACAGAGCCACAAGAGGGGACCTGGATGGGCACATACCCACAGGATGGGGACCTGGATGGGGCACATAGCCACAAGAGGGGACCTGGATGGGGCACATAGCCACAAGAGGGGACCTGGATGGGGCACATAGCCACAGGATGTGGACCTGGATGGGGCACATAGCCTCAAGATGTGGACCTGGATGGGGCACATAGCCACAAGATGGGGACCTGGATGGGGCACAGAGCCACAAGATGGGGACCTGGATGGGGCACATAGCCTCAAGATGTGGACCTGGATGGGGCACATAGCCTCAAGATGTGGACCTGGATGGGGCACATAGCCACAAGATGGGGACCTGGATGGGGCACAGAGCCACAAGATGGGGACCAGAGCCACAAGATGGGGACCTGGATGGGGCACATAGCCACAAGATGGGGACCTGGATGGGGCACATAGCCACAAGATGGGGACCTGGATGGGGCACATTGCCACAGGATGGGGACCTGGATGGGGCACATAGCCCCAAGATGGGGACCTGGATGAGGCACATTAGAACAAGATGGGCGCCAGGATGGGGAACGTTGCCACAGGATGGGGACCTGGATGGGGCACATAGCCACAGGATGGGGACCTGGATGGGGCACATTAGTACAAGATGGGGACTTGGATGGGGAACATTACTACAAGATGTTTTCCATTATTACTATATGATGCTAATTGTAAGACAATATTACTGTATGTGGCCAATTGGGGGAAATAAAATTGTAAAAAAAATAAAAAATAAAATAAAGCATGAAAAAATATTGGGCACTAAAAATGCTGTTTTATATGTAAACTAAAGTAAACACAAAAAAGTGCACGTTTATTATCGCCACATCCATAACGACCCAAGCCATAAAAAAATAAACACGGCAAAAATGTTCAAAAGGTGTATACAAAAAAAATGGTATCACTAAAAATGTCACATTGAACAAAGAATGCGGCCCCCCAAATTCCAATTTTTTCCATGTGCGGCCCATATACCCAGCCGAGTTTGAGACCCCTGGTTTAAAGGATTAAGCGCAATTTGTTTGCCCTTCTCCTTCTCCAAGGAGGCCTCATTCACTGATTGGTATTTTGCCAGGCGACTTTTGAGCTTGACAACTTCTTCCTCTACCTCAGCTACTCGCCTCTCTGCAACCCATCTCTGAAGCTCTTCCTGCTTCAACTGCTCCTTTATCAGCAAAATTCTCTCAGACCTCTCTGACTCCAATGCGCCCACTCGGCTCTCGACAGCCAGTCTCTCAAGCTTCTCTTGCTTCAAATGGGCTTGTAACGTCTCCTTGAGCTCCTTGATCTCGGCTCTTACATCCACTGAATGATCCAAGCTCGCATTATTCGAGGAGGCATTTGCTTCATACCTCCCTTCTCCAATAGACTCCTCCATCCTGCAGATTCTATCCTTAAGGCACGTCTCTGCCCTCTGGAGATCACCACAGAACGTCTGCAGCTCCTTCCCCTGAGCTTCCAGTCCTGGGATCTTTCTGCGGAGATCATCATTCTCATCTCGGGTGTCCTGTAGAGTGGTCTCAATCACTCGACGCATGTGTTCTGCATCTGCCTTATCATCCTCTAGTTTTTCCTTAACCTTGAGGAGATCCTAATAGTCTCTGTTAATTTGTTGCAGATCCTTACTGAGTTCACCATACTTCTTCTGACTGAACTCTCTTTCTACTGTCGTAGTGTCACCGTCAGCTATGGGGTCTGTGTCACTCCCCCTGGTGTTGTGGACTAACAAGTCACCTCCCACTTTGACGTCAACCCCTTCTACTGGAGCTACCCCATTATCAATGGTCAAATTGTCATTTTTAGTCGGTACCAACCCACAACCAGTAACCATTTTTGGTTTTCTATACTCCACGCTCTTTTGAAACTCTGCCCCCTTTTGAGACTCCGCCCCCTTTTGGACATCCACACCTGTAGGGGGATTTTTTTTTAAAAAAAAAAACACGCGATAGTCTTAGGACCCAGTTCACAACATCTCTTACCACCTCCCCGGGCACTCTGGGACTCTCAGGTTTTTTCTTTGTAGTTTAGTTTAATACATATAAGGGTATGGCCGCCCTTTGTCTGAGCTGAATGGTTCATTCAGCCTCTCAGGTCTATACTTCTACTAGGGGTTCAGTCTCTCTGCCCTTATCCATATGTATGTCACTTGACAAATGGTAAGGTTTTAATATTACAGTTAGGACTGTCCCATAAGGGTTACCGTGACGTGGTTGGGATGGCTTTTACATTATTTTGATCAAAATTATGTTAACTAAATACCCTTTATTATTTATTATTATTATTATTATTATTGCACTGTGCGATTTATCCATTTATTTCCAGTTATTTGGGTATTTTGCTTGTCTTTGGTTTTTCTCTGTCTAGTGGCCTTATGTGAACATGCATTTACATTTTGCATGCACATCAATTTACGTTTCAGTTCAGACTCTCAGGTTTTTTCTTTGTAGTTTAGTGTGCTTTAGTACATATAAGGGTGTGGCTGCCCTTTGTCTGTGCTGAATGGTTCATTCTGCCTCTCAGGTCTATACTTCTACTAGGGGTTCAGTCTCTCTGCCCTTATCAATATGTATATCACTTGACAAATGGTAAGGTTTTAATATTACAGTTAGGACTGTCCCATAAGGGTTACTGTGACGTGGTGGGATGGCTTTTACATTATTTTGATCAAAATTATGTTAACTAAATACCCTTTATTATTTATTATTATTTTTGCACTGTGCGATTTGTTCATTTATTTCCAGTTATTTGGGTATTTTGCTTGTCTTTGGTTTTTCTCTGTCTAGTGGCCTTATGTGAACATGCATTTACATTCTGGGAGTCTGAACTAAAATGTAAATTGATGTGCATGCAAAATGTAAATGCATGTTCACATAAGGCCACTAGACAGAGAAAAACTAAAGACAAGCAAAATACCCAAATAACTGGAAGTAAATGGATAAATCGCACAGTGCAAAAATAATGATACATAATAAAGAGTATTTAGTTAACATAATTTTGATCAAAAGGCCTCACCAGGGTAACCAGGCCTCACTAGGCCTCACCCTCTGTTTCAAAACCACCAGGATTTGTCACAGTCACAGTCATGTGATCAGTCACCTGAGGGGGAGGTAAATGGTCAGCCAGAACACACCCCCTGGACATTTTAGCAGTGCAGCAAGCCGCTGCATTACACCCTATATAATATAATGTAACCCCCATATAGTATAATGCAGCCCCCATAAAGTATAATGCAGGCCCATATAGTATAATGCAGCCCCCATAAAGTATAATGCAGGCCCATATAGTATAATGCAGCCCCCGTATAGTATAATGCAGATCCATAGAGTATAATGCAACCCCCATAGAGTATAATGCAGCCCCATATAGTATAATGCAGGCCTATATACTATAATACAGCCCTCATAGAGTATAATGTAGCCCCCATATAGTATAATGCAGCACCCCCCATACAGTATAATGCAGGCCCACAGTCCTCTAGTAATATGGCCACCATTTACTCACTGATGTAAAAAATAAATAAATACATACTTACTAGTGTTGAGCGAGCACTAAAATGCTCGGGTGCTCGAAGCTCGGGCCGAGCTCGCCGTGATACTCGGGTGCTCGACCCGAGCAACGAGCCCAATGTTAGTCTATGGGAGACTCGAGCATTTTTGCGGTGGCACCCCCGGCAGTCTTTTAAAAGCCTAACAAGTGCCCAAAACGATAGTGACAGTGCTCAAATGACATGGGGACAGCATGGGGATCGCCCCAGGAAGCATTTCTGACCCCCAGGTCACTGCTGTCAACAACGTGGTCAGATGTATTAAGCCACTTTTACAGGCTCACAATAAAACGAAAGTGAAACTTTTTTCCTGTGAAATATGTTAAGGAACATCCTTTCCAGGGAAAAGACTTGTGTATAAGTTAAAATAAATGACCAAAAACAAAAATACTCCTCCACACCTTCGGCTATGTTCACAAGTAGCATTTTTTATGCGTTTTTGCACTTTTGTATTGCTTTCAACTATGACAAATGCATTCACCGGGAAATGTCATTTTAACATTTTACAACCTTATCTGGCCATGTGCTGTGTGACACATGCATAAAGTGCTGAAAAGACATGGGAACAGCATGGGGAAGACCCCTGGAAGCATCTCTGACTCCCAGGTCACTGTCTAAAAGTGTGCCCATCATAAGTGATCCTTGCCGCATCAGAAGATGCAGACTTGCAACTATCCCCATGCAAGTTCTAGTCCCAGGGCAGTGTTCAATTGTACCTCCCCCATTCCTTGCAATACAAGCGCAAGTATGCAGCCTGCCACCCACCCACCCCCAGGCTGCAATACCATACTGCTTGCTTGCTTGAACTTGAAATTGGGCCTTTTAGGCATGTGGAGGCGGAATCTGGCCACCACGTCATGGCTGTGTTGGCGGCCTGGAATCCATACTCAGTCCCCAGCCGCCCGGCGGCCGGGTGTCCATACTCAGTCCCCAGCTGCCCCGCGGCCGAGTGTCCACACGGTCCCCAGCCGCCTGGGGGCAGTCGGGTGTCAATAAACTGTCCCCAGCCGCCCCCATTTCTCCTTGGAACATCCCCCCACACACTTTTCTTAGCCCGGCCTGCTTTAGGCAGCATTGGACGAGCCCACCAGAGAACCAGACTCCTCCGGTGGGCCCTGACTTCTCCATCGGTGGAGTTGAGAGTGCCAAGGTGAGGAGCATGATGATGATGACAGAAGTTAGCATCTGCTATGTTTTCTTTTAATGCAAGTGTAAGTGTGCAGCCTGCCACCCACCCACCCCCAGACTGCAATTCATACTGCTAGCTTGCACTTGAAATGGGGCCTTTTAGTTTAGAGGAGGCCGAAGCTGGCCACTACCTCATGGCTGCTTCGGCAGCCAGGTATCCATACTCAGTCCCCAGCCACCCCTATTTGTCCTGGTGTGCCTTATACATAAGATTAAGCGCGTATACCAAAACATTACCTGTGCCCTCCCCAGTGCATTTAGTGGGAAGGAGAGCCTATTCCGCTGTAGTGTGTGCATGCCAAACCCCTGTTCATGGTACATGCGAAGATGCCTCCCACCTTGCACCTGTCGTTGCAGACTTGCAACTATCCCCATTCAAGTCCTTGTCCCAGGGCAGTGTTCAATTGTACCTCTCCCATTCCTTGCAATGCAAGCGCAAGTATGCAGCCTGCTACCCACCCACCCCCAGGCTGCAATACCATACTGCTTGCTTGCTTGCACTTTAAATTGGGCCTTTTAGGCATGTGGAGGCGGAATCTGGCCACCACGCCATGGCTGTGTTGGCGGCGTGGTATCCATATTCAGTCCCCAGCCGCCTGGTGGCCGGGTGTCCCCGCTTGCTCCCCAGCCTCCAGGGGGTGGCCAGGTGTCCATACTCGGTCCCCAGCCACCCCTATTTGTACCGGTAACCTTTCCCACACTTTTCTTAGCCTGGCCTGCTTTAGGGCAGCATTGGCCGAGCCCACCGGACTATCATACTCCTACGGTGGGCCCTGGCTTCTCCATCAGGGGAGTTGAGAGTGCCAAGGTGAGGAGCATGATGAGGATGATAGAAGTTAGCATCTGCTTTGTTCTGTTGTAATGCAAGCGCATGTATGTAGTAGCGGCTAGGCCTGAGGAGGTCAGCGTTTTGGCGCATATCCTAGCTCCTACGAGGATTGCTGGATGTTTTCCTGCTACTATCCAAGTTCTATGACTCCCGTTAAAACAAAGCTTCAGGTGATAAATGATGGATGAGGTAGTGGCAAAGGAGAAAGAGCAGGAGGAACAGGGACCATTCACATCAATATCAGGCCAGTCAACCAGATATGTCCTGTAGGATATGTTTCTGTAAAAAAAGGAGCGGTTCGGCTACACAGTTATAGGGCATACAGTGAGTGCAATGCCTACCAAAAATTTCGAGGCACTCCAATGCCCCTTGGAAATGACATGGAGGTCAGAGGGCGTTAACTAAACCTTTTTTTCCATTTATAGCAACTGGGTCTCCTGTGCACTGTTGGCCTAAGCAGTGAATGGAATGCTTTCCAAAAATTATGAGGTACTGCAATGCCCCTTACAAGAGCCATGTGTGGCACCCCAGGGGTCTGGTCACCACAGTAATAGAGATTACGTCGGAGAGCAAGTGGGAGGTTTCCTGGTCAGGATCCCTTAAACATGCAACATCCTCCTGCCCCAGTCCTGGGAGGGGAGAATTCTGCCCTTATAAACTGGATCTGGGGTGGGGTTGAGTGAGTCAGAGAACAGAGAACAGTCAGAGTGAGAGCAAGGGAAAGTAACAGCAAGGAGCTCTGTAGGAGCTAGGAGCTAAAGACGAGGGGCTGGAAGCTGAGCAGAGCTCGCCCTGGCAGAAGACAATAGGAACCGGACACAGGAGTCCGAAGCTGTGAGGACTTATATATCCAGCAGCAGAAACCAGTCGGCAGGGGATTTCAGGTCCTCTGGCCATAGAAGCCCGGAGGCTCAGTCACAAACAAGGGACCAGCACCACCGTCGTGGAGCGGAAGCTAACAGAAGGCCCCAAGTCACCAGCCATACGGGTGAGCACTACACGGTACACTCAGGGACGTTGGCTACTTCTACCCGCTTGCAGCAAGGTAGCCAGGAAGAGTGCAGACAGACGGGGAGGCCTACAACTCCACCTGGCCAGGGGAACTCCTGCTTGCTCACAGACTGACCAGGCCTCTTATGCTAGCCAGTACTCCCGGGAGGGTCTACCTTATAATCATCAGTAAAGACCCTGAACTGCACTGCAAAGACTCTGAGTCATTCCTGCTGCGCTCGTGCACCATCACCCCCATCATCCACACTCACTGCCCTGAGGCTATACTCCTCCCGAGGGGAGTTATCCCATTTTATGCTGCGCACACAACACCAGCCTCAGCGGTCTGCCTCGCAGCGGTGGTACTCCCTGACCGCAATCCACGGGTGGCGCAGTCGGACAATTAACCTCAAAACCTAAGAAAGATTGCCACTGGTTTGACCAGCCTGAGCCACGGGACCGGGTCACCGCCACGGAGACTACAGACCCCAGAGACCCGGCACCGGGTATCCCACACACGTGTACACACGGCCCAGGGGGCGCGTCACATGCAGTACAGCATATTACAAACATAAGTCCCATTATTGGGGAGTGGGTGTCCCATAGTATTTGCTTATGCCTTGCAAGCAAAAGCTGCCAAAAATTAGGACGGAGCAACTTGCAATGCCCCTTACAAGAGCCATGCAGTACAGCATATTACAAACATAAGTCCCATTATTGAGGAGTGGGTCTCCCATAGTATTTGCTTATGCTTTCCCAGCAAAAGCTGCCAAAAATTAGGACGGAGCAACTTGCAATGCCCCTTCCAAGAGCCATGCAGTACAGCATATTACAAACATAAGTCCCATTATTGGGGAGTGGGTCTCCCATAGTATTTGCTTATGCTTTCCCATCAATAGCTGCCAAAAATTAGGACGGAGCAACTTGCAATGCCCCTTACAAGAGCCATGCAGTACAGCATATTACAAACATAAGTCCCATTATTGGGGAGTGGGTCTCCCATAGTATTTGCTTATGCTTTCCCAGCAAAAGCTGCCAAAAATTAGGACGGAGCAACTTGCAATGCCCCTTACAAGAGCCATGCAGTACAGCATATTACAAACATAAGTCCCATTATTGGGGAGTGGGTCTCCCATAGTATTTGCTTATGCTTTCCCAGCAAAAGCTGCCAAAAATTAGGATGGAGCAACTTGCAATGCCCCTTACAAGAGCCATGCAGTACAGCATATTACAAACATAAGTCCCATTATTGGGGAGTGGGTCTCCCATAGTATTTGCTTATGCTTTCCAAGCAAAAGCTGCCAAAAATTAGGACGGAGCAACTTGCAATGCCCCTTACAAGAGCCATGCAGTACAGCATATTACAAACATAAGTCCCATTATTGGGGAGTGGGTCTCCCATAGTATTTGCTTATGCTTTCCCAGCAAAAGCTGCCAAAAATTAGGACGGAGGAGCTTGCAATGCTGGCACCCTGGTGGTATAGTGGTGGTGGAGGCTGAGGATAAGGAGAAGAAGATTAAACAGCCGAAACGAGGAAGCGTATACCCATGTGTGGGTGTGAAGCGGTGCATGTGAATACACCTCCCGAAATAACACAGTGGATTTGACTTTATGTTACTCTGCTGTCATTTGGTGGTGATGAGAAGCCTGGCCCAATCCAGCCCTTGTTCATTTTGATAAGGGTCAGCTTGTCAGCATTGTCAGTTGACAGGCGAGTGCGCTTATCAGTTATAATTCCCCCAGCGGCACTAAAAACACGCTCCGATAACACGCTAGCGGCAGGGCAGGCCAGGACCTCCAAGGCGTACAGAGCGAGTTCATTCCAAGTGTCCAGCTTGGATACCCAATAATTAAAAGGCACAGAGGAATCACGGAGGACGCTGGTACGATCGGCAAGGTACTCCCTCACCATCTTTTGAAACTTTCCACTCCTTGTGAGAGTACCCCGCGCCTCAGGGCCTGTAAGCTGGGCGAGTGTCGGAAAACTGTCCCAGAATGTTGACAGTGTTCCCCTGCCTCTGCTGGATTGGAGTTGCATCTCTCTCGCCTGTACGCCTTGGTTGGGCAACGCACTGTGACCTCTGCCGCTAGCGTGTTCAGATGGGAATTTTTTAAGAGTTCTGCCGCAAGGGCCTTCTGGTATTGCCCCATTTTTGTAGACCTCTCCACCTCAGGAATAAGAGAGTGAAAGTTCTCCTTGTAGCGGGGGTCTACAAGTGTCACCAACCAGTAATGACTGTCACCCAACATTTTGACAACGCGAGGGTCACGGTTAAGGCAGCGTAACATAAAGTCAGCCATGCGTGCCAGACTGGTAACGGGCAAGATTTCCGTGTCCTCACCAAGATGACGACTGACCATGCTCTCCTCCTCCTCCTCTTCCTCCTCCCCCTGTCCTCAGGCCACCCACGCTGAACCGACGGTATGACACTTGTACAGGTACTACCGTCTACAACGCATGATAGCAGCTCCTGTTCTTCCTCCTCCTCCTCCTCCTCCTCCTCCTCCTCCTCTCCCTCATTGTCCCCCAATGCACGTTGGGATGAGATGAGGCTGGGCTGTGTGTAATCGCCCGCTACGGCTTCTTGATCCATCTCATCATACTCTGGCTGCAATGCCTCCTCTTTAATTCTCTGCAGAGAGCGTTGCAAAAGAGAGACAAGTGGGATGCTGACACTAATGATGGCATCATCGCCACTCACCATCTTGGTGGCCTCCTCAAAGTTTGTCAGGATGGTACATATGTCAGACATCCAGGTCCACTCCTGAGGTCTTATGTGTGGAGTCTGACCTGAATATCGACGGCCTTGTTGCAGCTGGTACTTCACAACTGCTCTCTTCTGCTCACAAATCCTTTGCAACATGTGGAGGGTAGAGTTCCAATGTGTGGGGACATCACACACCAGTCGGTGTGCCGGAAGCTGCAAACGCTGCTGCAACACAGCAGGGGCGGCGGAAGCTGTAGCCGACTTGTGAAAATGAGCTGACAGGCGGCGTACTTTCACGAGCAGATCTGGCAACTCGGGGTAAGATTTAAGAAACCGCTGAACCACGAGGTTAAGCACATGAGCCAGGCATGGTACGTGTGTGATCTCACCTCGCCTCAGAGCCGCCACCAGGTTACGGCCATTGTCACACACGACCATGCCGGGATGTAGGTTCAGCGGTCCCAGCCACAGATCTGCCTGCTCTTTCACAGCTGTCCACAACTCACAAGCAGTGTGAGGTTTATCACCTAAGCTTATGAGTTTCAGCACAGCCTGTTGCCGCTTGGCGGAGGCAGTACTGCAATGCTTCCAGCTTGTAACTGATGTGGTGATATCTGAGATGGAGGCTGAACATGAGGAGGAAGAGGAGGAGGATGCGCAGGAGCTGTACACTGTGGGGGCAACTCTGACTGACATAGGGCCCGCAATCCTCGGTGTGGGGAGGATGTGTTCCGTCCCAAGGTCCGACTGGGTCCCGGCTTCCACTATGTTTACCCAGTGTGCCGTCAGAGAGATGTACCGTCCCTGGCCACAAGCACTTGTCCACGTGTCCGTTGTCAGGTGGATTCTCCCAGTAACTGCGTTGTTGAGGGCACGGCAGATGCTTTGGGACACGTGCTTGTGTAGTGCGGGGATGGCACACCGGGCAAAATGGTGTCGGCTGGGGACCGAGTACCGAGGGACGGCCGCCGCCATAAGATTGTGGAAGGATTCCGTCTCCACCAGCCTAAAAGGCAGCATTTCCAATGCAAGCAGTCGTGAAATGTGCGAATTTACGACTGTGGCCTGTGGGGCGTTAGCTGCGAATTTCCGCTTTCGTTCAAAGGTCTGGGATATGGACAATTGAACGCTGCGGTGGGACGTGGACGTGGACGTTGATGCTGTTTCTTGAGAAACTGCCATAACAAGTGAAGACTGAGAGGATAGGGCATCTTTACATGCAGTATGGACAGGGGATTGCCTTGCACACACAACAGGGGGTTCTATTGCACGCACAACAGTGGAAGAAGCAGTGGTGACACCCGCTGACACTGGTCGTGGACCCTGGGTTTCGCCCCACAAAGTCGGGTGCTTTGCTGCCATGTGCCTGATCATGCTGGTGGTGGTCAGGCTGGTAGTTTTGTCACCCCTGCTGATGCTGGCATGGCAGGTTGAACATATGGCCTTTTTGGGGTTATCAGCAGAGTCTTTAAAAAAATTCCAGACTCTGGAAGACCTACCGCTTGTACTGGCAACGTCCCTCGTGTTGGTGTTACGGGGAACGGTTGCCTGCCTTCTGTCTGCGGCCACCACACTGCTTCTTCCTGCCTGTTGGGGTACTCTGCCTCCCTCCCCCTGTGTGCTGCTGGCCTCACTCTGCATGTCCTCCTTCCACGTTGGGTCAGTTACTAGATCATCCACCACCTCCTCCTCTTCCACTTGCGCACCACGATCCTCCTCCTCACTTCCTGGCAATTGTATCTCGTCATCGTCCACCTCTTGTGACAGATTGCCAACGTCGACTTCCTGTGGCCGTGGCTGTTCAAATATTTGGGCATCGCAACATGGGATCTCCTCTTCCACCACTTCAAGCGTATCAGGCGAGGGGCCCAAATATGGAAATGGACCAGTGAACAGCTCTTCAGAGTGTCCAAGTGTGGGATCACTTGCTGTCTGACGACACTCGGCATGGTGGGAGGAAGGAGCATCAGGGTGAGGAGGAGTATGCGGTCGAGACTCATGGCTACTAAGAGTTGACCGTGTGGAAGACAGACCGGAGGTGGTGGTGTCCAGGTAACTGGAAGTATTGTCTGCTATCCAATTAATAACCTGTTCACACTGATCAGTTCTCAATACTGGTGTTGTTCTGTGCTTCCCTAGTAATTCGGTCAAGAAGTGGGAGCGAGAAGATGTGGCTGTTGGTTGTGGCACATTTTCACCTTGGCCACGGCCCCGTCCTCTGCATGAACCATCACCAGAACGTCCACTTCCATGTCCCTTGCCACGCGCCTTGCCCATTGTAAGTGAAGTAAAATAGCTTACACTTGCACTATCAATGGAAAAGGGTAATAAAGAGTAGATTAGAACCGTGGAAGAGGAAAACCACAGTTATTGTTTACTGGGGTATACCACACTTTTTTAAATAGAGATATTTGCGGCTGAACAGTGAGCGACACACTCAAACTGCTTTTTTTTTAGATACCAAAGGCCCAAAACTGGATAGTACAGCGATTTGACCCGTGGAACTGCGAAACCACACTGGGATGTCGGGCCTACACCAGACTATTTTCAACAGATATATTTTTGTGTCACAACAGTCAAGACCTGAATAATAGAGATTTTTTACCGTGGAACAGCAAAACCACAGTTATAATTTACTGGTGTATACCAGGCTTTTTAAAATATATATATATTTGCGGCTGAACAGTGAGCGACACACTCAAACTGTTTTTTTTTAGATACAAATGGCCCAAAAGTGGATAATACAGAGGTTTGTACCGTGGAACGGCAAAACCACACTTGTATTTCTCGGGCCTACACCAGACTATTTTCAACAGATATATTTGTGTCTGAAAAATCAGGGAGACGCTATTTTTTTTTTTTTTTACAGCAAAAAATGCAAAAAGCAGGATAATAGAGATTTTTTACCGTGGAACAGCAAAAGCACACTTCTGTCTCTCTGGCCTACACCAGACTATTTTCAAAAGATATATTTGTGTCTGAAAAATCAGGGAGACACTATTATTATTTTTATACAGCAAAAAATGCCAAAAACAGGATAATAGAGATGTTTTACCGTGGAACATCAAAACCACAGTAATAATTTACTGGTGTATACCAGGCTTTTTAAAATATATATATATATTTGCGGCTGAACAGTGAGCGACACACTCAAACTGTTTTTTTTAGATACAAATGGCCCATAGAACTGCTAAACCACACTTCTATTTCTCTGGCCTACACCAGACTATTTTCAACAGATATATTTGTGTCTGAAAAATCAGAGGCACACTTTTTTTTTTTGGGGGGGGGGGCACCAAAAGGTTAATAAGATGGGTATTTGTACATTGTGAAGGAGGAAAAAAAAAGAGGATTTAGATAAAAAAAAAAGGATTTTTCCTGGCCCCCGGGACCTGGAGCTAAGTCCAGCAATTTCAGCAACAGGAGCAGCACACAGCACTGTAATGCAGCGTTTGCTGGTATAACCACTGCGTCTCCTATACAGCCTGCCTGCCTGCCTGATATACCTGGGATAGATATTAGTCCTGAGAAGGACTGTTTGTTTGATCTGGCAGCCTTTACAGACCCTACACTAACTATTTTGCAGGATATATCTCTCCCTAAATCAGCAGCGCTGTCCCTACACTGTCTGATCCGGAGCGACTGTGTCTAAGATGGCGGCGCCCGGTTTTAAATACTCGAGGTGACGCTGTGCGGCCAGCCAATCACTGTAATGCCCACAAACAACATGGCTGCGGCATTACAGTGACTGGCTGGCAATCCCTGCATGTTCATTGGCTCTGTAAAGAGCGCCAAACATGCAGGGCGGAGACCCGAGCTCCCGCCCGAGTAACCCGGAAATGGTCGGTGCTCGCCGAACATCCCGAGTAGCGTGATGCTCGGGCGAGTACCGAGCAGTGTCGAGCATGTTCGCTCAGCACTAATACTTACCTCTCCTCATTCCTCTGGTCTCTGCAGTGCAACTCAACAGCTCGCTTGCCTGGTGGGCGATGAAATGACTACATCGCGCCGCTGCGTTAGAGGCAGAGGGGGAATGATTGGAGAGGGAGCATCACATGACGTTCTCTCTTCCATCATTGCTTGCAAGTGTCTCGGCATACATGATGCCAATACAGTTGAATATGCGATGCGAGGGAGGGGGGTCGGCGCTGGTGCCGGCCCCCGCTGACTCACGGGCCCCATAGCGGTCGCGTGGTGTGCCGCTATTAGCGGTACTCCACTGGCTGGGGGCCCCTGGGAGAGTGTGGTCCCTAGGCAGATGCCTCGTCTGCCTGCCCCTAACGCTTGCCCTGGGTCCAAATACCATGGAAAGGTGGTAATCTGGCTGGTATCCTGTCTCTCCATGGTCTTAACCGCAATTATAATTTTCATGAGTAAAAATTTAAAATGATTCCCTTTTTTCTCTAATTCAGATTTGTTAAAAGAACATTTAGTTGGAGCATTATATAAGAAAATAAAATATAATATTGTTGAGGGAGGGCAATGGCCCTTCACGGTTGACCAAGTGAGTGTCAAATTATTATGTTGATTGCGCAATCCAACAGGGAACCAGACGGAGACAGTGTGCTTAGCATTTTATATTGTTTTCAGTTTATTAATGTCCAATCATCTACAGCCGTACTACAGGCTTGAACCAATGTTAGTACAATTATTACAGAAATACACATATGGTCATATTATCTTTAGTTCGAAGCACGCTGGAAATTTACAAGGTCAATCCTGGCCTAGACTAGTTAGATAACAGGAGCAGGATGTCTGACAAAATGTTCTTGTGAGAAAAGGTTAGTGTGGGAACATTGCATGGGAAGAGAAAGAAAGAATGTATGTTATGCAAGGAGTGATAATAACATGATTTTAAAGCAAGCAGACAAAATGGAGTTGCTCTAGCATGCGTATCAATATGTCCTTTACACTTGGATAGCATGAATATTAATATGTCCTTTACAATATAAGAAAATAAATAATATCCAAGAAATTATCATATTTTATATTTATATAGAGTTATATTGTGTTCTTTATAGATCTGTATAGACCCAGTTCCCCTGCGATTTTCCTATTGACTCCATTGAGGATAAGTGTAGGTGGTCCTTTTCACATATTGCTAATAGAATGTCTCTCTCCTGGTTCTTATAATTTCTTTCCTTTGTGTTATGTAGTTTATTAAATTGTTTTCTCTACATTCTTTCTTTAAAGAGGTGATCCAAAACTAACATTTATTTTAATCCTAAATGTATGTTTATTTAATATCATAATCTAATTTATTTTGTAATATATTTGAATAAAAAAGTCCCTATTGTTTCCTCACTGTGCCAACTGCTCTCTATATCATTTTTTACCTACATCCTGTTTGATGACGCTTCATTTGAGAGCCCAATGCATGCTGGGATACTCAAACGAGATGTCATTGGGGGCAAAAACTGCAGTGACTGCCACAGCCTCTGTGTCCACCCTGAAACGAAATGTCATCAGTGATGTCTGTTTCAGGGCTGGGCTAGTCTCTGCTCTACTAAGCATGAGTTGGTTGCGAATTCTGATGAATGCTCAGTAGGATCTTGTCACTGTGCAATATTCTTCTCAGTGCACATTGACAGTGCGTAACCTCGCCGACTCCTATGAGAAGTGATGAGCTGGAAAGAGAGCGCACTATCAGTGCGCATTGTAAGGAGAAAATCTAGCGAGCAGAGACCAGCCTTGCCCCCGCAAGAGATATCCCTTGCAGTGATGGGACCGATATGTGAGGGAATGGTAGGGACTTTTTGATTAAAGTATATAAGAAAAGAGATTAGATTATGACATTAAATAGGTATTTAAGATTAAAATAAATGGTAGTTTGGGACCACCCCTTTAATGCTACTCACTACTCAGTTCTAGCGACATTATGCACAGCATCAGCACACATTCTCTATTCTTACACAGGGGCATATGGGTACTGTGCCTTCGGTGGACACACACCCCATTACATTTTCTACACATTGCTTCTTTCCGACGCTGTGCCTTACACACCCTTAGGGCTCGCTCTCACTTGCGATGCAATCGAACGAGTGCAATCAGATAAAAAATCTAATTGCACTCACCCCTATGTTAGCCTATGGTGCTGCTCACATCTACGATTATTTTCTCATGCCAATTCGCATGTGAAAACCATAGCAGCATGCTGTGATTGCATGCTGGTTTCGGATCTCACGCACCCATATAAATCTATGGGTGCGTGTGAAACATAGCACTGCACTCACGCCATCAACAGGAGATGGAGAAATTAATTTCTCCTTCTCCTCCGCAGCTGTGCTGCTATCCTTTCATTCGAGATGATCGGAGCACAGTGCACTGACACTCGGCTCACACTCGCAGCAGGGTAGGAGCTAAGTGTCGTTAGCATATTGCATCCAATATAGCATATTGCATCCAATGCTCTCACATCGGATGTGATACCCTAGTGGGGCCTCGGTCTTAGTCACATTTGTTGTAGGCCTTTACTTTCTATTCTTGTGTCCCACTGCCCAATGGACACACTTGCTATGATGTAGCCTCTAAACACCCATTTTCCCCACCCAACTAATTTTATGCCTACTGCACAGGTATTTTGCTCCCCATACACACACTGGTAGACTTCCTCATCTCCTATACTGATGTGTATAATTGCCTCTTTTTTTTTTTTACCATGCATACTCTTTAACAAAATGGCATTATCTCCTATGCACGGTCTTTTTCCCCAATTCTTTTATTTTTTTTCTTATGTTTATTTTTCTCATTTTTTTCAATTTCATGTTTACTTGTTTTTTTTATTGCTCTTATTTATTTTTACTTTGTTTTGACTCCACTCAACTCTGTTTCCAGTCATTCCCCTTTCCTTTGTTTACTGATTTTTTTTGCTCATAAATTATACCAACTTTTTCCATATTTGTTCTATGTCACTTGGGATGGATAATATGGTATGACATTGTCCATGTGATAAACATTGTAAATTGTGGCTAATATGTTTTTTTAAGGTCTTGAAAAAGGTCCAGGATGGACAAAAAAGTTGGTCGTCTGTAAAAATATGATTTTTTTCAAATACTTATTCACTATCAATATACTCGGTGCAAATGCAATAATGAATCAGTCCCACAATATATCCTAAGGAACGCAATGCTCTGTTTTTTTCTCTGTTATATTACAGCCTCTATCAACCAATGATATCCCAATACTAACATCTGACTGCTATAGTCAATCACAAAACCTAATTTGCTGGGTTTTGTCTTTTGCCATGGCATTTTTATAGCCATCATCATGTTCCACAAATAACAAGTTAACTTTTTTTTCTGGGGCCATTAGTATTAAGGCTTTCATATATATATTTTTTGATGTTTTTCTACTATTGCCCAATAAAATATTTTTTTGTGTGTTTCTGTGTTCTAAGAGCCATTACTTTTGTTTTAGTAAGGTGAGTAGGTCTATGGTCACACAACAGTATAAAAAAAAAAATCGCCCTGATTTTCATCCAGATAAGTGGGACGATTTTTTTTCTCACTTGACATCAATTTGCAGTCCGCATACAATCTGATTTTTACAGCAGCTGCTATTAATCATTTACAAGATCATTTACAGTTTTCTATGTTACGGAATTGCAATTTATCCGTAAAATATCTGAGTGAGTCTCATCCGATTTCTGGAGGAAAATCATGCATGCTGCGATTTTTTTCACATGCAGATTCAATCACTCGAAAAAATCGTTCATCAGCACTGCCCCATTGAATAACATTGGGCCGAGAGTGATCCCTTATTTAACGGACAGCATTAGAACAAAAAATATGGTCATGTGCAAGTGCCCTGAGGGATTGTTTTCTGTAGGATGAGTTGACAATCACTATGCAGGTTAAATACCATGATAATAAAAGGGGATCATTAAGAAGGCGATGATCACGCCACAGAACGACAATGGATTAACAGATGGAGATAAATTTATTGCTATTGACATGGCATCTAAGGGGCACAATAGCGGAGATCAGAGCTATCCCTGGTCCTGTCCATTGTAGCAGAGTTTCAGCTGTCATATATTACTGACACTGACACCTGCTGCAAAAGCTAAGAAGTCAGCTCCTGGATCATGCTGTAATTATTTGGACATATTTTATAGTCAACAGTGAAAAACATATTATGAAATATATTATATTGATAAAAGAATTGAGATACCAACACATTACAGCTGCAGGAGCTTTTATGTAATCACACCCTAAATCCACAAGCATTAATATGGAGGTGGTCGCACCTTTGCAGCTAAAACAGCTTCCACTCCAACAGTAAGACTTTCTACAAGATTTTGGCGGGCCAGTCAAGTTCTTCCCCACTAAACTCAATCAACCATGCATGTGTTTATCGAGTAAGATTAGGCGACTTTTATGCAATATGCACCTCAGGACTCTGCAGCTTTATGTGGTCTGCCATTTCTTCATTTTGTAAACAAACTTATTGCTGATCCCAAAAAATGGATAATTTTTGGAAGGCTTGTTGAAAAAGATTGCTTCTTCATCTTCCTAATAACAAATCTACTGCTCAAAAAGGCATAATTGTTGCAATATTACTTGTCAAAAACCCATGGTTTCCTTATACGACACATGCCTATATGTAGCACCCTGAGGACTCGGTTGCTACAGGGGTATTGCACCTCGACCCAGAGGTGTGGTATTCCACTCCCGGGTAAGGATGGAGTGTGGAACTGAGCTTAGTAGGCTGCATGCACTACATACATCCCATTTCCGGGGGACAGAACTACGGTACTCCCACCAGTATATGTGCAGGTACGACAGCGTCTGTCCCTGGCTGGAGTGGGAGGGGGGTGGAACATCCCAGTAGTGTAGGGGCAGATAGGGGGAGCAGTCTGGGTAAAGCTAGGAGCTCATTGGGTGCTGGTCACCTGGGCTCACACATAGAGGGAGTATAAAAGGTGGGCACCATCTTAGATCAGGGTGTGAGTTCAGCCTGAGGAGAAGCAGAGCAGAGGAGCTCAGCCAGGAGGGCTGACAGGGAGCTGTGGCTCCGGCTGGGCCCAGCTCCAGAACAGAGCCTGCAGAGAGAGAGGAGTAAGAAGGACCCAGAGAGGAAACAAGAAGAGAACCCCAAGATCCCAGAATAAGGACAGAAGGGTGAAGGGTTGGCGGACAAGGGTACCGGATCCCAAGCTGGCAGAGGCCAAAACAAACCTTAGCCAGGAACCAGAGGTCGTGGTCTGGATCTGCCACGACCCTCACCAAATCCACTAGAAAGGCATACCAAGTATAGGGTCAGGGAGCCCAGAGGAGGCTTGACCACCAAGAGACCCGAGGGAGCCGGCCAAAAGTGGATCCCTGGTGGGAACGGTCAGAAGAAGGGAGAGTCAGAAAGGAGCTCAGGACCACGCTCCGGAATTGCCTGGGGGTTGGCCGAGTCCAGGACCTGGTGGACGCAGCACGGCTCGGGTGGTCACTCAAGGCCAGAGTGACTAAAAGGACACCAGTAAGTAAAAACCCTGAACTGCATCTCCCGACTCTGAGTCTTCTTACTGCACCATCACAACCCCCATCATCCACACCTGCTGCCCTGAGGCCATACCCCTCCCGTTGGGGGTTATACCATCACTGCTGCACATATACCACCGGCCTCAGCGGACTGCTCTGCAGCGGCGGCTTCAAAGCCGCACTCAACGGGTGGCGTAGTCGACACTTAACAACATCTACTGCCATAGACTGCCACGTAGTTTGACACCCTGGGCACGGACCGGGTCACCGCCACAAGGACTACTACCCCCATACAGATCCGGCTCCGGGTATCCCCTTGAACATGGCCCAGGGGGTGCGTCAACTTTTGGCGTAGTCGGCAGGATCACGTGCCCGCAACCACCGGGTACTGCGTGCCTGAAGAAAAGTTCGCATTTACCTCAAAAAGAAGTCTCCCGCCGATTCCGGAGGGTCCCCGCCATCGGACGCCATCTCATATCGGTTCCCGCCATTTGCCCGTCATCTGCAGTCTTTTCCCGCCATCTGCAGAGTTTCCCGCCACTGGGAGACGATTCCCGCCATCAGAAAAGATTTCCCGCCCTGGCAGAGCAGACGCCATTATGGGCGTGCCAGAGGGTGGCAAGAGGCCACCTCCCATCGTGGGCCAGGACCAAGAATGGCGCGAAAAACGAAGACCGCCCCCACCAGCAGAGACTGTGATGCTTGAGATGTCCATCAGTGTGAGGGGACTGCCCCTGGGACTGACAATCACCAAGTTGCCCCGGGACCACCCTCAGTGTGGGCGGACCGAGAACAAAAGAGTGAAGATGGGAGCAGCTTGGAGGAGTCTGGATGAGCCGTACCCGGAGATGGAGGGAGAGTCAGGCAGCACCGACCCAGTGGTCAGGAGCCTGTTGCAAGCGACAACCCCAGAAGGCCTGGTGGAGATCCTGGCGCAGCTCCCCAGAGATCGGGAGCATGCACGGACCGCACTGGAGGGCTTGGCTCAGAGGATGGCCCGAGTGCAGCGAGACGTACTGGCCGCATGGAGCAGAGAGATGGCCCAGCAGGCTGGAGCCCGCCAGCGAAGCACACCACCCGCAACGAGAAGCACGCCTGCCCCTGAAGAGGATGCAGAAGGGACGGAGGCCGGAGACGACGCCACAGAGGGAGCTGAAGATACGGAGGCAAGTAAAGGGGACGTCACTACCCCAAGCCCGGCCACCGTAAGCCTACCCCCGCTCCCCGTCGCAGAGCCCGAAATCCCACCGATCGTGCCCGTTGCCACTCCGCTACCGCTCCAGACTAGGCCTCAAGCAGGAGCCGCGGCCACGCCTCTTGTGACGTCACGCGCCTCAATCCTGAGCGCGGCCAAGCAAGAGACGCCACGGGCCTGGTCGCAAGGCCGAGTGCCCCCGGGCGCCGCAGTACCAACAGCGCCCTCTACCTCTGCCGAGCCACCGGCCTGGTCGCAAAGTCAAGTACACCCGGGCGCCGCCGTCTTCACGGTGCCCTTTACGTTCAGGGTACCCCAAGCCTGGTCGCAAGGCCTGGTAAACCTGGGCGCCGCTACCACCACCGCGCCCTCAACGTCCACAGCGCCACACCTGGGTGAAGACCTATTGGCCCAGCACACTTGCCCGGATGGGCAGCCCTTTGTGTGGCCACCGGAGTACCACCATCCCCGACTCCGGAAAGAAAGACCCCTGTGCGAACCCCTGATCCCGGCTCCGGCGCCCGCCAAGATCACCCCACTCTCGTTGGAGGAGGCGCAGTTTGAGTGGGACCCCGCAGGAGGAGACCTCATCGGGTTCACTCAGGAGACCCGGGCGGCCGCAGCTGAGCGTGCGGAGTGCTGCCGCCAGCAGTTGGACGTCTTCGTGACCAGAAGAGATGTCGAGTCCCACCTACCGGAGGGACACAGAGGTCGTGACCTTTACCTGGGTGATGAGGTCACCTTTACCCGGCACCAATGTGCCAAAGGACCCTATGCCCTTCATGTACATCGCCTGACAGAGAAAGAGCTGAGGTGTCAGGAGGAGCAAGAGGACCCGGACGGGTCTGAAGGGTACACGGAGGAAGTATTAGGAGGACGCCGCTACTAGAGTACGGTAAAAAGAACTGTGCATAGTTACCCGTATGTTCCTTCTTCCCACTGACCGAGGACTGAGAACGGTCATTCTTTCCTTAACCCCACTGGTCGAGGACTGAGAGCGGCCATACCTCCCCTTGTATATAGTTGCGCTTTTTAAGGCGCCCCCTACTGGTTTTATAGGAAACTGTGTTTTTTCCAGAAGAGACTGTTGCACTTTACCGGTCACAAGTTGCACCGTGGCCGGAGGAACAAGAATGTTTACTATGAAAAGTTTTATATGAAAAGTTTTATGCTGATGATATATATAGTGTTTTATATGTTTATGATGTTTTTGAAAGAAAATTTGTATGTTTGTGGATGTTTTTATTCTTTTACAGCCCGAGGACGTGCTGTGATTTACCAGGGGGGAATGTAGCACCCTGAGGACTCGGTTGCTACAGGGGTATTGCACCTCGACCCAGAGGTGTGGTATTCCACTCCCGGGTAAGGATGGAGTGTGGAACTGAGCTTAGTAGGCTGCATGCACTACATACATCCCATTTCCGGGGGACAGAACTACGGTACTCCCACCAGTATATGTGCAGGTACGACAGCGTCTGTCCCTGGCTGGAGTGGGAGGGGGGTGGAACATCCCAGTAGTGTAGGGGCAGATAGGGGGAGCAGTCTGGGTAAAGCTAGGAGCTCATTGGGTGCTGGTCACCTGGGCTCACACATAGAGGGAGTATAAAAGGTGGGCACCATCTTAGATCAGGGTGTGAGTTCAGCCTGAGGAGAAGCAGAGCAGAGGAGCTCAGCCAGGAGGGCTGACAGGGAGCTGTGGCTCCGGCTGGGCCCAGCTCCAGAACAGAGCCTGCAGAGAGAGAGGAGTAAGAAGGACCCAGAGAGGAAACAAGAAGAGAACCCCAAGATCCCAGAATAAGGACAGAAGGGTGAAGGGTTGGCGGACAAGGGTACCGGATCCCAAGCTGGCAGAGGCCAAAACAAACCTTAGCCAGGAACCGGAGGTCGTGGTCTGGATCTGCCACGACCCTCACCAAATCCACTAGAAAGGCATACCAAGTATAGGGTCAGGGAGCCCAGAGGAGGCTTGACCACCAAGAGACCCGAGGGAGCCGGCCAAAAGTGGATCCCTGGTGGGAACGGTCAGAAGAAGGGAGAGTCAGAAAGGAGCTCAGGACCACACTCCGGAATTGCCTGGGGGTTGGCCGAGTCCAGGACCTGGTGGACGCAGCATGGCTCGGGTGGTCACTCAAGGCCAGAGTGACTAAAAGGACACCAGTAAGTAAAAACCCTGAACTGCATCTCCCGAGTCTGAGTCTTCTTACTGCACCATCACAACCCCCATCATCCACACCTGCTGCCCTGAGGCCATACCCCTCCCGTTGGGGGTTATACCATCACTGCTGCACATATACCACCGGCCTCAGCGGACTGCTCTGCAGCGGCGGCTTCAAAGCCGCACTCAACGGGTGGCGTAGTCGACACTTAACAACATCTACTGCCATAGACTGCCACTTAGTTTGACACCCTGGGCACGGACCGGGTCACCGCCACAAGGACTACTACCCCCATACAGATCCGGCTCCGGGTATCCCCTTGAACATGGCCCAGGGGGTGCGTCATATACATACCATGCAAACATCTGCCCACCCAAAATCGATACTTTTTTTTACATTTTAAAAAGTATATAAAGTGTAACTGTGCATTGCGTTATTAAACAGGCTGTTACTTACGACCAGTTACCATTCATTTACCCATTGCCATTTAAATTGAGGCCATTTTGATATTACTAAAGATATGTTTGGATAAGCTTGAAAGGTTTTAGATACAGTGCTAGGAGACCTCTAGTGTTATGCATGTCTTTGTGGCGCCCCTGAGGGTTCAGTCGCCACAGGGGTACTGCACCTCAGTAGAGGTGTGGTATCTCCTCTTCCAGGTAAGGATGGAGCACTTCTCAGGACCCTACTTCATCACTCAACACTACACCACTCCTGTCCTGAAGGGGGCCTAAATGCACCAGGGTGCTGCCCCGGCCCAGGATATCGGAGATGGGGGGAACCAAAGTTGGGGGAAACCATGTAGTGGGTGAGGGTGGAGAACACACTTTTAGGTTACACTTATTCATTCATATTTAATCTACAGCCATCTTAGGTTCATGGTCTTTGATTGTGATCTTCACCGCTGATCGTGGCTTTCTGTTAGAACCTGCAGCCTATTGAAGATACACGGTCCTCGTTCTCTGGCCTTGAGATGAGGAGCGGGTCAGAGTTAACCACTGCCTCTACTCGGTCAAGGTCCCTACCTAAGAAGGCCTGGAGGGGAGCAGAGGAGACAAGCTCCACAGACAAAAGGATCCCAGGGGGATACGGACGGAGCGGCACACGCCACCTGTATTTCTTACTCTGGCCTAGTCAGAGGGACTCCTGCTGCAAGAGGGGTGACCGGCCCCCAATATCTGACTCTGTTACTTCACGTCTCAGTCAGAAAAGCCCGGAGGCTTAGTGGATCCCAGGAGGGATACGGACGGAGCGGCATACGCCACCTGTAACTCTCTACCTGCGTTTATCCAGTGGGACCCGGCCTTACACCTAGTTCTAACCACACATACAGTCAGGAGAAGACTTAGTGGCAGAACTCACCAAGGAGAGGAACACACACCAGAGGGGTCTCGACAGGTGCTCCTGATCTACCTGGAAGGTGCTGGACCCCCTTCCTGGTGGCCGCAGTACGCCGTGAGGAGCAGAGGGAAGCTTTGCGGCTAAAGTACATCTAATGTGAGTAAAATCCCTGGATGACTTCACACCCCGCTTCAGCCTGTTATTTCCTGCGCGGCACTGCACCCACCATTCCTCATCACACTGCCCTGAGGCCTGCTCCGCCTGTGGGTAGCCGTTCCATCTTAGCTGCCTGTATCATTGGCCTCAGTGGACTGAAGCAGCGCTGGTGTCTATCACCGGAAACCGTAGGTGGCGTAGTCGGAAAATACCACTCAACCCTGAAAGCCCATTAAAATCTCTTTTATGTGACCGCCCTGGGCACGGACCGGGTCCGGGTCACTGTCACGGGTGTGTTGCCACGAAGATCGTCACGAGTACACAGCCTGACTTCTCGCAGCTGACTTGTTGGTGCTTTGTGTTTCTCGGCAGTGAGGGAGTTAATTCTCTCTCTCTCTCTGGGCTAGATGAGGTCCAGCCTCGCCCAGCTGCAATCAATACTTCTGTAGTGAGACTCCTTCATATACCTGCTGGTCTGTTTGGGAGGTGTCGGTGAAAGCATTTCATTCAGACTGACAGAGCGGATCGTGGTGTTTGGAGTTGCTGAGATAAGTGTATTTGGAAGTGTTTTTTCCCTTTCCTCGCTTTATCATTTATCTCCTTTCCCGTTGGTTTTCCCTCTGTTGTAGTTGAGAAGTTGTTTGTATGCAAGGTGGTTTTGGTTTTTCCCTTGTACTGTCTCGTTCGTCTAAATACTGTGTTTGGGCATATTATTTCTTGTTCCCTTTGGTTGTGATCGGGGTCCTTCTCAGGACTAGATTACTGAGGTGCAGGGATCTTCAGGAGGTAGGGGTTACGCTGGCGGCCTGGACCTCTGTACCTTTAACAGTACCTCCAGGTTGAGGGATTAGTCAGGGCCCCAGCTTAGGGTCAGCTTAGGCCCCCTACCTCCAGTATACAGAGACAGCGTGACATTTTCACCGACCCACTTAGTTTTTCCCCAGCTACTATGGATCCAGTAGCCGGTCTAGCTCGGCAATTGCAGAGTTTGTCCATGGAGCTGGCGGACGTTAGGTCCAAGGTTTGGCATCCTCAGGAGCAAGCCGGACCAGAACCTAAAGTAGCTCTCCCTGATAGGTTCACTGGGGGGCGGGACAAGTTTTTTGTTTTCCGGGAGGCATGTAAATTGTACTTTCGGCTGCGGCCTCGGTCATCGGGGAGTGAAGAACAAAGGGTGGGAATTGTCATCTCGCTCCTACAAGGGGACCCACAATCTTGGGCGTTCTCTCTTCCCCCGGGTTCCCCGGCTCTCCAGTCAGTGGATAGGTTTTTCGCTGCCCTGGGACTCGTATATGATGACCCAGATCGGATCTCCCTTGCTGAGTCTAAGTTATGTAGGATCCAGCAGGGAGATCGTCCGGCGGAGGAATTCTGTTCGGAGTTCCGTAGGTGGGCCACGGACACCCAGTGGAATGACCCGGCTCTTAGGAGCCAGTTTTGTCATGGTTTATCCGACAAATTACAGGATGTGTTGGCACAGTATGACTCTCCCGTGTCTCTGGAAGC
This sequence comes from Phyllobates terribilis, assembly GCF_046119375.1. Taxonomy (NCBI): domain Eukaryota; kingdom Metazoa; phylum Chordata; class Amphibia; order Anura; family Dendrobatidae; genus Phyllobates; species Phyllobates terribilis. The sequence continues at coordinate 808,166,239 of NW_027362761.1, forward strand.
CGCTATGGCCCTCGCTATTCGCGTGGACAGACGGCTTCGGGAGAGGTGCGGGATAACTCTACCCCCTGTGATGACTCCACCTCCTACAAGGTCCCCTCATATGGTGGTTCCCCTGGTCAGTCCTGAGGAGCCTATGCAATTAGGAGGGACATCATTTCGGGGGAGGGGACCGGTGGTGCGCCATAAGGCAGGAAGGTGTTTCTTCTGCGGGAGAAAGGGACATTTTATTGGGGGGTGTCCATCCCGTCCCTTGCAGAGTGAAGAGTCGTCGGAAAACTGTTGATCCCAGGTTGTGTGGTGGACGGCAATCTGGGAGTAGGTATTTCGTCCCTAGGTTCGTCTCAGTTTCTCGTACCGGCGGAGGTGGTGGTGGGTACGAGAACTGAGAGGATATCTGTTCTTCTGGATAGTGGGGCCGGGGCTAATCTGGTTGATGCTCGGTTTGCCCGGGTTCTAGGTATGCGGTTGAGTGAGTTGGCTAAACCCATCCCCATATTCTCGATCGATGCCAGGCCTCTCGGGCAGGGAAGTTTTTTGCAAGTTGTGCATGACGTAAAACTTCAAGTGGGGGCAATACATAAAGAACTGTTGTCTTGCTACGTGTTGGAGGGTCTTCCCACTCCTATTGTGTTGGGCCTTCCTTGGTTAGCTAAGCATAACCCGGTTATTAATTGGCAAACCAGGGAGATAAGCCAATGGAGTAAATTCTGTAATAAAAACTGCATGAACACGGTCATTGGTGCGGTTACTCCTTGGGTCTTACCTCCATTTCTGGCGGACTTTGAGGATGTATTCTCGGAGAAAGGGTGTCAGGAACTACCTCCTCATCGCGTGTATGACTGTTCTGTAAAACTGCTCCCTGAGGCCAAGTTACCTAAAGCTAGGTTGTATAACCTTTCTGGTCCTGAGAGGCAGGCCATGAAGGATTATATCTCAGAAAGTCTGGCTAAGGGGCATATTAGACCTTCATCTTCACCGGTGGCTGCGGGGTTCTTCTTTGTTAAGAAGAAAGATGGAGGCCTACGCCCTTGCCTGGATTTCCGTGAACTTAATCGGATTACGGTCCGAGATCCGTATCCGCTCCCACTTATTCCCGATCTCTTTAATCAGATCGTGGGCGCCAAATGGTTTTCTAAGTTGGATCTCAGGGGGGCGTACAATCTGATTAGGATGAAGGAGGGGGATGAGTGGAAGACGGCGTTTAACACTCCGGAGGGGCATTATGAGAACCTTGTCATGCCATTCGGTCTGACTAATGCCCCGGCGGTGTTCCAACACTTTGTTAATGACATTTTTCGCCGCTTGGTGGGACAGTTTGTTGTCATATATCTGGATGATATCCTAATTTACTCGCCGGATCTGGTGTCTCATCAGGAGCACGTTAGGCAGGTGTTACAGATCTTGCGGGATAATAAACTGTATGCCAAGTGGGAAAAGTGTGTGTTCGCCGTACAGGAACTCCAGTTTTTAGGCTTCCTGGTTTCAGCGTCCGGTTTTCGTATGGACCCTGGGAAAGTGCGGGCAGTTCTTGAGTGGGATCGGCCAGAGAATCTTAAGGCACTACAACGTTTCCTGGGGTTTGCTAATTATTACCGGAAGTTCATTCGTAATTTCTCGTCCATGGTTAAGCCTCTCACTGACATGACTAAAAAGGGGACGGATTTTTCTAGGTGGTCTGACAAGGCTTGTCAAGCATTCTCCTCTTTGAAAAAATGTTTTGCCTCGGCGCCCATACTCATTCAACCTGATGCGTCTCAGCCATTCATTGTAGAGGTAGACGCTTCCGAGGTAGGGGTGGGAGCAGTATTGTCACAGGGTTCGTCCCCTGGTAAGTGGCATCCGTGCGCCTTTTTCTCTAAAAAATTGTCGTCCGCTGAGAGGAATTACGATGTCGGCAATAGGGAACTCTTGGCCATTAAGTTAGCTTTTGAGGAGTGGCGCCATTTTCTGGAGGGGGCTGTTCATCCGGTCACCGTCATCACCGATCACAAGAACCTGCTATATCTGGAGTCCGCGAAACGTCTGAATCCCAGACAAGCTAGGTGGTCATTGTTTTTTACCAGGTTTAATTTTGTCGTTACATATCGTCCTGGGTCAAAAAATGTAAAGGCGGATGCCTTATCTCGTAGTTTCCCGGGGGCCGGGAATACGGACGACCCGATTCCTATCCTTCAGGAGGGGGTGGTGGTTTCGGCAGTATGCTCTGAGCTGGAGGAGGAGGTATTGGAGGCTCAGGGGGACGCCCCTGTTGGACCTCCAGGGAGATTGTTTGTTCCAGATCAGTTGCGACAAAAGGTGATCGAGGCACACCATAACTCAGTTTTTGCAGGACACCCGGGGAGTAAAGCTACTGTGGATCTCCTCTCGCGTCGGTTTTGGTGGCCTAATTTACATAAGGAGGTGGTAACTTTTGTCGCGTCCTGTGGGGTTTGTGCGCGCTCTAAGACCTCACATACCCGTCCGTCTGGGGCCCTCTTACCTTTGAAGATCCCGGAGCGTCCTTGGACTCATCTGTCTATGGACTTTATTACGGATCTCCCTCCGTCTTCGGGTAAAACGGTCATACTCGTTGTAGTGGACAGGTTCAGCAAGATGGCACATTTTATCGCTCTTCCGGCTCTCCCTAATGCTAAAACTCTTGCGCAGGTGTTCATTGGGGAGATTGTGAGGCTTCACGGGGTACCCTCCGAGGTGGTGTCTGATCGGGGGTCTCAGTTTGTGTCTAAGTTCTGGAAGGCGTTTTGTGCTCGGCGGGGGATGCAGTTGTCATTCTCATCGGCTTTTCATCCTCAGACCAATGGTCAGACGGAACGTATGAACCAGAGCTTGGAGACATATCTCCGGTGTTTTGTGTCAGAGAACCAGGAGGACTGGGCTTCTTTCTTACCTCTGGCAGAGTTTGCTCTTAATAATAGGCGGAGCGAGTCCACTGGTAAGTCCCCGTTTTTTGGGGCATATGGTTTTCACCCCCAGTTTTGTACTTTCAGGGGGGGGGGCTCTTCGGGGGTTCCTGAGGAGGAACGATTTTCCTCATCACTCGCTTCAGTATGGAGAGGGGTGCTGAAGAATCTGAATACTATGGGGAACCGATACAAACGTATGGCTGATAGGAGGAGAGTGTCTGGTCCGGACCTAAGTGTGAACGATCGGGTATGGTTGTCTACCAGGAATATAAAACTTAAGGTTCCCTCCTGGAAACTGGGTCCCAGGTTCATCGGGCCGTACAGAATCAGTTCTATTATTAATCCGGTGGCATTCCGTCTTGACCTCCCCCCTACGTTTAAAATTCACAACGTGTTTCACAGATCATTGCTTAAGAGGTATGTGGCGCCGGTGGTACCGTCACTTTTACCTCCCCCTCCAGTGGTTGTCAATGGTAACTTGGAGTTCCAGGTATCGAGGGTCATTGATTCACGCTTTAATCGCCGGTCCCTTCAGTACCTGGTTCATTGGAAGGGGTATGGTCCTGAGGAGAGGATGTGGGTTCCTGCGTCGGATATTAACGCAGACCGATTAGTTCGGGCCTTCCACACGACTCACCCGGATAAACCTGGCCCTGAGGGTCCGGAGGCCCCTCGTAGAAGGGGGGGTACTGTCACGGGTGTGTTGCCACGAAGATCGTCACGAGTACACAGCCTGACTTCTCGCAGCTGACTTGTTGGTGCTTTGTGTTTCTCGGCAGTGAGGGAGTTAATTCTCTCTCTCTCTCTGGGCTAGATGAGGTCCAGCCTCGCCCAGCTGCAATCAATACTTCTGTAGTGAGACTCCTTCATATACCTGCTGGTCTGTTTGGGAGGTGTCGGTGAAAGCATTTCATTCAGACTGACAGAGCGGATCGTGGTGTTTGGAGTTGCTGAGATAAGTGTATTTGGAAGTGTTTTTTCCCTTTCCTCGCTTTATCATTTATCTCCTTTCCCGTTGGTTTTCCCTCTGTTGTAGTTGAGAAGTTGTTTGTATGCAAGGTGGTTTTGGTTTTTCCCTTGTACTGTCTCGTTCGTCTAAATACTGTGTTTGGGCATATTATTTCTTGTTCCCTTTGGTTGTGATCGGGGTCCTTCTCAGGACTAGATTACTGAGGTGCAGGGATCTTCAGGAGGTAGGGGTTACGCTGGCGGCCTGGACCTCTGTACCTTTAACAGTACCTCCAGGTTGAGGGATTAGTCAGGGCCCCAGCTTAGGGTCAGCTTAGGCCCCCTACCTCCAGTATACAGAGACAGCGTGACAGTCACGACTTCAACCCCGAGACATCTACACTGACCCGGCTCTGAGTAACCCCATTTCTCAGGGAGGGCCTCACAACTTTTCAAGGAAATTGGAGGATTTGTAATACTTTCAAGTCTATAACCTACATAGTAACAATACTCAAGCAATAATTTAAAGGTATAACTTGATTAGTAATTATAGTGGTAGAATAAAAAACATGATAGAATATATAAAAATGGATATAATGAGCATGCTATCAAGTCCTATATGATATTATCCCATGAGGTAGCCATATTGCTGCTCTAAGTAACTAAAGATAGTGCACTTTGTGTTGTCTTACATAGGAAATATTGTACTGTATATGTACAGAGAATTAGTAAAGTGCAGGTGCAGACACAATATAATAATAAACCATCATATAACCAATTGATGACAAGTATTACTAAGTTAAGTGGAAAAAAATGTGAATAAGGCTGTGTGCCCACAATGCGTTTTTTAAGCGTTTCCGCAGCGGCAATTCCTCTGCAGAAACGCTAAAAAAAACGCTTGCTAGAAGGTCTGCCATGTCCCCCAATGATAATCTGCATGTGCTGTGCACATGCTGCAGAAATTTCCACTGCGGATTATCATTGCGGAAAAATACGCAGCACTACCAATTATTTTGCGGAACGCATGGAATCCGCATCACTGCATCTGTACATGCGGAATCCATGCGTTTCAATGTGCGGATGGTACCCGTGTTTGGAGAAGAGGAGACTCTCCTCCGGACCCGGGTACCATACTACCTGTAAAAAAAAGAATAAAATAAAAAATAAATATTATACTTACCATCTGACGGCCCCCCGTGTCTTTGTCTTGGCTTGCCGGCAGATCGCGGTGGACTGAAGGACCTTCGGGGACGTCATTTAGTCATGTGACAGGTCACGCGACCGCTGACGTCGGCAGGTCCTTTAGTGTACCGCGAGCTGCTGGCAAGCCGAGAGGCATCGGATAAAGACTCCGGGGGCCATCAAAAGGTAAGTATATATTTATATTTTATTTTTTACCATTCTTTCGGTCACACTATATAAATCCATTCCGGTTGCATGGATTTATATAGTGTGACCAAGTTGTCAAGCACTTTCCAAATGATGCTAAAATCGCTTGGAAAGCGCTTAACAACCCGCATGCGGAAATGCATGTGAAGAACGCTTCACTTCCGCTTGTCCCTGGCAGGAAAAACGTATGTACAATCCGCATGCGTTTTTTCTGCCAGGGAGATGAGAAACGCTCAGGAAAAAATCCGGAGCATTTCCGCATCGTGGGCACATAGCCTTAGATGGTCTCCTAATACTATTAGAAAAAGAGATCCAGAAAAATGCACATTTACAGTGGTGGCCAAAAGTATTGGCACCCCTGCAATTCTGTCAGATAATACTCAGTTTCTTCCTGAAAATGATTGCAATCACAAATTCTTTGGTATTATTATCTTCATTTAATTTGTCTTCAATGAAAAAACACAAAAGAGAATGAAGCAAAAATCAAATCATTGATCATTTCACACAAAACTCCAAAAATGGGCCAGACAAAAGTATTGGCACCCTCAGCCTAATACTTGGTTGCACAACCTTTAGCCAAAATAACTGCGAACAATCACTTCCGGTAACCATCAATGAGTTTCTTACACCACTGTAAGTAGGAGGGGGAAGACATGTACATATAGCATATATCAAAGTCATATGACAGTAAACATAGAATAGTAAATACTGACCACAAACCTGCCCAATGTGTGTTTCGCTGTAGCTTCATCCAGGGGCTTATACACATCTAGCATCCAATGATATTTAGATAGTAATTCACCAATCAGGGTTATGGAATTAACTCATGTTACCTACTGTGACAAAGTCACTGGCAGAGTGTCTCGGAGGGGAGATATGTTTCAAAGAGGCTATTAGCTTCAGTGATGCGAAACATGGAAGTTTCTCCTGCATATTAGATGCAGAGAGGCAAGGTTTACAAGGGTATGTTTTATAGGTGGATTGCTAAGTGCAGGGCGGAAGGCCATCCACCATATCTCCACTCCAGAGAGTGGTCTGGGCTTTAAATAGCCAGCCTTTACACTCAAGTGTGTTCAGTGTGTGGAAGCTAGCTCCTTCTGTTTGTGCTAAGCTGGACCGTGTGCTGTTTGCTAACCCTGAGTGGCCGGACCTCGGCCGACGTAAGGACTGTTTGTACTTTCATTTTTCTCTTTTATTTCCTGTTATTCCAGGAAGGCAATATTCATGTGTTCCACTTGCCCGTGGTTTATGTTGATTTTTACAATAAACCACATCATTTAAAGAGACAGTGTCCTATATCTATCTTCAAGTGCAGCAGAGCGAGAGACTTTACCACACTACCTATTTGCTACAGAGACTGTTGCTAAGAGCAATCCTGCTGGTCAAGTGACCAGAACGTCCGAGATTAACGTACCTGTACAGCAGATGGTAAAACAGTAGAGTTTCAAATCAAAATTTTTGGAAAAATTCTCAAATGTTGGCGAATTTGAATTTCAAAAGACGTGCTCATCTCTAGTTGTGAGAAAAGCAAAAGACAAATGTGAATATCAATTTTTTCACATCTGTTTTTTTCATGTTTGTCATTTTGTTTGTTACATATTTTAATTTCTTGTCAATATCACTAATTGTTGTTCGCAAAGTCTAAGCAAAAAATGTGCATGTAAATAATTAAAATTAAATAATAATGTTCGAAAATACTGGTATGAAATTTATAGCATTATTACAATCATTGTCTTAGGACCTGACTAAAATAAATAATTTAAATTAAAAAGCAGAGTAATAATGCTTGATATGATCTATAATGAAGCCCATGAAATGTACAAGTCAGTTCACTATTGCCATCTCGTGGCTGTTCATAAGTATTAGTGAATCTATTCTTGATAACACTCCAAGACAAACTTGGAGCTAAAATATACAATCTAAGGCCACGGTCCCACTATCAGTATTCGGTCAGTATTTTTTCTGGAGTGGGAGCCAAAATCAGAAGTTTGTGATAAATCCATAATTGGTGCATTTGTTTCTATTATATCTTTTCTCTGATTGTTCCTCACCTGGTTTTGGCACCCACTCCTGAGAAAAAATACTGACCAAATACTGATAGTGAGGCTGTGGCCTAAGGCTACAGCCACACTATCAGTATTTGGTCAGTATTTTACATCAGTATTTGTAAGCCAAAACCAGGATTGTAACAATCAGAGAAAAGGTATAATAGAAACACGTCACCACTTCTGTATTTATCACCCACTCCTGATTTTGGCTCCCACTCCAGAAAAAATACTGACCGAATACTGATAGTGGGGTCGTAGCCTAAGTGGTTCTCAAAGTTTCAAATCAGTGTTTTGTGCTTTCTGTATAATTTTTATCATATATATGTCTACATATTAACCCCTTTACCCCCAAAAGGTTGTTTGTATGTTAATGACCAGGACAATTTTTACAATTCTGACCAGTGTCACTTTATGAGGTAATTACTCTGGAACGCTTCAACGGATCCCACTGATTCTGAAATTGTTTTTTGTGACACATTGCACTTCATGATAGTGGTAAAATGTATTTGATATGACTACCGTATATTTGTGAAAAAAATCAAAAATTTTAAAAATTTTGCAATTTTCAAACTTTGAATTTTTATGCCCTTAAATCAGAGAGATATGTCGCACAAAATAGTTAATAAATAACATTTCCCACATGTCTACTTTACATCAGCACAATTTTGGAACCAAAATTTTTTTTTTTGTTAGGAAGTTATAAGGGTTAAAAGTTGACCAGCGATTTCTCATTTTTCCAACAAATTTTACAAAACCATTTTTTTAGGGACCACATCACATTTGAAGTGATTTTGAGGGGCCTTTATGACAGAAAATACCGAAAAGTGACATGATTCTAAAAACTGCACCCTCAAGGTGCTCAAAACCACATTCAAGAAGTTTATTAACCCTTCAGGTGCTTCACAGGAATTTTTGGAATGTGGAAGAAAACAATGAACATTTTACTTTTTTTCACAAAAATTTTACTTTAGACACAATTTATTTTTATTTTGGCAAGGGTAACAGGAAAAAATGGACAACAAAATTTGTTGTGCAATTTCACCTGAGCACGCCGATACCCATATGTGGGGGAAAACCACTGTTTGGGCAGACGGCAGGGCTCGGAAGGGAAGGAGCGCCATTTGACTTTTTGAATGTAAAATTTGCTTGAATAATTAGCAGACTCCATGTCGCATTTGGGGAGCCCATGATGCGCCTAAACAGTGGAAACCCCCTACAAGTGACCCCATTTTGGAAACTAGACCCTCAAAGAAACTTATCTAAATGTGTGGTGAGCACTTTGAACCCCCAAGTGTTTAACAAAAGTTTATAACGTAGAGCCATGAAAATAAAAAATCCCTTTTCTTCCACAAAAATGATCTTTTAGCCCCATTTTTTTTATTTTCACAAGAGTAACAAGAGAAATTAGATCCAAAAAGTTGTTGTGAAATTTCTCCTGAGTAGGCAGATACCCCATATGTGGTCAAAAACTACTTTGAGGCACAGTGCAAACCTCATATTGGAGTTCATATTTTGCTGGGCTGGTTTGACTGTGCCATGTCACAATGGCAGAGCCCCTAAGGTGCCTGAACAGCAGAGCCCCCTATAAGAGACCCAATTTTACAAACTACACCTTTCAATGGATTCATCTAGTGGTGCAGTGAGCATATTGACACCACATGTGCCTCACAGAATTTTACACCATCGGGAAGTGAAGAAAGAATAATTAAATTTTTACCACCAAAGTTTTGTTTTATCCTCAGATTTTACATTTTCAAACTGGGAAATGGATTAAAATTGCAGCAAAATTTGCCACACAATTTTTGCTGAATGTAGAAATAATATGTGGCTGTACAGTACTGCTTAGCCACATGGTGAGACTTGGGAGGGACGGAGCTCTATCTGCCTCCTGGAGCACAGATTTTCCTAGAATAGTATGCAGACTCCATAATACGCAGCTCCTACGTAAATCAGATGAACCCCCAAGGGATCCATTCATTATAATGAGGCAGCAGAGTTAGGCCTCTTTCACACGTCAGTGTGTCTGGTAAGTTTGATGACAGCTTCCACACGTACCAGAAACACATACACACGCATACCGAATGGGCCTGTGCACATGTCAGTGTGTTTCCACAGACCGTGTGTCCGTGGGCAAAACACATTTACATGTCCATTTTTTTTGCGCTGCACAGGCTTCAAAATGTCCCACACTGATGACACACGGGTATTTTTTTTTTTTTAATGCCGTTCCGCATGTGGTAAAATTGATAAGGCAGCTTTATTCTGCAGGTCAGTACGTTTACAGTGATACTACATTTATATCATTTTTTTATGTTTTGGCACTTTTACACAATAAAAACTATTTTATAGAAAAAATAATTTTTCTTGCATCGCTTTATTCTGAGAGCTATAAAACTTTTTTATTTTTTGGCTGATGGAGCTGCATGGCGTATGACGTTTTCAGCGGTACGATTTTTATATACATTCGTCTTTTTCATCGCGTTTTATTACATTTTTTGTATAAAGCACCGTTTTTCTGCTTCTTTTGTATTTAGTTTTTTACAGTGTTCACTAAAGAGGTTAAACAGTGGGACAGTTTTATAGGTCAGGTCGTTCCGGACGCGGCGATACTAAATATGTGTACTTTTATTGTTTATTTTATTTTTTTTCATAATAATATTTATTTATGGGTACAATATATATACAGTACAGACCAAAAGTTTGGACACACCTTCTCATTTAAAGATTTTTCTGTATTTTCATGACTATGAAAATTGTACATTCACACTGAAGGCATCAAAACTATGAATTAACACATGTGGAATTATATACTTAACAAAAAAGTGTGAAACAACTGAAAATATGTCTTTTATTCTAGGTTCTTCAAAGTAGCCACCTTTTGCTTTGATGACTGCTTTGCACACTCTTGCCATTCTCTTGATGAGCTTCAAGAGGTAGTCACCGGAAATGGTATTCCAACAATCTTGAAGGAGTTCCCAGAGATGCTTAGCACTTGTTGGCCCTTTTGCCTTCACTCTGCGGTCCAGCTCACTCCAAACCATCTCGATTGGGCTCAGGTCTGGTGACTGTGGAGGCCAGGTCATCTGGCGTAGCACTCCATCACTCTCCTTCTTGGTCAAATAGCCCTTACACAGCCGGGAGGTGTGTTTGGGGTCATTGTCCTGTTGAAAAATAAATGATGGTCCAACTAAACGCAAACCGGATGGAATAGCATGCCGCTGCAAGATGCTGCGGTAGCCATGCTGGTTCAGTATGCCTTCAATTTTGAATTAATCCCCAACAGTGTCACCAGCAAAGCACCCCCACACCATTACACCTCCTCCTCCATGCTTCACGGTGGGAACCAGGCATTTAGAGTCCATCCGTTCACCTTTTCTGTGTCGCACAAAGACACGGTGGTTGGAACCAAAGATCTCAAATTTGGACTCATCAGACCAAAGCACAGATTTCCACTGGTCTAATGTCCATTCCTTGTGTTTTTTAGCCCAAACAAGTCTCTTCTGCTTGTTGCCTGTCCTTAGCAGTGGTTTCCTAGCAGCTATTTTACCATGAAGGCCTGCTGCACAAAGTCTCCTCTTAACAGTTGTTGTAGAGATGTGTCTGCTGCTAGAACTCTGTGTGGCATTGACCTGGTCTCTAATCTGAGCTGCTGTTAACCTGCGATTTCTGAGGCTGGTAACTCAGATAAACTTATCCTCAGAAGCAGAGGTGACTCTTGGTCTTCCTTTTCTTGGGCGGTCCTCATGTGAGCCAGTTTCTTTGTAGCGCTTGATGGTTTTTGCAACTGCACTTGGGGACACTTTCAGAGTTTTCCCAATTTTTCGCACTGACTGACCTTAATTTCTTAAAGTAATGATGGCCACTCGTTTTTCTTTGCTTAGTTGCTTTTTTCTTGCCATAATACAAATTCTAACAGTCTATTCAGTAGGACTATCAACTGTGTATCCACCAGACTTCTGCACAACACAACTGATGGTCCCAACCCCAATTATAAGGCAAGAAATCCCACTTATTAAACCTGACAGGGCACACCTGTGAAGTGAAAACCATTTCCGGTGACTGAGGTTGCAGGGTCTCCGATCTAAGAAAAGAGGGGCTTTTATCCCTCTGCTTGCTCGCTAAATGCTGCGATCGCAGCATTTAGGGGGTTAAAGCACCGGGCGTACTTTAAGAATCAGCTGACACCTGGCGGCAAGCGCGCCCACACAGCCTGTGTGCGGGCTCGATCGCTGAGACGTGATAATATTTACCTGGTCCATAAGGCTCAGGGCACAGGAACGTATTATTGCTCAAAACGTCAAAAAGGGGTTAAACAAAAGAAAATTAACTGGTGTTTTTAATGGGTCTCATGGAAAGTAAAAGTTATGAAACATAATTTTGACACATAGGTATAGACAGTTGAAACCAGAAGTTTACATACACTATAAAAAAAGACACATATGCATGTTTTTCTCAATATCTGACATGAAACCAGAGAAAACCTTTCCCGTTTTAGGTCAATAAGGATTACCATGAATTTTAATATGTGCTAAATGCCAGAATAATGAGAGAGAGAGAGAATGTTTTAAGGCATTTTTATTACTTACTGCAAAGTCAAAAGTTTATATACACTAAGATTACTATGCCTAATGTTACGCTCGCGCCCGGACTGACTAGCGTGAGCTTGATTAGTGATCCCACTGGACCATGAACCGAGGAGTGCCTGGAGGGGCGTAACTAAGTATCAACTCAGTCCGACCAAGGTCACACGGTGGCTCAGTCGACTACGTGAACCAGGGAGGAACCGAGCAGAGGGACCAGGTGCTACTCCAGGTCAGACCCCGGTCACAGCTGGTGACCCACACCGGTGAATGCAGGAACAGGCAGGTTAGGCTGGCATACAGACAGGTGGGTACTGGCAGGCATGGCTGGTATGAAGACAGGTGGATATTTGCAGGCACGGCTGGTATGCAGACAGGTGGGCACTGGCAGGCACGGCTGGCATGCAGACAGGCGGGTACTGGCAGGTAGGAACGCAGGCAGGATAGGGACCAGTACAGACTGGGACACAGGAACGGAGCCGCAGGTGCAGTGGACTAGCAGAGCAGAACCGCAGGCGCGGAGGACAAGCGGGGTAGAGCAGAGCGAAACCGCAGGTGCAGTGGACAGCAGAGCAGAACCGCAGATGCGGTGAACAAGCAGAGTGGAGCAAAACCGCAGGTGCGGTGAACAAGCAAAGCAGAGCGGAACCGCAGGTGCGGTGAACGAGCAGAGCGAAGCGGAACCGCAGGTGCGGTGAACGAGCAGAGCAGAGCGGAACCGCAGGTGCGGTGAACGAGCAGAGCGGAACCGCAGGTGCGGTGAACGAGCAGAGCAGAGCGGAACCGCAGGTGCGGTGATCGAGCAGAGCGGAACCGCAGGTGCGGTGAACGGGCAGAGCAGAGCGGAACCGCAGGTGCGGTGAACGAGCAGAGCAGAGTGGAACCGCAGGTGCGGTGAACGAGCAGAGCAGAGCGGAACTGCAGGTGCGGTGAACAGGCAGAGCAGAGTGGAACCGCAGGTGCGGTGAACAAGCAGAGCAGAGCGGAACCGCAGGTGCGGTGAACAAGCAAAGCAGAGCGGAACCGCAGGTGCGGTGAACAAGCAGAGCAGAGCGGAACCGCAGGTGCGGTGAACTAGCAGAGCGGAACCGCAGGTGCGGTGAACAAGCAGAGCAGAACAGAGCAGAAGGTGCAGGCAGACAGGACAGGGCTCTGTTCACATGGAACAGAAGGTAGATACGGCGGCAGGGAAACAGGACAAGCAGAACCAGATACACACAAGGTACTTATAATGAAGTGGCGAGTGGACACAAAACTCACAAACAGAAGTACAGACACAACGAGTTGGAGTTAGGTGCAGGTTCAGACACTGCAGGAAGAGGGAAGGTTTGGACATAGAGACAAACAGGTAACTGGCTAGGACAATGTTCAGACAGGAACTGAACCAGGAACAAGATACAGGAACGAGCCTGGGAACTCAGCCCCCAGAGTGGCGGAAACAGACTAGAAGTCACAGATACAAAAGGGAAGGTTCGGACATAGAGACAAACAGGTAACGGGCTAGGACACTGTTCAGACAGGAATTGAACCAGGAACAGACTAGAAGTCACAGATACAGGCAGCAGGCCTGGGTATACAGCCCCCAGGGTGGCAGAACAGACAAGATACAGGACAGGACCTGGCAACTCAGTTGCACAGAACACACTGAATGGAAGTGTTGCTCAGGCACCTCCTACTGGGTGGAGGGGGTTTAAGTATCCAGTGACTCACAGCAATAGGCTGGGGACGCATTAGGACTGCGCACACTGTAGCTTTAAGAATCAGGAAGTAACAGCGCCGCCGCCCTAAGCCAGCAGACAAGAGACATACAAACAGCAAGTACAAACAGCAAAGTGTGCAGCCTGGCCTGATAGGTAAGATTGCGGTCTTGCATGGTGGGAGGTGGTAAGCCATGCAAACACGCCGCCAGGGATGTTATACCTAACATCTGAGTTAATTAGAGACACACCTGTGGATGTATTTTCATGCACACCTGAACCACACTGCTTCTTTGTATAGCATCATGGGAAAGTCTAAAGAAATCAACCAAGATATCAGGAAGAGAATTGCGGACTTGCACAAGTCTGTCTCATCCTTGGGTAAAATTTCAAGATACTTGAAGGTGCCTCATTCATCTGTACAAACAATTATATGCAAGTACAAACAAGATGGGAATGTCCTGCCATCATACCGCTCAGGAAGGAGACGGGTTCTGTGTCCCAGAGATGAACGTGCTTTAGTCCGATGTGCGTATCAACCCAGGGACAAAAGCAAAAGACCTTGTGAAGATGATGGCGGAAGCTGGTAAGATTGTGGGCATAATGACCATCGTTCCGTTTGGAGGAAAAATGGAGAAGCTTGGAAGCCTAAGAACACCATCCCAACTGTGAGACACGGGGGTGGCAGCATCATGTTGTGGGGTTGTTTTGCTGCAGGAGGGACTGGTGCGCTTCACAAAATAGATGGCATCATGAGAAAAGAAGATTACGTGGCAATACTGAAGCAACATCTCAAGACATCAGCTAAGAAGTTAAAGCTTGGACGGAAATGGGTCTTCCAAATGGACAATGACCCGAAGTATACTGCCAAATGGGAACAAAGTGGCTTAAATGGGTTGTCCAGTACTTTATATTACCCCCCAATGTATCCCCCGACACCCCTAAGGATTTTTGTAAACACCTTAAGTTGGTTTTTCTGCCTGTGAGCGGCGCTATCCTTGACCGCTCACAGGCATCACGTGACCCCGCGCTGACGTCACGACAAGTGAGGTGTGATTCAGTGCTGGGGTTCCCGCGGTGGCTGCTGGGTTGTGGGCGGGGTTACCCCCGCATCACACCCAGCATCCACCGCGCGCTTTCCCAATGAATGGGGAGAGGCAGAGCGTGCAGAGGAGGGTGTGACCCGGGGTGAAAACCCCGCCCACAGACTGGCATACACCATGGAACGCAGAAGACAGAGACCCCCGGCTGCTGCCAGCACTTGTCGGGACATCAGTGGATGTCAGAGCCAGCTTCAGACGGGGGTCACGTGATGCCTGTGAGCGGCCAGTGATAGCGCCGCTCACAGGCAGTATCTGCAACGTAAGCTAATTACAAAAATCCTCTAGGGGCCCCGGGGGGATACATTGGGGAGGTAATATAAAGTACTGGACAACCCCTTTAAGGATAGCAAAGTCAATGTTTTGGAGTGCTCATCACAAAGCCCTGATCTCAATCCTATTGAAAATGTATGGGCAAAGCTGAAAAGGCAGGTGCGAGCAAGGCGACCTACAAACCTGCATCAGTTACACCAGTTTTGTCAGGGTGAATGGGCCCAAATTCTGACCAACTATTGTGAGAAGCTTGTGGAAGGATATCCCAAACATTTGACCCAAGTAATTCAGTTTAAGGGCAATGGTACCAAATACTAATGAAATGTATGTAAACTTTTGACTTTACAGTAAGTTATAAAAATGCCTTAAAACTTCTGGTTTCAACTGTATGTAATGGTTGGTTGGCTGTAGCAAGATGCAGAATGATTATTAAGAGCAGGACAGTGTCTGGGCATTAGAAGTGAGAAGACAGAATCAGAGGTGGAGGGAAAGAAGTTGGAAGATTGCCGTGATATTGGTATAATCACACAGGGAAATAACTTATAAAATTAAAAAACATTCATTGTTTTTTTCCTTCAAAATAGTATGAACAATTTAAACCAGTATATAAAATACTCACAACAACTTACTAAATATAAACCATAAGAGCCATCAATGTGGACATTACAGTTTAAATACATACAGTTCTCAGAAAAAATGAGTTCATCCCCTTTGAAAAGTAAGATTTTAATCAATATCTCATTGAATACAAGAACAATTTCTAAAATTTTGATAATATGGAGTTTCATAGAAAATTTTTTTAACTCATAATATAAAATATGAATAATATAATAATAAATATATAATAAATAAATAATAACATAAGTTTCATTAGAAAATCTTCAGTTTTACTCAAATTAGTTGATGCAGCAAAAATAAGTACACCCCACATCAAAAACAACTACATCTAGTATGTTATATGACTTCCATGATTTTTACAGGACCGCGCCAAGTCTTCCGGCCATGGAATGAACCAGTTGGCGACACATTGCAATATCTATCTTTTTCCATTCTTCAAGAATGACCTCTTTTACAGCCTGGGTGCTGGATGGAAAGTGATGCTCAACTTGTCTCTTCAGAATTTCCCATAGGTGTTCAGATCAGGAGACATACTTGGCCACTGAATCACTTTCACACTGTTCTTTTTCAGTAATGCAGACGATGTGTGTTTTGGATCATTGTCATATTGGAAAAGTGCACGTCTACCAAGGGCACGGAGTGATGGTAGCATCTTCTCTTTCAGTTTATAGAGAAGTACATCTGTTAATTCATGATACAGTCAATGAAATGTATCTCGCCGTCACCAGCAACACTCATGCAGCCCCACAAATGCTCAATCAGAGTAAGAAACACAATCTGTAAAGAAGGATCTGTTAATTTTTTTTTTTAAAATGCAGCCTTATGGATATTTAAAATAGCAGTCTAAATTGATACATTTCGGAGTGTTTACCCCTCATCCATCAGTGTGAAATAGGAGAACTGGTTTGACTGGGTGAGATGCCTCTTAAAGGAGTTCTAGGGAATAAAATTTCTCCCCATGTGGAGAGTGACAAATAGTTGGCGTTGGAAAATTTTTCTCATTTAATAATTTTCTATTAGTAAATCCATTAGAGATAAAAATGGATAAAGGAATGATCCAAGAAATACTTATACCACATCAAGGAAACAAAGCAGGTGTTCCTGTGATCTGCACAAAGCTGCATAATACTATGAACATGGATGGTACTTGTTTTGCCAGCCAATCCCACAGATGCAAGATCTATTGACATCTGAGGAATTTAGAGGTTAAGCCAATACATTGAACTCTTTGTAATGTTCTTCAAACCATTCCTGGACACGTTTTGCACATACATACGTGGTCAAAATTGTTGGTACTCCTCATTTAATGAAAGAAAAACCCACAATGATCACAGAAATAACTTGAATCTGCCAAAAGTAATAATAAATTAAAAATCTATGAAAATGAACAAATGAAAGTCAGCCATTGCTTTTCAAAGCTAATTCCACTGAATTTAAAAAAAAAATTAAACTCGTGAAATAGGCCTGGACAGATATGATGGTACCCCTAAAAATAATGGGACAAAAGGGACATGTTAAATCAAGTTGTGTCCACTAATTAGCATCACAGGTGTCTACAATCTTGTAATCAGTCAATGGGCCTGTATATAGGGCTACAGATATTCACTGTGCTGTTTGGTGACATGGTGTGTACCACACTAAACATGGACCAGAGGAAGCAAAGGAAAGAGATGTCTCAGGAGATTAGAAAGAAAATTAGAGACAAGCATGTTAAAGGTAAAGGTTATAAGACCATCTCCAGGCAGCTTGATGTTCCTGTGACTACAGTTGCACATATTATTCAGAAATTTATGATCCATGGGACTGTAGCCAACCTCTCTGGACGTGGCCGCAGGAGGAAAATTGATGACAAATCAAAGAGACGGATAATACGAAAGGTAACAAAAGAGCCCAGGATAACTTCTAAAGAGATTAAAGGTGAACTTCAAGCTCAAGGAACATCAGTGTCAGATCGCACTATCCGTCATTGTTTGATCCACAGTGGACTTCATGGGAGACGACCAAGGAGAACACCATTGTTGAAAAAAATCATAAAAAAGCCAGACTGGAATTTGCCAAACTACATGTTGACAGGCCACAAAGCTTCTGAGAGAATGTCCTATGGACGGATGAGACAAAAATGGAAGTTTTTTGCAAGGTACATCAGCTCTATGTTCACAGACAGAAAAATGAAGCATAACAAGAAAAGAACACTATCCCTACTGTGAAACATGGAGGAGGCTCTGATATGTTCTGGGGCTGCTTTGCTGCATGTGGCACAGGGTGTCTTGAATCTGTGCAGTGTACAATGAAATCTCAAGACTATCAAGGGATTCTAGAGAGAAATGTGCTGCTCAGTGTCAGAAAGCTTGGTCTCAGTCGCAGGTCATGGGTCTTGCAACAGGATAATGACCCAAAATACACAGCTAAAAACACCCAAGAATGGCTAAGAGGAAAACATTGGACTATTCTGAAGTGGCCTTCTATGAGCCCTGACCTAAATCCTATTGAGCATCTTTGGAAAGAGCTGAAACATGCCGTCTGGAGAAGGCAACCTTCAAACGAGACAACTGGAGCAGTTTGCTCATGAGGAGTGGCCCAAAATACCTGTCGAGAGGTGCATAAGTCGCATTGACAGTTACAGGAATCGTTTGATTGCAGTGATTGCCTCAAAAGGTTGTTCAACAAAATATTAAGTTAAGTGTACCATCATTTCTGTCCAGACCTATTTCATGAGTTTATTTTTTTTTTTTTTATTCTGTGGAAGCAGGGTTGAAAAGCAATGTCTGACTTTCATTTGTTCATTTTCATAGATTTTTAATTTATTATTACTTTTTTCAGATTCAAGTTATTTCTGTGACCATTGTGGGTTCTTCTTTCATTAAACGAGGGGTACCAACAATTTTGACCACGTGTGTAGATCCAGTCATCCACATAACTTACAGGAAGGCATAATTCATTAGTTGAGTTCACCTTCTTTCATTGCTCTATTTGCATAGCCCCATATGCAGCCGACTGTGATGACACTTTTCTATCACAGCCAGCATTAATTTTTACAGAATTCTGTGTGTGATTAGATTAGGAGGGCTAGCCTTCATTCTGCCTCTTTTAGCCATGGTTGAGCCAAGGGTGCCTAAACTATGTTGGCTCTAGTGCCAGGTGCTGTGTCCTCCTGCTTTGGTTGGATCCCTCCACTCTTGCAAATTGGGGTACCATGGTAAGCCAGCACACTCCTCAGTTGTCACTTTTTTCTGACCTTGCAGGCCATGTCAGACGATGAGGCACCACTTGTGTGTTCAGGCAGTTGGCTAAAATCTTCTATATCTGCCTTGGACTTTGTGTCAAATTAATTTCTGCTACAAATCTGTGTAACTCTGCTATACCACTGGCAAGTTTTGACCTTTTGAAAAACTTAGCTCTCCTGCATCGCTAGTTAACCCTTCTGTTCCACTTACAAGTTCTGTCTTGTACTTGTGACAAATCTAGAACTGTTACATTGTTGGGTGACTTTGCTATTCTGCTGGCCTGCTCTGCATTGGACCCTGTGACAAACTCAACTCTGTCATACCACTGCAAGCTCTGCTTTGGCTGTAACAAACTCTACTTTAACTTTAATTCTAGCCATACTGCTAGTAGCTGTGCTTCTCTGATTCGTCATAGCGGAGTCTACTCTGCTTAATGTGATCCTATGATTCCTGTTGGCTCCTACCGTTGCCATTTAGTCAAAAGTGCTTTTATTGTCCAACCTGGAACTCCCTGCAGCATCAACATCATCAGCCCGTGCTGCATAATAACTGCTCACCTGGATCAAAGGCTTCAAGAATCCACCTCATCAGGTGAGATAAAACAATAATTTTGTCACCATTTCACTAGCGGTCTTTCACTGGAGATACTAACTATTGCATACCAGGAACAACACATAAGACCTGTCATTTTGCGGATGCACTGATTCCGCCATCACAGACTGCTCCTGCTGGTGATTCTGCTTCTTCACATCATCAGAGCAACTCTTCTTCCAGGCTGCTCTGTCAACGGGACGGGACTGCTGAGGTCATGCTGATTGACAGCAGGCTCTCTGGAGTTAGTCAGCAGGGAAACAGCCGTCGATCAGTACGACATCTGCAGTCACGCCCCATCAAATGAGCGAAAGAAAAGTGTAATGCTGGTGGGTGTGGACCTACTGCGCCACGGGCTGGGCTTACCCTGGTGGGGCGTGACTAAGCGACTACCTGGTGTTCACTAGAGCCTCTGGTGGTGAGGTTAGGCTTGGACGCAGCTAGTCGCCAGGTACTATTCGAGGGCAGTCCCCGGAACAGCAGCAGCGGTACAGTGGGGCAAAGACAAAGGTCAAGGCAGACAGCACATTGTCAGAAGATATAGCCGAGGTCAGGAGTGGAGAGGTCAAGCAGTTAGAGAAAACAAGCCAGGAAACAGAATACAGAAATAGGCATGCACAATAACAAACGGGTATGAACCAAACGTTCGAGCAAGGGGCGGAGGGACGAGCTGCCTTATATTGATCCTGCACTCATGGCGTAGGCCGGGGAGCCAAATCTATGCAGGACAAAGCAGGGTTAAATTCCCGAGAAGACCAGCCACTAGATGGAAACACCATGCTGTGGCAGTGGTGAGGAGGAGTGCTGCAGGAAACAACCTTAGCTAACAGACCTGATACAAGTAGACGTCTTGTGATGACTGTGGTGAGTAGGGTGGCGCTGAGGAGAAGCAACAGCTCGGTTGATGTGATGTCACTGAAACCCGCAGAATTGCTGTCAGAAGCGGTCAGTGACGGCTCTGAGCCGGCAGAGAACAGGCAGGTAGTTAGCAACTACCTGCATAAGCTCTTAGGCCCATAAGAGAAAAAAAATTAAATAGTGCTGTATAACCCCTTTAACAAGTGCCATTATCATAGGATAATTAATGGTATGCACTTTACCTGTGTTACTGTTATGACAGATCGTGTATAAATTCACACACGGCAGCTTGATACTTATTCTCGTCTTTTGTTTTATGTTTTTCAAAGTCCATAAAATGTGGCCCATCCTAAACAGCACAGATTACTCAGCTGTTTCCATATAATTTAGACTTTGGCATTACATTCTTGAGCAGCGCCTGCTGCTTGCTATCTCTATCCACATCATCCATTGATGTGAATAGGTGCTATTACAAAGCTGTGTCCTAACTAAATATTACCACTAGATGGAGACAGATCCTTCCTATTCTTAGCAGCAACACATAACCTGTCTGTTCTACTCTTACATTTCCATTCTCCTTCCGTGTGTAACACATTAGTCAGAGGCATAGAGCTCTGTCAATGAGCTTCATTATGATTTATTCTAAAAAAAAAAAAAATTAAAAAAAATCGTAGAATATGTTGCATGCTTTTCTATAAGTATGAAAACATCAACTTAGCTCCACAGGTAGTCTCAAGTTTGAAAGCTTTGGTTATACCATGTAAATAAAAACAAATAATAATTGTTATCGTGTTTTTCAGCAGTTCATTGCATTCTTTCAGACTGAGCAATGCTTCTAAAGATGGGAATCTTAATGAGTTATTCTCATCACAGCCTTTTATGGCCGAGATGGGAATAACTGCTTCTAGGACTCGAGGTTCCGAAAGCTACGGTGCGAAACTAAACTATGCTGTCTGTGAATGTGCATAGAAAAGAATGGGAGTTGTTCCAACAGCATAGATCTCTATGCTACGATGATTCTGTAACTCCCATTGATTTCTATGAGACTTTCACAAACAGCTGCGCTTGGCTATTTTCATACCTGAACTCTGGTGGCCAGGACTTAGAAGACCTTATTCCCATCTTGGACGTGAACGGCAGTGATGAGAATAGCCATTTAATAGTATAACAAATGCCACAGCCCACAAGACACTTCTATTATATTCGGTGTCACATAAATATTTTCACCTCGTACATTAAGCATTTTTAAGAACATGTTCTGCTTAAATAATGAAATCTTTCAGGATATCAAATTGTAAAGTTGTCCAGTAAAAGGTATTCTGTTCTCTTTCTGGAGATAACATGATAACTGCAAAGGTTTCTTATAGCTTTAAACCACATTACAGATTCATGACTATCAGTGTTTCTCAAACCACTATAATTACTCTAAGTAAAGGATCTTCTTGCCAAAGGTGAACATAAAGTTACTGCTAAAATTGATCTTTATCTGTTGAACAGTAGGTTACCCTGTGTTAATTTTTTAATTATTTTAAAATGTTCAGTGTCTTCAATTCACTAAGATTTCTTTTCAAAGATGGAAGCTAAGGTAATCAATCCTTTGAGCATTTCTGTCTAAAACATAAAAATTAACATGTTTTAATAAATGAAAAATTAGAGCTATAGTTATGTACTATGTACATGCTTTGTTGCCAATTTGGTTGCCACTTTAGAGTTTACTTCAAGGGGAATTCTCAAATTTAGAAGTTATCCACTATCCATGTTCGACCTCTGGGGCACGCACTGATCTTGAGAACTAGGCCTGTGTGAATGGAGTGGTGGTCGATCATGTGCACTGACGCTACATTCACTCTTTAAGGGAATCTGTTAGCAGGATTTCACCCCACAAAGTATTTCTATGCACATGTAGCTCTTCCAAAGACAAGTCAATATACAGTTGTGCTCAAAAATTTACATACCCCGGCAGAATTTCTGCTTTCTTGGCTTTTTTTGCTTGATGTCACACATCATAAAGGCTATCAGTCAAGAGGGAGGAGGTGGAGCTGAGAGTCGGGGAATAGAGCTGGAGTGATGGAGGCTTCAGATCTACAGTCTCATTTGCATATTAACTCAAACACTGATTTCTAAGTAATGGAGGAATTGACTGGCTATGTAAAGGTATACAGTTGTGCTCAAAAGTTTACATACCCCGGCAGCATTTTTCCTTTCTAGGCCTTGTTTCACAGAATATGAATGATAACAAAAAAACTTTTTCTCCACTCATGGTTATTGGTTGGGTGAAGCCATTTATTGTCAAACTACTGCGTTTTCTCTTTTTAAATCTTAATGACAACCAAAAACATCCAAATGACCCTGATCAAAAGTTCACATACTCCAATTCTTAATACCGTGTATTGCCCGCTGTAATGCACACACCCGGACTGACTGGCGTGTGCGTGTATATGTAGTGATTCCACTGGACCGTACTGGAGAGTGAATGCCTGGAGGGGCGTAACTAAGTATCCACCCGATCCGACCAAGGTCGCACGACGGCATACGACGCCAGTGCACCAAGGAGGGACCGAGCAGAGGGACCAGGTGCTACTCCAGGTCAGACCCCGGACACGGCTGTTGACCCACACCGGGGAATACAGGAACAGGCAGGTTAGGCTGGCACACAGACTGGTGGGTACAGGCAGACACGGCAGGTATGCAGACGGGTGGATGCTGGCCAGCACGACTGGTATGCAAACAGGGAGGTACTGGCAGGTATGGCCGGTATGCAGGCAGGTGGATGTTGGTAAGCACGACTGGTATGCAGGCAGAGAGGTACTGGCAGGTATGACAGGTTGGAACACAGAGTGGATAGGACCCAGTACAGACTGGGACTCAGGAACAGAACCGCAGATGTGGTGGACAAACACAGCAGAGTGAGGCCGCCCGGAGCGGCGAGCGAGAGCAGAGCAAGACGAGACCGCCTGGAGCGGTGAGCGAGAGTAGAGCAGGACGAGACTGCCAGAGCAGCGAGCAAAGGGTCAGAGCAGAGCGAGACTGCCAGAGCAGCGAGCAAAGGGTCAGAGCAGAGCGAGACTGCCGGAGCAGCGAGCAAAGGGTCAGAGCAGAGTGAGACTACCAGAGCAGCGAGCAAAGGGTCAGAGCAGAGCGAGACTGCCGGAGCAGCGAGCAAAGGGTCAGAGCAGAGCGAGACTGCCAGAGCAGCGAGCAAAGGGTCAGAGCAGAACGAGACTGCCGGAGCAGCGAGCAAAGGGTCAGAGCACAGCGAGGCTGCCGGAGCAGCGAGCAAAGGGTCAGAGCAGAGCAAGGCTGCTGGAGCAGCGAGCAAAGGGTCAGAGCAGAGCGGAAACCGCAGGAGCGGTGAGCAAGGCGGAGCAGAGCAGAAACCGCAGGAGCGGTGAGCAAGGCGGAGCAGAGCGGAAACCGCAGGAGCGGTGAGCAAGGCGGAGCAGAGCGGAAACCGCAGGAGCGGTGAGCAAGGCGGAGCAGAGCGGAAACCGCAGGAGCGGTAAGCAAGGCGGAGCAGAGCGGAAACCGCAGGAGCGGTGAGCAAGGCGGAGCAAAGCGGAAACCGCAGGAGTGGTGAGCAAGGCGGAGCAGAGCGGAAACCGCAGGAGCGGTGAGCAAGGCGGAGCAGAGCGGAAACCGCAGAAGTGGTGAGCAAGGCGGAGCAGAGGGGACAGGGCTCTGTTCACATGGAACAGACAGGAAGGGAAAGGCTGAACCAGATACACACTAGATACTTGCAATGAAGTAGCGAGTGGACACTAAACTCACAAACGAAAGTACAGCGACTACGAGTAGGAGTTAGGAGCAGGTTCAGTCTCTGCAGAAAAAGGGAAGGGACGGACATATAAACAAAACAGGTAAAAGGTAGGAGAGTGTTCAGACTGGAAC
This sequence comes from Phyllobates terribilis, assembly GCF_046119375.1. Classification (NCBI taxonomy): domain Eukaryota; kingdom Metazoa; phylum Chordata; class Amphibia; order Anura; family Dendrobatidae; genus Phyllobates; species Phyllobates terribilis. The sequence continues at coordinate 808,190,356 of NW_027362761.1, forward strand.
TGAGTGTTTGGACAGAAACCGACACTGCAGCGAGAGACAGGAGCGAGTCTGGGTATGCGGCCCCCAGAGAGGAGGGGCGAACAGGCAAGGAGCGTGTTCAGACTGGCCTAGAAATACAGCCTCAGGAAGGCAGACAGACAGGCAAATAAACACAGAAACAGATCTAGGTATGCAGCCCCTAGAAGGCAGGATGAACAGGCTAAGAGCGTGTTCAGACAGGTAGCTGGCTAGGGTGCACAGACAGGACACAGTTCAGACACGGGAACTGATACCGTAAGGCAGGGAACAGGGAAGGACCTGGCACGTCAGCGACCAAAGGCCAACTGACAGAACAAGATGCTCAGGCCAGGATTCCAGGAAAGAGCTGGGTTAAATACCAGGTGACAGACAGCAATAGGCTGAGGACGCACAAGGGGTGTGCCCGCAGCAGCTACAAGAAGCAGGAAGTGATCGGGCGCCGCCCTTAAGCAGAAGAAACAGAGGCAAGCAGACAGCATGGAGGAAAGCCAGAGTGATAGTCTGGACTGGAAATCAAGTGTGCGCTCTTGCACAGTGGGAGATGGACCACTATGCAAGGACGCGCCAGGTATGTTACACCCCCTTTAACATCAATTACAGCTTGAAGTCTTTGGTGGTAGTTGTGGATGAGGTTCTTTATTTTCTCAGATGGTAAAGCTGCCCATTCTTCTTGGCAAAAAGCCTCTAGTTCCTGTAAATTCCTGGGCTGTCTAGCATGAGCTACGCACTTGAGATCTCCCCAGAGTGGCTCAATGATATTGAGGTCAGGAGACTGAGATGACCACTCCAGAACCTTCACTTTGTTCTGCTGTAGCCAATGACAGGTCAACTTGTTTTGGGTCATTGTCATGTTGGAACCTCCAAGTGCGTCCCATGCGCAGCTTCCGGGCTGATGAGTGCAAATTTGCCTCCAGTATTTGCTGATAACGTGCTGCATTCATCTTTCCTTCAACTTTTACCAAGTTTCCTGTGCATTTGTAGCTCACACATCCCCAAAACATCAGCGATCCACCTCCATGCTTTACAGTAGGAATGGTGTTCCTTTCATCGTAGGCCTTGTTGACCTCTCTCCACACGTAACATTTATAGTTGTGGCCAAAAAGTTCAATTTTGGTCTCATCACTCCAAATTACCTTGTTCCAGAAGTTTTGAGGCTTGTCTCTGTGCTGTTTGGCGTATTAGAGGTGAGATACTTTGTGGCATTGGTGCAGTAATGGCTTTCTTCGACCATGCAGCCCATTTTTCTTCAAGTGCCACCTTATTGTGCATCTTGAAACAGCCACACCACTAGTTTTCAGAGAGTCCTGAATTTCAGCTGATGTTATTTGTGTGTTTTTCTTTGCATCCCAAACAATTTTCCTGGAAGTTGTGGACAAAATTTTTTTTGGTCTACCTGACCGTGGTTTCGTTTTTACAGAGCCCCAGATTTTCTATTTGTTAATCAGTTTGAATGCTGCTGACTGGCATTATTAATTCCTTGGATATCTTTTTGTATCCCTTTCCTGTGTTAGACAGTTCAACTACCTTTTCCCGTAGATCCGTTGACAATTCTTTTGCTTTCCCCATGACTCACAATCCAGAAACGTCAGTGGCTGGATGAAAGATGCAAGAGTCTGTCTGGATCCCACAAACTCACTCAGCTTTTATGCACACATACTGATAACAAGCAAACAGGTCACAGGTGAGGATGTTAACTTTAGTAGCCATTCAAACCCATTTGTGTCAAACTCTGAGCATGTTATCAGGCCAAAATCACCAGGGTATGTGAACTTTTGATCAGGGTCATTTGGATGTTTTTGGTTGTCATTAAGATTTAAAAAGAGAAAACACAGTAGTTTGACAATAAATGGCCTCACCCAACCAATAACCATGAGTGGAGAAAAAGTTTTTTTGCTATCATTCATATTCTCTGAAACATGGCCAAGAAAGGAAAAATGCTGCCGGGGTGTGTAAACTTTTGAGCACAACTGTATACCTTTATGTTACGCTCGCACCTGGACTGACTGGCATGAGCGTGATTAGTGATCCCACTGTACCATGAACCGAGGAGTGACTGGAGGGGCGTAACTAAGTATCAACCCGATCCGACCAAGGTCGCACAGCGGCTTAGTCGACTCCGTGAACCAAGGAGGAACCGAGCAGAGGAACCAGGTGCTACTCCAGGTCAGACCCCAGTCACAGTTGTTGACCCACACCGGGGAATGCAGGAACAGGCAGGTTAGACTGGCATACAGGCAGGTGGGTATTGGCAAGTACGGCTGGTATGCAGACAGGTGGATACTGGTAAGCATGGCTCGTATGCAGACAGGTGGGTACTGGCAAGTACGGCTGGTATGCAGACAGGAGGGCACTGGCAAGCACGGCTGGTATGCAGACAGGTGGGCACTGGCAAGCACGACTGGAGTGCAGACAGGGAGGTACTAGCAGGTTGGAGCGCAGGCTGGATAGGGTCCAGTACAGACTGGGAGATAGGTACAGAGCCACAGATGCGGTAGACAAGCAGAGTAAAGCGAAACCGCCAGAGCGGAGGACAAGGCAGAGCAAAGAGGAACTGCTGGTGCGGTGAGCAAGCAGAGCGGAGCGAAAACCGCAGGTGCGATGGACGAGGCAGAGCAGAGCGAAACCGCAGGTGCGGTGGACAAGGCAGAGCAGAGCGGAACCGCCGGAGCGGTGGGCAAGGCACAGCAGAGCGAAACCGCAGGTGCGGTGGACAAGGCAGAGCAGAGCGAAACCGCAGGTGCGGTGGACAAGGCAGAGCAGAGCAAAACCACAGGTGCGGTGGACAAGGCAGAGCAGAGCGAAACCGCAGGTGCGGTGGACAAGGCAGAGCAGAGCGGATCCGCCGGAGCGGTGGGCAAGGCACAGCAGAGCGAAACCGCAGGTGCGGTGTACAAGGCAGAGAAGAGCAAAACCGCAGGTGCGGTGGACAGGGCAGAGCAGAGCGGAACCGTCGGAGCGGTGGGCAAGGCAGAGCAGAGAGAAGCCGCCGGAGCGGTGGGTAAGGCAGAGCAGAGAGAAGCCGCCGGAGCGGTGGGTAAGGTAGTGCAGAGAGAAGCCGCCGGAGCGGTGAGCAAGCAGAGCCGAACAGGGCTGAAGGTGCAGGCAGAGAGGACAGGGCTCTGTTCACATGGATCAGACTGGAAAATACAGGAAGATGGCTAGAACACAGGAGGAAGATACGGAGGAAGGGAAAAGGGACAAGCAGAACCAGATTCACACAAGGTACTTACTATGAAGTAGCGAGTGGACACAAAACTCACAAACAGAAGTACAGAAACAACGAGTTGGAGTTAGGTGCAGGTTCAGATACTGCAGGAAAAGGGAAGGTACGGACATAGAGACAAACAGGAAACAGGTTAAGAGACAGTTCAGACAGGAACTGACACTACAACGAGATACAGGAACGAGCCTGGGTATTCAGCCCCCAGAGTGGCGGAAACAGACAAGAAGTCAGAGATAACAGGTCTGGGAATGCAGCTCCCAGAGTGGCAGAAACAGACTAGAAGTCACAGATAACAGGTCTGGGTATACAGCCCCCAGAGGCGGAAACAGACAAGAAGTCACAGATAGCAGGTCTGGGTATACAGCCCCCAGAATGGCGGAAACAGACAAGAAGCAGAACTGGACCTGGCAACTTCAGAGTGAAGGAGCACACTGAATGTTAGTGTTGCTCAGGCCCCTCCTTCTGGGTGGAGGGGGTTTAAATATCCAGTGACTCACAGCAATAGGCTGGAGACACATTAGGGGTGCACCCACAGCAGCTATAAGAATCAGGAAGTAACCGGGCCGCCGCCCTAAGCAGTCAGTCAAGAGACATGCACACAGCATGAACTGGACTGACAGGTAAGATTGCGGTCTTGCATAGTGGGAGGTGGTGCACTATGCAAGCACGCCGCCAGGGATGTTACAGTACCCCCCCTTTACGCCCCCTCTTCTTCAAGCCTGCAAGGGTCTCCTGCAGAGAATTTGGAGGCCAATCCTTCTCTTCAAGAGGATTACCTCTTCTGTCCATTAGAGGAAACGAAACTGATCTCATCATCTTGGTGACTAGGATGCTTCCTCCTATCAAGCCACCCTCAGCAACAGATGAAGTGCGTGAAGTACCAGGAACAGCACACAGGAAAGTCTCTCTCCATTTGTTATCAGGTAGCACCCTGGTGGATTCAGGAGACAACTGGAGGTCCTCCGCCTGGTTGGAGGGGTGCAGAGACTCGGGGGTAATCACTGCTTCGATGTACACTTTGCCAAGCTTACTGGATGAAGTGGGCGAAGTACCAGGTACAGGGTGTAGGAAAGTCTCTCTCCCTTTGTTATCAGGTAGCAACCCGGAGGATTCAGGAGACAACTGGAGGTCCTCCGCCTGGTTGGAGGGGTGCAGAGACTCGGGGGTAACCACCGCCTTGACGTACACTTTGCCAAGCTTACTGGATGAAGTGGGCGGCGTACCAGCTACCGGGTGTAGGAAAGTCTCCGTTTATCAAGTAGCACCCCGGGAAATTCAGGAGACAACTGGAGGTCCTCCGCCTGGTTGGAGGGGTGCAGAGACTCGGGGGTAATCACTGCTTCGATGTACACTTTGCCAAGCTTACTGGATGAAGTGGGCGAAGTACCAGGTACAGGGTGTAGGAAAGTCTCTCTCCCTTTGTTATCAGGTAGCACCCCGGAGGATTCAGGAGACAACTGGAGGTCCTCCGCCTGGTTGGAGGGGTGCAGAGACTCGGGGGTAAACACCGCCTTGATGGACGTAGGACCCGATTTATTAGAGACGGAGGGTCCTTGCTTTAGGACCATCTTCAGACTGGTTTCAGAGATGACATGTCTGTAAGGTGGGACGGTACCTGATCCAGATCATTGGTACAATCGTCGAGACTGTGTGGGGACATCGCCTCCGCTTCTCTTCCTTCGGAGACTTCAGCGCACAGCGAGTCAGCGACTAGCAGATCTGGTGAAGAAGAAGAAGAAACTGCTGACTGTCCTGAAGATGTGGGGACTGGACACCCCATGTACCTTAGCAGTCCCCCAGGATACACCATGTAGGATCTCCAGACTTGAGCGGGCACTAGATCTCTTGGCTCTGGACGACCTGTGGGTAAGCCAGTCAGCACCTGGAATGTGAACTTCTTCATGTGTAATGCTCCAATCTGGAGCTTAATTTGTACAGACATATTTTGACTCGTAGGGCTCGACCTTCTGCTGACAATGCCCAAACCGGCTTCTGGAGTTGTCGGACGGGAATCAGACACCGACTCTTCAAGGCTTTAAGCTCGAAACTTCTGGTTAATCCGAGGCCTTCACTTGCCACGGAGACAGTCATGGTCATCTGTGGAGAGGAAATGTGTCACCCTGGCCTGGATGCCACAAGTGTAATTAAAGCTGTGTCTGAGAGCAAGGGGGAGGTTCTCTAGTCAGGGGAACATTAGCATGCAGTACCTCCTGTCTCAGGCCAGTAGGGGGAGCAGGCTGCCCCTATAAAAGCTGGTGCTGGGGGCAGGGTTAGAGAGAACTTGAAGGCCTGTCTCAGCACTGAGACGTGTCCCAGAGCAGAGCAGGGACAGACAGTTTTGTATTGCACCTAAGAGGAAGTGTGGCAGGAGGAGAGCCACAAGCCAGAGACAAGAGGCGAAGAGAGCCTGTCTTGGCAGATAAAAGACTTAATCTACCAGACTTTGGTGTCTGAGGCTGGGAGGATTCCACATTCTCCAGCAGATAACCAGTTCGCAAGGGACTGTATATTCCTTGGCCTAAGAAGCCTGGAGGCCCTGCCACAACAGAAGGGACCAGTAAAGCCGTACAAGGCTGGGAGCAGAAAGGAAGCCACGTCGCAGGCCATACAGGCGAGAATACACGGAAAGCTCGGAAACGTGGGCTGTTACCCTATAACGAGGAGATAGCCAGAAGGAGCGCAGAAAGCACGGTAGGCCTACACCCTCACCCTGACCAGGGCCAATTTCCCCGTTGCTCTCAGACATCCAGGTCCCCTCCTAGCTGGGACTGTTTATGGGTCAGTTTACCTGTTTCAGTAAAGACCCTGGACTGCAACCTATTGTCTGTGTGCTCCTTCGCGCCTCCAGCACTACCGGTACTGGGACTCTCACCACCATCACTCCCACCATCCACTACACTGCCCTGGGGCCGCACTCTTCCCGTGGGGAGTCACACCATCCCAGCTGCACACATCATCAGCCCCAGCGGTCTGCCTTGCAGCGGCGGTTCCTAATGACTGCAAATCCACGGGAGGCGAAGTCGGACATAATCAGCAACACATAACGGACTACCACTGGCCTGACCACCCTGAGCCACGGAACCGGGTTGCCACTACTACGCCCATCGTTCCCCTACTGCCCGGATCCGAGTGCCCCACGGCCCAGGGGGCGAGTCAGAAACACTAACGCCAAGGGCAGCCTCTCTTACAGGCCTAATGTCTTGGGATTCTCCAACCTTCGCTGGACAAAGACCGTCAGGGGGTCCCAAACCACCGCAGAGGGACCGCAATTCGATTTTGTGACTGAGTTCCGGCCTCTGCTTTGCCTGACGAACATGGTCAACCTTCATGGATTCAGTGCGGATAGCTGCCTCTACAGGCTGGGGAACAGGAGGTCTTTGGGAGGACAGAACCTGGCGTGATAGTTTACCTCTACGCCTTGCACGTCTGGACTGCCTCTTGAGGTTGGGAAGAGAAGTATTCTGTGGAGCATAGTCATCCTGTGTGGATTCTAGGTGGGCAGCAGTCTCTTCGGGCTGGAGAACTTGTAGGCTACCTACACACATTACCCATCGGGGCTGCTCCGGGATATTGGGAAGGGAAGCTTTAGCAGAGGCTTCAGGATTAGGGTCATCGAAGACCATTAGAAAGGCCACCAGGAAGGCCTGCAGGCCAAAAACTATAGGATCCCATGCTTCCCATAGGGGGGTGATCCATTTCAAGGCATCACCCGCTAGGTAGGACATCATAAATGCCACTTTAACCCGATCGGTAGGAAAATAGTGAGCATAGAACTTGAAATGCAGCATGCATTGCTCCACAAATGCACGGCTTCGTTTTGTATCCCCATAGTACCGTGGTGGATCCGCAGGAACGAGTGCTGATAGATCCATTTGGGCTGGTGCGTAAATCGCCTTGGCCACAGCTTGAGAAAAAATTTTTTTTTAGTGCACGTATTCGCCAGACAAGGATTCAAAATGTCTCTGAGAGCGAAGGGCCGTGGGGCTCAACGGGAACCATGGCCTGAGCAAACTGTTAGGCCTGAGCAAACTGTTATGCTCGAGCCTGGACTGACTGGCGTGAGCGTGATTAGTGATCCCACTGTACCATGAACCGAGGAGTGCCTGGAGGGGCGTAACTAAGTATCAACCCGATCCGACCAAGGTCGCACGGCGGCTTAGTCGACTCCGTGAACCAAGGAGGAACTGAGCAGAGGAACCAGGTGCTACTCCAGGTCAGACCCCGGTAGCAGTTGTTGACCCACACCGGGGAATGCAGGAACAGGCAGGTTAGACTGGCATACAGACAGGTGGGCACTGGCAAGCACGGCTGGTATGCAGACAGGTGGGCACTGCAAGCACGGCTGGAGTGCAGACAGGGAGGTACTAGCAGGCTGGAGCACAGGCTGGATAGGGTCCAGTACAGACTGGGAGATAGGTACAGAGTCGCAGATGCGGTAGACAAGCAGAGTAAAGCGAAACCGCCGGAGCGGAGGACAAGGCAGAGCAGAGAGGAACTGCTGGTGCGGTGAGCAAACAGAGCGGAGCGAAAACCACAGGTGCGGTGTGTAACATACCTGGCGGCATCTTTGCATAGTGGTCCATCTCCCACTGTGCAAGAGCGCGCACTTGAGAATGTCTCTCTGGCTTCCCTCCATGCTGTCTGTTTGTGTCTGTTTCTGCTGCTTAAGGGCGGCGCCCAATCACTTCCTGCTTTTTGTACCTGCTGTGGGTCACACCCCTTGTGCGTCCTCAGCCTATTGCTGTCTGTCACCTGGTATTTAACCAAGCTGCTCCAATCAATCCCTGCCTGAGCATCTTGCCCTGTCAGTTGGCTTTTGTCTCTGACATGCCAGGTCCTGTCTATGTTACCTGTCTTGCAGTATCTGTTCCCATGTCTGTACTGTGTCCTATCTGTGTACCCTAACCTGCAGTCTGTACACGTTCCTTGCCTCTTGTCTGCCTATCCTGGAGGATGTATTTCCAGGCCCGTCTGAACACGCTCCTAGCCTGTTCCTCCCGCCTTCTAGGGGCCGATTACCTAGACCTACTCCTGTATCTTGTCTGTCCTGTCTGAACACGCTCCTTGCCTGTTCGTCCCGCCTCTCTGGGGGCCGTATTCCCAGACCCGCCCCTGTATTCCGCTGCAGTGTCGGTCTCCTCCGTACACTCAGTTCCAGTCTGAACTCTCTCCTATCTTTTACCTGTTTTTTCTCCATGTCCATTCCTTTCCTTTTTCTGCAGAGTCTGAACTCGTACCTAACTCCTGCTTGTTGTCTCTGTACTCCCGTTTGTGAGTTTGTGGTCCACTCGCTACTTCTCTGCAAGTACCCTGTGGGTATCTGGCTCTGCCTTTCCCTTCCTGTCTGTTCCGTGTGAACAGAGCCCTGTCCCCCCTGCTCTGCCTTGCTCTCCGCTCCAGGCGGCCTCATCCTGCTCTGCTCTTGCTCACCGCTCCAGGCGGCCTCGTCCTGCTCTGCTCTTGCTCACCGCTCCAGGCGGTCTCGTCCTGCTCTGCTCTTGCTCACCGCTCCAGGCGGTCTCGTCCTGCTCTGCTCTTGCTCACCGCTCCAGGCGGTCTCGTCCTGCTCTGCTCTTGCTCACTGCTCCGGCAGTCTCGTTCTGCTCTCTCCCTTTACCTCACTGCTCTGGCAGTCTCGCTTAGCTCCCTCTTTCTCACTGCTCCGGCAGTCTCGTTCTGCTCTCTCCTTCTTTCTCACTGCTCCAGCAGTCTCGCTCTGCTCCTTCTTTCTCACTGCTCCGGCAGTCTCGTTCTGCTCTCTCCCCTTTGCTCGCTGCCCTGGCAGTCTCGCTCTGCTCCCTCTTGCTCGCTGCTCCGGCAGTCTGCTCTTACCCTTTGCTCGCTGCTCCGGCAGTCTCGCTCTGCTCTGACCCTTTGCTCGCTGCTCCGGCAGTCCTACTCTGCTCTGACCCTTTGCTCGCTGCTCCGGCAGTCCTACTCTGCTCTGACCATTTGCTCGCTGCTCCGGCAGCCTCGCCCTGCTCCCTCTTGCTCGATGCTCCGGCAGTCTTGCCCTGCTCCCTCTAGATTGCTGCTCCGGTAGTTTGCTCTGACCCTTTGCTCGCTACTCCGGCAGTCTCGCTCTGTTTCCTCTTGCTCACTGCTCCGGCAGTCCTACCCTGCTCTTACCCTTTGCTCGCTGCTCCGGCAGTCTCGCTCTGCTCAGACCCTTTGCTCGCTGCTCCGGCAGCCTCGCTCTGCTCTGACTCTTTGCTCCGCTCCTGGCGGCCTCGTCTTGCTCTCAACCTGCTGTGTTTGTATACCGCTTCTGCGGTTCTGTTCCAGAAGTCCCAGTCTGTACTGGGTTCTATCCTCTCTGTGCTCCAACCTGTTGTACCTGCCAGTACCTCCCCGTCTGCATACCAGTGTGCCAGCCTAAACCTTCCAGTTCCTGTATTCCCCGGTGTGGGCCAACAGCCGTGTCCGGAGTCTGACCTGGAGTAGACTCTGGTACCTCTGCTCGGTTCCTCCCTGGTGCACTGGCGCCGTATGCCGTCGTGCGATCTTGGTCGGATCGGGCAGACACTTAGTTACGCCCCTCCAGGCACTCTCCGGTACGGTACAGTGGAATCACTACAATCACACGCACACGCCGCTCAGCCCGGGCGTGTGCATTACAGCATGCTCAGGCCATGGTTCCCGTTGAGCCCCACGGCCTTCGCTCTCTGAGACGTTTTCCAGCGAATACGTGCATTAAAAATAAATAAATAAATTTTTTTTTTCCTTAGCTGAGTTCCAGGCGAATTACGCACCCGTCCAGATGGATCTATCAGCTCTCGTTCCTGCGGATCCGCCACGTTACTATGGGGATCCAAGACAGAGTCGTGCATTTGTGGAGCAATGCATGCTACACTTCAAGTTCTACCCTCTATGTTTTCCCACAGATCGGGTTAAGGTGGGATTCATGATGTCTTACCTAGCGGGTGATGCCTTGAATTGGATCATCCCCCTATGGGACGCACAGGATCCTATCGTCCTGGACATAATGGCCTTCCTGGTGGCCTTTCTAATGGTCTTCGATGATCCTAACCCGGAGGCTCCTGCTGAAGCTTCACTTCCCAGTATCCCGGAGCAGCCCCGATGGGTAATGTGTGTGGGTAGCACAATAGTCCTCCAGCCCAATGAGACTACTGCCCATCCAGAATCCTCACAGGGTGACTACACTCTCCGGAATACTTCTCCCAACCGCAAGAGGCAGTCCAGACGTGCTAGACGTAGAGGCAAGCCGTCACGCCAGGGTCTGTCCTCCCTGAGACCTCCTGACCCCAACCTTGAAGTCCCTACTGAAGCTTCATCTCCCTGTATCCCGGAGAAGCCCCAACGGGTAATATGCGTGGGTAGTGCACCAGTTCTCCTGCCCGAAGAGACTGCTGCCCACCCAGAATCCACACCGGAGGACCCCCTGTTGCCTCCTGAATCCCCCGGGATACCACTTGATGACAATTGGAGAGAGACTTCCCTATACTCTGCACCTGATACCTTGCCCGCTTCGTCCAGTGAGTCCGACCTGGTGTTCTCCGAAGCAGAGCTTACCCCCGAGTCTCTACACCCCTCCGATCAGGCGGAGGATCTCCAGTTGTCTCCTGAACCCTTCGGGGTGCTACCTGGTAGCGAATGGACAGAGACTTTCCTATACTCGGTACCTGATACCTTGGCTGCTTCATCCAGTGAGTCCGACCTAGTGTACTCCGAAGCAGAGGTTACCCATGAGTCTCTTCACCCCTCCGACCTGGCGGAGGACCTCCAGTTGTCTCCTGAGCCCTTCGGGGTGCTACCTGGTAGCGAAAGGACAGAGACTCTCCTATACTCTGTACCTGATACCTTGCTCGCTTCGTCCAGTGAGTCCAACCTAGTGTACTTCGAAGCAGAGGTTACTCCCGAGTCTCTACACCCCTCCGATCAGGCGGAGGACCTCCAGTTGTCTTCAGAACCCTTCGGGGTGCCACCTGGTGATGAATGGACAGAGACTTTCCTATATCCTGGATCTGATACCTCGCTCGCTTCGCCTAGTGAGTCTAACCTAGTGTACTCCGAAGCAGAGGTTATTCTTGAGTCTCTACACCCCTCCGACCAGGCGGAGGACCTCCAGTTGTCTCCAGAACCCTTCGGGGTGCCACCTGGTGGTGAATGGACAGAGACTTTCCTATACTCGGCACCCGATACCTCGCCTGCTTCGTCCAGTGTGTCCGACCTAGTGTACTCTGAAGCAGATATTTTCCCCGAGCCTCTGCACTCTTCTGACCCGGCGGAGGTCCTTCAGTTGTTTCCTGAATCCTCCGGGGTACCACCAGATAACAAAGAGACAGTGACTTTTTCTCACCCTCTACCTGATAACCCGTCTATTTCTTCCTGTGAGTTTGACAAGATGTACCTCGAAGCAGAGATTACCCCCAAGTCTCTGCTCCCCTCCAACCCGGTGGAGGACTTCCAGTTGTCTCCTGTACCCTCTGGGGTGCCACCTGAAAATATGTGGAGAGAGACTTCCTTGTGTGCTGTTCCTGGTACTCCACCCGTTTCGTCTGTTGCTGAGGAAGGCTGGATAGGAGGTAGCATCCTAGCTAACCAGATGAGACCAGTTTTTCCTGTGGACAGTGGAAGTGATCTCCTTGAAGTGAAGGATTGGCCCTCGAATTCCCTGCGGAAGATTCTGGCAGGCCTGAAGAAGAGGGGGCGTAAGGGGGGGGTACTGTAACATACCTGGCGGTGTCTTTGCATAGTGGTCCATCTCCCACTGTGCAAGAGCGCGCACTTGAGAATGTCTCTCTGGCTTCCCTCCATGCTGTCTGTTTGTGTCTGTTTCTGCTGCTTAAGGGCGGCGCCCAATCACTTCCTGCTTTTTGTACCTGCTGTGGGTCCCACCCCTTGTGCGTCCTCAGCCTATTGCTGTCTGTCACCTGGTATTTAACCCAGCTGCTCCAATCAATCCCTGCCTGAGCATCTTGCCCTGTCAGTTGGCTTTTGTCTCTGACATGCCAGGTCCTGTCTATGTTACCTGTCTTGCAGTATCTGTTCCCATGTCTGTACTGTGTCCTATCTGTGTACCCTAACCTGCAGTCTGTACACGTTCCTTGCCTCTTGTCTGCCTATCCTGGAGGCTGTATTTCCAGGCCCGTCTGAACACGCTCCTAGCCTGTTCCTCCCGCCTTCTAGGGGCCGATTACCTAGACCTACTCCTGTATCTTGTCTGTCCTGTCTGAACACGCTCCTTGCCTGTTCGTCCCGCCTCTCTGGGGGCCGTATTCCCAGACCCGCTCCTGAATTCCGCTGCAGTGTCGGTCTCCTCCGTACACTCAGTTCCAGTCTGAACTCTCTCCTATCTTTTACCTGTTTTTTCTCTATGTCCGTTCCTTTCCTTTTTCTGCAGAGTCTGAACTCGTACCTAACTCCTGCTTGTTGTCTCTGTACTCCCATTTGTGAGTTTGTGGTCCACTCGCTACTTCTCTGCAAGTACACTGTGGGTATCTGGCTCTGCCTTTCCCTTCCAGTCTGTTCCGTGTGAACAGAGCCCTGTCCCCCCTGCTCTGCCTTGCTCACCGCTCCAGGCGGCCTCGTCCTGCTCTGCTCTTGCTCACCGCTCCAGGCGGCCTCGTCCTGCTCTGCTCTTGCTCACCGCTCCAGGCGGTCTCGTCCTGCTCTGCTCTTGCTCACCGCTCCAGGCAGTCTCGTCCTGCTCTGCTCTTGCTCACCGCTCCAGGCGGTCTCGTTCTGCTCTGCTCTTGCTCACCGCTCCAGGCGGTCTCGTCCTGCTCTGCTCTTTCTCACTGCTCCGGCAGTCTCGTTCTGCTCTCTCCCTTTACCTCACTGCTCCGGCAGTCTCGCTTAGCTCCCTCTTTCTCACTGCTCTGGCAGTCTCGTTCTGTTCTCTCCTTCTTTCTCACTGCTTCAGCAGTCTCGCTCTGCTCCTTCTTTCTCACTGCTCCGGCAGTCTCGTTCTGCTCTCTCCCCTTTGCTCGCTGCCCTGGCAGTCTCGCTCTGCTCCCTCTTGCTCGCTGCTCCGGCAGTCTGCTCTTACCCTTTGCTCGCTGCTCCGGCAGTCTCGCTCTGCTCTGACCCCTTGCTCGCTGCTCCGGCAGTCTCGCTCTGCTCTGACCCTTTGCTCGCTGCTCCGGCAGTCCTACTCTGCTCTGACCCTTTGCTCGCTGTTCCGGCAGCCTCGCCCTCCTCCCTCTTGCTCGCTGCTCCGGCAGTCTCGCCCTACTCCCTCTAGATTGCTGCTCCGGTAGTTTGCTCTGACCCTTTGCTCGCTGCTCCGGCAGTCTCGCTCTACTCAGACTCTTTGCTCGCTGCTCCGGCAGACTCGCTCTGCTCTGACTCTTTGCTCCGCTCCTGGCGGCCTCGTCTTGCTCTCAACCTGCTGTGTTTGTATACCGCTTCTGAGGTTCTGTTCCAGAAGTCCCAGTCTGTACTGGGTTCTATGCTCTCTGTGCTCCAACCTGTTGTACCTGCCAGTACCTCCCCGTCTGCATACCAGTGTGCCAGCCTAAACCTTCCAGTTCCTGTATTCCCCGGTGTGGGCCAACAGCCGTGTCCAGAGTCTGACCTGGAGTAGACCCTGGTACCTCTGCTCGGTTCCTCCCTGGTGCACTGGCGTCGTATGCCGTCGTGCGATCTTGGTCGGATCGGGCAGACACTTAGTTACGCCCCTCCAGGCACTCTCCGGTACGGTACAGTGGAATCACTACAATCACACGCACACGCCGCTCAGCCCGGGCGTGTGCATTACACGGTGGACGAGGCAGACCAGAGCGAAACCGCAGGTGCGGTGGACAAGGCAGAGCAGAGCGGAACCGCCGGAGCGGTGGGCTAGGCAGAGCAGAGAGAAACCACTGGTGCGGTGGACAAGGCAGAGCAGAGCGAAACTGCAGGTGCCGTGGACGAGGCAGAGCAGAGCGAAACCACAGGTGTGGTGGACAGGGCAGAGCAGAGCGAAACCGCAGGTGCGGTGGACAAGGCAGAGCAGAGCGGAACCGCCGGAGCGGTGGGCAAGGCAGAGCAGAGCGAAACCGCAGGTGCGGTGGACAAGGCAGAGCAGAGAAAAACCACAGGTGCGGTGGACAAGGCAGAGCAGAGCGAAACCGCAGGTGCGGTGGACAAGGCAGAGCAGAGCGGAACCACCGGAGCGGTGGGCAAGGCAGAGCAGAGAGAAGTCACCAGAGCGGTGGGTAAGGCAGAGCAGAGAGAAGCCGCCGGAGCGGTGGGCAAGTCAGAGCAGAGAGAAACCGCTGGCACGGTGAGCAAGCAGAGCCGAACAGGGCTGAAGGTGCAGGCAGAAAGGACAGGGCTCTGTTCACATGGAACAGACTGGAAAATACAGGAAGATGGCTAGAACACAGGAGGAAGATACGGAGGAAGGGAAAAGGGACAAGCAGAACCAGATTCACACAAGATACTTACTATGAAGTAGCGAGTGGACATAAAACTCACAAACAGAAGTACAGAAACAACGAGTTGGAGTTAGGTGCAGGTTCAGATACTGCAGGAAAAGGGAAGGTACGGACATAGAGACAAACAGGAAACAGGTTAAGAGACAGTTCAGACAGGAACTGAAACTGCAACGAGATACAGGAACGAGCCTGGGTATTCAGCCCCCAGAGTGGCGGAAACAGACTAGAAGTCAGAGATAACAGGTCTGGGAATGCAGCCCCCAGAGTGGCGGAAACAGACTAGAAGTCACAGATAACAGGTCTGGGTATACAGCCCCCAGAGGCGGAAACAGACAAGAAGTCACAGATAGCAGGTCTGGGTATACAGCCCCCAGAATGGCGGAAACAGACAAGAAGCAGAACTGGACCTGGCAACATAAGAGTCAAGGAGCACACTGAATGTTAGTGTTGCTCAGGCCCCTCCTTCTGGGTGGAAGGGGGTTTAAATATCCAGTGACTCACAGCAATAGGCTGGAGACACATTAGGGGTGCACCCACAGCAGCTATAAGAATCAGGAAGTAACCGGGCCGCCGCCCTAAGCAGTCAGTCAAGAGACATGCACACAGGATGAACTGGAGCAAAGTTTGCAGGCTGGACTGACAGGTAAGATTGCGGTCTTGCATAGTGGGAGGTGGTGCACTATGCAAGCACGCCACCAGGGATGTTACACTTTACATAACCAGTCAATTCCTCCGTTACTTAGAAATCAGTGTTTGAGTTGATATGCAAATGAGGCTGTAGATCTGAAGCCTCCATCACTCCAGCTCTATTCCCCGACTCTCTGCGCCACCTCCTCCCTCTTGACTGATAGCCTTTATGATGTGTGACATCAGGCAAAGTAACCATCAGTCAAGAAGGAGAAGGCGTCGATGGGCTTCAGATCTACCATAGGCAATTGCATATCAAATCAAACACTGATTTCTTAGGAATGGAAGAATGGTCTAGCCATGTAAAGTTATTGCTGGACTTTTCTTTGCAAGAGCTACATGAATATGTAAATAGTCTGGGGGTGAAATTCTGCTGTCAGATTTCCGGTAATGGGACGAACAGAAATAGCCGAGAACTACACTTACACTCACTATGTACTGAGCAATGACTGTAGCTGCGACGGTTGCAAATATATGACTGAAAGCCAGCAGCTGCCGGTAGCCAGACTTTCAGTGTGACAACTGCACGGATCTACAACACTATTAAACTGCAGATTAACCCCATATCTGTAGTTTAATAGATTTTTGTCTGTCAAAAACAAAATGAGCATATACCATGTAATAAGTAAGTAAATTGTAATGGTATATGTAAATAACAAAGGGTTCTTAGTTAACACTATTTTGAACAAAAAAGCTTAAAAGTCATCCCACCGCGACACGGTGTACCCAATTGGGACAGTCCTATCTTCTGCTCCATCTATATTGAGGTTGGCTGACACAAGGTGAGGTTTTAATACTAGAAGATAAAACTGTCTTGATTTGGGTACACCTTGTCATGGTGGGATGGTTTTACACTTTTTTGATTAAAATAGTGGTAACTAAGTACCCTCTGTTATTTACGTGTACTATTACTATTTACTTACTTATTACAGGGATTGTTAAATGGCCGCAGTGTGAATGTGCTCCTACACATTGCATGAATGCCAACTTATGCTCCGGCTCATTTCTTTGATTATACTGTAATTTCTTGGCCCCCTTTCTGAGCTAGACATTTCATCTATATAGCTTCTCATGGGCAGGTGTCTGAACAGTGGGGCCTGGGTCCTGCTCTGCCCCCATCTATATTGAGATCGCTGACACAAGATGAGGTTTTAATACTAGAAGATAGGACCATCCTGATTGGGTACACCTTGTCGCGGTGGGATGGCGTTTACTCTTTTTTGATCAAAATAGTGTTAACTAACAATCCTCTGTTATTTATATGTGCTGTTACTGTTTATTTACTACAGGGTATAGGCTCATTTTTTTTTGTCTTAGGTTTTGTACATCCTAGAGGTTAGATCACCCACCAGCACACTTTTATAACCTGTCTAACTGAAATGTCATGAAGAAAAAAGGGGAAAACGTCTTTAACCCCTTTACAACCCAAGGTGGTTTGCACGTTAATGACCAGGCAAATTTTTACAATTCTGACCACTGTCACTTTATGAGGTAATTACTCTGGAACGCTGCAACGGATTCCCCTGATTTTTTCGTGACATATTGTACTTCATGATTGTGGTAAAATTTCTTCGATATCACTTGCGTTTATTTGTGAAAAAAACAGAAATTTCGCGAAAATGTTGAAAATTTTGCAATTTTCAAAATTTGAATTAGTATGCCCTTAAATCAGAGAGATATGTCACACAAAATAGTTAATAAATAACATTTCCCACATATCTACTTTGCATTAGCACAATTTTGGAACCAACATTTTTTTTTATTGGGGAGCTATAAGGGTTAAAAGTTGACCAGCGATTTCTCATTTTTCCAACAAAATTTACAAAACCATTTTTTTAGGGACCACATCACATTTGAAGTCACTTCGAGGGGTCTTTATGACAGAAAATACCCAAAAGTGACACCATTCTAAAAACTGCACCCCTCAAGGTGCTCAAAACCACATTCAAGAACTTTATTAACCCTTCAGGTGCTTCACAGGAATTTTTGGAATGTGGAAGAAAAAAATGAACATTTAACTTTTTTCACAAAAATGTTACTTTAGACACAATTTTTTTTATTTTTGCAGGGGTAACAGGAAAAAAATTTGTTGTGCAATTGCCCCTGAGCACCCAGAAAATGTTTTTCAGCCCCCAATTTTGCATTTTCATAAGGGTAACAGGAGAAATTGCACCATGCAGTTTGTTGTGCAATTTCTCCTGAGTAAGCAGATACCCCATATGTGTGGGAAAACCACTGCTTGGGTGCACAGCAGTGTTCGGAAGGGAAGGAGCGCCATTTGACTTTTTGATTTGGAGAGCCCCTGATGTGCCTAAACAGTGGAAACCACCCACAAGTGACACCATTTTGGAAACTAGACCCCTCAGGGAACTTATCTAGATGTTTGGTGAGCACCCTGAACCCCCAAGTCCTTTACAGAAGTTTATAACATGGAGCCGTGAAAATAAAAAAATCAAACTTTTTCCACAAAAATGATGTTTTAGCCCAAATTTTTTTATTTTCACAAGGGTAAGAGGAGAAAATGGACCCCAAAAACTTTTGTGCGATTTCTCCTGAGTACACCAATACCCCATATGTGGGGAAAATACAGTGTTTGGGCGCATGGCAGAGTTCAGAAGGGAAGGAGCACTGTATGACTTTTTGAACGCAAAATTGGCTGGAATCGAGAGCGGACGCCATGTTGCGTTTGGAGAGCCCCTGATGTGCATAAATAGTGGAAACCCCCCACAAGTGACCTCATTTTGGAAACTACACCCATCAAGGATTTTATCAAGGGGTATAATGAACATCTTGAACCCAGAGGTACGACACAGAATTTGATAACATTAGATCATCATATTGAATAAGTTGTCATCAGTCTTGAGCGCAAGTTCTCGCTACTTGAGTTTGCATCGGGTACTCAGGTATGCACCATATATCACGGGTGCTCGAGTGACATGCTCGAGTCCCCGCCCGCATGTTTCACGGTTATTAGACACCCATGGCATGGCATGGCATGGCAGGCAATCCCCACAAGGTTTTTTAGGCCGCGAAGCATATGGGGCGGAGACTCGAGCACCCGCGATACTCAATGCATACCCGAGCACCCGATGCAAACTCAAGTAGCGAGCACTTGCGCTTAACACTAGTTGCCATATCGTCATCTTTTTTTTTTTTTTACTTTTGAAAAAAATCCCAACCCTAACCCTAGCCCAACCCTAACCCCAACCCCAACCTTAACCCTAGCCCAACCCTAGCCCAACCCCAACCCTAGCCCAGCCCTAACCCTAGCCCCACCCTAACCCAACCCTAACCCTAGCACAACCCTAACCCCAACCCCCAACCTTAACCCTAGCACAACCCTAACCCTAACCCAAGAGTTTATTTTTTACGCCGTTCCTCGTGCGGTATAAGTGATTAGACGACTTCATATTGGGTTTTTATGATTGACAGCTGTCACACACTAAAAGACGCATTTTTTTGTAAAATCTAGTTTTTGCATCACCATATTTTGAGAGCTATAATTTTTCCATATTTTGGCTGACAGAGTCATGTGATGGCTTGTTTTTTGCGGGATGAGTTGATGTTTTTATTGGTGCCATTTTCAGGTACGTGACATTTTTTGATCGCTTTCTATTCCGATTTTTGGAAGGCAGAATAAACAAAAACCAACAATTCAGGAATTGTTTTTTTTTTAATTTTTTATTCTGTTCCGCGTGTGGTAAAATTGAGTAGGTAGCTTTATTCTTCGGGTCAGTACATTTACAGTGGTACCACATTTATATTGTTCTTCTATGTTTTGGCGCTTTTGCATAATAAAAGCAATTTTATAGAAAAAATTATTTTTTGCATCGCTTTATTCTGAGAGCTATAACTTTTTTATTTTTCGGCTGATAAAGCTGTATGGCGGCTTGTTTTTTGTGGGACGAGATGACGTTTTCAGTGGTACCATTTTTATTTATATTCATTTTTTTAATCGTGTGTTATTCCATTTTTTGTTTGGCGGTATGATGATAAAGCATTGTTTTTTGCTTTGTTTTTTTTTTTTTTACCTTGTTCACTGAAGGGGTTAACTAGTGGGACAATTTTATAGGTCAGGTCATTCCGGACGCGGCGATACCAAATATGTGCACTTTTATTGTTTTTTTTTATAATAATATTTATTGATGGGTACATTATATTTTTATTTTTGGTGGATTATTTTTTTTATTTTTTTTTAAATATTTTTACAATTTTTTTTTTTCACTTTCTGAGACTTTTTTTGCTTTTATACTTTGTCCCTCTATGAGACTTTCACTTTTTTTATTCTGATCGCCTGCATAGCACAGGAATGGAGCACCATCCCTGTGCTATACAGGCTGTCAGCGCTGCACAGGGAGAAGATAGTTTGGTCATGCACTGCGCATGACCAAAATATCTTCCTCCTGTCTGGTGACCCGGATGTTGTCATGACGACATCGGGCCATCATGGCAACATCCGGGAAGCCGCGGCAGACAGCGCTGGAGGCCGGAAGATAAGGTGAGTATTGCGATCACCTCCACTTTGCACCGCAATGCTGCGATCGACTTCGATCGTAGCATTGCGGGAGTTAATGTGCCGGGAGCGGTGCTGTGTCAATCAGCTGACACCCGGCGGCGATCGCAAAGACGTACTAATACGTATCTGGCTCTTAAAGCCCAGGGCGCAGATACGTATTAGTACGTCTTGGGCTTTAAAGGTGTTAAAGCAATTTTTATTTTCATTTGATTTCATGTTGCCATAGCCTAAGACCCATAATTTTTAACTTTACTGTTAACGGTACAGTATGAAAGTTTGTTTTTTTGCAGAATAAGTTGTTTTCAATGGTAGCATTTTGGGACACGACTGTGTATTTTCCTTATTTTTTGGAAGGCAGAATAAACAAAATAAGGCATTCACCACATAGCAGATTTTTTTAAGCAACTATTTTTAAAAAGGGGCTTTAACCCTTCACGACCTTGGGATTTTCGGTTTTTGCTCCCTTTCTTTCCAGAGCCATAACTTTTTTAGTTTTCAGTCAATATGGCCATGTGAGGGCTTGTTTTTTGCAGGACGAGTTGTACTTTTGTACAACACCATTGATTTTACCATTTAGTGTACTGCAAAACGGGAAACAAATTCCAAGTACAGCAAAATTGCAAAAAAGTGCAATTCCACAATTGTTTTTTGGGTTGTTTTTTTTACCATGTTCACTAAATGCTATATTTCACCTGCCATTATGATTCTCCAGGTCAGTCCGAGTTTGTATATATCAGACATGTATAGGTTCTTTTTTATTTAAGTGGTAAAAAAAAATTCCAAAGTTTGTAAAAAAAAAAAAATGGTGCCATTTTTCGAGATCTCCATTTTTTGGGATTTGGGACTGGGTGAGGGCTTATTTATTGGGCATCGAGCTGACGTTTTTAATTGATGCCATTTTGTGGTAGATACGATGTTTTGATCGTCCGTTATTGCATTTTATGGCAATGTTGCAGCGACCAAAAAAACCCGTAATTCTGGCGTTTTGATTTTTTTTCTCGTTACTCTCATCTTTGTCTCAGGGGCCTCAATTAAGCCATTGTCCTCCCAGTCGCTACTCCCATTGTGTGGATGGGGGCAGTAGACCCAGTGGAGCCGTCACCAGAGGGGGTCTCACATGCAGTCCCAGGTGATGGGGCTTGTCTTGAAGAAATACCTCCACGCATGCACAGTTAGCTTTGGGGGGATATTTCCCAAGGGCTGGGCTCATTTCTTGGGGGCGGCCTGGGATATTTAGGACACTGATGAGGAATTGGAGGGGTTGTTGTTGGCTGGAGTTGGATAAACGTACTATGGTCGTGGGATCCATCATCTGGAGGAGCATGGGTTGTGACTGCAGACTATACTGGCGGGAGATACAAAAGCTGTTGGCCAACCAAAATTTGGGAGACATTGGGTATCGCCTGGTACAGGGGCAGTGGGATCTTGTGTACTGTGGACACTGCACTGTGATCACCCACCTGGAATTGCTGTAAGACAATGGACGTAATGAATAAAAATAGTCATATTGTTAACCTGCTGTGACAAAGTCACTGGTAAAGTGATGGAGGGGAGATATGTTTCCCTGAGGCTATTAGTTTCCGTAAATTGAAATCATGAAATTTGCTCCAGCATGTTATTTGCTGAGAGGAGTTAAACCACCATCTTAAAAGTGTGTTCTGTGCTAATCTGGACCCTGTCTTTGCTGGACTCTGAGGGGGGGGGTAGATCCCTGCTACCACAAAGACTGTGTTTTTGTGTCACCATTAGCTTTGTTTTCCCTGTTTTGGCCAAAGAGCCATGTTTTCTTTTATGGACTTTATGTTGGTTTATGCTACATTTTAATAAACCAACCAGAAGTTTAAAGAGACAGCGTAACTGTGTCTACCTCCATGTGCAGCAGAGTGAGCGATCTGCCACACTTCTTAAGTGATTACTACAACCCACAACCTCAGATCTTCACAGGTGAGATCAAGTTAAATGCTGCTGTCAGAGATTGACAGCGGCATTTCACACATTAATAGGCGTGCAGGGAAACTGTCCCAATCTTGTGGAGCGTCGCGTTCTGGTGTTGTGGGATGTGTGAGGACGTGGGATGCCGTGTCCTTCACTGATTTCTCTGCCTGAGGAAGATGGGACGCTGTCTTCCCCGGTTGACAGGCAACACAGGATGCTGTTTTGTCTGGCACTAAGCAATAGTGGGATTTTGTCCAGTCTGCTGTTGAAGCTAGCAGGGAGTGGCTGTCTGGGGATGATTGGGAGGTTATCAACACCTGATCATTAGGCAGACTAAATAATCCTGCTCCATGCTCAGTCCTTTGCTATTTATTGCAGTTCCCTATGTCCTTGGTGGTGAGTGGTGCCAGCATTAGTCTTGCTATCTTTTCAGGGGTTTTCACTACTGGTTTTACTTCCTGGAGTTCTTGCAGAGGTACTCACAAGGTTCTTGTCTAGGCACCAACCGCGTCACCAGACGCCAGCTGTCAGGCGACAGTGGGCATGGGAAGGGCTCTGCCAAAGTCCCCCTTCCATTTACTGGGAGCTGGGTGAAGAGTATTCCCGGTCCTCAAGGGCTCGCCTAGATGGGTAGCTTGTGCCAAGTGCATCTGTGGCTGTGCCTTTGCTGGTTTGGTGCCAGTCTTGCTGGGTCCCTCTGTGAAGCGCATAACATGCAGTCACTCTGTGTGACTGCAGGCTTATGAATCCGGTTAATCGCTGGTTTCTGAGCCAGAACCGGAGGTTATGTATGCGTAATGAATACTCCACCTGAGCCTGTCTTTAATTAGACTCGTATACTTGATCATTATAGGTTCAGTGTGTTGGACTGAAAATACAGTCGTCTGAATGGAGCGATATTTATCAGCCAATCAAGTGTTTGACTCAGGCCCCATACATTTTAGAGAGCTGTCTGATCTCGTCTGATTCTCCCACATACAGGTGCTGAGCGGTCCTATGTTCTCTATGAGAGAGCTTCTGCCAGGCATCTCTGGTGGCGGCTCACAACCCTGTTCTCTTTGGCAACAACCTACCATGGTTTCTTTCCCTATTTCATGACGATACATGTGTGGGTGTCAGCCTTAGATCTTCCTATACATGTCTCATGTTTGTCTAATCTTACATTTCATACAATGCACCCTCTCTCTTTCCTCATGATTTGTGAATTATTGCTTTGGGATATCCCATGATTATACTGTATATGCCTTGTGCTTGCTTACCCAGGTATTCTCTTGTCCCTCCTTTGGGAACCTTCATTTGTTCTCGGCACTTTGCACGTTTTGAGAGATAGTAGAACTGGGTACATAAGTGGCATCTATCTCATGTATGATTAGCCAGAGATCACGTACTCTGCGTTTGCCTTGTCTATTTCAGACCCAGGGGTGTCTAACTATTGCAGCCTTGTGCAGACATGTGCTTTTAGATGTTTTTATTATGTATACTTTGTATGTCCTATGGTGTTTAATAAAGACGTGTTTTTATATAAAATTAGGTGTGCGCATCACTCCTGTATTTGTCTTTTCTTCTTTTTTTTGCATTGTTGTCTCCATACATGATGTAGCAACCTCATATTTATTAGTTCACTACTATTATTTTTGCATATTTTGGTACACTCTACCAGCTACAGAATTTAGCATGGCACGACACTCATGTTTTTATGCTTGTGCACTGTCTGTGAGTGCTGCACCCCATATTGTTTTATTTATTTCTCAGTGAAACTGTCAGATTTAAAACCACAGTTCATTTTAGTTCAGTCTGTGGAAATCTTGTGCGTGTTACAGCACTTATTTTTTTTTTCATCTGTCCCGTTCCTAATATTGCTGTTCCCAATATTGCTGTTTGTATTTCCTGCGTCCAATTGGCAGATTTAAACCCCATGCTTAATTTTAGTACAGTCTGTGCCAATTTAGTGAAACACAACACTCAATAACCAGTGCAGGCTCAGTGGCGCCTCATTTAAAAATGTCTAGTAGAAGAACTCATTTCAGTCACAGCAGGATGATATTTTATCTGACAGTGACATTGGGCCAGTGTTCAGCCCATTCTTCTTCCATTGCAACAGATAATTTCAGTAGTAGCCTTTCTATGTCATCATCTGTCACTGACTTAGTGAGGTGCCTTCTTTAATCCCAAAAGATAGCCTGTGTGTTACATCTCACCTGGTGAGGTAGAGTCTTGTTGGTGCAGCAGGGAGGTCAGGTTGAACCAACAGATACTGTAGACTATAGAGATTGGATGAGGTGACAAGAAGGTGATAATGTCATCAGAGGAGAAGGGAGATGGCAGTGGTGATAAAGATTAGACCAATGTACTACCAAAACCTTCCAGGGGCAGATTTGTTTCTACTGTGGTAAGCTTAGGAAGATTTGATGGCGCAGCTGATATTGAAGTAAGCTGAAAAGCTGTCAGACCTAGGGAAAGCTCTGGTGGTGGCAGAAATGTTGTGAGAGTTTCTGATGGTGACTATGTGCAGTCATCATCTGCTTGGAAAATTTTGCTCTACATTGCCGAAGCAGTCTGCAGGCTCTGCATGTAGAGAATAGGTTGTCCCAGCCCAAATTTAGCAACAGCGCCCCTCGATCAGCACATGAAACAACATGTGCTCTGTCATGAGGGAAACTCAAACTGCAATGTGAGCAAGATTTCCAACTTCCCTGTTGTCGTTATAGTATACAGGTGTTGTCATGACGTTGGTATCGTCAATTCGAGGTGAATTAGCCACTTCCCCCTATCTTAACTCTAAACCCCAAAAAACGACAGAAAACATGGCTTGGATGTAATTGGCCACCCACAGTGGCCTATTATTACCGCAATAATAAAACCCGTGTTTATATATACAGTTATATGAAAAAGTTTGGGCACCCCTATTAATCTTAAGCTTAATGTTTTATAAAAATTGGTGTTTTTGCAACAGCTATTTCAGTTTGATATATGTAATAACTGTTGGACACAGTAATGTTTCTGCCTTGAAATGAGGTTTATTGTACTAACAGAAAATGTGCAATCTGCATTCAAACAAAATTTGACAGTTGCATAAGTATGGGCACCCTTATCATTTTCTTGTTTTAAATACTCCTACCTACTTTTTACTGACATACTAAAGCACTTTTTTTGGTTTTGTAACCTCATTGAGCTTTGAACTTCATAGCCAGGTGTATGCAATCATGAGAAAAGCTACTTAAAGTGGCCACTTGCAAGTTGTTCTCCTGTTTGAATCTCCTCTGAAGAGTGGCATCATGGGCTCCTCAAAACAACTGTCTAATGATCTGAAAACAAAGATTATTCAACATAGTTGTTCAGGTGAAGGATACAAAAAGCTGTCTCAGAGATTTAACCTGTCAGTTTGCACTGTGAGGAACATAGTAAGGAAATGGAAGAACACAGGGACAGTTCTTGTTAAGGCCAGAAGTGGCAGGCCAAGAAAAACATCAGAAAGGCAGAGAAGAAGAATGGTGAGATCAGTCAAGTACAATCCTCAGACCACCTCCAGAGAGCTGCAGCATCAACTTGCTGTAGATGGTGTCACTGTGCATCGGTCAACTATACAACGCACTTTGCACAAGGAGAAGCTGTATGGGAGAGTGATGCGAAAGAAGCCGTTTCTGCAAGCACGCCACAAACAGAGTCAGCTGAGGTATGCAAAAGCACATTTGGAGAAGCCAATTTCTTTTTGGAAGAAGGTCCTGTGGACTGATGAAACCAAGATTGAGTTGTTTGGTCATACAAAAAGGCGTTATGCATGGCGGCAAAAAAACACAGCATTCCAAGAAAAACACTTGCTACCCACAGTAAAATTTGGTGGAGGTTCCATCATGCTTTGGGGCTGTGTGGCCAATGCCGGCACCGGGAATCTTGTTAAAGTTGAGGGACGCATGGATTCCACTCAGTATCAGCAGATTTTTGACAATAATGTTCAAGAATCAGTGATAAAGTTGAAGTTACGCAGGGGATTGATCTTTCAGCAAGACAATGATCCAAAACACCGCTCCAAATCTACTCAGGCATTCATGCAGAGGAACAATTACAATGTTCTGGAATGGCCATCCCAGTCCCCAGACCTGAATATCATTGAACATCTGTGGGATCATTTGAAGAGGGCTGTCCATGCTCAGCGACCATCAAACTTAACTGAACTGGAATTGTTTTGTAAAGAGGAATGGTCAAAAATACCTTCATCCAGGATCCAGGAACTCATTAAAAGCTACAGGAAGCGACTAGAGGCTGTTATTTTTGCAAAAGGAGGATCTACTAAATATTAATGACACTTCTCTGGTGAGGTGCCCATACTTATGCACCTGTCAAATTTTGTTTGAATGCAGATTGCACATTTTCTGTTAGTACAATAAACCTCATTTCAAGGCAGAAACATTACTGTGTCCAACAGTTATTACACATAGCTGTTGCAAAAACACCAATTTTTATAAAACATTAAGCTTAAGATTAATAGGGGTGCCCAAACTTTTTCATATAACTGTATATATATATATATATATATATATATATATATATATATATATATATATATATATATACAGTTATATGAAAAAGTTTGGGCACCCCTATTAATCTTAAGCTTAATGTTTTATAAAAATTGATGTTTTTGCAACTGCTATTTCAGTTTGATATATGTAATAACTGTTGGACACAGTAATGTTTCTGCCTTGAAATGTGGTTTATTGTACTAACAGAAAATGTGCAATCTGCATTCTAACAAAATTTGACAGGTGCATAAGTATGGGCACCCCACCAGAAAAGTGACATTAATATTTAGTAGATCCTCCTTTTGCAAAAATAACAGCCTCTAGTTGCTTCCTGTAGCTTTTAATGATTTCGTGGATCCTGGATGAAGGTATTTTTGACCATTCCTCTTTACAAAACAATTCCAGTTCAGTTAAGTTTGATGGTCGCCGAGCATGGACAGCCCTCTTCAAATGATCCCACAGATGTTCAATGATATTCAGGTCTGGGGACTGGGATGGCCATTCCAGAACATTGTAATTGTTCCTCTGCATGAATGCCTGAGTAGATTTGGAGCGGTGTTTTGGATCATTGTCTTGCTGAAAGATCCATCCCCTGCGTAACTTCAACTTTGTCACTGATTCTTGAACATTATTGTCAAGAATCTGCTGATACTGAGTGGAATCCATGCGTCCCTCAACTTTAACAAGATTCCCGGTGCCGGCTTTGGCCACACAGCCCCAAAGCATGATGGAACCTCCACCAAATTTTACTGTGGGTAGCAAGTGTTTTTCTTGGAATGCTGTGTTTTTTTGCCGCCATGCATAACGCCTTTTTGTATGACCAAACAACTCAATCTTGGTTTCATCAGTCCACAGGACCTTCTTCCAAAAAGAAATTGGCTTCTCCAAATGTGCTTTTGCATACCTCAGCCGACTCTGTTTGTGGCGTGCTTGCAGAAACGGCTTCTTTCGCATCACTCTCCCATACAGCTTCTCCTTGTGCAAAGTGCGTTGTATAGTTGACCGATGCACAGTGACACCATCTGCTGCAAGTTGATGCTGCAGCTCTCTGGAGGTGGTCTGAGGATTGTCCTTGACTGATCTCACCATTCTTCTTCTCTGCCTTTCTGATCTTTTTCTTGGCCTGCCACTTCTGGCCTTAACAAGAACTGTCCCTGTGTTCTTCCATTTCCTTACTACGTTCCTCACAGTGGAAACTAACAGGTTAAATCTCTGAGACAGCTTTTTGTATCCTTCCCCTGAACAACTATGTTGAATAATCTTTGTTTTCAGATCATTTGACAGTTGTTTTGAGGAGCCCATGATGCCACTCTTCAGAGGAGATTCAAACAGGAGAAAAACTTGCAAGTGGCCACTTTAAGTAGCTTTTCTCATGATTGCATACACCTGGCTATGAAGTTCAAAGCTCAATGAGGTTACAAAACCAAAAAAAGTGCTTTAGTAAGTCAGTAAAAAGTAGGTAGGAGTATTTAAAACAAGAAAATGATAAGGGTGCCCATACTTATGCACCTGTCAAATTTTGTTTGAATGCAGATTGCACATTTTCTGTTAGTACAATAAACCTCATTTCAAGGCAGAAACATTACTGTGTCCAACAGTTATTACATATATCAAACTGAAATAGCTGTTGCAAAAACACCAATTTTTATAAAACATTAAGCTTAAGATTAATAGGGGTGCCCAAACTTTTTCATATAACTGTATATATATATATATATATATATATATATACACACACACGCACTGCTCAAAAAAATAAAGGGAGCACTCAAATAACACATCCTAGATCTGAATGAATGAAATATTCTCTTTGAATACTTTGTTCTGTACAAAGTTGAATGTGCTGACAACAAAATCACACAAAAATCATCAATGGAAATCAAATTTATTAACCAATGGAGGCCTGGATTTGGAGTCACCCCAAAAATTAAAGTGGAAAAACACACTACACGCTGATCCAACTTTGATATAATGTCCTTAAAACAAGTCAAAATGAGGCTCAGTATTGTGTGTGGCCTCCATGTGCCTGTATGACCTCCCTACAACGCCTGGGCATGCTCCTGATGAGGTTGCGGATGGTCTCCTGTGGGATCTCCTCCCAGACCTTGACTAATGCATCCACCAACTCCTGGACAGTCTGTGGTGCAACGGGACGTTGGTGGATGGAGCGAGACATGATGTCGTCCCAGATGTGCTCAATCGGATTCAGGTTTGGGGAACGGGTGGGCCAGTCCATAGCTTCAATGCCTTTGTAACGGGTCCGGGAGGCGGAACCTCTGAGCTACTATACAAGGGGGCGGCCCTTGTAAGGGAGCGGGTGGCAGTCTCTGGGTGAACGGACAGGGAGTTACGGCAAGTGATCAGGGCAGTCTCTGGGTAAGGGGTAGGTACGACCTGTGATGGCAGAGCCTCCGGGTAGGCTAGCAGGCAGATGGTAGATGTGTGCTCCCAGGTGAGCAAGCGAGAGTCTCTGGAATAGCAGGTGGTCACGGCACGTGACGGCGGAACCTCCGGGCTGGCAGGCAGGTAGGTAACGGAGAAGCGCTCCCAGGTGAGCGGGCAAGAGTCTCTGGAATAGCTGGTGGTCACCGCACGTGACAACGGGACCTCCGGGCTGGCAAGCAGGCAGGTAACGGAGATGCGCTCCCAGGTGAGCGGGCAAGAGTCTCAGAGATAGCTGGTGGTCACAGCACGTGACAACGGAGCCTCCGGGCTGGCAAGCAGGCAGATAACGGAGAAGCGCTCCCAGGTGAGCGGGCAAGCTGGTCCATAGACAGACTGACCGGAGTAGTAAGGCAGACCGTCGGACCTCAGGCAAGCAGGCAGGTAGCTGATATGCGCTCCCAGGTGAGCGGGCAGGCTGGTCCTTTAGACAGACTGACAGGAGTAGTAAGGCAGACCGTCGGACCTCAGGCAAGCAGACAGGTAACAAGTATTCAGGCAGGAATCAGGCAGGTAACTGGCAGGTAACTGGCAGGAAACTGGCAGGTAACTGGCAACGGGACCTGAGGGCTGAAGCACAGGTGAGACACAGGTGCAAACAACATTGCTCGGGCACCTCCATTTTGGAGGAGGTGCCTTATATATGATGAAGTCCTCCGGCCATTGGCCGGGGACTCTTTAGGGCGGCGCGCGCGGCCCCTTTAAGAGGAGGGGAGCGCGCGCGCCCTAAGCACAGGGGCCGGGAAGGAGCGCGCGCTGAGAGCAGAGCAGGAGGAGGACGCCGGGACGGAGCGCGCGCTGACAGCAGAGCGGGGGGAGGATGCCGGGCACGGAGCAGAGCGGTGAGGGGAGCAGCGTCCCTGCCTAGCAGAGGGCAGGGACGCCGGCACTACAGTACCCCCCCCTTTAGGCCCCCCCTTTTTTAGGCCAGACAGAAATTTAGCTAGGATGAGAGGGGCATGGATGTTCTCCCGGGGCTCCCACGTTCTCTCCTCAGGACCAAACCCCTTCCAATCAACCAGGAAAAAGGTCTTTCCTCTTACCCTTTTGGTGGCAAGAATGTTCTCTACCTCAAACTCGTCCTCAGCAGAAACCGGAGCAGGAGGCGTACCTGTAGACTTGGAAAAAGAGTTAAGCACCACAGGTTTGAGGAGAGACACATGGAAGGAGTTAGGGATCCGTAAGTTGGCCGGGAGTTTCAATTTATAGGCCACCGGGTTGATCTGACTGATGACCTCCAGTGGGCCGATGAACCGAGGCCCTAACTTATAGGAAGGGATCTTGAGCCGGACATATTTGGACGAGAGCCAGACTTTATCCCCAGGGCGGAATTGAGGAGGGTCCAGACGTTTTTTGTCAGCGTGTCTTTTCATACGCTCGGATGACAGAAGGAGTGCGGACCGGGTACTCTCCCATATGGAGGAAAATTTGTTAACAAGAGATTCCGCAGCCGGATTGTCCGCCGAGGTGGAGACGGGAAACGGGATCCGAGGATGCTGACCGTAGACTACAAAAAACGGGGATTTGGAGGAAGACTCGCTCTCGTGATTGTTGTACGAGAATTCGGCCCATGGCAGGAGATCCACCCAGTCAGAATGGTGGGCATTAACGAAGTGCCGAAGGTAACTGGTCAGGTTCTGATTGATCCGCTCCACTTGACCATTAGACTGTGGGTGGTAAGCGGAGGAGAAGTCCAGGGTGACGTCCAGCAATTTACAAGTGGCTCTCCAGAAACGGGAAGTGAACTGTACCCCACGATCCGACACGATGTGACGGGGCAGGCCATGAAGACGGAAGATGTGGCGGATAAAGTCTTTAGCCAGCTCGGGTGCAGACGGAAGACCTGGCAGTGGAATGAAGTGAGCCATCTTGGAGAAGCGGTCAGCGACCACCCAAATGACCGTACAACCGGCAGAGACGGGCAGATCAGTAATGAAGTCCATCGCTATATGCTGCCAGGGGGCAGCAGGTACTGGCAGAGGTAGGAGGCGGCCGGCCGGCAGGTGTCTCGGAACTTTGTTGCGGGCGCAGGACACACAGGCAGAAACAAAGTCTATTACATCCTTGTGCAGGTTAGGCCACCAGTAGTGCCGGGTAATAAGCTGGAGGGTCTTTTTCTGACCGGCGTGGCCAGCTAGTTTAGACGAATGACCCCAGTGTAGGATCTTCTCCCGATCAGGTACTGGTACGAACGTCTTACCAGGAGGAAGACGATTTAGACTCACGGGAGCCACCTGCATTACTCTGGCGGGATCGATGATATGTTTCGGATCCTCCTCGAGATCAGACACCAGAAAGGATCGAGACAAGGCGTCCGCCTTGACGTTTTTGTCAGCCGGGCGAAAATGAAGGACAAAATCAAAACGAGCAAAAAACAAGGACCACCGGGCTTGGCGCGGGTTAAGTCTCTGGGCATGCTGGAGGTAAGCCAAGTTCTTGTGGTCAGTGTAAATTATTACCGGGTGAAGAGCCCCCTCGAGCAGGTAACGCCACTCCTCCAATGCCAGTTTGATGGCCAATAACTCTCGGTCTCCTATGGAATAGTTGCGCTCAGAGGAGGAGAAGAGTTTAGAGAAGAAGCCACAAGTTACCATCCTCCCGGAAGATGATTTTTGAGTAAGTACCGCTCCGGCTCCAGAGGAGGAGGCGTCAACTTCCAGGAAGAACTGCTTGTTGCCATCTGGGCGATGCAGCACCGGGGTGGAAGAGAAGGCCTGTTTAAGGGAAAGAAAGGCCTCCTCTGCTTCGGGTGGCCACTCTTTGGGATTAGTACCTTTACGGGTGAGCGCAGAAATTGGGGCCGTCCGGGAAGAGAAGTGTGGTATGAAGAGGCGGTAGTAGTTGGCGAAGCCCAGGAATCGCTGAATGGCCTTCAACCCCTCCGGTCGGGGCCATTTCTCGATGGCAGACAGTTTCTCAGGATCCATTTGTAGGCCGGTCTGAGAGATAATGTAGCCCAGAAACGGAAGCGAGGTCTGCTCAAAGAGGCACTTCTCAAATTTAGCGTAGAGATGGTTCTGCCTTAGCCTGAGCAGGACCTGACGAACGTCCCTCCGGTGAGTCTGGAGATCCGGAGAGAAGACCAAGATGTCGTCCAGGTACACCACTACGCAGGAGTAGAGAAGGTCCCGGAAGATGTCATTGACCAACTCTTGAAAGACGGCAGGAGCGTTACAGAGACCAAAGGGCATTACCAGGTATTCATAGTGGCCGTCCCGGGTGTTGAATGCCGTCTTCCATTCATCCCCCTGACGAATACGAACCAGGTTGTACGCCCCACGAAGGTCCAGTTTGGTGAAGATCCTAGCCCCCCTCAGACGATCAAATAATTCTGGAATGAGCGGAAGGGGGTACTTATTCTTCACCGTGATCAGGTTTAGGCCTCTATAGTCTATACAGGGACGGAGAGAGCCGTCCTTCTTTTTGACGAAAAAGAAGCCTGCTCCCGCCGGGGAGGTAGATTTCCGGATGAATCCTCTGGCCAGATTCTCCTCAATATATTCGGACATTGACCGGGTCTCAGCAGCGGATAAAGGATAGATACGCCCACGGGGAGGAGTAGTACCGGGTAGCAGATCGATGGGACAGTCGTATGGTCTATGTGGTGGTAATGTCTCTGCCTCCTTTTTATTAAAGACATCTGCATAAGACCAATAAGGAATCGGAAGTCCAGGTAGATTAGCTGGGGTAGGAGAGGGACGGACGGGATGGACGGGAACCAGGCAGGTTTTATGACAGTCTTGTCCCCAGCGAAGGACTTCTCCGGTTTGCCAGTCAAGCACGGGTGCATGTCTCTGGAGCCAAGGCAGACCTAGCAAGAGGGCGTGAGAGAGTCCAGGCAGAACATGAAAGGAGATACTCTCAGAATGCAGCATTCCCACCTGCAGAGTAATGGATTCGGTGATGAGTTGGATGGGGCGTGGTAAGAGCCCCCCATCCACGGCAGCCACAGACAAGGGTACAGCCAGAGGTTTGGTGGGGATGCGGTATTTCTCTACCAGGGACTGTGAAATAAGATTCCCGGCTGCTCCAGAGTCCAGTTGGGCTAGTTCAAAATAACGGTTCTCCCCGTAGACGATTGAAACTGACAACAGCAGGGATGGAGAGGATTTATTCTTGTCTAGGTGGACCTCTCTGAGCGAACCTAGACACAGGCGTTTCCCGACCTTTCCGGGCAGGCACGGATCTGGTGCTCCTTACTGCCACAGTAGAAGCAGGTCCCCTCGGCACGGCGTAAGTCCTGACGGGTCTTGACCATCTTGGTCTGGTCGACCTGCATAGGCTCAGGAGGGTGTACCTGGTTAGAGACAGAAGGAGTGACGGGTTTCTGAAAAGTAGGAGCTAGACGTGGTAACCTCCTCTCACGGGTGACCTCTCTGGCACGCTCCTGGAACCGTAGGTCAATCCGGGTGGCAAGAGTTAAGTCATCGAGAGTGGTAGGAGTGTCCCGACCGGCAAGTTCATCTTTAATACGGCCGGACAGACCCTCCCAGAAGACGGAAACCAGAGCGTCGTTATCCCAGGTCAGCTCCGAGGCAAGGGTACGGAACCGTATGGCATATTGGCCCACGGTGAGACTCCCCTGACGGAGGCGTAGCAACGATGATGCAGATGAGGTCTTCCGTCCGGGTTCGTCGAAGACTTTCCGGAAAGCCGTGAGAAAAGCAGGCAAGTTGGACACCAGGGGGTCTCCTCTCTCCCATAGAGGATTTAGCCAGGCCAGGGCCTCCCCGGTGAGATGGGACATGATGAAGGCAATTTTGGCCCGGTCGGAGTTAAACTGGTAGGACAAAAGTTCAAAATGCAGGGTGCACTGATTTAAGAAGCCCCGAGCCTGGACGGAGTCGCCTCCGAAGCGAGGAGGTGCAGAAAGCCGGGGTCCGGGGTAGGATACCATGGTATTAGTGGGCAGTGGAGCTGCCGGATTGCAAGATATGGCACTGGCGGAGGTTGTTGGTGGATCAGACAGAGTGTTCAGGCGAGTATTAACATTCCGCAGGTGACCCAGGATGGCCTCCTGTTGGGACCTCTGACGGGACAGTTCAAGACAGAGGTCCGAGAGCGAGGGAGCTTGGGTGCCACCGGGTTCCATGGCCCGAGCAAACTGTAACGGGTCCGGGAGGCGGAACCTCTGAGCTACTATACAAGGGGGCGGCCCTTGTAAGGGAGCGGGTGGCAGTCTCTGGGTGAACGGACAGGGAGTTACGGCAAGTGATCAGGGCAGTCTCTGGGTAAGGGGTAGGTACGACCTGTGATGGCAGAGCCTCCGGGTAGGCTAGCAGGCAGATGGTAGATGTGTGCTCCCAGGTGAGCAAGCGAGAGTCTCTGCAATAGCAGGTGGTCACGGCACGTGACGGCGGAACCTCCGGGCTGGCAGGCAGGTAGGTAACGGAGAAGCGCTCCCAGGTGAGCGGGCAAGAGTCTCTGGAATAGCTGGTGGTCACCGCACGCGACAACGGGACCTCCGGGCTGGCAAGCAGGCAGGTAACGGAGATGCGCTCCCAGGTGAGCGGGCAAGAGTCTCAGAGATAGCTGGTGGTCACAGCATGTGACAACGGAGCCTCCGGGCTGGCAAGCAGGCAGATAACGGAGAAGCGCTCCCAGGTGAGCGGGCAAGCTGGTCCATAGACAGACTGACCGGAGTAGTAAGGCAGACCGTCGGACCTCAGGCAAGCAGGCAGGTAGCTGATATGCGCTCCCAGGTGAGCGGGCAGGCTGGTCCTTTAGACAGACTGACAGGAGTAGTAAGGCAGACCGTCGGACCTCAGGCAAGCAGACAGGTAACAAGTATTCAGGCAGGAATCAGGCAGGTAACTGGCAGGTAACTGGCAGGAAACTGACAGGTAACTGGCAACGGGACCTGAGGGCTGAAGCACAGGTGAGACACAGGTGCAAACAACATTGCTCGGGAACCTCCATTTTGGAGGAGGTGCCTTATATATGATGAAGTCCTCCGGCCATTGGCCGGGGACTCTTTAGGGCGGCGCGCGCGGCCCCTTTAAGAGGAGGGGAGCGCGCGCGCGCGTGCCCTAAGCACAGGGGCCGGGAAGGAGCGCGCGCTGAGAGCAGAGCAGGAGGAGGACGCCGGGACGGAGCGCGCGCTGACAGCAGAGCGGGGGGAGGATGCCGGGCACGGAGCAGAGCGGTGAGGGGAGCAGCGTCCCTGCCTAGCAGAGGGCAGGGACGCCGGCACTACAGCCTTCATCTTGCTGGAACTGCTGACACACTCCAGCCACATGAGGTCTGGCATTGTCCTGCATTATGAGGAACCCAGGGCCAAGCGCACCAGCATATGGTCTCACAAGGGTTATGAGGATCTCATCTCGGTACCTAATGGCAGTCAGGCTGCCTCTGGCGGGCACATGGAGGGCTGTGCGGCCCTCCAAAGAAATGCCACCCCACACCATTACTGACCCACTGCCAAACCGGTCATGCTGAAGGATGTTGCAGGCAGCAGATCACTCTCCACGGCATCTCCAGACTCTGGGACTCAGGGATCTAGGTAGGAAGCTTAGGGCAAGGACCTCCAAGGTAGTTTTCTCAGAAATACTACCAATCCCGCGAGCCACACAGGAGCGCCAACGGGAGGTTAGGGAGGTGAATAAGTGGCTAAAGAGTTGGTGCAAGGCAGAAGGGTTTGGGTTCATGGAGAACTGGGCCGACTTCGCTGTCGGCTACAGGCTCTACCGTAGGGACGGGCTGCACCTCAATGGGGAGGGTGCAGCGGTGCTGGGGAAGAAGATGGCTAATAGGTTGGAGGAGTTTTTAAACTAGAAACGGGGGGGGGGAACCAAGGAAATAGGTGGGATGTGAGGCAAGCAAGGGGGAAGGGGAGAAGTGAATATAATGAGGGTGGAGAGGGGGGTGGGGATAGTACAGTTAGATCGTTAGAGAAGAATAGGATGCTAAATAACCCCAAAGTTTTATCTTGCATGCTGACCAACGCAAGAAGCCTGACCAATAAGGCGGATGAGCTGCGGGCGCTTATATCGGAGGAGAGGTATGACATCGTAGGTATAACAGAGACTTGGCTAGACGATAGCTACGACTGGGCGGTAAATTTAACAGATTATAGTTTATTTAGAAGGGACCGGAAACAGGGGAAGGGCGGAGGAGTCTGCTTATATGTAAGGTCACGTCTAAAGCCAAGACTAAGGGAAGATATAGGAGAGGGAGAAGAGGGGGTCGAGTCCATGTGGGTAGAGATAGAGGGGGCAAAAAATAATAATAAAATATTACTGGGGGTCTGCTATAAGCCACCTAATATAACAGAGGAGAATGAGAAACTGCTATTAGGACAAATAGACAAAGTAGCAAAACATAATGAGGTGATTGTAATGGGGGACTTCAACTACCCGGATATTGACTGGGAAACAGAAACCTGTAGATCGCAGAAAGGAAAAAGGTTCTTGACAAATATCAAGGATAATTATCTCTCCCAACTAGTGCAGGAACCAACGAGAGGGAAGGCCGTGTTGGACTTAATATTGACTAATAGGCCTGATAGAATAACTGAGGTACAGATAGGGGGGCACCTAGGTAATAGCGATCATAATATTATCAATTTCAAAATGCCCTTCAGTAGGGTTATCAATAAGGGAACAACTAAAACATTAAACTTTAGGAGGGCGAAGTTTGATCAGCTGAAAGAAAACCTTCAACTTATAGACTGGGACAAAGTTCTTAATCAAGGAAATACAAATAGTAAATGGGAAACCTTCAAAAGAATTCTGAATACTCAGTGCGAGAGGTATATACCGTATGGGAATAAAAGGGCCAGAAATAAGAGGAAACCAATATGGTTGAATAAGAACGTAAAAGGGGCGTTAAATAGCAAAAAAGAGGCATTCAAGAGATTAAAACAGGAAAACAGCAAGGAGGCACTAATGTGTTACAAGGAAAAAACGAGAACCTGCAAAAAACAAATAAAAATAGCAAAGGAGGAAACAGAGAGACGTATTGCTAGGGAAAGTAGATCAAATCCCAAACTGTTCTTTACGTATATAAATAGTAAAAGGATTAAATCGAATAATATTGGACCGATAAAAAGTGATGAAGGCAAAATCATAGAGAAAGATGAGGATAAAGCTAATCTATTAAATAAATTTTTTTCGTCAACTTTCACAAAGGAAAAAGAACTAACAGGCGAAATGAGAAGTGACAAACTTAATCCTCCACTAAGTATGACAAATCTAACCCAAGCTGGGGTACAGAAACGCCTCAGTAACATTAAAATAAACAAATCACCAGGACCTGATGGCATACACCCACGGGTACTAAGGGAACTAAGTAATGTGATAGACAGACCGTTATATCTTATATTTAAGGACTCTGTTGAGACTGGGTCTGTACCACTTGATTGGCGACAGGCGAATGTAGTGCCAATATTCAAAAAGGGAGCGAAAAGTGACGCCGGAAACTATCGGCCGGTGAGTCTGACGTCCGTTGTGGGCAAAATTTTTGAAGGCTTTATTAATGAGGCAATCATGGAGCATCTTGATGCTAATAATCTATTAACCCCGAACCAACATGGATTCATGAGGAATCGCTCCTGCCAAACAAACCTGATTGACTTCTACGAGGAGGTTAGCTCTCGAGTAGATCAGGGGGAACCAGTGGATGTCGTGTATCTCGACTTCTCAAAAGCGTTTGATAGCGTGCCACATAATAGGTTGGTATACAAAATGAGAATGATGGGGCTGGGGGAAAATGTCTGCAAGTGGGTAGCTAACTGGCTAAAGGATAGAAGGCAGAGGGTGGTTATAAATGGAATATACTCAGATTGGGTAAGCATCACTAGTGGGGTACCACAGGGGTCTGTACTAGGCCCAATGTTATTTAATATCTTTATTAACGACATAGTCAACAGGATAAATAGTAAAATATCAATATTTGCAGATGACACAAAGTTATGTAAAACAATTAATACAAAAGAGGATAGTGAAGACCTACAGAGGGATTTGGATAAGCTGGGTAGGTGGAGCATTAAATGGCAAATGAGGTTTAACGAGGAGAAATGTAAGGTCATACATATGGGAAGGAAAAATGGAAGTCACCAGTACTCACTGAATGGGAAATCATTGGGGAATTCAGAGATGGAGAAGGACTTGGGCATCTTGATTGATAGCAAACTAAATTGGAGTGCCCAAAGTCAGGCCGCTGCTGTAAGGGCAAACAGGGTAATGGGATGTATCAGAAGAGGTATAGCTGCAAAGGATGAGAACATTGTTCTTCCACTGTACAAAGCACTGGTCAGACCACACTTGGAATAATGTGCTCAGTTATGGGCCCCAATATATAGAAAGGATATAAATGAGCTTGAAAAGGTACAAAGGAGGGCAACAAAATTAATAAGGGGAATGGAGGGACTGCAATACCCAGAGAGGTTGGCAAAACTAGGACTATTCAGCCTGGAAAAGAGAAGGTTGAGGGGGGACATAATAAATGTGTACAAATATGTTAGGGGACAGTATAGAGACCTTGCCCGGGATTTGTTCAAAAGGAGGGATATTACGGTAACAAGAGGGCACTCACTAAGACTGGAAGAGAAAAGGTTTCAGCACCAGCATAGGAAGGGGTTCTTTACGGTAAAAGCAGTGAGAATATGGAATTCACTGAGTGAGGAGACGGTAATGTCGGATTCACTAAACCAGTTCAAGCGGGGACTGGATGCTTTTCTAGATACCAGGCAGATTTCAGCATATACTTAAAAATAGAATAAAATAGTAAGTTGATACAGGGATTTATTCTGACTGCTGGTTTCAGAGTCGGGAGGGAATTTTTTCCTCAGGTGAAGATTGGCTAAATCATTTGGGGTTTTTGCCCTCCTCTGGATCAACTTTAGCAATTACAGAACTAACAGGTCGAACTTGATGGACGCAAGTCTTTATTCGGCTTTACTAACTATGTAACTATGTAACTATGTCACGTCTGTCACATGTGCTCAGTGTGAACCTGCTTTCATCTGTGTAGAGCACAGGGCGCCAGTGGCGACTTTGCCAATCCTGGTGTTCTGTGGCAAATGCCAAGTGCCCTGCATGGTGTTGGGCTGTGAGCACAACCCCCATCTGTGGGTGTCGGGCCCTCATACCACCCTCATGGAGTCGGTTTCTAACCGTTTGTGCAGACACATGCACATTTGTGGCCTGCTGGAGGTCATTTTGCAGGGCTCTGGCAGTGCTCCTCCTGTTCCTCCTTGCACAAAGGCAGAGGTAGCGGTCCAGCTGCTGAGTTGTTGCCCTCCTACGGCCCCCTTCACGTCTCCTGGTAGCGCCTCCAGCCTCTGGACACTACGCTGACAGACACAGCAAACCTTCTTGCCACAGCTCGCATTGATGTGCCATCCTGGATAAACTGCACTACCTGAGCAAATTCTGTGGGTTGTAGAGTCCATCTCATGCTACCACGAGTGTGAAAGCACAACCAACATTCAAAAGTGACCAAGACATCAGTAGAAAGCATTGGTACTGAGATGTGGTCTGTGGTCCCCACCTGCAGAACCACTCCTTTATTGAGGGTGTCTTGATAATTGCCAATAATTTCCATCTATTGTCTATTCAATTTGCACAACAGCATGTGAAATTGATTGTCAATCAGTGTTGCTTCCTAAGTGGACAGTTTGATTTCACAGAACTTTGATCTACTTGGAGTTATATTCTGTTGTTTAAGTGTTCCCTTTACACTGTGTGCCGAATTATTAGCCAAGTTGTATTATAGAGGATTATTTTTATTATTGATCATCAACTATGTTTTCAATCAATCCAAAAGACTCATAAATATCCAAGCTTAATATTTTTGGAAGTTGGAGTGGTTTTTTTTTTAGATTTGGCTATCTTCGGAGGATATCTGTTTGTGCAGGTAACTATTACTGTGCAGAATTATTAGGCAACTTAATAAAAACCAAATATAATCCCATCTCACTTGTTTATTTTCACCAGGTAAACCAATATCAGTGCACAAAATTTAGAAATAAACATTTATGACAAGCAAAAAGAAAAAGCAAAAAAATTAGTGATCAATATTGCCACCTTTCTTTATGATGACACTCAACAGCCTTCTATCCATAGATTCTGTCAGTTGCTTGATCTGTTTTCGATCAACATTGCGTGCAGCAGCCACCACAGCCTCCCAGACACTGTTCCGAGACGTGTACTGTTTTCCCTCCCTGTAGATCTCACATTTTTTGATGGAAAACAGGTTCTCTATGGGGTTCAGATCAGGTGAACAAGGGTGCCATGTCATTATTTTTTCTTCTTTTAGACCTATACTGGCCAGCCACGCTGTGGAGTAGTTGGATGCATGTGATGGAGCATTGTCCTGCATGAAAATCATGTTTTTCTTGAATGATACCGACTTCTTCCTGTACCACTGCTTGAAGAAGTTGTCTTCCAGAAACTGACAGTAGGTCTGGGAGTTGAGCTTCACTCCATCCTCAATCTGAAAAGGTCCCACAAGTTCATCTTTGAAGATACCAGCCCATACCAGTACCCCACCTCCACCTTGCTGGCATCTGAGTCGGAGTGGAGCTCTCTGCCCTTTACTGATCCAACCTCTGGCCCATCCATCTGGCCCATCAAGAGTCACGCTCATTTCATCAGTCCATAAAACCTTTGAAAAATCAGTCTTAAGATATTTCTTGGCCCATTCTTGACGTTTTATCTTATGTTTCTTGTTTAAAGCGGTAATTTTTCAGCCTTCCTTACCTTAGCCATGTTCCTGAGTATCGCACACCTTGTGCTTTTTGATACCCAAGTAACGTTGCAGCTCTGAAATATAGAAAAACTGGTGGCGAATGGCATCTTGGCAGCTTCACACTTGATTTTCCTCAATTCATGAGCAGTTATTTTGCGCCTTTTTTGGCCAACACGCTTCTTGCGACCCTGTTGACTATTTGCCATGAAACGCTTGATTGTTCGGTGATCACGCTTCAAAAGTTTGGAAATTTCAAGACTGCTGCATCCCTCTGCAAGATATCTCACAATTTTGGACTTTTCAGAGCCCGTCAAATCTCTCTTCTGACCCATTTTGCCAAAGGAAAGGAAGTTGCCTAATAATTAAGCACACCTTATATAGGGTGTTGATGTCATTAGTCAACACCCCTCCCCATTACAGAGATGCACATCACCAGATTTACTTAATTGGTAGTTGGCTCTCAAGCCTATACAGCTTGGAGTAGGACAACATGTATAAAAAGTATCATGTTATCAAAATACTCATTTGCCTAATAATTCTGAACACACTGTATTTTTTGAGCAGTGTATATAAAGACGCATTAAGGTCCTTGAAGCTAAGAAGGGTCTGGTGATCCCAATGACACAACTCCACTTACTCCCAGCTGCACACCTCAAACTCGGGAGCACCACGAACCCCTTGAAACAAGGGGTTCAAAAACGGTTTGACACCGCCACACCCGGGACTCGACATTCCTTTTGAAGTGAGTCCCACAAATCACGAGACCCAAATACCACACATAACCGAGAGATCCATGTCCTGTGGACACTCCCATACCAATTTATAACCAACTTCAAGGACCCTAAGCACACCACCACGAGAGTACTTGACCACCTTAAGTACTCGAGACCCCCCTTCCTCTCATAAAAATCGCCTGCTCGATGCCCCTCTGTAAGGCTGATGACCATACGTCAATTCCAGCACTGTTAAAATGAACTCCGTCACTCAACTAAAAATCCTCCAAGCCATTCTCCAAGCCAAAATGCCGGATTGACACTCCCCCGTTTTCGGAAACAAATTTTGATACTGCCCTGTTCATTTTCCTCCGTGCTCCATACTCTCTATCGACCTCGAATTTCGCCAACTCTTGCGGGGAACAATCTCTCACCAGACTATTATCATCCCCGGAAAAGATGCCCAAAGCTGTGAAAAATCATGCCTGACATCTAATTAATTCCCTACATGACCGAACGCCTAAGTCATTACTCCCCACGTGTAACAGCAGTATGTCCGGGGGGCGATCCAAATGAACAAATTTGTTTACCTCCCGCAATACCTTGTTCCACCCCATCCCCCTAAAACACAGTCAGCATATAGTGGCTTCGTCCCTTGAGATGCCAAGTTGCCTTCCATCACGTCGCACGTCTGCCCTCAATGTGCCCCAATGGACGTAGGAGTAGCCCAGTATCCAAACCAGTAGAGGGGGACCTAAGCAGAAAATAATATATGATTAGAACACACCCATACAGAAATATCATAAGTTAACTACCACCTCTGGTCTCATGTATGATAAAAACCGCTTTGATTCCCACCTCCCTATGCGTTTTACGGTGTCCACGTTCAGGCCATAAGCCGCCGCTTCAGTAGCTGCCCCTATCCGGAAGGAGTAAGGGACAAAACTGAGCAGATCCAATCCCACCCTATTCAGACATTTCCTAAAAATGCTGGTGAATTGGTATTGTGATAAAAAAGTTCCATCTTCGTGACACAACATTGGCCCGCCCAAATTGCCCCAAAGCCTCTTGAAGCATTCAAAGGTTTTTAAAGGACACATCTCTGACCTCCGCACCGCTCCCAACCATACCTTCTTCCCTCTCGACACTTGGTCTGTTTTCGATTGCCTTAACCAAAATTCAACCCCTTCCTTTGTTGCCAACACGTCCCTCGTTAGCACCCCTCCACCTTTTTTCTTGAATGGGGCTACCAGCTCACTAACCCTTAGTGTCCTGAAAAAACCCAGGAAAAGGCTAACTGGAAGAACACTATCTCATGCTCAGAGCTGCAGATCCCTATCAGTTCCTTCCCCAAACGTTCTAGGAGCTTAAACAATACTGGGAGCCGACCATCTCTCTGTGCCCGCACCAGACGAAACCCTTTTACTGCCTGCTTTACTAGAGGATTCTTTGTCAGATCTCTAACCCCCCTAGTCCTAAAGCCGAATCCCAGGCCTGCGATTAACCGTTTTACCTTGGATACTGACCAATCCTCCCAAGCCCCTTCGCTTAACCATAGGAGCAGTAAGCCTACATGGTCATCTTCGGACAAAGCATTACCTATACCCCTCAGCCGACCCTCCCACAGCCCCCAAGCTGCTTGATAGGCTTTCAATGTGCTAAGGGATAGGGAAGATTTAATTAATGGTTGGGCTGCACAAATTCCAAGTTCTATAAGTGTTGCGGGCACTCGAGCCCACTTTCCTCAGTCTCCGGGGCCAGCGACCGAAAACGATCCCACTGGAAACGAGAAAGGGCGTCAGCAATTGAATTCCTTTCCTGGTATGTGCGACGCTGTTATACAGGCGTTTATCAATAAACACTCCAATATCAGTTGCCTTAATACCCTGATTACTGGTGG
This sequence comes from Phyllobates terribilis, assembly GCF_046119375.1. Classification (NCBI taxonomy): domain Eukaryota; kingdom Metazoa; phylum Chordata; class Amphibia; order Anura; family Dendrobatidae; genus Phyllobates; species Phyllobates terribilis. Next base: position 808,233,385 of record NW_027362761.1, read on the forward strand.
GGAAGATGTCGACATTGTTAACAGCCAGGACTACCCCCATGTTGTCGCAGCGGAAACAAATCCATTTGTTGCGAAATTGCTGACCCACAGTGAAACGGCTACCATTATCAGGAAAATTTCAAACAGAGCTATATTTTGTACCAGTCCTGCCTCCTTCCAATCCTCAGGCCATTCCCCTGTGCACCATTGTCCCCTGAAATAAGCGCCGAATCCTGTGCTACCTGCCGCGTCCGTGAACAGCTCTTAAGTCGACATTGTCTGTCACCTCTTCCATTATCAAAGAACGCCCGTTATACCCCTCGAGGAAGGTGGCCCAGACCGACAATTCCTCTTTAAGCTCTTTTGACTATCTGATGTAGTGGCTTTTACGCCCGCCACCGCCCCTGCCAACCTTCTAGAAAAGATGCGCCCCATGGGCATCACCCTACATGCAAAATTCAGCTTGCCTAGGAGCGATTGTGTCTCCCTCAAAATCATCTTTTTTAGCCACCTAGCCCTTGTCACTTCGGCTCTTAGTGCCACCACTTTCTCATCTGGTAAGTGGAGTTCCCACTTCTCTGAATCAATAACGATCCCCAGGAAACAAATTTGCGAGGATAGGCCCTCGGTTTTCCTGGGTGCTAGGGGGACTCCAAATAACTCCGCCACCCATTCTATGGTGCGCAATGTGGACTCACATCGCGGTGAGCCTTTTGGGCCAAAGCACAAAAAAATCGTCCAGGTAATGAATGATTGTTGCCACCCCAGACACGTCCCGGACGACCCATTCAAGGAAGCAACTGAATGCCTCGACAAAAAATGGAACAGCCCATGGGCAGACAGCGATCTATGAAGTATGCTCCATCCCAGAAACAACCCAGCAGCTGGACACTATCAGGGTGTACCGGCAGTAACCTGAAAGCTCCTTCAATGTAAGTCTTGGCCATCAGCATTCCTTTTTGTATTTTCGTGACCCACGCGACCGCTTCATCAAAGGAGGTATAAACTATGGAGCTTAATTCCGCTGCAATGCCGTCGTTCACTGAACTACCCCTTGGGTAAGAAAGATGGTGCATTAATCTACACTTATTGGGTTCTTTTTTGGGTACAATCCCAAGTGGGGACACCACTACATTTTCTAATGGTAACTCCCTGAATGGTCCTGCCCTTCTGCCTAACGCAACCTCCTTTTTAAATTTCTCTGTGATTTCCACCGGGCACTGGTATGCCGATTTCAAGTTTCTATTGGTAACGGGGACCTTGACCGAGACAGAAGGGATCTTGAAACCCACCTCGAAGCCTGCCGCCAGCAGCTCTGCTATTTCCCTATCTGGGAATCTATTTAGAAAGGGAAGAATTTTTGCTAGTTTCACCAGCATCACTGCTTTGGGAATTGCCGGAAGCATCTATCCACCTCGTGTGAGAACCCATTACAGAATGAGCAGGCGTGCCTGTATTTACAGTCAGCACCGAACTTGCACTGGCTCTCATTGAACTGCCAGCATAATCGTGACCTCTGCCCGCTCGCTTGTTCCACCTGACCCTTATCTCTTCCCCTGCTTCCATGGCCGGATGACCCGGCCCCGCCTGAAAAGGGCTGCCCGAACCTAGCCGGGGCCATTACCCTCAACCACATCCCAATATCTTTCTGGTCCCATCTGATTGATGGTCTGCCTTTCTTTGTCGGAATTGTTTGTCGTACCTAAGTCAGGTTTGTCACCCGTATACCCTGTATGCCTTCCCTATAGCGTCTTGGTAGCAAAACAGGGCCGAACAGTTTTACGGTGCCTTCTCCCTTATGACACTTGCTAGAATGGCAAATGCTTGCAACCAATTGGTGAAGGTTTGTGGGATTAACTCCCACCTCCGTTTTTTCTCATCCTCTTCTCTATTATCGTCACTCTTATTCTTGTCTAAATTAAACTTCTCTAATGGCAGGAGGGAAAATATTTTGACATACTCATCCTTCCAAAGTTGCTTTTACCTCCTTCTTTAAATGGGCACCCAGGGGGCCCTCATAGCAGACGTATGCGTCGCCCCGCGCCCTATCGTCCAGGTGAAACTTATCCCCTTTTTCCTTCGTGGTCTGCTCCGACATGGGCGCTGGACTTGTCGCTGGTGGCTGCGGATCCTCATCCCCTGCCCTACCCCTTTGCTCCTCGCGACCCTGTCTCCCAATGGGACCCAGGCTGACACTTGAGCCGGTGGTAGATTGTGCACCTCCAGCGAGGCTATGCAATTCTTTAGAACAGTAGGCATGTTCTGGATACCCACCCTTTTCGGTGGGGGTACGATTTCTGAGGTGTGTCCCTCTGGATTCCATCCCCTTACTACTCGCTCTAACTCGCCCGCCCTCTGTGACATTAATATGGGAGAAAGCGGACATGACATCTTGTAATACTCACCGGGCCGCGTGGGCGGTACTGCCACACCGGCCAGAAATCCAGCATCCAGCCGTCCGTCCCGGTCGCATCCCCTGCCACAGTCGGAGGGGAGAAGAGGGGAAACATCCTGGTAGCCGAGATGCTGGGTGGCCTTGGGTAAGGCCGGGGGGCAGTGTGAGGCTAGCGGGCACGGGGGACGGGAATGGAAAAACCTGTGTGAGCCCAGCAGGCAGGGGAGACGAGGGGGTTTCTACACAAGCCTGCGTGGGATTGGCAAGCAAGGGGGCAGATGAGGGGGCTACTAAACACTATGCAAAACACAGGGGGGTGGTGGACAGTGCAGGCAGGGGGGTGGAGGAGGTTTCTCCCATACCTTGTGTGCGACTGTTAGGCTGGTGGGAGAAAGAGGGGGCTATGTGACCCTGCCTGCTGCTGCTGTGTTTTGGTGGTCCGCCCAGGATGATGGGCCAGAAAGCAGCTGTCTTTTTTCTTCCCTGCGGTCATGTCACCGCAGGCCCTCATGACCACGTGACTGTAGGTCCTGCTGCTCGCGCCAGCACTGGTACTCGTCCTCCCAGGCCTTAGAAGCCCCAGGCCGCAATTGTCGCTGCTCCTCCTCGCGGTCACATGACCGCAGGTGCCGTTGCCGGCTGTCCTCTGCCACAGCTGCAGCGCCGTGGCCACGTGACCACAGGTCCTGCAGCTCCCGTTCACAGGCCCTGTGTCCTGAAAGTGGGGAAAGAGCCCAGGCCACTCCACTGGTGGCCTTATAAGCAGCCCCCACCTGTCCACACCTATTCCGCACCCCACGTCATGCCGACATCCGTCCCACTGCCTTAGGCCAGTGCTCCAGCCTTTTCTACATCATGAAAAAAAGTTGAAGAAACCAGCTTCCAAAAGTGCAAATATTTATTGAAGCAAATCCACACAGTTTAAAAATTTCCAAATTACATCGGGGAATCTCACATGGAAAAAACGCAACGCGTTTCGAACACAGAGCTGTGTTCTTTGTCAAAGCTGACATGCATATGACACAGTATAGTATTATATCCAATAACAACCAATCAGATCGATATACTCGGTCACATGAGAGTGTGAATAGGGTGCTTAATTAGTGTGAGCCAATCACATAAAATGGAAAAAACAATAAAACCATTATAGAGAGAAAGAACAAGAAAAGAGTTAAAATTCATTTTAACATGAAATGTTACATGAAATAGATAAAATAAACTGACAGAAACATGAAGTAGAATCAATAATGAAACATAATTTCACGGCGTGCATTGAGTCCGTCTGGGAAACGGGATCCAAGGTTATAAATCCAGAATGCTTCTCTGGTGAGTAAATGATGTCTGGAATCTCCTCCTCGATGTGCAGGTTTAACCCTCTCAATACCAATGACCTGTAGAGACCTGCACGATCTCTGGTGCAATTGAATAAAATGCCTAGAGGCATGTGAAATGTTATGGTTGGTACTAGAAAGAGAAGATATATCAGTTAAATGTTCTGAAATGCGAACTTTAAGATTTCTTGTTGTGCAACCAACATACAGTACAGACCAAAAGTTTGGACACACCTTCTCATTTAAAGATTTTTCTGTATTTTCATGACTTTCAAAATTGTACATTCACACTGAAGGCATCAAAACTATGAATTAACACATGTGGAATTATATACTTAACAAAAAAGTGTGAAACAACTGAAAATATATCTTATATTCTAGGTTGTTCAAAGTAGCCACCTTTTGCTCCGATGACTGCTTTGCACACTCTTGGCATTCTCTTGATGAGTTTCAAGAGGTAGTCACCGGAAATGGTTTTCACTTCACAGGTGGGCCCTGTCAGGTTTAATAAGTGGGATTTCTTGCCTTATAAATGGGGTTGGGACCATCAGTTGTGTTGTGCAGAAGTCAGGTGGATACACAGCTGATAGTCCTACTTAATAGACTGTTAGAATTTGTATTATGGCAAGAAAAAAGCAGCTAAATAAAGAAAAACGAGCGGCCATAATCACTTTAAGAAATGAAGTCCCCAAGTGCAGTTGCAAAAATCATCAAGTGCTACAAAGAAACTGGCTCACATGAGGACCGCCCCAGGAAAGGAAGACCAAGAGTCACCTCTGCTTCTGAGGATAAGTTTCTCCGAGTCACCAGCCTCAGAAATCGCAGGTTAACAGCAGCTCAGATTAGAGACCAGGTCAATGCCACACAGAGTTCTAGCAGCAGACACATCTGTACAACAACTGTTAAGAGGAGACTTTGTGCAGCAGGCCTTCATGGTAAAATAGCTGCTAGGAAACCACTGCTAAGGACAGGCAACAAGCAGAAGAGACTTGTTTGGGCTAAAGAACACAAGGAATGGACATTAGACCAGTGTAAATCTGTGCTTTGGTCTGATGAGTCCAAATTTGAGATCTTTGGTTCCAACCACCGTGTCTTTGTGCGACGCAGAAAAGGTGAACGGATGGACTCTACATGCCTGGTTCCCACCGTGAAGCATGGAGGAGGAGGTGTGATAGTGTGGGGGTGCTTTGCTGGTGACACTGTTGGGGATTTATTCAAAATTGAAGGCATACTGAACCAGCATGGCTACCACAGCATCTTGCAGATGCATGCTATTCCATCCGGTTTGCGTTTAGTTGGACCATCATTTATTTTTCAGCAGGAAAATGACCCCAAACACACCTCCAGGCTGTGTAAGGGCTATTTGACCAAGAAGGAGAGTGATGGGGTGCTACGCCAGATGACCTGGCCTCCACAGTCACCAGACCTGAACCCAATCGAGATGGTTTGGGGTGAGCTTGACCGCAGAGTGAAGGCAAAAGGGCCAACAAGTGCTAAGCATCTCTGGGAACTCCTTCAAGATTGTTGGAAGACCATTTCCGGTGACTACCTCTTGAAGCTCAACAAGAGAATGCCAAGAGTGTGCAAAGCAGTCATCAAAGCAAAAGGTGGCTACTTTGAAGAACCTAGAATATAAGACATATTTTCAGTTGTTTCACACTTTTTTGTTAAGTATATAATTGCACATGTGTTAATTCATAGTTTTGATGCCTTCAGTGTGAATGTACAATTTTCACAGTCATGAAAATACAGAAAAATCTTTAAATGAGAAGGTGTGTCCAAACTTTTGGTCTGTACGGTATATAAGATCACAAATTTTGCATAGAATTATATAAACCACATTCGTGCTGTTACAATTTATGTATCCTTTGATTTTGAAAGTTTCTGTGTGGTTATAATTGAAAAATTCTTTAGTAGCTGATGTATATTTGCATGTCCGACATCTATTTTGGCCGCACTTATAGAAACCAGAGTAATTTAGCCAAGTATTACTTTTTTAATTATTAGAGGAGAAAAAAGACGGTGAAACGATGTTACCAATAGTGACACCTCTCCTTGCTATTACGGAACAATTGGATTGTAAAATTTTAGCTAAAGTTGCATCCTCATACAAAATGGATATGTGTTTGAAAAAAATAGATTTGATTATATTAAACTGAGGGCTGTACTGCAATGACATGACTAGTCCATTAGAATTATTGTGAACAATACGTGGTCCCAAATTTTGGTGTCTCTTATGTTTGATTATATGTTTGGCTCTATTCAGGGTCTATTTACGATACCCCCTTTCCGAAGTTTGGACCATATATGTGTAAGTTCCGTAGATAAAGTGTTTTCATCATTGCAATTCCTTGCAACACGTGTGAATTCACCCACAGGTAATGCTTTAATGGTGTGGGGCGGATGACTACTACTTGCATGCAAAATAGTGTTTCCAGACTGTGTTTTTTTTTCATGCAAACAAATACCCGTGCTTCCTTCCAAAGCCTACAGCAATCAGGTGAGCTGAATCTACTTTCCTCTTTCTTCATTTTCTACATCATCACCATCAACATCATTATGCACGGCTTGCCACACTCCAATTACTCCTCCTCTTTCCCATCTTCAATTATCCAGATCTGATTGCATGGCCAGGAAATAACAACACTCACTCATTTGCTGTGTGCCAACTGAACTCCAACCTGACCAAGTTGCTGGTGGTACAGTTGGTGCTGTACCATTTAGTGGATTAATTTGCCTGTAGGCAACTCGATAGAGCTCAGCCTCGATGGAAGATACCTTAGTGCCATTATTTCTTAAAGAAAGATGACTCTACCTTGTACTCTCACGTGTCAGAGTATGTAGGTCACTACTTGAAATTGCATCTGTGTGGTAAGATGCAGTCCACCAATTATGACCAGGGATCGGACATATCTTTCACGGCACACAAGGTTAATGTTTTGTGTGGTATCAGCAACAATGTACTATTGCAATAAGGCCAGGTGCTATTGACACTCCACTACAACTAGGCAATATAGTCAGCGACAATGACAGGAGCAGTTGGGCAATCTAACACTTTCGCCATATATGGCATGTCCCATATTTAGTGGTGTAATGTTTTATAATATATAGCCACTTGAATAAAGGGGAGAACATCGGCACATTTCAGTTGTTCTTATATGGTTACAATTTTTCATGATGAGCATGCAATTTGAAAGGCATATCGTTCTCATTAAACAAATGGATTGGATATCCATGCTTTAGACACTTATTTTAAAAGCAAAGTTACCAGAATAAATTCTGTTCCCAGCTTGTTGAAGCTTTTGCTGAGCAGATATCTAAAACCACATGTCTGTCCAGGAGGCCACTCTCTACTCCTCCGCTAAATCACCATTCTAACACCTCGGCCAGCACTTTTGCTACAACATGTAGCCAAAGCAGCAGAAGCCACCAGTTTCTTCAACTTGATGGACCATTCGTTTTTTATTCCGCAGTGCCAACTTGATACACAAATGGAGATGCACTGCCTGAACAACCAGGTTTAGTTGTACTTGGACTGTACAATTTTTTAGACAGTTACCCTGCCCCATGGACTTCTCGGTCAGCAGACTGGACCAGTGGCAGGAATTGCTCTAGGTTGCCATTGGAATACTGCCTTGTACAGCATCCTGTGAATTGACAGAGAAGGCAATTCAGCATTAATGGTGGTGTAACAGCAAAAATGAATGAGGCATTAATCCATGAGTATTTTCGCACACCTCTGCCAAATACTAAGGCAGCGTACCAACGATGTGGATTTAATGCATTTCCGCGGCGCCATTTCCGCCGCGAAAGCACATTGAAAACACTTGTTAAGATGTCTGCCATGCTTCCCAATGATAATCCGTATGTGCTGTGCACATGCTGTGGAAATTTCCGCTGCGGATTATCATTGCGGAAAAAATCCACAGCACAACCTTTAATTTTGCGGAATCGCGGCGAAATCACCACCATTGACTTGCATTGGACCGCATAACATCCGCATGACTACACATACACATGTGGATATTATGAAATTCAATGCGCGGATGGTACCTGGCTCTGGAGATGAGGAAACTCTTCTCCAGACCCGGGTACCATAGTACGTGTAGTTAAAAAAGAATTAAAATTAAAAAAACATATACTTACCTTCTGATGGCCCCCTGCCTGCTCTCAGCAGCGCTGCTGGCTCTTCAGCTGCTCGCGGTGGTGTAAAAGGACGTTTGGCGGTCGTGTGACCAGTCACATGACTAAATGACGTCATGAAAGGTCCCTTTTAGAGCACCGCGAGCAGCCAAAGACATCGGACGCACCGGAGAAGGAGACGGGGGCCATTGGAACGTGAGCATAAGGTTTTTTTTTTTTTATTTTTCAACATTTTTTTTTTTTTTTTTACTATTGATGCTGCATTTGCAGCATCATAACTTGGTCACACAACATAAATCCATTCCGGTTTATATAGTGTGACCAAGTTGTCAAGCACTTTTCCAAGCGATGCTAAAATCCCTTGGAAAAGCACTTGACAACCCGCATGCGAAATCGCATGTTCAAAACTCTTCACTTACGCTTCTACCTGGCAGAAAAAAACGCATGTAAAATCTGCATGCGTTTTTTCTGCCAGGGAGATGCAGAAACACTCAGCAAAAATCCGGAGCATTTCTGCATTGTGAGCACTTAGCCTAATTATCCAATCTGCCTTTGCTGTCCGTGAGGACTGGCTATTTATCACTGATCTAATTATACCACTACTTGCCAGTCCATCATATTTCATACTGAATTGCTGACAATTGCCACTACACAGCTAGACATCTCGTGCATGTCCACCATGTTCAATACCCAATTATCACTGTGGTACTGTGGCGAAGGAAGCCTACCCTGTAAAGGGTAAAAAAACAAACAAACCCAAAATTCACTGAAGAAAAAAAAAAGGAATAGTTTTTGATGGCTAAAAGAAGCCATTGCTTCTTCATGGTCCATACTCTACTCCTGCTGATAGGAAGAAATTTTACACAGGGTAATTACAGTATAATACTTATCCTGAAACTACTTCCAAAAAAGAAAAACATTTTTGCTCACCAAAAGAAGCCATTGCTTATTCACTTTGCAAACATCAAATCCTGATGCTACTCACAAAAAAACGGATGAGGTTTGGCCCGCTGTATAAAACACTGTCATGCATTTGCCACCAAAAAGGATAATTTGGGCACCAATTTTATTTTAACCCCTTTAAGACATAGGGCGTATTAGTACGTATCTGTGCCCTGGGACTTATGGACCAGATACGCATTTATACGCCCTGGCGATTTCGCCCGCACACAGGCTGTGCGGGCGCGATCGCCACCGGGTGTCAGCTGATTGTCACAGCTGACTGTCACAGCTGACACCCGGTGCTATGTGCAGGGAGCGGTCCTGCACCGCTCCCGGCACATTAACCCCTGCAATGCTGCGATCGAAGTCGATCTCAGCATTGCGGTGGCAAGGGGAGGTGATCGCCGATACTCACCTCCTCATCCAGCCTCCAGCGCTGTCAGCCGTGGCTTCCAGGATGTTGCCATGACGACCCGATGTGGTCATGACAACATCCGGGTCACCAGACAGCAGGAAGATTTTTTGGACATGCGCAGTGCATCTCCAAACTATGTTCTCCCTGTCCAGCGCTGATAGCCTGCATGGCACAGGCGATCAGAGAAAAAAAAGTGAAAGTCCCATAGTGGGACAAAGTAAAAAAGTGTAAAAAGTGTCATAAAGTGAAAAAAAAAAAAAAAAATAATAATCCACCAAAAATAAAAATATAATGTACCCATCAATAAATATTATTATAAAAAAAACCAATAAAAGTACACATATTTGGTATCGCCGCGTCCGGAACAACCTGACCTATAAAACTGTCCCACTAGTTAACCCCTTCAGTGAACACGGTAAAAAAACAAAAACAAAGCAAAAAACAATGCTTTATCACCATACAGCCAAACAAAAAATGGAATAACACGCGATCAAAAAGACGAATATAAATAAAAATAGTACCGCTGAAAACGTCATCTCGTCCCGCAAAAAAGAAAGCCGCCATACAGCTCCATCAGCCAAAAAATAAAAAAGTTATAGGTCTCAGAATAAAGCGATGCTAAAAAATAATTTTTTCTATAAAATTGCTTTTATTATGTAAAAGTGCAAAACATAGAAAAACGATATAAATGTGGCACCGCTGTAAACGTACTGACCCAAAGAATAAAGCTACCTTATCAATTTTACCACATGCGGAACAGAATAGAAAAAAAAAACAATTCCTGAATTGTTGGTTTTTGTTTATTCTGCCTCCCAAAAAATCGGAATAGAAAGCGATCAAAAAATGTCACATGCCTGAAAATGGCACCAATAAAAACGTCAACTCATCCCGCAAAAAACAAGCTGTCACATGACTCTGTCTGCCAAAATCTGGAAAAATTATAGCTCTCAAAATATGGCGATGCAAAAACTAGATTTTACAAAAAATGCGTCTTTTAGTGTGTGACAGCTGTCAATCATAAAAACCCCATATGATTCTGGTATCGCTGTAGTCGCACCGACCCGAAGAATAAGGTCATCTAATCACTTATATCGCACGAGGAACGGCGTAAAAAATAAACTCTCGGGTTAGGTTTGTGCTAGGGTTAGGGCTAGGTTTGGGGTTGTGATGGGGTTGGGATTTTTTTCAAAAGTAAGAAAAAAAGATGACGATATGGCGACTAGTGTTGAGCGCAAGTGCTCGCTACTTGAGTTTGCATCAGGTGCTCTGGTATGCATTGAGTATCGTGGGTATTTGAGTGACATGCTCGAGTCTCCGCCCCATATGCTTCGCGGCCAAAAAAACTTTGCGGGGATTGCCTGCCATGCATGAGCGATCCCCGCATGTTTTTTTTGGGGTGTCTACTAACCGTGAAACATGCGGGGCAGGGACTCGACCATGTCACTCGAGCACACGCAGTACATGGTGCATACCTGAGTACCCGATGCAAACTTAAGTAGCGAGCACTTGCGCTCAAGACTAATGATAACTTATTCAATATGATGACCTAATGTTATCAAATTCTGTGTCGTACCTCTGGGTTCAAAATGTTCACTATACCCCTTAATAAAATCCTTGAGGGGTATAGTTTCCAAAATGGGGTCACTTGTGGGGGAGCTCCACTGTTTAGGCACATCATGGGCTCTCCAAACGCGACATGGTGTCCGCTAACAAATTGAATGGAAAATCGGCTCAAATTGTTAGCGGACGCCATGTTGCGTTTGGAGAGCCCCTGTGTGCCTAAACATTGGAGCTCCCCCCACAAGTGACCCCATTTTGGAAACTAGACCACCCAAGGCACCTATCTAGATGCATAGTGAGCACTTGGAACCCCCAGGTGCTTCACAAATTGATTCGTAAAAATGAAAAAGTGTTCTTTTTTCCACTTTTTCATTTTTATGAATCAATTTGGGCCAAAAAATGGCAAATGGGGTTCAATGCCGATAAATGTAAGGTCATGCACATGGGAAAGAAAAACAGCAGTCACCCATACACATTAAATGGGAAACCGTTGGGGAAATCTGACATGGAGAAGGACCTGGGCATCTTGGTTAATAGCAAATTAAATTGGAGTGCCCAGTGTCAGGCAGCAGCTGCGAAGGCAAATAGAGTCATGGCATGCATCAGAAGAGGAATAGGGGCATATGATGAGAACATTGTTCTTCCTCTGTATAAAGCGCTGGTAAGGCCGCACTTAGAATATTGTGCACAGTTCTGGGCTCCGGTGCTCAGGAAAGACATATTGGAGCTAGACAGGGTACAAAGGAGGGCGACTAAGGTAATAAAGGGAATGGAGGGACTAGAATACCCAGAGAGGTTGTCAAAATTAGGCCTATTTACATTGGAAAAGAGAAGGCTTAGGGGAGACCTCATAAACATGTATAAATACATCAGGGGGCAGTACAGAGATCTCTCCCATGACCTGTTTATACCAAGGATGGTGACAAAGATGAGGGGGCACACTATGCGTATGGAGGAAAGGAGGTTCCTGCACCAGCATAGAAGGGGATTCTTTACGGTCAGAGCCGTGAGACTCTGGAACTCTCTGGGAGAGGAAGTGGTGATGTCCAACTCACTTAATGAGTTCAACAGAGGCCTGGACGCCTTTCTTGAGAACAATAAAATTACATCTTATGCTGAGTGATAGTTAATTAATCCAGGGATTTAATCTGACTGCCAGATTGGTGTCGGGAAGTGAATTTTTCCTCAATGATGTAAATTGGCCTATACCGCATGGGTTTTTTTTGCCTTCCCCTGGATCAACGCTGTGGAATAGCTGCAGTGCACAAGAAATAGGCTGAACTGGATGGACGCTTGTCTTTTTTTGGCCTTATAAACTATGTAACTATAAACTATGAAACTATGTAACTATGTAGCTCATCCAGGATGGCACATCAATGCGAGCTGTGGCAAGAAGGTTTGCTGTGTCTGTCAGCGTAGTATCCAGAGGCTGGAGGCGCTACCAGGAGACAGGCCAATACACCAGAAGACGTGGAGGGGGCAGTAGGAGGGCAACAACCCAGCAGCAGGACCGCTACCTCCGCCTTTGTGCAAGGAGTAACAGGAGGAGCACTGCCAGAGCACTGCAAAATGACCTCCAGCAGGTCACAAATGTGCATGTGTCTGCACAAACGGTTAGAAACCGACTCCATGAGGGTGGTGTGAGGGCCCGACGTCCACAGATGGGGTTGTGCTCACAGCCCAACACCATGCAGGACGCTTGGCATTCGCCACAGAACACCAGGATTGGCAAAGTCGCCACTGGCGCCCTGTGCTCTTCACAGACAGATGAAAGCAGGTTCACACTCAGCACATGTGACAGACGTGACAGAGTCTGGAGATGCCGTGGAGAGCGATCTGCTGCCTACAACATCCTTCAGCATGACCGATTTGGCAGTGGGTCAGTAATGGTGTGGGGTGGCATTTCTTTGGAGGGCCGCACAGCCCTCCATGTGCTCGGCAGAGGTAGCCTGACTGCCATTAGGTACCAAGATGAGATCCTCAGACCCCTTGTGAGACCATATGCTGGTGCGCTTGGCCCTGGGTTCCTCCTAATGCAGGACAATGTCAGACCTCATATGGCTGGAGTGTGTCAACAGTTCCTGCAAGATGAAGGCATTGAAGCTATGGACTGGCCCACCCGTTCCCCAAACCTGAATCCGATTGAGCACATCTGGGACGACATCATGTCTCGCTCCATCCACCAACGTCACGTTGCACCACAGACTGTCCAGGAGTTGGCGGATGCTTTAGTCCAGGTCTGGGAGGAGATCCCACAGGAGATCATCCGCAACCTCATCAGGAGCATGCCCAGGCGTTGTGATTTTGTTGTCAGCACATTTAACATTATACAGAACAAAGTATTCAATGAGAATATTTCATTCATTCAGATCTAGGATGTGTTATTTGAGTGTTCCCTTTATTTTTTTGAGCAGTATATATTTGATGTCACTTTGACATTACTAAGGCTGAGTTCACACGATGCGTTTTTCATGCGTTTCCGCGGCGTTTTTGCAGTTGCGTAAACGCCGCGGAAACGCATGAAAAACGCATGGTAGAAGGGCAGCAATGTTCCCCAATGGAAATCCGCATGTGCTGTGCCCATGATGCGGATTTTTCCGCAGCGTAAACGCAGCGGTCAAAAATCCGCAGCATGTCAATTAATTTTGCGGAAACGCTGCTCTTTTGCCGCCATTGACTTGCATTAGACCGCATGGAATCCGCATCACTGTATATGTTGATAAGATAAGATAAGATATACTTTATTTATCCCGGAGGAAATTGCGGTATCACAGCAGCAGAACACAGATCTCGAACATGACACATATGATAACAAAACATTTGGAATACTTTAGACATTGCTTTTCAGACATTTGTTAAACACCCCCATAGCTGTTGGAACAAACGATCTCCTGTATTTTTCCTTTTTACACCTTAGTTGTATTAGGCGATTGCTGAATGTGCTCTTCTGTTTCGCAAACAGTTCATAAAGCGGGTGTGTGTTGTTGCCCATTATAGCTCTGCACTTCTTCTTAATCCTATCCTCTACCACCTCTTCAAAAGTCCCAAGCTGTAGGCCCACCGTCGCGCTAGCCTTCTTTATAAGTTTGTTGAGCTTGTTGGCGTCAGCAACACGCACACTGTTACCCCAGCAAATTATTGCCGCAAAGGTGGCACTAGCCACAATGGATTGGTAGAACACCTCAAGCATTTTGCCACACACATTAAAAGACCTTAACTTCCTTAGGAAGTACAATCTACTCATCCCCTTCTTGTAGACCTTCTCCATGTGGCACTTCCAGTCTAGCTTGCTATCCAGGTAAACCCCCAAATATTTGAAACTGTCCACCATCTCCACATCCTGACCGTCAATGGTAACAGGTAGGCATACCTTCTTGCACCTTCCATAGCTCATCACCAACTCCCTGGTTTTCTTAACATTTAGTTCTAGATGGTTAGCCTGGCACCATACTACAAAGTCCGCAACCACCCTTCTATATTCCTCTTCGTCCTGGTCCTTCCCAATACCGCCAACTATCACAGAGTCATCCGAGTACTTCTGGAGGTGACAACGGTCTGATTTATACTGAAAGTCAGCTGTGTACAATGTAAAGAGGAATGGCGACAGCACTGTTCCCTGCGGGGCTCCGACACTGCTCAGTACACTATCTGATGTAGCCGTCCCCCACCTAACAAACTGTGGCCTATCCGACAGGTAGTCAATTATCCAATTCACAAGTCCCTCATCCACCGCCATTTTAATCAACTTTCCTCGCAGTAAGAGTGGCTGTAATGTGTTGAACGCACTAGAGAAATCAAAGAACAAAGCACGCACTGTGGTTCCATCATTGTCCAAAAAGGAATGTACTGTTTGTAGCAGAGACGCTACAGCATCGTCCACACCCAGTCCCTGCCGGTACGCAAACTGAAGAGCATCAGTATGCGCCATCACCCTCGGACACAAGTGAGCAAGTACTATTCTCTCCAAGGACTTCATCGCATGCGATGTTAAGGCCACCGGTCTATAGTCCCCCGGGGAAGCCGGGAAGGTAGTCTTGGGAATCGGCACCAGGCAGGAAGTCTTCCATAGCACTGGTACTCTCTTTGATTGTAAGCTCTGGTTAAAGAGATGCTGGAAGACAGTACATAACTCATTTGCACACACTCTGAGGACACGTGGACTGAGACCGTCAGGCCCTGCTGCTTTGCCAATGGCCAGCTTACTAAACTGGTCCCTCACGTCATTTTTGGAGACCGAGAAATGATCTATTTCACCCCCTGTTAATTTAGCTAGTTGTTCCCCGGCCTCCTCCCCCTTCCCTGCTGCTACCGCACCTTTATTGCTGAATCTATTGAAGAACTGATTCATTTCATTAGCCATTATAAGTCCACCACCCCCCTGCTCCGACCTTGCCTTAAACCCAGTCACTAGCTTCATTCCAGCCCACACCTCTCTGGAGCTTTTTTGTGCAAATTGATTTTCTAATTTAACTCTGAATGCCTCACGGGCAATCTTAATTTTCCCCTTTAGGTCTCGCTGTATAATTTTCAATGCCTCCTTGTCCTTCCTTTTAAAAGCCAGTTTTTTCATGTTTAGTAAATGTTTCAACTCTTTTGTAATCCATGGCTTATTGTTTGCATAACACCGAATCTCTTGAACAGGTACTACAATGTCCATACAGAAGTTGATGTAATCAGTAACTCTGCCAGTAATCTCATTAACATTACATTTCTCTTTCATGGTACACAACACCTCCCAGTCTGTACAGTCAAAGCAGTCTTGTAACGCCTCCTCTGCTGCTGGACACCACTTCCTTATCTTTTTAATTGTCACTGGTTGTTTGCGGACGTCTGGTTGGTAAGCAGGAGACAATAGTATGAGGTTGTGGTCAGATTTCCCCAGGGGGGGTAATGCAGCCGATGAATAAGCATTCTTAACATTAGCAAAGAGGAGATCCAGTGTGTTGTTGTCCCGTGTAGGACATTTGACATATTGATAGAACTTTGGTATTGCAGATGAGATCTTTACTCGATTGAAATCCCCAGAAATTACAGTTAGAGAGTTTGGGTGTTTAGTCTGAAGCCGGGCCATCACCCTTGACAACACATCCCCAGCAGCCTCTGGGTTCGCAGATGGTGGTATATACATCACAACTACAATAACAAGAGTGAATTCTCTAGGCAGATAGTAAGGCCTGAGGCCCACTGCTAACAGTTCAATATTTGGACAGCAATGTTTCTCCTTAACAGTTACATGCCCCTGATTGCACCATCTGTTGTTAATGTAGAGTATCACTCCTCCACCTTTTTTCTTGCCGCATCTAACTCTCTCTCTATCAGCCCGAACCATTTGAAACCCTGGTACCGAGACACATGAATCTGGGACCTCCTCATGCAGCCAGGTTTCTGTAAAGCACATGAGACTGCATTCCCTAAACTCCTTCTGGGTCTTACTCAGAGCCAGCAGTTCATCCGACTTATTTCCCAGCGATCGTACGTTACCCATGATAATGGATGGGACCACTGGTTTAAACCTTCTCCTCCAGGACTTGATCTTCTTGCCTGCTCTGCAGCCTCTGAAAGGTCTCCTTATTTCCCGTGGAACATTCAGTATTGCCACTGCTGGAGAAGACTTTATCCTGCGCAGTTCCAGAAGACGATCCCTAGAATACACTGCTCGTTTAGCAACAGACCTAGGGTCCACCATCCCGTCATTATTTCCACCCGTCACACCAGTCCTCTCCATGGCAAATCGTATACAGTGACCTCCACCGCTCACATATGGCTGTATCCCTGTCACAGGCTGTGGGTAGCAGCATGCATCCTTCAGTAGCATTAGCTGAGATGGTCCGTATTGCGTGCCCCAGAGTGTCTGTACCTGCAGGAGACTTGTAAGTGGTGGAAGAAGATCCAGGTGCAGATCTCGTGCTGTGTGCCCAGCAGCAGTTGATAGTGTGGGAAGTGTTGTATCTTCCATCCCCAATAGACGAGTATACAGGAACGTTGCAATCCAGAGAAGGTAATAAAATAATAAAATAAAATAACTGTAACAAAACTGTAACTAAAATAAAGTAGAAGCTTCTGCTGCTGCAATGGGCTGCCAGTAGTCCGGCGCCGTATTGTCTCCACAATCTAGCAGAGAGGCAGACAGGCATGTCCACACCTGATGCGTTTTTCATGCGGTCTAATGTGCGGATGGTACCCGGGTGTGGATGAGAGGACTCGCATCCAGACCCAGGTACCATTAAAAAAAAAAAGAATAAAATAAAAAATATATATATTCTCACCTTCTGACGGCCCGCGCTGCGTCCTGCCGGCTTCCCGCGCACTTCGCGGTTGAATGAAGGACCTTCGCTGACGTCAGAGTCATGTGACGGGTCACGTGACGCTGACGTCGGAAGGTCCTAAAGTCTTCACTGCCGGCAGCCGGGACCGATGAAGCAGGACACCGGGGGCCATCAGAGGGTAAAGTATATATTTATTTTTTATTTTTTGACATTCACACACTATATAAATCCATGCCGGCTGCATGGATTTATATAGTGTGAAGTTGACAAGCACTTTCCAAGTGATGCTAAAATCGCTTGGGAAGCGCTTGTCAACCCGCATGCGGAAATGAAAGTGAAGACCGCTTCATTTCCGCATGTCCCTGGCAGGAAACCGCATGTACAATCCGCATGCGTTTTTTCCTGCCAGAGAGATGCAGAAACGCTCAGGAAAAAATCCTGAGCATTTCTGCATCGTGTGCACATACCCTAAGGCTGAGTTCACACGATGCGTTTTTCATGCGTTTCCGCGGCGTTTTTGCAGTTGCGTAAACGCCGCGGAAACGCATGAAAAACGCATGGTAGAAGGGCAGCAATGTTCCCCAATGGAAATCCGCATGTGCTGTGCCCATGATGCGGATTTTTCCGCAGCGTAAACGCTGCGGTCAAAAATCCGCAGCATGTCAATTAATTTTGCGGAAACGCTGCTCTTTTGCCGCCATTGACTTGCATTAGACCGCATGGAATCCGCATCACTGTATATGTTGATGCGCTTTTCATGCGGTCTAATGTGCGGATGGTACCCGGGTGTGGATGAGAGGACTCGCATCCAGACCCAGGTACCATTAAAAAAAAAAGAATAAAATAAAAAATATATATATTCTCACCTTCTGACGGCCCGCGCTGCGTCCTGCCGGCTTCCCGCGCACTTCGCGGTTGAATGAAGGACCTTCGCTGACGTCAGAGTCATGTGACGGGTCACGTGACGCTGACGTCGGAAGGTCCTAAAGTCTTCACTGCCGGCAGCCGGGACCGATGAAGCAGGACACCGGGGGCCATCAGAGGGTAAAGTATATATTTATTTTTTATTTTTTGACATTCACACACTATATAAATCCATGCCGGCTGCATGGATTTATATAGTGTGAAGTTGACAAGCACTTTCCAAGTGATGCTAAAATCGCTTGGGAAGCGCTTGTCAACCCGCATGCGGAAATGAAAGTGAAGACCGCTTCATTTCCGCATGTCCCTGGCAGGAAACCGCATGTACAATCCGCATGCGTTTTTTCCTGCCAGAGAGATGCAGAAACGCTCAGGAAAAAATCCTGAGCATTTCTGCATCGTGTGCACATACCCTAAGGCTGAGTTCACACGATGCGTTTTTCATGCGTTTCCGCGGCGTTTTTGCAGTTGCGTAAACGCCGCGGAAACGCATGAAAAACGCATGGTAGAAGGGCAGCAATGTTCCCCAATGGAAATCCGCATGTGCTGTGCCCATGATGCGGATTTTTCCACAGCGTAAACGCTGCGGTCAAAAATCCGCAGCATGTCAATTAATTTTGCGGAAACGCTGCTCTTTTGCCGCCATTGACTTGCATTAGACCGCATGGATTCCGCATCACTGTATATGTTGATGCGCTTTTCATGCGGTCTAATGTGCGGATGGTACCCGGGTGTGGATGAGAGGACTCGCATCCAGACCCAGGTACCATTAAAAAAAAAAAGAATAAAATAAAAAATATATATATTCTCACCTTCTGACGGCCCGCGCTGCGTCCTGCCGGCTTCCCGCGCACTTCGCGGTTGAATGAAGGACCTTCGCTGACGTCAGAGTCATGTGACGGGTCACGTGACGCTGACGTTGGAAGGTCCTAAAGTCTTCACTGCCGGCAGCCGGGACCGATGAAGCAGGACACCGGGGGCCATCAGAGGGTAAAGTATATATTTATTTTTTATTTTTTGACATTCACACACTATATAAATCCATGCCGGCTGCATGGATTTATATAGTGTGAAGTTGACAAGCACTTTCCAAGTGATGCTAAAATCGCTTGGGAAGCGCTTGTCAACCCGCATGCGGAAATGAAAGTGAAGACCGCTTCATTTCCGCATGTCCCTGGCAGGAAACCGCATGTACAATCCGCATGCGTTTTTTCCTGCCAGAGAGATGCAGAAACGCTCAGGAAAAAATCCTGAGCATTTCTGCATCGTGTGCACATACCCTAAAGCTGTCTTTTGTGTTAAAGATATTTAGAAATCAAATGTAAATAAAAATGGTATTGCTGAAAAAGTCATCTTGTTCTGCAAAAAGAAGCCACCATACTGCTCTATCAGGGGAAAAATTAAAAAGCAATAGCTCTCAGAATAGAGCGATGCAAAACCAATTCTTAAAAATTGTTCTTATTGTGTAAAAGCAGCCAAGACATAAAAAAATTATACAAATCTGGTATGGCTATAATCGTACTGACCCTCAAGAATAAAGCTGTCTTATCACTTTTACCACACGGTGAACAGAATAAAAAAATCCTGAATTGCTGTTTTTTGCTCATTCTGCCTCCCACAAAAATCGGAATAGAGAGTGATCAAAAAACGTTATGTGCCCGAAAATGGTACGAATAAAAACAGTGACTCACCACACAAAAAAACAAGCCGTCACATGACTCTGTTGGCAGAAATATGGAAATAATAGCTCTTAGAATATGGAAATGCAAAAACAAAAAATCATCTTTTAGTGTGTGATCAAAGCCAAACATAAAAAAACTATATAAATCTGGTATCGCTGTAATCACATCGACCCGAAGAATAAAGTTGTCTGATCACTTAAATAAAACCAATTCTTCACCTGCTGTTGATTTGTTCATTCTGTCTCTCAAAGATCGCAGTAAGGCTCGGCTCACATTTATCCTGTGCTCTACGCTGAGCGCTTACACCCGGGTTTCCATGTTAATCTATGAAATATGTGATTCAGACGGAACCTCCAGCGGAAGATTCCCTATAATGAGGCAGATGGAGACACTGTAGATGCCGTCTTTTTAAGTGTGCATAAAAGCACGGTGGACCACAGTTTTGTGAACCTTTGAAAAGAAGGACACCAGTAAACAGAGGCCAGACGGAGTACAGAGTAACTCTGCTGACTAATTCTGATAAGATCCTTTCGGGGTTTCATCTGAATCACATCATTTGGACATTTAGATAGAACCCCACCCCAACCCACAGGTAAGTGCTCCATGTAGAGCGCAGGATAAATCCAAATAAGATCCAAAATGTTATGTAAAATGTTCCCCACTCCATCATCCATGGAAATATAGGGGGATTCCATGTTACTAGCAGCACAAAGGCTCTTGAAAAGCACTATTGCTCCTCGACCCCCGAAAGAAATCCAGCAAATTCCAGAAATCCAAATACCTCCTTCACACGTCCTGGTGATTTTGTTACTGGAAAAAACAGTGCTTGTGAGATCCGTGGTCCGTGTGTGCGTATGTTACTTCCGTGGGACATCCGAATGACATCCGTATGCTGTCTGTGTGCTCTCAGTGTGCCACATATGGAATGAAATGCAGCATAGAAATTAAAGAGTGTTATGTATTAAAGATGGTCAAAGATGGAGACAGCGTTGAGGAACATGATATATAGATAGATAGAAATATGTCAGTTTGATATATAATCAGTGCTTTGCGTGTTTTTTTTTTTACTTTTTTTTTTAAATAAATGTAAAAAAAAATGGCGTGGGCTCCAGCGTAATTTTCATAAACCATAGGTTCCCAGGTTATTAATAATAGCTCACAGCTGTATACTTAGCCTTTACTGGTTAGTTTACAGGGGAACCCCAAAAATAAATGATGTAGCGTCCCCCTATAATTACTAACCAGCTAAAGGTTAAAAAGACAGTTGTGGGTTGATATTAATAGCCTGGGAAAGGGCCAGGGATATTGGTCCCCATCCCAGGCTAAGAACATCAGCCCTCAGCCACCCCAGAAATGGCACATCCATAAGATGCGTCAAATCTGGCACTTAGCCTTGGTCTTCCTACTTTCTCTGGTGCGGTGGTAATAGGGTAGATGTCAGTTAATGGCCGTTGACACCAAGCCCAGGGGTTAGTAATGGAGAGGCTGTTATTAATAGCCTGGGAACCTTTAGAGTTATTGACCTCTTTCCCATATTAGTAACATCATCCCTCAGAAGTCGGCTTTCCCTCTGCTGTTTATGACAATTACGCTTGAGCCCATGCCATTTTTTTTTTATTTATTTATTCTCAATGTACACAGCGGGTGCTGAATACAACTTCCATCAGCGTCACCTGGTTGCGCTGATCTCAGTGCGACCAGATGACAACGATGAGAGCTGCTTTCAGCAGCCGGCACCTGGAAACAGGGCGAACTGTACGGCTTTTCCCAGGCGCAGGTACGTGTCACACTGATGACACACAGATGTCATCCGTGTATCATCAGTGTGCACGTGTGAGGCATGCATTTCGTCCGTGGTGCATCCAAAAAAAAAGGACATGTCTGCGGGTTTTTCATAGGAAAAACCTGACATGTGCGCACCACCATTGCCTACAATGAGTGTGTGTGTCTGTATTTGCGGTCCTTAAAAAATGGACCACATAGGGATACAAAAGATGGACGTGTGAAGAAGGCCTAAACTGCAGTTAGCATCGACATTTAGCATTACCGTAGCAATGACAGCCCGCTTAATTTACGGGATTCATGTATCCAGAATCATGAGCTGTTTCCATAACTTGCTTGCATTATCTACAGTGTACTGGGCACTACAGATATGCAATTTTCACTCAGCAACATTCACTGCTGCTTATTTCTGGCAGACACCCATGGAGTCAAAATCGTGACTGCACCTGTAAATAAATTCTTAAGAGGGTATAATTCACGCTGTCACGTTCAGGTCAGGAAACCCAAGGACAGTCTGTGCATCACAACCTGTACTTGGACCATGATACGCGGATGTAAGAATTTGGCCTTAGCCTGTTGTAGGACAATCTCTATCTGCTATTCCATAAGTACTGTCATAAACAAGGAAGAATGAACATGCAGTACTCCATGTAAAACTGCTTTTGCATTTTTAATTTTTCCCCTCTTTGAAAACAAGAGAGAAAAAAACCTTGTGTGTCCTCCCAGCGGTATAATATCTCTAGAGTAACTGCTTTTCAGACTTGTGTGTAACCATAGTATTACTGAAACTAAAGCCTGAGTCTTGTACTGCATACGTAAAACATGCAGTCAGGGTTGGCCTGTGACAATAATGGAACTAATGCAGAACTCAATGGGTTGTTATGTTTCAAGCACATACTTTAGCAAGGTGTGGTGAGAAGTCATAATCCTTTCAACAAAACCTGTTGGTATTGATTTGGAAATCTTTAACTATCTAATAAAGCAATCGATTAGCAATGCAGTGCTAGGAAGAAAAATACAGTACAGAAATACGACTGCACATGACTTTGTGAATACACTAACAATGTTACCGATAGTGTGGAGAGTATAATACGTGTCTAGCAAAACCAAAATTCTCATCCAATTAAAAAATACACTTTACTGATATCTATTAAAAAGGACAATTCATAAAGGATTCCCGATCAAAACATCAATTGCAAAGTAGTGACACTCATATTTTGAGAGTCTTCTACTAAGCCACATAGAAAATAAGGACTAGAAGAGTTAGGTGGTGGGGGGAGATGATGTTTCCATAACTTGCGTGCATTATCTAGGGTGCCAACTTCTGGGGTTAGGTAGGGCTGCAAATAGGGTAAACATCTAGGGAAAGTATTGAGATTTATTTTCCCTCTCCCCTCCCCCTCCCCCCAACACACCTAACTCTTTTAGTCCTGATTTTCGATGTGGCTTAGAATAAGACTCTCAAAATATGAAAGTCACTACTTTGCAATTGATGTTTTGATCGGGAATCCTTTATGAATTTTCCTTCTTTTTTTTAAATACACATCAATAAAGTGTATTTTTTAATCGGATGAGGATTTTGTTTTAGTTAGAGACTGCATATGACTTGGCACAAAAATCTATAATGAATTTGAAATTCAAATTTAAAAAGTGGATTATCTACTTACTTATACTCGAAGCTGGTGAAGAACAACTTTGTGAAACACTGCTTTTGTCCTGAACTAATCCGGAGTATCACCCTGTGTTATAGCTAAGAGCTATGTAGTATTAAAGGGGTTAGCGCATCTGGACAATCTCTTTCCATTTGCTCTTCTATTATTGTACAATTGTCCTTACTACATTTTCAACACCTAAGACCACCTTGTTGTCCTGCTGAATCAAATGTAGATCACAGTAGATTACAAAGCTCCAGGACAGGTCCTAAATATAACCATCGTTATCTAGAGACCTAACATTCGCAGGTGAAGATATATATTGTTATGTTTTACATTCATTGTTGCCCCCTTATTTAGTACAATCTTCATAACTGTCTGTACTGCACTTTGGTCCCAAACTAGTATGGCATGATGTCGGGTTTGTGACGAGACACGTACATTGAAAGTCTCAATTGAATAACACTGGATGACACAACAAATTTTCTAGTTTCCCTTGCCATGTGTCATGTGCAGTGTCGTTCTTTTCTAAATAGAAAAGTATAGTCTGCTGTTATTTTCTATAAATTAAGCCACCACCAAAAAACATACAATGCACCGCAGGGGCGTATATAGAAATCACAGTGCACCATAGCAAAAGTCCTAATTGGATCCCTCTCCTGACACCTTCAAAAAAGTATATTTGGTGAAGTAGGAGGGGTCATACCTCCCAACTTTTAACCCCTTTACCCCCGGAAAGTGGTTTGCACGTTAATGACCAGGCCAATTTTTACAATTCTGACCCACTTTATGAGGTAATAACACTGGAACGCTTCAACAGATCCTACTGATTCTGAGACTGTTTTTTCATGACATATTGTACTTCATGATAGTGGTAAAATTTCTTCGATATCACTTGTGTTTATTTGTGAAAAAAATCGGAAAATTGGCGAAATTTTCATGCCCTTAAATCAGAGAGATATGTCACACAAAATAGTTAATAAATAACATTTACCACATGTCTACTTTACATCAGCACAATTTTGTAACCATTTTTTTTTTTTGTTAGGAAATTATAAGGGTTAAAAGTTGACCAGCGATTTCTCATTTTTCCAACAAAATTTACAAAACTATTTTTTTAGAGACCACATCATATTTGAAGTTACTGTGAGGGGCCTTTATGACAGAAAATACCCAAAAGTGACACCATTCTATAAACTATACCCCTCAAAGTGCTCAAACCACATTCAAGAAGTTATTAACCCTTCAGGTGCTTCACCAAAAATGTTTTTTCAGCCCCCAATTTTGCTTTTTCATAAGGGTAACAGAAATAACACCATGCAATTTGTTGTGCAATTTCTCCTGAGTAAGCCGATACCCCATATGTGGGGGAAAATCACTGCTTGTGCTCACGGAAGGGTTCGGAAGTGAAGGAGCGCCATTTGACTTTTTGAATGTAAAATTTGATTGAATAATTAGCGGACACCATGTCTCATTTGAAAGAGCCCCAGATGTGCCTAAACAGTGGAAACCGCCCCACAACTGACCCCATTTTGGAAACTAGACCCCTCAAGGAACTTCTCTAGATGTGTGGCGAGCACTCTGAACTCACAGGTGCTTCACAGAAGATCATAAGGTAGAGCCGTGAAAACAACAACAAAAAAAAAATCTAACTTTTTCCACAAAAATGATCTTTTAGCCCCAATTTTTTTATTTGCACCCAGTACAAACTCAAGTAGCGAGCACTTGCACTTTACACTAGTCACCATATCATCATCATTTTTTTTTCTTTACTTTTGAAAAAATCCCAACCCTAACACAATCCCAACCCTACATAAGACAGCTTTATTCTTCGGGTCGGTGCGATTACAGCAATACCAGATCCATATCGGGTTCTTATGTTTGGCAGCTTTTTTTGCAAAGACTAGTTTTTGAAATCATTTTTCCATATTTCGGCGGACAGAGTTTTTTGCGGGATGAGTTGATATTTTTATTGGTACCATTTTTGAGCAAATTGCATTTTTTGACCGCTTTCTATTCTGATTTTTGGGAGGCAGAACAAAAACCAACAATTCAGGAATTGTTTTTTTTTATGCCGTTACGAGTGTGGTAAAATTCATAAGGCAGCTTTATTCTTTGGGTCAGTACATTTACAGCGATACTACATTTATATAGTTTTTCTATGTTTTGGCACTTTTACACAATAAAAGCTATTTTATAGAAAAATGATTTTTTTGTATCGCTTTAGTCTGAGAGCTATAACTTTTTTATTTTCGACTGATGGAGCTGTATGGCGGCTTGCTTTTTGTGGGACAAGATGACGTTTTCAGCAGTACCATTTTTATTTACATTCGTCTTTTTGATCGCGTTTTATTCCATTTTTTGTTTGGCGGTATGATGATAAAGCATCGTTTTTTGCTTTGTTTTTATTTTTTACCGTTTTCATTAAAGGAGTTAACTAGGGACAGTTTTATAGGTCAAGTCGTTCCGAACGCGGTGATACCAAATATGTGTACTTTTATTGGTTTGTTTGTTTTTCAGATTTATTTATGGGTACAGTATATTTTTATTTTTTGGGATTATTTTTTCTTTAGATTTTTACAATTTTTTTTTTTCACTTTGACACTTTTTTTTACTTTTAGACTTTTTTCCCACTATGTGACTTTAATTTTTTGCAGGCTGATCGCTTGCATAGCATAGAGATGCAGCAGCATCTCTGTGCTATGCAGGCTGTCAGCCCTGCAGACACAAGTTAGGTAGAACGTGCACCAAGCACGATCTACCTAACTTCCTGATTCCTGCTGACCCGGATGTCGTCATAACGATCCAAGGTAAGAGGTGCGCCCTTACCTCTGCTTGCCCCGGAAATGCTGCGATCGACATAGATCGCAGCATTTCCGGGGTTAATGTGCTGGGATCGGTGCGGCATTGCTCCTGGAACATTGTACCGGGTGTTAGAATCAGCTGACACCTGGCGGCGATCACACCCGCACAGGGCGTAATAATACGTATCTGGTCCAATAGGCCCAGGGCGCAGATACGTATTATTACGCCCGACGTCACAAAGGGGTTAAAAACTGGGAGAAGGATATGTAATTATGCCAATATTGAAGGCACTTAGTGTTCTGACTCACTACTATATCCCTGTCATGGCAATTATAGAATATGATACTCCCAAAAATGCCCCTTACACACAGCATGATATCCCCAGAATGAATTCTCCCCAACATGCACAATATGATGACCCCACAGTGCATTCAGCAAAGTATTATGTTCTACAGCGATCATCAATACAGTATACCTCCCACAAAATGATACTCCTAAAGCACCCCACTCAGTATCATGGTCCCCACACAGTATGATGACCCACAAAGCACCCCATATACAGTATGATGTTTCCCACACAGTATGGTGGGACCCACAGCCCCTCACACAGCATCATGTCCCACACAGCCCCCAATACAGTATGATAGCACCCAGAGCCTCCCACACAGTAAAATGGCCCACATAGCATGATCTACCCACACAGTATGATAGCTTTCCTAAATACAATACGGCGGACCCCACAGCCCTTCAAAGTATGATGTCCCCCCACGAAGTATGATTGACCCCACAGTCCCCCACACAGTATGATTGATGTCCAGCACTGTCCCTCCCATCAAGCAGCCCCCTCCACACAGTATGATGGTCCCAACAGTTCTCCACAGAGCATCATGTCCAGAATCAAGCACTGACATTTAAAAAAAATAAACAAACACTACAGATGAGTGGCTTTGGTCTGTGTACTGTGCAGTCTGAGGCTCTGCACAACAGGCACAATCTAGAGATATCATTGAGCCTGCTGTGAAGCATTTGTCCCGTCTCAGGTGCTTAGATAACAACATTTTACTAAATGACATCTGCATCATTATGATGCAGGTACTGATGAAATTATGATGATGGGCAAGAGGAGGGGAGGGGGGGTGGCGGTGCCCCACTACACTGGACCACCCCCAGGTCATGGGCCCCATAGCAGTTACGTCATTTGTCGCCCCTGCTGCACAGTATTTTTTACATGGGACCTGAAGATGATGATCTGGGCATACAAAATGACTGCAGCATTGGATTGTCTGATGTTTTTGACCATTCACACATGAACTCAGTACCAGAACCACTATCAGTGCAGAAGTACATCACCAGATCCACCATCATTACAGAACTACATCACCAGAACCACTATAATTATACGAATGAATCACAAATAAATAGACTGAATCCACTGCACGAGAAGGATAAACATAAGCATAAACACCCCTTAGCTGCTTAAGTGGATACCAAAAAATAAGCGAGCAACTCAACACAAAAAATTTTCTAGAGAAAAGTCATATTGGATTAGTTAGTTGTGATCGCTCATTAATGTAAACCACAGACAGCAGCATATTTGTTAACATACATAACATGAGAGCCAGTCGGTACAGGACTGTCAGGTTTAAGGAAAAAAAACAACCAGGTTATATACAGTTTAAGTAAACGATTGGTGAGTGTTAAATAAACTAAAATGAGGCAACCTGCTTGGTGTACAATAGTACGAGTATTGAAAATATAGATGCAATTTTCAGACAAGCGTTAACACTAGTGTTGAGCGAGCACTAAAATTCTCGGGTGCTCGAAGCTCGGGTCGAGCTCGCCGTGATACTCGGGTGCTCGACCCGAGCAATGAGCCCAATGTTAGTCTATGGGAGACCCGAGCATTTTTGCGGCGGCACCCCCGGCAGTCTTTTAAAAGATTAACAAGTACCCAAAACGATAGTGACAGTGCTCAAATGACATGGGGAAAGCATGGGGATCGCCCCAGGAAGCATTTCTGACCCCCAGGTCACTGCTGTCAACAACGTGGTCAGAGATATTAAGCCACTTTTAATAAAACGTTCAAAAACAAAACTGAAACTGCTTTCCTGTGAAATATGTTAAGGAAGTTCCTTTTCAAGGAAAAGACTTGTGTATAAGGTAAAATAAATAACCCGCCAAAAAAATATTCCTCCACACCTTGGGCTATGTTCACAAGTAGCATTTTTTATGCGTTTTTGCACTTTTGTATTGCTTTCAACAGTGACAAATGCATTCACCGGGAAATGTCATTTTAACATTTTACAACCTTATCAGGCCATGTGCTGTGTGACACATGCATACAGTGCTGAAAAGACATGAGAACAGCATGGGGAAGACCCATGGAAGCATCTCTGACACCCAGGTCACTGACTAAAAGTGTGCCCATCAGAAGTTATCCTTGCCGCATCAGAAGATGCAGACTTGCAACTATCCCCGTGCAAGTTCTTGTCCCAGGGCAGTGTTCAATTGTACCTCCCCCATTCCTTGCAATGCAAGCGCAAATATGCAGCCAACCACCCACCCACCCCCAGGCTGCAATACCAAACTGCTTGCTTGCACTTAAAATTGGGCCTTTTAGGCATGTGGAGGCGGAATCTGGCCACCACGTCATGGCTGCGTTGGCGGCCTGGTATCCACACTCGGTCCCCAGCCGCCAGGGTGTGGCCAGGTGTCAATACTCGGTCCCCAGCCGCCCTGATATCTCCTGTCAACTTCCCCACACACACTTTTCTTAGCCCGACCTGCTTTAGGGCAGCATTGGACGAGCCCACCAGAGAACAAGACTCCTCCGGTGGGCCCTGGCTTCTCCATCAGGGGTGTTGAGAGTGCCAAGGAGGAGCATGATGATGATGATAGAAGTTAGCATCTGCTTTGTTTTCTTTTAATGCAAGCATAAGTGTGCAGCCTGCCACCCACCCACCCCCAGGCTGCAATGCCATACTGCTAGCTTGCACTTGAAATGGGGCCTTTTAGTTTGGAGGAGGCCGAAGCTGGCCACTACCTCATGGCTGCTTCGGCAGCGAGGTATCCATACTCAGTCCCCAGCCGCCCTTATTTGTCCTGGTGTGCCTTATACATAAGATTAAGCGTGCATACCAAATGTTACCTGTGCCCTCCCCAGTGCATTTAGTAGGAAGGACAGCCTATTCCGCTGTAGTGTGTGCATGCCAAACCCCTGTTCATGGTACATGCGAAGATGCCTACCACCCTGCACCTGTCGTTGCAGACTTGCAACTATCCCCGTTCAAGTCCTTGTCCCAGGGCAGTGTTCAATTGTACCTCTCCTATTCCTTGCAATGCAAGCACAAGTATGTAGCCTGCCACCCACCCACCCCCAGGCTGCAATACCATACTGCTTGCTTGCACTTGAAATTGGGCCTTTTAGGCATGTGGAGGCGGAATCTGGCCACCACGTCATGGCTGCGTTGGCGGCCTGGTATCCATACTCAGTCCCCAGCCGCCCGGCAGCCGGGTGTCCACACTCGGTCCTCAGCCGCCAGGGGGCGGCCGGGTGTCCATACTCGGTCCCCAGCCGCCCGGCAGCCGGGTGTCCACACACGGTCCCCAGCCGCCTAGGGGCAGCCGGGTGTCCGTAAACAGTCCCCAGCCGCCCCTATTTCTCCTGTCAACTTCCCCCGCACATACTTTTCTTAGCCCGGCCTGCTTTAGGGCAGCATTGGACGAGCCCACCAGAGAACCAGACTCCTCCGGTGGGCCCTGGCTTCTCCATCAGGGGAGTTGAGTGCCAAGGTGAGGAGCATGATGATGATGATAGAAGTTAGCATCTGCTTTGTTTTCTTGGAATGCAAGCGCATGTATGTAGTAGCGGCTAGACCTGAGGTGGTCAGCGTTCTGGCGCAAATCCTACCTCCTCCGAGGATTGCTGGATGTTTTCCTGCTACTATCCCAGTTCTATGACTCCTGTTAAAACAAAGCTTCAGGTGATAAATGATGGATGAGGTTGTGGCAAAGGAGAAAGAGCAGGAGGAACAGGGACCATTCACATCAATATCAGGCCAGTCAACCACATATGTCTTGTAGGATATGTTTCTGTAACAAAAGGAGCGGTTCGGCAACACAGTTATAGGGCATACAGTGAGTGCAATGCCTACCAAAAATTTTGAGGCACTCCAATGCCCCTTGGAAATGACATGGAGGTCAGAGGGCCTTAACTAAACTGTTTTTTTTCCATTTATAGCAACTGGGTCTCCTGTACACTGTTGGCCTAAGCAGTGAATGGAAGGCTTTCCAAAAATTATGAGGAACTGCAATGCCCCTTGAAACAGACGTGGATTACAGAGTACTAAAAACCTTCTACCCATTATTGGGGAGTGGGTCTCCCTTAGTTTTCACCTTTGCATTGAAAAACAAAAGCTGACTAAAATTAGGAGAAAATGCAATGCCCGTTGGAAGAGTCGTGGAGGTTAGAGGTAATTAAAAACAACATTTCAATGCCCTTGGAAGTGCTGTGGAGTTCAGAGTGGCTTAAGAAGACGCTTTTAATGCCCCTTAGAAGAGACGTGGAGGTCACAGTATCTTAACAAGACAGTTTGAATGCCCCTTGGAAGAGACGTGGAGGTCACAGTAGCTTAATAAGATGGTTTTAATGCCCCTCGGAAAAGTGGTGGAGGTTGCAGTAGCTTAACAAGATGGTTTTAATGCCCCTTACAAGAGCCATACAGTACAGCATCTTAAAAACATTATTCCCATTATTGGGGAGTGTATCTCCCATAGTCTTTGCTTATGCCTTCCAAGCAAAAGCTGCCAAAAATTAGGAGGAAATGCAATGCCCGTTCGAAGAGTCGTGGAGGTTAGAGTTAATTAAAAACAACATTTCAATGGCCCTTGGAAGAGCTGTGGAGTTCAGAGAGGTTTAACAAGACGCTTTTAATGCCCCTCAGAAGAGACGTGGAGGTCCCAGTAGCTTAACAAGAAGGTTTTAATGCCCCTTGGAAAAGTGGTGGAGGTTGCAGTAGCTTAACAAGACGGTTTGAATGCCCCTTGGAAGAGACATGGAGGTCCCAGTAGCTTAACAAGACGGTTTGAACGCCCCTCGAAAGAGACATGGAGGTCCCAGTAGCTTAACAAGACGGTTTGAATGCCCCTTGGAAAAGTGGTGGAGGTCGCAGTAGCTTAACAAGACGGGTTGAATGCCCCTTGGCCGAGACGTGGAGGTCCCAGTACTTAACAAGACTGTTTGAATGCCCCTCAAAAGAGACGTGGAAGTCCCAGTAGATTAACAAGACGGTTTTAATGCCCCTTGGAAAAGTGGTGGAGGTCGCAGTAGCTTAACAAGACGCTTTTAATGCCCCTCGGAAAAGTGTTGCAGGTCGCAGTAGCTTAACAAGACGCTTTTAATGCCCCTCAGAAGAGACGTGGAGGTCCCAGTAGCTTAACAAGACGGTTTTAATGCACCTTGGAAAAGTGGTGGAGGTCGCAGTAGCTTAACAAGACTTTTAATGCCCCTCGGAAAAGTGGTGGAGGTCGCAGTAGCTTAACAAGACGCTTTTAATGCCCCTCAGAAGAGACGTGGAGGTCCCATTAGCTTAACAAGATGGTTTTAATGCCCCTCGGAAAAGTGGTCGAGGTCACAGTAGCTTAACAAGAAGCTTTTAATGCCTCTCGGAAAAGTGGTGGAGGTCACAGTAGCTTAACAAGACGCTTTTAATGCCCCTTACAAGAGCCATACAGTGCAGCATCTTAAAAACATTATTCCCATTATTGGGGAGTGGGTCTCCCACAGTCTTTGCTTATGCCTTCCAAGCAAAAGCTGCTGACAAAAATAAGGACGGAGGAACTTTCAATAATGGCAACACAGACCACGGTCACCCTGGTGGTATAGTGGTGGTGGAGGCTGAGGATAAGGAGAAGAACATAAAACAGCCGAAATGAGGAAGCGTATACCCATGTGTGGGTGTGAAGCGGTGCATGTGAATACAGCTCCCGAAATAACACAGTGGATTTGACTTTATGTTACTCTGCTATCATTTGGTGGTGATGAGAACTGTGTGGCCCAATGCAGCCCTTGTTCATTTTGATAAGGGTGAGCTTGTCAGCATTGTCAGTTGACAGTCGAGTGAGCTCATCAGTTATAATTCCCCCAGAGGCACTAAAAATACGCTCCGATAACACGCTAGCGGCAGGGCAGGCCAGGACCTCCAAGGAGTACAGAGCGAGTTCATTCCAAGTGTCCAGCTTGGATACCCAATAGTTAAAAGGCACAGAGGAATCACGGAGGACGCTGGTACGGTCGGCAAGGTACTCCCTCACCATCTTTTGAAACTTTCCGCTCCTAGTGAGAGTACCCCGCACCTCAGGGCTTGTAAGCTGGGCGGGACTCAGAAAACTGTCCCAGAACGTTGACAGTGTTCCCCTGCCTCTGCTGGATTGGAGTTGCCTCTCTCTCGCTTGTACGCCTTGGTTGGTCAACAAACTGTGACCTCTGCCACTAGCGTGTTCAGATGGGAATTTTTTTAACAGTTCTGCAGCAAGGGCCTTCTGGTACTGCCCCATTTTTGTAGACCTCTCCACCTCAGGAATAAGAGAGTGAAAGTTCTCCTTGTAGCGGGGGTCTAAAAGTGTCACCAACCAGTAATGACTGTCACCCAACATTTTGACAATGTGAGGGTCACGGTTAAGGCAGCGTAACAAAGTCAGCCATGCATGCCAGACTGGTAACGGGCAAGACTTCCATGTCCTCACCAAGATGATGACTGACCATGCTCTCCTCCTCCTCCTCCTCCCCCCTGTCCTCAGGCCACCCACGCTGAACCGACGGTATGACAGTTGTACAGGTACTACCGTTTACAGCGCATGATACAAGCTCCTGTTCTTCCTCCTCCTCCTCCTCTCCCTCATTGTCCCCCAATGCACGTTGGGATGAGATGAGGCTGGGCTGTGTGTAATCGACTGCTGCAATGCCTCCTCTTTAATTCTCTGCAGAGAGCGTTGCAAAAGACAAACAAGTGGAATGCTGACGCTAATGATGGCATCATCGCCACTCACCATCTTGGTGGACTCCTCAAAGTTTGTCAAGATGGTACATATGTCAGACATCCAGGTCCACTCCTGAGGTCTTGTGTGTGGAGTCTGACCTGAATATCGACGGCCTTGTTGCAGCTGGTACTCCACAACTGCTCTCTTCTGCTCACAAATCCTTTGCAACATGTGGAGGGTAGAGTTCCAACGTGTGGGGACATCACACACCAGTCGGTGTGACAGAAGCTGCAAATACTGCTGCCATACAGCAAGGGCGGCGGAAGCTGTAGCCGACTTGCGAAAATGAGCTGACAGGCAGCATACTTTGACGAGCAGATCTGGCAACTCGGGGTACGATTTAAGAAACCGCTGAACCACGAGGTTCAGCACATGAGCCAGGCATGGTATGTGTGTGATCTCACCACACCTCAGAGCCGCCACCAGGTTACGGCCATTGTCACACACGACCATGCCTGGATGTAGGTTCAGCGGTCTCAGCCACAGATCTGCCTGCTCTTTCACAGCTGTTCACAACTCACAAGCAGTGTGAGGTTTCTAACCTAAGCTTAGGAGTTTCAGCACAGCCTGTTGCCGCTTGGCGGAGGCAGTACTGCAGTGCTTCCAGCTTGTAACCGATGTGGTGATATCTGAGATGGAGGCTGAACATGAGGAGGAGGATGATGCGCAGGAGCTGTACACTGTGGGGGCAACTCTGACTGACATAGGGCCCGCAATCCTCAGTGTGGGGAGGATGTGTTCCGTCCCAAGGTCTGACTGGGTCCCGGCTTCCACTATGTTTACCCAGTGTGCCGTCAAGGAGATGTACCGTCCCTGGCCACAAGCACTTGTCCACGTGTCCGTTGTCAGGTGGACTCTCCCAGTAACTGCGTTGTTGAGGACACGGCAGATGTTTTCGGACACGTGCTTGTGTATTGCGGGGACCGAGTACCGAGGGACAGCCACTGCCATAAGGTTGCGGAAGGATTCCATCTCCACCAGCCTAAAAGGCAGAATTTCCAACGCAAGCAGTCGTGAAATGTGCGAATTTAGGACTGTGGCCTGTGGGGCGTTAGCTGCGAATTTCTGCTTTCGTTCAAAGGTTTGGGATATGGACAATTGAACGCTGCGGTGGGACGTGGACGTTGATGCTGTTTCTTGAGAAACTGCCATAACAAGTGAAGACTGAGAGGAAGGGGCATCTTTGCATGCAGTATGGACAGGGGATTGCCTTGCACACACAACAGGGGGTTCTATTGCACGCACAACAGCGGAAGAAGCAGTGGTGACACCCGCTGACACTGGTCATGGACCCTGGAGTTCGCCCCACAAAGTCGGGTGCTTTGCTGCCATGGGCCTGATCATGCTGGTGGTGGTCAGGCTGGTAGTTTTGTCACCGCTGCTGATGCTGGCATGGCAGGTGGTACAAATGGCCTTTTTGGGGTTATCAGCAGAGTCTTTAAAAAAAATTCCAGACTCTGGAAGACTTACAGGTTGTACTGGCAACGTCCCTCGTGTTGGTGTTACGGGGAACTGTTGCCCGCCTTCTGTGTGAGGCCACCACACTGCTTCTTCCTGCCTGTTGTGGTACTCTGCCTCCCTCCTCCTGTGTGCTGCTGGCCTCGCTCTGCATGTCCTCCTGCCACGTTGGGTCAGTTACTAGATCATCCACCACCTCCTCCTCTTCCACTTGCGCACCACGATCCTCCTCCTCACTTCCGGGCAAATGTGTCTCGTCATCGTCCACCTCTTGTGACAAATTGCCAGCGTCGACTTCCTGTGGCCGTGGCTGTTCAAATATTTGGGCATCGCTACATGGGATCTCCTCTTCCACCACTTCAAGCGGAGCAGGCGAGGGGCACAAATCGGGAAATGGACCAGTGAACAGCTCTTCAGAGTGTCCAAGTGTGGGATCAGTTGCTGTCTGACGACACTCGGCATGGTGGGAGAAAGCAGCATCAGGGTGAGGAGGAGTATGCGGTCGAGACTCACGGCTACTAAGAGTTGACCGTGTGGAAGACAGACCGGAGGCGGTGGTGCCCAGGTAACTGGAAGTATTACCTGCTATCCAATTAATAACCTGTTCACACTGATCAGTTCGCAATACTGGTGTTGTTCTGTGCTTCCCTAGTAATTCGGTCAAGAAGTGGGAGCGAGAAGATGTGGCTGTTGGTTGTGGCACATTTTCACCTTGGCCACGGCCCCGTCCTCTGCACGCACCATCACCAGAACGTCCAGTTCCACGTCCCTTGCCACGCGCCTTGCCCATTGTAAAGGAAGTAAAATAGCTTACACTCGCACTATCAATGGAAAAAGGGTAATAAAAAGTAGATTAGAACCGTGGAAGAGGAAAACCACAGTTCTATTTCTCTGGCCTACACCCGACTCTTTTAAACAATCTGAACAATCAGGGAGAAACTATTACTGTTTTTCTTTACGGAAAAAATACCAAAAGCTGAATAATAGAGATTTTTTACCGTGGAATGGCAAAACCACAGTTATTGTTTACTGGGGTATACCAGACAATTTTAAATAGATATATTTGCGGTTGAACAGTGAGCGACACACTCAATTCTTTTTTTTTTTTTTTTTTTTTTTTTAAGGTAAAAATGGCCCAAAAGTGGATAATACAGAGGTTTGAACCGTGGAACTGCAAAACCACACTTGTATTTCTCGGGCCTACACCAGACTATTTTCAACAGGGATAATACAGAGATTTGACCCGTGGAACTGCAAAACCACAGTTCTAGTAATCCGGCCTATACCAGACTATTTTCAACAGATATATTTGAGTCTGAACAATCAGGAGACACTACTGTTTTTCTTTACGGCAAAAAATGCCAAAAGAAGGATAATACAGAGATTTGACCCGTGGAACTGCAAAACCACACTTGTATTTCTCGGGCCTACACCAGACTATTTTCAACAGATATATTTGTGTCTAAACAATCAGGAGACACTACTGTTTTTCCTTACAGCAAAAAATGCAAAAAAGCAGGATAATACAGGGATTTGACCCGTGGAACTGCAAAACCACACTTGTATTTCTCGGGCCTACACCAGACTACTTTCAACAGATATATTTGTGTCTGAACAATCAGGAGACACTACTGTTTTTCTTTACAGAAAAAAATGCCAAAAGAAGGATAATACAGAGATTTGACCCGTGGAACTGCAAAACCACAGTTCTAGTAATCTGGCCTACACCAGACTATTTTCAACAGATATATTTGTGTCTGAACAATCAGGAGACACTACTGTTTTTCTTTACAGAAAAAAATGCAAAAAAGCAGGATAATACAGAGATTTGACCTGTGGAACTGCAAAACCACAGTTCTAGTAAGCTGGCCTACACCAGACTGTTTTCAACAGATATATTTGTGTCTGAACAATCAGGAGACACTACTGTTTTTCTTTACGGCAAAAAATGCAAAAAAGCAGGATAATACAGAGATTTGACCCGAGGAACTGCAAAACCACACTTGTATTTCTCGGGCCTACAACAGACTATTTTCAACAGATATATTTGTGTCTGAACAATCAGGAGACACTATTAATTTTTTTTTATGGCAAAAAATGCCAAAAGCAGGATAATAGAGATTTTTTACCGTGGAACAGCAAAACCACAGTTATAATTTACTGGTGTATACCAGACTTTTTTAAATATATATATTTGCGGCTGAACAGTGAGCGACACACTCTCTTTTTTTTTTTTATATACAAATGGCCAAAAAGTGGATAATACAGAGGTTTGAACCGTGGAACTGCAAAACCACACTTCTGTTTCTCTAGCCTACACCAGACTACTTTCATCAGATATATTTGTGTCTGAAAACTCAGAGAGACACTTTTTTTTTTTTTTCTTTTTTTTTGGAGAGGGGGGGAAGGTTAATAAGACGGGTATTTGTACAGTGTGAAGGAGGAAAAAAAAAAAAGTGGATTTAGATGAAAAAAAAGGATTTTTCCTGGCCCCCGAGACCTGGAGCTAAGTCCAGCAATTTCA
Source organism: Phyllobates terribilis (assembly GCF_046119375.1). Classification (NCBI taxonomy): domain Eukaryota; kingdom Metazoa; phylum Chordata; class Amphibia; order Anura; family Dendrobatidae; genus Phyllobates; species Phyllobates terribilis. The sequence goes on from NW_027362761.1 coordinate 808,270,278, forward strand.
GCAACAGGAGCACACAGGACTGTAATGCAGCATTTGCTGGTATAACCACGGCGTCTCCTATACAGCCTGCCTGCCTGATATCTGGAATGGATATTAGTCCTGAGAAGGACTGTTTGTTTGATCTGGCAGCCTTTACGGACCCAACACTAACTATTTTGCAGAATATATCTCTCCCTAAATCAGCAGCGCTGTCCCTACACTGTCTGATCCGGAGCGACTGTGTCCAAGATGGCGGCACCCGGTTTTAAATACTCGAGGTGACGCTGTGCGGCCAGCCAATCACTGTAATGCCCACAAACAAAATGCGGCATTACAGTGACTGGCTGGCAATCCCTGCATGTTCATTGGCTCTGTAAAGAGCGCCAAACATGCAGGGCGGAGACCCGAGCTCCCGCCCGAGTAACCCGGAAATGCTCGGTGCTCGCCGAACATCCCGAGTAGCGTGATGCTCGGGCGAGTACCGAGCAGTGTCGAGCATGTTCGCTCAACACTAGTTAACACATTAGGTCTCATCAACCATATTTCAAAGATACCAGCGTTTACAGGATGATAATCCGTGATAGACTCACTGTTCTGGTGTACAGTCCAGGACAGATAACCACTTTTAGATAGTAAACACTTGTGGGTTAGTCCGTGCTATTTACGCCAAGCGTGGATGCGCGCTGCAGTGTTCAGGATGTCCCGGCCGGTGACTCACATGACACTGGAATCAGCGAGCCGGAGCAAGTGGTGTGTGATGTCACATTCTTCACTAGGTACAGATCTCTTTTCATTTTTAGTGAAAAGCAAACAGTTCAATGTCATGATTCAGACCATTAGGAACAAAAGTGTTGACATTGAATATCCACTTTAACTCAATACGAGACATTAATGATATATAATATCCCCACCTCCAATTTTTAGGGACATGTTTCAACTCAAAAAAAGTAACGCCTTTAAGTGATTGTTTAATAAAAAAATGACATGACAGGGAATGTCCCTTAAAACCCCGTTTAATATTATAAATGTGTCCCCTAATGAGCTCCGAGAGAGATCTTTTGGTGCGACCTACATAAATCTTCCCACAAGAGCAAATAATCGCATAAATGCCCCCTCTCTAGTGACAAGAAATGCGGTCATTAATAGGGAAGGATTTAGTACCAATTGAGTTTTTGATGTTTTAAAATTATTTATATTTATTAGAGGTGTTTTTGCATCCATAGCAATAACCACACCGATAAAAGCTTTTAGAAATGTATTGAAAATAATTTGTACTATTCATATAATGTTTGTTATTATTTTTATTTTGATTTCTATTTTTATTATTTCCTTTGTGAATAGTTGGAGCAATTAAATTGCCCACATTTTTTCCACTTGCAGCTTAAGGCTATGTGCCCACGATGCAGAAATGCTCCAGATTTTTCCTGAGCGTTTCTGCATCTCCCTGGCAGAAAAAACGCATGCGGATTTTACATTAGTTTTTCCTGCCAGGGACAAGCGGAAGTGAAGCGTTTTCCACATGAATTTCCGCATGCGAGTTGACAAGCGCTTTCCAAGCGATTTTAGCATCACTTGGAAAGTGCTTGACAACTTGGTCACACTATATAAATCCATGCAAACTGCATGGATTTATATACACTGTGTTCCAAATTATTATGCAAATAATATTTTCTCAGATTTTCCCAAATTACCTATATGAATTGCAGTCATTGTAATTTTCCAGTCAAATAACTATTAGAGTACAAGGATACTCAAGGTCCTGTATTGCCTGCACATGAGGAAAGCGACGTAGCGAATCAGAAAAAAAACTATACTACATTTCTAATTGGAGATATTTGCTAATATTATTATTATTTCACATACTACATATTGGGATAGGATCTTGGAGATGGGAATACCCCTTTAATTCTACCACTGAATACTCTGCAGCTATAAAAACTTTCTAAGCTATGGTTATAAGTGAATTACGGTTAATTAACTGTAGAAAAAGTAAGAAATAATTTATCAAACGATCAAATCTTACCTCTAAAAAACGAAAAGCAATTATATTGCTACAAGATAAACAAAACATAATCCGCCCAGCAGATAAGGGGGCAGTATAGTTATTTTAGACACTTCAACTTAACATGATGAATCCATGAGTCTATTGAGTGATGCTCAAACATATGAAAACTTAAAATGAGACCCTACTAATACATTTATTCAAGAATTGGGAGAACTACCGGCCTCAGGAAGCCGGGAAAGCATTCTAAATAAGAAGGAATTTGACTATAATATCATATATATATATACACATATATACAGTACAGATCAAAAGTTTGGACACACCTTCTCATTTAAAGATTTTTCTGTATTTTCATGACCATGAAAATTGTACATTCACACTGAAGGCATCAAAACTATGAATTAACACATGTGGAATTATATACTCAATAAAAAAGTGTGAAACAACTGAAAATATGTCTTATATTCTAGGTTCTTCAAAGTAGCCACCTGTTGCTTTGATGACTGCTTTGCACACTCTTGGCATTCTCTTGATGAGCTTCAAGAGGTAGTCACCGGAAATTGTCTTCCAACAATCTTGAAGGAATTCCCAGAGATGCTTGGCACTTGTTGGCCCTTTTGCCTTCACTCTGCGGTCCAGCTCACCCCAAATCATCTCGATTGGGTTCAGGTCTGGTGACTGTGGAGGCCAGGTCATCTGGTATAGCACCCCATCACTCTCCTTCTTGGTCAAATAGCCCTTACACAGCCTGGAGGTGTGTTTGGGGTCATTGTCCTGTTGAAAAATGAATGATGATCCAACTAAACGCAAACCGGATGGAATAGCATGCCGCTGCAAGATGCTGTGGTAGCCATGCTGGTTCAGTATGCCTTCAATTTTGAATAAATCCCCAACAGTGTCACCAGCAAAGCACCCCCACACCATCATACCTCCTCCTCCATGCTTCACGGTGAGAACCAGGCATGTAGAGTCCATCCGTTCACCTTTTCTGCGTCGCACAAAGACACGGTGGTTGGAACCATGTTGGAACCAAAGACATGTTAAAATCCCTTCTAGATTTTCATAACCATCTACACTCTGACTCAGTACAAATTAAATTTCTCCACAACATGGTCATCAAAGGAGAAGAAGACAGACTACACACTGACTAGTACGTCAAGGGTATTGATAAAAACAATCTTCTTTACTTCTTGAGCTGCCATCCTACAGAAAAAAAAACTCCATCTCCACATCACAATTCATGATGGTCCATATTATTGTCACTCAACCTGATACCAAAATCAGAAGACTTGAGGAGATGCACTCTAAATTCTGGACTAGAAATTATCCAGAGGGGGTTCTCAACAAGAGCAGAACTCTCACACCACAAAATTGTACCAACAAATTGGACAAACGCATAGCAATTGTTCATACTTTTCAATTGGGGTTAGCCACATACCTCTGAGTTCCAAAACCTATTTCTCCCTTGCTTTTCATGCCCTCACAATCTATGCAACAAATTGCTTAGAGCCGATATTGGTCCCTCAGCCCCCAGGTCAACTCAATCTAATTTTCTAACTCCCGAAAAAGGCATGCTCCCATGCCTCAACTGCTTACAATGCAATGTTTTAAAAGGGGACAAAGTATATCACCCCCAAATGGGCCAAGGTATCTCAGTCGAAGGATTCTTCACATGTAAGTCTACTTTTGTAATTTATGCCATAAAGTGCCCCTGTGACCTACTCTTCGTTGGAAAACCACACAACAGCTTAAGGATAGGATCTTACAGCACAGGTCCACCATTCGCTGTGAGACTTTCTCTTCCCCTTTCCTTCTACTTTCATAAGATGGGACATAGGTTCTACCATCTTAAATTCCTGGTTTTGGAACAGATCTCCCCCAATAGAAAGGGTTTTTAATCGGGTTGCGTGACGTAAGAAGGGAGAGGCTTTCTGGATCTTTACCCTTCAAATATTAGAACCGAAAGGTCTGAACAGAGAATTTGGTATGAACAGTTCTACTTAGTTTTACTCTTTTCCTTTGTAGGACTGCTTTATGTACAAAGAATCCTTAATACTTACCGATTTTTCTTTCTGGTGACAGTACTGCTCATAACTCATCCTAGACCATGAGACTCCTTCCAGCAACACTGGGTATTTAATAGCATCTCTACTTTTTTTCCTCTATCATCTCGGCCTTATTCTCTAATCAACCCCTTTGTCTGAGATCAATCCCCAGAGCACGAACCATCACCCCTTCACTAAGAACTATGTGATAAAGCATCAGCCTTAGCATTCTTAGTAACAGGGAGATATGTCACAGAGAAATTAAACTGAGCAAAAAAGAAGGCCCACCGGACCTGTCAAGTATTCAAGCACTTAGCTGCGTCAACATACAGTAAATTTTTGGGATCAGTAACACCTAGCCCCCTTCAACCAATGCCTCCATTCCTCGAAATCTCTCTTAACAACCAAGAGTTTCCGATTGCCTATATCATAGTTGGACGCTGCTTGTGAGAATTTCTGGGAAAAAAAGCACAAGGATGAAAGTAACTGTCCTTCTGTGAAAGAACAGCACTATTGTTGAGTGAGCGTGCTCGGATAAGCTGTCATACGAGCATCTTGTAGTGCTCTGCTAATATGCTTGAGTCCCTGTGGCTGCATGTTTTGCGGCGGTAGACAGATGCAACACATGCAGGGATTGCCTAACAAACAGGCAATCCCTCCAGGTGTTCCGTCAGTCTACCGCCTCAAAACATGCAAATGCAGGGACTCAAGCATATTAGCAGAGCACTACAAGATACTCGGATAACACTCGAGCATGCTCTGATAATACCTTATCCGAGCATGCTTGCTCAAAACTAAACAGCACCCATCTCCACGAAGAGGAGCCTACCTCAACAATAAAAGGCAAATCAACATCGGGTTGACTGAGGATAGGAGCTTTAGGAAAGGCTGTCTTGAGAGCAGCAAAAGCATCAACAGCCTCAGTAAACAGGAAGTGTCAGTATCCTTCTTGGTCATATCTGTAAGAAGTTTGACTACGAATGAGAAGTTCTTTATGTACTTATGATAATAATTAGCAAAACCTAAGAAATTCTGTAAAGCTTTAATATTAGTAGGTTGTACCCAATCAAGGACGGCCTGTACCTTAACGGGATTCATCTGAAAACCTTTAGCAGAAACACAATGACCCAAAAACTGAATCTGCTGCACCTCAAATTGACATTTCTCTGGCTTGGGAAACAAATGATTGTCATAAAGAACCTGAAGCACCTGTCAAACATGCTCCCGATGCTCCTCACGAGGACCTGAGTAAATCAAGATATCATCCAAGTATATCACCACAAATCTACCCACCAAAGAAGAAAAAATATAATTTATGAAGTTCTGAAACACGTCTGGACCATTGGTCAAATCAAATGGCATCACCAAATTTTCATACTGACCTTCGGGTGTATTGAAGGCCGTCTTCAACTCATCACCTTGGAGAACATGTATAAGGTTATTTGGCCCTTTCTGATCCAGTTTAGAAAACCACTTGGCCCCCGCTAGTTGATTAAACAGATCGGGAATAAGAGGTAATGGGCATGGCAGTGGAATCGGAGTCATTGTCCATTTTGGTGGAGTCGGAATAAAATGGACCAACTCCTAAAATATATAATAAATTGGGTATAGTAGTACAATGCAGTATGTGCTGTAAATGTTTTCATAAAAATTTGGGAAAGTTATGAAATGTTCTATTGCTGATCTAAGGATTTAGGCATTTAGTTGAGATAAATCTGTGCTGCACTTTATGTACATGCTCAGTAGTGAGGTAGTGCTGTGGAGTCTGAGTCGTGGAGTTGGAAGTCAGGGAAATTGAGGAGTCGGTGGTTTGGATTATGTACAGTAATCTTATTATCTCTCTAAAATCCAAACAAGGAAGCAAACCTTCATCTTTTTTCTTAAAGAAAAATCCCATGGTGACTAGTGATGTGGAAGGTCTTATGTGAGCCTTGGAGAAACTTTTTTGAATGTACTCATTCAAGGCATTTCTTTCAGGAAGAGAGAGGTTAAATACATGAAAATAAGCAATAGATCATATGATCTATGAGAGGGAAGAACTTCACATTCAGTCTCAGAAAAAAACATCCTCAAAGTCCTGATTAAAATCTGGAAAAAGAACTCATAGATGCCAGGGATTTAGATAAACAACTGGAAAAACAAAAATTAGCCCAAGACTTAATCTCGCAAGTCTCCCAATTGATGGTAGGATTGTGTTTCACTAACCAGTGCATACCCAACACATCTTTAGCTGGTAAGGAAGGAAACACCATGAATTAAATATATTCTTTGTGTAACACTCCCACTCATGCACACATAATCAACCTTAGAAGCAACATGATTTGGGGTAAGGGGAGAATTATCAATTGCAGATACTTGAATAGGATGACCAAGAATTGAAATGGCATACCCACACTCAATACTAAAATCACTGTCAATAAGATTTGAGGTGGAACCTGAGTCAACAAATGCAGAGGTAACAATAACTCCAGATTTGGTAACCAAAAACACAATCAGTAGTACGCATGAGAAAGAACTTCAAACATATGGAACCAGTGTCCTTAGATATTAATGTTTTTTTTCTCTTTACCGTTAAGAAATTCATTAATGTATCTGAACAATGAATCATTACATAAGACGTTCGATCGCAGTATAGACAGAAACAAGCAGGTGTTCCAAGTTCAATTCTCTTCTTGGACTCTTTGCAGGCCCCAATTTGCATCGGTTTTCCTGCCTCAATAGGATGAGAGGGAGAAGTCATTGAAACACCCTCAAATGTGTTCTTATCCCTAAGACATCTGTCCAACTCGAAAAGCACTGCCAGTTACATGGCCTCTTCCAGGGACAACGGAGAGGAACTATAAAACATCATATGTCATATCTGGCTAGAAAGACCCTGGCAGAATTGGAGAGACTGTGGAGAGGTAGGTCATTCCAGGAGGTTTCCATTGCCCAGCGTCTGAACTGAGCAGTAGTCCTCCACTTTAACATTTCCGTGAACCAACCTGCGGATTATTGATTCAGCAACAGTAACTTTATCGGCGTTCATCATAAATGAGCCCCAGAACAAAGAAAAAAGCGTGAACTGATTAAAACATTGGAGAATCCTCAGGCAGAGAAAATGCCCAAGCCTGAAGATCTCCACTGAGAAATGACAGAACAATACCCACGAGTTGACTCCTCCTGGATAAGGCAGGACGAAGATGAAAATACAATTTACATGAAGAAAGAAAGATGGAAAACTTACTTCGGTCCCTGTTGAAACAATCCAGTAAATTTACCTTAGGCTCAGAAGACTGTTGAGTGGAGAAGAATCTGCGTAGCGGTGGAGAACGTATGCTGTTGTTGCTGCTTGATGTCTGCCACCTCCAAAGAGAAGGAGGTGGCAGACACCGGAAGGAAATACCAGCAGGGGAAAGTATATAAAGGCACACCCGAAAGGTGATAGGGAAGACAAATAAGTAAATGAAAACACCTGTTACCCTCAAAAGACTGAAGCAAGGATAACAGACACTAAAAAGGGAAATAATGAATCTGTCAGGTTTCCAAGTTTTCTTTTTTAAGCAGACTAGTGCAGTATTGCAATCAATTCTGAAGGATAAAAGGAGATAATATGTAGTGGGAAAGAAACTAGCACAAATGTTAACAAAGGATTAAACTGATTTTTATCCATATTTTATACATAAAATGCCATGCTGGCAAACCAAGAGCTTTGCAAATGCATTTAATTTGTAAGTGCCAACAAAAATGGCATCACATATCACGTGAATGACAGAACTTTACTTCAGTGTCTAGACATACCCTGTTATATTGTATTACTGAATTATGGGCATGTGACACCCTTGCACATTATCGTGTTATCTTGAAGTGAAGAACTTGAAACCATTTAAACCCTCATGGAATTTAATCTGGTAAATGATTCTACAGAAGCTCAATTTCTACAGATGGTTCTAAAAGTCTGGTCCTAACTATGCTTTTACTGAACTTTTCACCAGATTAGGACTTCAATTGTGAAAATCAACGCCATGTATCCTAAAATTGTTAACCCTGCTTTAAATTCTCAAAAGTTGCTTGGAGCTGTATTTCAAGTATGTGTTACTGTTGGATCACTATTATTTGCCTCTTCTCTATATGTCAACTAGTTATAAGGGAACTAATATCTCAATAACTACACAACTGTGTTTTGAGGGTTCAGTCGCAATGCTCAGCCTAAGGCCACGACCCCACTATAAGTATTCGGTCAGTATTTTTTTCTCAGGAGTGGGAGCCAAAACCAGGTGAGGAACAATGAGAGAAAAGGTATACAACCCCTGGCAAAAATTATGTAATCACCGGGCTTGGAGGATGTTCATTCGGTTGTTTAATGTTGCTGAAAAAAAGCAGATCACAGACATGGCAGAAAACTAAAGTCATTTCAAATGGCAACTTTATGGCTTTAAGAAACACTAAAAGAAATCAAGATTAAAAATGTGGTACTCAGTAAGGGTAATTTTTTTCAGACCAAGCAGAGGGAAAAAATTATGGAATCACTCAATTCTGGGGAAAAAATTATGGAATCACCCTGTAAATTTTCATTTCCAAAACTAACACCTGCATCAAATTAGATCTGCTCATTAGTCTGCATCTAAAAAGGAGTGATCATACCTTGGAGAGCTGTTGCACCAAGTGGACTGACATGAATCATGGCTCCAACACGAGAGATGTCAATTGAAACAAAGGAGAGGATTATCAAACTCTTAAAAAGAAGGCAAATCACGCAATGTTGCAAAAGATGTTGGTTGTTCACAGTCAGCTGTGTCTAAAATCTGGACCAAATACAAACAACATGGGAAGGTTGTTAAAGGCAAACATACTGGCAGAACAAGGAAGACATCAAAGCGTCAAGACAGGAAACTTAAAGCAATATGTCTCCAAAACAGGAAATCCACAACAAAACAAATGAGGAACGAATGGGAGGAAACTGGAGTCAATATCTGTGACCGAACTGTAAGAAACCACCTAAAGGAAATGGGATTTACATACAGAAAAGCTAAACAAAAGTCATCATTAACACCTAAACAGAAAAAAACAAGGTTACAATGGGCTAAGGAAAAGCAATCGTGGACTGTGGATGACTGAATGAAAGTTATATTCAGTGATGAATCGCGAATCGGCATTGGGCAAGGTGATGATGCTGGAACTTTTGTTTTGTGCCGTTCCAATGAGATTTATAAAGATGACTGCATGAAGAGAAAATGCAAATTTCCACAGTCATTGATGATATGGGGCTGCATGTCAGGTAAAGGCACTGGGGAGATGGCTGCCATTACATCTTCAATAAATGCCCAAGTTTACATTGATATTTTGGACAGTTTTCTTATCCCATCAATTGAAAGCTTGTTTGGGGATGATGACATCATTTTTCAAGATGATAATACATCCTGCCATAGAGCAAAAACTGTGAAAACATTCCTTGAAAGAAGACACATAAGGTCAATGTCATGGCCTGCAAATAGTCCGGATCTCAATCCAATTGAAAATCTTTGGTGGAAGTTGAAGAAAATGGTCCATGACGAGGCTCCAACCTGCAAAGCTGATCTGGCAACAGCAATCAGAGAAAGTTGGAGCCAGATTGATAAAGAGTACTGTTTGTCACTCATTAAGTCAATGCTTCAGAGACTGCAAGCTGTTATTAAAGCCAGAGGTGGCGCAACAAAATACTAGTGATGTATTGGAGTGTTCTTTTGTGTGTTTGTTTTTCATGATTCCATAAGTTTTTCCTCAGAATTGAGTGATTGCATAATTTTTTCCCTCTGCTTGGTCTGAAAAAAAATTACCCTTACTGAGTACCACATTTTTTTCTTGATTTCTTTTAGTGTTTCTTAAAGCCCTAAAGTTGCCATTTGAAATGACTTTAGTTTTGTGCCATGTCTGTGATCTGCTTTTTTTCAACAACATTAAACAACTGAATGAACATCCTCCGAGCCCGGTGATTCCATATTTTTTGCCAGGGGTTGTAATAGAAACAAGTGCACAAATTCTGTATTTATCACCCACTCCTGATTTTGGCTCCTACTCCTGAGAAAAAATACTGACCGAATACTGATAGTGGGGCCGTGGCTTATCCAAGTGTCTCCTGACCTGAACTAATATCTTCATATATGCCTATAAAACTGTTAGGGCCATGAGATGCGTGATCAGGCTGGGTATTGCATCGGAACCGTTAAATACAGTTGTGTGAATGCACTCTAAAGCAGCATTTGTACTGAAAAATTATAGTGAGAATTTTTAAGAATTATCTTACACGGTAAAGAGGCAGGCAAACCCTTCTTAAATAACATATTCCCAAGTGTAAAATAAAAATAACAGACACTCACCTCGACTGGTGCTGTTCCAGCGTAGTTGACGTTGCATTTCCCAGGCCTCGTGTGACAGTGTTATACCACATGAGTACTGTGCTTGGATGTCCAAAGTTAAAAGAACTACAATATGTTTGCAGCCACTAATGGGTTGCAGTGCTTATGTGGTATAATGTCAGATGAGCTCCGGGAAATTTGGTGCTGACATAGCTGTATTGGCACTATTGCAGGAGGTATCTTGTTTTCAATTTACCCTGGGGAATCCAGTATTTAAAGGGGTTGTCCACTACTTGAACAACCCCTCTACAATTGCTATATTTCCTCGTATAAAATAAAAACAGATGATACTCACCTTCAGTGCTGTATCAGCAACATTGACGCCTGGTCTCCCGTAACAGTGTTATGCCACGTGATCAGGGGTGGATTAAGAGTTGCAAGGGCCCCGGGCAGTTTAGAAGGCGCGCCCCCCCCCCCCCACACACACACACACACCTGATTTATCATGTGACATGTCACATGATCCCCTGTGATAGATCATGTGATAGTTCACGTGAAATTCATTTGGCACAATATTAATTATATTTTTTTTTAGGCTGTGTGCCCACTATGCATTTTTTAAGCGTTTCCGCAGCGGCAATTCCACTGCAGAAACGCTTGAAAAACGCTTGGTAGAAGGTCTGCCATGTTCCCCAATGATAATCCGCATGTGCTGTGTATATGCTGCGGAAATTTCCACTGCGGATTATCATTGCGGAATAATCCGCAGCATTACCAATTATTTTGCGGAAGCGCGGCGTTTTCGCCGCCATTGACTTGCATTAGAACGCATGGAATCCGCATCCCTGCATCTGTAGATGCGGAATCCATGCGTTTCAATGTGCGGATGGTACCCGGGTGTGGAGGACAGGAGACTCTCCTCCGGACCCGGGTACCATAGAACCTGTAAAAAAAAAGAATAAAATAAAAACTAAATATTATACTTACCTTCTGATGGCCCCCGGTGTTTTTATCCGATGCGTCCTGGCTTGCCGGCAGCTCGCGATGGTCTGAAAAGGACCTGCCGTGACGTCATTTAGTCATGTGACGGGTCACGCGACCGCTGACGTCGGCAGGCCATCAGAAGGTAAGTATATATTTTTTATTTTTTACCATTCTTTTATGGTCACACTATATAAATCCATGCTGGTTGCATGGATTTATATAGTGTAAGGCTATGTGCCCACGATGCAGAAATGCTCAGGATTTTTTCCTGAGCGTTTCTGCATCTCCCTGGCAGAAAAAAACGCATGCGGATTGTACATGCGTTTTCCTGCCAGGGACATGCGGAAATGGAGCGGTTACCCACTGACATTTCCGCATGCGGATTGACAAGCGCTTTCCAAGCGATTAGCATCACTTGGAAAGTGCTTGTGACAGCTAGGTCACACTATATAAATCCATGCAAACAGCATGGATTTATATAGTGTGACCCGAGAGAGAGGTAAAAATAAAAAAATAAATGCATACTTACCCTCCGATGGCCCCCGGTGTCCCGCTCACTCCGTTCTCCCTTGTCGGCAACAGTGAATTGAAAGACCTGCCGACGTCAGCGTAGCGTGACCCGTCACATGACTCTGACGTCAGCGCACGTCCTTCAACTCACTGCAAAGTGTCAGGAACCAAGCAGGAGCGCTGCGCGGGCCGACAGAAGGTAAGTATACATTTATTTTTTATTTTATTCTTTTTTACAGATTTTTTAATGGTACCTGGGTGTGAAGGAGAGTCTCCTCTCATCTACACCCGGGTACCATCCGCACATTAGAACGCTTGGATTACGCATCTACATATACAGTAATACGTAATCCATGCGGTCTAATGCAAGTCAATGGCGGCGAAGACGCAGCACTTCCGCAAAATAATTGGTAGTGCTGCGTTTTTTTCCGCAATGATAATCCGCAGAGGAAATTTCCGCAGCATGTGCACAGCACATGCGGATTATCATTGGGGAACATTGCTTCCCTTCTACCATGCGTTTTTAATGCGTTTCCGCAGCTGCAAAAACGCTGCGGAAACGCATTAAAAACACATCGTGTGCACACAGCCTAACCAAGTTGTCAAGCACTTTCCAAGTGATGCTAAAATCGCTTGGAAAGCGCTTGTCAACCCGCATGCGGAAATGCAAGTGAAGAACGCTTCACATCCGCATGTCCCTGGCAGGAAAACGCATGTACAATTCGCATGTAAAATCTGCATGTACAATCCCGCATGTAAAATCCGCATGCGGTTTTTCAGCCAGGGAGATGCAGAAACGCTCAAAAAAAATCTGGAACATTTCTGTATCTATACACAGCGGGAGGCTGCACGGTGCCATCTATACAAAGCGGGAGGCTGCACGTAGCCATCTATATACAGCGGGAGGTCGCACGGTGCCATCTATACACAGCGGGAGGCCGCATGGCGCCATCTATACACAGCGGGAGGCCGCACGGCGCCCCCCCCAGAGACAACAGGAGGCCGCACGGCGCCATCTATACTCAGCAGGAGGCCGCACGTAGCCATCTATACACAGCAGGAGGCCGCACGGCGCCATCTATACACAGCGGGAGGCCGCACGGCGCCCCCCCCCAGAGACAGCAGGAGGCCGCACGGTGCCATCTATACTCAGCAGGAGGCCGCACGTAGCCATCTATACACAACGGGAGGCCAAACGTAGCCATCTATACACAGCGGGAGGCCGCACGGCGCCATCTATACACAGCAGGGGGCCGCACGGCGACATCTATACACAGCAGGGGGCCGCACGGCGACATCTATACACAGCAGGGGGCCGCACGGCACCATCTATACACAGCAGGGGGACGCACGACGCCATCTATACACAGCAGGAGGCCGCACGGCGCCATCTATACACAGCAGGGGGCCGCACGGCGCCATCTATACACAGCAGAGGGCCGCACGGCGCCATCTATACACAGCGGGGGGCCGCACGGTGCCATCTATACATAGCGGGGGGCCGCACGGCGCCATCTATACACAGCGGGAGGCCGCACGGCACCATCTATACACAGCGGGAGGCCGCACGGCGCCCCCCCAAGAGACAGCAGGAGGCCGCACGGCGCCAACTATACTCAGCAGGAGGAAGTCACACATGCAGTCACGCACACACACAAACATATACAGACATATACATACACGCATAAACACATTTGAAACACAAAAATACATATAAACAGACATCACACAATGATATCTGCCTGCACACGCACGCACGCATACACACACCATCCCCCGGCTCCATTCCTCCTGCCTGCTCTGACTTCTCCGGTGCAGCGCTGCAGGCCGGGCGCGCACTGCGTGACGTCACAGCTAGGAGACACGGCCGCGCACAGGGCCGTGTCTCCTAGCAGTGACGCGGCCGGGCCAGCACAGGGAAGTTAACTGCTGCAGTGCTGGCCCAGCCGATGAAGAAGTAGCGGCGGCTGCTGCTGGGGGAGCGGTCCGGGGCCCCCCCCTCCCGCCACTGCTACCGGTATGTGCCGCGGCGGCCCGCACATATAATGAGGGCAATCCGGCATTAGACAACCCGCCCGGAGCTGCGGGCCCCCTGCAGGCTCGGGGCCCCGGGCGGTAGCCCGGATTGCCCTCATTATAATCTGCCTATGCACGTGATACCTGCAGCCAATCTGGGGCAGCTTCCCTCTCACTCCGGACGAAACGAACACCCGGAAGAAGAGCTGCTGCTCCTGCTCTCTGTCTTCCTCCAGATGTCAGTTACGTCCAAAGTGAGAGTGAAGTGGCTCATTAGCGGCTGCTGATTGACTGCAGGGCTCATGTGACATACCATCACACAAGCCCCGGGAGATCAGGCCCTGATGTCCCAGGAACAGTGTCAGCACAAGAGAAAAGCATAAGATGTTTTTATTTTACGTTGGGGAATATAGCAATTGAGACATGGTTGTCTGAGTTGTGAACAACCTCTATGTCCAGGCTTGGCATGAAAGTCTGTAATCACTCTGACTATAGACTTGTGAACCTTCATGGCACGTGCTCAGGATTCTCCGGTGTCCAGTGGTCATGTGACCGCATGTATGCGATATTCATACTCCCAGCCAAACTCCAGACTAGACATGTGCGGCCTCAATCCATACAAGTGACTGGAGTGAAGAAGGGCATAGCTCATACTTGCAATGATATGACTAGTTGGTCTCACCGCCGGCACCTGAGAATCCTGACAGTGAGCGCTGTAAGGATTCACAAGTCTGCAGCCCCATAGAGTGACTGCGGGCTTTCGTACCAAACCAGGACAACCCCTTTAAGTATACACTTTACTAAATTGGTTGAGTCTATCTAGCATTTGATTGGCTAATTCCCCTATAAAATCTGGCACGTTAATAAAGGACTGAGCTTGATAATGACCCAACCATTGTCTCAGAATAGGACAAGTTTGTTTATGTAGGATACTGTCATTTCTTCCTTTCAAGATCTAGCCCTATTGCTTAAGGCCTCATCATATGAGATATCTAATGTACACAAAATCCTTAGGCCCCATTAAGAAGGGAGTAATTTTTCTGGCACGCAAAAAAACGGTCGAAAGTTCATCAGTGTTTTGGATCAGATTTTCATCAGTGATTTTCTCTTAGAAAAAAAAATTAAAAATGCATAAGCTGCCCATTAGTATGTTAAAGGCACATTTGAGTCACTCTAAAATGCTGTGGCGTGTCAGAGAAAAACATGCTTTAAAAGCCCTCAGGAATAGAGATTAGCCGGGCAGGCAGGTCCCCGGTGGCTTTTCTCCAGAACACTCCCCTTGAGCGACAAGTTGCTTCCTGCGTGCATGTATAGGGAGAGGCCTGTCAGTTATTGGCAGTAGGCAGGGGGGATCCACTAGGCACCCTGCTGTCCAACTCGTCTCCCATACGGATCAGTGTCCGTCAGCTATCAAAGTATGTTTTTCAATGAAACATAGCAGCGTTTCAGAGTGAAACATACCTGACTGAAATCATTTTGCCCAAGCATCGGGCAGCGAGTATCTGCTGTCAGATTCCGCTCTATCACTAACAGCACACAGATGCTATCCGAGATTTTCACAGACATATTAACTTGTGTAAGTAATTTTGTTCTGTGACTCAGATCAAAAACGGACATCTCTTAATGAATTTTTTTTGTGGACACACACGATCCATAAAACAACACGGACATGTGAGCAGCACCCTAGATCACAATGGGTACGTGTTCTAACCATGAAAAAGGAGATTTTTGTGTACTCCCCGTAAAATCTCTTTCTCTTAGCCTCTAATTGGGGGACACAGGACCATGGGTGTTATGCTGCTGTCCACTAGGAGGCGACACTATGCATAATCTGAAAAAGATTAACCGTGGCACCTCCTCTGCAGTATACACCCCTGGACAGCATCAGCCTTCTCCAGTTTTGTGCAAAAGCATTAGGAGGAACGTAACATGGATAACATAACCATGCCTATAAGAAGTCAACTATGTACAAGCTAAAAAAAAAAAAACAATATGAGAACTCAACATAATAACGGCCCGGAACAGGCGACAGGGTGGGAGCTGTGTCCCCCAATTAGAGGCTAAGAGAAAGACATTTTACGGTGAGTACACAAAAATCTCCTTTACTCTGTCGCCTCATTGGGGGACACAGGACCATGGGACGTCCCAAAGCAGTCCTTGGGTGGGAAGCAATGGACGAATATTGTGTAGACGGGCCCCTACAATTGGGGTACCGCTGCCTGCAGAACACATCTACCCAGGCTCGCGTCTGCTGAGGACTGGGTATGAACCCTGTAGTGTTTGGTAAACGTGTATAGGTTAGTCCAGGTGGCTGCCTTACACACTTGTTGTGCCGAAGCCTGGTGCCTAATGGCCCAGGAGGCCCCTACCGCACGTGTAGAGTGTGCCGCAATACCTGCTGGAAGAGGAGAATTTTTGAGGCGGTAGGCCTCTTGTATGGTGGATTTGATCCACCTGGCAAGGGTAGCTTTGGACGTTGGCAGACCCTTGCGGCTGCCTTCCAGAAGAAGGAAAAGAGAATCAGACTTCCGGATGGGCGAAGTCCTAGACACATAGATATGCAATGCCCTGAGAAGGTCAAGAATATGCAGAGCCTTCTCCACTATGAACCGGGACCGGACAGAGGGATGGCAGTGAAACTTCCTCATTGAGGTGGAAGTTGGACACAACCTTCGGAAGGAAGGATGGGACCGTACGGAGAACTACCTTGTCCTGGTAAAAAGCCAGGAAGGGCTGTCTGCAGGAGAGTGCTGTCAGTTCAGACACCCTGCGTAGCGAGGTAATTGCCACCAGGAAAACCACTTTCTGGGATAGAAGGCGGAGTGGGACTTCCCTAAGGGGCTCAAAGGGTGTCTCCTGCAATGCTGTCAGCACCAGGTTGAGGTCCCACGTTTCTAGTGGTCGTCTGTAGGGGGTAACCAATCGGGAAACCCCCTGAAGAAATGTTCTTACTTGCGGCTTGTTAGCAATGCACCTCTGAAAAAGCACTGAGAGAGCTGACACCTGGCTCTTAAGGGAGGCCAGGGACAGTCTGGCCTCCAGACCCGATTGAAGAAACCCAAGTACCCTGGGGAGGGAATAAGGGAATGGGGTCTGGCCACGAGATTCGCACCAGGTAAAGAAGGCTTTCCAGGTACGGTAATAAATCTTAGCAGAGGTTGGCTTCCGTGCCCTGATCATGGTTCCAATGACGTCCGGCGAGAACCATGACTGGGTTAGAACCCAGGTCTCAATGGCCACGCCGTCAAATTGAGGGCCCCTGAGTTCTGGTGGTAGAACGGGCCTTGTGACAGAAGATCCAGGCAGTCGGGGAGACGCCAGGGGACGTCTGCTGTGAGCTGTACGATGTCGGCGTACCATGTACGTCTGGGCCAGTCCGGTGCGATTAGGATGGTTGGAACGCCCTCTTGCTTGATCTTCCTCACCACTCTGGATATCAGGGGGAGAGGTGGAACAATGTACAGGAGCTGGAACTGGGTCCAGTCCTGAACCAGGGCGTACGCTCCTAGCGCCCGCGGGTCGTGAGTTCTGGCCATGAAGTTGGAGACCTTGGCATTGAAGTGGGATGCCATTAAGTCGGCGTCCGGAGTCCCCCAGCGAAGGCATATCTGTCGAAAAACTTCGGGATGGAGAGACCACTCTCCCGAGTCCATTCCTTGCCGGCTGAGGAAGTCTGCTTCCCAGTTGTCCACACCCGGAATGTGGATCGCACAGAGAACCGAACCTGTGTCTTCCGCCCAGTGGAGAATGTGTGTCACTTCTCGCATCGCCTGGGCATTGCGGGTCCCCCCTTGGTGATTCACATATGCCACAGCCGTGGCATTGTCCGACTGTACTCTGATGTGAGAGGCTGCTAGTAAGTGATGGAAGGCTCTCAATGCCAGGAGGGTGGCACGAATTTCCAAGATGTTGATGGGCATGGTCGCTTCCGCTGGGGACCACTTGCCCTGTGCTCTGTGGTGTAGGTGCACCGCACCCCAACCCGTCAGGCTCACGTCGGTGGTCAGAACCTTCCATTGACCCGTGAGAAAGGATTTCCCCTTTGTTAGTGAGGTTGGCTTGAGCCACCAGTGCAGGGACCTCCTGGTTGACAACGTCAGCTGGAACTCCCTGTCAAGAGAAAAAGGGTTCCTGTCCCATGACTTGAGGATGGCTAGTTGGAGAGGCCTGAGGTGAAGCTGGGCAAATGGGACCGCTTCTATTGCCGCCACCATCCTGCCAAGGACTCTCATGGCAAACCGGAGAGATCGAGGGGGTTTGCTGAGGAGAGTGCGAACTCCTAGACGGAGAGGCAGTGCCTTGTCCTTGGGAAGGAGCACTAGACCCCTGAAGGTGTTGAATAGCATTCCCAGGAAGGTCAGAGACTGACTTGGGATTGGTGATGACTTTTGTAGGTTGACTAACCAACCCAGGCGACTCAGAGTGTCGATTGTGATTGAGACGCTGAGCTCGCAGTCCTTGAAGGTGGGAGCCTTGATAAGGAGATCGTCCAGGTATGGAACGACTACTATGCTTCTGGAGTGCAGGACGTCCATGGTGGCTGCCATGACTTTGGTAAACACTCTGGGAGCCGTGGCGAGTCCGAACGGGAGAGCCACGAACTGGTAGTGGTCCTGGTCGATTGCGAACCTGAGAAATCTCTGATGGGCGGGTGCAATTGGTATATGCAGGTATGCGTCTTGTATGTCTATGGAGGAGAGAAATTCTCCCTTTTCCATGGATGCAATGATGGACCGAAGGGACTCCATGCGAAAGTGACGTACCCGTACATATTTGTTGAGCTGTTTTAGGTCCAGTATGGGCCGTACGCCGCCTCCTTTCTTGGGGACTACGAATAAATTGGAGTAGAACCCTCGGAAGCGCTCGGCTGCGGGGACCGGTACTATGACCCCTGCTTGAAGAAGCGAGAAGACCGCTTGGCGGAAGGCACAAGCCTTGGCTGGCGGTTTTGGGGGAACAGAAAGAAAGTCTGTTTGGTGGGTTGGAAGTGAACTCTACCTTGTATCCTGAAGACACTAGTTCCCTGACCCACCTGTCTTCTGTAATAGGCAGCCAGACTTGATGAAAGAGCAAAAGTCGGCCGCCTACAGGTGGGGTGTCTTCCGGAGTCCGTGAGTCATGATGAGGGGGAAGTCTGAGATTTTCCTCCTTTGAACTTTGACTGGCCTGCTTTTGACTGCCAGGTCTTGTCCGACTTTTGCGTCGACCGCGAGTTGTCCCTAAGTAGGATGCTCTTTTGTGCTGGCCGCGAGACGGACCAGCCCGAAGAGTTCCGAAAGGATCGGAATCAAGTTTGGTTACGCTTCTTGTAAGTGCGTTTGGGTTTCAATTGGGGGAGAGAGGTACTCTTACCCCCAGTGGCGCTGGAAATCATCGTGTCCAACAGTTCACCAAAAAGTCGACCACTGAGGTACGGGAGGTGCGTGAGGGACTTCTTTGAGGCTGCGTCTGCTTTCCATTCCCGCAGCCAGAGGATACGCCAAATTGCGATGGCGTTTGATGCTATCCCCGCTGCACCCCTTGCAGAATCCAGAGCTGCATGAAGCATGTAATCTGCTTCAACTGCTATTTGAACCGCTTGGTCCGACAGCTCAGGAGCAGATACTTGGAGGCCAGCTTGTAAATTTTGGGCCCAAGCCAGGATGGCCTTGGCAGCCCAAACTGAAGCGAACGCGGGAGGCCCCTGCGGCTTCGAAAATTGAACGAGCCATGCGTTCTACCTGCCGGTCTGCTGTGTCCCTGAGGGTTGAGCTATCTGGCAGTGAAAGGAGTGACTGTGCTGCTAGCCTAGATACCGGGGGATCCACTTTGGGTGGATCTGTCCATTTCTTGGTGGTCTCCTGTGGGAAAGGGTACCACGCCTCCAGATATTTGCGATTGGTAAACTTCTTCTCAGGCTGTGAGAACTGCTTTTTAAGGATCGACTTAAATTCTGGGTGGTCAAAGAAGTCCTTCAAAGGAAATCTTGTGTTATGGTGCCTCCGGGGGCGGATCAGAAATGTCCAGCACCCGATGGATGGACGATATTACGTCCTCAACTAGCGCTGTATTGCTAGGGGGGATTGGGTTCAGAGGCCCTTCAGTTTCCTTGTCTGAGTCGGTATCACAGATGCCTTCCGAATCCTGTGTATCACTAAGGCGTCTCCTGCTGGGTGAACCAGGGTGGAGGCCTTCTCTGGTTGGGGATCGCTGCGGAGAACTGCATTGTTTGTCCCTGGTAGTGGACGGTCTAGATGATCTGGAACTACGGTGTCTCTCGCTAGAAGGGGATGACCGTGTGCTATGGGATGACGCAGATGAACGTGACCTAGACGTGGATGTGCCCGGGTCGTCATGTCCCTGAGTCGAGCCTTCCCTTTGCTGGGTAGCGTTCATAGCCGAGGCATGACTCTGCAGAGCCTGAAGCAATGTGGAGGTTAGGTTATCTATAGACTGCGTCATAGATTGCGACATCTGACCCATTCCGGCGTGGCATTAGACACCGAGGTATTGGCAGGGGCTTTTTGGGGCTCTGGCACAGTAGTCTGGATGCAGTCCTGGCAGTGCGGGTACGTGCTGCCACTTGGGAGAGTATTGCTGCAGGCTGTACAGAGTGCATAATAGCAGTCCTGCCTGGTTCTCTTGGACCTTGAGCCCGGCAAAGTGCACTGGAGTGGCTATGCAGAGGGCCCCACAGGGGTGGCTATGCAGAGGAGCCAGGACTCACAGCCGAGGAAGAACTCCAGCTGTGATCTTATCCAACTGGTGTGCCCCTAGGTCCAGCGCCGAAGATCCACGGTCCTGTGCCCCCCGGAGACGGGCTGGTCTTCCCTTATCCTGCAGCAGATAATGGCCACTGGAGTAAAGTTGAGAAAGAAGGGGGGCGGAGAGCTGAAAAGGGCGGCAGAACTGTGTGAAATCGCGCTCTTTCAGTCTCGATCCGCCCCCTCTATGACACTGTAGTGTCATATTTGTCATCCGGGGGGCAGGCCGGGGAGAGGAGGTGGCTAGGCCGAAGCCGCGGCCTAAATTAGATGCCTGATGCCCAAAGGGACTGCAGGCCGGCACGGAAGTCCGGGAGGGGGCCGGATCTGAACCGGACCCCCGGATTTAAAGGCATGGATAGCGGTGGGGTATAAGCGGAAGGGGGAGCCCTGTGAAGAGTCCCCCTGAGACACCGTAGAGCTGGTGCTGCTGCAGAAACAGGGCGCAGGGAGGCCTGTGCCTCTGTTGAGTTCTGCCTGTGCTCCCCCCGGTCTCGACAGGAGCCCGCAGCAGGGCTGGGGTCCCTGGATTCAGCCGTAGTGTGCTGGCTGCTGGGAGCTGCTGCCAGTACAGGCCCTACTTGAGGCGTTTCAACCTAATACCCCTAGGGGGGGGATTAGGGAGGTGCTGTTGTCACCGCCAGGGGGCTATATCCTCGCCTCGACCTCAACCCAGAAACCAAAAGGAATTGGGGAAGGAGGGGGATCTCGACTTCGAACCAGCACCCGAGGGGCTGGGGAAGGAGCGACAAGGGGAATAGCCATCTCAACTTCAACCGTGCACCCCATAATAAGGGGACGAGGAAGGAGCCATGCCGGGAGTCTCGCAGTAGACCCACTTTTCTTCATCTGTAATCCCGTCGGTGAAAAACAGAGTAAAAGTTTTAGGTGTGCCTCCTATGCGACACTAAGCAAAAACTGAAGAAGGCTGATGCCGTCCAGGGGTGTATACTTCAGAGGAGGAGCCACGGTTAATCTTTTTCAGATTATGCATAGTGTCGCCTCCTAGTGGACAAAAGCATAACACCCATGGTCCTGTGTCCCCCAATGAGGCGACAGAGTAAACACGGATAGAACACGTATGGGAAAACATTTCAGCACCATTTAGCTGTCCAAAACACAAGCAATATACAGTACAGACCAAAAGTTTGAACACACCTTCTCATTTAAAGATTTTTCTGTATTTTCAGGACTATGAAAATTGTACATTCACACTGAAGGCATCACAACTATGAATTAACACATGTGGAATTATATACGTAACTAAAAGTGTGAAACAACTGAAAATATGTCTTATATTCTAGGTTCTTCAAAGTAGCCACCTTTTGCTTTGATGACTGCTTTGCACACTCTTGCCATTCTCTTGATGAGCTTCAAGAGGTAGTCACTGGAAATAGTCTTCCAACAATCTTGAAGGAGTTCCCAGAGATGCTTAGCACTTGGCCCTTTTGCTTTCACTCTGCGGTCCAGCACACCCCAAACCATCTCGATTGGGTTCTGGTCTGGTGACTGTGGAGGCCAGGTCATCTGGCGTAGCACCCCATCACTCTCCTTCTTGGTCAAATAGCCCTTACACAGACTTGAGGTTTGTTTGGGGTCATTGTCCTGTTGAAAAATAAATGATGGTCCAGCTAAACGCAAACCGGATGGAATAGCATGCCGCTGCAAGATGCTGTGGTAGCCATGCTGGTTCAGTATGCCTTCAATTTTGAATAAATCCCCAACAGTGTCACCAGCAAAGCACCCCCACACTATCACACCTCCTCCTCCATGCTTCACGGTGGGAACCAGGCATGTAGAGTCCATCCGTTCACCTTTTCTGCGTCGCACAAAGACACAGTGGTTGGAACCAAAGATCTCAAATTTGGACTCATCAGACCAAAGCACAGATTTCCACTGGTCTAATGTCCATTCCTTGTGTTCTTTAGCCCAAACAAGTCTCTTCTGCTTGTTGCCTGTCCTTAGCAGTGGTTTCCTAGCAGATATTTTACCATGAAGGCCTGCTGCACAAAGTCTCCTCTTCACAGTTGTTGAAGAGATGTGTCTGCTGCTAGAACTCTGTGTGGCATTGACCTGGTCTCTAATCTGAGCTGCTGTTAACCTGCGATTTCTGAGACTGGTGACTTGGATAAACTTATCCTCAGAAGCAGAGTTGACTCTTGGTCTTCCTTTTCTGTGGCGGTCCTCATGTGAGCCAGTTTTTTTGGAGCGCTTGATGGTTTTTGCAACTGCACTTGCTGACACTTTCAAAGTTTGCCCAATTTTTCGCACTGACTGACCTTCATTTCTTAAAGTAATGATGACCACTCGTTTTTCTTTACTTAGCTGCTTTTTTCTTGCCATAATACAAATTCTAACAGTCTATTCAGTAGGACTATCAGCTGTGTATCCACCTGACTTCTGCACAACACAACTGATGGTCCCAACCCCATTTATAAGGCAAGAAATCCCAATTATTAAACCTGACAGGGCACACCTGTGAAGTGAAAACCATTTCCGGTTACTACCTCTTGAAGCTCATCAAGAGAATGCCAAGAGTGTGCAAAGCAGTCATCAAAGCAAAAGGTGGCTACTTTGAAGTACCTAGAATATAAGACATATTTTCAGTGGTTTCACACTTTTTTGTTAAGTATATAATTCCACATGTGTTAATTCATAGTTTTGATGCCTTCAGTGTGAATGTACAATTTTCATAGTCATGAAAATACAGAAAAATCGTTAAATGAGAAGGTGTGTCCAAACTTTTGGTATGTACTGTATATCAGAGTCTGTTTAACGCCATTTAAATGTTTAACGCTGTTACAGGGCGGTATTCCGTATATTACTTGTTAATGTCAGGCTTAACTATTAATGACCAATACCCGGCTAATACCTCGCCTGTTACTTACTCCGATTCCTTTGCAATATAACTATACTGGCAACTAACAGACAAAACCGTGTTATCAATAAAGTCTACAGTGAATACACTACTAATTACCACACTAACACTGAATATAACAATAGTAACAATAGCACATAATACGGATATACAATTAACCCCACAATAGCCTAATTATACAGTGCTGTGCAAATTAATTGGGACAAAGCCAAAAAAACATATTTTTGAATATTTAATAATAAAATGTTATAATGCACTGTTACATACTAATTTTAGTAATAAATATGTCCTCCTTTAGCAGATATGAGATTTTCAATGCGTTTTGGCATTGATTCTACCAAGTTTTTGCATAAATTCTTCAATTCTTCATCATGGAAGCACACTTGTATGGCACTGTTTATCATGCGTTCTTTGGTTGTACAGTCCATTTTGCCAAGATGTCTCTTCACAATGCTCCACAAATTTTCTATAGGATTTAAGTCTGGTGAATTGCCAGGTCAGTCCAGCACTTTTACTTAATTTTCTTCCAGGAATTTCTTCACACACTTGGAATTGTGACATGGAGAAAAAGTACACTAAACCACTCCTCACAGAAACAAGCTCTCAACTGAAGCTGAGGGGGCAGCTAGCTGTTATTTTCTGACTAAAACCAGTCAAACCACATTTTGTTACTCACGGTTGTACACTCACACCTGTTCAAAGCAGTTAAAACTGGTTTGAATCACTGACTGGTAACCAACTTACGATTTTACTTAAAAAATGCTTTGTCCCAATTAATTTGCACAGCACTGTACTTTCTGCCCAATTACCTAAAAACATACATACATTAATAACAGCCCACCCGCCTATCACTAACTATTCCTACAGGGAACAAGGGGTTAACAGCAGTGATACTTAGTCGAATCCAGGTACGGTGAGGCTGCCAGGTACGAAGATCCGGCTTGAGTGAGAGGGAACACAGAGAGGGAGAGAGGGCACTTGATGTGGGAGCACCAGGGGACAGAGGGGATGCTGCAGTCAGACAGCAGTATCTGGGAGAGAGCAGGAGCTGAGGATGTGGAGAAGAAGCTGTGTGGAGAGCTGAGGCTGCTGCACACAGAGGCTGCAGGACAAGGGGACAGAAGAGGACCAGTGAGAGATTAGGAGTCTCAGAGGACGTGGAGGGCAGCCGCGGTGAGTAGCAGCAGCACTGTGGACACTGAGGGGTATATGGGCTGAAGCAGGGAAGTGTACAGTGCGGGCGTCGAGCAGGGCTGAGCGTTTGCTATAGACGATGGAGCAGAGGGTCACGTGGGGCTGAAGAGGGGAACAACGGCGGAGCAGGCAGGGAAGCTGCGGTGAGGATGTCAGGACTGAGGCTGGAGCGGGGAGACAGAGAGAGGACATGTGAGGCTAGAAGGGGACACAGAGGGGAGAGCGCTGCCACTGGATATTTAAATCCGGCGGGGCGCGCTCCCGTTTAGCCACGCCCCCCGCACGTGTGTATGCAGGCAGCAAGTGATGGCGTGATGCTATGACGTGATCGAGCCAGGCACCCGTGCACTTACTGGCGGCAGGGCACTTTGAAGTGCCGGGCACCCGCCCTGATATTACATCAGTGCTGGCGTCCAGACCCCCTGCAGGCAGCGGCTGTTGCCAGGACAAAGGATCTCTTTGGTTCTAGCATTGTGGCCATCTTCTGACATGGTAATTAACCATGTCATCATATAGCCACAGACAATAGATGGATATCTGTCCATCTTTTGATATGCCCAGACCTTTCTTGTCCTGGGCATATTTCAACAGTGGGGGCATTAACATATATGGTGAAATAGGGATTTGTGTGTGTGAGAACATGGGGACACACACATACAATGCTGGCCAAAAGTATTGGCACCCCTGCAATTCTGTCAGATAATACTCCGTTTCTTCCTGAAAATGATTGCAATCACAAATTCTTTGGTATTATTCTCTTCATTTAATTTGCTTGCAAGGAAAAAACACAAAAGAGAATGAAGCAAAAATCAAATCATTGATCATTTCACACAAAACTCCAAAAATGGGCCGGACAAAAGTATTGGCACCCTCAGCCTAATACTTGGTTGCACAACCTTTAGCCAAAATAACTGCGAACAACCGCTTCCAGTAACCATCAATGAGTTTCTTACAATGCTCTGCTGATATTTGAAGGGTGCATTCTCCAAACTGCCATTTTGAGATCTCTCCACAGGTGTTCTATGGGATTCAGGTCTGGACTCATTGCTGGCCACCTTAGAAGTCTCCAGTGCTTTCTCTAAAACCATTTTATAGTGCTTTTGGAAGTGTGTTTTGGGTCATTGTCCTGCTGGAAGACCCATGACCTCTGAGGGAGACCCAGCTTTCTCACACTGGGCCCTACATTATGCTGCAAAATTTGTTGGTAGTCTTCAGACTTCATAATGCCATGCACACGGTCAAGAAGTCCAGTGCCAGAGGCAGCAAAGCAACCCCAAAACATCAGGGAACCTCCGCCATGTTTGACTGTAGGGACCATGTTCTTTTCTTTGAATGCCTCTTTTTTTTCCCTGTACACTCTATGTTGATGCTTTTTCCCAAAAAGCTCTACTTTTGTCTCATCTGACCAGAGAACATTCTTCCAAAACGTTTTAGGCTTTCTCAGGTAAGTTTTGGCAAACTCCAGCCTGGCTTTTTTATGTCTTGAGGTAAGAAGTGGGGTCTTCCTGGGTATCCTACCATACAGTCCCTTTTCAATCAGACGTCGATGGATAGTACGGGTTGACACTGTTGTACCCTCGGACTGCAGGGCAGCTTGAACTTGTTTGGATGTTAGTCGAGGTTCTTTATCCACCATCAGCACAATCTTGCGTTGAAATCTCTCGTCAATTTTTCTTTTCCATCCACATCTAGGGAGGTTATCCACAGTGCCATGGGCTTTAAACTTCTTGATGACACTGCGCACGGAAGACACAGGAACATTCAGGTCTTTGGAGATGGACTTGTAGCCTTGAGATTGCTCATGCTTCCTCACAATTTGGTTTCTCAAGTCCTCAGACAGTTCTTTGGTCTTCTTTCTTTTCTCCATGCTCAATGTGGTACACACAAGGACACAGGACAGAGGTTGAGTCAACTTTAATCCATGTTAACTGGCTGCAAGTGTGATTTAGTTATTGCCAACACCTGTTAGGTGCCACAGGTAAGTTACAGGTGCTGTTAATTACACGAATTAGAGCAGCATCACATGATTTTTCAAAGGGTGCCAATACTTTTGTCCACCCCCTTTTTTAGGTTTGGTGTGGAATTATATCCAATTTGGCTTTCGGACAATTCTTTTTGTGTTTTTTTTCATTGAAGACAAATTAAATGAAGAGAATAATACCAAAGAATTTGTGAGTGCAATCATTTTCAGGAAGAAACTGAGTATTATCTGACAGAATTGCAGGGGTGCCAATACTTTTGGCCAGCACTGTATATGTATCTGCATGCATGGCATACAAGTACAACCCGGGACACTTCCCTTTACAATCCTCCTGTTGTCGAGAACACGACAATGAAATTTGAGGGAAGTGTTGTACTGGTATATATTTGTCTACTCAAACCCAACATAACTAGTAACAGTTCAGGATGGAATAAAGTCGAATTCTGCACTTAGACATCACCCACGCGGCCATAAATTCTTCCCTAATGTTTATCGTAATCCAACGTCACATCCTGTATACAACCCTCACCCTGCCAGGCTTTCTGTTACTCTCCAACAGCTTGCTTCCACAGGATTTTGAGTACGCCTGGCGTGATGAGACTGCCGGGTGTCAGTTTGTAGTTGATTGAAGATCGTTGAGGAGGTTCTTACATGGATAGATACGCAGATCTTTACTAGGCAGGTCAGAATTTCTTGAGTTGTGAG
The DNA here is from genome assembly GCF_046119375.1 of Phyllobates terribilis. Lineage (NCBI taxonomy): Eukaryota > Metazoa > Chordata > Amphibia > Anura > Dendrobatidae > Phyllobates > Phyllobates terribilis. The sequence goes on from NW_027362761.1 coordinate 808,297,632, forward strand.
TGATGTCACAATACCCAAGTTGACTGTGGGAAGAATCATCGTCTGATTCTAACAGACTTTCAATCCATCTCTTATGAACTTCACCATTGCTAGGGTTGAAGTGGCAAATACCTTAGGGGACTTGTCCCTAGCGAACCTTACTTTTTCCCCATTCACACAAAACAGATCTGTACCCCTCCCACACCTAAATCATTAGAAAAATATACAAAACAATATAAATACAAAATAACAAGGTTTCAGAACTTTTCTGAAGTTAGGTCCTGAACCTTATTTGGCGGTTAGACTCGTTCAGCTCTGTCCGGTTCTCCTGTATCTGGTTGGCTACTCTCATGTAGACTAAGCCCAATCCCAGGTACATAATGATCAGAATAAAAAGGACCATCAATAAAAAGGACTGGATAGAAAAGGAGGTTGAAAAATGAGGTGGCCTTCGGGTTGTAGCCAAAACACACTTACCCACCAAGTGTCACGCTGTCTCTGTGTACTGGAGGTAGGGGGCCTAAGCTGACCCTAAGCTGGGGCCCTGACTAATCCCTCTACCTGGAGGTACTGTTAAAGGTACAGAGGTCCAGGCCGCCAGCGTAACCCCTACCTCTTGAGAATCCCTGCACCTAAGTAATCTAGTCCTGAGAAGGACCCCTGATCACAACAAAAGGGGACAGGTAATAATATGCCCACACTCAGTACTTAGACGAACGAGACAGTACAAGGGTAAAACCAAAACCACCTTGCATACAAAAACTACACAACTACAACAGAGGGAACACCAACGGGAAAGGAGATAAATGATAAAGCGAGGAAGGGAAAAAACACTCCAAATACACTTAGCTCTGAAACTCCAAATACCACGATCCGCTCTGTTAGTCTGCATGAAATGCTTTCACCGACACTTCCCTAACAGACCGGCAGGCATTTGAAGGAGTCCCACTACAGCAACATTGATTGCAGCTGGGCGAGGCTGGACCTCGTCTAGCACAGAGAGAGAGAGAGTTAACTCCCTCACTGCCGAAAAACACAAAGCACCAAAAACTCAGCTGCGAGAAGTCAGGCTGTGTAATCGTGACGATCTTCGTGGAGACACACCCGTGACAGTACCCCCCCTTCTACAAGGGGCCTCCGGACCCTCAGGGCCAGGTTTATCCGGGTGAGTCGTGTGGAAGGCCCGAACTAATCGGTCTGCGTTAATATCCAACGCAGGAACCCACATCCTCTCCTCAGGACCATACCCCTTCCAATGAACCAGGTACTGAAGGGACCGGCGATTAAAGCGTGAATCGATGACCCTCGATACCTGGAACTCCAAGTTACCATTGACCACCACTGGAGGGAGAGGTAAAGGTGACGGTACCACCGGCGCCACATACCTCTTAAGCAATGATCTGTGGAACACGTTGTGAATTTTAAACGTAGGGGGGAGGTCAAGACGGAATGCCACCGGATTAATTATAGAACTGATCCTGTACGGCCCGATGAACCTGGGACCCAGTTTCCAGGAGGGAACCTTAAGTTTTATATGCCTGGTAGACAACCATACCCGATCGTTCACACTTAGGTCCGGACCAGACACTCTCCTCCTATCAGCCATACGTTTGTATCGGTTCCCCATAGTATTCAGATTCTTCAGCACCCCTCTCCATACTGAAGCGAGTGATGAGGAAAATCGTTCCTCCTCAGGAACCCCCGAAGAGCCCCCCCTACTGAAAGTACAAAACTGGGGGTGAAAACCATATGCCCCAAAAAACGGGGACTTACCAGTGGACTCGCTCCGCCTATTATTAAGAGCAAACTCTGCCAGAGGTAAGAAAGAAGCCCAGTCCTCCTGGTTCTCTGACCCAAAACACCGGAGATATGTCTCCAAGCTCTGGTTCATACGTTCCGTCTGACCATTGGTCTGAGGATGAAAAGCCGATGAGAACGATAAATGCATCCCCCGCCGTGTACAAAACGCCTTCCAGAATTTGGACACAAACTGAGACCCCCGATCTGACACCACCTCGGAGGGTACCCCGTGAAGCCTCACAATCTCCCCAATGAACACCTGCGCAAGAGTTTTAGCATTAGGAAGAGCAGGAAGAGCGATAAAATGTGCCATCTTGCTGAACCTGTCCACTACAACGAGTATGACCGTTTTACCCGAAGACGGAGGGAGGTCCGTAATAAAGTCCATAGACAGATGAGTCCAAGGACGCTCCGGGATCTTCAAAGGTAAGAGGGCCCCAGACGGACGGGTATGTGAGGTCTTAGAGCGCGCACAAACCCCACAGGACGCGACAAAAGTTACCACCTCCTTATGTAAGTTAGGCCACCAAAACCGACGCGAGAGGAGATCCACAGTTGCTTTATTCCCCGGGTGTCCTGCAAAAACTGAGTTATGGTGTGCCTCGATCGCCTTTTGTCGCAACTGATCTGGAACAAACAGTCTCCCCGGAGGTCCAACAGGGGCGTCCCCCTGAGCCTCCAATACCTCCTCCTCAAGCTCAGAGCATACTGCCGAAACCACCACCCCCTCCTGAAGGATAGGAATCGGGTCGTCCGTATTCCCGGCCCCAGGGAAACTACGAGATAAGGCATCCGCCTTTACATTTTTTGACCCAGGACGATATGTAACGACAAAATTAAACCTGGTAAAAAACAATGACCACCTAGCTTGTCTGGGATTCAGACGTTTCGCGGACTCCAGATATAGCAGGTTCTTGTGATCGGTGATGACGGTGACCGGATGGACTGCCCCCTCTAAAAAATGGCGCCACTACTCAAAAGCTAACTTAATGGCCAAGAGTTCCCTATTGACGACATCGTAATTCCTCTCAGCGGACAATTTTTTAGAGAAAAAGGCGCACGGATGCCACTTACCAGGGGACGAACCTTGTGACAATACTGCTCCCACCCCTACCTCGGAAGCATCTACCTCTACAATGAATGGCTGTGACGCATCAGGTTGAATGAGTATGGGTGCCGAGGCAAAACATTTTTTCAAGGAGGAGAATGCTTGACAATCCTTGTCAGACCACCTAGAAAAATAAGTCCCCTTTTTAGTCATGTCTGTGAGAGGCTTAACCATGGACGAGAAATTACGAATGAACTTCCGGTAATAATTAGCAAACCTCAGGAAACGTTGTAGTGCCTTAAGATTCTCTGGCCGATCCCACTCAAGAACTGCCCGCACTTTCCCAGGGTCCATACGAAAACCGGACGCTGAAACCAGGAAGCCTAAAAACTGGAGTTCCTGTACGGCGAACACACACTTTTCCCATTTGGCATACAGTTTATTATCCCGCAAGATCTTTAACACCTGCCTAACGTGCTCCTGATGAGACACCAGATCCGGCGAGTAAATTAAGATATCATCCAGATATATGACAACAAACTGTCCCACCAGGCGGCGAAAAATGTCATTAACAAAGTGTTGGAACACCGCCGGGGCATTAGTCAGACCGAATGGCATGACAAGGTTCTCATAATGCCCCTCCGGAGTGTTAAACGCCGTCTTCCACTCATCCCCCTCCTTCATCCTAATCAGATTGTACGCCCCCCTGAGATCCAACTTAGAGAACCATTTGGCGCCCACGATCTGATTAAAGAGATCGGGAATAAGTGGGAGCGGATACGGATCTCGGACCGTAATCCGATTAAGTTCACGGAAACCCAGGCAAGGGCGTAGGCCTCCATCTTTCTTCTTAACAAACAAGAACCCCGCGGCCACCGGTGAAGATGAAGGTCTAATGTGCCCCTTAGCCAGACTTTCTGAAATATAATCCTTCATGGCCTGCCTCTCAGGACCAGAAAGGTTATACAACCTAGCTTTAGGTAACTTGGCCTCAGGGAGCAGTTTTACAGAACAGTCATACTCGCGATGAGGAGGTAGTTCCTGACACCCTTTCTCCGAGAATATATCCTCAAAGTCCGCCAGAAATGGAGGCAAGACCCTAGGAGTAACCGCACCGATGACCGTATTCATGCAGTTTTTATTACAGAATTTACTCCATTGGCTTATCTCTCTGGATTGCCAATTAATAACCGGGTTATGCTTAGTTAACCAAGGAAGGCCCAACACTATAGGAGTGGGAAGACCCTCCAACACGTAGCAAGACAACAGTTCTTTATGTATCGCCCCCACTTGAAGTTTTATGTTATGCACAGCTTGCAAAAAACTTCCCTGACCGAGAGGCCTGGCATCGATCGAGAATATGGGGATGGGTTTAGCCAACTCACTCAATCGCATACCTTGAACCCGGGCAAACCGAGCGTCCACCAGATTAGCCCCGGCCCAACTATCCAGAAGAACAGATATCCTCTCAGTTCTCGTACCCACCACCACCTCCGCCGGAACGAGAAACTGTGACGAACCTAGGGACGAAATACCTACTCCCAGATTGCCGTCCACCACACAACCTGGGATCAACAGTTTTCCGACGACTCTTCACTCTGCAAGGGACGGGATGGACACCCCCCAATAAAATGTCCCTTTCTTCCGCAGAAGAAACACCTTCCTGTCTTATGGCGCACCACCGGTCCCCTCCCCCGAAATGATGTCCCTCCTAATTGCATAGGCTCCTCTGGACTGACCAGGGGAACCACCATATGAGGGGACCTTGTAGGAGGTGGAGTCATCACAGGGGGTGGAGTTATCCCGCACCTCTCCCGAAGCCGTCTGTCAATGCGAATAGCAAGGGCCATAGCGGCTTCCAGTGACGCGGGAGAGTCATACTGTGCCAACACATCCTGTAATTTGTCGGATAAACCTTGACAAAACTGGCTCCTAAGAGCCGGGTCATTCCACTGGGTGTCAGTGGCCCACCTACGGAACTCCGAACAGAATTCCTCCGCCGGACGATCTCCCTGCTGGATCCTACGTAACTTAGATTCAGCAAGGGAGATCCGATCCAGGTCATCATATACGAGACCCAGAGCTTCAAAAAACCTATCCACTGACTGGAGAACGGGAGAGCCTAGGGGAAGAGAGAACGCCCAAGATTGTGGGTCCCCTTGTAGGAGCGAGATGGCAATTCCCACCCTTTGTTCTTCACTCCCCGATGACCGAGGCCGCAGCCGAAAGTACAACTTGCATGCCTCCCGGAAAACAAAAAACTTGTCCCGCCCCCCAGTGAACCTGTCAGGGAGAGCTACTTTAGGTTCTGGTCCGGCTTGCTCCTGAGGATACAAAACCTTGGACCTAACGTCCGCCAGCTCCATGGACAAACTCTGCAACTGCCGAGCTAGACCGGCTACTGGATCCATGGTAGCTGGAGAAAATCTAAGTGGTCGGTGAAAATGTCACGCTGTCTCTGTGTACTGGAGGTAGGGGGCCTAAGCTGACCCTAAGCTGGGGCCCTGACTAATCCCTCTACCTGGAGGTACTGTTAAAGGTACAGAGGTCCAGGCCGCCAGCGTAACCCCTACCTCTTGAGGATCCCTGCACCTAAGTAATCTAGTCCTGAGAAGGACCCCTGATCACAACAAAAGGGGACAGGTAATAATATGCCCACACTCAGTACTTAGACGAACGAGACAGTACAAGGGTAAAACCAAAACCACCTTGCATACAAAAACTACACAACTACAACAGAGGGAACACCAACGGGAAAGGAGATAAATGATAAAGCGAGGAAGGGAAAAAACACTCCAAATACACTTAGCTCTGAAACTCCAAATACCACGATCCGCTCTGTTAGTCTGCATGAAATGCTTTCACCGACACTTCCCTAACAGACCGGCAGGCATTTGAAGGAGTCCCACTACAGCAACATTGATTGCAGCTGGGCGAGGCTGGACCTCATCTAGCACAGAGAGAGAGAGAGTTAACTCCCTCACTGCCGAAAAACACAAAGCACCAAAAACTCAGCTGCGAGAAGTCAGGCTGTGTAATCGTGACGATCTTCGTGGCGACACACCCGTGACACCAAGACACTATGGAGTCTTTGTTTTGCCATGCTCAAGCTGGATCTCAGTGTCTTGAAGATTTCGGAGTATCCTGTCTTCTTTACTGAAATACAACAAGAGACGCTTGCTGACAAAACAAAGAGGAATCTTCTGAAATCTCACAGGGGTTTCAGGGCAGATGTCGGGTGTCCTCTCTGGTGTTACAGGAGTTCTTCCCTACTTTTCTGCGACATCCAGACCTAGAACAGGACTAAGGGTGCAATGTGCTACTGTGAGGATTTTTCCTCTTTCGGTGCAGTTACTTGCATATATGTTATAGGTCATATTTTACCCTTGGTACCAATACCCTTGGTCCATATATAGCAATCGAGAGGACGGTATTGGGTTGGCCTTCATCTCATAGGACCCCTCGGAGTCCCAACACTGGTGTCTAAGCTCCCGCTCCTGGCTGCCTAGGCAGAGGATGGCATCCTCTTACCTCCCACATACCTCTGTATCAAACAGATAAGGATGGCCTCCCTCATAAGTTAGGATGTCTGAGGGGAGCTGTGAATTAAGTACCGTCCGGTTATTCACCACAATTTCCCAGATTATAGGCACTGTACCCCCTACCAGTTAGTGTGGTTGGCTACAAAGGGAATTTACCCTTTGTTAGAGGTTAAATGGGTAGTGGCCCCAGAATAAAGACACAATATGTTTCAAGTTGTCCTAGAGTTCACACTTGACCAGCGTACTTGCTAGGGCAAACTGAACGCTGTCTTGCATTTCCACCAGTCCTGCGACTAATCTTCTAAACTTCTCTCGTACAGCAGAAGATAGAGAGGTAGTGGCATCAATGTGCGAATGCTGTAAACCCTTTAACACATGATTTACATCAAGCCAAGTTCTGAATCCTCCCCAGCATGCATGCAACGTCCCCAAGTTTACTTCTCAGGACTTCCATATCCACAGTGTTCAGGGCACCTACTCCCAATGCACCTCCGCCCAATCCCATGGATTAAATCTCAAAACCCCTGTATTTCCTGTGTAGAGGATCCTCTTTTCTCACCTCTTGCCCCGCCTCTAACCGTCCTCTCATATTGATGGGTAGAAACGCTGCAAGAATCCAGGTGCAGTTTTGACTGGTTGGAATATGGCATTATGTATGTTTTGAATGATAAACTTTAGGGATCCACCTTCGACCTACCAACCCCGTCGACCCAACTCTTTTTGTTAAGCTATTATTGAGTTGGCAAGGCTCGGGTGGTCTTTGCCTGGTCGATGTGGATCCAAAAAGTTTCCTGTCGCCTACGGGAACTCTTTTTAGATCTCATCGGCCTCTGTACTTTCAGCATTGTGTCACCCATTACCTCAAGGACCTGGTAAGGTCCTTTCCAATTGGCATTTCATGGACCAGATCGGCGGAACATTTTCACCATTACCTTTTCCCCTACAGAGGGCATAGGTGTCTACCCCTGTAGCTACGGTCTGTGCAACCATAAAGCTGCATGAGACAGAAACTCTTTCAGGTTCTCTTGAACCTGTTGGAGAAACACGTCTCTGGCAATGGCGTTCTTCATTGGCTCAGATATTTTGGGCTCATTTGGTAGACACAAGGGCATTTTGCATCCGGTCATCAGCTCGAATGGAATTATACCAGTACTGGTTGCCTCTGTCGCTCGGATACCCATCAGCACTGCCGTAAGGAACGTTACCCATGAGGAACCCTTCTCCAACAGTGCTTTATAAAGCCGTGTTTTGAGGGAGCGGTTCATTCGCTCCACAATGCCCGCTGACTGAGGGTGGTAAGGGACATGAAACCTCTGCTTTATGTCCAGAAGTCCACCAAGTGCTTTCATGACCTTACCCGTGAAATGTGTCCCTCTGCCTGATTCTATCACTCTGGGGATACCCCATCGTGACAGAACCTGTTCCCAGAAAACATGGGCAGTAGTGGTAGCGGAATCATTGATGGCTTCTACCCATTTGGAGACATCCACCACCAACCAGTGCATAACGGCAGTTACGACTTCCCATTGGTAATAGTCCGATGTAATCTATCTGGATTGTGGACCATGGACCCTCTGCTGGTGGAACTCGCTGCAGCACAGGCTTTATGGCTGGTGCCCTTGGGTTAACCTGAGCACATACTAGGCATTGTTGGGTGACTTCCTCTACCGTTTTGGACATTGTACACCAGTATAGTTTGTCCCTTAGAAGGGACAGTAGCTTGTCCCGGCCAAGATGTCCAAACAATTGATGACTTAGTCTCGTCAGCTCCGCTTGCATATGCTGCGGGACTACTGGTAGAGGAAGATGTGTACTGGTATGAAGACACAGGATCGCCTGAAGTATTGTCCAGGGATCCTGTGGATCTGTTATGTGAGCCCTTAGAAGAGGATCTTTTACCTGTTCCTCCTCAAATGACACAGGGCCTTCTTTGAGTTTGGTTTGTTTCACTGCAATCTGGACTGCAGGAATCTGTCCAGTACATGGTTTCCCGAAGGACCCCAGACACTACGGCAAACTAGGTCAATTTGTCAGCCTTATTGTTCCCTAAGGTCAAAGGCTGTTCTCCTCTTTGATGTGCTGGAACTTTAATGATTGTAGCCTCCGCCGGATGTGCCATGCCCCATTCCAACAATTCTTTCAGGATCAGTACATGAGCCCGAGGTTTATTCTGGCTGTCCACGAATCCTCTTCTCTTCCATGTGTCCAGGTGCAGGGTGAGAGATCGAACTACATATGAACTGTCGCTATATATAGTCCAATTTCCTGGAGGTTGAAGGAGGAGAGCATTCTTGACAGCCTCCAGTTCAGCCCATTGTGCCAACATGTGACCTGGCAACCTGACTAGAGACTCTGGGTGCCTGTGGTCTCATCCAGCACAGCAAATCCTGTCACGTACAGTACAGACCAAAAGTTTGGACACACCTTCTCATTTAAAGATTTTTCTGTATTTTCAGGACTATGAAAATTGTACATTCACACTGAAGGCATCACAACTATGAATTAACACATGTGGAATTATATACGTAACAAAAAGTGTGAAACAACTGAAGATATGTCTTATATTCTAGGTTCTTCAAAGTAGCCACCTTTTGCTTTGATGACTGCTTTGCACACTTTTGCCATTCTCTTGATGAGCTTCAAGAGGTAGTCACCGGAAATGGTCTTCCAACAATCTTGAAGGAGTTCCCAGAGATGCTTAGCACTTCTTGGCCCTTTTGCCTTCACTCTGCGGTCCAGCTCACCCCAAACCATCTCGATTGGGTTCAGGTCTGGTGACTGTGGAGGCCAGGTCATCTGGCGTAGCACCCCATCACTCACCTTCTTGGTCAAATAGCCCTTACACAGCATGGAGGTGTGTTTGGGGTCATTGTCCTGTTGAAAAATAAATGATGGTCCAACTAAACGCAAACCGGATGGAATAGCATGCCGCTGCAAGATGCTGTGGTAGCAATGCTGGTTCAGTATGCCTTCAATTTTGAATAAATCCCCAACAGTGTCAACAGCAAAGCACCCCCACACCATCACACCTCTTCCTCCATGCTTCACGGTGGGAACCAGGCATGTAGAGTCCATCCGTTCACCTTTTCTGCATCGCACAAAGACACAGTGGTTGGAACCAAAGATCTCAAATTTGGACTCATCAGACCAAAGCACAGATTTCCACTGGTCTAATGTCCATTCCTTGTGTTCTTTAGCCCAAACAAGTTTTTTCTGCTTGTTGCCTGTCCTTAGTAGTGGTTTCCTAGCAGCTATTTTACCATGAAGGCCTGCTGCACAAAGTCTCCTCTTAACAGTTGTTGTAGAGATGTGTCTGCTGCTAGAACTCTGTGTGGCATTGACCTGGTCAATAATCTGAGCTGCTGTTAACCTGCGATTTCTGAGGTTGGTGACTCGGATAAACTTATCCTCAAAAGCAGAGGTGACTCTTGGTCTTCCTTTCCTGGAGCAGTCCTCATGTGAGCCAGTTTCTTTCGAACGCTTGATGGTTTTTGCAACTGCACTTGGGGACACTTTCAAAGTTTTCCCAATTTTTCAGACTGACTGACCTTCATTTCTTAAAGTAATGATGGCCACTCATTTTTCTTTACTTAGCTGTTTTTTTCTTGCCATAATACAAATTCTAACAGTCTATTCAGTAGGACTATCAGCTGTGTATCCACCAGACTTCTGCACAACACAACTGATGGTCCTAACCCCATTTATAAGGCAAGAAATCACACTTATTAAACCTGACAGGGCACACCTGTGAAGTGAAAACCATTTCCGGTGACTACCACTTGAAGGTGATCAAGAGAATGCCAAGAGTGTGCAAAGAAGTCATCAAAGCAAAAGGTGGCTACTTTGAAGAACCTAGAATATAAGACATATTTTCAGTTGTTTCACACTTTTTTTGTTAAGTATATAATTCCACGTGTTAATTCATAGTTTTGATGCCTTCAGTGTGAATGTACAATTTTCATAGTCATGATGTAACATACCTGGCGGCGTCCTTGCATAGTGGTCCATCTCCCACTGTGCAAGAGCGCGCACTTGATCTCCAGTCCAGTCTGCTAGCCTGGCTTCCCTCCATGCTGTCTGCTTGCCTCTGTGTCTGCTGCTTAAGGGCGGCGCCCGATCACTTCCTGCTTTTTGTACCTGCTGCAGGCACACCCCTTGTGCGTCCTCAGCCTATTGCTGTCATCTGGTATTTAACCCAGCTGCTCCAATGAATCCCTGCCTGAGCATTGTGTTTCATTCAGTGTGGTCTTTCACTCTGAATGTGCCAGGTCCCCTTCTGTGTTCTCTTGTCTGCCTATCCTGGAGGCTGTATTTCCAGGCCTGTCTGAACACGCTCCTTGCCTGTTCGTCTCGCCTTCTAGGGGCCGCATACCTAGACCCGCTCCTGTATCTTGTCTGTCCTGTCTGAACACGCTTCTAGCCTGTTCCTCCCGCCTTCTAGGGGCTGCATTCCTAGACCCGCTCCTGTATCTAGTCTGTCCTGTCTGAACACGCTCCTGGCCTGTTCCTCCCACCTTCCAGGGGCTGCATTCCTAGACCCGCTCCCGTATCTTGCTTCTGTGTCTGTATACTCTTCTAGCCTGTTTTCCCGTGTTTCTCTATGTCCGTACCTTTCCTTTTTCTGCAAAGTCTGAACTTGTACCTAACTCCTGCTCGTTGTCACTGTACTCCCGTTTGTGGTCCACTCGCTACTTCACTGCAAGTACCCTGTGGGTATCTGGTTTTGCCTTTCCCTTCCTGTCTGTTCCGTGTGAACAGAGCCCTGTCCCCCCTGCTCTGCCTTTGCTCACCGCTCCGGCGGTTCTAGCCTGCTCTGCCTTTGCTCACCGCTCCGGCGGTTCTAGCCTGCTCTGCCTTTGCTCACCGCTCCGGCGGTTCTAGCCTGCTCTGCCTTTGCTCACCGCTCCGGCGGTTCTAGCCTGCTCTGCCTTTGCTCACCGCTCCGGCGGTTCTAGCCTGCTCTCCCTTTGCTCACCGCTCCGGCGGTTCTAGCCTGCTCTCCCTTTGCTCACCGCTCCGGCGGTTCTAGCCTGCTCTCCCTTTGCTCACCGCTCCAGGCGGCCTTGTCCTGCTCTACTCTTGCTCACCGCTCCAGGCGGCCTTGTCCTGCTCTACTCTTGCTCACCGCTCCAGGCGGCCTTGTCCTGCTCTACTCTTGCTCACCGCTCCAGGCGGCCTCGTCCTGCTCTACTCTTGCTCACCGCTCCAGGCGGCCTCGTCCTGCTCTACTCTTGCTCACCGCTCCAGGCGGCCTCGTCCTGCTCTACTCTTGCTCACCGCTCCAGGCGGCCTCGTCCTGCTCTACTCTTGCTCACCGCTCCAGGCGGCCTCGTCCTGCTCTACTCTTGCTCACCGCTCCAGGCGGTCTCGTCCTGCCCTGCTCTCGCTCACCTCTCTGGGCGGCCTCACTCTGTTGTGTTTGTCCGCCACATCTGTGGTTCTGTTCCTGAGTCCCAGTGTGTACTGGGTCCTATCCCGCCTGTGTTCCTACCTGCTAGCGCCTCCCTGTCTGCACTCTAGCCGTGCTTGCCTGTACCCCCCTGCCTGCATACCCGCCTGCCTGACTATACCCACCAGTCTGTGTGCCAGCCTAACCAGTCTGTTCCTGTATTCCCCTGTGTGGGTCAACAGCCGTGTCTCGGTCCTCCTTGGTGCACTGGCGTCGTATGCCGTCGTGCGACCCTGGTCGGATCGGGTGAATACCTAGTTACGCCCCTCCAGGCATTCACTCTCCGGCACGGTCCAGTGGAATCACACGCACACGCCGCTCAGCCCAGGCGTGTGCATTACACATGAAAATACAGAAAAATCTTTCAATGAGAAGGTGTGTCCAAACTTTTGGTCTGCATTGTAGGCGGTATTCAGACAAAATCGGGAGCCATCAACAAGGATGACGGTCTTCCGGATGGTTGTCGGTCCTGAACATCTGTGGTAGGGCGATGTGTGATGAATGTCCACAGTCATGTTCTGTCCCTGTCATGTTTAAAAACTGGGACAGAACATACTTCGCCTTGTGGTCCACTTTCAGATTCCAGCCGCTGAGGTCCATGATCCACCTCCCGAATCTCTGTTGGGAGACTCCGGGGAGTGTTTCTCGGAGCAAATGGACCAAAGGGGAATGCGAAGTCTGCAAAGTGAGGGGTCTGAAGCCTACAATATGCTCTGTGGTTTTGACAGCATAATGTATGGCAGCCAGTTGCTTGGCACATTCGTCAAACCATCGGTCGACAGTCAAGATGAGCCGGGAAAAGTATCCCAGCAGTCTACTGTCGTGTCCTATCTAATGCAGAAGGACAACAGAGATCGACTCCGTCCCAGCATGTGCCTGGATGGCCATTTCCCCATCAGAATTGGGGGTGGCCAATACAGGCGCAGAAGAGAGGTCAATTTTCAGAGTTGAAAAGGACTCTTCCTGTGGATTTGACCATTCCTTAATTGAGGGTACTTCTCTGAGGAGTTCATAGAGGAGTTTCGATTTGGCAGCAAAATCTTCTATGAACTCCCTCATGAAGTTGGTCACTCCCAGGAACTTCCACAAGTCCTGCAGAGAGCTGGGCCGAGGTAACGTAACCATTGCTTCCACTCGGGCTGCCACAATTCCTTTGGCTCCAAATGACATCTGGACCCCAAGAAAAATTACCTTTGCCCTGGTCAAATTTGCCTTATGAGGACTCAGCTTGAGTCCAGATTTGACTAGGAGTCCCAACAGCTCCCTTAACAGAACCAAGTGTTCTTCCATGGTTTCTGTGTGCAAGAGCAAGTCATCTACAAATTGCAGGAGACATTCCGGTCAGGAAAACACGCTCAGTACAGCCGCCAATGCCTGGTGAAAATACGTAGGACTGCAGTGGAACCCCTGGGGAAGTACATCAAACATGTACTGTTCCCCACTGTAAAGGCAAATTTGTACCTACAGCTCTGCGAGTTTGATTGAAAAGAACCCGTTGGCGACATCAATGGTTGAGAATACACGGCTTTTGCCACTTATCAGCGTCATTATGTCAGGAGTCTGTGCAACAACAGGGGCAAACATCGGGGTGTATTTGTTAAGGACACGTAGGTCTATTGTGAGACACCACGCATTGGTGTCCTCCTTCTTCACTGGCCATAGAGGGTTGTTGCAGTTTGAATTTCCCTTTATGACCACACCCATTGTCTCCAATTCCAGGACCGTGTTAAGTATCGACTGGGTCATTTCTGGTGGGAAGTGGTATTGGCGTTGAGGGGGTGAGTCTGGTCCTTGTATGTCCACCTGAACACCAATCAATCTGCTACAGTCATTTTTACTCTGGGCTCACAGATCAGGATGTTCGTACACAATGGGTTTGAGGTCTATGTTGTGTGAGACCTCTGGCCATTTGTGTTCCATTGTCTGGGTCCCGTTCACACAATGCAGTTTGCAAATCCAAGATCCACCCATTTTGGGTCATTACAAAAGTTCAGATAATGTTGTCAGAACCGGGGTTATACCACATTGGGATCCGGAGAGTTATGGATTTGGCAATCTGGACAATAACTTTGTCGATTCTGTGGGCCCTTTACAAATGCAGAAACATGCCACACCTATCATTAAATTAGAGCAGTGTGGGAAGAAGCTAGCTGGGAGCCACATCGGATTAGTCTCGTCCCCGACTACAGTCCCCAGCTGCATCTTTAAACACTTTTTCTGAAGCACTGCAACGTTTCAGAAAAAATATACCTGGTTGCTACCGTGCAGCCAGACCCCAAATCAGCTGATCGTTTTTTTTAATTTTGAGGCAGTCATATCTTGACGCATCTACTGCTGATTTAGTGTCTCTGGAGAACAAGAATTGCTCTTGTACCATTTCTAATTCTATAACAAATGAAAAATCAGGCTGTACCATCTCTTCTCTTGGCAGTTTTCCCCATCCTCTGGATCGTGTGCCCCCTCCTCCAGGTAGTTTGACCCCTTCCTCAGGGTGCTGTTCCCCCCTTCTTCCAGCAGATTGACCTCTTCCTCAGGGTCCTGTACCCAGGTTTCCCCCTCCCCCAGTCAGTTTGATCCATATCTTAGGACCCTGTTCTACCGTTTCCCCCTCCTCTAAGCAGATTTACCACTTCTCCAGGGCCATGCGCCACCTCCTCTCGGGGAAGTCTGTTCCATCCTCTAGACTATGTCCTCTAGACTACCTCCTGGCAGTTTGACCACCTACTCAATGCGATGTACTCCCATTTCCCCCTCTTCAGGGCCCTGTACTCCAGCTTCCCCCCTCCTCGGGGCCCTGTATACTCCTGTTTCCCCCTCCTCGGGCCCCATACTCCCGATTTCCCCCTCTTCGGTGGCCCCTTACTCCCGTTTCCCCCCTCCTCGGGGCCCTGTATACGCCCGCTTCCCCCTCCTCGGGGCCCTGTATACGCCCGCTTCCCCCTCCTCGGGGCCCTGTATACGCCCGCTTCCCCCTCCTCGGGGCCCTGTATACGCCCGCTTCCCCCTCCTCGGGGCCCTGTATACTCCCGTTGCCCCCTCCTCGGGGCCCTGTATACTCCCGTTGCCCCCTCCTCGGGGCCCTGTATACTCCCGTTGCCCCCTCCTCGGGGCCCTGTATACTCCCGTTGCCCCCTCCTCGGGGCCCTGTATACTCCCGTTGCCCCCTCCTCGGGGCCCTGTATACTCCCGTTGCCCCCTCCTCGGGGCCCTGTATACTCCCGTTGCCCCCTCCTCGGGGCCCTGTATACTCCCGTTGCCCCCTCCTCGGGGCCCTGTATACTCCCGTTGCCCCCTCCTCGGGGCCCTGTATACTCCCGTTTCCCCCTCCCCGGGGCCCTGTATACTCCCGTTTCCCCCTCCCCGGGGCCCTGTATACTCCCGTTTCCCCCTCCTCGGGGCCCTGTATACTCCCGTTGCCCCCTCCTCGGGGCCCTGTATACTCCCGTTGCCCCCTCCCCGGGGCCCTGTATACTCCCGTTTCCCCCTCCCCGGGGCCCTGTATACTCCCGTTTCCCCCTCCCCGGGGCCCTGTATACTCCCGTTTCCCCCTCCTCGGGGCCCTGTATACTCCCGTTGCCCCCTCCTCGGGGCCCTGTATACTCCCGTTGCCCCCTCCTCGGGGCCCTGTATACTCCCGTTGCCCCCTCCTCGGGGCCCTGTATACTCCCGTTGCCCCCTCCTCGGGGCCCTGTATACTCCCGTTGCCCCCTCCTCGGGGCCCTGTATACTCCCGTTGCCCCCTCCTCGGGGCCCTGTATACTCCCGTTTCCCCCTCCCCGGGGCCCTGTATACTCCCGTTTCCCCCTCCTCGGGGCCCTGTATACTCCCGTTGCCCCCTCCTCGGGGCCCTGTATACTCCTGCTGCCCCCTCCTCGGGGCCCTGTATACTCCTGTTGCCTCCTCCTTGGGGGCCCTGTATACTCCTGTTGCCTCCTCCTTGGGGGCCCTGTATACTCCTGTTGCCTCCTCCTTGGGGGCCCTGTATACTCCTGCTGCCTCCTCCTCGGGGCCCTGTACTTCTGTTTCCCACCGGGCAGTGTGACCCCTTTCTCAGGCCCTGTTCCCCTCATCCAGGACCCTGTGCGTCCCCTGAGGCCCCTCCTCGGCTTCCTGCAATGCTCCTTGTGTTGTGATCTGTGGGCTCCGCCATGTCCCCGCCCTGCTGTCAGCAGTGTGGGCGGGAGGAGGGCTGAAGTGCAGTGACAGCGCCACCTCCAGGACATTACGTGTCCTCACTTCTCCTGGTAACTAGTGACAACCAGCCGCTTATTCCTTACCGCTCAGCTCGGGAAGACTGTCCCAAGCAGCAGAGAGGCGGGAGCCCGGAGCCCGGAGCCCGCAGCGTCTCGTGTGCCATGCTTCCGGGTGCAGTGTGCTCCGCCTCCTGCAGATCCCCGTGATCTCCTCGCACTTACCTGCGCCTCATCCTCCTCACGTCGTGTGTGACATGTCTGAGCTGCGGAGGAGAGGGCCCTGCGGGGACGCCGAGCGCGACCATAACGGCGACAAAGTAAGTGCCTCTACCTTCCCAGCGACCGTGTCACGGTGTCACCTGTGCGCGCGGTGGCCACGGCCTCATTCCGTGATTGTGCACTGACCTGACACATAAAGTTTATTCATGAAAACTAGGGCAGATAAAAAAAAAAAAGCAGTGCTGTTGCCAGTAGCAACCAATCAGATTATTCCTATCACTTTAGGAAGCCTCCTGATTGGCTGTTCCAAGGACAAACAACATGTTCTTTCCTCTGCATGGAGTAAATGCAGTAATGTCTCTCCAGTATGGCTGTATCTCAGCAGGGGACTCCAGAGCTCTGGACTTGTCTCTCTCCAGTATGGCTGTATCTCAGCAGCGGACTCCAGGGCTCTGGACTTGTCTCTCTCCAGTATGGCTGTATCTCAGCAGGGGACTCCAGAGCTCTGGACTTGTCTCTCTCCAGTATGGCTGTATCTCAGCAGCGGACTCCAGGGCTCTGGACTTGTGTCTCTCTCCAGTATGGCTGCTTCTCGGCAGGGGACTACAGGGCTCTGGACTTGTGTCTCTCTCCAGTATGGCTGCTTCTCGGCAGGGGACTACAGGGCTCTGGACTTGTGTCTCTCTCCAGTATGGCTGCTTCTCGGCAGGGGACTCCATGGCTCTGCACTTGTCTCTCTCCAGTATGGCTGTATCTCAGCAGGGGACTCCAGGGCTCTGGACTTGTCTCTCTCCAGTATGGCTGTATCTCAGCAAGGGACTCCAGGGCTCTGGACTTGTCTCTCTCCAGTATGGCTGTATCTCAGCAGGAGACTCCAGGGCTTTGGACTTGTGTCTCTCCAGTATGGCTGCATCTCAGCAGGGGACTCCAGGGCTTTGGACTTCTCATTTTCTATAATGGACGGGCTCTAAACCCATTTCTTGTCACGTCTGAAAGATTCTGCTAAAAATGGACAGACCCTTGAAGATTTCTGCTACTGGAAATGAGATGTGGTTGTAGTTTTACAGTGGAGTGGTGCAGGTCATGGAGACTGGGAAACCCAAATAATGGCATGTACTGGACACTAACAGTTGCCCACAGACCGCAGTGGTTGCTAATGGTCAGGTTTCCATCATGTTTGTCACTTTACTGGAAAAGTACTGTATCTACTTTTACTGGCGCTTTTTTTTTACATTTTTTTTACTGAATTTGTATTAAATATGTGAAATCGAGCAAAGTTTCTGATCCCTTCAGCTATTACCGCCCTAAAGGGTGGCATTCTTCTCCTGGTGTGAGGGGCATGAGATGGAGGGTGCTGGATCCACTATTCTGTGACGGTGTGGAGATGGCCATGTTCTTCTGTAGAGATGCCTCTCTACCCGGCTGATCTGTAAACCGACATTTCACTTTCATCAATCAGATCTGGTTATTCCAGAAAGGAAATGCTGATCGGGTAGGACGTCTTACATAACGGAGAGCCAGCGACTGCCAGTGGCGTTACCCGATCACAGCTTCTGCTTTAATTATTTGTGATGTCCTTATAGCATCTCTCAAGATCAGCTTAACCTCAGAGCGGCTCTGGAAGGCGTTAATGTGATGTACAGTATTTACTCACAGTGCCCCCACCAGTGACGTGTGTAATGGCGACCTCAAACCTCTCACCACTGCTTGCAACTCATAGGAATTCCCAGTAATATGCCCATTATATGTGGCATCATGCTGTATCTATAGTATACAGGACAGCTGGGTAGCAATGTTTAGAATATTCACACTCCTTCATATCCATAAAGATTCGGCTAGACATATGGCAGGACTGCAGTTTACTCCGATTTTACTTCCTACACAGGTAGTATGCATGGGGAGTGGCATTCTGCTACTGCAGAATTAAAGATGGGGGGCATGCTGCCACCATTGCTGCTGGATGGAAGGTGGCAGCATGCTGCTGGCTCTATTGCTGGATGAGAGGTGGGGGGCATGCTGACACTGCTTTTGGTGGATGACCGGTGGCTGCATGCACTGGCTCTTTTGCTAGATGAGGCGAGGGGCATGCTGACACTGCTTTTGGTGGATGACCGGTGGCTGCATGCACTGGCTCTTTTGCTAGATGAGGCGAGGGGCATGCTGACACTGCTTTTGTTGGATGACCGGTGGCTGCATGCACTGGCTCTGTTGCTGGATGAGAGGCGGGGGTCATGCTGATTCTGCTTTTGGTGGATGAAAGGTGCTGGCATGCCTCTATTTTACTATCCAGGTAAAGGGGCTGGGCAATCTAATGTGGAGACAGTGGGACAAGCTGTTACCACTGGGCAAACGTGTATCTGGGAAATCGGGGACTCCGCTATAACTACTGCAGATAGGTGAGGAGCCTGCTGCTTTTACTACTATTGGGGGATTTAGTTGCCACTACTGTGTGATGTATGGCTCGTATCAAAAATCCTGGTAACAGTTTGTTGGCAATAGTCAAAGCTGGGTCTGCATGGAGCGTCATTGCTGGCTCCTAACTTGTAGGATTTGACTAAGATTTGTCCAGCCCTGCTGTATTGATATATGTACTCCATTATCTGGCGGTGCATTTTCAATGTCTGAGCAGGATACTCATACGCCCCTACACCAACCAGTCTGCTATACGTGATCATGCTTTTGCCATGTGCAAATGGCCTATTCACAGAAGGAGAGAAGAGGGTTTCTATTACCTATTAGAAGTTGATATTAACCTTTTAAAGACCCTTGCCACATGACTTGGGATATAAAGTTAAATCAGATCTAAATTTGCATATGGCTGTTTCTAGGTACTTGCTCATCATCAGTACAAAGTAGGAGACTGCTTTACTGACTAAGAGGCTTCTGATGAAGGGGTGTAAAGGGGTTGCCTAGGTTTGGGATAAGTCTGCAGTTGCTCCTCTGACAGTGTGTGCTATGCACACTTTCACGATTTCCCAGTCCGCTCACGTGGTCACTTGACCGCATATGTGATTTGTATACTTGTGATCACGTGACCACTAGTCCCATTTGGTTTCCCTCAAAAGAAGTGAATTGAGAGAAAAGGGATGAGACTAATTGGGAAATGAGCAAGTAAGAAAATCCCATACATGTGGTTAGGGGGCTGTGCGTTTGCACCAGAAATACTGGTGAATTGTAAAAGTCACGATTTGGCAGTCACACAGAGTGACTGCAGACTTTTGTCCCGAGCCTGGACAGCTCCTTTAAGGAGACTGCCAAGCTAGTGTAGGGAAAGCTATTGCCATGGTATGCAAACTTGTTATATGCTGTAATGACTCCAGGCAGAGTAATGCTTTGCCTCCTGCTATGTTTGGGGGACGCAGCCTGGGACTTGGGCGATGACGTAGGTCCTAAGTTTGTGGCGTCTCTTTAAAAGTCTTCTTTTTGTGTTATGCCGTCTAAATGTGAACACAGACTGAATAATTTGATACGGGGATGTTGCTCTGATTGTAGACCAGGCGATCATGTGTCAATATTAGATTTGCCCCATTGTTTGATACCGTGACTTGACTTGTCAGTGTTTTTCTTCATAGTCTTTAAAATATCCCATGACATTTGACCGTCCTTCTGACCCATGTTTCTCTTTTGTAACGACGTTCTATGAAGTGACTGTTTGAGGTTTATGACCATTAGATGGTGACTTTCCTAACTTGCTGGGATTATACACTTGCTGTGGTTGGTGCACGTACAACATACAGTGCTGTGTCCTCTTTTATTCATGCTAAATGTTGTGCTTGGACATGGTTGTGAAGGCTGCAATATATCTGTCCGCTGTTGTCATGAGACCGGCGGGGGACACAAGACTTGGAGAAGAGGAGCAGCGCCGGTCCAGGAGGTAAATATACATTATATTTTTATATTTGTGCAACATGCACAGACCCTTTAAAAAAAAAAAAAAAAAATCATATCAACCAAATATCATGATATAAGGTTTATATGTAATATTTGTGTTGATGTGATTAACTTTGGATGAATTAACAGCTGTTCAACCAAGATAGTTGCACACGGTAAAATTCGGGCTGTATAGAAGAATTTATCTGATTAAGGAGTTCCATAGTGTAGAACCATAAGGTCCAGCATAACCACTGGAAGAGAAGTGTATAGGTGGCTCAGATCACTGATTAGGGCCGCCACCTTGACTCCCAAGCCCAGAATAATTAGAAGTTTAATAAATATAATTCCACACATACTTTTCCCACTAAAGTATATATAAATCTGCTCAGCACCCCCCATGCTCTATAACATCGCTGACAGATCAGACTACATGTTCAGTGTTACTGCTTCCCTTTTAGTGTACATTCTCACTTAGCAAAAATACAGCTCCTCTGCACATTTTTTGCAATGTTTTCCAAAGCAATAAATACTGCGGCCAATATCACTGTGGTAGGTCCGCAGCATAGATTGTACGTAGGACAGTACCCTAATAGATGTCACTGTGGTAGGTCCGCAGCATAGATTGTACGTAGGACAGTACCCTAATAGATGTCACTGTGGTAGGTCCGCAGCATAGATTCTACGTAGGACAGTACCCTAATAGATGTCACTGTGGTAGGTCCGCAGCATAGATTGTACGTAGGACAGTACCCTAATAGATGTCACTGTGGTAGGTCCGCAGCATAGATTCTACGTAGGACAGTACCCTAATAGATGTCACTGTGGTAGGTCCAAGGCAGAGATTCTACGTAGGACAGTACCCTAATAGATGTCACTGTGGTAGGTCCAAGGCAGAGATTCTACGTAGGACAGTACCCTAATAGATGTCACTGTGGTAGGTCCAAGGCAGAGATTCTACGTAGGACAGTACCCTAATAGATGTCACTGTGGTAGGTCCAAGGCAGAGATTCTACGTAGGACAGTACCCTAATAGATGTCACTGTGGTAGGTCCGCGGCAGAGATTCTACGTAGGACAGTACCCTAATAGATGTCACTGTGGTAGGTCCGCAGCAGAGATTCTACGTAGGACAGTACCCTAACAGATGTCACTGTGGTAGGTCCGCAGCAGAGATTCTACGTAGGACAGTACCCTAATAGATGTCACTGTGGTACGTCCGCAGCAGAGATTCTACGTAGGACAGTACCCTAATAGATGTCACTGTGGTAGGTCCGCAGCAGAGATTCTACGTAGGACAGTACCCTAACAGATGTCACTGTGGTAGGTCCGCAGCAGAGATTCTACGTAGGACAGTACCCTAATAGATGTCACTGTGGTAGGTCCGCAGCAGAGATTCTACGTAGGACAGTACCCTAATAGATGTCACTGTGGTAGGTCCGAGGCAGAGATTCTACGTAGGACAGTACCCTAATAGATGTCACTGTGGTAGGTCCGAGGCAGAGATTCTACGTAGGTCTGCAGCAGAGATTCTACATAGGACAGTACCCTAATATATTTTTCATTAATATTTGTAAGCTAGAAATGCCTGGGTCTTGTTGAATTGAGCAACTTGATAGACTGTCGTTTTGGACACATGACCATATTGGTCAATTACTGTCCACAGCAGTGATGTCACAATTGGCACAAGGCAAAGTCTAGGAGACTTGAACCTGGTTACCTAACATTGAAAACATCTGGTTCTCATTGTAACATCTACAAGTTCATTCTGTCACCCCCAATACTTGTTTTAAACTGATGCAGTCATGTTGGGTGCTAAGCCCTACAAAAAATCATCCCTGTAGCATAATTTCCTCTTGAATATTTTTTCAGAGAAAGTGCTTATTTTCTAGTGCAAATGCGAGCATTCTGGTGCACACTTGATGAGACCAAGCGCTCCCTACACCGTTCTGCCCCCTCAATTACTTTGTATTGTACCTTCCATCAGAGTAGAGTGCCAAAAGCGAGTACACATGTGCACACTGACACTGCAGGAGCCCAGCGAGCATGCAGACATGGTATCAGTGAGGGTGAGATCCCATCCCTCTCCAGTCTGCAGCAGCCACTGGATACACATAATAATAATAATAATAATTTTTATTTATATAGCGCCAACATATTCCGCAGCACTTTACAATTAAGCGGGGACATGTACAGACAATAAATTCATTACTAGGTAAGGCCCACTATGCATTTTTTAAGCTGTAGAAACGCTTTGAAAACGCTTGGTAGAAGGCCTGCCATGTTCCCCAATGATAATCCGCATGTGCTGTGCACATGCTGCGGAAATTTCCGCTGCGGATTATCATTGCAGAAAAAAACGCAGCACTACCAATTATTTTGCGGAAGCACGGTGTTTTCGCCGCCATTGACTTGCATTGGACCGCATGACATCCGCATCACTGCATCTGTACATGCGGATTCCATGCGTTTCAATGTGCGGATGGTACCTGGGTTTGGAGAAGAGGAGACTCTCCTCCGGACCCGGGTACCATAGTAACCTGTAATAAAAATAATAAAATAAAAAAAAATATATACTTGCCTTCGGATGGCCCCCGGTGTCTTTATCCGATGCGGTGACGTCATTTAGTCATGTGACGGGTCACGCGACCGCTGACGTCGGCATGTCCTTCAGTGTACCGCGAGCTGCCAGCAAGCCAGGACGCATCAGATTAAGACACCGGGGGCCATCAGAAGGTAAGTATAATATTTTTTTTTTTTTACCATTCTTTCAGTGACACTATATAAATCCATGCCGGTTTCATGGATTTATATAATGTGACCAAGTTGTCAAGCACTTTCCAAATGATGCTAAAATCGCTTGGAAAGCGCTTGTCAATCCGCATTCGAAATTGCATGTGAAGAACGCTTCACATCCGCATGTCCTTGGCAGGAAAAACGCATGTACAATCCGCATGCGTTTTTTCTGCCAGGGAGATGCAGAAACGCTCAGGAAAAAAATCCAGAGCATTTCTGCATCGTGGGCACATAGCCTGAGACAGTTTAAACAGTTACATTAGGAGCGAGGTCCCTGCTCACAAGCTTACAATCTACAAAGAAATGGGGGGGCACAATAGGTGAAAAGTGCTTGTTCTTTCAGGTCAGGCAATTATAATAAATAGGGATTGTCATATAAGGCTGCATGATCCGGTCATCAGCCAGTATGTTTAAGTGCAATTATCATGTGCATGGAGGATGTAGAGACAGATGACTAGTAGGGAGCAGATTTTGAATAATATTTAGGAGGGAACAGGGGAAAGTTAGTTTACTGGGTATTTGAGGTAGCAGGCTTGTTTAAAGAGATGGGTTTTTAAAGCTCGCTTGAAGACGTGGGAGCTAGGCGTCAATCGGATCGTCTGGCGTAGAGCATTCCAGAGAACTGGCGCAGCACGAGAGAAGTCTTGGAGATGGAGGTTCGGATTATGGGAGATGTTAGTCTTAGGTCATTTGTGGAACGGAGGGCACATGTAGGGCGATAGACAGAGATGAGAGAGGAGATATAAGGTGGTGCAGAACTGTGGAGAGCTTTGTGGGTGAGAGCGATGAGTTTATATTAGACCCTGTAGCGAATGGGTAACCAGTGTAATGACTGGCACAAGATGGAGGCATCAGTGAAGCAGCTGGACAGAAATACGACCATGGCTGCCGCATTCAGGACGAATTGGAGAAGAGAACGTTTTGTAAGAGGGAGACTGATCAGAAGAGAGTTGCAGTAGTCCAGACGAGAGTGAATAAGAGCGACAGTAAGGCTATGTGCCCACGATGCCGAAATGCTTCGGATTTTACATGCGTTTTTCCTGCCAGGAACAAGCGGAAGTGAAGCATTTTTGCATGCATTTCCGCATGCGGGTTGTCAAGCGCTTACCAAACGATTTTAACCCATTATCTACCAATGTCCTTTTTTGGGACGCCTAATTTTTTGCTTCTAGCAACTAAGATTTTCTAATTGGGTCCAAAAAAACAAAAAATGAAAATTGCTAATTTGGCAAGTAATGGGTTAACATCACTTGGAAAGTGCTTGACAGCTTGGTCACACTATGTAAATCCATGCAACCGGCATGGATTTATATAGTGTGACCATAAAAGAATGGTACCCGGGTTTGGAGAAGAGGAGACTCTCCATAGTACCTGTAAAATAAATAAATAAATAAATAATATATATTATACTTACCTTCTGATGGCCCCCGGTGTCCCTATCAGATGCCTCTTTGCTTGCCGGCAGCTCGCGGTGGACTGAAAGGACCTGCCATGATGTCATTGAAACGCATGGAATCTGCAGATGTAGTGATGAGGATGTCATGCGGTCCAATGCAAGTCATTGGCGGCGAAAACGCCGCGATTCCGCAAAACAATCGGTATTGCTGCGGATTTTTCCGCAATGATAATCCGCAGTGGAAATTTCCGCAGCATGTGCAAAGCACATGCGGATTATCATTGGGGAACATTGCAGACCTTTTACCAAGCGTTTTTTAAGCGTTTCTGCAGCGGAATTGCTTAAAAAACACACAGTGGGCACACAGCCTTAGAGTTTTAGCAGTTTCAAAGGTGAGAAAAGGTCGGATTCTGTAGATGTTTTTAAGGTGCAGGTGACAAGAGCGAGTGAGTGATCGGATATAGGGAGTAAAGGAAAGTTTAGTATCGAATATGACCCCAAGGCAGTGGGCGTGCTGCTTGGGGGTTATGGTTGAACCCTCCAAGGTAATTTCGATGTTAGGTTAGTAGAGGGGAGAAACACAAGAAGTTCAGTTTTGGAGAGATTCAGTTTAAGAGGGAGGACATGATGTTAGAGACAGCAGACAAACAATCCTTGGTATTTTGTATTGGGGTAGGGGTGATGTCAGGGGAAGAAGTGTATAATTGGGTGTCATCAGCATAGAGATGATACTGGAACCCAAATCTGCTGATTGTTTGTCCAATAGGGGCAGTGTATAGAGAGAAGAGGAGGGGGCCTAGGACCCCGATAGTAAGGGGACGAGGAGAGGAAGAGGAGCCAGCAAAAGACACAGTGAAGGAGCGGTCAGAGAGGTAGGAGGAGAACCAGGAGAGAACGGTTTCCTTGAGGCCTATAGAGCGGAGCAGAGTGAGGAGGAGCTCGTGATCCACAGTGTCAAATGCTGCAGAGAGATCCAGGAGAATCAGCAGGGAGTAGTGACCTTTGGATTTGGCTGTTAGTAGATCATTAGAGACTTTAGTGAGGGCAGTTTCAGTGGAGTTTGAAGAGCAGAAACCAGATTGTACATGGTCAGGAGAGAGTTATCTGAGAGATAGCGGATTAGACGGGAGTGGACCAAGCGTTCCCGGAGTTTAGAGATGAAAGGAAGGTTAGAGACAGGTCTGTAGTTAGCAGTGCAATTCTGGTCCAGGGATGGCTTTTTGAGTAAAGGGGTTATGATGGCATGTTTAAATGAGGAGGGAAAGATACCTGAAGAAAAAGAGAGGTTAAATATTTTAGTCAGGTGAGTGGTGACCACCTTTGAGAGAGACTGCAGGAGATGTGAGGGAATGGGGTCCCTGTTGCAGGTTGTAGGCCAAGAACAGGTGAGGAGGTGGGTAACTTTTCTTCTGTAACAGACTCAAAGATGGCTAGTGAGCTTGAAGTGCGGCAGGGAAGGGGATCCAGGCACTGAGGAGATTGGGCTGAGATGTCCTGATGGATGTGGTTGATTTTTTTCTAGGAAATAAGTGGCCAGATCCTCACCGCTGAGGTTGGTGATAGGGGCCTGTGCTTTAGGTTTCAGGTGGGAGTTTAAGGTTTCAAAAAGTCTTTTTGGATTGTTGGACAGTGAAGTGATGAGGGTGGTGAAGTAGGATTGTTTGGCCAGATGAAGGGCAGAGTTATAGATTTTGAGCATGAATTTATAGTGGATGAAATCCTCTGCTAAAAGAGATTTTCCCCACTGATGCTCAGCACACCTTGAGCAACACTGAAGAAAGCGTGTCTGCATCGTGTGCCAGGGCTGCCGTTGTCTGTGTCGGATCTTTCTGCGTGTTGAAGGTGCTGCTTCATCTAGGGCACTCTTCAGTGTATTATTGTAGTGTGACAATGATAAGTCTGGACAGGAGAGGGAGGAGATTGTCCCTAAGGTGCTGGGTATTAATGGTACGTGTATTCCTATAATTGTGGTAAGTGGGGGGGGGGTGTCCTGGGTGAGGAGATAGTTCTTGACAGAGAAGGAAAGAAGGTTGTGGTCCGAGAGCGGGAGAGGGGAGTTAGTAAAGTCATGCAGCGAGCAGAGACTGGAGAAAACTAGGTCCAAAGTATTCCAGTCTTCATGCGTAGGATAGTTAGTAAACTGTGAGAGGCAGAATGAGGAGGTTAGAGAAAGTAGATGAGAGGCAGATTGGGAGAGGGGATCATCGATGGGGATGTTAAAGTCTCCCATGATGAGGGTGGGGATGTCACAGGATAGAAAGTGAGGAAGCCAGGTGGTAAAGTGATCCAAGAACTGGCAGGAGGAGCCTGGAGGGAGATACACGACAGCCACTCGCAGGGAAAAGGGTTTAAAGAGTCTGATGGTGTGGACTTCAAAGGAAGGAAACATAAGTGAGGGAACCGGGGGGATGACCTGGAAAGCACATTGTGTGGACAGGAGCAAACCAACACCTCCATCCTGTCTATTCTCAGGTCTGGTGGTATGTGAAAATTTCAGCCCACCAAACGAGAGAGCAGCAGCGGCAGTGGTGTCTGACTGCTGGATCCAGGTTCACTTCTATGTATCAGTGTCGTGAGCAGCCGCAGCAGACAGTAGAGGGTGATAACTGCGTGGGGGCGCTGCAGGACTCCTGAAGTGTCATTGTGGATGTCCAGGGCCAAGAATTTAAAGGGGTTATTCAGGATTAAATAGTTTTTTGGTTCATAGTAAAAAAGTTAACAGGAGCCGGCTCAGAGTGGTCACCAACCACTCCTGCTGGCTATTCAGCCGCTCCACGTTAACAGAGCAGCTTTTCTTCTACCAGGCTGCTCTGTCAACAGAGTGTGACTGCCGACGTCATGCTGACTGACAGCCCATCTTTCCGCAGTTATGCAACGGCGAGCTGGCAGTCAATCAGCGTGACATCGGCAGTCACGCCCAGTCAACAGAGCAGAGCGGAAGTGAAGCCGCTGCTCTGTCATTGCGATGTCAGTAGAAGGTACAGAATCAAAGATGTGCGCTGAGCAGAACAGGCAGGTTAGCATGTACCTGCCTGTTAGTTTTTTGACCTGCAGTAAAACATTATAGTCCTGGATAACCCCTACAATTAATGCAGTGCTCACTCTGGGCAAACGCTGTCAATCAACATAAGGAGAGATGTGCTGCACAGTAAATGAGTAGGCGGAATGGTGCATCAGAGCTCCCTCATTTGCATAAGAAATTAATAGCAATTGAAAACTACACTACAGGGACGATTTTTTTAGAAGCGAAGTCCACCCACCATTTGACTGCATAAGTATTTTAAGTTTTGGGGGTGACTGACTTCTTTTAATCACAGGTGGGCCACCACTGGTCTAAGCTATGAGAACAGATAGTCCTGCGAATTGCTTTTGATGATGATTGAACATGGCATCCTCTGCAGAGGATATGTCACCACACCGCATTAATGTGATCTGTATAATATGACTTGTTCTTTCCCGTCTAATCGGAACAATTGCCGAATAGAAGTGCAAAAAATAACTAACAAAAATGATAGATCTATCTTATTGCTGATCTTATAATAATTCTTAATACAGGTGTCAGTGATTGTCCTTCATTTCCTTTATATATGCTATTACAATTAAATGTATGCCATATGTACAATCATTACACTTTGAAGATTATTTATATGTTTTAGGACCTTTAAAGGGAATCTGTCAGCTGGTTTTGCTATGTAATCGTGCATTCAGTGGAGTATGAATGCATTAGAAAGTCCTAGGCTTTCTACCACATCTGTACTCCACTGTGTGCACACACTCTGGCAGAAGCTGTGTGCTCCTGTCACCTGTTAGAAGTGCGCAGCTCAGAAATTTTGAGTGATCTTAAGTGGCTCTGGACTCAGATCCCTACTAATCTGTTCAGAATTAAAGGTCCTGAAACATATGAGAAAAACTGCCTAAAGTTTAGTTTCGCTTTCAGGTGGGCAAACCTGCCAAGTTTTTTAATAGGAAGGCGCTCCAGAAAACACTTGGCTTTTTTTTTTTTTCAGATTTCTTTTTCAAAATTTTTTTTTTTCTTTTTGATGTTTTAAACCGCCGCATTTTTTTTTCTTAGTATTCTCTGGTGTTTTTTTTTTTTTTTTTTTTTTTTTACTAGTGTTTTCTATACTTTTTATTTTTTACTCCGAAAAATTAAGAAACCGTGGCCAATTGGAAAACTATTTACAAAACAGCTTGGCTCCGTACACTCTACAGTTGCCGATCATGAGTACTGCAGATCAGCTCTTAATGAAATGAATAAGAGCTGATGTGCAGTATTCAAAAGCAGATTCAAAGCGGTTTTTGAGTACTGCAGCAGCGGGGAAACTGTTGTCGGTGACAGCTATTCTCCCCATTGGGAAGGCAGAGATGGTTTATTACCACCTCTGCCTTGTTGATCGCTGTGCGCACAAGATTGAATGAGTGCTGTGTTCACAGTATAGCAAACAGGTCTTCCTCCTCCAGCCTCAGTGATCGTTGGGTGCTGGAAAGGAGCAAGAGCTGCTGCACCTTGGTTCAGCTCTGTATTTCAGTTAGGAGGCAGAGATTGCCCTGTAACTGGGGCTGATGTCAGGCCTGTGGAGTCTGTAAGCCAAACCTCCGACTCTGACTCCCTCATGTTTAAGTGATAAATTTACTGTAGCACAGATTCATCTCAGCTAAAAGTCTGGACCCTTAGATCAGGAATAGGACAGACATTTATAGGACATTTCATAACTTTCCCAAATTCTTATGAAAAAATATTCCCTACAAACTGCATTGAACTACTGTACCCAATTTATGATATATTTTAAGAGTTGGCGTTTGTCCATTTTATACCGACTCTGACTCCACCAAAATGGACACAGACTCCACGACTCCGACTCCACAGCCCTGGCAAATATGTAGTCTCAAATGACTGAGGAAATCCGTCATAATAATAGTGTATTTCAGTGTTGAAATGCCCCTCTACAGGTCTCTGATAACCTTATGGGAAGCACAGTTTGTGATATAAAAAAAAATATATAAAACAGGAAGAAAATAAAAAGATCTAGAAACGTAACAGTTCCTAGACTCATTCCCATGGCAAAAAAAAAAAACTGAACAAAACGTGTCCACTTTGTAAAAATAATTTCTATGGTAAGGGACCACAACGTTAAACCGTATTTTAGTGGTCCATTGTGGTTGTGAAAAAAAATATGTAAATCCATGTGTTTTTTTTTTGTTTTTTGTTTTTTTTTCTTTTCTAGTCTTCCCCAGTATAAAAAAAAATATGCAAAAATGACACATACCACAAAAAAAGTGGCAAAAATTATTTGAATATCGAATGAATATTTTTTTTTGGAACTCTTAAAGGGAAGCTGACAGCAGGTTTTTGCTAGGGAATCTGGGGGCATGGTAAGGTAGGGGCTGAAACTGATTTCAGGGATTTGTCACTTATTAGGCTGTGTACTGTTGTTTCAGTGTTTTATCAGCAAGAGATTTATCACTGCGTGGACTACACTGCATCTTGGTCTGACTTTGCCCTCAGCACTGATTATCAGCTATTGTCAATATACAATGTACACAGAAAGCTGTGCTGTGGGCGGGGTTAGCTTTCTGAGCTCTGCTTCATCTAAAAACCCTGATTGTGTCACAACCGCTGCACTCAATAAACTAAGTGATACAATGCTGGAATAAGGGTCTCTTTTCCTACATTACGCTGCTCTCAGATGACAGCACAAACTAGTGACAGATTCCCTTTAAAACCACATGCATGAAAAAAAATGAAAGTGTGGTCATGAACAGGGAAAAATAACCTGGTCTTGAACTGGTTAATCTACCTCTTTATGTAATGGAGAAAAAGTGGTCTATTGCTGGGTAATTACTGTGCCAGTCAGCTCTTATGCATGCATTACACATGGGCTCATGCATCCACTATCTGTAATGTCAGATGGCCATACTCATTTACTATAGTTACAGATGATACTTTCTGTAGATCATCTACAGAATTCACATTTCTATAATTAGGCGGCACAGTCACTTTTTGACAGCAACTCAAAGTACAGTTTACATTATGAAAGCAGATATGTTATTGATCATTTTGTGCACAATATCATTTGTTCTCATTTTTATTAGCTGTGCTGAATGTGATATATCTTTTGGAAAGGTCCACTCCATATACCTCTACCTACTGTACATAGATATCTGATTCTAATGGGAATCGGTCACCAGGTTTTTACCACCTTATCTGAGAGCCGCATGATGTGGAGACAGATTCTGATTCCTGACATGATTCACTGGGCTGCTTGCTGTAGTTTTTGATAACATCACGGTTTTATCTGCTGGAGATGATCACCACAGGAGTAGTAAACCTGCTGTCATGTAGTCCTCCATATTAATGAGCTCTGTATAACTCCTTCCCCATCACTGATTGATGGCATTCTCTGTACACTGTGCATAGGCAGAAAGCTGCCAATCAGTAGTTTGGGCGGGGTTATACAGAGCACTGCTAGATCTGCAGCAGATAAAACTATGATTTTATCAAAACTACAGTAAGCAACCCAGTAAGTGACAAATCACGGGAATCAGTGTCTCTGACCCTACATTAAACTGCTCTTAGATGCAGTAGCAAAAACCTGGTGACAGATTTTTATTTTTTCTTAAAGGTGGCATTACACCTTAGACAGCAATGCCTTCCATCCCCTACCCTCTTCCCCATACACATGTATGCCTGTATTCTCTGTGGACAGGGAGGAGTAATCCACTGCAAGAAACATCTGACAAGGGCTTCTCTCTGAAAAGAACCAAATAAATCAGGCATGTTTAAAACCTGCATGTCCAACCCTGCTTTGTTTTGACATCTGCAGTCTATAGAATGTCAGGACACTGCCATAATAACCTTAATTGGTCATCCGCTTCTGCTGACATTAGTGGATGTAGCCAACATTCATCTAAGGGCTCTTTCACACGTCAGTGTCTCCGGTACGTGTGGTGACAGTTTCCACATGTGCCAGAGACACTGACACACGCAGACCCATTCAAATCTATAGGTCTGCGCACATATCAGTGTGTTTCCACGGCCCGTGTGTCCGTGTGCTCCACACCTAGACATGTCCGTTTTTTACATGCACGGTCCGCAAAATGTCTCACGCTGGACACACACGGATGACATCCGTGTGTCATCAGTGTGACTTGTACCGACGCTTGGGAATGAGTGTACAGTTAGCGCTGTTCCCAAGCGCCGGATGCTGAATAGCGGGGGACATTTCCGACAGTATAAGGATTTTATTACTTTATTCTTATTTTTACACATGGACACTGCGGGAGCAGACACTACTCCCAACATTGTCGCTTGCTCGTGCTGATCACAGGGCGAGCAAGAGACAATGATGAAGGCAGCATTCAACACCCGGCGGTAACTGTACACCGATTCCCAAATGTTGGTACTTGTGCTCCTGATGTGGCACAAGTGCACATGGACACGGATATCTCCGGTACTTGTTTTTCTGGTACCGGAAATATCCCGACGTGTGAAACCCCCCTAAAGCCGTGTTCCACCAACTTGGGTACTCAAGAGCCACCAACAGATGATGTGTTCAGGATTTCCTTAGTATTACATAGGTGGTGGAATTATTACCTGTGCAGGTGATGTAATTCCCACCTGGGCAATATTAAGGAAATCCTGAAAACATGACCTGTTAGTGGCTCTTGAGGACCGGAGATGAGGAACACTGATCTAAAGTGTATAGCCACCTTAAAACTCCATGCCAACACAGAAACAGCCATCAGTTAAAGGGTTGTCCCGTCTTAAACTATAAGTCTGCAGTCACTCTATTTGACTGCAGACTTGTGAATTCTTAGATTGTGTGCAATGCACACTGTGAAGACTCTCTGGTGCTGGTGGTGGGTACTTGACTGCAAGAATGTGATTTGCATACATGCGGTCATATGCCGACTAGATGGGTGGAGCCCCTTTCAATGCAAGTGTGGCCAGAAGTCTGCAAATCGCATACTTGCGGGCACAAGAACGGAAGAACGGCTGCTACTGGTGTTGGAGAATCCTCACATCGTGCAGTGCGCTTGATGTGAGGATTCACAAGTCTGCAGTCACACAGAGTAACTGAAGACTTGTAGTTTAAGACTATACAACCCCTTGAATTAAATTTCAGAATCAATGTTTTCCTTTGGGAAGGCACAAAAGTGCCAGCTTTACTTCGTGGTACATACCATATTACCATGGGGCACTGGTCTAAGTGGTGGTAATTGGGATATGAGGAGGGGCAGCTTATTTGAACAGATACTAAAAAGTACTGGCATCAAGCAATCAACATTTTATGCTCCATTGTGCCTCCAAAATGCCAATCACTGTGATATGGTGTGAACGTGGAACCTGTTCGATCTATGTTAACATTTCTGTCCTTCACAATCACAAATGAGCCAAGCGTTCTCACATTTCCCGATTACAGGCAAGTGGTAGGTTGGTGAAGAGGCTGAGCTTAGGCTATACTCTGGTGTGAAGTGTGCGTGCTTGCTTGCTTGCTCGCTTGTGTACCTCCTCTACACTAGCACTAAACAAGGAGAATGCAGATACCTTTCAGTTAAAAAGCCATCCTTCAGAAATTTTTGTGGTGAGCCTTTTAGACCCTTTCATCCCACCACACAACAGGCTTCTAAAAGACAGACTATTTGGAAATTAATTACCTTCATACCGGACAAATTATCATAAACCTTTTGATCTCAAGTGCTGCGGACGCCATGTAGTTCACCTATACATAGTGTGAACAGTGCCGGGACGTGGGGAGCAGAGCAGTGCATTTATACACAGATCTGCTATTCATATGGAATGAGTAGCCTATTTGTAACTAAACCCGTTCCTGATTGCTACATTTTAACTCTGTCTCACCAGTTAATCATGATACTTTTTGGGTGTAAATAGAGTCTTTGTCACAAATTCTGTTAAAAACTCTGGACAAACTAGTACAAAATGCTCCACTGTTTAGACTGGAAAAAGCACAGACATCATAGCGGAAACATGATAGACATTATAGTCAGTTACGTCATGTGGCGTCATTTTCCTTGTACTGCTCCTATAATGGAGCAGAGCAATGTAATATGAAGAACGCAGATATGATCAGATCCTTACTGAATTACAGAACTGATATTAATGAGTCACCAGCTTTTTAATAAAAAAAAAAAATGTTCATAAATCAGTAGTACTTGGGAAAATAAGGAACTGCGTAATGTATCTTGTAAGAGAAATCTGCTTTTCTCCTCCAGGTCTGATCATTCATTCACAAAATTCCCAATTCATGGGAAAAATCTTTCTTCTCATTACTGATATAGCAGATGACAGTTGGTGTTCATAGCCTTACAGTATAACCATACAATGTTATGTTCACACGTGTTTTTGCTGCACTTCTTTTATTTTTTTGTTGCGTTTTTTAATGCAAATTTACAGCTGTGTTTTACAGTATCAGCAAAAGCTATGAGATTTCAGAAATCTCATGCTCACACTGGTGTTTTTTTTTCCTGACTGATTTGGAAAACTGCTACGTTTCTGGAAACTGCAGCATGTCTCTTCTTTCTGCGTTTTTGCAGCGTTTTTTCACCCATAGAAAGCAATGAGTAGTGCAGAAACGCAGCAAAAAAACTCAGGTACCAGGTTTTGCTGCGTTTTTGGTTCCAAAACCTTAAGGAAGTTGCATCATCTTTTTTTGGGGGGCACTAAGCGTTATCAGCATGCACTAGAGACAATAAAAACGCAACAAAAACACAGCAAAACCTGCTTTTTGAGCTGCTTATTTACTGCCAAGAGAGCAGGCTTTGCCTGCGGAGAAAAACGCAGCAAAAGCGCAACATGTGAACATAGCCTAACTGTGGTTTCAGGAGAACTTGCAGCAGAATGTGTGTCTGCCTTTAGTTTACATCATATATCGTGACCCTGATTTTGATGCAGGCTCAGACACTGAGCTGGACACATGACTTCTGATTTAATTAGCCATCTTGTGCCTTTAACCCTTTAATGACCGGAGAATTTTCCGTTTTCGTTTTTTGCTCCCCTTGTTCCCAGAGCCAGAACTTTTTTTATTTTTCGTTCAATAGGGCCATGTGAGGACTTATTTTTTTGCGGGACGAGTTGTACTTTTGAACGACATGACTGGTTTTACCATCTTGCGTACTGGAAAGCGGGAAAAAAATTCCAAGTGCGGTGAAATTGCAAAAAAAGTGCAATTCCACAGTTGTGTGTTTTTTTTTTTTTTTTTTATACTACGTTCACTGAATGCTAAAACTGACCTGCCATTCTTATTCTCCAGGTCATTACAAGTTCGTAGACACCAAACATGTATAGGTTCTTTTTTATTTAAGTGGTGAAAAAAAAATCCACAGTTTGCTAAAATAAAAGTCGTCACTTTTCGATACCTGTAGCGTCTCCATTTTTCAGGATCTGGGGCTGGGTGAGGGCTCATTTTTGGCGCGTGGGGCTGACGTTTTTATTGATACCATTTTGGTGTAGATACGATGTTTTGATCGCCCGTTATTACATTTTATTGCAATGTTGCGGCGACCAAAAATAACGTTTAGAATTTTTTTTCGCACTATGCCATTTACCAATCGAATTAATTCTTTTTTTTATATTGATCGGGCGATCTGAATGCTGTGATACTAAATATGTGTATGTGTGTTTTTTTTTTTTTTAAATTTTGTGTGGGGTGAAAGGGGGGTGATTTTAACCATTTTTTTTTTTTTTAACTTTTTGCTTGCTTCAGTGCTTCCATGGGAGACTAGAAGTAGCACTTGCCTGATCGGCTTTGCTACATACAGGCGATGAGCTGATCGCCTGTATGTAGCAGATTTGCTCACTTGCTTTGAGCGCCGACCACTGGATCGCGATTCCCCCCGCTGCTGTTGCGGGGACATGTCAGCTGTATAAATCAGTGCCCAGTTTAGTGCGGGCTCAGCGCCGGAGCCCGCGCTGCCGACGTGGTGCGTACTATTACAGACACTGGCTGATTCACGTTCCTACACATTAAAAAGAGACTCTGCTCTTCGGATGACTGGTCTGAGGTAGGTCCCTTGTGTTTTCTCCCCATCCTGCTCTTTTTGACTGACAGGTCTCTCTCTCTTACACACATATAAGGAGGGACCTGTCAGTCATCAGTATGGGGACTGGCTTTCCGAGGCACACCGTCCCCTGCCAGCTTATCAAAGAATGTTTTCTCTGAAATGCCGCAGTGTTTGAGTGAATCGGACACGGCTGCAATATTACAGCTAGTGTCTAATTGATGATCCCCGTGGTTCGAGCAGAATGAACGAGCAGACAGGTTCCATCTAACTTTGTGTTATACCGGATGAAGCAAAATACAAGCAGTGAAAATGCAGTTATTACACAACAGAGCAAGCCACGCTACAACCCCGGGAACACCTCTGCCAGCTATGTCAGCCGCTCTGTCATATCCTGCCATACTGGATTTCTAATTTGTGTGACTGGTTATTGCATCAGCAGTGCAATGTGCACAGATCTGCCATAACATTAAAGACGACCTGTCACCAGGATTTTGGACTCTTGACTAAAGACATGGCTGCATTGGCACTTTGGAACTGATATATATTTTTAAAGAAATCCCTTTTATGCTAATGATGCACAAGTGCAGCGGTCTGGCTGCTGTTCTTGGTCTTTCCCTGCCACTCTAGATGTTGTTCGCCACTTGCCTGCTTCCGGTCTATGACTGCTTTTTCAGTGACCTCCCTCCTCTGGCCAAAATGTCACACAGGCGCAGTCATTACCTGGGGTTGGGCATATACAATCATTTCCAAGTAACGTCATTGAGCAGAGAAATCAATCTGTGTGTGCACCACCTCTGGCAATGCTGGCGCTAGGATGGGGCACTAGAATGGGGATCCCTGGTGTCCACTTTTTAACCTAGCAGTGCAACCCCTGTGAGGAGCAGTGGTCACACATCATTATCAGCGTGTATTGGGGCATCTACAACTGTCGCATGATTTCATATATATCTGTATTATTACTATCCTCTTGGTAACATCTGTACATATTTGATCCTATATTTCTATGTCTGGTATTGATTATTGTTTTTCTTTGTACCTTTTTTAGTATAGTACTATTGCAAATTGATAACATTAGTAAGAACGTAAAACGCGGTACGAGTCTTATTTCTGGTTTGTCACCGAGTAGTGTGATGATACACTTGTTTTTTCTTGTATCATTTAGTCTAATTTCAAGACAAGTGATAACATACCAGTAGTTATGGTCGTGTGAAAAAAACCTACAGGTTACCACCCTAAAGCCCCCGTCACACTAAGCGAGATCGCTGCTGAGTCACAAGTTTTGGTGACGCAACAGCGACCTCAGCAGCGATCTCGCTACATTTGACTCTTAGCAGCGACCAGGCCCCTGCTGTGAGGTCTCTGGTCGTGTCGGAATGGTCTGGACATTTCTTTGATCGTTGAGGTCCCGCTGGGTAGCATGTATCGGTGTGTTTGACACCTTACCAACGACCTTGTTGACGACTCAGACACAGAAACACATAGGCGTGCATCGTTATACAGATCGTTACGGGTCGCCGCATCGTTGCTGCGTCGTTGGGAAGATCTGACTGTTTGACATCTCACCAGCGACCACATAGCGACGCAGCAACAATCCCTGACAGGTCGTATCGCTGTAGCATCGCTTAGTGTGACGGGGCCTTCAGTGTACACAGTCTAATGCAGACTGGATGAGTGTGTTGTATAGGTTTCTCATCCTGTATCGACTTGATTGAACAGATAGTAGTATATTGGGTTTTTATATACTCAAACTAATATAGAATTCTCTGTACAAATGAATTTTCATTGATTTCAGACGCTTTACATACCTTTGTTTATCAGATGCCTTAAAGAGGACCTGTCACCGGGTCAAAAGTTGCCAGCTTTTGCTTTGATTTTATTCCCGCTGCTTCCCCAAGTATTCCAATTTCTGTTCTCTTTTTAAACCGGCCATAAGGTTCCAGAGATCTATCCCTTTTTATTTAGTGCTTATTTTTATGGTCCTTAATAAGGGAGTGTGTCAGACAGGATTCTCTATGGTGGGGTGTCTTCAGGATTCTCCCTATTATTACCCTGTGAGCAAAACCCCATTAGTAAAGACTATAAAAAGGCCAATATCTCTGGACCCATATGGTAGATTTAAAAAAATAAATGAATAAAAACAAAAATACCCAAAAATTGGAATAATCAAGGAAGAAGCGAGAATGAAATAAGAGTAAAAACGTACTACTTTTTGAATTAGTGACAGGTACTCTTTAACCCCTTTACGCACTCTGCCATAGCTGTAGAGTGGACATAAAAAGTACACAATCCTGTAAAAATTCCAGGTTTTTGTCACGTAAAAAATTCAGACCAAGTAGAATAATTTCAGATCTTTTTCCCAAATTTAATGTCCCTCATAATCTGCACAAATCCATTGAGAAGCAAACGTTAGATAATTTTGAGGGGGAAAATAAAACTAAAATATTTTTTTTCTTCTAGTTTTGTGCTTTTTGCGTGTGCCTTCTCAAGGAGAGTAATTGTTTACTTTCCCTGAGGAAGCACATGCGTTGGGGACCCTCTGTTGACTTTACACAGGCACTTTATCATGGGTAAGCAGTCCATATGATTTAATTTTTCAAAATTACATTTTTATTGAAAGGTTAAATAATTTTCAATTACAAAAGTACTAAAAAAAAAAGAGAATATCTAGGACAATATCTGCATTAATATATCATAGAATATAAGAATAACATCTAAAAAAACATCAAGTTATAGGAATAATAAGGAAGGAAGGGAACATTTTAGACCATAGGTATTACAATTATGAAGTTACTAAAATCCAGTGGAAACCATACATAGTGCAGCCAGGCGCGAACCAACACGGAGCACAATCCGGGCAGAGAAGAAACGCACCAGAGAAAAGGGTGGGTCACATCAGTCTGATGAAAGGCGGTAGGCATCGGATTCCTGGAATTCAATCCAGTCTCTCCAAGTCTCACAGTATCTATCACAGTCAGTGGGGGATTGGACAATCAAATGTTCCATCCTATTTAGAAGGGCTATTTCAGAGAACCACTCCTCAAGAGTAGGTGGAGAAGTACTTTTCCAGTGACAAGGAATGACATTCTTAGCAGCCTGTATAAGGTAGCTTATTAAAGACATTTTGTATTTGGTGAGACTAGTTGGGATCATAAAGAGCAGAAGAGATTCAGGAGAGTCGGCACAGAAAGACTAGTCATTTTTTTAATAGTCTGAATTACCTGAGTCCAGAAACCTCTTATTATGGGACAGCTCCACCAAATGTGTGTCATCGTCCCCTCTTCCACTCCACATCTCCAGCATTTGTCTGATACTACGGGAAGCCACTTATGAAGTAATACGGGAACCCGGTACCATCTGGAGATGATCTTAAAGGATGTCTCTTGAGGCTTGGTTGCAATTGATGTTTTGTGAGCAAATTGAAAACATTTTGCCCATTGTGAGTCTTCAAAAGATTTGCCCAGTTCTCTTCCCTATGCATCGCAATAGGGTGGTCTGACAGTTGTAGTATGGGCCATTAGGTGTTTGTAGAGCAATGAGATGGAGTGCGAGGGTGGAGACGAAGACAGGCACAGTTTTTCAAAATTTGTAAGATCCCTATTGAGCCATCTATCTTTTCTAACGTGGGAATAGAAATATTGCAATTTTCTATAGTCATAGTCGGCTCTTGGAGGGATAGAGCAGTCCTGAAATATCTCATTGAGGGGTATTAAAGATGCGTTCGAGAGTACATGAGCAAAGTGAAGAGGGTGATATTTACTTCTGAGATTGGGTATAATGGGCCCTGTGGGTCAATTAAAGAGATCTTATTGTCTCGACGTAGGGATAGCATTGTACAGTATGTACTGTAGAATTGTTGAGAGGGTTTAAGGACTTCGGTATGTGGGTTACAGGGGAGTGTAGTTAATGCCCTTGGACAAATAGTTTGTGCTATATGAACCCAAAGCTTCCCATGTTAATGGTGAAAATAATTGAGTATTCTGGCATGGACTGCCGCCATGTAGTATTTTCTACAATCCGGAAGACAGAGGCCTCCCATCTGTTTAGACCTGACTAATATATCACCACGAATACGTGGACGACCAGTCGGCCAGATGTACTTACAAAAGCTACTACGTAGATGTTTCCAAAAATTTAAAGGGATTCTGGTCAGGATAGTTTGAAAAAAGGTAAAGCAGTCAAGGTAAAATATTCATTTTTAATATATTTACTCTGCCGAACCATGAGAAATCCTTCACTGTCCATGAATTAAGGTCCTTATGGACTTGACCAAGTAAGGGTTTGTAATTGAGGTCAAACAGTCGAGGAAAGGTCACTTTGTTTGTGTATCCCTAAGTATTTTATACCCTGTGATGGCCAAGAAAAAGGAAAATTTGATTGGATGATAGTCTGAGTTGTAGTTGGCAAGGAAACGTTGAGAGCCTGAGATTTTGAAATGTTTATTTTGAAATTGGACCATGTGCCAAAATGATCCACTTCAGCCATGATAGATGGAATTGATGTATGTGGGCTTGTAATGTATAGAAGGACATCATCCGCAAAGGCGGAGCATTTATATTCCTTTTGCCCTATAGTGATCCCTTTAATATCAGGGTTATCACGAATAGAGGATAGTAAATGTTCCATCACGAGGATATACAGGAGAGAGGGCACCCCTGTCTTGTTCCATTAGAGATTGTGAATGATGGGGACATGGTTTAATTTATCTTTATTCTCGCTGAAGGGTTACAATAAAGGGCCATTATTTTAGCTATAAAGCGTTCTCCTATATTGAGTTTTTTTGATGGCTGACCATGATATTCTGTCACCCGCTTTTTCAGTGTCGAGTGACAGTGTATTAAGAGGTATGTTTCTTGTTTGAGCTTAGCGAATTATATCAATGGTTTTTAGTGTGTTATCGCGGGCCTCTCTACCGACCATGAACCCAACTTGATCCAAATGAATATGGTTAGAGAGTAGGGGCTGGAGTCTATTTGCCAATATTCTTGCGTATATTTTTAAGTCGACATTCAGCAAAGAAATAGGCCTGTAATTTGAGCAAAGGAGGGGGTCCCTACCAGATTTAGGGAGTATTGTGATATGCGCCTCTGTAGTTTGGGAGGGAAATGGATTAATGTTGGTAGCATGGTTGAACAATGCTAATGTAAGGGGGGAGAGAAGAGGAAGGAATGTCTTGTAAAATTTTACAGTAAACCCGTCGGGTCCGGGACTTTTTCCGCTCGCCAATGATGGGACTGCTGAGGATAACTCAGAATATGATAGGGGTTCGTCCATCAAGGATGCTGAAGATGTATCTTCAGAAAAAGGCGCAGCATTTTCAGGTGGGGGTGTATTGTCCGGCGGCCCATCTAAGTTATATAAGTTAGTATAATATTTATGAAATTGTGTGGAGATCTCTTCTGTTGTGTGTAAAACCTATGATTTAATTTCATGCTTTTTGTTCCTTTTGTTTACTTCATTTGGGGATTTCACCGGGGCTTAACATTTACCGTATATCATACATTCATGTTTTCCACATGATTTACTAACTGCCATCTTCATACAGTTTATTGCTACAGTAGCTTTTTGATCTTTTTCGACTATTGTCACTCCTATATGTCACTAGATATATTGTCTTTTGACTGTATAATTACCTAATGTTTGTGACGGTCTTAGTATTTGTGACATTTGGAACTGTTTATTACTATATACAGTACAGACGAAAAATTTGGACACTTTCTCATTTAAAGATTTTTCTGTATTTTCATGACTATGAAAATTGTACATTCACACTGAAGGCATCAAAACTATGAATTAACACATGTGGAATTATATACTTCACAAAAAAGTGTGAAACAACTGAAAATGTCTTATATTCTAGGTTCTTCAAAGTAGCCACCTTTTGCTTTGATGACTGCTTTTCACACTCTTGGCATTCTCTTGATGAGCTTCAAGAGGTAGTCACCGGAAATGGTTTTCACTTCACAGGTGTGCCCTGTCAGGTTTAATAAGTGGGATTTCTTGCCTTTTAAATGGGGTTGGGGCCATCAGTTGTGTTGTGCAGAAGTCTGGTGGATACACAGCTGATAGTCCTACTGAATAGACTGTTAGCTGCTTTTTTCTTGCCATAATACAAATTCTAAGTAAAGAAAAACGAGTGGCCATCATTACTTTAAGAAATGAAGGTCAGTCAGTGCGAAAAAATGGGAAAACTTTGAAAGTATCCCCAAGTGCAGTTGCACAAACCATCAAGCGCTACAAAGAAACTGGCTCACATGAGGACCGCCCCAGGAGAGGAAGACCAAGAGTCACCTCTGCTTCTGAGGATAAGTTTATCTGAGTCACCAGCCTCAGAAATCGCAGGTTAACAGCAGCTCAAATTAGAGACCAGGTCAATGCCACACAGAGTTCTAGCAGCAGACACATCTCTTCAACAACTGTTAAGAGGAGACTGTGCAGCAGGCCTTCATGGTAAAATAGCTGCTAGGAAACCACTGCTAAGGACAGGCAACAAGCAGAAGAGAATTGTTTGGGCTAAAGAACACAAGGAATGGACTTTAGACCAGTGGAAATCTGTGCTTTGGTCTGATGAGTCCAAATTTGAGATCTTTGGTTCCAACCACCATGTCTTTGTGCGACGCAGAAAAGGTGAATGGATGGACTCTACATGCCTAGTTCCCACCGTGAAGCATGGAGGAGGAGGTGTGATGGTGTGGGGGTGCTTTTCTGGTGACACTGTTGTGGATTTATTCAAAATTGAAGGCATACTGAACCAGCATGGCTGCCACAGCATCTTGCAGCGGCATGCTATTCCATCCGGTTTGCGTTTAGTTGGGCAATCATTTATTTTTCAACAGGACAATGACCCCAAACACACCTCCAGGCTGTGTAAGGGCTATTTGACCAAGAAGGAGAGTGATGGGGTGCTACGCCAGATGACCTGGCCTCCACAGTCACCAGACCTGAACCCAATTGAGATGGTTTGGGGTGAGCTGGACCGCTGAGTGAAG
Source organism: Phyllobates terribilis (assembly GCF_046119375.1). Classification (NCBI taxonomy): domain Eukaryota; kingdom Metazoa; phylum Chordata; class Amphibia; order Anura; family Dendrobatidae; genus Phyllobates; species Phyllobates terribilis. The sequence continues at coordinate 808,339,931 of NW_027362761.1, forward strand.
GCAAAAGGGCCAACAAGTGCTAAGCATCTCTGGGAACTCCTTCAAGATTGTTGGAAGACCATTTCCGGTGACTACCTCTTGAAGTTCATCAAGAGAATGCCAAGAGTGTGCAAAGCAGTCATCAAAGCAAAAGGTGGCTACTTTGAAGAACCTAGAATATAAGACATATTTTCAGTTGTTTCACACTTTTTTGTTAAGTATATAATTCCACATGTGTTAATTCATAGTTTTGATGCCTTCAGTGTGAATGTACAATTTTCATAGTCATGAAAATACAGAAAAAACTTGAAATGAGAAGGTGTGTCCAAACTTTTGGTCTGTACTGTAGGTCTTTTTGAATCCTCTCTCTCTCTTCTCTAGTGTTAGCTATCCCTCCTAGCTTTGTGTCATCAGCAAATGTAATCAGTTTACCCTCAATTCCTTCATCTATATCATTGATAAAGATGTTGAACAACACAGGGCCCAGGATAGAGCCTTGTGATACCCCACTTGAGACATTCTTCCAACTGGATGTGCAACCGTTTATGACCACTCTTTAAGTCCGATCACTAAGCCAGTTATGAATCCACCTAACAGTTGCCGTGTCCATTCCATAGTTGGTCATTTTTTTTCAATAGGATGGTATGAGATACTTTGTATAATATTTATATTTGTTTTGTGATCTTAAACATTTAAGTGTGGCAAACATGAAAAGAATAAGAAATCAATAAGGGGGCAAACACTTTTTTTTTTTTTTACCACTGTACATAATGGCAGATGCCATTATCAATCTAGGTAACTATTTGATTATGTACATTTTTAAATGTAGATGTATTAAAATAGGTTGCACATGGTTATCACACGGATGTAGAAAAAAAAAAAAAAATGGACGGATGAAAATTGGTTGTGTTTTCTTAACTAAACTGACGGTTTTTCATACTCTCATCTTACGCTGACCTTACAAGAAGATTCACAGATTACTTTTTATTGAAGGGAACAGAATGACATAGTTTCATTATTAAACAATATATTTTTCTTGTGCTGAAAATACTTTTTTTTTTTTTACTAAGCATCCAGTGCCTTATGTTGTCAAATATGAATTGCCTGTGACATTTAATAGCTGCTAGGGCTGATTGGTGAGCGCCCGCTCCTACAGAGGCATCTTGTTTGAGCACATGGCATTGTGCCCTAGGTAAACAAAGGAGTGGATAGTGGACTGACTAATCCCCCTTGGTTCTCTGTCAAGTCAACTCTCCTGTCCCACACTGGACTTCAGATCCATTGCCAATAAACGTTTTATCACTGGAGGATTAACACTTTCCATGGAATCTCTTCCCCGTGCCATGTGTTAACACATTAATCCACAGTCCTTTTTTTTTTCCCTATTGTGCATTGTTGGTGAATGAGGATTCACAGTCACAGATTGTGTTAATTTTTTGTGATTGTTTCAGAATAAGTTTTAGCATAATCTGAATTAGTAGCTGGTAAAATGTTAGATAAGAGACCCACTGGATTCTGCTTAAGATCTAGCTTTCCTTTTTTTTTTTTTTTTCTTAAAATGTTTACTCTGCATTTTAATTGATTCTTCCAGGGATAAATTGGAGACCTTACTGTGACCGGCTTATGTTTGAAGAATTTCTAAAAGGGATTCTCCAATTCTGGTAACCCCTGTAAAGCTTTCCCAAGAGTCTATGTAAAAAATTCCCACTCCGGCTTATTATCCTGCTGTACTGTTGTGTGTGTTTGATCCAATTCAGCAGGAAACTCTTGCAGTTCACAGCTTTTTAAAGGGAGTCCATCACCCTCAAAATGTATTTTAAATGGACTATTCAGTGTTGTAGGGGATTTAGCTCATATAACAACCATACTAACTCTGTACCTGTTACTGATACTATGCCTGAGAAAATAACTTTTAATTGATATGCAAATAAGAGAGCTTCAGTGCACCCTTGGTGTGGCCGAGAGTTTAGTGCACCCTTACACCTCCTCATTTGCATATTGGGGCCCTACCACTGTTTCTGATTGACAGCGCTCGCTTCCTGTTATCTTGACTTTAGCATGGGTTGATTCTTGTAGCATTTAGTCTTGGCATTGGTGTCAAAGTTGCTATTTACACATGGCCAACTAGTAACTCTGCTTGATAAGAATTGGAATGGCAGCCAAACTGGAGCGCTTCTCAAGTTTCCTAAGCATGTACTCAGAAGTTGGCAATGTTACTTGCAGATTCTTGAATGCTAAGCTATGGCCATAGTACAAAGCTAGTTTTTATCAGAAAGGCAGCTGTCTATGTTCAGTCAATATGGCCGTCCCCTAACATCTTTTCACAGTTAGGTAGTATCATTTTCTATTTGTCTGTCTGTTGCATGTGGCTACCTTAAAAATAAAAAAAATAAAAAAGTACACCCTATTAAAAAAAAAGTCTAAAGTTGACCATTTCAGCCAAAACGATGATTCATTGGGTGAAATTTGAAACAATTGTTAGGAATTATTATAGAAAATGTGTCACCAGAATATAACCTATTGTTAAAATCAGGTTTTTGTGTTGTGCATTTTTTAAAAATGTCAGCAATTTTTTTTTTCATGCTTATTAAGAATTTAGTAATCATGTAATTATCACACTAGCATTGAAGCTATTTTAGAGTGTTTTCATGCTGTGTGTCCTTTTTAGGAAGAGTTTTCAGCAGGCTCCTTATCATCAGAGGCAGGATTACAATGACAGGTTACACCTCTATATACAGCTGATAACACAGGATCCACCAGTCACAATCAGTGATGTCAGGACTGACCCTGCTCTCTGACCTTTCACAATGACCATTTGCTCCCGCTTATTAGATGCTTTAATACAAAAGAGTCAAGTCTGTTCATTGTGGCTAATGTATGTGTGAATTTCCTGAAACTACGGGAAGTTATCATCTAAAAAAAAAATCTCCATTGGCCAGTGTGAACATTGCAAGATTTCTAATTTTTGTTTTTTTAATAAAGATTGTGATATGGGGGAAAAAAAGATTGCCAAAACTTTAAAAAATACATTCTCATTATTTAACACTACTTTACTATAGATTTTTCATAATTTTATTTTTTAAGGCTCTTTTATAGGGCTACTTTCACCCAGCTATCAATATAGTTCAAGCTGTCATTCGCTCAGCTCTCCCTGGTAGAATTTATAATGTATGACTTGTAAGGTATAAGTTGTTGGTTGTTAATAGTTACCATCGTTTTATTATTTTTTTTCCCCATAAAACAATTGTACACTTGAAAAGAAGCAACTTTTAAAAAGAAATCTGCTTATTTCTCTTACTGGATTGATCGTGCACTCTCAATTCATGGGTATCATTTGTATTCATAGAAAACAGATTTTTAGATTATGACATAGGAATTTACAGTTTACAGAATTTGCTGTTTATAAAACTCTATGGAGGTGGGAGGAGACGTTCTCCTGAAATGACAGTTGCACATTAAAGGGAACCTGTCACCTGCTTTATGTGTCCCAAACTGCAGGCAGCATGTATCCGAGCCTGGCTGCATGATCGCAGCCAGATATATTTTTCTCTGAAACACTCCTCTTCTCCAGACCAGGGTACCATCCGCACATTGAACCGCATAATATCTGCATGTGCACATGTAGTCATGCTGATGTTATGCGGTCCAATACAAGTCAATGGCGGCTAAAACGCCGTGACTCCGCAAAATTAATGGTAGTGCTGCTTATTTTTCCGCAATGATAATCCACAGCGGCAATTTCTGCAGCATGTGCACAGCACATGCGGATTATCAGTGGGGAACATGGCAGGCCTTCTACCAAGAGTTTTTTTAAGCGTTTCTGTGGCGGAATTGCCGCTGCGGAAACGCTTAAAAAAACGCATAATGGGCACGCAGCCTAAAATGGACCGACTCAGACTCTTAAAATATATAAAAAATTGGTACAGTAGTACAATGTAGTATTTGCTGAATATAAATGTCTGTTCTGTTCCTGATCTAAGGGTTTTGGCTTTTAGTTGAGATGAATCTGTGCTGCACTTCATGTACCCGCTCAGTAGTGAGGCTGTGGTGTCGTGGAGTCGGGAGTCAGGGAAATTGAGGAGTTGGAGGGTTGGCTTACTGATGCCACAGCCCTGGTCCTTATGTACACACAAACGAGAGACCTGTCAATCACATGCAGAAGCACTGGGGGAGAGTAAGCCGAGGACAGTGCCGGTCTAGTCTCTTCTGTGGTTATGGTCATCAGCCGGATCTTTAAAGTACCTTATATTTACTCTGAAACACTGGAGCATTTCAGAGAAAAATATACCTGGCTGCAATCGTACAGCCAGGCTCTGTTTCATGCGGTCTACGATTTGAGTAGCATGAATCAGATGACACGATCCCTTTAAATTATAATTTACTTGAGAATAAAATATACCAAAAAAATAACAAGTTCTCCCCTATTCTGGGGGTATAGTATAACTTGCTGATTGCTGCTGGTCCGACTGCTGGGACCTCCAGCAACCCTGAGAATGGCGTTCTGGAACTCTGAAAACAGGGCTCTGTAGGTGGTGCACATGGTTGATCTGGAGCAGAAGGTGCGCACGCTCCATCTCCTCTCCATTCATTGTCTATAGGATTTATGGACAAAGATAAAAGCTATTCTCTGCTATTTTGGGTAGTTCCATTGATAATGAAAGAAGTTGAGGTCAAGCATGCACATCTCCAGTTTCTTCAAGACGATGCTGCAGAGCAGGATTTATAGGGTTCCAGAGCCCCATTCTCGGAATCGCTGGGGGTCCCAGTAGTTGGACCCCCACCAGTTAGCAAATTATCCCATATCCCATGCATAGAAGATAACTTGTTTTGGGAGGGGGGGGGGGGCCTTGTGTGAGCAGGGGAAACTTTCTCAGCTCTGCTGCATTGCTAAATCTAAAAAAAAAGTCATAAATCATTGTATTCAGGGTCTCTGACTAAATCATGCTGCCATCAGATGAGGTGACAAAAACCTGCTGACAGATTCTCTTTAATCTGACAGTCTATCTGCAATTTAGTTTTAGCAATAGTACTGTTTCTGATATGTTCAGTTATTCCCAAAATGAATCCGACTTGCTGATGATCACCATTTTGTTTTTTGGCCAAGACACCCTCCTTCCACATGTCCCCTTAGTGCATATAGACATCAATGAGCTGGGTCCCCTGCTTTGTGAGCCTGAATGCAGAATTTTTAAAGCGGTATTCCCATCTCCAAGATCCTATCCTCATATGCAGTGCATTGCAGTAGCTTAGGTATCTATGGTTACGACCACTAACAAGTAATAACCAACTGTCACTATGTGAGTGCTCATAACCATGAATACCTAAGCTACTGCAATGACCTGCATGGGGTAAGTGACATAGTATATCAGAAGAACTATGTTACATTTCTAATTGGAGGTATTTGCTAATATTATTATGTATTATTTTTTTATTATTATTATTATTACACCTACAACATATTGGGATAGGATCTTGGAGATGGGAATACCCCTTTAAGTATCAGTGGTGGCCCAAACCTACAATAACAGCTGCTGGTAAAATGTTTAAAGGGGCACTATTTTCTGCTGCTATTGCCTAGGGTTTTGACGGCATCTTCATTCCTCATGTGCTGAGTGCTAAATGATATTAAAATGCATACATACATACATACATACAGCGGGTGAAAGGAGTATTGGATCTGTCATCAATTTTCGAAGTAAATCTATTTCTAAAGGTGCTATTGACATTATCACCAGAAGTCTGTATCAACCCATCCAGTCCACACAGGCAAAGAAATCAGACCATAGATGTTATGTGCAATGATAAGCAATGACACAGGGAAAAAGTAATGAACACATGAATAAAAAGAGAGGTGCAAAAAGCCATTGAAAGTCATAGCACCAGCTGAAATCTATCAGTAATTAGAAAGCAATCCTGCCACTTAGTGAAAAAATATGATCTGGTTCAACTGATGGCCTATAAAAAGGTGTCTCGTTATCAAGGTGCCACACAAGCAACCTCTCATGATGGGTAAACCAGTGAGCTGTCTCAATACCTTTACAACCTTATTGTTGCGAAACATACTGATGGCATTGGTTACAGAAGAATTTCTAAAATATTGAAAGCTCTAGTGAGCACTGTTAGGGCCATAATCTAGAATTGGAAAGAACATAATTTCACCATAAACCGGCCACGACCAGATGCTCCCCGCAAGATTTCAGACAGAGGAGTGACGAGAATTATTAGGCTAAGTGCCCACAATGCAGAAATGCTCCGGATTTTTCCTGAGTGTTTCTGCATTTCCCTGGCAGAAAAAATGCATGCGGATTTTACATGCGTTTTTCCTGCCAAGGACAAGCGGAAGTAAAGCGTTTTTCACATGCATTTCCGCATGCGGGTTGTCAAGCGCTTTCCAAGTGATTTTTAGCATCACTTGGAAAGTACTTGACAACTTGGTCACACTCTATAAATCCATGCAAACGGCATGGATGGATAGATAGATATAGATCTATCTAGCTATCTAGCTAGCTATCTATCTATCTATCGTGTGACCGTAAAAGTATGGTAAAAAATATTATACTTACCTTCTGATGGCCCCCGGTGTCCTTATCCGATCCGTCCGGTGTCCCCGATGTCTCGCGGTGGTCTAAAAGGACCTTCCGTGACATCATTTAGTCATGTGACGGGTCATGCGACCGCCGACGTCAGCGGTCGCTTCACCCGTCACATGACTAAATGACGTCACCGCAGGTCCTAGACAGTCGCGAGCTGCCGGGGAACCATGACGGATCGCTATGAAGCCCGGGGGCCATCAGAAGGCGTGTATAATGTATATTTTTTATTTTATTCTTTTATTTTTTTACAGGTACCATGGTACCGGGGTCTGGAGGAGAGTCTCCTCTTCTCCAGACCCGGGTACCATCCTCACATTGACCCGCATGATATCCACATGTGCAAATGTAGTGATGCGCATATTATGCGATTCAATGCAAGTCAATGGCGGCGAAAATGCCGCGATTCCGCAAAATAATTGGTGCAGATTTTTCCTCAATGATAATCCGCAGCGGAAATTTCCGCAGCATGTGCGCAGCATGTGCACAGCACATGCGGATTATCATTGGGGAACATGGCAGACCTTCTACCAAGCGTTTAAGCGTTTCTGCAGCGGAGTTGCCGCTGCGGAAATGCTTAAATAAATGCATAGTGGGCACACAGCCTTAGAGTTGTCTAAGAGCCCAGGATCACCTGAGGAGAGCTACAGAAAGACCTGGAATCAGCAGGTACAATAGTGTCAAAGAAAACTATTAGGCTGTGTTCCCACGATTCGTTTTTTAAGCGTTTCTGCAGCTGCAAAAACGCATGGTAGAAGGCCTGCCATGTTCCCCAATGATGATCCGCATGTACTGTGCACATGCTGCGGAAATTTCCGCTGCGGGTTATCATTGCGGAAAAAAACGCAGCACTACCAATTATTTTGCGGAAGCGCTGTGTTTGACTTGAATTGGAACGCTTGGATTCCGCATCACTGCATCTGTACATGCAGTACCCGGGTACCATAGAACCTGTAAAAAAAAAAAGAATAAAATAGAAAATAAATATTATACTTGCCTTCTGATGGCCCGCGGTGCGCTTGTCTTCGCTTGCCGGCAGATCGTGGTGGACTGAAGGACCTGCGCTGACGTCAGTCATGTGACGGCAGGTCCTTCAGTGTAGTGTACCGCGAGCTGCCGGCAAGCCAGGACGGAGCGAATAAAGACTCCTGGGGCCAACAGAAGGCAAGTATAGATTTATTTTTTACCATTCTTTAAGGTCACACTATATAAATCCATGCCGTTTGCATGGATTTATATAGTGTGATGAAGTTGTCAAGCGCTTGTCAACCCGCATGCGAAAATGCATGTGAAGAACGTTTCACATCCGCATGTCCCTGGCAGTTAAAACGCATGTATAATCCGCATGCGTTTTTTCTGCCAAGGAGATGCAGAAATCTTCAGGAAAAAATCCGGAGCATTTCTGCATCGTGGGCACATAGCCTTAATGCACTCAACCTCCATGGCCTGTATGTATGCTCACTAGTGTTGAGCGAGTATGTTCTATTAACCCTTTCGCCGAGTATGCTCGGGCCGAGCTCCAAGTATTTATAGCTGCTCGGTGATATGGTTGAATCGCTCCCGTGTGCATGATTTGCAACTGTTTGACAGCTTTATTACATGTGAGGAATGTGTAAGAAATAGACATTCCTCACATGTATTAAAACTGTCAAGTCGCAAATCATGCACACGGGAGCGATTCAACCATATCACCGAGCAGCTGTAAATACTCTGAGCTCGGCCCGAGCATACTCGGAACAGAACATACTCGCTCAACACTAATGCTCAGACTCCATTGCTGAACAAAAAGCATGTTTAAGCTCATTTAAAGTTTGTTCAACAAGATTTAGACAAGCCTGTGAAATACTGGGAAAATATAGTCTGGTCAGATGAGACCAAAATTGGACTCTTTAGATTCACACTATATTTAGAGGCCAACTGCCACTTCATGTGACCCCGAAATACTATACTAACAGTGAAGCAGACAGCACTGGCAAACTTCATATAATTAAAGGAAGGTTGAATGGATAAATGTACTGAGACATTCTTGATAAAAATCTGCTGCCATCTACCAGGATGATGAAGATGAAACGAGGGTTGATATTTCTGCCAGACAATGATTCCATACACACAGCCAAGGAAACTCTCAATTGGTTTCAGAGAAAGAAAATAAAGCTGCTAGAATGGCCCAGCCAATCACCTGACCTGAATCCAATAGAAAATGGATGGAAGGAACTAAAGCTCAGAGTTCATAGAAGGAGCCTCCGGAGCCTTCAGAATGTGAAGAGTGTTTGTGTGGAAGAATGGGCCAAAATCACATCTGAGCAATGCATAAGACTAGTTTCTCCATACAGGAGGCATCTTGAAGCTGTCATCACCAACAAAGGCTTTTGTATGAAGTATTAAATAAATTTCAGTAAGCATGTTCAATACTTTTTCCCTGTGTCATTATTACACATAACTTCATTTATGGACATCTATGATTTGATTTCTTTCTGTGGATTGGATGGGTTGTCAACAACATCTGGTGAAAATTTCATGTCAATAGCAGCATTAGAAATGATTTTAATGTGTCAAAATCCCATAATCCTTTCTGAAAACCCCTATTTTTCAGCCTGGCACTTATACTAATCATGAGTCTCCTGACTACCTGGCCGTGTTGGGTTTCAGGGTGGCAAATAAATACTGTATACATAGGTTGTATATCAAGTACTTTTGATGTGATAAGTGAAGAATGCACTAACATGTTTATTCCTTTTCTGCAGGAAGCGGTGGAGGACAAGTATGCCGAGGCAGACGCAGACTCCGCATTTGAAGGCGATGTTGCTGATGTCTCTGCCCCTACTGATAGCACCCCACAACTGCTGAACAATGCTCTGTCCGGCATGTCATCCAGGTACATATGTCTATGTGTATCAATAATTTAAAGTTTGGTTACAAGTGAGAATAAAGTATGAGTTTAATACTAATGACTATAAAAGTGGCAGTTTATCTCTAGCTAGCTATCTCTAGCTAGCTATCTACAACCCCTAGCAAAAATTATGGAATCACCGAGCTCGGAGGATGTTTATTCAGTTGTTTAATGCAGATTAACGAGCAGATCTAATTAGATGCAGGTGTTAGTTTTGGAAATAAATTTACAGGGTGATTCCATAATTTTTTCCCTCTGCTTGGTCTGAAAAAAATTACCTTTACTGAGTACCACATTTTTAATCTTGATTTCTTTTAGTGTTTCTTAAAGCCCTAAAGTTGCCATTTGAAATGACTTTAGTTTTGTGCCATGTCTGTGATCTGCTTTTTTTCAACAACATTAAACAACTGAATGAACATTATGGTGATTCCATAATTTTTGCCAGGGGTTTTGTATATCTCTAAGCTCTAGCCTCTAATCTCTAAACTCTAGCCTCTAATCTCTTTTAGGGGTACAGTTCAGTTTTGTAATGTACTAGTCTTTTCAAGAGCATGGTAATTGGGTTCTTTTGAATACCTTCTTTTGGTCCAGTCTCTCCAAGCTATTTCAAAAGGCCTCAGAAATGATTAAATCAAGGCACAGTGAATTCAGAACAGTTTACACTTCAATTTAGGTGGATATTTATAGCAGGCGGTTTCAACATGGCTGTATTTCTGGTATAGAGCATTGGTTACGGTTTCCTACTTATCCCAAAATATCTTTGCTCATGAGACTTGTACCGATATCTTTTACTTCTGCTCCAAGATGTAAAACTTAAATAGTTTGAGCTCTCTTAAGTACCCATATATTGTTTTGTGCTTCTTTTAGATGTTTACTCCAGGGTTATTGGAGAATACCGTAGTACTCGTTACCGCTATCCATTTGATAATATAGTTTTTGATCTCTTCCATATTTTGCATGGATTCATTTTTCATCCATTTAGTCTGTGTGTCTATTTTGCTCTAAGACCATGGGAGTTTTATTTAACATAAATTATAAGAGAGAAATCTTTTTTGTTAAAGGGGTTGTCTCAAGATGCAGCTTCAGGAGCACACCACTCCTTGCCTCCTGGTTTTGCTGGGCTGAGGGGTGGTTCACTACTGAAGATTGACAGTTCAGACCAGCGGCATGGTCTTTTTGCTCGTTCTAACTGTGCTCTCTCCTAGGCTGTTAACAAAGTCCGCTTTGCTTCTTTACCATGGGAGAAGCACAGGAGCACCGAGGCTGGTCAGATCCAGTGATCCGGCTAGTTTCAGGCTGTAAAGGATAGAGCTTGCTTGTGCCGCATGCTTCTTGCCTAGGTAACCAGCCAGACTGGGACTAAAGGGTGGCTGGTAATTTAGACGACTAGCTTGCTTGAGGTTCACCCCATCTGCTCTGCTGTATTTTCATATCATTGGCAAAGTTTGACATAAATCAGCTTTCTGTGATCAAATGAATAAGAATTATTACTATTTTTTATATTTCAGATGGAAAAACTGGTGGATTCGGGGAATTTTTAGCTTAACCATGATTACATTGTTTTTTTTTCTCATCTACTTGGGACCTGCTATGCTATTAGTTTTGGTAAGTTATCCAGCATGTTAAGTATTCAAGCCGTTTGTCCAAGATTAGAAAAAAAAAAAGTGTCCTTTAAATGAACCCCAAACTGAAATGCTGTGATGAAATGCTACAATGCTACAATTCTTACTTTTATTGCTCATTTGCTAACATTTACAGTTTTCAATTTGTCACTTGCATGTCTAGTCGGAAGGTGACCGCATTTAGGCAGATCACATGCTTAACCCCTTCGTGACCTTGGACGTATCCATACGTCCAGGTTGGTAAGTACTTACCGAACTTGGACGTATGAATACGTCATGGCGACTATGCACGCACAGGAGCTGTGTGCGCGATCGCTAACGGGTGTTCAGCTGATATGACTGCTGACGCCCAGCACTCACTGCCAGGAGCAGTGCCCGCACCGCTTCCAGCAGTTTAACCCGCTAAATACTGCGATCTATACCGATTGCAGCATTTAGAAGGCAGGGAGGGGGCTCCGTCTTCACTCCTATCGGCGTCATCGCGAAGACCCGATTATTGCCATGGTGACCCGATGTCATGACGACATCCGCTCACCAGGCGCTAGCAAGTTAGTTGGATCATGCCCTGTGCATGATCTAACTAACTTGTGTCTGCAGCACTGGCAGGTTATAAAGCATATCTATGCTTTATAACTGCGATCAGACTGCAAAAAGTGAAAGTCCCATAGTGAGACAAAGTAAAAAAAAATTGTAAAAATATTTTTTTAAAAAATCACAAAATAATAAAAATATATTGTACCGATTTTAAATAAATATTTTTATGAAGAAAAAAACCCCAAAACCCCACATTTTTGTATCGTCAAATCCGGAACGACCCGACCTACAAAACTGTCCCACTAGTTATCCCCTTCAGTGAACCCCATAAAAAAGTAAATGAAAAAAGAGGCTAAAAACTATGCTTTTTCATCATGCTGCCAAAAAATAAGTGGAATGAAATGTGATAAAAAAAGAATAATGTAAAAAAAAATGATACCGCTGAAAGCGTCTTCTTGTCCCACAAAAATCAAGCCGCCATACAGCTCCATCAGACGAAAAATAAAAAAGTTGTAGCTCTCAGAATAAAGCGATGGAAAAATAATTATTTTTTCTATAGAATAGTTTTTGTGTAAAAGCGCCAAAACATAAAAAAATTATATAAATGTGGTATCGTTGTAATTGTACTGACCCGAAGAATAAACCTGCCTTATCAAGTTTACCACACGCGGAGTGGCATAAAACCTTCCCCCAATAGACAGTTCCGGGATTGCTGGTTTTTGTTCATCCGGCCTCCCAAAAATCGGCATAGAAAGCGATCAATAAATGTCACTTGCCCGAAAATGCCACCAATAAAAGTCGTCCCGCAAAAAACAAGCCCTTACATGACTGTCGGCAGAAATATGGAAATATTATAGCTCTCAAAATATGGCGATGCAAAAAAAAAAAAAAAAAAAAAGGATCTTTTAGTGTGTGACAGCAGCCAAACATAAAAACCCGATATAAATTTGGTATCGCTATAATCGCACCGACCCGAAGAATAAAGTCGTCTAATCGCATATACCGCACGAGGAACAGTGTAAAAAATAAATAAAACCAATTCTTCACCAGCTGCTGATTTGTTCATTCTGTCTCCCAAAGATTGCTGTGTGTCTCGGCTCACATTTAGGCCGGTTTCACACGTCCGCATATTTCCGGTACAGGAAAAGCTAGTACCGGAGATATCCGTGTCCCGTGTGTCCGAGTGTGGCAACCGTGTGCCGCATCAGGATCACACAGACGGTGCCTGGTAATCAGCGCTACAGTTAGCGCTGTTCCCAAGCGCCGGGTGCTGAACACTACCCTCATCGTGGTTCCCTGCCGGCATTGCCATCAGCACCAGCAGGGACTATGATGAGGGTAGTAGTCTGCTCCCGCAGTGTCCACCTGTAAAAATAAGAATAAAATAATAAAATCCATGTACTCACCTCTCCTCCTAGGTGTCCCCCGCTGTAATCCATGTGATCGCTGCTGCCGGGGAGAATGAGCCGCTCCGGAGCTGCAGCTCAGGAGTGGTGTCCGGTCACTCAATGAGCGCAGCTCCGGAGCCGCTCATTCTCCCCGGCTCCCAGGCTTCAGCGGTTGCATGGATTACAGCGGGGGACACCTAGGAGAGGTGAGTATAAGGATTTTATTCTTATTTTTTTTACAGATGGGAAGACTGCAGGAGAAGACTACTACTACTCTCATCATTGTCACTGCTGGTGCTGATGGCAGCGCCGACAGGGAACCATGATGAGGGCAGCGTTCAGTACCCGACGCTTGTGAACAGCGCTAACTGTAGCGCTGATTCCCAGGCGCTGGTACATGACACACGGATGCCATCCATGTGGGATGTTTTGCGGACAGTGTATCCACAAAAAAACGGACTTGTCTCCGTGTGGAGCACACGGACACATGGTCCATGAAAACACACTGAGGTGTGCACAGACGCATTCATTTGAATGGGTCTGCGTGTGTCAGTGTCTCCGGTATGTGTGGAAACTGTCACCACTCGTACCGGAGACACTGATTTGTGAAAGAGCCCTTATCCTGCGCTCTGCGCTGAGTGCTTACTCCGGGGTTTCCTTATAAATCTCTGAAATACGTGATTCAGACCCTGGCGGAAGATTGCCTATAATGAGGCAGATGGAGGCACCGTGGACCCCGTCTGGCCTATGACCTGGTGGTGTCCATGTCTTTAGGTGTGCATAAAAGCGCTTTCGGCCATAGTTTTGTGAAACTCTGAAAAGTAGGACAATGCTGAACAGAGGCCAGACGGAGTCCAGAGAAACTCTGCTGCCTCATTATAGTGAATGGATCCCTCGGGAGTTTCATCTGAATCGCGTCATTCGGAGATTTAGATGGAAACCCCAATATAAGGGCTCAGCGTAGACAGCGGGATAAATGTGATCACAAATGTTATGTAAAATGTTCACAATAAAAGTTTCAACTCGATCCACAAAAAAGTAAGTCCCCACTCAGGTCCGTCATCTGATACCGGAAATATAGGGGGCTTCCATGTTAATAGTAGCATAAAGGCTCTGGAAAAGCGCTATGGCTCCTCGCCCCCCAAAAGAAATCCAACGAATTCTGCACACCCAAAGCCAAATACCCCCTCCCTTCTGAGACCCCCTGTGTGTCTGCTTAATTTATGGTGCGTGTCTCCAAAAGCACGAGCTAGGTGTAACGTACTGTTCACTACAATAGATTTACAATTTTCACTCAGCAACAGCCACTGCTGCTTGTTTCTGCAAAAGACCCATGGAGTCAAAATCATCATTACACTTGTAGATAAATTCCCAAAGGGGTATAATTTCCAAAATGGGATCACTTGGTGTGGGAGTGGGGGGATTCTGCTCCTCTGGCACTTAGAGGCTCTGTATATGGAGTCTGCAAACTATTCTAGGAAAATCTGTGCTCCGGAGGCAAATAGCGCTCCTTTCCTCCCAAGTCTTGCTGTATGGCTAAGCAGTACTGTACAGCCACATATGGGGTATTTCCACGTTTAGCAGAAATTGCGTGACAAATTTTGGTGTCATTTTAACCTTTTTCCCTTGTGAAAATGTAAAATCTGGAGCTAAAACAAAATTTTTGTGGTAAAATTGTAATTATTTTTTCTTCACTGCCCAATGGTGTAAGATTCTATGACCCCCCCCCCTCACCCCATGTGATGTCAATTTGATCACTGCACCCCTAAATGAAGGTCACTTATAGGGGAAGCTCTGCTGTTCTGGCATCTCTGGGGCTCTCCCAGTGGGTTATGGCACCCGCAAACCATAATGGTAAAATCTGCACTAAATTATGACACTCCTTCCTTTTGAGTTTTGCACTGTGCCTCAAAAGTAGCTACCAATTACATGTAGGGTATTGACGTACTCGGGAGAAATTGAACAACAAACTGTGAGGTCCATTTTTTCCTGTTAGCCCTTATGAAAATTAAAAAGTTGGGGCTAAAACAACATTTTAGCATTAAAAAATGTAATTATTTTTTCTTCACCACCTAATGGTATAAATTGGCACATGTGGTGTCAACATGCTCACTGCACCCCTAGATGAATTCATTGGGGGGTGTAGTTTGTAAAATGACATCACTTATGGGGTATTTCTTCTATTCTGGCACCTCAGGGGCTCTACCAATGTGACATGGCACCCTCAAACCATTCCAGTAAAATCTGAACTTCAATATGGTGCTTCTTCCCTTCTGAGCTTTGCACTGTGCCTCAAAAGTAGTTTTTGACCACATATGGGGTATTAGCGTACTCAGGAGAAATTGCACAACAAATTGTATGGTTCATTTTTTTCCTGTTACCTTTGTGAAAATGAAACATTCAGGGCAAAACCAACATTTCTGTGGGAAAAATGTATTGTTTCATTTTCACTGCTCAACGTTATATAATTCTGTGAAGCAGCTGTGGGTTCAAGGAGCTCACCACATATCTGAATAAATTCCTTGAGGGGTGTGGTTTCCAAAATGGGTTCAATTCTGGGGAGTTTACACTGTTTAGGCACATCAGGGGCGCTGCAAACGTGATATAGCATCCACTATCTATTCCAGTCAAATTTTGCTCTCCTAAAGTCAAATGGTGCTCCTTCCCTTCCGAGCCCTGCCGTGTGCCCAGTGAGTAGTTTTCCACCACATATGGGGTATCCGTGAACTCAGGAGATATTGCTCAACAAATTTTGGAGTCCATTTTCTCCTGTTAACCTTGTGAAAATAAAAAAAAATTGGGGCTAAAGCAACATTTTTGTGAGAAAAATGTGATTATTATTTTTTCTTTATTTTATTTTCACTGCTCAATGTTATAAAATTCTTTGAAGCACCTGCAGGTTCAAGGTGCTCACTACACCTCTAGATAAATTCCTTGAGGGGGTGTAGTTTCCAAAATGGGGTCACTTGTGGGGGGTTTCCACTGTTTAGGCACATCAGGGGCTCAGCAAACATGACATCGTGTCCGCCATCTATTCCAGCCAATTTTGCGTTTGAAAAGTCAAATGGCGCTCCTTCCCTTCTGAGCCCTGCCATGCGCCGAAACAGTGGGTTTCCACCACATATCCCTGTGCATCAGCGTACTGAGGAGAAATTGCGCAACAAATTGTACTGTCCATTTTCTCCTGTTACTTTAGCCTCAAATTTTGCATTTTCACAAAAGTATCATTTTTGTGGGAAAAAAGAGTTACATTTTCATTTTTTCCTTCCAAATTGCTTAAATTCCTGTAAAACACCTGAAGTCTTAATAAACTTATTGAATGTGGTATTGAGCAATTTGATGGGTGCAGTTTTTAAAATAGTGCCACTTTTGGGTATTTTCTGTCACCATAGGCCTTCAAAGCCATTGCAAATGGGATGTGGTCCCTTAAAAAAAAATTGGTTTTGTAAATTTTGTTGGAAAAGACGTGTGGTGACTGTTAGTTATATCACACAAAATAGTTAATAAATATCTCAATTAAGGGCATAAAAGTTTGAAAATTGCAAAGTTTTAAAAAAATGTTGACAAAATTTTGATATTTTTACAAATAAGCGCAAAAAATATCAACCTAAATTTTCCATTAACATAAAGTACAATTTGTCACAAAAAAACAGTCAGAATCACTGGGATCCGTTGAAGCATTCCAGAGTTATTACCACATAAAGTGACACTGGTTAAAAGAAGGTGAAAACAGGCTGGGTGGTGAAGGGGTTAAGGTGAAGTGAAGACCCGCTCCCACTTTCCAACACCAGCGAATCCTGGTGAGATGCTGAAGCCGTGAGGCTTCAAAAGTCTGCTGTCACATAAAATGACTGCAGACTTTCATCAGAAGACCGGATAACGATCGGCATGCCACACACAATTGTTAGGTTGGATACTAGTTAACGAGGACTTGTTATCTCACCTAACATGTCTGTTTTAGTAAATGGCATAGCAATTCTAGTTTGTGTGAGTTGACAACTAGGTGGTAGCATTCCTTTTGTCAAAGGGGTGTGTCTGCACAGGGTGACACTCTCAACACTGAGTGGACCATGGCACACTTTTGAGACATGCCCTGTACTGTTAATACCCAGTTTTCAGTTTATTCATACATTTCTAGGAGGTATAACAGGGGAATGGCACAAAGCAAAGTTATAATAAAAGATGCTCCCAGAATTGTTATTTCATGGAGAATACAGGTATTTTCTAAAACTGACATGTCGGGAGAGTTGACTGGTTCCTTTTAATAAAAGATCTTGCTGCGCCTTATTGAGTAGAGGTTATCCATGACCTATACAAATATGGCACTGTCATTTAGCATGAACGTGGCAGTCATAATGGTTGTTTTCCCATTTAACATAAAGCAAAATGCTGAACTTGGACCTTCATGTTATCAAAGGCAAGTCTTAATTGCTTTGTCATTGAGAAGGCAAAGTCCTCTCGTGTTCCTGTCTTGATTTCCATTGAAAAATTTATGAAAATGCTCTAAACGGGATTTCTCTCGTTCTTGTATAATGGTATGCATTAATTAAAGAGGTTTTCACATTTGAATATTTCAATGTGTTAGGCTAAGTGCCCACGATGCAGAAAAGCTGCATATTTTTTCCGCTTCTCACTGACAGGAAAAACACGTGCGGATTTTACATGCATTTTCCCCGCCAGGTAGAAGCGTTTGTCAAGCGTTTTGCACATGCATTTCTGCATGCGGGTTGTCAAGCGCTTTTCCAAGCGATTTTAGCATCACTTGGAAAAGTGCTCGATAACTTGATCACACTATATAAATCCATGCAGCCGGCATGGATTTATATAGTGTGACCAAGTAATAGTTAAAAGAAAAAAAAGAATAAAAATGGTAAAAAAGAAAGATTATACTTGCCTTCCGATGTCTCAAGGTATTTTCTCCGCTCCGGCTGGTCTGTTGTATGGGTCGCGGTGGTGTGAAAGGACCTGCGGTGACGTCATTGAGTCATATGACAGGTCACGCGACCGCCGACGTCAGCTTTCGCGTGACCTGTCACATGACTAAATGTAGTCATGGCAGGTCCTCACACCACCGCGACCCATGCAACAGACCAGACGCATCGCTGAGGAGACCGGGGGCCATCGGAAGGTAAGTATAATCTTTATTTTTTATTTTAAATTCTTTTTTTTAACAGGTTCTATGGTACCCGGTTCTGGAGGAGAGTCTCCTGTCCTCCAGACCCGGGTACCATCCGCACATAGAATAGCATAATATCCGTGTGTGCAAATGTGCTGACACGGATAATATGCGTTTCAATGCAAGTCAATGGCGGCAATTAGGCTGCGTGTCTGCAAAATTAATGGACATGCTGCGTATTTTTCCGCAATGATAATCCGCAGCGTAAATTTCCACAGCATGTGCACAGCACAAACGGATTATCATTGGGGACCATGGGGCACGTATTACCAAATGTTTTTTAAGCGTTTTCGCTGCGGAAATTCCAGCAAAAACGCTTGAAAAACGCATAGTGGGCACGCGCCTTATTGTACTTATGAGGGAAACGCTTCTGAAAAGTACACAGTGTATTATGTTAATAGGCAAAAAGTTTTTTTTTCCACACATGGAGAGTAACAGAGAAGTCCAATTCGTGCAAGCCTGTTTTCATGTTGGTGGTCCTCCAAAGCTGTGTGTGAAAAACACTAGGCTTCGGCTAATAGTAGCAGCTGTGGACCTTTCTCAAGATTTTTGACCGAAACGTTGCCATATGGGCTATTAAACCTTATCACTTTACTCTACTTTATGTGCTGCTTCCATTTTTGCATGGATATCTAAAGGACTGGTATGTACCTGGGGGGCTTTTTTTGCACCAAAAACATAATTTTTGTGCTGTTTCCTACTTTTTGATTTTTAGATATGTATAAATAATATAAAAAATATATATAATGCATGTTTGTGTTTGTAAGAGGGTCGCTGGTAATGTGCTGGAGGGGAGATATGTTTCACTGAGGTTATTGGCTTCAGTCATATGAACCTGGAAGTTTGCTCCAGCATGTTATGTGCTGAGAGGAGTTAATCGGTCATGACAGGGCAAGAATTATTGTGAACAGCCAAAGAGTTGGGCGGGGCGGCTGTTCACCATATCTGCACCCTAGCTTATTGTCCAGAAAGTAAAAGTGAAGCCTTTTGATTTAACCAAGTAGGTGCTCTGAAGAAGAGCTGACCTGAACAGCTGGGCTCTTGCTTAAAGCGCATCCCTGCATGCGCAGTAGCATCTTTCGGTTGCTGAGAAATGCTACTGCGCAAGCGCGGCAGCTGGAGCCATATTGCTGCAGGCAAGTTTCTTTTTCCTCTAGCAAAATGGTGCTCGCGCATGCGCAGTAGCATCTCTCGGCAACCGCATGCACGGGCGGCGGCGCCAATTTTGGGGATGTAAATTTTCACTTTGCCGCAGAAATTACAAAGGCAGTATTTAAAATAGTAGGCAGGTCACTGAAAGCACAGTGACCTGTCAGAGGCCAGAGATACGAATACATAATGAGAGCACCAGTTACAGACCCTCCCCAAAGGCCAACCCGAAGCACGAGCATATCATTATGGCAGAAATGAAAATAAAGATTATAAAAGAACCACTGGACGGATTTCATCAACAAAGGTATCATTTTACGCAGTGTAACAGCGCCAACCTGACAGTGTATGTGGTTTACTAAGCACAATCCTGCTGACAGGTGTGCTTTAAAAGAGCTGTACCCTGATTTTTGAGCGGGCAGACCCCGCAGTTATATGGACTGTAATGTATTCTGTTTTATTTAGGCCCACAAGACTGAATATTTCTATTTTGTTTTGGACTGGTTTGAGGCATGTTGTAATAAACCAGCTGAAGATGTAAATGAAAAGCAGTCCTTTGACATTCTTGTTAAGCAGCCGATCTACCACCGTGTGTGTGTGCGCCCATGTGTATATGTGTAATATAATATGGAGTATGTCAGCATAAACTGACAGTATACACAAAGCGCATAAGCTCATAACTTGTAGGGTGTATGTAGCCCCTATAAACATGATTTCTTTAGGCAGTGTTTATACTGCGTAATATGTGGCCATTAAAAAACGGCAGCTCGGCTACATGATTGCCAATCAGTGGTCGTTTAATAGCCTATTTAGATAGACCAACCATACTTTCCATGTGCACAGAATGTTCGTTAGTAGATTGTTCTGTACTTGTACACTTTGGTTGTTCTCGTAAATACAGGTCCTACACAGGCCTCGTAAATCATTTCACCTGAGGAACCAGCGTTTTGCAGCTTATTTACTGTCTGATTATTGGGAAACGAGCGTTCCTAGGCACACTTATTCATGATAATTGACCAGTTAAAATGCACCTTTAGGCTGCATTCACACATTGCAGCCAGTGTGCAAACTTTGAAACTCGTAGCAAAAATATTACTGTTTCTCCACGATTTTGGAAAAAAAGGCACCGTGGCTGCACTGTGTGAATGTATCTTAAGTGTTGTAATTGTTGCCTCTGTTCTGCGGAAATTGAAGTTAAATCAGAACTGCTAATCAGGATGCTCAGTGCTCCCCTAGTGTGCCTGAGAGGCTCAGGGCACCATTCCACCCAATGGTTTCTCAAGCCCCGCCCCCTCACTTGTGATTGATAGCCGAACTGTATGCAGAGCAAGCTCAGACAAGCCAGTGCTATCCATCACCAGTGAGGGAAATGGGGGCAAGCAAATCCCCTCCACAGCCCTTTTGTACCCTACTTTGATCTTTAAAGGACTAACACTTACTTTTCTTTTTCAGGTATCTGCAATCCAAGTGAAGTGCTTCCATGAAATAATATCCATTGGCCACAGATTCTACAAGTCTTATGATCTACCATGGTTCAGGACTCTTAGTTGGTAGGTAAAATGTTAGCTTTCCGTTGTGATTTCTAAAAGTATTTTTAAAGCTGATAGAAGCTTTGCATCTATGTTTTATCCATACATTTAAGAGAAAAATAAAAACTAGCAAAGTGATATTCTGCTGGAGTTTTAGTGGAAGAGTACAAATACACACAATAAAAAAGACTAAACTCAGCAAATGGGGAACTAGAAAGAAAGCATTTGAAGCCTATCCACGATTCAGACAACACATTTAGAGAGGACATCTAATTTTTTTAGATTAAGTTTTATCTTACTGAAATGCCTTATGTGAGAATACTCCATTTTTGTTCTTAAGCACATGTGTGATATATTTCACATGATCCTTCTCGGGGATCCAAAAAAGTGTATAGTGGCCTCTTCTGGTGCCACCTTTCCTGTTGGAATGGGGTAATAGATTCCCTCTTCTTATGGGTTCCCAGATATGGGACTTCCACCTGCAATTCATGTATGGATTACCTTGGCAATAAAGTAGTTATCCAGCCATGGGCGTACCCAGGATCAAAACTAGGGGGGGGGGGGCAAGCCATGGTCACAGATACCGAAGAGAAATATATAATATATATATATATATATATATATATATATATATATATATATATATATATATATATATATATATATATATATATATATATATATATATATATATATATATATAAAATATATATATATATATATATATTACAATGCAAAGATTTCACTTCTTGCATTACATGAGTGATATCTATTGTAAATTCCACAATAGCTCAGAAACCGGCGAATCGCTCCACACCGTATACTAGCCGCCATAAAATGCCCCATACAGGATACTGGTCCCTATATAACGCTCCATACTGGATACTGGCCCCCATATAACGCTTCATACAGAATACTGGCCCCCATATAACGCTCCATGCAGGCTGCCCCCCCCCCCCCCCCACATAATGCCCCACGCAGGCTGTCCCCCGCCCCCCCCATATAATGCCCCATGTAGGATGTCACCCCACCTTATAATGCCCCATGCAGGATGTCACACACCCCCACCTCACCCCCTTCCCTTATATTGCCACAGGCCTCCATATAATAAAAATAAAATACTCACCTCACGTCTCACCTGTCGCTGCTCCGAACTTCAGTGTCGCCGGCCTCATCCCGCTCTGCGCTGTGACTGCTCAGGAGAGAGTGCGGTGTAAAGATGTCACCGCGCCCTCTGACCTGAGACATCACAGTGCAGCAGCCGCGGAGGATGCAGGAGCTGCTGCGGGGGCACGGGGAGGGGTAAGTATTGTGCCGGGGCCCTGAGCAAGCGGGGGGGGGGGGAGCGGGCGCTGACTGTGAGGGCCCCCCCCGCCTGCTCAGGGCCCCAGCATTTGCCCGGGTGCTGACGCCGGCCCTGGTGTGTGGCTTGCATACCTGCTTCTGGGGGGGGGGCAGTTGCCCCCCCCTTGCCCCACGGTAGGTACGCTCATGTATCCAGCACTTCGGGTTTAATAACTTGAAATAGTTTATTTACATCTTCTTAGGAGGCACATTGTAATGAAATACTCCAAAGTATACGCCATAAATCTCCAATGTGCTTCAAGCTTGGAACCGCTCTTGTTCACACTATGACTTATGCTGTGAACGAGCGTTGTTTTCGGCTCGAAACGCATTAGTGGTTTATGACACATTCTTTGGAGTATTCAGTTAAAGTGTGTCTCCCAAGAAGATGTAAATATAGTATGTTTTTTTTTTTTTTTAAAAGGAATCCGATTCCAGCTTTGTAACACTTACTGGGCTGCTAGCTGCAGTTTTGATAAAGTCACTTTTATCTGTTGCAGATTTAGGAGTTGCCTGAATGCTGAGCCCTGTATAACCCTGCCCACATGACTGACTGGCAGCTTTCTTTTGTACACTGTGCATAGGCAGAAAGCTGCCAATCGGTTGTATGAGCAGAGTTATACAGTCCTGTAGTGATCTCCTGCTGATAAAACAGTAATTTTATCAAAACTACAGCAAACTGCTCAGTAAATGACACAACTGGAATCAGAATCTGTTTCTTCATTATGCTGCTCTCAGATAAGGTGGAAAAGCTGGTGACATGATTCCCTTTAAACCCTAAGTGCTGGATTGCTACTTTATTGAGTTTGCGCAGCCATGGATTGGCTATTTGCAATGCATAGGGTAAAGTCTAAACACTTTTTGTAGTATCACCATTTCCTAAGAACATTTACTCATATCTGTAGCCATAATACAGTATTAAAGCATCTGGTTTGAGTCTGTTCCTAAATGAAGCAAGAAGTGATTTTACCCTCCAGTTGTAATTAGAATGAACATCTGCATTATTTCATTCATGAGATTTAGCTTTGTATTGGACGCCGGTATTTCCGCTAGAGAATTGGCATGCTCCTTCAGGTTCTCTCCTTTCACTTCAGGTTGAATTAGGCCAGAACACAGTGTGACTTCGACAGAATGCTAACACATGGCATGAAAAATCCTGCAATTGTTCTGCTGCCAGGGTGTAGTGAGCAAACACTAGAGAGGATCACAAAACACTTGTGCTATGTTCAAAAAGATGTTTCATAAGATTAAGGGCCATTTTCTTGTCGTATTTGCCCCTAGTTCTCGTCGTTGCCTTACAAAGAGTTATTTGGTGGCCGAAGGGGGCAGTTTAATGGTCAAGATGAGTAAAATAAAAAAAATACAAAAGGTAAAAAGTGCATGCAACGTTTCAGCCATTCGGGGCCTTTTTCAAGTCAAATGTAGTAGGTGTGCATTTGGTTACTATATTTGGCTTGAAAAAGGCCCCATGTGGCTGAAACGTTGCATGCACTTTTTACCTTTTGTATGCTGTAACCAATAAAGAGATTCCTTGGAGGAGGACATCCGGTGCCGTAGACATTTTTTGATTTTGAATGATGTGGCAATATTGTAGGGGAGTTGGTTCCACCAAGACTGCTCAGATCACAGAGTGGTACATGGGGAGTAGACCTTCTTCAGACATGGGTAAAGTTGAGTAAACTGGTATAGGTGATAACATAATATGGCATGAAATCCTACCATGATATTGGATTACCATGATATGTATGGTATCATTAGAAATTCCTAATATCTCCATAGAACCAAAATTGTTTTGTCAGGACTCAGGAGGAGCGATGGTACTGATAAGATGCCATGTTGACCTCATGAGGTCAGGAGAACAAGACGCTGGCAGATGACTCTTCCCACTATATTGCCGTTCTATGTACATATTGCTATATGTGGAATCAGTTCAGCAGTATGCATCTACTATGATATCTAGATATATCCAGGTACTTTATAGCATACCCAGACTGCTGCTTCCATAGCTCCCAACATTGCTGTTGGCAAAAATAGCAGCATTCTGGTTCCACCATCAGCCCGGGAGAGACATCCCTAACTCCACCCGAGAGCACCCCAAAACAAATAATGCCTATTTTAGCCCGGGACAGCCACCAAATTTTTATGATTGTGTATGAAACATTAGTACTGGCAAATTCAGGACTGTTGGCAGCTGTCCTATTTCTAGCCGTTACAGTGTCACAAGTGTTTCAGGAAAAAACAAACTATGGACTAAATAGAAGAATAAAACTATAGACTAACTACAAGAAATCATGAGAATTTTTAACCCCTTTCATAAGAGTTCATTTTCCGTTTTTTCATTTTTTTTTTACATTTTTTCTCCCATTCTTCCAAGAGTCATAACATTTTAATGTCTCAGACGACTTAGACATACAAGGTCTCTTTTTGCAGGACGTGTTGGAGTTTTCATTCACTTTGCAATATAATTAACTGAAAAATGGAGTGAAGTGGTGAAAAAAATACACCAATAACAGAAAAAATGACCTGGCAATGCTTCAGAACTTTGTAAGAAAACTAAATTGGATTTTGTGGCCATTTTCTGAGACCCATAACTTTTTAAATTTTTCCATCAGTGAGGCTTGTAGTTTTTATTGATACCATTTTGAGATGCGTATAATGTTTAAATTGCTTTTTACTGTAATTTTGAGGGTGGAGGGGGAGTGCAATGACCAAAGAACAGCAGTTTTGGTGTTACAATTTTTTTCTTTTTGGTGTTTTAACATATGATTTAAATAATGTTAATACTTTTATAGATGAACTTTTACAGACTTGATGATACTAAATATGTGTTGTTTTTTTTCCATTTTTTAAAGGGAATCTGTTACCAGATGTTTGCTATGTAATCGGACAGTAGCATGATGGAGAAAAGATCCTGATTTCAGTGATGTCACTTACTGGGTAGTGTTTTGCTGTTTCAATACAACCAGTGTTTTATCAGCAGGAGATTATCACTAGAGGACAACTGGGATCATTGCATCTTAGTACAGCCACACCCCAACACTGATTAGCAACTCTGTCACTATACAATGTAAACAGAAAGCTGTGGTGTGGGTGGCGTTATACACTGCTCAACAACTGAGCTCTACTACAACTGCAGCAGAGAAAACTGTGATTCTATTATAGTTGCTGCGCCCAGTAAAGAAAGTGATATATTGCTGGAATCAGGGTTTCTGTCCCTACCTCATTCTGTTCTCAGATTACATAGCAAAAACCTGCTGCCAGATTTATTTCTTTTTTTACATTTAAAACATATATATCTATATAAAGTGTGTGTATGTATATACATACATCGGGTGAAATAAGTATTGAACACGTCACCAATTTTCTAAGTAAATATATTTTCTAAAGGTGCTGTTGACATGAAATTCTCACCAGATGTCGGTAGCAACCCGTCCAATCCACATAGGCAAAGAGATTAAACCATGGATGTCCATAACTTAATTTATGTGTAAAAAGGAGAAGTGTCACAGGAAAAAAGTATTGAACACATGAAGAAAGAGGTGCAAAAAGCCATGGAAAGTCATGATAGCAGCTGAAATCTATCCGTAATTATAAAGCAATCCTGCCACTTAGTGAAAAATATCAGCTGGTTCAACTAATGGCCTATACCAGGCATGTCCAAAGTCCGGCCCGCGGGCCATTTGCGGCCCGCGGTCCGGACTAATAAGGCCCCCAGGTATCCAGCAGCATGTACCTTGCGGCCGCTGCCGCTCTCGTCGCCACCGCCGCTCTCGTCGCCACCGCCGCTCAGTACTCCGGCGCAGGGAGAAGAGCCGAAATCTCGGACATCGCGAGATTTCGGCTTTCCTTCTCCCTGCGCCGGAGTACTGAGCGGCGGCAACCGGCCAGCCAAGATCTCGCGACGTGCGAGATCTCCAGCCCCCAGGGGTTGTAAGACGTTCAGAGGTCAGATAGGCTGAAGACCTCAGCTTAGTTGTGTAAAATTATATAAATAATATATATATTAAGTTATATATAAGTCCCTGCGCCACCTTACACCTCCAGAAAGGTTAGGCCAGCAGGGCTCTCACACAAGCTTGTGGTAGCAAGCTGTCATACCCTTCATTAACCCCTGACTGCCTGTCACTGTGCTATAATTCCATTATCTGATGTGCGACTGTTGCACAGCTTGCTATTCTCTGCCTGTGTTATAAAGCATATAGCAGTATCTTATTTTTGCTGTTCCACCCTCTGCGCCTTTTAATCTCTCCCCTTCTGGCCAATTTTTATAATGGCAACTACAAATAAGAAACGAAAAGTTGACAGTGAGGGCCGCCGCTTCCAGGACAAGTGGAAAGTAGAATATTTTTTCACTGAAATAAAGAATCACTGTGTTTGTCTGATATGCCAAGAGACCGTTGCTGTTTATAAAGAATTTAATGTCAAGCGACACTATCAGACGAGACATAGCACATACGACAAGCTAACAGGGCACGACCGAAGTGAAAAGTATAAGCAACTTGAAGCTGTTTTATTGTCACAACAGCGATTTTTTACAAGAGCCCGTGAGTCAAATGAAAATGCCACAAAGGCGAGCTATGAGGTGGCAGCGTTAATTGCTAAAAATTGCAAATCTTTTGCAGAAGGTGACTTTATCAAAGAATGTGTTATGAAAATGGTAGAGAATGTCTGTCCCGAGAAGAAGCAAGAGTTTTCCAACATTTGCCTGGCTCGTAACACTGTAGCACGGAGAATTGAAGAAATTTCATCGGATATTAAGAGACAGTTAATGTCAAAAGGAGCTGATTTTGACTTCTTTTCAATAGGCTGTGATGAAAGCACGGACCTATCTGACACGGCTCAGTTGCTGATTTTTTTAAGAGGGGTGGACGATGAAATGAATGTGACTGAAGAGCTACTTGACCTCCAGAGCCTCAAGGATCAAACAAGAGGGAAAGATTTATTTGATTCTGTTAGTTCTGCCATAGATGACATGAAACTGCCTTGGAACAAAGTTACTGGGATTATTACTGATGGGGCACCTGCCATGACTGGTGAACGAAGTGGATTATCAACCCTAATCTGTAACAAGGTGAGCGAAGAAGGAGGCAAAGCTATTAAACTTCATTGCATCATTCATCAACAAGTTCTCTGTGCTAAACATCTCCAATATGATCATGTTATGAAACCGGTACTAAAGACCATTAATTTTATCCGCTCTAAAGCCCTGTGCCACCGCCAGTTTAAACAGTTTCTACTGGATATCCAGGCTGAATATGAAGATGTTTCATATCATAACGATGTAAGATGGCTCAGTCGGGGGTCTGCACTGCAACGTTTCTACTCTCTCAGAAAGGAAATAGGAGAATTCTTGGAAACAAAGGGACAAACGATGCGAGAACTATCTGATCCAATTTGGCTGGCTGATTTGGGGTTTCTAGTCGACCTAACAAAGCATCTGAATGTACTGAACATGAATCTTCAGGGCAAAGATGCAGCGGTGAACCAACTTTATTCACACCTCAAAGCCTTTGGAACAAAGCTGCAACTTTTCCTAAGGCAGTTGTCACAAACACCGCCCAATACCATCCATTTTTCAGCGCTACAGGAAATAATTAACAGTTTTCCACAGGATGATATCCATGCGCAAATAAGCAGGTATGCAGCAGACATCACATCTCTGGCTGGGGAGTTTCAACGGCGCTTTCAAGATTTTGCAGCTATTGAAAAGGAGATCAGCATTTTCTCCTCTCCATTCTCTGTTGACCCCGACAATGCTCCTGATCAGTTGCAGCTCGAGCTCATTGAGCTACATTGTGACAGCGAGTTACGCAGTCGTCATCAACAGCTCTCTCTTGTTAACTTTTACCGCCAACTGGATAAGAGCCGGTTTCAAGAGATTCGAACATTGGCTAAGAAAACCCTGAGCTTGTTTGGCTCAACATATTTGTGTGAGAAGACATTCTCTGTTATGAACTTTAACAAGAACCGCGTGAGGACAAGACTAAGTGACTCTCACCTGCGTGACATTTTGCGCATCAAAACCACGGCCATTGAACCAGACCTAGTCTATGTGCTGCAGTCCAGATCCCAGTTTCACCCTTCACATTAGTGCAGGCTAGTTTCTTTTTTTTAATTGAGATTAATATGTTGTAAAATCTCAATTAATGTCAGTTGGATAGACAGTTATATATTTGAACACATGTATACTTGCTGTTATGTTCCTGTTCACATTTTTTGAACTTATAAGTTGACAGACAACCTTACATTACTTTGTGTAATGTACTTTAAAATGTTCCTGAGATATCTCAGTTTCCTGTTTTTATTATATTAAAGGGGTTGTCCAAGTTCAGAACCCAGACATACCCCCTTTTTCACCCAGGCAGCCCCCCTGCCATGGGCATCAAAGCATCTCATGCTCCGATGTGCTCCCTTGCCCTGTGCTATTTACAATGACACACTGCCGGTAGGAGGCTTCACCGGCTCTAATGTGCAGGCTTTAGCGCTGCTCTAGCTGGTTTACTGGTGATAAAGCCCGCCCATCAGTGCCGGTGACGTCACTGGGCTTTCTGCCAGCCCCGTGGAGAGCCGGGTATGTCACTAGAACTCCAGAAAATGCCTTTCCTCTGCGCAATTTAGTGCAGGGCAAAAGTAGGACATTGGAGCATAAACTGCTTCGATGCTCAAGTCGGGGAGGGGCTTCCTGGGTGAGAATGGGGGTATGTCTGGGTTAACCCCTTTAAGGCAGATTGATTAAACACCTGTTTAGATTTGTCATCCAAGTCACAAAATAAAAAGTATGCCGTTTTCAATAAACTTTGCAAAAAAAGTTTATTTGCATTCATTTTAATGGTCCAAAGAATGTCAAGCAAAATGATCGGCCCTCGCACATGTTCACTTCATCAAATTTGGCACTCTTAGAAAAAAGTTTGGACACCCCTGGCCTATACAGTCAAGGCCAAAAGTGTTGGTACCCTTGAAATTATTCCAGAAAATGAAGTACTTCTTCCAGAAAATTATTGCAATTACACGTGTTTTGTTATGCACATGTTTATTTCCTTTGTGTGTATTGGAACAACACAAAAAACAGAGAAAAAAAAAAGGCAAATTGCACATCATTTCACACAAAACCCCAATAATGGACTGGACAAAGTTGTTGGCACCTTTCTAAAATTGTGGGTAAACAACTTTGTTTTAAGCATGTGATGCTCGTTCAGACTCACCTGTGGCAAGTAACAGGTGTGGGCAATATGAAAATCACACCTGAAACCAGATAAAAATGGGAGAGGTTGACTCAATCTTTGCATTGTGTGTGCCACAGTAAGCATGGAGAACAGAAAGGGGAAAAGAGAACTGTCTGAGGACTTGAGAACCAAACTTGAAGAATATCAAAACCTCCAAGGTTACAAGTCCATCTCCAGAGATCTTGATGTTCTTTTGTCCACACTGTGCAACATAATCAAGAAATTTACAACCTATGGCACTGTAGGTAATCTCCCTGGATGTGGACGGCAGAGAAAAATTGATGGAAGGTTGCAATGCACTGAAGTCCGAATGGTGAATAAGCAGCCCCAATCAAGTTCCAAAGAAATTCAAGCTATCCTGCAGGCTCAGGGTGCATCAGTGTCCATATGAATTATCCCTCAACATTTGATTGAAATGAAACGCTATGGCAGGAGACCAAGAAGGACCACATTGCTGACAAAGACATAAAAAGCTAGACTGCAGTTTGCCAAAATGTATGAGTAAGCCATAATCCTTTTGGGAAAGTGTCTTGTGAACAGATGAGATTAAGAGAAAGCCTTTTGGTAAAGCACATCATTCTACTGTTTACTGAAAATGGAACGAGGCCTACAAAGAAAACAACACAGTACCTACAGTCAAATATGGTGGAGGTTCAAAGATGTTTTAGGGTTGTTTTGCTGCCTCTGGCACTGGGTGTTTTCACTGTGTGCAAGATGTCATGAAATCTGAAGATTCTCAAAGGTTTTTGGGTCGCAATGCAGTGCCCAGTGTCAGAAAGCTGGGTTTACGTCCAAGGTCATCGATCTTCCAGCAGGACAATGACCCCAAACATACTTCAAGAAAACCCAGAAATGAATGGAAAGAAAGTCCTGGAGAGTTCTGAAGTGACCAGCAATGAGTCCGGATCTAAATCAAATTGAACACATGTGGAGAGCTCTTAAAATTGCTGTTGGGAGAAGGCACCCTTCAAATGTGAGAGACCTTTAGCAGTTTGCAAAACAAGAGTGCTCCAAAATTCCAATTGAGAGGTGTAAGAGGCTTGTTGATGGCTATAGGAAGCGATTGATTGCAGTTATTACAGAGGGTGTGCAACCAAATATTAAGTTGAGGATGCCAACAATTTTGTCCGGCCCATTTTTGGGGTTTTGTGCAAAATTATGTCCAATTTGCCTTTTTTCTGTTGTTATTTTGTGTTGTTACTATACACACAAAGGAAATAAACGTGTATAACAAAACATGTGTAATTGCAATGATTTTCTGGGAGAAATACTTCATTTTCTGAAACAATTTCAGGGGTGCCAACACTTTTGGCCATGACTGTATAAAGGTGTGTCTTTGCCAAGGTGCCACAGAAGAAACATCTCCTGATGAGTAAAACCAGTGAGCGGTCTCAAGACTTTTGCAACCTTATTGTGGCAAAACATACTGATGGCATTGGTTACAGAAGAATTTCTAAACTACTGAAGGTTCCATTGAGCACTGCTGGGGCCATAATCTGTAAGTGAAAAGATCACTTTTCATCATAAACCACCCATGACTAGGTGCTTCTCGCAAGATGTCAGACAGACTAGTCAAAAGAATTATCAGAAGAGTTGCCCAAGAGCCAAGGACCACCTGTGGAGACCTACAGAAAGACCTGGAATCAGCAAGTACAATTGTTTCAAAGAAAACTTTAAGTAATGCACTCAACCTCCATGACCTGTATGCATGCTCACCATGTAAGACTCAATTGCTGAACAAAAAGCATGTTCAAGCTTGTTTACAGTTTTCTCAACATTTAGACAAGCCTACAAGCCTATGAAATACTGGGAGACTATAGTCTGGTCAGATGAGCCCAAAATCGAATTCTTTGAATGCTATCGTACACTCAGTGTTTGGAGGCCAACAGGCACTGCATATCACCTTAAAAACACCATACGAATAGTAAAGTTTGGAGGTGGGAATATCATATTGTGGGGCCGTGTTTTAACATACGGCACTGGCAAACTTCATATTATTGAAGGAAGGATGAATGGACAAATGTACCAAGACATTATTGAAAAGTATCTGCTGCCATCTACCAGGATGATGAAGATGAAACAAGGGTGGACATTTCAGCAAGACAATGATCCCAAACACACAGCCAACAAAACTCTCAAATGTTTTCAGACAAAGAAAATGAAGTTGCTAGAATGGCCCAGCCAGTCACTGAACCTGAATCCAATAGAAAATTTATGGAAGGACTGAAAGCTCTGAGTTCATAGAAAGAGCCCCCAGAGCCTTCAGGATTTGAAGAGTGATTGTGTGGAAGAATGGGCCAAAATCACACCTGAGCAATGCATGTGACTAGTTTCTCCATACAGGAGGCGTCTTGAAGTTGTCATCACCAACAAAGGCTTTTGTACAAAGTATTACATAAATTTCAGTAAGCATGTTCAGTACTTTTTCCCTGTGTCATTTCTCATTCTATTTCTGGACATCTATGGTTTAATATCTTTGCCTATATGGATTGGATGGGTTGTTACCCACATCTGGTGAGAATTTCATGTCAATAGCACCTTTTAGAAATATATTTACTTAGAAAATTGGTGACGTGTTCAATGCTTATTTCACCCACTGTATGGCCACAGTAGAATCACCGAATATGACCACTGTCAAATTGTAAATTCTTAATGTCCTTTATTTCAGGTACTTTCTTCTATGTGTTAACTACTTTTTCTATGGGGAGACTTTGGCGGACTATTTTGCAACATTTGTACAAAGGGAAGAATCTCTCCAATTCCTCATCCGCTATCATCGCTTTATATCGTTTGCACTTTATGTTGTAGGTGAGTAGCCATTGTGTACTACATTAACACGTGGTGTGATCCCATTATTTATCACTTCAGTGTGAATAGTTCTACATTAATTCTATGTTTTTAAGCTTATGTCCGTGCTCAACCATTGCACTAGTGTATATATTTACTGGCAGTCAGCAAGTAATACAGATGTCATACTCAGCACCTGAACTTGTCCTGTAGATGGTTATACATATACATGCTCTGAAATCGTACTGTATGTATGTTGTTTAGCTATATATTGTGCTGAATGTAGTTTGGTGATTCTGATGATTTAGGACTTCTACCAAGTTGTCCTAAGTTATCAGGATCAAACTACACAGCCCCTAATGGAGTCAATGTAGAAGCCGTTTCAGTCAGTGCAGCACTTTGTAACTTGCTTTTAGTTAGTTCGTATCAAAGTGTGTGAGTCAGTAAGGGTATGTGTGCACGTTCAGTATTTCATTGCAGAAATTTCTGCAAGGTTTCTGCATCTCTTGGCAGCAAAAACGCTGCTGCAAAAACGTGCATTTTGCCCTGATTTTGGTGCGTTTTTGATGAGTTTTTGGAGCTAAATAAAGATATTTGGAAAAAAGTATCGTGGGACATCGCTTTAACCCTTGGATTACCGTCGGACCTGGGGTGAGTATATTGGTTAATTTAAATGATTAAAGAATGTGTCTGTTTTATTTCAAATAAAGTGTTTTATTCTCAGTGTGTGTGTTTATTTAACTCTTTACTTAGTAATGAGGGTGTCTGGCTGACACCTCTTCATTACTAAAGCTAGGGTTAGGTGTCAGCGGCACCTAATCCCATTAACCCTAATCCCATTAATCCTAATGCCGTGCTTGTTTTGTCAGTATATGCGAATCCACTGCATGTAATGACATTTAAATTTGTCAAAATCTGCAGTGGAGACTAGCGTCTCATCTACAGAAATTTCTGCGAGCTTGGGTACGTGCTCATGATCAGGTAATGCTGCTGGTTTGATGCTGAGTATTTAGGCAGCATCAAACCCGCAGCTGCCAGATGTTACACCATAGTGGATAGGATTTCTAGAAATCCCATGTCCACTATGCTTGCATCTGAGGCGGTATATTTTTATACTTGCTTTTTTGCTGCGGATTTGACTGACTCAGTGAGTGAAAAAAACGTTGCAAAAACGCACAAAGAATTGACATACTGCAGATTTAAATGCAATGACGATCCTGACAGGAAAATTCCTGATCATGTGCACAGCACTTCAGGATGGTCATTACATTAGCTGGCACAAGGATTCCCTAGTGTTTTTGGCCGCAAAAACGCACAGTGTGTACATTGCCTAAGGTTTGTTTTTTTTTTTAATTATAGATCTAACAGAAAATGAATTGCTTCTGTGATAGAATACTGATTGAATTTTGGGTGCTTTCACACTGTTCTGGCACCCGTTCGTTGTTCCCTTCGGGGCTTATGTCTGAACTCCTCGCAAAACGGGATTTGGGTGTATACACTGATGGGGCCATAAGCTATGATGATGCCAAGAGAGCGAACATGCGCTCTGTCGTGCATAACTTTCGGGCGTATACGCTTACTGGAGACGGACACGCAGAGGCAGTCTACATCTGAGTAAAAATAGAGAGATAGTCTTCCAGGAAGCTTCTCCTCCCCATAGCCTGGAAGAGGTCATTTATATAAAGTGATAAAACGTGATTTCTCAATAAGGCTGCGTGCCCACTATGCGTTTTTCAAGCGTTTTTGTCGCGGAATTTCCGCTTGGTAATACGTGCCCCATGGTCCCCAATGGTAATCCGCATGTGCTGTGCGCATGCTGCGGAAATTTCTGCTGCGGATTATCAATGCGGAAAAATCTGCAGCATGTTCATTCATTTTGCGGGATTGCCGCCGTTGACTTGCATTGAATCGCCTAATATCCGCATCACTACATGTGCACACGCGGATATTAAGCGATTCAATGTGCGGATGGTACCCGGGTACTCCTCCAGACCCGGGTACCATAGTACCTGTTAAAAAAAGAATTTAAAATAAAAAATAACCTTATACTCGCCTTCCGATGTCACATGACTAAATGACGTCATGGAAGGTTCTTTTACACCATCGCGAGCCGCCGGGAAGCCAAGACGCATTGATGAGGAGACCGAGGGCCATCAGAAGGTGAGTATAATGTTTATTATATTATTTTTTACCATTTTTATTCTTTTTTTTAACTATTAACTTGGTCACACTTTATAAATCCATGCCGTCTGCATGGATTTATATAATGTGGCCAAGTTGTCAAGCACTTTCCAAGTGATGTTAAAATCGCCTGGAAAGCGCTTGTCAACCCGCATGCGGAAATGCATGTGAAGAACGCTTCACTTCCGCATGTCCCTGGCAGGAAAAACGCATGTACAATCCGCATGCGTTTTTCCTGCCAGGGAGATGCAGAAAAATCTGGAGCATTTCTGCTTCGTGGGCACATAGCCTAACAAGGCATCTGATATGGGGCATACACCCATATCAGAGGGATCACTCTCTAGGATCACTCTCCTCAGCAGTCTATTATCTGTATGCCCATATTAATAGTTTAGTTAGGTCAAATGTGGTGCCAGATTCCCTTTAAGTGAATACTTAATATTTAACCCTTTTTCTTTTTTTTTGTCACATAGGTTTCTGCATGTTTGTATTGAGCCTAGTGAAGAAGCAATACCGCCTCCAGTTTTACATGGTTTGTATCAATTCCTCTGTGCAGAAGCTAATGGTATCCCTTGCCATGTCTTTGCATGATCAGCCTTATGTGCACAGGTCTTTAATCCAGGGAGTTTGAATATTAACTCAATATATAAAGCTCAACTTCATCCAAAGCATGAGAAATACCATTTAATTAAGGCAGAGCTGAATTTCCCTGCACTTCTCACCACATCGTCGCTGCAGTCCATAAGGATGAGTTCTCTGCTGCTGTATGCAGTATACTTGGACTGGATTAGCTGTTATTGTGCCTGGCTTCGAGGTAACAACATTCATCCGGCCAGCTGCAGAGCAACGCTTACCAACTCCTAGCAAAGAGCTTGCAAGCCCTGCACTCCTTGGACTGGCCACCTGTGAAAGACTGTAGAGGTGGCCTGTAACCTATGCAAAAAAAAAACGGTAAACTATAGAACTAAAAAGCCCTAATAATGGGGAATGGGAGAGTATTTTTAATAAGAAATAAATTGCAAAGTTGTTTGTTTTTACATGCACTTAGCAATTTTACCCTTTATGATAACGAGACAACCCTTTTAAATGACATTAATAGAACAAAGGATTTTGCATATGTAATGCTATAGTAGCAGTTTTGAACAGTTAATGTACGTTCACAGGTGGCGTTTTTACAGAATTTTTTATGCAGGTTTATTTTTTGTGTGGAAAAAATGTACTTTTTACAGTACCAAAACTCAGAATAAAAAGGACAATACCCTGCAGTAAGTAAATAGTAAATAACATGGGGGACTTGATTGACACTATTTTGATCAAAAAAGTGTAAAAGTCATCCCACCGCAATAAGGTGTACCTAAGGTGGTCCCTAACTCTTGTATGTCGCCTCCCTTTTGTGCCAGGGAGGCGAGATACAAGAGGGCAGATCTAGACCTGCCTGTTTCACACCTGCCTGCGGAAAGCTATGAAGACAAAATGCATAGCCTAAAAAGGCTAAAATGTATGAGAAATGCGTTAAAAAAGCGCATATTTTATGCATTGTTTTTCCTACCAACACAGATTTTTGTGCATAAACCGGGAAGGAAAAACTGTGTGTGAACATACCCATTGGCACGTTGACAGGTTTGCTTTAGGCTAGGGTCACACGACAGTATTTTCTATCATCCAAGAAGAGTGGTGCTCAGAGTGGTGCTCAGAGTGGTGCTCAGAGTGGTGCTCAGAGTGGTGCTCAGAGTGGTGCTCAGAGTGGTGCTCAGAGTTTTCTCCATCTTCTCTGTTCTGTCCGTGAAAATCCAACTGCACTCAGATGTAATTCGAGTGCGGTCTGATTTTTTTTGACTGACCCATTGGCTTGAATAGACAAGTGCAATCTAATTTATGCATCCTAATCTTGCATTCTGCGATTTTTTTTATTCATTTATTTTTTCCTAGGACATATCCAGCCCAAGGATAAACTAGGATATGTGCACGGCCTGACGGAACAACATTGGTCCAAGTGCTATCCGATGTTTTGTCGGATTGCACTCTGACTGAAAATCCAGCCAAGCGTACGAGCCCTTAGGGTGCCATTTGTGTGGATGCAGTAGCCTGGGTGTTTGTGCAGGCTGGTGACACTCTTCGGAGTTTTCACCCTTGTAATACAGCGTGCATATTTATAGGGAGATGGCTGATGGCTTTCCTCCCCGTTTACATGAGAAGATCTTTCTGGGAATTGGCAGATGTGGAGGTGACGCCTCGCATGCTTCTCCCATTGTTTAGAATATAGAGCTGAACTCTAACATGTGCTGATGGTTAAGGAGACTGCGGGTGCGGCCACACGCTGAGACCGTTTAGGTTTGCTTTTTTTTTTTTTTTTTTTTTGCTCGTTACTGAATACCTCTGTGTGGAAAAGTTTGTTCTTTACCAAACATCAGAAAAAAATGTTTTTCCAGCGTGGCAGAAACCAAAATGATACTGTTCTAGCATTTATCTGGTAATTAGGGTCTTATGAATTCCTGAAAGAGAACCTGCCTGTCGATTCATGCTGCCCAACCCGGACCAGAGGCTGCGTACAGCTGCACGATTGCTGAAGAAAGTCGTCCGATGTGGCTCTATGTGATTAACAAATCTTTCCCTATGTACAAACATGGGAGAGACCCGTCAGTCACCTGGAACGCAGCCGTAGTTTGCGCTAAATGCCAGAGCGTTTCAGAAAGGAACATGCCTGGCTGCAGTCATACGTCAGGCTCTGATTCATGCCGCCCGTGGTTTGGACACCAAGAATCAAGTAACAGGTCCCTTTATATGCATGAACACGCGTCACATACGTCAAACTGGCACGTCAAATGCAAGGTGAAATCCAACTATCCAGCAGTGCCCGCTGTTCTCTGTGTGCCTTACTCAGGTTGGTAAATTGGAAGTAGAGAAGTCCAGAATTTGAGTAATGCACCACATGACCTGCTGCGTGTAAATTGTGTTTGTATTAGTGTATATGTCACTTTTTCCTGTACTTTCCATTTGCCGACATTAAAGGGTTTGTGACAAGTTTGGAAATTATTCCCTATCCATAGTACGGGATATAATTAACCATGTACTGGGACCTTCACTGATCCTGGGTACCTGGCTCTGAAGAGTCCCGTCTGAATGTAGTTGACTTCGTGCATGCACACCTTCGCTTCAATGATTAATAGAGGCTAATTATCAACCTTGGAACAAACCCTTTAAATGAAAATTTCCCTTCATGCGAATTCCTCATTTTTTAGTACCTTTCATTGTCACTTTCTGAGGATATATAAATACTGGTCATGTGACGGACACCCAGGCGCACGGCTCATTGCTGTTACAGTACAGTTGTCAGCTATGACATGTACTGAGCTGTGCAGCTGTGTGTCCATCCATTACATGACCAAGACACCCTTCCATAGTTTTTATACACTCCTCAAAATTGAAATTGCAACACCAAGAAGGAAAAGTCGTGTAGTTATAGAAATCACAGAAACAAAAGAGGTATTACTGATCTTCAAATGATGAAAAATGGAAACAAATTTTCAAAACATTTCAATTTATCTTTTAGAGAATGAGCACTGTGTGGAGAAATGCCTGCATTTATACGCCTTGGTATGCTATCAATGAGATTATTAATGGATGTCTAAGGAATGGTCTGCTACACTGACTGCACTTAGCCACACAAATAATCAAGATCCACTGCTGGCAGCTCCCTTTGCAATTGGCAATCAATGATGTCTCAG
The DNA here is from genome assembly GCF_046119375.1 of Phyllobates terribilis. NCBI lineage: Eukaryota > Metazoa > Chordata > Amphibia > Anura > Dendrobatidae > Phyllobates > Phyllobates terribilis. Next base: position 808,378,048 of record NW_027362761.1, read on the forward strand.
ATGTGCTCGATGGGAGACGAGTCAAGAGATACTGCAGGCCAGGGTTGCATGTTTAGGCCATGCAGACTGCTCACAGTAGCACGAGCATCATGTGACCTGGTGTTATATTGAAAAATGGCTCTTGGGACACTTTTACATTCCCTCTTGAAGACTTCTTCATGGCGTTGCCCACATGGTCTCCAGGCAAATCTCCAGCTGTCATTGTGTCCAAGACAAAAGCAAGACTTGTCGCTGAATAGGTTAGACTTTCATTCCAGCCTTCATTGCATCTTGCTCTGCACTATGATAGTCTTTGAGAGCAGTGGCTTGAAGTCAATGGAACATTTGCAGCTGGACATCTAACACACAGCCTGTGTCTTGGTATGTGACATTTCATTGGCAGTACAGAACGGACCAATCATGAAACCAGTGATATGGAGATTTCTCCAAAGTGTACCAGGAGATGTTTTTCAACGTAATGCCGGGCAGCATGTTGCTTTTGCTACTGTGAGAAGCCTGCGTGGCCCAAACGTTTTCCCATGGCTTGCAGTGTCTCCTGACTTGTCTCCCATCGATCACATCTGGAACGTCATTGGCTTGTAATTGCAAAGGGAGCTGCCAGCAGCAGATCTTGATGATTTGTTTGGCCAAGTTCACTCAGCGTGGCAGAACATTCCTCAGACCAGAGTTAATAATCTTATTGATAGCTTGTCAAGGCCATTAAGGGCGTGTACTTCATTCTCGATACTGAATTAATTGAGATGTTTTGGAACTTTTGTTTCCATTTTTTCATGATTTACATATCATTAATATGTCTATTCATCCTGTGATTTCCATAATGTTTCCTTCTAGCTGTTGCAGTCTGAATGCTGAGCAGTGTATTTCTCCATCTTTTACTATGTTCTTACTGTAATTGACATCTCTCCAATCCTGCATTTGTCAATTTTTCTGTGTAAAAAGTCCTTGCTACTTGCATAGTTGTGTCCTATATGCTGACTGTTGTGTTGTCTCCCCTATTAACAGTTTGGATGGACTCATGTCACTTTGCTGATCACTGTCACACAGTCTCATCTTATCATCCAAAATCTTTTTGAAGGGATTATCTGGTAAGATCTGACATCTGTGTGAGTGCCATATTTGCTGTGTTCATTTAGCGTTGCCTAGACCTATTGTATCCAGCTGATAGCGCCCCCTGCAGATGATTCTCACTTGGTTGCAGATATTTTCTTTAATTACTCTTTAGTTGCTTAATTATATACCTTTCTTATAGAACTGTAATGTAACTTGCCCAACTCAGCGACTCCACTATGAGATTTCTTGTGTATAAGAACGAGTTTAAGGACAAGTATTTTCTATGACTTTGCTATTTGCAGCACTCTAAATATCAAATGCAAGCACAAATTCTGCTTATTGCTAAGAACAGGATATTTAGGCTACTTTCTGCCATTACAGCAGTTCTGCCAAGGTAGGGCGAAGAGACACTTTTAATGTATAGGCTTACAGTTTGGGCTTTACTTTTAAAGACTAATAAGATTTAAAGGGGTATTTCCATCTCTAAGATCCTATCCCAATATATATATATATATATATATATATATATATATATATATATATATATATATATATATATATATATATATATATATATATATATATATATATATATATATATAGTTGTAATAATAATATTAGCAAATACCTTCAATTAGAAATGTAGTATAGTTCTTCAGATTCTCTGTCGCTTACCCCATGCAGTGCATTGCAGTAACTTGGATATCCATGATTACGACCACTAAGAACTAACTAGCTAACTAACCGTTACTATATACGTGGTTATAACCATGGATACCTATGCTAATGCATTGCCTTGCGACTTGGGAAAGCAACATAGAGAATCAGAAGAACTATACTACATTTCTAATTGGAGGTATTTGCTAATAATATTATTACACCTACTTCATATTGGGATAGGATCTTGGAGATGGGAATACCCCTTTAAGTAAACTTCTGATATCTCAGCATTGGCAGGTACCAGATATTAAAAATTCCGAGGGATTGGGTGCATGTGTTTTGTGACCCACAGCCAATCCAGAAATCACTGTCCTTATTCCGACCATAAATGGTGGACCTGTGAATCCCACCTAAGGCTATGTGCCCACGATGCAGAAATGAAGCAGAAAATTTCTGCAGCATTTCTGCATCTCCCTGGCAGAAAAAACGCATGCAGATTGTACATGTGTTTTTCCTGCAGAATACATGTGGATCCACATGCGTTTCCGCATACAGATTGACAAGCGCTTTCCAGGCGATTTTAGCATCACTTGGAAAGTGCTTGACAACTAGGTCACACTGTATAAATCCATGCAAACAGCATGGATTTATACAGTGTGAACCGTAAAAATTAAAACAAATAAAGCTATACTCGCCCCCGAGGCCCCGGCGTGGCTGCAGCGCTGCTTCTTGGCTGGTTCCCGGCTGCCGGCATATCGCGAGACAGAGCGGTGAAGGGCCTGCGGTCACATGACTGTGACGTCACCGCAGGTCCTCAAGCGATGCCGGCATTCAGAGAAAAACCTTCGGAAAGGTGAGTATAAACTTTATTTGTTATTTTATTCTTTTTTTACAGGTACAATGGTACCCAGGTCTGGATGAGAGTCTTCTCTCCTCCAGAACTGGGTACCATCCGCACAGAGACGCATAGAAGCCGCTTGTACAAATGTACAGTCGCGGTTTCTATGCGTTTCAATGCAAGTCAATGGCGGGAGTTCCGCTGCGCTTCCGCAAAATTAAATGACATGCTGCGGATTTTTGTACGCAGCATAAACGCTGCGGAAAAATCCGCAGCATGTGCATAGAACATGCGGAATCCCCTTGGGGACCATGGGGTGCGGATTACCTAGCGTTTTACAAGCGTTTCCGCTGCGGAAATTCCGCAGCATAAACACTTGAAAAACGCTACGTGGGCACACAGCCTAAAGCACAGTTTAGAAATGCACCTAGAATTGCCTATAAAAACACATTGTAATTGTATGATCAGCGTGGAATCACAATCATACAATCAATCATACAATTACTATAAATTATGACATGATCACAATAGAACATAAAAACATACTATCTGTAGTGTAGCATCATCACATCAGTACTACCTACAAGTACACAAATACACACTTAGTTACAGTATAACAACGGGGGATGGTCTGTGAGTATGCTATTGTATTATTACCACTATGATGTGCAGCCTTTGAGTACATACAGGTGCATCTCACTAAATTAGAATATCATCAAAAAGTGAATTTATTTCAGTTCTTAAATACAAAAAGTGAAACTCATATATTATATAGAGTCATTCCAAACAGAGTGATCTATTTCAAGTGTTTATTTCTGTTAATGTTGATGATTATGGCTTACATTACATGAGTGATATCTATTGTAAATTCCACAATAGTTCAGAAACCGGCGAATCGCTCCACACAGTATACTAGCCACCATAAAATGCTCCATACAGAATACTGGCCCCCATATAATGCTCCATACAGAATACTGGCCCCCATATAACGCTCCATACGAAATACTGGCCCCCATATAACGCTCCATACGGAATACTGGCCCCCATATAACGCTCCCTACGGAATACTGGCCCCCATATAACGCTCCCTACGGAATACTGGCCCCCATATAACGCTCCCTACGGAATACTGGCCCCCATATAACGCTCCCTACGGAATACTGGCCCCCATATAACGCTCCCTACGGAATACTGGCCCCCATATAACGCTCCCTACGGAATACTGGCCCCCATATAACGCTCCCTACGGAATACTGGCCCCCATATAACGCTCCATACAGGACACTGGCCCCCATATAACGCTCCATACAGGACACTGGCCCCCATATAACGCTCCATACAGGACACTGGCCCCCATATAACGCTCCCTACGGAATACTGGCCCCCATATAACGCTCCATACAGGACACTGGCCCCCATATAACGCTCCATACAGGACACTGGCCCCCATATAACGCTCCATACAGGACACTGGCCCCCATATAACGCTCCATACGGCACACTGGCCCCCATATAACGCTTCATACGGGATACTGGCCCCCATATAACACTCCATACGGTATACTGGCCCCCATATAACACTCCATACGGGATACTGGCCCTCATATAACGCTCCATACGGAATACTGGCCCCCACACAATGCTCCATGCAGGCTGGTCCCCTCCCCCTCCCACATAATGCCCCATGCAGGATGTCACCCCCCCATATAATGCCCCATGCAGGATGTCACCCCCCCCATATAATGCCCCATGCAGGATGTCACACCCCCCCCCATATAATGCCCCATGCAGGATGTCACCCCCCATATAATGACCCATGCAGGATGTCACCCCCCCCATATAATGACCCATGCAGGATGTCACCCCCCCCATATAATGACCCATGCAGGAGGTCACCCCCCCCCATATAATGACCCATGCAGGATGTCACCCCCCCCCCATATAATGACCCATGCAGGATGTCACCCCCCCCCCCCATATAATGACCCATGCAGGATGTCACCCCCTCCATATAATGACCCATGCAGGATGTCACCCCCTCCATATAATGACCCATGCAGGATGTCACCCCCTCCATATAATGACCCATGCAGGATGTCACCCCCCCATATAATGCCCCATGCAGGATGTCACCCCCCATATAATGCCCCATGCAGGATGTCACCCCCCCCATATAATGACCCATGCAGGATGTCACCCCCCCCATATAATGACCCATGCAGGATGTCACCCCCTCCATATAATGCCCCATGCAGGATGTCACCCCCTCCATATAATGCCCCATGCAGGATGTCGCCCCCCCATATAATGCCCCATGCAGGATGTCGCCCCCCCCATATAATGCCCCATGCAGGATGTCACCCCCCTATATAATGACCCATGCAGGATGTCCCTCCCCCTCCCTATATAATGACCCATGCAGGATGTCCCTTCCCCCCCATATAATGCCCCATGCAGGATGTCACCCCTCATATAATGCCCCATGCAGGATATCACTTCCCCCCCCCCCCATATAATGCCTGTAACGGGTCTGGGAGGCGGAACCTCTGAGCTACTATACAAGGGGGCGGTCCTTGTAAGGGAGCGGGTGGCGACCAGGCAGGCAGTCACAGCAGGTGACCGGGACAGTCTCTGGAAGAACGGGCAGATGGTCACGGCAAGTGACCGGGGCAGTCTCTGGGTAAAGGGTTGGTACGACCTGTGGCGGCTGATGGTAGACGTGAGCTCCCAGGTGAGCAGGCGAGAGTCTCTGGATAAACGGGTGGTCACAGCATGTGACGGCGGAGCCTCCAGGAAGACCAACAGACAGGCGGCAGATGAGCGCTCCCAGGTGAGCGGGCAGAAGTCTCTGGACAGGCGGGTGGTCACAGCACGTGACGGCAGAGCCTCCAGGTAGGCTAGCAGACAGGCAGCAGATGAGCGCTCCCAGGTGAGCGGGCAGGAGTCATTGGACAGGCAGGTGGTCACAGCACGTGACGGCGGAGCCTCCAGGTAGGCTAGCAGGCAGGTAGCAGATGTGCGCTCCCAGGTGAGCGGGCAAGCTGGTCCTTAGACAGACTGACAGGAGTTGTAAGGCAGACCGTCGGACCTCAGGCTAGCAGGCAGGTAGCAGAATATCAGGCAGGAATAAGACAGCAAGCTGGCAGGTATCTGGCAGGTAACTGGCAACGGGACCTGAGGGCTGAAGCAGAGTAGTGAACAGTGCAACAACATTGCTCGGGCACCTCCATTTTGGAGGAGGTGCCTTATATATGGTGAAGTCCTCCGGCCATTGGCCGGGGACTCCTTAGGACGGCGCGCGCGGCCCCTTTAAGAGGGAGGGAGAGCGCGCGCGCCCTAAGCACAGTGGCCGGGAAGGAGCGCGCGCTGCCAGCAGAGCGGGAGGAGGATGCCGGCCACGGAGCAGAGAGGTGAGGGGAACAGCGTCCCTGCCTAGCAGAGGGCAGGGACGCCGGCGCTACAGTACCCCCCCCTTTAGGCCCCCCCTTTTTTAGGCCAGACAGAAATTTAGCAAGGATAAGAGGGGCATGGATGTTCTCCCGGGGCTCCCACGTTCTCTCCTCAGGACCAAACCCCTTCCAATCTACTAGAAAAAAGGTCTTTCCTCTTACCCTTTTGGTGGCAAGAATGTTCTCTACCTCAAACTCGTCCTCAGCAGAAACCGGAGCAGGAGGCGTACCTGTAGACTTGGAAAAAGAGTTAAGTACCACAGGTTTGAGGAGAGATACATGGAAGGAGTTAGGGATCCGTAAGTTGGCCGGGAGTTTCAATTTATAGGCCACCGGGTTGATCTGACTGATGACCTCCAGAGGACCGATGAACCGAGGCCCTAACTTGTAAGAAGGTATCTTGAGTCGAACATATTTAGACGAGAGCCAGACTTTATCTCCAGGACGAAATTGTGGAGGATCCAGGCGTTTTTTGTCAGCGTGTCTTTTCATCCGTTCGGACGACTGAAGGAGTGCGGATCGGGTACTCTCCCAAATGGAGGAAAATTTGCTAACGAGAGATTCCGCAGCCGGGTTGTCCACAGAGGTGGAGACAGGAAAAGGAATCCGAGGATGCTGACCGAAGACTACAAAAAACGGGGATTTGGAGGAGGATTCGCTCTCGTGATTGTTATAAGAGAACTCGGCCCATGGTAGGAGATCCACCCAGTCTGAATGATGGGCATTAACGAAGTGCCGGAGGTAACTGGTCAGGTTCTGATTGATCCGCTCCACTTGACCATTGGACTGTGGGTGGTAAGCGGAAGAGAAGTCCAGGGTGACGTCTAGCAGTTTACAAGTGGCTCTCCAGAAGCGTGAGGTGAACTGTACCCCACGATCCGACACGATGTGGAGGGGCAGGCCATGAAGACGAAAGATGTGACGAATAAAGTCTTTAGCTAGCTCGGGTGCAGACGGGAGGCCTGGCAGGGGAACGAAATGAGCCATCTTGGAGAAGCGGTCAGCGACCACCCAAATGACCGTACAACCGGCAGAGACAGGGAGGTCAGTTATAAAGTCCATTGCTATATGCTGCCAGGGGGCAGCAGGTACAGAAAGCGGAAGGAGGCGACCGGCTGGCAGATGTCTCGGAACCTTGTTGCGGGCGCAGGACACACAGGCAGAAACAAAGTCTATTACGTCCTTGTGCAGGGTAGGCCACCAGTAGTGCCGGGTAATAAGCTGGAGGGTCTTTTTCTGACCGGCGTGGCCAGCCAGTTTAGACGAGTGACCCCAGTGAAGGATCTTCTCCCGATCAGGTACTGATACGAACGTCTTTCCGGGAGGGAGACGATTTAGACTCACGGGAGCCACCTGCATTACTCTGGCGGGATCGATGATGTGTTTCGGATCTTCCTCGAGATCAGACACCAGAAAGGATCGAGACAAGGCGTCCGCCTTGACGTTTTTGTCAGCCGGGCGAAAATGAAGAACAAAATCAAAGCGAGCAAAAAACAAGGACCACCGGGCTTGGCGCGGGTTAAGTCTCTGGGCATGCTGGAGGTAAGCCAAGTTCTTGTGGTCAGTGTAAATTATTACCGGGTGAAGAGCCCCCTCGAGCAGGTAACGCCACTCCTCCAATGCCAGTTTGATGGCCAATAACTCTCGGTCTCCTATGGAATAATTGCGCTCTGAGGAGGAGAAGAGTTTAGAGAAGAAGCCGCAAGTTACCATCCTCCCGGAAGATGATTTTTGAGTAAGTACCGCTCCGGCTCCAGAGGAGGAGGCGTCAACTTCCAGGAAGAACTGCTTGTTGCCGTCCGGGCGATGCAGCACCGGGGCGGAAGAGAAGGCCTGTTTTAAGGAAAGAAAGGCCTCCTCTGCTTCGGGCGGCCACTCTTTGGGATTAGTACCCTTACGGGTGAGCGCGGAAATTGGGGCTGTCCGGGAAGAGAAGTGTGGTATGAAGAGGCGGTAGTAGTTGGCGAAGCCCAGGAACCGCTGAATGGCCTTCAACCCCTCCGGTCGAGGCCATTTCTCGATGGCAGACAGTTTCTCTGGATCCATTCGTAGGCCGGTCTGAGAAATAATGTAGCCCAAAAACAGAAGCGAGGTCTGCTCAAAGAGGCACTTCTCGTATTTAGCGAAGAAGTGATTCTGCCTGAGCCTGAGCAGGACCTGACGAACGTCCCTCCGGTGAGTCTGGAGATCCGGAGAGAAGACCAAGATGTCGTCCAGGTACACCACTATGCAGGAGTAGAGAAGGTCCCGGAAGATGTCATTGACCAACTCTTGAAAGACGGCAGGAGCGTTACAGAGACCAAAGGGCATTACCAGATATTCATAGTGGCCGTCCCGGGTGTTGAATGCCGTCTTCCATTCATCCCCCTGACGGATACGAACCAGGTTGTACGCCCCACGGAGGTCCAGTTTGGTGAAGATTCTAGCCCCCCTCAGACGATCAAATAACTCCGGAATGAGCGGAAGGGGGTACTTATTCTTCACCGTGATCTGGTTAAGGCCTCTATAGTCTATACAGGGACGGAGAGAGCCGTCCTTCTTTTTGACGAAAAAGAAGCCTGCTCCCGCCGGGGAGGTAGATTTCCGGATGAATCCCCTGGCCAGATTCTCCTCAATATATTCGGACATCGACCAGGTCTCAGCAGCGGATAATGGATAAATACGCCCACGGGGAGGAGTAGTACCGGGTAACAGGTCGATAGGGCAGTCGTATGGTCTATGAGGGGGTAGTGTCTCTGCCTCCTTTTTATTAAAGACATCAGCATAAGACCAATAAGGAATCGGAAGTCCAGGTAGATTAGCTGGGGTAGGAGAAGGACGGACGGGATGGACGGGAACCAGACAGGTCTTATGGCAGTCCTGTCCCCAGCGAAGGACTTCTCCGGTCTGCCAGTCAAGCACGGGTGCATGTCTCTGGAGCCAAGGTAGACCTAGCAAGAGGGCGTGAGAGAGTCCAGGCAGAACATGAAAGGAGATACTCTCAGAATGCAGCATTCCCACCTGCAGAGTAATGGATTCGGTGATGAGTTGGATGGGGCGTGGTAAGAGACCCCCATCCACGGCAGCAACAGACAAGGGTACAGCCAGAGGTTTGGTGGGGATGCGGTATTTCTCTACCAGGGACTGTGAAATAAGATTCCCGGCTGCTCCAGAGTCAAGTTGGGCTAGTTCGAAATAACGGTTCTCCCCGCAGACGATTGAGACTGACAGCAGCAGAGATGGAGAGGATTTATTCTTGTCTAGGTCGACCTCTCTGAGCGAACCTAGACACAGGCGTTTCCCGACCTCTCCGGGCAGGCACGGATCCGGTGCTCCTTACTGCCACAGTAGAAGCAGCTCCCCTCGGCACGGCGAGTCCTGACGGGTTTTGACCATCTTGGTCTGGTCGACCTGCATAGGCTCAGGAGAGTGTACCTGGGGAGAGACGGAGGGAGTGACGGGTTTCTGAAAAGTAGGAGCTAGACGTGGAAACCTCCTCTCACGGGTGACCTCTTTGGCACGCTCCTGGAACCGTAGGTCAATCCGGGTGGCAAGAGTTATTAGGTCATCGAGAGTGGTAGGAATGTCCCGACCGGCAAGTTCATCTTTAATACGGCCGGACAGACCCTCCCAGAAGACGGATACCAGAGCGTCGTTATCCCAGGCCAGCTCCGAGGCAAGGGTACGGAACCGTATGGCATATTGGCCCACGGTGAGACTTCCCTGACGGAGGCGTAGCAGTGATGATGCGGATGAGGTCTTCCGTCCGGGTTCGTCGAAGACTTTCCGGAAAGCCGTGAGAAAGGCAGGCAAGTCGGACACCAGGGGGTCTCCTCTCTCCCATAGAGGATTTAGCCAGGCCAGGGCCTCCCCGGTGAGATGGGACATGATGAAGGCAATTTTGGCCCGGTCGGAGTTAAACTGGTGGGACAGGAGTTCAAAGTGCAGGGTGCACTGATTTATGAAGCCCCGAGCCTGGGCGGAGTCGCCTCCGAAGCGAGGAGGTGCAGAAAGCCGGGGTCCGGGGTAGGATACCATGGTATTAGTGGGCAGCGGAGCTGCCGGATTGCGAGTCATGGCACTGGCGGAGGCTGCTGGCGGAGCAGTCAGAGTGTCCAGGCGAGAATTGACATTCCGCAGGTGACCCAGGATGGACTCCTGTTGGGACCTCTGACGGGACAGTTCATGACACAGGTCCGAGAGCGAGGGAGCTTGGGTGCCACCGGGTTCCATGGCCCGAGCAAACTGTAACGGGTCTGGGAGGCGGAACCTCTGAGCTACTATACAAGGGGGCGGTCCTTGTAAGGGAGCGGGTGGCGACCAGGCAGGCAGTCACAGCAGGTGACCGGGACAGTCTCTGGAAGAATGGGCAGATGGTCACGGCAAGTGACCGGGGCAGTCTCTGGGTAAAGGGTTGGTACGACCTGTGGCGGCTCATGGTAGATGTGAGCTCCCAGGTGAGCAGGCGAGAGTCTCTGGATAAACGGGTGGTCACAGCATGTGACGGCGGAGCCTCCAGGAAGACCAACAGACAGGCGGCAGATGAGCGCTCCCAGGTGAGCGGGCAGAAGTCTCTGGACAGGTGGGTGGTCACAGCACGTGACGGCAGAGCCTCCAGGTAGGCTAGCAGACAGGCAGCAGATGAGCGCTCCCAGGTGAGCGGGCAGGAGTCACTGGACAGGCAGGTGGTCACAGCACGTGACGGCGGAGCCTCCAGGTAGGCTAGCAGGCAGGTAGCAGATGTGCGCTCCCAGGTGAGCGGGCAAGCTGGTCCATAGACAGACTGACAGGAGTTGGAAGGCAGACCGTCGGACCTCAGGTAAGCAGGCAGGTAGCTGATGTGCGCTCCCAGGTGAGCGGGCAAGCTGGTCCTTAGACAGACTGACAGGAGTTGTAATGCAGACCGTCGGACCTCAGGCTAGCAGGCAGGTAGCTGAATATCAGGCAGGAATAAGACAGCAAGCTGGCAGGTATCTGGCAGGTAACTGGCAACGGGACCTGAGGGCTGAAGCAGAGTAGTGAACAGTGCAACAACATTGCTCGGGCACCTCCATTTTGGAGGAGGTGCCTTATATATGGTGAAGTCCTCCGGCCATTGGCCGGGGACTCCTTAGGGCGGCGCGCGCGGCCCCTTTAAGAGGGAGGGAGAGCGCGCGCGCCCTAAGCACAGTGGCCGGGAAGGAGCGCGCGCTGCCAGCAGAGCGGGAGGAGGACGCCGGGCACGGAGCAGAGAGGTGAGGGGAACAGCGTCCCTGCCTAGCAGAGGGCAGGGACGCCGGCGCTACAATGCCCCATGCAGGATGTCACTCCCCTCTCCCCTCCCCTCCCTTTTTATAATGCCCCATGCAGGATGTCACCCCCCCTCTTTATAATGCCCCATACCTCCATACATTAAAAAAATCAAATACTCACCTCACTCCTCCTCACCTGCTGCCGCTGCTCAGGTCTGGACTCCAGCATCGCCGGTGTCATCCCGCTCTGCGCTGCCTGTGACGGCTCAGGGGAGGGCGCGGTAGAAAGACATCACAGGGAGCGCACAGCAGGAAGACAGCGGATCTGCGGAGGCACGGGGAGAGGTAAGTATACGGCTGCCGGGGCCCTGAGCAAGCTGGGGAGAAGGGCAGGCGCTGGCACCGCTCTCCTCCGCCCATAGCCCGGCGGGGTGTCCGACCTGCGAGTGGGCCCCCCGCCTGCTCAGGGGCCCGGCACTTGCCCGGGTGCTGACACCGGCTCTGGCTTAAAGCCCAGACTATAGAGCTACAATTGTGAATGTAATGTAGCAATGTTATATAAGAAAGCAGGTAATGCAATGTAATAACATTAATGCCATAAAGTACTGGGTGCAAAAATGTATAAGTGGCATAAATAAAACCCTACCAAATATAATGGATAATTGCATAGAACTCAGGCCTTCAAGGCCACAAATTGAAATAGAGATTACATAGAGAGATACATTCTGCAATATAAACAGATAATTGCCATCAAGTGACAAAAGTACAAGACATCTACCAAAATATAATTGCACAACATAGAGCAGAAAATACAGAAATTACGTGGACAAACATATAAATAATAACACTAAATAATAACACTATATACAAACATATAAATAATAACACTATATAAAGTGTTTGCTGTTTCTCTGCAAGTTTCACTATATTCTTATTCAAGGGATTTTTTTTTTTTTACATTTTTGTATGGTTTGATCGTTCACATGGAGAAAACTGGAACCAAATATGCATTGTATTTGAATATGCATTTTTAAAAGATTATTCTTTGCAATACTGTAATTAAATAGAATTGCAATATTGAAATATACAATTGTTCAGGGCAATTTTTATAGTTGTAAGGTATAGTCAGCGTTGGTGAATACATTTCTTTTAAACTGTACATTCTTTCATTTTCTCTTTTTTTTTTTTTTTTGCTAATGTGGATTTCCCTCATTATGTATGTGCCATTTACCTTATTTTTTTTTAAACTGGGGAATTAGTAATCTGTATTTTATTAGCATTTGTCCTGACCAAACAGATAATCCGGCCCTTATACATTGATTTCCTGGTGAGCCTGTGTTGGACTGGTTTTAATATACAGCAGCCAATCAAATGGAGCAGAACTGGGGGAGGGGCTTAGGAAGCTGCAGCCTGAACCAATGATCATATAGGGGGTGTGTCTCAGAATATCTGACTCCCTGTAGGTTCTGTAGCTAAGTGGTAGTCACAGACCACAGTTCTGATCCAATGGAGCGGAGCTAAAAAGCAGCCAAGCAGCAAGACCTGAGAAAAAAATATTAGCAGGTAATCATCCCTTGTAGGTACTGACATATAATTTTAGCCTCATGTTTGGACAGTTCCTTTAATATGGTTTGTTTGAATTTTCCCCTCAATCTTCATTGGATGTGTAATTTCTAACTGTATAAAATCATTTTTTCCATAGTCCTTTACTTTTCTATAAAATTCCATAGGAAACAAGAAATGTAAAAAAAAGAAACACATTGCTTAATTGCACAACATTCATGGCAGAGAAAGAAATATCTGTTGTATTAATATGTTTCTTTCATGTTTCTAGGTTTCTAGTTCCAGTTTCTATTGTTATCTGTAATGATATCATGGCTTATCTTTTCGGGTTCTTCTTCGGTAGGACCCCATTAATAAAGGTAAGTTGCAGACGATAGGTTAATACTATGTATCTTGAAGAAGACTTGTGTGAAGATCTCATTTTAGTGTTTTTATGCTGCTAAGTGATGAACACATTGATACCATTAGATCTGGCATTGCCTTTCCCCCATTCCCATATGTTGTCCATAGGTTTAGCTGTATGTAAAATAAAAATGCTATTATATCATTTCCATTTTTACCATTTTAATTGCGATTATTTGATCTTTTAGCTGTCACCCAAAAAGACATGGGAAGGTTTCATTGGTGGATTCTTTCTGACCATAATATTTGGATTTATGGTGAGTACTCCAAGTTTGTTATTTGTATTGCGAACATTATCAGTTAAGCGATCCAGATACGGTAATTAAGAATTTCACTATACTTCTCCAAAAAAAAAAAAAAAGGCAAACTAGTATTCAGCAAAAGCACATCCAAAGTATTTATTTGTGAATAAATAAATAGATATCTCCATTATTTAAGGCCACCATATAAATTTGATGCCTGTCGGCTGAACGATCAGCCGAAGAATCTTATACACAGGAGCACTTGTTTGGCCAAACGCTGCTCTGTTTGCTATGAGAAAACCGCCAACTGACACATCGGCCAGCTGTATATCCTTAGGAGAATAATGCGAACTAACAGATTAAATAGCATCATGTAATGTCAATCACTGGTTCATAAGGCCAGCTGGATAATGTCAAATGTAAAAGGGGTTGTCCACTACTCGGACAACCCCTTCCCAATCCATATGTTTCCCCTTGTAAAATATTATATTGTGGTACCGTGTTAGCCAGAAAAATCTATGTAAATACTTTTATGCACAAAGATGACAAAAGTATTCTCGGAGTGATACCTTTATTGGCTAACCAAAAAATATATATATTTGCAAGCTTTGAGAGCACAGGTTCACAAATGAATTAATAAGATGGTCATTTTAAGAACGACAGAGAAAAATTTGGGAATTCAAACTGCTAGGGATTTTTAATTCTTTGACAATAGGACTCAATTTAACACCTGGATTTATGACTCACTACATGGATACAATTCACACCTCCACGAGATGAACTCCAGATAACTAAGAGAACATTGTCACTGCCTCTCCATTTGTAACAAAATCCCTAATTTGATTTCTTGGCTTATCTTTAAGAGGCATCAACCCTTGAACAAATGTTGTGTTTCAATAACGCTTAAATGTTGTGCTGAGTGCTCTTATCATCTTAATTCATTTGTGAACCTGCCTGAAGAAGGAGGTGCTCTGAAAGCTTGATAATATATATTTTGTTCTGGTTAGCCAATAAAGGTATCACTCCGAGAATACTTTTGTCATCTTTGGGCATAAAAGTATTTACATCAACCCTTGTAAAATAATGGCACCTATACTATCCTCTGGTGCCGGCACTTTTCAAGTGGAGTCTGCACTAGCTCTCCTGGGAAACGTTATGTCACGTGATCCATGCAGCCAATTAGTGCTGTCTTCACTCTCCCCGCCTTCAGTCAAATCACATACATCCAAAGGAAGTGAGAGCTGCTGTTTTCTCTCTTCCTCAATATGTATGTGATTCATCTGTAGGAGAGGAAAGTGGAGCCTGCACTGATTGACCACAGAGATTTCATGATGTAATGTTTCTCGGGAGAGCCAGTGCAGACACCGCTGGAACAGCGCCGGCATCGGAGGTGAGTATAGGTGCTATTATTTTACAAGGGGAAACATAAGGACTGAGAATTTGACAACCCTTTAATACTTGACGTTATCCTGATGGCCTTAGAAACCACTGATTGACATTACATGATGTTATTTAATCTGTGATACACACGTAAACCCAGATCCTTCACTACAAGTGACTCTTCTAGTTTTTACTTTCTGTATAACTTGTAAATGCTAGGGCTGAGCTCTTTTTTTGTCATTAATAAGCTTAACCACAGGTGTAAGCCATGTAAGGTATAATTTTTGTTACCTATGGGAATAAATGTTTCAGTCTGATTGACCAGTTTGGGCCTAAGTCCTCCCATTCATCATTTTTTATCACTACAAATATCCAACAGTAGCTGTTCCAAGTTAATGTCCTGAAGTGAAACTTTCAACCTGGAGAAGTTTGCCTTTTTAAAATTAAGTGTATTTGCTCTTCTCGGCCGGATGTTTTTATGGCGAAAGAGTGCTGTGAAATGGTGGGGAAAAAAGCTTCTTTTACCCTTTGATTTTTGAGTTTCGTTGTACAGTGTTAAAAGGTTGGTCTGAAACTAAAATCTATTTTACTCCTAAATTCCTATCTATTTAATGTCATTAATCTAATCTTTTTTTTTTAATATACTTTAATTAAAAAGTCCCTGCCACACTTTTTTTTGTTGTTTGTTTTTTTACTACTTCCTCTTTGATGACACTTCATTTGGGAATCCCAGTGCATGCTGGGATAGTCAATAAAGTAGTCATCAGGGGGCAGAGGTTTCATTCACTGCCTCTGTCTCTGCCCCATTCCTAAAACTAAGCGTCATGAGTGACGTTCTTTTCAGGAGCTGGGCTAGTCCCTGCTCTGCTAAGCATGCGTCTGTTATCAATTCTGATGGATGCTGATGGAGACAGATACCGGCTATGTAACACAGCTGGTATCTGCACTTGATGGAGCCAGCTCAGCTCCTGACCCCTCTCCACAATCACTGACTCTGACGTGTATATATAAGTCATGGAGCGACATTTACTCATGTAGTATGGCTCCATCTGGTATTGAAATTATAATTGCACAAGCAATGCGCACATCCTTCTTCAGTGCTGGAGGACATGCATGATCAATCACTCTTCCCACTGCCAGATCTGCATCCATTTCTAATCTTGGCTGAGATCCTCTATTCACTGAGCAGCAGCCTATAGAAATTCCTTCTACACTGCTGGTCAGGAAAGGAGCGGAGCCGGTGCTACAGCAAAGCAATGTTTAGAAAACCTGAGAAGTCTTCTTCCGAGGATTGACTTGTGAGCAACCAAATACTACTACTTCATACTACTTCAGCAGAGGAACGTTCTGCAGACTACTTTTTATCACTACCATATTTTGGGTCAGGAGGGGGAAGGAGACTTACTGAGGACTGTGTTTTCAAGTGCCAAATAGGAGAATGGAATCTTGCTGGAAACTGTTTAGAACTTCCAGAGGAAGAAGGAGATTGACTAGGGAACCTACTGGAGACCATGTTTATAGCTACCAAAACAGGAAGGTGACTGTCTGGTGATAATGTGGAGCAGGAGGAGTAAAAGCCATATAGAGTGCATGTGAGGGGTTTGCGGAGTTGTAGATAGGATCCATTTCTGATTTCTAAGTGACACTACCTAGCAGTCCACCCACAATTGCACAGATTAGCTGAGGGGTACGCTAAGAATGCAAAAATTGAAAATTTTTTTTTTTTTTTTTACTGGAAACCGTACATAGTATTTTTGAAATAATGATTATTAGCATTTTGGTAAAACTTAATTTATGTGACAACCCCCCCCTGATAAACATACAATGATCTCCTATGGAGAGGCACAGTTTATGGACGAATCTTTCCTCATTCTGTTACTTCTTGGTTAATTTCTTAATTTTCAATTACTGCTCTTTCCTCCAGTTTTCATACATTCTGGCACAGTTCGAGTACTTTGTGTGTCCTGCGGATTATAACAGTGAAACCAACAGCTTCTCGACCAGCTGTGAACCATCGGAGCTGTTCAGACTCCATGACTACACCGTTCCATCATATCTGCAGGCACTTCTGGGATGGGTAGGTGTTCTATGGCGCTCACTGAATATTTCTGATGTGAACATTAGAAATGTGATATTGGAAGAATTGTGGTCCTTTCAGAGGTCAGAATTAAACGGAACCTGTCGTGCCCCCAAACGCTATTAATCTGCAGATAAACCCCATGTCTGCAGATTAAAGGGAACCTGTCATGTGAAAAAAATGCTATTAACCTGCAGATTTGGGGTTAGTCAGCTGGTTAATAACATTCTGAAGCCTTGCGTCCGCCTCACTGCAAGCCCGGCTGCCGGGAGGAAATAAACTTTGTTCCTTCCTGCACCCTTGTGCTCTCGGTCCCGGAGCTGTCACTGTCGCGGCTTACGTCACCGCTCAGTAGATAGTGAGTGGCGGTTGTAACCTCGCCCCGGCACTGACTGACCGCCAGCTCTGCAGTGCAGTCCCGTAGTAATAACCCTGTACAATGATGCAGTGTATTAAACTTAGATACACAAAGCAGGCTCTAATGTAACACTTGCACACACAATGGTGCTTGAAAATTTGAACCATTCAGAATTTTCCATATTTCTGCTGACCTTTAACCTGCAACTGCATCACATTTTCACACACGTGAAATCAAACAAATTAGTCAAAAATACTAGACACTATCATTACTTTAAACGAGGCTAATGATCCAATATCTATAAAAGTATGTGAACCTTTGCTTTCTGTATCTGCTGTGACCCCCTTTCGTGCAGCATTTATGGCTTTACACTGGGATTGTGCAGTCATCTATATGCAGACTTATTCTGTATATTATCTGAAAGTTTGGGTAAGATGCATCAATTTCGCAGCACTATTGACATTAATTTCTTTTTTTCCAGACAACAGTTCGCCTGTACCCATTTCAGATACACAGTATTGCTCTATCAACATTTGGTTCACTGATAGGTCCATTTGGAGGCTTCTTTGCCAGTGGCTTCAAGCGAGCCTTTAAAATAAAGGTAAGTCTTTATTGCCTGTTACTGAAAACAAAATCCCCAAAGAACTGAGCCGGAGCATATGTTGGTATAAGTGCAATGCATAGGTGTGCATTCACACTGTGGGCATTTAACAGACAGAACCAAAGTGAAAAACAAAAGGAGCAAATACCCTGTAGTAAGCAAATGAATAAATAGTAATTGTACATGTAAATAACATAGGTTAGTTAATTAACACTCTATTCATGAAAACCATGTAAAAGCCATTCCACCACGACAAGGTGTACCCAATCGGGACGGTCCCTATCTCTTGTATAGATAAGGGCAGAGCAGCATCGGGTCCTCTGTTACAGAAAACAATGTCATCTATGCTATGACTTGTTGCCTTTTTCTATCTAGAACTGCCCACTTGTATATGTTTTGGTCTATAAAACGTACCGGACTATGCGACGCAGTCCACGTCTAAACAGAAAATAGCAAAACATTATTTTATACTAATTAAATGCCATTAATGGTGGGGGTCTATGGAAGAGACTAGTTACCAAAACTGATCTGTGGTATTGGGAAAAATTTGCCCAAATATGCTACAATTGAATAGATTGTTGTGGTTTCACCAGAAAGGCGCAAAATGCTTTCAGGTCAAAAATGGCGCTGTCCCAGTGTGGAGTTATTTGGTGATGAGGGAGAGCATTTGCCTTGATGTGAGTCTGCTGTGACAAACCTCTGATGTGACATATTTCTCTTTCAAATATATTTATTGAATTTTCTGTTTTAACAGAACAAAAAAAATATAGTCAATTATATATTCAATATGTTAATAGATCATATAATAATGACCATACAAAGAAAACCGCACAGAACGTACAAAGAAAAAAACTAGGAGGAAGAGGGTAGTATGAGGGTCACACAGACAATGGAATAATTAGGATCAGGAATTGACGAGGATATTATGTATGATTAACCAAAAGAAAGTCTGGCGTTTTGTTTATGCGAATGTGCAGGTGTTATCAAAGAGCCCCAGATCCTGAAGTATTTAGCCTGAGAGTCATTTTAGACACTACTGAGTTGTATTTATTCGGGATAGAAATTTCAGGTATGGTATATGTCTTTTTCTCCACGAATGGGCTTTTGTCTGTTTTGCTGCTAAGAAAAAGAAAATGAGGAGTTTGGGTGAGTAGCTGGATGATTTGTGGTGTAACTGAGCTTCCCAGAAATCTCTTATCAGGTGGGAAACGGAAAACTGCTTTATATACACAAGACCAGAAACGAGAGCCCTGAGGGAAAGTCCACCAAACGTACAACATATCATTGTTTCTCCCGGAAACAATTAGCGGGATTCTCGAATGACCATATGTGCTGTACCCACAGGGACCATGTACCAAAGCGTGAGGACTTTGTAAGCAGGCTCCATCGCGGTAGAGTTTATAGAACAGGAAGAGATCACATTCTATGTATTGTTTCAGGAAGCTCTGTCGCATGTGCCCTCCAAGTCCACCTCCCATTTAGTAATCTAGTTATGTACTGTCTGGTGAGGAATGCTATTTAACAAGGAATATATAGCAGACATTCATCCTCTGTGACACTTTTCAAGCAGCAAGCCATCATAGTCACGTGTCAGGATGGGCAGCGATCTGAAGAAACACACCTTGAGACCTGTGTCTCAACTGTCAGAAGAGCAGGATTGTGACCTGATGTGCTCTCTCAGCCATGGAGTAGGGCTGCAGAAAGAAAAAATAAAAGCTTGTCCGGCAGACAGACTAAATTTTACCCAACCTCAGTCCCGTTTTCTTGCTCATTTGTAAACCCGTTCTTCTTAGTCTGCCTGATAGTCTCCATATCCAGTTGTAAGCACAGAGGACGACTGAAGCCGGAAAATCATTTTGTTCTGCTCACTTAGCTGAGGACAAGTTTTTCTTGCTGGAAGCAAGTGACACTCATGCACAGCTCTCAATGACTCCGCATGGGGCTTTATAAGCGCTTTGTCTGATGGTCAAGGAAGCAGTCAGAGGATTTGATGCTACTGGACCCCCCTGACTTTGGATAACAGGGATATGTGCACGTTTTAGATTTTTCTGCTGCAAAAATTATACTGTTGGCTATAAAAATGCTGCGTAAAATACACGTTTTTTTGCACTGTGTTTTAGATGCATTTTCACTTGCGTTTTTTTCCCTATTCGTTTTAGCGGGTAAAAGAATTGACATGCTGCGGATTTGAAAAAATGCTTTAATTGGTTCAAAATCACAATGAAAAAATAAGCAGCATGTGGATAGAGATGAGCGGTGTTCGACTAGAACTGTTCGCCAATCTCAAATTCGAGCTGTTTTGGGCGGTGTTGGAGTTGTTCGACGAACCCGAACGATTTGCAAAAAATTCGGCTGTTCGAGGTTATGTTCAATAACTGTTCGTGCACCAAAAGCGTGTCCTGCATGTCTGGCGCTATTTAGAGCACCAATCATGCAGGGATTGTCTGCCACTCACTGTAATGCCACAGCCATGGTGGTTGTGGCATTACAGTGATTGCCCAAATCGATGGGAACAGTGCCAACAGTGAAACATGAAAAGCCGGCAATTCATCAGCGGCATACACCGGTACCCGACAATTTAGAACCGAAAGAATAGAGCTTCACACATAGATTAGATAGATAGAAACATGTCAGTCACACATATAAGAAGCACAGTGACAGTGTTGCTTACTGTACTTGTCATTTAGTGTAAAGGATTTATCAAAAAAAATAATAGTGTTTTCATGCACCGTCTCTTTAAAAAAGCCGGCCGGCAATTCAGCAGCGGTACCTGACAATTTATAACAGACAGAATAGAGCTTCACACATAGATTAGATAGATAGAAACATGTCAGTCACATATATATGAAGTACAGTGACAGTGTTGATTACTGTACTTGTCATTTAGTGTAAAGGATTTATTAAAAAAAATAATAGTGTTTTCATGCACCGTCTCTTTAAAAAAGCCAGCCGGCAATTCAGCATCTGTACCCAACAATTTAGAATAGAAGGAATAGAGAATCACACATAGATTAGGTAGATAGAAACATGTCAGTCACATATATATGAAGTACAGTGACAGTGTTGCTTACTGTACTTGTCATTTAGTATAAAGGATTTATTAAAAAAAATAATAGTGTTTTCATGCACTGTCTCTTTAAAAAAGCCGGCCGGCAATTCAGCATCTGTACCCGACAATTTAGAATAGAAGGAATAGAGCATCACACATAGATTAGATAGATAGAAACATGTCAGTCACATATATATGAAGTACAGTGACAGTATTGCTTACTGTACTTGTCATTTAGTGTAAAGGATTTATTAAAAAAAAATAATAGTGTTTTCATGCACCGTCTCTTTAAAAAAGCCGGCCGGCAATTCAGCATCTGTACCCGACAATTTAGAATAGAAGGAATAGAGAATCACACATAGATTAGATAGATAGAAACATGTCAGTCACATATATATGAAGCACAGTGACAGTGTTGATTACTGTACTTGTCATTTAGTGTTAAAATAAAGGATTTATTTAAAAAAAAATTGGCGTGGGGATCCCCATAATTTTAGGCTCTAGCGGAGGTTAACCAGACGGCTGGGGCAGATGTTTGAAGCCTGGGAAGGGGGTAATACCCACGGAGCTTCCCAGGCTACTAATATCAGCCCCCAGCGGAATACCTAGCCTTTACTAGCTATTAAAATGGGGGACCCCCCAAAAAAATGACGTGGGGTCCCCCCTATTTTAATAGCTAGCAAAGGCTAGGCAGACAGCTGGGGGCTGATATTAATAGCCCAGGAAGGGTTCCATGAATATTGGCCCCCTCCCAGGCTAGAAACACCAGCCGTCAGCCGCCCCAGAAATGGCGCATCCTTAGGATGCGCCAATTCTGGCACTTAGCCTCGCTCTTCCCACTGCCCTGTAGCGGTGGCAGTGGGGTAATAGGGTTGGGGTTGATGTCAGCTTATAATGCCAGCTGACATCAAGCCCAGGTTAGTAATGGAGAGGCGTCTATAAGACACCCCCATTACTAACCCCATAGTCAAAGTTAAAAGAAAACACAAACACCCAGAATAAAGTCCTTTAATTGAAATAAACACACATTCCTTTATTGTTCTAAATTAAACCATACTTACCGTCACGCCCATTCCAGCTGAAGCCAACGATCTCCTGCAATAAAAGAAAAATAATAAAGCAACCTCATCCTTACCTTTCCATGGTTCCCACGACAGCTTCAGCTCTGCTACATCGAGATAACAGGCTGGACCGCAGCAGAACGCTGCCATCCAGCCTGTCATCCCGCAGACACTGAGAAGCACAGGCATGCTTGCGCTCTGCAGTGTCTGGCTGTGACGGCATAAAGATGAGACGAGTTCATGTCCAATGAACTCGGCGCACCTCATGCACGTCACTGACAGCGTGGGAGAATTCTCCTGCACTCAGCACTTCAGCGTGAGAATTCTCCCACGCTGTCAGTGACGTACATGAGGTCAGCTGAGTTCATTGGACATGAATGAGCTCACCTCATGCACGTCACTGACAGCGTGGGAGAATTCTCACGCTGTAGCGCTGAGTGCAGGAGAATTTTCCCACGCTGTCAGTGACGTGCATGAGGTGAGCTGAGATCATTGGACATGAATGAGCTCACCTCATGCACGTCACGGACAGCGTGGGAAAATTCTCCTGCACTCAGCGCTTCAGCGTGAGAATTTTCCCACGCTGTCAGTGACGTGCATGAGGTGAGGTCATTCATGTCCAATGAACTCAGCTGACCTCATGTACGTCACTGACAGCGTGGGAGAATTTTCACGCTGAAGTGCTGAGTGCAGGAGAATTCTCCCACGCTGTCAGTGACGTGCATGAGGTGCGCCGAGTTCATTGGACATGAACTTGTCTCATCTTTATGCCGTCACAGCGAGACACTGAGGAGCGCAAGCATGCCTGCGCTTCTCAGTGTCCGCGGGATGACAGGCTGGATGGCAGCGTTCTGCTGCGGTCCAGCCTGTCATCTCGATGTAGCAGAGCTGAAGCTGTCGTGGGAACCATGGAAAGGTAAGGATGAGGTTGCTTTATTATTTTACTTTTATTGCAGAAGACATTGGCTTCAGCTGGAATGGGCGTGACGGTAAGTATGGTTTAATTTAGAACAATAAAGAATTGTGTGTTTATTTCAATTAAAGGACTTTATTCTGGGTGTTGTGTTTTTTTAAATACTTTACTAGAAATTCATGGTGGTCATGTCTAATATTGGCGTGACCCCATGAATTTCGGGCTTAGGGCCAGCTGATAATGCCAAGCTGGCCTTAACCCCTTTATTACCCAGTGAGCCACCGCACCAGGGCCCTGGATGAGTTGGGTACAGCGCCAGAAGATGGCGCTTCTATGAACGCGCCATTTTCTGGGGCGGCTGCGGACTGCAATTTGCAGCGGGTGGGGCCCAGAAAGCTTGGGCCTCCCTGCGCTGCGGATTCCAGCCCCCAGCTGCCTAGTTGTACCCGGCTGGGCACAAAAATAGGGCGAAGCCCCACGCATTTTTTTTTTAAATTTTTTCATGAAATTCATGGAATAATTAAGAAAAAAAGGGCTTCCCTATATTGTTGTGTCCAACCAGGTACAAATAGGCAGCTGGTGGTTGGGGGCAGCCCGTCCCTGCCTGCTGTACCTGGCTGGACACAAATATAGGGCGAAGCCCCACGTCAATTTTTTTTAAATTATTTCAGGAAATTCATGAAATAATGAAAAAAAAATTGATGTGGGGCTTCGCCCTATATTTGTGTCCAGTCAGGTACAACAGGCAGGAACGGGCTGCTCCCAACCACCAGCTGCCTATTTGTACCTAGCCGGACACAACAATATAGGGAAGCCCTTTTT
The DNA here is from genome assembly GCF_046119375.1 of Phyllobates terribilis. NCBI lineage: Eukaryota > Metazoa > Chordata > Amphibia > Anura > Dendrobatidae > Phyllobates > Phyllobates terribilis. The sequence continues at coordinate 808,401,723 of NW_027362761.1, forward strand.
TTCTTAATTATTCCATGAATTTCATGAATTTAAAAAAAAAATACGTGGAGCTTCGCCCTATTTTTGTGTCCAGCCAGGTACAACTAGGCAGCTGGGGGCTGGAATCTGCAGCGCAGGGAGGCCCAAGCTTTCTGGGTCCCCCCCCCGCTGCAAATTGCAGTCCGCAGCCGCCCCGGAAAATGGCGCGTTCATAGAAGCGCCATCTTCTGGCGCTGTACCCAACTCATCCAGGGCCCTGGTGCGGTGGCTCACTGGGTAATAAAGGGGTTAAGGCCAGCTTGGCATTATCAGCTGGCCCTAAGCCCGAAATTCATGGGGTCACGCCAATATTAGACATGACCACCATGAATTTCTAGTAAAGTATTTAAAAAAAACACAAACACCCAGAAAAAAGTCCTTTAATTGAAATAAACACACAATTCTTTATTGTTCTAAATTAAACCATACTTACCGCCACGCCCATTCCAGCTGAAGCCAATGATCTCCTGCAATAAAAGTAAAATAATAAAGCAACATCATCCTTACCTTTCCATGGCTCCCACGACAGCTTCAGCTCTGCTACATCGAGATGACAGGCTGGACCGCAGCAGAACGCTGCCATCCAGCCTGTCATCCCGCAGACACTGAGAAGCGCAGGCATGCTTGCGCTACTCAGTGTCTGGCTGTGACGGCATCCAGATGAGCCGAGGTCATGTCCAATGAACTCGGCTCACCTCATGCACGTCACTGACAGCGTGGGAAAATTCTCACGCTGAAGCGCTGAGTGCAGGAGAATTTTCCCACGCTGTCAGTGACGTACATGAGGTGAGCCGAGTTCATTGTCGGCTCATCTGGATGCCGTCACAGTCAGACACTGAAGAGCGCAAGCATGCCTGCGCTTCTCAGTGTGTGCGGCATGGCAAGCTGGATGGCAGCGTTCTGCTGCGGTCCAGCCTGTCATCTCGATGTAGCAGAGCTGAAGCTGTCCTGGGAACCATGGAAAGGTAAGGATGAGGTTGCTTTATTATTTTTCTTTTATTGCAGGAGATCGTTGGCTTCAGCTGGAATGGGTGTGACGGTAAGTATGGTTTAATTTAGAACAATAAAGAATTGTGTCTTTATTTCAATTAAAGGACTTTATTCTGGGTGTTTGTGTTTTTTTTAACTTTGACTATGGGGTTAGTAATGGGGGTGTCTTATAGACGCCTCTCCATTACTAACCTGGGCTTGATGTCAGCTGGCATTATAAGCTGACATCAACCCCAACCCTATTACCCCCTGCCACCGCACCAGGGCAGCGTGGAAGAGCGAGGCTAAGTGCCAGAATTGGCGCATCCTATGGATGCGCCATTTCTGGGGCGGCTGACGGCTGGTGTTTCTAGCCTGGGAGGGGGCCAATATTCATGGCACCCTTCCTGGGCTATTAATATCAGCCCCCAGCTGTCTGCCTAGCCTTTGCTAGCTATTAAATTAGGGGGGACCCCACGTCATTTTTTTGGGGGGGTCCCCCATTTTAATAGCTAGTAAAGGCTATGTATTCAGCTGGGGGCTGATATTAGTAGCCTGGGAAGCTCCGTGGGTATTACCCCCTTCCCAGGCTTCAAACATCTGCCCCAGCTGTCTGCTTAACCTCCGCTAGAGACTAAAATTACGGGGAACCCCACGCCAATTTTTTTTAATAATAAATCCTTTATTTTAATACTAAATGACAAGTACAGTAACCAACACTATCACTGTACTTCATATATATGTGACTGACATGTTTCTATCTATCTAATCTATGTGTGAAGCTCTATTCTGTCTGTTATAAATTGTCGGGTACAGATGCTGAATTGCCGGCCGGCTTTTTTAAAGAGACGGTGCATGAAAACACTATTATTTTTTTTGATAAATCCTTTGCAGTAAATGACAATTACAGTAAGCAACACTGTCACTGTACTTCGTATATATGTGGCTGACATGTTTCTATCTATCTAATCTATGTGTGATTCTCTATTCCTTCTATTCTAAATTGTCGGGTACAGATGCTGAATTGCCAGCCGGCTTTTTTAAAGAGACGGTGCATGAAAACACTATTATTTTTTTTAATAAATCCTTTGCAGTAAATGACAAGTACAGTAAGCAACACTGTCACAGTACTTCATATATATGTGACTGACCTGTTTCTATCTATCTAATCTAAGTGTGAAGCTCTATTCTGTCTGTTATAAATTGTCGGGTACCGCTGCTGAATTGCCGGCCGGCTTTTTTAAAGAGACGGTGCACGAAAACACTATTATATTTTTTAATAAATCCTTTACACTAAATTACAAGTACAGTAAGCAACACTGTCACTGTACTTCATATATATGTGACTGACATGTTTCTATCTATCTAATCTATGTGTGATGCTCTATTCCTTCATGTCTAAATTGTCGGGTACCGGTGTATGCCGCTGCTGAATTGCCGGCCGGCTTTTTTAAAGAAAGCGTCTTCTGAGCAGTTTGTGAGCTTTTGGACACCTTTGAAGGTGTTTTCTATGTGTTCCTATGTGTTTTTGTTTGCCTGCCATTGGTTTTAACGGTGTTCGACGGTGTTCTAAGGTGTTCGACGAACAGTTCGACGAACAGTTCCTCGAACATCCCGGTGTTCGACGAACCGAACCCGAACACTACGGGGGTGGCTCAACACTACATGTGGATGAGATTTCAGAAATTTGATTCACTTTGCTGGTACTGTAAAATCCTGCATTTTTTTGTGGCAAAAATAGCATGTATACAGACATTGGCATTTTTAGCTGGTTTTTATTTTTGCTAAAATATGCGTGTAGTAGTCTGAAAAATACTGTAGTTATTTTATTATTTTGTTAATGTATAGAACACTATTTAAAGTTAAAAGTTTAGAATTTGGGTTGTTCACTCCATCTGTATAAAATTCCAGAATTACAGAACTGCAAACCTCTGGTATTAACATTAGCACAAAATCTGTGCATTGAGAACTTTATGGCATGGCATTCTATGGCCAAGCAGATATATCAAAACCTTACATCACCAACCACAATGCCAACCGTTGGCTGAAGTAGTGTAAATCACACTGCCATTGGACTCTCAACCAGTGGAAACGTGTTCTGTGGAGTAACTAAAATCTCGCTTCTCTTCCTGGCAATCTGATGGATGAGTCTGGGTTTGGTGGATTCCAAAAGAATGTTTCTCTACAAGACTATTTGTTCCAACGGTAAAGTTTGGTAAGGGCTGTATAATGCTATAGGGTAGATTTTCAGGGGTGGCCTAGCCATCTTAATTCTGTTACAAGGAAATATTGATGACTAAGACATTTTGGACAATTATAGCTTCAAACTTTGTGGGAACAGTTTGGGGAAGGCCTTTTTCTATCCCAGCATGGATGTGCCTTAGATAAAGCAAAGTCCACAAAGACCAGGTCTGTTTGGTTTGGAAGAACCTGACTGGCTGAACAGTACTGGCCTCAACCCCATCGAACACCTTTTGGGTGAACTAGAACAGAGATTGCGAGCCAGGTCTTCTCATCCAACATGTGTCTGACCTCACAAATGCTCTTCTGGATGAATGGGCAAAAATTCCCACAAACAATCTAAAATCTTGTAGAAAACCTTTGCAGAAGAGTGGAAGCTATTGTAGCTGCAGAGGGGGGACGAACTCCATATTAATGCTTATGGATTTACAATGTACGGCACATATGTGCTTTTTATTTCACCACCAAGATGACCATCTTCTGTGCCGTGTGATATTTATAACATAAATGTAAACCACATCAGGTATAGCTTGTTCCATGACGTATATGAATGCCATGGGTGATTTTGGGTTTAAAGAATTTTTACATTTCTGGAAATAAAGTGTAATCTCTGTACAAATGAAGAATTCCCCCACTTTCTAATATACTTTTGTATCACTTCATGACGTTTTTTTGAGATATTAGCTTGCTGTCAGTAACTGAGAAAATTCTTGTCTATACTCAGCTAGTATACCTGTATATAGCTAGTCCTGGTCTCATCTGAGGAGCACATATAATTGTATCCAGTTTAGAAATGCTGTTAGCTAAATACATCAGCATCTGCACCACAAATGCAGCAAATGAGGCTTCTTTCAAGCTCTCCTTCTTTACTAACTACCTGACGAAGGCTCTGCCAAAACGTGCGTTGGGGTGGACGCGCGCCCACCCACTGAATCTGTTGCCCCCCCGTGGTCATATCTCATCAGGTATATGATACACTAACCTGTCTTTTTTATTAATTATTGTCAATTACCGTTAGGCTATGCAGGTATATGTGTTGTATTAATATCATACTTTTAGTTTCAGGACAAATAGGGTGTTGCAATACGGCACAATTTGAATAATGACACATTTTGGTGTCCACTATGTTATGTGATATATTGGATGCTTTGATTCAATCCTGTGTGGTATGCACGTCCTTTTTGTCACATGTATGTTTTTCTATGTTACCATCCTCCATTTACCTGTAATTTTTAGCGTCTTTGAATAAAGCTTCATATATTATATCTTACACTATTTGGGATTTTTTGATCGTTTCTTTTTTTCTCTTGTTGTTTGGCATGATCTCTTGCGATTTATCCCCTCTCTTGATTGAAGTCCAAACTAGTGCATATATATTAGATATTATTACTATGTACTGATTAGAAGTATGCATATGCATCTGATAAGTGGTTTATGTTATGTTCTAAGTTCTTTCCTTATCAAAACCTGAATTCAATATATATATAACATACTGAAAATAAAGGATTATATATAACATACTGAAAATAAAGAATGTGTGATTATATTTTCCAGGATTTTGCTGACACGATTCCTGGACATGGAGGGATTATGGACCGATTTGACTGTCAGTATTTGATGGCCACCTTTGTCCATGTGTATATTGCCAGCTTCATAAGGTAGGAAGTCTCCCATCTTGTATTATCTTTAGCATAAAATGATACAGATAATTATTATTTTGTATAAAAAATAAATACTTGTGGTTTACAGTTTTCATATCTCCTTTACTGATGAATTGTACATTGTAACATTGATCCGTAAAAACTAATAGAGAATAACTTCAGAGTCAGATTACAATACAGATGCAAAATATCTAATGTTTTGCATTATTAATCTCTTCCCGACATTAGATGTAATATGTCAGGTTTCTGTGCACGGTGCTGGCTCAGAAGCTGAGCCTGCATTGTACCCAGTAGGCAATAGCTATGCTGCACAGCCAGCGTCTCCCTCTAACAGGAGCAAGTAGAGCTCCTGTTAGACCCCTAAGTGCCTCTGCCAATCTCTTACAATGGCATTTAAAGTACACGGCCAGCGGTCGTGCCATTCTACATGCCCATCTTGCCACCCCACAGCGTGATCGTTGGGTGTCGATGGATTGTCGTGGCAGCCTGGGAACTGCTGAAAGCCCAAGTGCCGGACATGACTGTGTCCCTGTGAACACCAGCGTGTGACTTGGCTTCATAGAACACCTTGATTTTTCTCACACACTGCAATATTGTGGGATTACAAGGGATCAGATGATCGCCGAGTCAAGTCCCCTAAGGAAATTAAAAAAGGAACTAAAAAAAAAAAAAATATATAACATTTGATTCAGCCCTCTTTTCCTAAAGAAATGAAATAAAAATGTAAAAAATAAACATGGTTATGCTGTGTTGTTAAAAGCCCGATCTATCAAAACAGAAAATAAATTAACCTGATCAGTAAACTGTGTAAAACGGTCGCCGTAACGTCTGCCAAAAAAATTCAAAATGCCGTACCTATCCCAAAATGGTGTAGTAAAATCAATAAAAATAGAAACTATACAAATTACTGTATCGCTGTAATTGTACTGACCTGCAGAACGAATGCTGTAAAAGCAAAGCCCAAAAAACAATTGTGGAATTGCGTTTTGTTTTTATTAAGCAATTTCACTGTTCTTTAACCCCTTTATGACATGGTACGTAATAGTACGCACCACGTCATCACCCCCTGTTCAGCGCGGGCTCCGGCGCTGAGCCCGCGCTAAACCGGGCACATGTCAGCTGATCTATCGTGTTCCACCCGCGGCTGTTACCTAGTTAAGTGCCACTGTCAATCTGAAGTGTTTTCTGAAAACCCCTCTAATCGTGCTGCTGGTCTTTAGGGGTCAGAATCATGAGACCTCTACTGATCGCTCAACACACTACTCTGTTGCGCTCACTTCTGCAAGCAGCAACTTTTAGCTCTTGTATTAGCATTATTACGTACAGAACAATGTACGGGCTCAATAGACAGACTATGGCCCTTATAAATCAAAGTATTTACCCCAAAAAATTGGCATAAAACCCTACGCAAAATGTTTGTGCAACCTGTAGTTACATAAAACTGTTGCGACTTTTGCCGTTTTCACGCCTGTTTCTGGCAGTTCCATCAAATTGGACGGATTTTGGGAGGATGTGGAATAGGAAGGGGCATGGCGATGCCCGCTCTTCAAAGTCATCAATAGTGGTGGTGCTTTTTACTCCAGAAACGTTACTTTAGTCCTTGACTGAAGTAGCATTTCTGGTACACACTACTGAGAAGATGCACCGAATTTATTAAGGCTGTGTGCCCACTATGCATTTTCTAAGCGTTTCCGCAGCGGCCATTCCACTGCAGAAACGCTTAAAAAACACTTGGTAGAAGCTCTGCCATGTTCCCCAATGATAAACCGCATGTGCTGTGCACATGCTGCGGAAATTTCCGCTGTGGATTATCATTGCGGAAAAAACCGCAGCACTACCAATTATTTTGCGGAAGCACGGCGTTTTCGCCGCCATTGACTTGCATTGGAACGCATGGAATTCGCATCACTGGATCTGTACAGGCGGATTCCATGCGTTTCAATGTGCGGATGGTACCCGGGTTTTGAGAAGAGGAGACTCTCCTCCGGACCCGGGTACCATAGAACCTGTAAAAAAAAAGAATAAAATAAAAAATAAATATTATACTTACCTTCTGATGGTCCCCGGTGTCTTTATCTGATGCGTCCTGGCTTGTCGGCAGCTATCGAAGGTCTGAAAAGGACCTGCCGTGACGTCATTTAGTCATGTGACGGGTCACGCGACCGCTTAGTCTACCGCGAGCTGTCGGCAAGCCAGGACGCATCGGATAAGGACACCGGGGGCCATCAGAAGGTAAGTATATATTTATATTTTATTTTTTACCATTCTTTCGGTCACACTATATAAATCCATGCCGGTTGCATGGATTTATATAGTGTGACCAAGTTGTCAAGCACTTTCCAAGTGTTGCTAAAATCTCTTGGAAAGCGCTTGTCAACCCGCATGCGGAAATGCATGTGAAGAACGCTTCACATCCGCTTGTCCCTGGCAGGAAAAACGCATGTACAATCCGCATGTACAATCCGCATGTACAATCCGCATGCGTTTTTTCTGCCAGGGAGATGCAGAAACGCTCAGGAAAAATCCGGAGCATTTCTGCATCGTGGGCACATAGCCTAAGTGTTGTGCACTTCTTAATGGATTCAGCACATTCTACTCTAAACCTCCCCTTCGTTAAGTCCGGCGTGCACACAGAAGTACAGCTTCATAGACTTTGTATTGAGCCGGTACACTGCTCTGTGCACGGACACATGCAGGAGCTGAGCGCTGCTGCGCTGACTTGAGTTTTGAGCGATCACTTGAGGTTTTGACCCCCCCACTCCCGAGAGTAGCACATTTATAAATGTAAAACATATAGCAATAAATTAGAATAATAGGTTCTCTTTAATATTGGTTTGCTGTTGCTTATATATTGTCGACAGCACTGTACCATGATTGTCACCATTCACATGAGTCCCTTTCTCCAAAGGGGCTCATAATCTACTTATTTCAAGTGAACTTGCAGCAAAAAAGTTGTCTGCCTGTAGCTTCTCCACGTCCTCCCCTCTGCATAGATGTCTATGCGCAGCCACTGTCATCTCATACCTGTATTCGCTGAAGTCAGATTTTACCTCTGAATTAAGGATGAATGATCAAGCCAGAAGGAAAATCAGCCATTTTTCTGTGATAAGATATATTACAAAGTTTTTTTTTTATCTTCAGTTGTACTATTGATTTGCAGGGAAGAAATTGAAATTACCTTTTCTTTTTAAATGTTTTTTTAACCTCTTAAATGGTTAAAAAATTGTATTTGTTACAGCTCACTACAGTGCCCCTGCTTTCCTCCAATGCTACAGAGTCAAAGCTGCATCTGCTTGCTGCATTGAAGCGCGCACAGTTCAGCTGTTCAAGGATGACTCTGGTCTGAACTTTCAGTCAATCAGGAGCGCAGCATCCCTCCTACAGGCAGGGAGTGGTGCGCTCCTTAAGATTGATGTTGTGAATAACTTCTTGAACAGGATCTTTCACCACTTTTAGCATGCAAAACTGGCCACATCATGTAATAGCTGCTGCATAAAATGTCTTTTTTTATTTTTTAATTCCTCCTCTCTATTGCGAAGATATTTGCTTGTAACTATAGGTTATAGTTTGATAAGTCGAAGGGTGCGTTACCAGAGACTCTTCTCTGGGGTCGTTGACTGTGTCCCCTGCATAACGTTCACCAATAATAAGCAGAACACCTCATACAGGGGAACACCTCTCCAGAAGGTCAGAGGAACATGCTTTCTCCTGTGAGATGTAATTATAGACAGTCCTGCTTTCAGCCCTGATCTCTGCACCTACCGTGAAGAATACAGCAGACCTGAGTGATTACACCTTCAGCTTTCATCTCACAGTAGTCAGTACAATGGAAGTGAGCCTATAGCAGAGCTGTGTTATCACAAACACCTCTGAAGCTGCAGCTCTGCTCTTGCATCTGTCAGCTGTGCCTATTCCCCCACACTGACTGCCGTGAGAAGAGATCTGGAGGTGTTTGTCATCACACTCATCGCTGCTCTATTTTACACAGTAGTAGAGATCAGGGCTGTCTGTCACTGCATGTCTCACAGAGTGTACTTCTGACGAGGTAAGTTTAACATACTCAAACTGGTGACAGGTCCTTTAAGTCGCTTCCAGTCACGGATCATGAATAAGTATATGTTTTTAATTCTACCTTTTCTTTCTCTATGTCCAGAGGTCCAAATCCCAGCAAAGTCCTGCAGCAACTTTTAACACTACAGCCAGAGCAACAATTAAACATCTACAAAGTGTTGAAGACCCACTTAATGGAGAAAGGGGTCCTCTAAGGAGCAACTTCTGACCTGTAACATAACCATATACTATATGGCGCCAGAGCTACTGCACTGACTCCAGAGCATTCAACCAAAGACTGTCAGTCATTTTTCCCCTGCTAGTCCCCAGTAGATAAGGCTCATGGCTGCCTCATCTTTCCCACACATGGTCCTTCAAACAAACAGATCTACTGACTGCCTGAAGCTCTGAACGTTGGAACGATAACTTTCCACTAGTTTTAATTTCCATGAGAGTATACTGAAGAATGAAGGCAGTTCCTTGAGTGATAAAACTATGCACAATTTCTGGTAGGAAAGGGCAGACATATTGTTTACTTTTGACTCCCCTCTTCCTGCTGAATGGAGGGAAACGTGATTCATCTTTTAGGGGATAGATTTTATGTATTTCAATGTTTAAATGACCACCAGAATTTTTTTTTTTATAGATTTGTTTTTTCTTTTTAATTTAGAAAGCAATACAATAAATCTCTGGTATTTATTTACTGTATAGATGACACTCATCAGGTCATTCAGAACTCCCGTGTATTGGGATGTCGGCCTCTATGGATTTGTGAGGGCAGCACTAGAGTAGGTGGACATGGTGGAACTGCTGCTCTCTTGTCTTCAGAATCAGAAGTAAAATCATATTATTTTAAAGGGGTTTCTCAGTCTGAAAAGAAGTTCTCTGTCACTCTATATGACTGTGGTCTGCCGAGTTATGTCAGCGTGCAATACGATTCGTCTGTATTGGCATCGCAAGTTGGCGGTCGCGTGACTGCATCTATGCGTACTTGCAGTCATGGGCCGACTAAATTTTCAGACGCTTTTCTCAATGTTCTTTTGAGGGACGTGCAGGAGAATGTAGTCGGCATGTGACTACAGCTATGCAATTCATATGGTCCACTCACGGACTCATGTCAGCCATGAAAACCCCTTTAGGAAGTCAAAGAAAGATGGAGGTACTTGATGACAACCTACACCAAAATACTGCTACAGGAAATGGTGGCAGAAGTTGTCATTGCTGAAAACTGTGAACTTATTAGGTTCTGTCCAAGTAGATTGAATCCTGTCTCTAGACTGCGGAAATGTATCTACATGTGATCTGGTACCCTGGCAGGAACCTGGGGCATTAGTACAGGATACACGTTGTCTTTCTTTTGTGCAGTGTTGTTCCGTCCTCTTACATATATAGCCGGTGTCTGCACTAAAACCCTTTTATAATACTGAGCATAAAATCTGTGAATTTATACGAAGAATACAGTTATTAAATGTATAGTGGGAATACTGGTCTTCTTTGGGAACTGAAGGAAAGGGTCTCCTGTACCCACCTGGACGAACTGACTATAGAATTTACCAGCTTCCAAAAGTGCAAATATTTATTGAAGCAAATCCACGCAGTTTAAAAATTTCCAAATTACTTCGGGGAATCTCACATCGAAAAAACGCAACGTGTTTCGAACACAGAGCTGTGTTCTTTGTCAAAGCTGACATGCATATGACACTCTATAGTATTATATCCAATAACAACCAATCAGATCGATATGCTTGGTCACATGAGAGTGTAAATAGGGTGCAAAATTAGTGTGAGCCAATCACATAAAATGGAAAAAACAATAAAACCATTATAGAGAGAAAGAACAAAAAAAGAGATAAAATTCATTTTAACATGAAATGTTACATGAAATAGATAAAATAAACTGACAGAAACATGAAGTAGAATCAATAATGAAACATGATTTCATGGCGTGCATTGAGTCCGTCTGGGAAACGGGATCCAAGGTTGTAAATCCAGAATGCTTCTCTGGTGAGTAAATGATGTCTGGAATCTCCTCCTCGATGTGCAGGTTTAACCCTCTCAATACCAATGACCTGTAGAGAACTGCACAATCTCTGGTGAAATTGAATAAAATGCCTAGAGGCATGTGAAATATTACGGTTGGTACTAGAAAGAGAAGATATATCAGTTAAATGTTCTGAAATGCGAACTTTAAGATTTCTTGTTGTGCAACCAACATATATAAGATCACAAATTTTGCATAGAATTATATAAACCACATTCGTGCTGTTACAATTTATGTATCCTTTGATTTTGAAAGTTTCTGTGTGGTTATAATTGAAAAATTCTTTAGTAGCTGATGTATATTTGCATGTCCGACATCTATTTTGGCCGCACTTATAGAAACCAGAGTGATTTAGCCAAGTATTACTTTTTAATTTATTAGAGGAGAAAAAAGACGGTGAAACGATGTTACCAATAGTGACACCTCTCCTTGCTATTACAGAGGAATTGGATTGTAAAATGTTAGATAAAGTTGCATCCTCATACAAAATGGATATGTGTTTGAAAAAAATAGATTTGATTATATTAAACTGAGGGCTGTACTGCAATGACATGACTAGTCCATTAGAATTATTGTGGACGGTATAACCTTGGATCCCGCTTCCCAGACAGACTCAATGCACGCTGTGAAATCATGTTTCATTATTGATTCTACTTCATGTTTCTGTCAGTTTATTTTATCTATTTCATGTAACATTTCATGTTAAAATGAATTTTAACTCTTTTCTTGTTCTTTCTCTCTATAATGGTTTTATTGTTTTTTCCATTTTATGTGATTGGCTCACACTAATTATGCACCCTATTCACACTCTCATGTGACCAAGCATATCGATCTGATTGGTTGTTATTGGATATAATACTATAGAGTGTCATATGCATGTCAGCTTTGACAAAGAACACAGCTCTTTGTTCGAAACGTGTTGCGTTTTTTCCATGTGAGATTCCCCGATGTAATTTGGAAATTTTTAAACTGTGTGGATTTGCTTCAATAAATATTTGCACTTTTGGAAGCTGGTTTCTTCAACTTTTTTTCATGCAAACACGTGAGGCCACACGTACCCGTGCTTCCTTCCAAAGCCTACAGCAATCAGGTGAGCTGAATCTACTTTCCTCTTTTTTCACTATAGAATTTACTACTGGATATTACTTTGTGTGATTAATATTATGAAGCCCACTTCTAAAATTAAAAACATTTGAAGGATGTGACAAGTTTGTAGTATATTAGGCTACATTCACATCCTGTTTAATCCACTCGTCAGGGCATCCTTTTGGGCTTACGCCTGAAACCCTGAACAACGGTATTCTTGTGTACTCACTGATAATTCCATTGACTAATGATACAAACAGAGTCACTTTGCATTTTGTTGGACATGAATTTTGTCTCTATCTCCCTGTTTACCACAATGCAGTCGGCCACGTTTTGGCGCCCACCTCAAATATGCCGATACTGCCAAAAATGTCTGACAGAGCATAAAAGTTATACATCATTAAAGTCAATGGCCCCATCAGCGCAAACCTTCCGAGTCCCATATTTTAGGGCTTCCCACGTAAGCACCAATGGAGCCACTGACTAGTGGATAAAACGTGATGTGACCATAGCATTGCTTATGTCACTGACTTAGTTTTAAAGACTTCCTAGATGTGATGGATCAGTCATGGTTTCTTACTAGAGCTTACAAATGTCTACAAAAGGAGGTTACTGCATTATGGTTGATGGTTTCCCCGCACCCCCGTCTTCAACCCCTGCATCTCCTTGTACACTCAATCAGCAGAATACAGGCTGCCTTCTAGAGCACTCACCTACAGCCTGCATCTACCTATGGAGGTACATGGGATTCCTGTGGCTTTTATTAGGACACTCCACTTGTGTAGTATGTGTTTCCAGTAAAAAGAGGATGACTTTTTCAATCATTGTAAATTAATAGCTTTTATTTCCAATTAAAAATTCCTTTAGCAACTAAAACTTGGATTGGAATGGTCTGAAAGTCCAAGAACGAGAGGACACTGATTTGGCTGTTCATGTGTGGTCCCGTTCAGACTCTAGCTACAACCTTGGCACTTTGGGAGGCTGTTTCGCCATTGAGAAGACCTGTGCAAGGATTGCGAATATGAAGACCATGAACTAGTGGGGGCTTCCCTCTAAAGACTCACTTGGGTTTGAAGTGCAGCTTGAGATACTTTGGCAATCATTATGGCCAGTTCAACACTGGATACATATTGCTATCGGACGATGTTGGTCCTAATAGTTTATATATAGAAAGAATTGCAGCTAATTTAGATAGACCACTATTACGTGTCTTGTAGCCCACAGTCAAGTCCATGTCTAATGTTCTCTAAAGGCCTTGGAGCTAAAAGTAGAAGAACAGAAGGACGTCAGAATTAGTAAAGGAAACCCTTTTGTAGACGGGGTTGTATTACTGTCATTAATGCTATATAGGACTCTATATTGTAGTTCATAAAAGAGAAGATTACATCTAATGGTAATTATACTATTGAATTGCTAGTTAGAATTGCATTTCAGTAAGTTGCAAAATGTATTGCATTCAAAGCATTACTATATAAATAGTGAAATAGGCAAACTATAACCCTCTTCCTACTGGTGCGTAGTCCTACTTTTGAGAACCTTCTGGTAGTGTACAGCGCCTGTTCAACTGGGCACACGTCTTTACATTCAGTTTCAACCCACTTCCACCATTTTTTTTTCATTTGCTTCCTATTGTCTGTCAGTTTTTCTATTTTCTAATTTAAATTCATTATTTTATTGTAAATATTTACATTATCTTTAATAAAAAAAAAACATATACACTATTAGAAGACAAGTTGTAGTTCTTCATGTCCCTGATACAAAGGCACAAGTCTTAAAGGGGTTATCCAGAGCTAAATTAATTTTTCGTCTCATAGTAACAACCTGCCTGTTTTTTTTTTTTGTTTTTTTTTTACTAACTAGTTAGCAACTACCTGCCCGTTTTATATGGCTCAGAGCGGCCATTGACCGCTCCTGCCGGCGATTCAGTTGCTCCACGTCAATAGAGCAGCTCTTCTTCCGGGCTGCTCTGTCGACAGGGCTCGACTGTCGATGTTATGCTGAATGACAATTGGCTTCCCACCCCGTAAACACAGCAGAGCGGAAGAGAAGCCCCTGCTCTCTACTCATGACGTCAACGGAAGTCGCAGAGTTGCCAACAGGAGAGTGGTCAATGACTTCTTTGTGCCTGCAGAGATCTGCGCTGGGCAGAACAGGCAGGTGGTTATCAACTATCTGCTTGTTAGTTCTTTGGCCTACAGTAAAATAGTAATATAGTCCTGGATAGCCCCTTTAAATCTCCCACACAATGTAGTTCGTTCTTCAGGTCTAAATCTATCAACATATATCAGAGTTCTTCCATAAGCATATACCATCATGGAGGTACAGACATGTAACAATTGAATAGCATTAATAAAAAACACATTTTCAAGGCACCATGGTTATTTTTAAAGTCTAACTTTTATGTTTTGCTAGGCATAGAGACAGTAGACAAAGTTTGATCTTAAAAATGCAGCATTTACTTTTTGGTGCTTGGAAATTTGGCTTTTACTGACAGACATTGAGATATTTGTGGACTTCAACTCTGTTACCTACAGTAGGGAGCTGCCTATGAGCAAGTCCATGTGGTGTTTGGAGAGCTCTAGTCTTTAGTAGGAATTCATTAGTGACATCAGACTTTCATGGTCCAAGAATGGACTGCAATGTGCGGGCCGACCTCAACTCAATAGCTATAGCCATATATGAGGCCGTTGAGTTCTGGCCAGGAGACTCACAGCTGTACATGGACTATGATAATGGCTAAGATATTTAAAGGAGTTTTGCTGTAACTCTATGCGACTGCACACTTCTGAATCCTGACAGTGTGCATTGCGCACACCGTCAGAAATTTCTGGTATTGACAGTTGAGAGTGGGTGATCACGTGACTGCAAGTATGCGGTCACATGTTGACTAGATGTGCTCAGCTTCTCTCAATTCACTTACATTGAGAGAAGCCTGGCACGTCTAGTCGTTATGTGGCCAGAAGTATGAGAGAAAACCACCTTCTCTCACCGGTAATACCATACTGTAAGGATTCAAATGTCTCCAGGCACATAGTGACTGCAAACTTTATCAGATGACAGACAACCCCTTTAAGTAAGGCAATGAACTAGGTGATTACACGAATGGTGACCTTTGAATGAATAGGGATATCACACATTATGACGGTTATTCTTATCATGAAAAATCTTTGATAAAATGTCTCATTCCGCAACAGAACTTAAAGGGACTGTTACATGTATGGAATAGTAATTTAGAAGCCTTTCCGTGCATTGGTGCTGTGTAAACATTGATTTAGCTTTTGCCACCTTAAAACACTAAAAATTCATGTCACCCTTGGAAACAAAACATTTAGCCAATGCCATAACCAAGAGAACAGGAAAAACAGACTTGGAGAGAACCTGTTCGACAGCCGCGCGATTTAGTGATATATCCACTGACTTCAGTGATCTGTAATTTATGTCTGACTATGGAATAGTTTTTATGAAACCTTTTAGAAGTTGCAGTGTTATGCACAGTTAGGACAGGTGCAGATGACTGTACATTCGGTCCAAGTGCGATCCGACAAAGCAGATTGTACTCTAACCAATGTTTGGCCATGCACACTTCCGATTTTGATCTGTCTGAGGAAAAAAATCGCTGCATTCTAGAGTTTGATCCAATATTTGGATTGTACTCGGCCATGCAAGTCAATGAATCCATGGAAACTATTGGACTGTACTCGAATGACATCTGAGTGCAGTCCAATTTCCATGGACTGACACGATGGAGAAATTTTTTTCTCCATCTTTTCCTGTGTGCTCCGTTTCTTTCAATAGAGCGAATTGGAGCATACTGTGTTCACACTCTGATCAAAGTTTGATCAGAGTGAGATTTGCATCATCGGCCCGATTCTCTTGGATGAGAGAATCTACAGCTATCTGCACCTGTCGTTAGGGCTCATGCACACTATCGATTTTCTCGTATGAGCGCAATCCATGGTTTTCACGGATTACACTTGTACTGATGCTATTCTATGGGACTGTGCACAGGCGTGATTTTTGTTCCATCATGTCTGAGTGTTGGATCATAATTGGCAATGCTAGTCTATGGGTCCGTGAAGGACATCAGGCTGCACTTGGATGACATCTGAGTGTGGTCCAATTTTCACGGACTTGCAAAATGGAGGAGGTGGAGACACATTTTTTATTTTCTTCTCCGTGGCCGAGACAAACCTGATGCCACTGTAATAAGAATAATTGCACCATTTTTTTTTTCTGCTGTTGAAACACCGGTCGTGTGACCCTGCCCTTGTAAGGCAAAATATGTCAATCAGTATCAGAAGGATGGGGGGGGGGGGGGGGGGGGGGAGTGCAGCTCATGAATACACTGGACTTCTAGGGCCCTAATTCATGAAGTTGTTTTTGACACTTCTGGCATAAAACACCTTTAAATGTCAAAAACTTCTTGCACAACACTAAGGTGCTCAAAAAAGTTATGTTTGGCATTTTCACAACATTTTTGGAGCTTTTCTGGGAATGGAGCATAGCAAAGCCTGCCTGACAAATCAGTGAAAAGTTGTGGTGGACCTTATGGCACAAATATTACTCCAGCCCCTGACATTTCTGGTGGAGGTGCACGCCTGTTGTAAGATGCACCTAATTCATTAAGTGGCTTTTACCGCTCACTGAATTAGGCTCCTCTTACTCCAGCATGTCCAACATTACGACTAGACTGTATAATGCTGGTATTAATGATTCGGGCCCACAGTGTACCCCACACTGGCAGCGCACTGCATCTAGTAACACACCTATGAAGCATAGCCACAGGGCAAACAAAGTTTCTGACTGTTGCTTTCAAGGGGCATAAAAGGAAACAATTAAAAAGACGGTTAGCAACATTTATTCATTATAGTTAGCTATTTTCATATATCTCACATCCAAATCCAAAGGGTGAAAAGGGAAAAAGTCTTGAATGATCTGTTCTCACAGATTTCCCAGATTTATTAATGTATATGAACTACATGATTTCATCACATTTTAATGTCTAAATTACAGCTTTAGAATCACCGCTTGATCGGAAGCCATATTTACACATGAAATATTGATTACAAGAAGATATCGTTCACTGGGTGTAATTGGGATCTGGAAAGAACAGATTTGCATGCCGGGGTAGAATGCTTAATATTGCCACAGATTTAGCATTTTATAATTGTGTGAGGTAAAATCTGAGGCATAATCTCCATGGGAACATATAGAGATTTCCACAACTTGTGAAATCCAATATGTCTGATCCTCCTTTCTCACGACATCAATCATTGGCGAATAGTAGGAACACCACCATACACATTAGCAGTTAATAGACTATTATTTATTTATTTTACTGACTTGTGTAGCACCATTAATTCCACAGCACTTTACCATCACTGTCCCCATTAGGGCTCACAATCTGCATTCTCTATCAGTATGTCTTTGGAGTGTGGGAGGAAACCGAAGAACCCAAGGAAACACGGGGAGAACATATAAACTCCTTGGTTGTCCTTGGTGGGATTTGAACCCAGGACCCCAGCGCTGCAAGGCTGCTGTGCTAACCGCTGAGCCACCGTACTGCCCAGACTATAATTTGAAGTGTGCCCAGCTTTTAATCAGTCGTATACAAACTTTCCTTTTAGGTCTCATCCCAACATCCGTGATTTCTCATGTACGCAATAAAGCCGTCAGTGTGTCAGGTTTCACTATCATTTTCATGTAAGGACAAATAAAGTAAAAATGTTCCCATTTTTTATAATGTTAATCACATACTGTACACTGCTGCCATAGGTGTGCTGTACATGGTTTTCACAGACCTATAGATATGTACGATTTTAATCCTTGGCGCTGATAAGAAAAACAAACAGAAAAAAAAAAAACGAACGAACATAATGTCTGATTTATTTATTTTTTTTGGGCGGTCGACAAAAATACCAGACATGTGAACAGCACTATAGCCTAAAATGAGTATGTGCTCTATCCGTGAACAACACAACACCTACGTGAAAAACGGATGTCTTTTATTTAGTTTGTCAGATTCCTCAGTAATTACAATTAGTATATGAAAAATTCATGGATTTCCTACTTTTAGAGTAATATTTAGCAGTCCCCTCACGTTCTGATAGCACATGTAGCCTTTCTGTGAACATACCTACTTCATGGTACAGTTGAAAAACAAAAAAACATGCGTCCAAGATTTTATTTAACTTCCAAGATTATATATATTTTTTTTATTTTTAAGAGACCAAAGTAACCTTAGTAAATCTAAGCACAAAGACAAGGGAAACAAAATATATATTTTTTTCTGTTGACTTTTTAGGAAAAAAAAAAAGTATAACAAGCAATATTTTTTTTTTTATTGAAACGATAAAATTGCTGCTTATTGGTGCCAGACATGTATGTAAACTAATTTTAAGGAACACTTGAATATTATTTTTAGGTTTGATTCTTTAAAATGTAAATATTTGTTTTCTTTGTGTTTATACAAAAATAAAGAATAGTAAAACTTTGCTCGTGTCTGTTTTATTTTATATAAATTTGTAAATGTATTTAAGGATAACTTCTCCAACTTTCTTGTTGGAAAGCTGCATGCTTTCGATTCAACACATTTATGTTGTGCAAAGGATAATATGATCTGATGTGTGATTTAAGTTGAGAAGAATGAAATATCAATGGCCAATAGAAACCAAAATCAAGGGCAAAATTCCCAATCGCTCTAACAAAAAAATCAAAAGTGAAAAATTAAATCCCAGGTGGATCCTACGAGGGTCAGTCAATAAGTAATGCCTCCTATTTTTTTTCTCCTTTTAATTGGCTGGAAATTCAAATGCAATTACATAGGTTGAAAACCACAACATTAACGATTAATTTGTCACTTTTCAATATAATCTCCATCCATCTCCACAGTCTTGGTCCACCGTTTAACAAGGGCATGTATTCCAGCATGGTAAAAAGCATTCTTGGGACCCACCGTGCACAAACTTTTCTGTATCCCAGTTGTCCAATAATTTTCATCACACTGCCTTTACTGAGGCAGATAATGCCACACAATTCATCTGCAGTCACCCGGCGGTCACCACGAATGATGTCATCGACTCGCTGAATGTTGCTTGGAGTCACTGCGGTTACTGGCCTGCCACTCTGCATTTTGCCAGCCAACGGTGATGGCCCTTCAGCTGTGTTACAGCGACGAACCCATCGTCTAACAGTACTGACATCCACTGTTGCATCACCGTACACATTTTTCAGTCTCTCATGAATTCGAATGGGGGTTTCACCTTCTGCATGCAAGAATTCAATCACAGAACGTTGTCTAATACGAACATTGATGTCAGCCATTTTGCAAACGGATACAGTCCTGCCACCTGTTGGTGCAGGAAGTTGCAATTGCTGTGGATTGGAGAAGAAGATTTGAGGAATTGTGCCAAATTCGAATATTTAACATAACTACCTTATTTAAGGAGAAAAAAAATAGGAGGCATTACTTATTGACTGACCCTCGTATTTGCGTAACACTCTGTAGTGTTTTGGGCCCATATGTGGCTCTATGCAAACGTCCAGTAAATCTGGGTATACTCCTGATGAAACGACTGTCCTGTGGCATTTCATCCCAGATCTTCTATCAGGGCATCAGTGAACTCCGGGATAGCTTGTGACTAACTGGTGCCGTCGGATGAACTGATAAAGTGAATATGAGAACCACTCCATGCATTCAATGTCATACAGGAACTGCCCATTGTCCTGCACCAGGAGGAACCTAGAGTCCACTGCGCCAGCATAAGACTGGGTTCAAACGGGCGTATCTCATGGTCCGTATATGGACTGCAGGACCCAAATTGACCACAGGTTTCCTGACCTCAACCAACAACCTCATTTGAGCTCATGAGACTATAAGCTCATGTCGGTACACCTACAGTCATGCTGGGAATTGCGGTCTGTATATGGACTGTGAAATATACTTGTTTAAACCTGGCCTATGGTCTGATAACGGCTCTAATTATTTCATCCTGGTACATAACCGTAGTCCGGGTACTGTTGGCGTGGAGGTTTCAAGGATTTGCCTCCCTAGACCATTGCTGACCACCTCCAAACTGGTCATGTTGGATGATGTTGCAGCATAACCTTCAACACAGCATCTCCACTCTTTCATCTTTCCGCCTGTCGAACAGGGTGCCAAAGGCAGACCTGGTTCTCTGGTAAATGATAATCAAGCAGCACAGTACTGGGCTACACTAGAGGTCGTCAGGCTCTCATGGACTCTTCCAACAGGTTAGTCAGAAGCATGCACAATAGTAGCCCACCGGAGGTCATTTTTTAAGGCTTTGGCAGTGTTACTCTTTTCACAAAGTAGCAGATACCACCTCTCCTCATATAACGTCCAGTCTCCTGGCATCTGCTCCCTGCTTTTGAGACACAGCAAACCTTGCTTGACAAAGACTTGTATCTGGTCGAAACGTTGCCCTGTATTTGGTAGAATAAAAGATTTACTTGCTTCACCCAAGCCTGGATGCTGTCTCATACCTGGTTTACAGCAAACCTTTTTGCGACAGGACATATGGATTGTGCCATCATAGAGGAGCTGCATGTAAAGCTTCATGCTACCAGTGATAAGAACGCTAGCAAAACTAGAGAAGAATCGGACAGGAAGGATAAGAAGGGATTGAGGCCCCTATTCATCAAGACCTGCAATGTTGATGATGGTCTTGATGAGGGGGCGTAGTGGAGTCAGGTACTCCTGATTTATTAAGGGGCACATGCCCCTTAATGAATTGGGAGCATCTGACAAGTGGTGTGCACCTCGCCACAAATATTACTCCCGCCAGTGACTGGAGTAAGATTTCTGGTATAAGGAAGGCCAAAGCTCTTGCTATGGCATCACACCCTCGCTGCGCCCTAGCTCCACTCATTTTGGCAGAGTTGGGCAAAACTGGTGTGAAAGCAACAAAAGTGGCAACATTTTTGCACAACTATGAGTTGCGCAAAATATTTTGCCACTTTTCAAAGAGATTTATGCCAGAATTCTTTGATGAATCAAGGCCACCACCGTAATCACCATTACCTATTTGAGGGTTCTGTTGCCTTTCTAGTATAATTGTTGCCACTTTCATTTACACCGAAGCAGCAGGGGATATTGATTCACTATCGCGTATGCTTCTTTACTGATTCATATCGCTGAAGTATAACTGCCTTGGGTTACACTGCGAGATGCAAGTGATCCCCCTTAATTTTTTTGAAAAGTAAATAAACATATACGATACGAGAAGTAACTATATAGAAATTCACACTGCTTACGGACAACACTGCCTGGACTGAGGCATTTACAGAGCCGAACTTCACTCACACCTGTAAGGCTGGAAGTTTGGGTTGGAAGATGCGGTTCCTATATGAAACATGCATGTCTGAACCATGCCTTACACACATATATACCAACTGATCATTCCATATACACAGGCTGACACCAAATAACCTGTGGTCCAGTAGACCTTGACTTGATGGGTGTAAAGGAATAAAGGATTCCCTTATATACATTGATTGGCATTGTGGAAGAAAGAAAGAGACAGCGATTGTATTGGTGGTAAATAGCAGGTATTTATTTATAATGAAAAAAAATTAACTTAAGTACCTGACCTATTGCATTTAGTCATGTATTGTAATTGTGTTACTCTACTTTCTTGACTTTGAGACAGATATACAATAAACATTCAGATATTACAGACTGCACGCTCGTTTCTCCAGGCTGTGAACATTTAACCACCAAAAAAACTACTGAATTCTGCAATACAGTACAAAATTCCTCTCTTCAGTCATCGCAAGCTATCTGCTGCCATCTACACATGGCTGTCTGTAAGGCCGTACATGTTAATAACAGGACAAAATAAAATTTACATTGCACTGACACAAAAAGTCAGCTGTGTTAATTACTCATGCAACAAGTAACAAAACTTGCTGAAATGAAAAATACTTCCTAAAAATTTTTTGCTTCTTTCCACTGCATAAATATTTTTTTTTTATACACTTTTTTTTTTTGTTTTTCTCGTTATGAATTCAAATGAGTCTCGAAATGATACAGAACAAAAATAAAATTTGGCTACTACTGCTATATTACATAAAGGTGCAAAATAATTTATTGATAGTGTTCTATGGGACTGAGGGTGAGCCTCTTACAAAGCCCGGAAAGCATGACAATACAATCAGATTACAACTTACAAATATACTGGCGGATACATGGGTGTTTGTAGAAGTATGTGAATAGTTAGGACATTTACCAAAGGATTAAACTGGTCTCCTGTTCCTTTATGGTATATGGTCAGAAATAGGCCATCATATATGTATACATTTTTCTAGGAAAAAAACCATTTGATCCCCCTTCTTTCCTGCCCATTCGTAGAGTTTCTTGGAATTCATGCATCTGTAGAATAATAAAAGCACCACTGAGGGCTTAATATTAACACTGCTCAAAGGCATATCACCCAATACGTATGTACAAAACTGGAATAGACTATCCAGTGGTCCGTGGGCGATACCCCCATCAATAAGCCCCATCCATTTTCAATAGGAAAATGGGAATTTGACAAGTAAACAGAATGGCTGGAAGGTGCACAAAAATATAGAGAATGTCCGGCTAGTGCAAACCTGGCAAATAAAGCAAGATTTTACATAGTTTGTATTTAGCGGCAATTTACACCTTTGAGCAATGTTGGTAATTATTGAAGAAAGAGAAATATTTTAAGAATGATTATATTAGAGGTTTTTTTTAGTTCTAACAATCATAGAACTAACAGAATTACTGACAAGTGAAGGAGAGTATTACAACCGTTATTGATCAACCAGAGCAAGGAATCAGACCTTAAGATTTTGAAACTGAATGTCTGGAAATGTGAGGAAGCACTTAGATAGCCGCCATGAAAAGTACCAAAGCTCTTCTTTGTCTTAGGTCTACGTGGGACACCTACTGTCTTATGTCATATCATTTTAGGTAAATGGGATACAAAATGTGATTGTGCATTGTAATAATCATGGAACGGAGTAATAAATGATTATATCTCACTGACTGCCGAGAACAATAAGCGGTCGACAAGGCACCACAAGATTCTGCAAGGTGGTCAGTGGAGAACTGAAAAGTGGGAATTGTTTCAATGACCGTAGGCCTTCATGAGAGATCTCAGCAGACAAACGCTCGAAGGGGCCAGTTTTCAATATAACGCCAGATTAGATGAGGCCTTGAATAAAAAAATATTTTAATAATAAATAATGATAAAAATCTACTCAACTATAAAGCAGCTGATTTGATCGGTCATTGTACTGCTTTACTGGGGTAATTCATTTTCGCGGTTTATAGAATATTAGCACAGGCCTCCAGAAATCTTTAGAGTGATCACGTCTCAGCGGCAATCTGAAAATTCCTCTTACAGAAAGGAGTTAAAATTCATAGAATTTCATTTAAAAAAAATGTCATGTGCCTTTATTCAAAAATGGCCTGTGCTGCTACACACGACTATGCACTGATCAACTGTACTCACTAAGAAATGAATGCTAAAATCTGTGCTATGAATGGAACGATCAGCAATGCAACCCGATATATACAGTCCATTATTCCTGTGCCTCTGTGATTGATCATGGCTTGCGAGTGTCATTAAAACCGAGGCACAATGACATTTATCAAATCCAAGGCTTAAAGGGAATCGGTCACTAGAGATTTGCTATGTAATCTGAGAGCAGCATGCTGTAAGGACTTAGACCCGAATTCTAGAGATGTGTCACTTATTAGGTTGTGTATTGCGGTGTCAAAATCAATTTTATCAGCAGATTATCACTAGAGGACTAAGTGTTTAGTACCTCCTAATTCAACCTCGCCCCACCACTGATTAGCAGCTTTTTGTCAATATACATTGGGACACAGAAAGCTGCCAATCAGGGGTGTGGGCGGGGTTATGCTCAACAATCTGAGCTCTGCTAAATCTGCAGCAGAGAAAACTGTGATACTATCACAATTGTTTCACCCAGTAAACCAAGTGATACATTGCAGGAATCAGAGTCTCTATCCCTACATCATGCTGTTGTCAGATTTCTCAGCAAAAACCTACTGCCATATTCCCTTGAACCTTTTCATCCCCATGAAGGCAGGCTACGTTGTGATGCACTTGGGCTGTCTATCTGTGAGGGAGGTAACACAACACTGGAGTACTTCCCAATCGTCTTCACATCACATTTCACAGACATGGGTCACATGTGTGCAGTTTTAATATCACACAGTGCACAATCCCTGAACCCCTAGACATGCAAAGAATTCAGATACTAAAACTTTATGATGGACTGAGAGCTACTGATTCTGACCTGAAGTTGGTTGGAAATTGCAGCACTAGTTATAGAATAGTGCCGAACCTAAGCGAGAAGATCCCCATGATGCTTTTTGGTAGGGTTGGTCTGCGAGAGTCGATGTAAAAGAGGTGCCTTAAAATACATACATGTTAGAAGATGCAGAACAAAACGACAGTACAGACAAAAGTATATTGATGATCTATTACTTGAGTTCCTTTAGTCCCATGTAACAGGCAAGTTATACTGGAGATTTCAATAAAAAGGCCAATATTTTATTTACAATAAACTGTACACTACTTTGAGTCATTTCTTCGTAAGCGGCTTATTTGTCCGAAAAGCTATCTATAGGGTTACTGCGCGGAGGGACTGCTCTACAAAAACAAACACAAGGTAGTATGAGAGCTGTTGGTTGGGCACTTTCTTCATCCAGCAGATGTAGCAGCAGAACTAGATTATGTAGAAGTTCACCATAAGTCTCAGTGATTGACTTCAAGGTAAAGTCATCAGTGAGTCGAGTGATCCCTTTTTCTTGCGGTGTTCAGAACACAAATCAAAAGTGGCATGTAAACTGATTATTTTACGTTCCAACCCGTTTGGAAAGAATGTTGGTTACAGCACAACGTGGAGTGTCCTAGGTCATTAGAATGGCGGAGGGATGTCTAGTTCCTGGACGACTCTTCTGAGCCCCGCTCATGCTGTAAATTATAGTAACAGTTCTGACACACTCTCACTGGAGAAGAGATCTTCAGCCGCTTGATTTCTGACTGGAATCGACTACACCTGAAGACGACAAAAATAAGGAGAAGACAGATTGTAATCATGATCCAAGAGCTAAGGAATAAGGAAGAGGAGAACCGATGGAAAATGAGTAGGTGGGAAGGTGCACTGAACAGTTCAGCCATGCAAAGGCTGCACCGACAAACTTTATTTAACCTTATTCTTGCACTTTATTCACAAATTCTTCTACAAGTCTCTATTCTTTGTCTTTAGCCATAAAATAAGACCAGTGCTAGCAGATGCGAAGTAGAAAGGTTAAGGCCCCGTACACATTAAAGTCTACTGAACCCCCCCACCGACTACAATACTAGGCAACTATCAAATTGTATAGGGGCCTCTTGACTTTAATGAAAGATGATGTCAAGAAAGATTTACTGGGCAGTTTGAAGTCAGACAATCAATCTTTTTTTTCTTCAGGAGATAAGCCCCTGCCAGAGGTGTCTGACAATGGTTTTCCCGCCTCTTCTCAGCCGAACTTTCATGTGAGACATAGGGGTCCACTTGTTCAGGTGTATGGGCACCTTAGACGACCACTTGCCCACTCAATATTATAGATCTTTCAAGGACCCAACCAGATGTTAGGAGCTACTAATGTGGTGCAATATCTTAGCTTTTGTGCGAGTTTCCTCCAGTTGATCCAGTTTTCTCCCACACTCCAAAAACAAGTTATGTGGTTTTTTATGAACTTGTGCCCTCACACAAGAATGCTACATACAGTAAGATGTGTCTAAAAAGTCAATTAATGAAAATAGTTTTACTCTTTCCTACACTAAATATCTGCCTCAGTCATCATCCTATGAGCAAGACTGCATTACTCCAGAGAGATCTTTATGATAGAAGGGTAAAATATATAAATTTATGATGGCAAGCCATACAATCTATAAAAAGAGTCTATGTTACACAGAAAATAGAAAGTGATAAGGTCAGAAAGTAGAAAAAGAGCAAAGCTTGGAGGACAAGTACTTACTTTTGGCAAAAGAGCTGCCCACAGTTTCTGCAATGGTGTCTCCTCTCAGTCAGGGAAAACCTCACTGCACACCCCGAACAACTGTCCATCCCTTCATCCTTTACCCAGTGGTCGGCAGCAGATCGACCCGGCTGATCACTTACTGACCAGCTGAACACCCGTCCTCTGCTGTCTCCAACCAAGATTCTACTGTGATCCCTGCAGAATAATGGAGAATGTAAAATGGACTAAAGTTTGTCACAAAAGTTCTAAGAGAAAAAAAAGCTCTTAAGTATATTGGGTAAAGTGACCTTAAACGGGTTGCCCCACGAACAAAGTACATTTTAAATCAATAAATTTTGGAATAACAATACATTCCACAACTGGATATGCTAAAAGAAATGTTCCTGTGCTTAGGATAATCTCCTAAATGTGCCCCTGCTATGTACTGTTGTAATGGCTCTGTCTAATTATTGTCGGGGAAGTAGGAGGAAGAATAAGTTCCTTCTAATAAGTGAGTATACAGACGAAACAACAGGGCTCAAAGCTGCTGCTTTTTGATGTAACACATTTTCCTGCCTCTTTTATCACAGGAGTGAGTGTTTCTACTGCATCACCAGTCCTGTGAGCTCATCATAGATGAAGTCAATATCATATAAGCTCAGCAGCCACGAGAGCTTCTACAACACTGACTTCACTTATGATGAGCTGAGAGGGCTCGAGACGGGGCAGAAACTCACTCATGATAAAACAGGCAGGGAAATTATCTCAGAAAGTAGCAGCTGCAAGCCCCTGTTTTGTCTGTGTACTCACTTATCATAAGTGAATTATGCTTCCTCCCCTAGTCAGGGGCTGTGCTATGTGACAGTTAATGGATATAAGGCTGTGTGCCCACTACGCGTTTTTTAAGCATTTCCGCAGCGGCAATTCTGCTGCAGAAACGCTTAAAAAACGCTTGGTAGAAGGTCTGCCATGTTCCCCAATGATAATTCGCATGTGCTGTGCACATGCTGCAGAAGTTTCTGCTGCGGATTATCATTGCGGAAAAATCCGCAGCACTACCAATTATTTTGTGGAAACGCGGCGTTTTCGCCGCCATTGACTTGCATTGGAACGCATGGAATCCGTATCACTGGATCTGTACATGCGGATTCCATGCGTTTCAATGTGCGGATGGTACCCGGGTTTGGAGAAGAGGAGACTCTCCTTCGGACCTGGGTACCATAGTACCTGTTAAATAAAGAATAAAATAAAAAATATACATTATACTTACCTTCTGATGGCCCCCGGTGTCTTTATCCGATGCTGGTTGCATGGATTTATATAGTGTGACCAGGTTGTCAAGCACTTTCCAAGTGATGCTAAAATAGCTTGGAAAGCGCTTGACAACAACCCGCAAGCGGAAATGCATGTGAAGAACGCTTCACATCCGCTTGTCCCTGGCAGGAAAAACGCATGTACAATCCGCATGTACAATCCGCATGCATTTTACCTGCCAGGGAGATGCAGAAACGCTCAGGAAAAATCCGAAGCATTTCTGCATTGTGGGCACATAGCCCAAGTGATTTACGGGGTGGAACACAGCAGGCCTGTGCATTGTTTAGTGGCCGATTCCAGGTAGTAAACTATATCTCCTATTCAAGTGAAGTACCAGAACAAATTTAAGCAGATCGGTGCAGGGTGGTTGGTCCCCCATCTATTTGATATTAGTGGCCTATCCTGCAGACAGGTTATTAATTGGTTATTCCCCAAACAATGAATAAAAGCCAATATAGTTAAATATAGCATAAAAAAGCATACTAACTGTGATACATGAGAAGTAAACTGAACTCCTAAATTCAGCCATAGTTACATGAGCACTTAATAATGAGGGAGGGTCTGGCTGATGGAGGCACCTTACAGTAGTGTTATGCGATAAATACACTGCATGCCACCATTATCACATTGTGTGGAGCTCTATTTCAGAAGTCTACAAGATGACAGTATATTCCAAATCTAAATCCTTCTTCCTGGAAAACAACTTGATGTCATATACACTATGGACTATAACAATACATCTGTAATATAAGCACTTACTTGGATATCCCCAGTGCTGTGATCTCGGCAGGGTGCGCGTTGTCTTTCCGATCAAATGCTGTATGCATAGTAAGCTTACTTCTAAACACTAACTGCCGCTCCCACCTGTATCCTGAAATAAAGCACCACATTCTGCATCAGAACCCAACCTAACCTTCTGTAATAAATTATATCAGCACCAGTGGCATCCCCTAGGACACATCAGGCCCCATCATATGCATTAGATGGTCATCTGGTCCTGCTGAAATCAGCTGAGGGGGATGAGCAGCTGCTGCAGGACTGCTCTGCCATTACTACTGGGGCAATATAAAGCATCTGTTCCAGCACTCTGTAGCTGTTCTCAGCAATAACCATGGGTTAGAGAAGTCAGGTCTGGGTTGATCAATTGATTGTTGGGCTAGCTACCATTAAGAAGAGAGCCGTCTTCAGTGGACAATCCCAATAAAAGGACCATCAATGGCCTACTGTACAGAATTAGAAAAATTACTCTAAGGAGGAGCCGATGCAGTTCCTGTACACTAGAAATTTTTACACAGTTTGCAGAAATGTGGTCATCACTAGAGAACAGATTTCCCATAAATGATAGTGTCATTAGGTACCCTTACCAGTTTTCAGTTTGTTATAGTGGCGGCCCTCAGTTTGGCTTGCCTGACCACCACTTTGGACCTGTGGGAACTGCACTTTTGATTGACCTTCAGAATAGTTAACAAAGACAAAGCCATCTTTTTCATCCAAACTGAGCTGATCTGACCAACGTCTGGAGTCATCTGAACCACTGTCTGCTGACCAAGCTGCCAGGCCGGCTCTGGCAGATGATGCTCTTGTCCTGGGAGTGACATTGCTCGGCTGAGTCTGGCTGTCCTTCTGCCTGGTGTCTTGGCTTGAGCTCTGATCTTCTACATCTGAATCGCTGCTGTCATCTTCCTGAGCCTCATGTCCTGCATGGTTAGGCAAATTAGACCATCACAGAACTGCACGGAGCACTAATCGTTACAGAATATAGGAGGAAAAAAATGCCAGGCAAATTAAATGTGAGAAATAAGGCCCACATACCTATTTGTGTCTCTGAGCATTCATCTGGCTGTTCCATGGCATCAGCTGGTTCTGGCGCCGGCGTCTCTGGCACTTGTAAAAACTCCATCCTCCAAAACTAAGAGAACAAGTAACACTACAGCATTCTGCATGGTTTTCACACCATAAAATAACTTATGTGAAGTGCAGTACTCCGCAGCAGCCACTAAGCAACAAACTGCTGTATTCAGCCCCATACGTTGCTTATATCCGTCCTCTGCTGGAGCAGATTTCAGCTGATCGGTCTCAGATCCCTCGAATCTCCTATTGATGACCTATCTTATGAATAGGGTCATCCATTGTTTAGCCTCGGACAACATATTTAAAATATTCACTTACGCGCACAACTCCATCTGAATGTCCTGTGACAAAGACGTTTTGTGTGTCCCACTCATTCATTTCAGATAAGCAGCAGCACAGGATCTGTTGACTTCTTCCAGTAAATGTGTTCACACTGACAATCGGGTTCCCATTAATACTCCAGACATGAATATAAGTACCGGCACATGACACAATGTCACCCTAGAACGAATCAGATACACAGGTAGAACTTTACTGGGAGACGGGGACATTGGAGCTTCACTATTTTAGGTTATTTCCTACTATGATATTACTGTAGACGTATAGGTCAGATCTCAGAGGTTGAAAAAGCTGGATAATATTCAGAGGTATAAGAAAAATGTTTTGTAAACCAATATAACCTTACTGGATCTGTATTACAGGTTCTTCTCATTTCTGAATCTGCTCACATATCACTTTCCAGAATACATATTACTGGAGAAATCCCCCACATATTACACGGTGTTCCAAATTATTATTCAAAAAGTGTTTAGGAGTGATAAGGTAAGAATTTTTTTGTTTGTCAGTTAAACTCATTGATGGTGATATGTGTCAGGGCTCTTTATATCACTGTAAGCAATTGCAGACACCTGTGCTAATTAGTTTGGCAGGTGTGTCCAATGAAAGGCAAGACTACTTAAGAAGGCTGTCCCACATTATTAAGCAGCCTACATTTTCTGCCAAAATGGGAAAGAAAAAGGATGTGTCGGCTGCTGAGAAGCAACAAATTGTGGAGTGTTTAGGTCAAGGCATGACTACAATCAACATTGCCAAGACACTTCATCCTGATCATCGCACAATCAAGAAGTATGTAGCGGATTCACAGTACACACATGTGCGTGCTGATAAGGGAAAACTGAGGACTCTTTCCTACAGGCAATTACGTCAGGTTAAAAGAGCAGCGGCAAAAAAGCCTTGTCATAGCAGCAGACAAGTTTTTGAAGCTGCTGGTGCCTCCAACGTCCCCCGAACAACAAGATGCAGGTCCTTCAGAGGTTTGCAGCTGTGTGTAAGCCATCCTGTCGACCTCCTCTATCCACTGCACACAAGCAGAAACGGCTCCAGTGGGCCAAACAATACATGAAGACTGACTTCAAAACTGTTTTGTTCACCGATGAGTGCCGTGCAACGCTCGATGGTCCAGATGGATGGAGTGGGGGATGGCTGGTTGATGGACACCCCATGCAAACACGGCTACGGCACCAACAAGGAGGAGGTGGAGTAATGTTTTGGGCTGGAATCATGGGGAGAGAGACTGTTGGCCCCTTTAGGATCCCTGAAGGGGTAAATATGAACTCCATAATGTATGTTGAGTTTCTCAAACAGCACTTCCTGCCATGGTTCAAGAAGAAGAACCGTGCATTCCGCAGCAAGATCATTTTCATGCATGATAATGCACAGTCTCATGCTGCACATAACACATCTGCATCTCTGGCTGATATGGGCATAAAAGGGGACAAACTTATGGTGTGGCACCCATGCTCCCCTGACCTCAACCCCATTGAGAACCTCTGGAGCAAAAGGAGTGTCTATGATTGCGGGAGGCAGTTCACATCTAAGCAACAGCTCTGGGAGGGTATTCTGTCCTCATGCAAAACAATTAAAGCAGAAACCATCCAAAACCTGACAAATTCAATGGACAAGAGAGTTCAGAAGCTCCTTTCGAACAAGGGGTCCTATGTGCAAATGTTACATCACCTAGAATAAAGTTTTGAGTTGAAAACTGTTTGATTTCAGTTTGTAATAACCTGCTAATGCTTATAATTACAAAATGACCTTTTTTTGTTCTTTATTCAAATGAAAAGGTTGAAAACTCTGCTGTGCATAATAATTTGGAGCATGCATTTTGAGTGCAGTTTGAGTGTTTTATTTTTTTTTTAAATATACTGTTATCATAGGCAGTTTGTACAAAAACCTTTCAATTGTACTCTAATAGTTATTTGACTGGAAAATTACAATGACTGCAATTCATATAGGTAATTTGAGAAAATATTATTTGCATAATAATTTGGAACACAGTGTATTTATCATTACTATATTCACTAATCTCCACCACATATAATTTATCATTACTATATTCACTAATCTCCACCACATATTATTTATCATTACTATATTCACTAATCTCCACCACATATTATTTATCATTACTCTATACACTGTAATCTCCACCACATATTATTTATCATTACTCTATACACTGTAATCTACACCACATATTATTTATCATTACTCTATACACTGTAATCTCCACCACATATTATTTATCATTATTCTATACACTGTAATCTCCACCACATATTATTTATCATTATTCTATACACTGTAATCTCCACCACATATTATTTATCATTACTCTATATACTGTAATCTCCACCACATATTATTTATCATTACTATATTCAGTAATCTCCACCACATATTATTTATCATTACTCTATACACTGTAATCTCCACCACATATTATTTATCATTACTATATTCACTAATCTCCACCACATATTATTTATCATTACTCTATACACTATAATCTCCACCACATATTATTTATCATTACTCTATACACTGTAAACTCCACCACATATTATTTATCATTACTATATTCACTAATCTCCACCACATATTATTTATCATTACTCTATACACTATAATCTCCACCACATATTATTTATCATTACTATATTCACTAATCTCCACCTCATATTATTTATCATTACTCTATACACTGTAATCTCCACCACATATTATTTATCATTACTCTATACACTGTAATCTACACCACATTATTTATCATTACTCTATACACTGTAATCTCCACCACATATTATTTATCATTACTCTATACACTGTAATCTCCACCACATATTATTTATCATTATTCTATACACTGTAATCTCCACCACATATTATTTATTATTATTCTATACACTGAAATCTCCACCACATATTATTTATCATTACTCTATACACAGAAATCTCCACCACATATTATTTATCATTATTCTATACACTGTAATCTCCACCACATATTATTTATCATTACTCTATACACTGAAATCTCCACCACATATTATTTATCATTACTCTATACACTGTAATCTCCACCACATATTATTTATCATTACTCTATACACTGTAAACTCCACCACATATTATTTATCATTACTCTATACACTGTAATCTCCACCACATATTATTTATCATTACTATATTCACTAATCTCCACCACATATTATTTATCATTACTCTATACACTGAAATCTCCACCACATATTATTTATCATTACTCTATACACTGTAATCTCCACCACATATTATTTATCATTACTCTATACACTGTAAACTCCACCACATATTATTTATCATTACTATATTCACTAATCTCCACCACATATTATTTATCATTACTCTATACACTGTAATCTCCACCACATATTATTTATCATTACTCTATACACTGTAATCTCCACCACATATTATTTATCATTATTCTATACACTGTAATCTCCACCACATATTATTTATCATTACTCTATACACTGTAATCTCCACCACATATTATTTATCATTACTATATTCACTAATCTCCACCACATATTATTTATCATTACTCTATACACTGAAATCTCCACCACATATTATTTATCATTATTCTATACAATGTAATCTCCACCACATATTATTTATCATTATTCTATACACTGTAATCTCCACCACATATTATTTATCATTACTATATTCACTAATCTCCACCACATATTATTTATCATTACTCTATACACTGAAATCTCCACCACATATTATTTATCATCATTCTATACAATGTAAACTCCACCACATATTATTTATCATTATTCTATACACTGAAATCTCCACCACATATTATTTATCATTACTCTATACACTGTAATCTCCACCACATATTATTTATCATTACTCTATACACTGTAATCTCCACCACATATTATTTATCATTACTATATTCACTAATCTCCACCACATATTATTTATCATTACTATATTCACTAATCTCCACCACATATTATTTATCATTACTCTATACCCTGTAGTCTCCACCACATATTATTTATCATTATTCTATACCCTGTAATCTCCACCACATATTATTTATCATTACTCTATACCCTGTAATCTCCACCACATATTATTTATCATTATTCTATACACTGTAAACTCCACCACATATTATTTATCATTACTCTATACACTGTAATCTCCACCACATATTATTTATCATTACTCTATACACTGTAATCTCCACCACATATTATTTATCATTCTATACACTGTAATCTACACCACATATTATTTATCATTATTCTATACACTGTAAACTCCACCACATATTATTTATCATTATTCTATACACTGTAATCTCCACCACATATTATTTATCATTACTCTATACACTGTAATCTCCACCACATATTATTTATCATTACTCTATACCCTGTAATCTCCACCACATATTATTTATCATTACTCTATACACTGTAATCTCCACCACATATTTATCATTACTCTATACACTGTAATCTCCACCACATATTATTTATCATTACTCTATACACTGTAATCTCCACCACATATTATTTATCATTATTCTACACACTGTAATCTCCACCACATATTATTTATCATTATTCTATACACTGTAATCACCACCACATATTATTTATCATTATTCTATACACTGTAATCTCCACCACATATTATTTATCATTACTCTATACACTGTAATCTCCACCACATATTATTTATCATTACTCTATACACTGTAATCTCCACCACATATTATTTATCATTACTATATTCACTAATCTCCACCACATATTATTTATCATTACTCTATACACTGTAATCTCCACCACATATTATTTATCATTACTCTATACACTGTAATCTCCACCACATATTATTTATCATTATTCTATACACTGTAATCTCCACCACATATTATTTATCATTACTCTATACACTGTAATCTCCACCACATATTATTTATCATTATTCTATACACTGTAATCTCCACCACATATTATTTATCATTACTCTATACACTGTAATCTCCACCACATATTATTTATCATTACTCTATACCCTGTAGTCTCCACCACATATTATTTATCATTATTCTATACCCTGTAATCTCCATCACATATTATTTATCATTACTCTATACCCTGTAATCTCCACCACATATTATTTATCATTATTCTATACACTGTAAACTGCACCACATATTATTTATCATTACTCTATACACTGTAATCTCCACCACATATTATTTATCATTACTCTATACACTGTAATCTCCACCACATATTTATCATTATTCTATACACTGTAATCTCCACCACATATTATTTATCATTACTCTATACACTGTAATCTCCACCACATATTATTTATCATTATTCTATACACTGTAATCTCCACCACATATTATTTATCATTACTCTATACACTGTAATCTCCACCACATATTATTTATCATTACTCTATACCCTGTAGTCTCCACCACATATTATTTATCATTATTCTATACCCTGTAATCTCCATCACATATTATTTATCATTACTCTATACCCTGTAATCTCCACCACATATTATTTATCATTATTCTGTACACTGTAAACTGCACCACATATTATTTATCATTACTCTATACACTGTAATCTCCACCACATATTATTTATCATTATTCTATACACTGTAATCTCCACCACATATTATTTATTATTATTCTATACACTGTAATCTCCACCACATATTATTTATCATTATTCTATACACTGTAATCTCCACCACATATTATTTATCATTACTCTATACACTGTAATCTCCACCACATATTATTTATCATTACTCTATACCCTGTAGTCTCCACCACATATTATTTATCATTATTCTATACCCTGTAATCTCCACCACATATTATTTATCATTACTCTATACCCTGTAATCTCCACCACATATTATTTATCATTACTCTATACACTGTAAACTCCACCACATATTATTTATCATTACTCTATACACTGTAATCTCCACCACATATTATTTATCATTCTATACACTGTAATCTACACCACATATTATTTATCATTATTCTATACACTGTAAACTCCACCACATATTATTTATCATTATTCTATACACTGTAATCTCCACCACATATTATTTATCATTACTCTATACACTGTAATCTCCACCACATATTATTTATCATTACTCTATACACTAATCTCCACCACATATTATTTATCATCATTCTATACACTGTAATCTCCACCACATATTATTTATCATTACTCTATACACTGTAAACTCCACCACATATTATTTATCATTACTCTATACACTGTAATCTCCACCACATATTATTTATCATCATTCTATACACTGTAATCTCCACCACATATTATTTATCATTACTCTATACATTGTAATCTACACCAACATCCAGACACTCACCGTTAATTCATTTATACATAGAGCAGACACTGGAGCTCGGTGGCCACGTAACTGTGTCACAAACGACAGCTTGTTTAGGTCCCAGATGATGCAGGTA
This sequence comes from Phyllobates terribilis, assembly GCF_046119375.1. Classification (NCBI taxonomy): domain Eukaryota; kingdom Metazoa; phylum Chordata; class Amphibia; order Anura; family Dendrobatidae; genus Phyllobates; species Phyllobates terribilis. The sequence goes on from NW_027362761.1 coordinate 808,437,896, forward strand.
CGGTCCCGTGAGCCACTGACAACTATGTGGTATGCCAAGGAGGCGGTCAGACATGTAACGGTGTCTGTATGTCCAATCAGTGCCTGCAAACCAAAACAGGAAGAAATATCAGGACACGTATGTGATTGGATGCAGCGCTCATATGTCCATGTCAGGTTGACATGTCTACAGCATAGTTTTGTGGTATGACAACACATTTCAGAAAAGATCCACAGCAGGACTTCTGAGATAGAAGGCAGTACAGATTATAGGGGGATCCAGACTACACATTCTGACAGTTATGAGGGGAGATCTAAACTATACACCCAGACTACGTACCCAGACTGCTGTTATAGGGGGAGGTCCAGACTACGTATCCAGACTGCTGTTGTAGGGGGAGGTCCAGACTACGTATCTAGACTGCTGTTGTAGGGGGAGGTCCAGACTAGGAATCTAGACTGCTGTTGTAGGGGGAGGTCCAGACTACGTATCTAGACTGCTGTTGTAGGCGGAGGTCCAAACTACGAATCTAGACTGCTGTTGTAGGGTGAGGTCCAGACTACGAATCTAGACTGCTGTTGTAGGGGGAGGTCCAGACTACAAATCTAGACTGCTGTTGTAGGGGGAGGTCCAGACTACAAATCTAGACTGCTGTTGTAGGGGGAGGTCCAGACTACGAATCTAGACTGCTGTTGTAGGGGGAGGTCCAGACTACGTATCCAGACTGCTGTTGTAGGGGGAGGTCCAGACAACGTATCCAGACTGCTGTTGTAGGGGGAGGTCCAGACTACGAATCTAGACTGCTGTTTTAGGGGGAGGTCCAGACTAGGTATCTAGACTGCTGTTGTAGGGGGAGGTCCAGACTACGTATGAAGACTGTTGTTATAAGAGGAGGTCCAGACTGCTGTTTTAAAGGGAGGTCAAGACTACACAGACAGATGGCTGTTATAAGCTAAATCCACCCTACTTATCTAGACAGCTGTTATAGGGGGAGGTGCAGACTACATATCTAGGCTGCTGTTATAGGGGGAGATCCAGACTACATAGGCAGATGGCTGTTACTAGCAAAGTCCACCCTACTTATCTAGACTAATGTTTTAGGGGGAGGTCCTTATGGTTGTTATAGATTGTGGTCAAAACTACATAGATAAAGAGCTGTTATGCTATTATTGAGTGAAATCCAGACTGCAGTTAGAATTTGGTTAAGGGAGTGGATCAGAACCAGCTGGACAGTTCTAAAAGTGTAAAATACTGACTAGACAGATCAGACAGATGTTATATCGGGTGTTACAGACAACAAAGCCAGATTGTTATTAGGTGGTATTTCAGATTACAGCCAGATTGCTGTTATAAGGGAGGTCTAGACTACAGGCAAAATGTTGCTATAAGAGGAGGTCCAGACTACACAGCTTTACTGCTGTGGTTTAAATTACATAGCAGGAGTTTTTACAAACCTGTTTCAATGTGAGGGATTTTGCTTTTTCTTTAGACGTTCCCATCTCCCACACACAGATTACTGTACTTGTTCCCCCAGTGATTACCAGTTTTGGGTTTGGGCAAATGGCACAGAGTATTTGCCCCCATTCAGATAAGCATTCATAGACGACAACTACCTGCAAAACAAGGCAAATACTTTCAATACTTTGTACCAATATAGATTACAAAGTGTCTTTGGCCCAGCAGAAAATGAACAAACCTTGTCAGACTCATAAATTCCTAATCTGCAACTGAGGTCAGCGTAACCCCATGCAAAAGTCTTGTTCCAGGTCGGCGGAATGAGAACCTTGTTCTGTTCTACAGCCAGAATTCCCTTATCTGTGCAAACAATCTGACCAACGGGCTCTTTCAGTTCTTGAAAAAATGACACAGGTTAAAAGAACACATGGATGATAGACTTAAAATTATTTACAAAACAAGCCTATACATCACATACAGAAGTATCAAAGTGTAATAACAGGCTTTTGCGCAATGATGTCACATTAGTATGTGTGCGTCCATGTATGACTTTATTATGATAGTTTTTATGCACATAAATATACAAGCTCCCTTTAAAGAGTGACCGTCACTTTATGTTTTGTTTTTCCATAAATCAATAGTACATATGAAAATAAGAAAATTCGTAATGTATCTTTACTAGATAAATCCACTTCTTCACCTCCTGAACTGGTCATTCTGACTTTCCCATTACTAAGACAGATGACAGTTGGTGCCTATACAGTTCTATGGAGAACTGTTGTTTCTGGAGAACTCGCAGCAGAATATCTGTATCTGCCTCTAGACCCTCCCTTTATAGAAGTTATGACCACCAACTGTCACCTCCTATCTCAGTAATGGGGAAATCTGTCTTTACTGAATACAGATTTTAACCAGGAACTGAGAGTGGAAAATTAATACAAGAGAAGAAAGAAGCAAATTTCTCAGATAAGATATATTAGGCCTGTGTATTCATAGTCTTCATTATTTTTGCAATTATGTCACTCTAACGTGAAAAGTTAACCCTTTCACTCCAGGGCCATGTTCCGTTTTCTCCTCACCTTCTTCCAAGAGCCGTAATTTTTTATTTTTCTGTCAATATAGCCGTATGACGGCTTGTTTTTTGCAGGATGAGTTGTACTTTTGAATGATACCATTCATTCTACCACATAACGTATTGGAAAATGGTGCTACTTTCACAATTGTTTTTTGGGTTTTTTATTTCCCATGCTCACTATATAGTAAAACTGACCTGGCAATATGATTCTCAAGGTCAGTACAAATACAAAGGTGCCAAACATGTAGATATTTTTTTTTTAAGTGGTGAAAAAAAAATTAGGACATTTGTAACAAAATTTTTTTTTGCTTTTGGTGCCATTTTCCGAGACCCGTAACGTTTTCACTTTTCGTGATCTGGGGCTGGGTGAGGGCTTATTTCTTGCGCCCTAAGCGGACGTTTCACTGATACCATTTTGTGGTCGATACGATATTTTGATTGTCTCTTATTGCAGTGTTGCGGCAGCCCAAAAAATTTAGTTCTGGCATTTTGATTGTTTTTTTTTTTTCGTTATGCAGTTTACCAATCGGATTAATTTATTTTATATTTTGATAGATCGGAATTACTACTTTTAAAATAAATACAATAAAAGTCATGTTTTAATACATCCCTTATTTAGGGTTTATTTACCCTCTGGGTAATTAGGTAATAAACATTGATAAGCTAGGATAATTTCTGATGAAGCCACAATAGTGTAAGTATTTACAGGATGCTCTCTATAGTGAAGCTGTCGCAATATTGTGTTATCTTATGGCCAATACTACACTGTGATTATGTGATAGTGTAGTTGTGTAAGAACAGGCTTTGCTCTCCTTTAATGATGTGTGTGCACTACCTTTCACTGGAACCAGGGAGGGTCTCAAATTGTCCAAGTGATGGAAAAAAATCTTGTCAGATGCAGAACCCAAGGGCATAGATATTGATGACATGTCTCCATTAATGCGACTTCTAACACGTTTTGGTGGATGTGGCTTTTTAAAAAGCTGAAAAAAAAATAGAAAAGTGAGAAAAGTTTGGAGATTGAATATGGTGAACTTAAATATTTTATTGAGCGTTGCTACCTATTTGACATTAAAAATTGTACAAAGCCATTAAAAGAGTTGGCCAACCCCTAAACTTTTTATTTTTAACAAACAACTGCCTGTCTGTGGTTTAAAATAACAAAAGAAACTCCTGCGCCAAGGCTTCCCAGGTCCCCCGCCGCAATGTAGTGGCAACACGTGATTTCTGCAGCATTGACTTCATTGGGGTCAACCACTACAACTACAATCAGTGATTGGCTGCAGTAGTCAAGTGTCGGCATGCCGTGTCATCAATAGAGCTGGTAAACAGAGCCCGAGAGGGAACAGGCGCGATAGCGGCAGAGGACTGCTATTGTCAGTGTTACACATTTTGTTATTTTACACTATTGGCAACAGTAAAAAAATATATAAATACCGTATATATGGGGTTAGACAATACATTTACCAAGAATCTGGATTCATATATTTAAAATCAAAAAGTTATGGGTTAATGATGTTTAATTATTCAGGTGGTTCCAGTTCAGAGTTTTGGACAGCCCAGCTGGTGGATTGGCATCTTAAACATAAAGTGACTCAAGGTTATAAATCACTTTATATGAAAGAAGCCCACATAGGGTATCACTCCATCCAAATATAAAAGACAGAATATGGCACTCAGATGCAAGAAGACCCAAAACATGATTTATTTAGAACCGTAATCCCGTGTAACGGTTCAGTCTGACACTCAGACCTTCATCAGACAGATTGCTGGAAAGCAGTGTAGAATGGGTGGACAGCGCAGTGTGGATCAGGGTGACAGACCAATGTACACATCCACTCATGATCCACATTGCGCTGTCCACACATACTACACTGCTCACCAGTAATCTGTCTGATGAAGGTCTGAGTGTCAGACCGAAACGTTACACTGGATCAAGTTTTGGTTCTTCTTGCATCTGAGTGCACGTTCCCAAACAACAATTACAAACCGAAGGCCCGAAAAAATGTCATTTATACAAAACAGGTCAGACGGACACTTCACTTTACAAAAAATGTATGTTTGTGAGAAGATGGGAAGACCACCATTGCCCTTCAACTCCCCAACATACACAATTTAAATCATAGTATTAAAATAACATATGGTCAGATAGAATGGATAGAAAAGTTATTTTTTGTCATCAAAACCATGTTAGGACCCTTAAATTTATTCTTGCATTTAAAATTGACACAAATGAAAATACGTCAAATGTGCTTTACCTGCTTAGGGATCTGTCCAAAATTATTAATAAAGCCTATGGTAGCAGTCTCTTTCAAAGGGTCATTAATGTTGTAGATGTCCACTTGCCCCTCATAGAAGAGATGATGAAAAACATTGACGGCATCTACGGCAGGTGGCCCCTGTTGCTTGTACCCGAAGATCAGGTCTATCCATTCATGTAGGTGGGCACTGACGTAGTCACACTCCAGAGCCTGAGTGAACAGTAAGAACCTTTATACTGAAATTTGTGACACATTATCAGCTAAAATACTACACATTCATCAAAATATCTATATAGTACGCTCTAAACAAGCAAAAAACACAATCATTAAAGATGAAAATATATATAAATTGTTTCATTTATTGATTTTTTTTCTCATTATTTTTTCATTCTTTATTCACAATGCACTATATAGGAGCAGCTCTATTTAGTTAAAAAATGTCCCTGGAATATATTGCATATATGACAGTCTCCTTTTACCTCTCTATGCACGCGGATAAATTCCCGGGGGTCCCCTTTTGCCCATGGGGGTAGAATTACATCACCAAGCTTAGTTCCATTTTGTTTACAACCTACAAAAATAAAAAAAAAGTAATTGACAGAAAATATTGGCTAATTAGTTGGTTCATTTGAAAAGGATTTTCTAATGGTAATAAAGTTGCCGGTGTTAAACATTGGCTTTCTTTATTTTCTAAAGTGAAATACATATTTCAACTGCTCCTGATTTATTTTTTTATTCCCTATAGTTGTGTAAATGTTAGTGTAATGTAGTGTCAGTGTATTAATATACTCACTGATAGCACAAAACTGTCACTCAGAAGAGCAGAATGGCTAAGTATCTTTGTTTTTTTCCTATAGTATAGAGCAGTTATGTAATTTCAGATATTTTATGTTTGCATGCTATAGCGATACAGAGTGCAACTTTATTTGTTAGTTCTATATGGAGATGGCTACTCTTAGTATGCACCTGTTTGGAAGTGACGGTCAGTGTTTAATACTTATTAATATACTCACTGATCGCCATTCTGCTCCTCTTTTGAGTGACAGCGATTCAGACACTCCAGGTCACACTGCACTCCGTGTGACTCAGAAGTGACTTTTACAGTGTAAGCCTATGGAGTATCGGAATGAGGCTTCATAAATTTACACTGTTAGACCACGGCCCCACTATCAGTATTCGGTCAGTATTTTCTCTCAGAAGTGGGAGCCAAGACCAGGAGTGGGTGATAAATGCAGAATTGGTGACTTGTTTCTATTATACCCTTTCTCTGATTGTTCCTCACCTGGTTTTGGCTCCCACTCCTGAGAAAAAGTACTGACCGAATATTGATAGTGGGGCCATGGCCTAAAAGAGACTTCCGGCTCACGTATAGAGTGACCCAGAGAGTCTGAAGAGCAGTCATATCATTTAGAAGAGGAGTGGAACGGTGCTCGATACCAGAGAACACAGCGATCGGTGAGCATATTAACACCCTGACACTACATTAACATTTACACAGGTTTAGGGAATTAAAAATTAATGGGACTGCCTCTTTAATTACAAATATCAGGTACGGTATATTACCCTTAATGCAGACAGACTTAACAGACATTATTTTCTCTGGTCTTTATATTACATTTATTCTGCTTAAGCATGTGAAATAAAATTTAAAGGGGCTTTCCAGTTCATTTATATTGGAGGGTGGTGGCCCCTTCAAACAGTTGATAAGCCGGGGTGCCAGGAGATGGGCTCACCTTGATCTTCTACTAATGGCCTATCCCAAGAACATGCAGTGCTGGAAATTTTATAACTTTTTTGTACTTTTACTTTCCTGGTCGACTTTATATAAAAAAAACCCACAGTGCAATTTATCTAATCTGGACTGCTAATAGACTATAAACATCTGGGCAATCCACATATTGCACTGCATTGACATTCTAAAATTTTGAGCAGCCTGCACAAGATCATGCAGATGTGGGGGTGGGAAGCTGGCTGTCAGACACAGCCAGACTCCCTAAAGAGAAGATGGACATGGTACATTACCTTCTGAAAGACTGTCTGCAGAGTGCTAAACCAGTACTTGTGTATATACAGTAGATTAGGAAGCAATGGCACTAACCATGCTTTCTTCTCTGGACCCAATGAGCATGTGATCACTGGGTATTAGGGAGGGAAAAAGAGCTGCTGTGTCCTAGGAGACCCAGTCAGTTCTGCTATGCAAGCAGGAGGCTGAAATTCTCCTGTAACTGGGGCTAATATAATAGCCCCAGTTATATGGTAAATCAACAATAAAAAATGTATTAATATGTTAAAATGCCCTCTAAAGATCTTTAAAGACTTTATGGAGGGCACAGTATGCAAAATAAATTAAATAAAGTAAAAATTAAAAATAAAAAAAGCATAAATATTTAAAACAAAGACACTGCCAGTCTGATTTGCAGTTTCTATCACCAACTTCATTGAAAAAAAAGACAAACCCAAAACTATGCCATGTATAAATATAGTTTCTACGGAAATAGGAAAGCAATATAAAATTATTTTAGTGATCCTTTGTGGTCGTAAAAAAAAACAAAACAAAAAAGTGAAAAATAGACACTTTATTTTTCTTTACATTTCTCCCTATATCAGCATAAAAAATATAAAAATTATATAAAACTTAATCCCTATGTATCGAAAAAAAAGGCAAAAATTGTTTGAATATCCGAACAAGAACATTTTTTAGAGCAAAAATGTGCCTCAAGTCACCGTGTGTAGTCGCCTCAAGTCAACGCGCACGCTGATGAAAAAATGTCGGTCAAATGGATTACGGCGTGGGACACTGGATTATTTCATCTTCGGAAAGGTGAGGGATATTGTTCTTTTTTATTTTTGGTTTGTTTACAGGGAACAATGGCTACAGGGAATTAGGTGTAAAGGTGAGTATAATGTTTTTTTAATTTTATATTCTTAATTTTTACACTTGTCGGAGACAATGGGGGCAGAATACTACTCTCAACATTGTCACTTGCTGGTGCTGATCGCAGTATAAGCAGGGGACAATGATGAGACTTGCCTCCAGCACCCGGCACTTGAGAACAGCGCTAACTATACTGCTGATTCCCAGGCGCCAGTTATTGTCAAACTGATGACACATGGATGTCATCTGTGTCATCAGTGTGCACGTGTGTGGGGCGTTTTGTGGTCCGTACTTCATATAAAAAAAGGACATGTCATCATGTTTTGCCATGGACACACAGTCCATGGAAACACAATGACATGTGCGCAGACTCATTAATTTGAATGGGTCTACATGTGTAAGTGTCTACAGTACGTGTGAAAACTGTCAGCACAAGTACTGGAGACATGGACCTGTGAATTAGGCCTTACAGTTTACTGGAAGTAATGAGACTAGTCTGTACAGCATATCTGAAAAGTGAGCTACAGACCACAGTCTATTGTGCCTGATTTGGTAGCCAGTGTGAAAACTGGAAGATTTCAAAAATGTTATGTGGATAGTAATAAAAAAAGAAAAATCTCCAAGCCATTTCACTTTGAATTATTATTACAGAAGTATTATTTAAAAATATGGCATCTTATACCGAGGTCAAAGTTGTTGGAGTTGAGAAGAAACTCTGGTAGGTAGAAAAACTCTGGAATGAGTTCCTTCACATCGGCCATGTTGTGTTTGGATGCAGAGTACCAGGCTTCACGAACACTGTGAAACATTCGATCGGCCAGGTCAAAGTGTCCACCCTACAATGGGGAAAAAAAAAGATGAATATCTATACTTAAATTAAAAAAAACAAAAACACACATTTCTCTAAAAGGTCCTGGATATATACAGTCAAAAGTTTTGAGAATGACACACATTTTGGTTTTAATAAAGCTTGCTACTTCATTGTTTTTAGACCCTTTATTCAGATATTTCTATGGTTACTTGAGTGAAATTATAACCATTTCATATTTTTCTAAATTGACAAATACATCAAGTTTATTAAAAGACCCAATATTTACAATGTTAACCCTTATTTTTTCAAGACTTCTGCAATTCTTGGATATAAGTTTCTGGGCCAAGTCCTGACTGAAGGCAATCCATTCTTGCCTAATCAGTGCTTGGATTTACTTTTGCCTTGTGACATGGTGCTTCATCATGCTTGAAAAAGCATTGCTCATCACCAAATTGCTCCTGGATCATTGGGAGAAATGGCTCTTGGAAGAGGTTTAGATCCCATTCTTTATTCATAGCACTGTTCTTAGGCAAAATTGTGAGTGAGCCTACTCCTCTGGATGGAGCAATCCCAGACATGAATGGTCTCATGTTGCTTTACTGAGACACAGGACTCATAGTAGTGCTCACCTTTTCTTCTCCAGACAATCACTATAACAGTCTGAAGGGGGCTTCACCAGAGAAAGTAACATTGCCCCAGTCCTCTGCAATCCAATACCTCTACTTTCTGCAGAATGTCAGTCTGTCATTGATGTTTTTGTTGGAGAGAAGTTGATTCTTTCCTGCCTTTCTTGATACCAAGCCGGCTTCCAAAAGCATTAGCCTCACTGTGCATGCAGATGCACTGACACCCGTCTGCTGCGATTCCTGAACAAGCTATTTATTGGTGTTGAACCAATACTGTAGCGGAATCCTCTTTAGGAGACAGCCTTGGCACTGGCTAGACTCTGAGTGCCCTAAAGCATTCTTCACAGAAACTAACCTCTCGATGATCCGATAAGTGCAATCGGATTAGCGAGAGCAATACAAGATATAAGCGCAATCTTACAAGCAGCAATGCTCTTGCTTGTAAAGTCCTTTTGATGCAAAGCAATGATGACTGCACATGTTTTTTGGAGGTAACCATGGTTAAAAGGAAAATCTGTAAGTAGGCTCAACCCTACTAAACAGTCTATATGGGCATGTAAGTCATAGGAAGCTGAATAAAATGATACCTTGATATCTGCAATCTTATTTTTTATTCCAGAGAAATCAATGTTTTTCTTATACGTAAACAAGCTTTTAAGATCTATGGGCTGGACACCGAACGGCATTAGAATCTGCCTCCAGAGATTATTTTCAATAAAAGGATGAGACATGTAACAACACAGTAGAACTGAACTTTGTCTCATTACAAACAAGTTTGCAGCTGCAGCTCTCACAGCTCTACTGTATTGCAACACTAGCTGCCTGTGAGATCAGGAGAGCAGAGAGCAACCATTACATGTCTCACACTGGTAACTCCCCATTTCATTTAAAATAAGTCCTGGAGGCAGATAATCATTCAGATCTGTGTCTGGCCCATAGATCATAAGAAAATGTGGATAATTCAGGAATAAGACACAGGATCGCAGATATCAAGGTATCATTATTTCAATTTTCTATGACCTGTGTGCCCATATAGACAGCTTATAAGGGTTGGTCCTACTGACAGATGGTCTTTTTCTGTTAAAGACAATGATTTTAAAGGGGTTGTCCAGTCAAAAGTGATAAGTTTGCAGTCACACTGTGTGACTGCAGGCTTATGAATCCCCCCAGCGCAGGCACTGTGCGCTGCGGGTATTCGTCAGTATGACGTTATACATACCCCCGGCCAGTGGGTGTGGCCTCGCTCTCCATACACTTGTATTGAGCGAGGCCGCACCTTCTACTCGACTGTCCACGTCACTAAACGGGGCGTGGCCTCGCCCCATACAGGTGTATGGAGCGAGGTGGCGCTGACTGGCCGGGGGTATGTATATTTTATACATACCCTCTGGTCCCGGGTTTCATACCGGCGAATCTCCACAGCGCACAGTGCCTGCACTGGGGGAATTCATAAGCCTGCAGTCACACAGAGTGACTGCAGACATCACTTTTGACCAGATAACCCCTTTAAGCACCAACCCCCTTATAAAGCAACCAGTTTGCGCTTATAATTCAATCAACATGACTGAATGACATCAGCTGCCTTGTTCTCTTTAACACTTTTTCCTAAACTAAGGAAAAGATCACTGAAATGAAGTAAGCAGGTAATTTTATTGACAGGACTGAAATTTAGTGGAAATGGGATTTTGTGGTTAAAGGGAACCTGAGCTTGGCCAGGTCCCCCAAACTGCGACCTTGTAATTATTGCTAAGTGAATACCCTAAATCAGAGGTCCCCAACCGCCGGTCCGCGGACCAGGACCGGGCCGTTGGGGTTTTTCAGCCGGTCCGCGGTGCCGCTGACAGTTGTAGAGGATCAGCAGGGAGAAAGCCAGCATGTGATCAGTAGCCTATAAGAAAAGAGGAGGAGGGACTGGCAGTGAATAGATAATTAGCCATGCGGCCCTACTCGCAGAATGTGCTCAGGCAGGAGCAGGGACAAGCAGGTCATGTGTGTCCAGCGCTCCTTCCCCTCCTGCTAGCTGCGAGTTGGAGGGGGAGGGGCTCTGGATGCTAATGGGCAGCTAGATATGACGTCAGGTGTCCCACCCTTATGACTCCTGTAGCTGTGTTCTGGTGTCGTGGGGCCCAGCAGCAGATTTTCTGGTTAAAGTGAAAAAAGCAAATAACAGTGAAAATTCATAGCAGCAGTGGCTGTGTCCAGTAGCAGCAGTAGTGGTCATCATCATCAGATGGGACCTAGATGGGACCGTCTTGTTGCAGGAAAACAAGCCCAGTGCTCCCACTGATCCAGGGAAACAAGCCTGGTGCTCCCACTCATTCTGAACCTATGGTAAGTTGAATCACATTCTCATTATAAATGTCATAATTATATGATAAGTATGCACTAAGCTCCACCCCTCCATAACCCCACCCACATATGACCAAAGCCCCGCCCCCACCGGGCCATTGAAAACTGGTCTTGCTTAAAGCCGGTCCCTGGTGCAAAAAAGTTTGCCGACCACTGCTCTAAATAATAAACAACAGTTAACTGTCAAAAGGTTTACAGCATATTACAAAACAACTATTTTAGAACTTTGGTGGCAATATGTGAAGTAGTCTCTGCCTCCCTGACAATGCATAGTAAGCCGGGTATATGCACCTTGGCTTCATTGCGGATGCCCAGGGGGAAACTGCGTATCATAATGGCTGGCTGAGTTCTACTTCACCGCTGCCTCATGATTAGTGGAATGACCAGTCTGGGAGAAAATAACGCCCCCACGACTAATCATTCACTAATTCGTATACTGACACCAAAGTTACAAAATAGCTTTTTGCAACATTCAGTAATCCTTTAGACAATAAAAACTGCTTGTTAGGTATGGTATTAACAGAGCAATACATAGTAACAATTTGGATGACTTGGGTAAGTGGTCAGGTTCCTTTTAAGTTAAATTTCATGGCAAGAAATGACTTTGCAATTTTTTGCAATACATCTGATCACTCTTCCAGAGTAAAATGTCACTATAAAAACTGAAGCAGACAACTTTATGAAAACCAAAATTTGTGTCAGTCTCAAAACTATTGGCTACGACTGAAGATTAAATACACTGCTCAAAAAAATAAAGGGAACACTTAAACAACAGAATATAACTCCAAGTAAATCAAACTTCTGTGAAATCAAACTGTCCACTTAGGAAGCAACACTGATTGACAATCAATTTCACATGCTGTTGTGCAAATGGAATAGGCAATAGATGGAAATTATTGGCAATTATCAAGACACCCTCAATAAAGGAGTGGTTCTGCAGGTGGGGACCACAGACCACATCTCAGTACCAATGCTTTCTGGCTAATGTTTTGGTCACTTTTGAATGTTGGTTGTGCTTTCACACTGGTGGTAGCATGAGATGGACTCTATAACCCACAGAAGTTGCTCAGGTAGTGCAGCTCATCCAGGATGGCACATCAATGCGAGCTGTGGCAAGAAGGTCTGCTGTGTCTGTCAGCATAGTGTCCAGAGGCTGGAAGTGCTACCAGGAGACAGGCCAGTACACCAGGAGACGTGGAGGGGGCCGTAGGAGGGGGAAAAAAACAGCAGCAGGACAGCTACCTCCGCTTTTGTGCAAGGAGAAACAGGAGGAGCACTGCCAGAGCCCTGCAAAATGACCTCCAGCAGGCCACAAATGTGCATGTGTCTGCACAAACGTTTAGAAACCGACTCCATGAGGGTGGTATGAGGGCCAGACGTCCACAGATGGGGGTTGTGCTCACAGCCCAACACCATGCAGGACACTTGGCATTTGCCACAGAACACCAGGATTGGCAAAGTCGCCACTGGCGCCCTGTGCTCTTCACAGTTGAAAGCAGGTTCACACTGAGCACATGTGACAGACGTGACAGTCTGGAGACGCCGTGGAGAGCGATCTGCTGCCTGCAACATCCTTCAGCATGACCGGTTTGGCAGTGGGTCGGTAACGGTGTGGGGTGGCATTTCTTTGGAGGGCCACACAGCCCTCCATGTGCTCGCCAGAGGTAGCCTGACTGCCATTAGGTACCGAGGTGAGATCCTCAGACCCCTTGTGAGACCATATGCTGGTGCGGTTGGCCCTGGGTTCCTCCTAATGCAGGACAATGCCAGACCTCATGTGGCTGGAGTGTGTCAGCAGTTCCTGCAAGATGAAGGCATTGAAGCTATGGACTGGCCTGTCCGTTCCCCAGACCTGAATCCGATTGAGCACATCTGAGACATCATGTCTCGCTCCCTCCACCAACGTCACGTTGCACCACAGACTGTCAGGAGTTGGCGGATGCTTTAGTCCAGGTCTGGGAGGAGATCCCACAGGAGACCATCCGCAACCTCATCAGGAGCATGCCCAGGCGTTGTAGGGAGGTCATACAGGCACGTGGAGGCCACACAGAATCCTGAGCCTCATTTTGACTTGTTTTAAGGACATTACATCAAAGTTGGATCAGCCTGTAGTGTGTTTTTCCACTTTAATTTTGGGGGTGACTCCTAATCCAGGCCTCCATTGGTTAATAAATTTGAGTTCCATTGATGATTTTTGTGTGATTTTGTGGTCAGCACATTCAACTTTGTACAGAACAAAGTATTCAGTGAGAATATTTCATTCATTCAGATCTAGGATGTGTTATTTGAGTGTTCCCTTTATTTTTTTGAGCAGTGTACATTCGGATACATAGATCGGACACATCTCTGAAATGTATGTAATGAGCAGGTCAACAAACATGAAAAAAAAAAAAATCTATAAATCTCACAGATGCCTGAAAGGGGTGGTTCAATATGCAAATTGATTATCATCCTAAATCCTTATCTATTTAATGCTATACTCAAAACTATTTTCTAATATACTTTTATTCAAAATTCCCTATCCTTCCCTAACTGCACTATGTACCTGCTTTTCTTTCTTTCCCCCACTTCCTTTTTGATGAGGCTTTGAGAATCCAAGTGCATACTGGGATACTAAAGTTAAGCATCATCAGGGTGCAGAGGCTGAGGTCACTGCCGCAGCCATTGTACATCCCTGAAATGAACAGTCAGTGACGCTCGTGTCAGGAGCTGAGCTAGTCCCTGCTCTGTCACTGTGTGATGTGCACAATGACAGTGTGCTTTCTCGCCAGCTCAGATCAGCAGTAACGAGCTGGCAAGAGAGCACACTGTCAGTGCACGTTTTAAAACGAATACCAGGCGTGCAGAAACCAGTGCCGCACTTGCGAAGCAGCGCTAGACTCTGCATGTCAGGTATTCTGATAACACGCACTGACAGTGCACTCTATTGCCAGCTTGTTATGGCTGATCTGAGCCGGCAAGAGAGCACGCTGTCATTGTGCATATCGCACAGGGGGCAAAGGCTGCGATAGTGAAGGATAGAGAATTTTTAATTAAAGTATATTAGAAATAATTTAGATTATTGCATTAAATAGATAGGGATATAGGATGAAAATGAATTTGTATGTCGGACACCCCCTTTAACGAATACCATCAGCCATATAGACCAAACATTTTTTTTTCTTTCTAGGTGGTTCAAGAATCTATTGAATTGGTATAATGACAAATTGTGGAATTTAAGGGCTAACACACCTCTGGATAACAAACAGATACAGTATAGATAGATCACATGAGGCCATTATATTCACAGTGAATACCTGAAGCCGGAGGAAGATCTGAGTAAATGGCTCCATTCGGACTAGATAGGATGCTACAATCATAGCGGAGCTATAATGAGTCCCGTAGTGATAAGCTGGTGTCTCTCCTGTGTAAATAAAACATGACAGTGATGCAAACAAGGAAGGGTTTACAAGGATGTATATACCTGAAAAAATTATTTGTCAGTAAAAGCCAATATCTCTCAGTCAGTGTTTTGAATAGGTATAATTAGTAAACTTTGCAAATACAGATTGAAATTAAGAATTCACTCAGGGACCAACACAACAAGAAAAACTTGTATTGATAGAAAAAAAAATATAGCGATTACAGAGTAACTAAACTTTCCGGCTCATTTTTTATATTTAACAGCCACTGGTCCTCGGACCCCCGAGAAGTGCACAACTTCAGTCTGAGCATGCACACAGAGCATGGTACAGATACCAAGTTTATGCTTCTATTGAATTGGTACTCGGGCCTTGACCAATAATACTTGCTTTATTCTATTACCACCAAAATTTGTGCTTCCCAGTGTTAAGTTAGACTTAAAGGGTTTAAAGAACCTCATCAAAAAACATTGTGACTCTTGTCTATAGTTTGTCTCTGGCATTGCATTCCAGTTATAATGAAGTGAATGGAGCAGAGCTACAATACGACAAGTCACCGCCTATGGACAAGAGTGGTACTGTTTCTGGAGAAGAGTAGTTATATTATTCTAACCTCTTGCAACACCTTTAAGGAATATGACTACATGTTAACTGTATGATCTACTCAATCCCAAGTGACAATCTGATTTCTTGGTATATGAGGCTGAATGTATGAAAACGGTGTCAAAGGAAACAACAACTAGAGACTGCGAATAATCATCTTATGCGCTTTACAAAATGAAGGTTTAGGCTGTGTGCCCACGTAGCGTTTTTCAAGCGTTTTTGATGTGGAATTTCCGCAGCGTAAACGCTTGAAAAACGCATGTATATCCGCACCCCATGGTCCCCAATGGGATTCCGCAAGTTCTATGCACATGCTGCGGATTTTTCCGCAGCGTTTATGCCGCGTTCAAAAATCCGCAGCATGTCATTTAATTTTGAGTTTCCGCAAGCGGAATTGCCTTTGTCCAATGCATAAAAAACGCAAGGCAATTCCGCATGTGGAAAACGCGTGATAAACGCGCGAAAAATGCGCGATAAACGCGTGCGGAATTCCGCATGCGTTTTTCCGGGAGAGGACTTGCATTTATGCAGCAGAAATTTTCTGCTTCATAAATGCAACGTGGGCACATAGCCTAAATGCTAACCATTTCTATGACATGGGTCTATCTTTACAATGGCTAATTCATAGCATACCATGAACAGAACTGGTATATGTGTAGGCAAGTCTCTTCACCAGTGGCGTAAATAAAGTCCAACAGACTCCAGTGCAAGATATGTCCCTTATCCTGGGCCCCATCCTGGTAATATGTCCCCTAACCTGGGCTCCATCCTGGTATATATATCCCCCCATCCTGGTATATATATATCCCTCGTTCTGCCGCTGTTCTTTAATGCATAGAAAAAAATAAACCATTATACTCTCCTCTTCTGAAGCCGGCAGCTGACTTCACAATGCAAGTGAAGGGAGCGCATGACGTCACTGCCTTGCGCCCCCAGCCATCTGCACGCTGGCGTCAGCTGCTGGCCTCTGATTGGCCAGCAGCGTATATTGCCGCGCATGGACCCAAAGGTACACTTCAACTGGATGTGCGTCCGGGGTAGTTACGTCCCTGCTCTTCACATAGTTTAGGTGAGATACAGCAACAAAAAATTCCAATGTTTATCTCATAAAGATTATCTATCAAAGCCAAATAGAGATTTATATTAAAATTACTATTTTATTAATATTATATTAAAAAATATTAAAAAATGTTATTCAAAAAGAGACACCACAAACTAGAAAAATTTAGTTTAGGACAATACTGGATACATATATAATCAAATAATATCCAAATTTATCATTAGATCCATAGTATAAAGTAGACAACAAAACAATAGCCTCTAGAACCTTCTATAATCAAAAAATATTAGCTTGCGTACTTAATAGCCACTCTATTAAACAGCCATCCCTTTGGCTGGTCCTTCAGTTCAATGTGACCTATTCCCATTCAGTCCAAAGGGATAATATCTCACAATATCAGTGGCTTTTTACTCCCCCAATTCATGTATTATTAATGGATCCTCAAGCAATGGACAAAATAGGATGCCATACATAGAAATCAGATACATATATATTCATGAACAAACTCAATTACTCGTGCTTTTGTTTTACAGTGATCAGTGGTCTCTCTAATGCTACGTATAATATAATATAAATCAATGATCAGGGGATATATCAACAGTGGTCCCATGTATTTGATTTGTTTCCATGCGGTATAGTATTATCAATCATGTATCCACATATATATAAATAAATAGACAAAGATGCTAGACCACATACTTTTGAAAGAGACTGAGTATTGCACATGTATCCATCCGAATTTAATGTGCCTATATTTCAGACTCTGTATGTAAATAGGCAAGATCTTCAACCATCTAGTTCATCTTATTAAACTCAAAGTATGGAAAGATCTCACCTGAGAAGTAAATGCTGGTCCACCATGTCAGTCTTTTCAGCAATCTGGATTCAGACAGGGAATAAAACATCAATCACCTGACCCTATACCCCAGAACTCCTGCCCTTACAAAGACAGTCCACAGCTGACCCTATGTTGGCACCACATGATGATCCCTATGCACCTCCATAGTTTAGGCGAGACTCTACAATGGTGTAGGTGTAGGCAAGACTTTTGACACAGGATCTATAAATTTGCTGTTACAAAAACGCACCATTGGGATCTTCCCAATCCTTATAACGCTTCTTATACTGTGCCAATCGATCGTCAGTCTGTGCTCCCATTGGCTTGGCAAGGTTTCGAAAAGTCTTGTGGTTTGTCAAGTCCAGTTCCTGCAAAAAAAGATTAAAAGAAAAGCTTACATCAATAATTAAAAGTAGATTTTCTAAAATATTTCAAATGTTAAGTAGGCAAAAAGATACGAAAACTCACAAGTTTATTACAAGCAGGATTAAATCCTAACTTGTGGTATGTATTTGCCTCATGATATCTCTAATGTTCATATAAATAATCTACATAATATACAAGGCTGCATAAAACACAACACCGCATACAAGACTTTTTATAATCTATTCCGTTATCTCGGTATAAAAGCTTCCACATCCCAAATGGTGACAACCACCGACATCATCTGATTGGGACGATCAGCCATCCTTGTCAGTTCTAGCAGTTTGATGGTTATGGGAATACAATTATGAACCATAAAGCTCAGGATAAGAACGCAGAGAATTTTCTCCAGTCTAGACAATATGATGTGTGTTAGAACTCTCCTGTTAGGTTTTTTCTATCTTGCTGGTCACATGACCGTTTTTGCCTATTTAATCCTGCTCCGCCCTCCTGGCCTTGCTGGACTTCATTGTAATTTCTACTCTTAAGTTAGCCTGGTGCTTAGTTACCTTTCTCAGTCTGTTTAGCTTGGTCTTCGGACCTTTATGTTCTATGTTGTGTGTTTGTCTTTTACTGCTACAATTTCTGCTAGGAGGTGCCCAACTTTATCCCAGTCCCTAGTTCTTGTAGGGATCCCTCCCTTGCATCTATAGGTCTTCGTACAGACTAGCCGAGGACTTTAGCGGGTCTGATCGCAGGATCAGGTTCCCCGTTACATCGTAGGGATCTAGCTTAGTTCTATTGTAGGGACAGATCTCCTTTCTTTCCTTAGTGCTTGTAGCAGATCATAACAGTCAGTACAGCCCAAAAAATATCTCTAAGGAAAGACTTCCAGTTTCCATCATGGTGTCGGTTCAGGATTTGGCTCAACGCCTGCAGGGACTCTCTCTGGAGGTGGCCGAGCTCCAACAACACGTGAGTAGCTGTTCTGGAGCACATTTTGTGGAGCCAAAGGTACGTTTGCCTGATTTATTCTTTGGTGATCAACAGGAATTTTTTTCCTTTAAAAATGCTTGTTTTTTGTATTTTCGTTTGAGACCCAGATCCTCTGGTGATGAATCACAGCGCATAGGGTTCATAATGTCATTTTTGCGCAAAGAACCTCAGGGATGGGCCTTTTCTCTCCAACCTAGTGATCCATGCTTTAGATCAGTGGAAAGTTTTTTTTCTGCTTTGGGTTTGTTGTATGATGATCCTGATCGTGTCTCATCAGCTGAGACTGAATTAAGACATTTGAGGCAGGGATCAGGTAATGTGGAAAAATATTGTTCTCACTTCCGTCGGTGGTCCGCCCAGGTGGAGTGGAACGGTTCAACTTTGAAAAGTTTGTTTCTTGCGGGGCTAGGTGAAAGGGTTAAGGATTTGCTGATTGCTTATCCCACACCTGGAAACTTGCAGGAGGCTATGCAATTAGCTATACGGGTGGACAGGAGACTGCGTGCAAGGGTTAATGAGAGTAAATCCTTTGCCATGTCAGCTCCGAGTCTTGAGAGGGTCTGTACTGACATTGGAGAGCCAATGGAGATCGGGGCGATGGCACCCCGCTCTCAGGAAAAAGACCGCAGATCTTCTGAAGGTTTGTGCTTTTATTGCGGAAAATCTGATCATTTTATTAAGAACTGTGTACTTCGTATGAACAAAGAAAAAAAAAAGGTCAGTTACGCCCGTATTGCCTGTTTAAATTCTAAGGGGGTATTTCTTTCTGCTTCCAGACTTGTCAGAGCGTTTCACAAGAGGTTTCCTGATAAGCCTGGGCCTAGGGGATCCGGAGGATTCTCATAGAAGAGGGGGTACTGTTAGAACTCTCCTGTTAGGTTTTTTCTATCTTGCTGGTCACATGACCTTGTTTGCCTATTTAATCCTGCTCCGCCCTCCTGGCCTTGCTGGACTTCATTGTAATTTCTACTCTTAAGTTAGCCTGGTGCTTAGTTACCTTTCTCAGTCTGTTTAGCTTGGTCTTCGGACCTTTATGTTCTATGTTGTGTGTTTGTCTTTTACTGCTACAATTTCTGCTAGGAGGTGCCCAACTTTATCCCAGTCCCTAGTTCTTGTAGGGATCCCTCCCTTGCATCTATAGGTCTTCGTACAGACTAGCCGAGGACTTTAGCGGGTCTGATCGCAGGATCAGGTTCCCCGTTACATCGTAGGAATCTAGCTTAGTTCTATTGTAGGGACAGATCTCCTTTCTTTCCTTAGTGCTTGTAGCAGATCATAACACTGTGTGCTAAATCCATCAGCGAAGCAATCTCACTTGTCTTTGCTACAATGTATCAGTATATTTACAATGTGTGAAGTACAGGCGTGAAATGACATTTCAAGCACCACTCTAGCGCTGAAATAATAAAAAAAACAGTGTAGTGATATCACTAATCCATGTTCCTTTCCCCTAGTAATATGCTTACCAGACTCTGTATTCAGCTCTTCCCAGGACAACTCCGGTTCCATGACGCCATCTTGTGACTGCAACTTCTGACTGACCGGAAGTCAGAGCTAACGGTCACAAGCTCTCAGTGTAAGTCTATGGGAGCCTCATTCTGTCTATCAGACTTACATTGAGTAGTGACTTCTGGTTCGGCCAGCAACCACTGGAGTGATCCGGTAGGTCATAACCTGCAGAAGACGACCGGAGCAGTGCCGATAACAGATGAAGACTGTGGCTGGTAAGTATAATGCTAGGGGCAGGGAACTTAACACCACCCAAAGCGTAGATTAAAAAAAAACACTTGAGTGGTGCTTTCAAGATGCAGTATTCAAGTGGTCCCTATGTAAACGATGGAGGAGTTACCATGTCCGTTAATGCATGCGTGCAAGGCCTGGTTCACACCTCATTAGAGCCTTCCATATGATATATACTTTGGAAGGAATTCTTCATGTGTATCTCTAATGGAAAGCTCTAAGATATGTCTCTATGAAATAAACAGCATAGTTTTCTTTTCTACACTTTCTTACATAGTAAAAAAAAGTATATTTATATACACTGGCCCAAAGGAAGCCAAAAAAACACTTTTAGGTTTTGTCGAGTAAATAGAGCTTTATGAATATGTTTCCCATATACTCCATAAGCTTTTCGAAGCAAATACACCAAGTGTCGGGCAATAATGTGGTGTAAACAGGCTGACGTGTTCAGAAGGCGAGATCTGTTACTGTTCCCATATCAATTGTTTAGGAAGGTTTGTGATAGAGTCTTGAAACAAAAGATTTATCAGTTTAACAAGCCACAATTACCTCAGAGTCATAATCTGCCAGGATCCATGGGAAGACGGGGTACTGCATGAGATCATTGTATGACCGGCCTGCCAGGGTGTTTAAGTGCATCAAATACTGGAAATTGCTGATTTCTCCTCTCTGAATGGACACAGGAGACAAGGATTAGACACACACCAGAGAGGCGAACATTCATTCTCACTGATTTTATGGAGCTTATCTCTGAGGTGTTGCTGGGGTGAAATGAGGTACAAATAACATGCCAGCCATGAGCACAGATTTCTGGGCCATGCTGGGCAGTGATTTGTAGGAATACAAGCTGTATCAAGCATTAGCTCCAAACAAAACCCCAGGGTTCTCAAGAAAACAAGTAGAAAAGAAAAGAAAGACTAAAGACATACACAGTAAGGGACCAGTATCCGTAAGGTGCCGGATCAGGAACTCACTAAAGCACACATGGCAAACTCTGGAATTTGGCCCTCAGGGTGATTATATTTGGCCCATGACGCCATATGGAGGACTATGTGGGGCCCATTATTCTGTATGGAGGACTATGTAGAGCCCATTATTCTGTACGGAGGACTATGTGGAGCCCATTATTCTGTATGGAGGACTATGTGGGACCCATTATTCTGTATGGAGGACTATGTAGAGCCCATTATTCTGTATGGAGGACTATGTGGGACCCATTATTCTGTATGGAGGACTATGTGGAGCCCATTATTCTGTACGGAGGACTATGTGGAGCCCATTATTCTGTACGGAGGACTATGTGGAGCCCATTATTCTGTATGGAGGACTATGTAGAGCCCATTATTCTGTACGGAGGACTATGTGGAGCCCATTATTCTGTATGGAGGACTATGTGGGACCCATTATTCTGTATGGAGGACTATGTGGAGCCCATTATTCTGTATGGAGGACTATGTGGAGCCCATTATTCTGTATGGAGGACTATGTAGAGCCCATTATTCTGTACGGAGGACTATGTGGGGCCCATTATTCTGTATGGAGGACTATGTAGAGCCCATTATTCTGTACGGAGGACTATGTGGAGCCCATTATTCTGTATGGAGGACTATGTGGGACCCATTATTCTGTATGGAGGACTATGTGGAGCCCATTATTCTGTACGGAGGACTATGTGGAGCCCATTATTCTGTACGGAGGACTATGTGGGGACATTATTCTGTATGGAGGACTATGTGGGGACATTATTCTGTATGGAGGACTATGTGGGGCCCATTATTCTGTATGGAGGACTATGTGGGGCCCATTATTCTCTATGGAGGACTATGTGGAGCCCATTATTCTGTACGGAGGACTATGTGGGGACATTATTCTGTATGGAGGACTATGTGGGGCCCATTATTCTGTATGGAGGACTATGTGGAGCCCATTATTCTGTATGGAGGACTATGTGGGGCCCATTATTCTGTATGGAGGACTATGTGGAGCCCATTATTCTGTATGGAGGACTATGTGGGGCCATTATTCTGTATGGAGGACTATGTGGGGCCCATTATTCTGTATGGAAGACTATGTGGAGCCCATTATTCTGTATGGAGGACTATGTGGAGCCCATTATTCTGTATGGAGGACTATGTGGGGCCCATTATTCTGTATGGAAGACTATGTGGGGCCCATTATACTGTGTGGAGGGCTGTGTGGGGCCCATTATACTGTGTGGAGGACTATGTGGGGCCCATTATACTGTGTGGAGGGCTGTGTGGGGCCCATTATACTGTGTGGGGCCAATTATTCTGAATGGAGGACTATGTGGGGCCCATTATACTGTGTGGAGGGCTGTGTGGAGATCACAGTTAAGCATCATACTGTGTTGGGGTCCCATGCTTTGCCAGGGAAGTTGAGGGGGGGGTACAGTAGGGTCATCATACAATACGTGTGGAGGGATCATACTGTGTTTGGGGGCACTTTTGTTGGTATCATACTTTATGGGGACAATGAAAGGGCAATCTAGGGGCTTCAATAAGAGGAAAATTAGTCTAAGAGCTGCAAAGTTGTGAGATATGCTCCTCTGTGACCCCACTGAATTTTAAGGTTTTTTCTTTATTTTAATTCTCTACCATGATATGTGACGTGCCGAATTAAAATCTCACAGAGGTACTTTTTTTTTTTTTTTTTTTTATTAGTGCCATAGATCCATAGAATATGAATCCTAATATGACTGTTTGCATCCTCTTGCAAAATTCTATATTATATTATCTCTGCTGGACAATAAAATGCTTCATTAATATATTGTGATTTATTTATCATCTCAACAACAAAATGCTACCATAATGTGCTTTCATTTTACCTCCCATCTCTGTGTAACAGACTTTTCTCCGACTAAAGTGCTGAGAAGCCCAGACCTAAAATACAGAGGAAAACACAAGATACATAATGCAATTTATATGAACAATTCTTACATGACTAATAGTAATTAGACACTATTCACATTTCTTTTTTTCCTGGAGTAAAATATTTTGAAAAGTTGCAAATTTTTGAGCACATTTTGCGACTATTGGCGGTGTCATGCCAATCCTGGCCAGCTCCACCATAGTGGGTGGAGTATACAGAGGTCGTGGCAGTACCCATCTGGCCAACACACCACTTTAGTGACGCAACTCACGCCAGAAATGTTACTTTGGTCCCTAATATTTTTGGCAAGGTGCACACCACAGAGAAGATGCGCCAAATTTATGAGGTGACATGCGCCTGTTAATGAATTTGGCGCATTCTACTCCAGTATAATGTACAACGCCAG
Source organism: Phyllobates terribilis (assembly GCF_046119375.1). NCBI lineage: Eukaryota > Metazoa > Chordata > Amphibia > Anura > Dendrobatidae > Phyllobates > Phyllobates terribilis. The sequence goes on from NW_027362761.1 coordinate 808,461,623, forward strand.
TCTTAAGGAACCGGGCCCAACGTTTTTACAGAAATGGCCACATGTGCAGAAAAGAGCAACACAAGTGTAGCCATATTGGTTGGCACTTTTGAAATAACATCTTTGTATCTTTACTATCGCTTTGTTATTGATTTGGCATTGGATATCATTTTCTGAAAAGCTAATTAAAAAGTGACAAACAAAAGTCCACTGCAACAGAACATATGATAATGTTGCTGGAAAAAATATCAACTTTGGCTTTCACTGATTTACTAACATATGCATTTTGTATGTTATAGGTGGAAATGCTCTTTATCAAACATCAGCACCAGTTAACCTACTTGTTGACAGCTTCCAAGAAGCAAGTGTTTTTTCAACACTACCCAAATCTGCAAAAATATGTATAATAGCACCTTGCTTAGACAGCTATTAAGAAGATTAACAAACTAGAAAACATTCATGCATTTATGTTCTTAAATCTGTTCTTTATTGGAAGAAGCCTGCGAGCGTGCAGTAATTTGCAGTGATGAATACAACAACTTTTGTTTGGCCTCTTCATTTTTTTTCCCTGACAATATAATTAGCGGCTTTCCAATATAATTGCAGCAAACGAAGAACTTAATGATTGCACTGACAGACAAAGGAACACGTCTTTATGCTTTTAATGTGAAGCTTTGGGGCTTTATACACAGTTTCAAAGCATCACTTTTTTCTTTGTCTTTATCTTAATATAGTGCATAATAGAACGATCCCATGCCTTATATTCCCTATGTAGTAACCACAATATTTAAAGCCAGCTTCTTAAAATTAGAATATTTAAAAATGTTATAGTAGCCATCATGACAAGATGATATATATCTATATGTATCTCTAATAGAAAAAAATAAAAAAAAAATTTATATATATATATATTTATATATATATATATATATATATATATATATATATATATATATATATATATATATATATATATATATATATACATATACATACACACATACATACATACACTGCTCAAAAAAATAAAGGGAACACTTAAACAACAGAATATAACTCCAAGTAAATCAAACTTCTGTGAAATCAAACTTTCCACTAAAGAAGCTACACTGATTGACAATCAATTTCACATGCTGTTGTGCAAATGGAATAGATAATAGATGGAAATTATTGGCAATTATCAAGACACACTCAATAAAGGAGTGGTTCTGCAGATGGGGACCACAGACCACATCTCAGTACCAATGCTTTCTGACTGATATTTTGGTCACTTTTGAATGTTGGTTGTGCTTTCACACTCGTGGTAGCGTGAGACGGACTCTACAACCCACAGAAGTTGCTCAGGTAGTGCAGCTCATCCAGGATGGCACATCAATGCGAGCTGTGGCAAGAAGGTTTGCTGTGTCTGTCAGCATAGTGTCCAGAGGCTGGAGGCGCTACCAGGAGACAGGCCAGTACACCAGGAGACGTGGAGGGGGCCGTAGGAGGGCAACAACCCAGCAGCAGGACGCTACCTTCGCCTTTGTGCAAGGAGGAACAGGAGGAGCACTGCCAGAGCCCTGCAAAATGACCTCCAGCAGGCCACAAATGTGCATGTGTCTGCACAAATGGTTAGAAACCGACTCCATGAGGGTGGTATGAGGGCCCGACGTCCACAGATGGGGGTTGTGCTCACAGCCCAACACCGTGCAGGACGCTTGGCATTCGCCACAGAACAACAGGATTGGCAAAGTCACCACTGGCGCCCTGTGCTCTTCACAGATGAAAGCAGGTTCACACTGAGCACATGTGACAGACGTGACAGAGTCTGGAGACGCCGTGGAGAGCGATCTGCTGCCTGCAACATCTTTCAGCATGACCGGTTTGGCAGTGGGTCAGTAATGGTGTGGGGTGGCATTTCTTTGGAGGGCCGCACAGCCCTCCATGTGCTCGCCAGAGGTAGCCTGACTGCCATTAGGTACAGAGATGAGATTCTCAGACCCCTTGTGAGACCATATGCTGGTGCGGTTGGCCCTGGGTTCCTCCTAATGCAGGACAATGCCAGACCTCATGTGGCTGAAGTGTGTCAGCAGTTCCTGCAAGATGAAAGCATTGAAGCTATCGACTTGCCCGCCCGTTCCCCAGACCTGAATCTGATTGAGCACATCTGGGACATCATGTCTCTCTCCATCCACCAAAGTCACATTGCACCACAGACTGTCCAGGAGTTGGTGGATGCTTTAGTCCAGGTCTATGAGGAGATCCCACAGGAGACCATCCGCAAACTCATCAGGAGCATGCTCAGGCGTTGTAGGGAGGTCATACAGGCACGTGGAGGCCGAACACAATACTGAGCCTCATTTTGACTTGTTTTAAGGACATTACATCAAAGTTGGATCAGCCTGTAGTGTGTTTTTCCACTTTAATTTTGGGGGTGACTCCAAATCCAGGCCTCCATTGGTTAATAAATTTGATTTCCATTGATGATTTTTGTGTGATTTTGTTGTCAGCACATTCAACTTTGTACAGAACAAAGTATTCAATGAGAATATTTCATTCATTCAGATCCTGGATGTGTTATTTGAGTGTTATCTTTACTTTTTTTGAGCAGTATATTATATATATATATATATATATATATATATATATATATATATATATATATATATATATATATATACACACACACACACACACACACAGTACAGACCAAAAGTTTGGACACACCTCATTTAAAGAATTTTCTGTATTTTCATGACTATGAAAATTGTACATTCACACTGAAGGCATCAGAACTATGAATTAACACATGTGGAATTATATACTTAACAAAAAAGTGTGAAACAACTGAAAATATGTCTTATATTCTAGGTTCTTCAAAGTAGCCACCTTTTGCTTTGATGACTGCTTTGCACACTCTTGGCATTCTCTTGATGAGCTTCAAGAGGTAGTCACCGGAAATGGTCTTCCAACAATCTTGAAGGAGTTCCCAGAGATCCTTAGCACTTGTTGGCCCTTTTGCCTTCACTCTGCGGTCCAGCTCATCCCAAACCATCTTGATTGGGTTCAGGTCTGGTGACTGTGGAGGCCAGGTCATCTGGCGTAGCACCCCATCACTCTCCTTCTTGGTCAAATAGCCCTTACACAGCCTGGAGGTGTGTTTGGGGTCGTTGTCCTGTTGAAAAATAAATGATGGTCCAACTAAACGCAAACCAGATGCAATAGCATGCCGCTGCAAGATGCTGTGGTAGCCATGTTGGTTCAGTATGCCTTCAATTTTGAATAAATCCCCAACAGTGTCACCAGCAAAGCACCCCCACACCATCACACCTCCTCCTCCATGCTTCACGGTGGGAACAAGGCATGTAGAGTCCATCCGTTCACCTTTTCTGCGTCGCACAAAGACACGGTGGTTGGAACCAAAGATCTCAAATTTGGACTCATCAGACCAAAGCACAGATTTCCACTGGTCTAATGTCCATTCCTTGTGTTGTTTAGCCCAAACAAGTCTCTTCTGCTTGTTGCCTGTCCTTAGCAGTGGTTTCCTAGCAGCTATTTTACCATGAAGGCCTGCTGCACAAAGTCTCCTCTTAACAGTTGTTGTAGAGATGAGTCTGCTGCTAGAACTCTGTGTGGCATTGACCTGGTCTCTAATCTGAGCTGCTGTTAACCTGCTATTTCTGAGGCTGGTGACACAACACAACTGATGGTCCCAACCCCATTTACAAGGCAAGAAATCCCACTTATTAAACCTGACAGGGCACACCTGTGAAGTGACTACCTCTTGAAGCTCATCAAGACAATGCCAAGAGTGTGCAAAGAAGTCATCAAAGCAAAAGGTGTCTACTTTGAAGAACCTAGAATATAAGATATATTTTCAGTTGTTTCACACTTTTTTGTTAAGTATATAATTCCACATGTGTTAATTCATAGTTTTGATGCCTTCAGTGTGAATGTACAATTTTCATAGTCATGAAAATACAGAAAAATCTTTAAATGAGAAGGTGTGTCTAAACTTTTGGTCTGTACTGTGTATATATATATATATATATATATATATATATATATATATATATATATAGATAGATAGATAGATAGATAGATAGATAGATAGATATACAGTACAGACCATCTTTCCTTCAACTTTTACCAAGTTTCCTGTGCCTTTGTAGCTCACACATCCCCAAAACATCAGCGATCCACCTCCGTGCTTTACTGTAGGAATAGTGTTCCTTTCATCATAGGTCTTGTTGACCTCTCTCCAAATGTAACGTTTATGGTTGTGGCCAAAAAGTTAAATTTTGGTCTCATCACTCCAAATTACCTTGTTCCAGAAGTTTTGAGGCTTGTCTCTGTGCTGTTTGGCATATTGTAGGTGAGATACTTTGTGGCATTTGCGCAGTAATGACTTTCTACTGGTGACTCGACCATGCAGCCCAATTTTCTTCAAGTGCCTCCTTATTGTGCATCTTGTAACAGCCACACCGCTAGTTTTCAGAGAGTCCTGAATTTCAGCTGATGTTATTTGTGGGTTTTTCTTTGCATCCAGAACAATTTTCCTGGCAGTTGTGGCCGAAATTTTTGCTAGCCTACCTGACCGTGATTTGGTTTTTACAGGGTCCCTGATTTTCCATTTGTTAATCACAGTTTGAACGCTGTTGACTGGAATTATCAATTCCTTCGTATTTTTTTGTATCCCTTTCCTGTGTTATATAGTACAGATCCATTGACAATTCTTTTTGCTTTCCCCATGACTCACAATCCAGAAGCATCAGTGGATGGATGAAAGATGCAAGAGTCTGTCTGGATCCCAGAAACTCACTCAGCTTTTATGCACACATACTGATAACAAGCAAACAGGTCACAGGTGAGGATGTTACCTTTAGCAGCCATTCAAACCCATTTGTGTCAAATTCTGTGCATGTTATCAGGCCAAAATCACCAGGGTATGTGAACTTTTGATCAGGATCATTTGGATGTTTTTGGTTGTCATTAAGATTTAAAAAGAGAAGACACAGTAGTTTGACAATAAATGGCTTCACCCAACCAATAACCATGAGTGGAGAAAAAAGTTTTTTGTTATCATTCATATTCTCTGAAATAAGGCCAAAAAAGGAAAAATTCTGCCGGGGTACGTAAATTTTTTAGCACAACTGTATATATCTATATATAGACACACTATATCTATCTATATATCTATCTATCTATATCTATATATAAAATGATACAGTCCCAAGAATACCCGGTAGCTGTCTGTTTGTCTCTAAAAAAAAGAGCCTCCAACACAAGAAACACATAGCCTAAAACACAGATTTATTAATTCTAGCAGCACTCGGTAGTACACAGAAAAAGTGGAACAGTTGTCAATTGCAACAAACGCACCCAATCAGGTTCTAGTTTTTATATCCCAAAAAGCCTTTGAAGAATAAGAGCTGGAATCTGATTGGGGACTATAAGAATCTCTTGTTAGGGTCAGATAGTAACATAGTAAGAGATAACAGTGAAGTGAATAATAGAATACAGCTTTATAATGTAATCAGTGATGTTTTATCTGTAATATTACTCATATTAATGTGCAATGTTTACATAGTATAAAAGGGCACGAACAAATATATTACCCTTGCTCCACACTGGTATTCGGACGCTGCCCTGAAACGGACTCGGAGCTGTCAGTCAAAGATGGCACCACTGCCAAAAACCTGCGTTGTGGGAAAAAAAGGGACCAGATTAGTTGTATGTTAAAAGTCATCCATTTCACCAGCATTAGAATGGCCACCAATTATGTGCTTTACTTGTACATTTCTATATCAAACGGAACCTGACAGCTGACACATGCTGCCCGATCTAGGTGCAGCATGTATCAGATACTTGCCATATGATTTCAGAAAAAACATAGTTTGAAAGCAGTCAGAGACCGACCCGTATGGCTGACTATGTAATTTCCCGACACCTTCTCCCGCCCATTTACCTTGCGTAAGAGGTCAGTACATGAGTGCTTGTATGAACTGAGTGAACTGTCACTCCAGAGGAGAGGGCAGGAGATACAGCCAGGGACTTGCCTGTCCAACTAGTCTACAGTGCACCTCGGTCCCCGGCGGCTTTTAAAGTTCACTATAAAAAAGGGAATACTCTCCTCCAGTACCAACAAGTGGCAGCACCAGCTACATGGGGGGCTGATAAGCCTAAAATTTTAGCAGATTGCTACTGCCCAAAGCACACGAACAATACAAGATTCATATTGTGCCTGACAAGAATCAAATGCTTTATTTCATGGCTGTTCAGACTCACCTCTGGTAAACTTTGTTCCGAACTCCCTTTTGAAAAGCCAGTAAATAATTGCGTCCATCAGCTGAAAAGACTTCAACAGCAATTGGCTACAATGAGACAAATTAAAAAGTAGCATAGTTTGACTGCACAGATCTGATGTGAACGTGTCAGTGTCATGTCGGTATCTAGACATTGGTCATACAATCATGCTCCTGGTTAAATCATTGGTATGATAGAGAAAATGTACTTTCAAAAGAACCGTGCTCACTCCTCCAGTCATCTTGGAGGTGCTGCAGGGGAACTAGCCACAGTATCTTCACTGCTAGCCCACTGAGCCTTGATCTGCATGTGCAGCTGTCGGGCTGCATGTCAGACAGAGCAACAATCAAAGCGGAGAGTGTGTACTAGCAGAGAGGAGACCGTAACTAGTCTATGCTGCAACACCAGCCATTTGACATGCCCTGGTTTATGTACCTACATGGCAGCATCAAAGATATTGTGAAGAGGTTTTATTGCCCATCCCACAATTATAATCTGTAGTAGGCCCAATATCCCCAATCCAGCGCTGTCACCAAACAAGGAGGTTAAGCCATCTCCCGTTTTCCATCTTCCTGCTATTCTGGTGGCCTACTGGAACGATCAGATCCTTGATCTGTAAAAAAGTTTTCCATGTTTGAAAAACCTTTTTTTGGAGAACTTATCTAACATTTGTGGTCTTTAAAACCGCTTAAGAGCAGGTGATCCATGATTCTATTATATGCCGACACCTTTTGGTAACTTCAGGGATTAATACCATACTATCTATGGTTGGTTTAAGGATGTTCAGAAGCTCAGCAAGGCCCTACTCCACCACCCTCGCTCTCACTTTCCTATAATGTTAGTACACTGTGATGGACATGAGGGTCTCACCTCGCTCCCATCCTCTAAAACATGGAAAGTTAGTAAATCATTTATTTATCCTGTCCCAAGATATTATGGAGTGCTGACATGGACCAGTGCTACCTTGGTGGGTCACTTAAAGTTTTACTATAAGGTATCCTCTGCCTTGATTGTTCCTGGTCATTTGTCAACATTCCTTTTTTGACAAATGATGCCTACCTCACAAAAGGACATCAGTTTTTCTGAAACTATACGTCCTATACTATGGATATATTTTAGGATATACATTAATTAAAAAAAAAAAAATCTGTCAGCAGGTTTTTGCCTCTATATCATGATGCTCGGATTATGTGGCAGAGACCCCCGATTCCAGTGAGGTGTCACTTACTAGGCTGCTTGCTGTAGTTTTGATAAAACCATTATGTTATCAGCAGGAGATTATCACTACAAGACTAGTAAATCTAAAGCCATGTCGTTCTCCATATTCATGAGTGCATTGTAACCCCACCCCCACCATTCTGCCTATGCACAGTGTACACAATAAGCTGCCAATCAGTGGTGTGGGTGGGGTTATATAGGGATCAGCATTCAGAGAACTGCTAGATCTGCAGCAGATAAACAGTGATTTTATATAAAAAAAAAAAAACTACTGTAACCAGCCCAGTAAGTGATACATCGCTGGGATTTGGGTCTCTGACCTTACAACATGTTACTCTGAGATGGGTTAGCAAAAACCTGGTGACAGATTCCATTTAAGCAGTACATAGATTTGCAGTACAACCGTAAAACCTTTCTATGAACAAGCCCTAAATATTCATAAGGCACATAACCACGTGCAGTCTGACTCTGAGAATGGACAGCTGGTCAATGATGGCTAACAGCCAATGAGTAATAACATATATATTAATAGGGGCAACAAATATGTGCAGCTGTCAGCCGAGTGTCAGCATACAGTATGTAACACTTACATGTGTACTGCAATAAAGCCAAGTCATGTATTGCTGTCAAAAAATGCCCAGGAGGCAGCGATTAATATACATATATTATTAGTATTAAACCAATATTGAACAATGCAAACTTCCACATATTACTTCTTTGGGGATACAAAGCTTACTCTGCTGGTTTGCATCATGCCAATTTTCTTTACCCCAGACACTGACATGATGTAAAAAACAGTTAGGGCTCAATTCATTATTGTATTTGCACCTTTTTTTTAAGTCAATTTTTTATGTGTTTGATTATGATTTTTGATGTCTGCCATTTTGGGCAGAGTTTAGGGTTTCCAAATAAATTATCCAGGTTAATCATTTGCAACTTTTCAAAAAGTTGCAAAATTTGTTGCAAATGTACTCTGGTCCTCCCCTGTAGTGATTTTATGCATGCATGAAATTTTGTGCATTTTTTTTATTGATTGCAACATATTTTTCTTTACATTTGTCACCTTTTTATGTGTTCATCTATTTTTTTTTTTTGACCATTTTGGATGGAGTTTACGTTTTTTATCCTGGTTAATTATTTTTCAAAAAGTTGCAAAAAATTTGGTTGCAAATTTACTCGAGTTCTCCCCTGGAGTGATTTTATGTATGCATGAAATATGAACACAATCTTTGTGACACTTTAGTGGAACAGGTGACTTTTTCCATGAAAAAGTTGCAAGACGGGTTAAAGAGAAAAATTTTTGATTTTGCACAAAATTCATTCATGAATTTGGAGCAAGGAACGTTAGTGGATACCACAAGACAAAAAAAGATAAAACGGGCTTAAAAAAAAATCTTAAGTGATTAATTGAGGCCATAGGACTCGTGCACACAATCGATTTTCTGAGACGAGTGCTATCCGTGGTTTTCACAGATAGCACTGGTACCTATGATATTCTATGGGGCGGAATAAAATTGGAGAAATGTCTGATTTTGATCCAAATGTCAGAATCTATGGGTTTGTGAAAAACATCGGATTGCATTTTTTTTTCTTTTCCACATCTGAGAAAAACGGAAACTACGCTGATCAAAGTTTAATCCAAGTCTGATCAGAATAATCAGCCCGTTTTTCTCGGATGTGGAGAAAACGGTCGTGTGACCCTACCCTCAGGGTGCGTATACACAATCAGAGCTTTAGGTGAATTTAGAAGCACACATTTAAGTCCACATAAAATCTGAAGTTCCCTGACATGTAAATGTCTGCACCGTGGAAAAATAAAAATGTAAAAAAATCCTTATACCCATACATTGAGAACAGAAAAACCTGCGGGTTAGCCAAACACTGACACGCTGGGTTACCCCTTATGCACTGGTGCGCCAGAAATCTACTGTTGCAGATCCTGTAGTAAATATACTGTACTTACTAATATATTATATACATTAGTTTCCACAAGTCAACCATGTCGAAGATATTTATTTTTTTCCTATTTTTTCACATTACAATATAAAATAATCAAAGAGGATTTTTTTTTTTATGGTGATGATCTGTCATTTCAGAGCACTGATTTTTCCATGACTCCCCCAATCAAGGCTTATAATATGTTAGCAGTCATAGATAAATCATGTTCAGCCATAGCTGCACGTCTGAATCTGTTCTAACTCTACCTGTAATAGATATCTCCGTTTATGAACTTCTTTGATATCTTCGTAGGCAAAGATGCTGCAAGTTCTCCTCAGTTGGCTGGGACCCTGCCTTGCTCCACGAGGAATAATTGGCTCATGCATACTAGAAGAAAAATGCCATTAAAAGCAATTAAATGACAACTCCGAAAATATGCATCATATAGCTCATGCTGCATAAACCATGTAAGCATGGAGCCACCTTACAATGATGGTAGATCTCCACTTTGTCTTTAGATGGTGAGAGAGCCACTTACTTCACTGGTAGAGTCTCAATATCCCGAATTTCCCGGTTGGCGGTCAGTGTGAACCCATCAACAACATAGAAGTGTTCTTTGCCAAACAGCAGGAGCCCTTCACCAGTGTCTAGGCCCTGAACCCTTGCACTGCGGTACATGTGCTGAATCTGAAATTCATTTATAAGACATGGTAAGCAAACAATAGAACTTTCATTAAGTATTGGGAACAAACTAAACTACAGAACGACGAAGAATAAATTATTTTTCTCATATAGCAAACTGGCACAATATTTTCATTATGACATCTCCACCAATAGGTGGTGCAATGGTATTAGAAAGTGCAGAAGATACACTGATCTTATGTGTAAGAAGAAAAAGAAAAAACTGAACTTCATTAAATATTATTACAGTTGAAGGGAATCTGTCGCCAGGTTTTTCCCAACTAATCTAAGAGCAGCAAAATGTAGAGACACAGACACTGATTCTAGCAATAGCTTGTTGTAGTTTATGATAAAATCACTGTTATAACACCAGGAGATTATCAATGGAGGACTAGTAAACCTGCTGAAATGTAGTCCTCCATATTCATGAGCTCTGTCACAGCCTGCCATCATCCACTGCATCTTTGATCTTCTCTGGACACTCCAATATCTTGCCTCCTGATGAACTGACAGGATGGGGGAACGCGTTGAGGGAGCTTCCAGACTTAAAGGGGTATTCCCATCTCCAAGATCCTATCCCAATATGTAGTAAGTGTAGTAATAATAATAATAATATTAGAAAATACCGACAATTAGAAATGTAGTATAGTTTTTCTGATTCGCTATGTCTCTTTCCTCAAGTGCAGGCATTGCAGGACCTTAGGTATCCATGGTTACGTCCACTGATAAAGTCACAGTTAGTTAACTAGTTGCTAGTGGTCGTAACCATGGATACCTAAGGTCCTGCGATGCCTGCATATGAGGTAAGAGAGCTGGCGAATCAAAAATACTATACTAATTGGAGATATTTGCTAATATTACTATTATTACACCTACTACATATTGGGATAGGCTCTTGGAGATGGGAATACCCCTTTAAGAGATAAGCTTGTTTATCATGTCTTACTTATCTGTTCAATTATAAATAGTTTGTACAATGTATTAGAGCAGGCAGTGACTCATTCCTGTGTATAGCTCACTCCATAGGGCATAACAGGGTAAGTGAGGGACAGCCGCCCAGGAACTAGGGCGCCAAAATCGTATCTAGGTTGCCAACCCCCACGCCAGGCAGGATCTTTTCAGGCTATCAACAGGGCAAATTTAAGTATATTGTCCATAACTTGCATCATTTGGGTATATCTGAATCCCGTTGAGTTGCTGTTTTTTTATATTCTCTCTCCTACCTTGTCTAGTCACAGTTTGTGACAGAATTAGATTTTCCTTATCACATGGGATTATTTGGGGTTTTTTAATAGTAAACTAATAAATTTGGTTTTTAGAGGATTTATGTTCACGCACTGTATAACCCTGCCCCCACCACTGATTGGCAGCTTTCTGTGTACACTGTGCATAGGCAGAAGGCTGCCAATCAGTAGTGTGGGCGGCCTATACAGAGCTCAGCATTTAGAGAACTAGTAGATATGTGATAGTAAACCTGTGATTTCATCAAAGTGACAGAAAACAGCCCAGTAAATGATACATTGCTGGATCAGGATCTTTTCTCCTAAATCGTGCTGCTCTCAGATGGGTTAGTAAAAACCTGGTGACAGACTCTAATTAAAGGGAATCTGTCACCAGGTTTTTGCTAAGTGTTCTGAGATCAGCATCATGTAGAGACAGAGAGACAGATTCCAGTGATGTGTCATTCACAGGTCTGCTTGGAGAAGTTTTGATAAATTCACTGTTTTCTCTGCATTGGATCTAGCAGTTCTCAGAATGCTGAACTCTGTATCCACCCACACCATTGATTAGAAAAGGTACAGTGTAAAAAGAAAGCTGTCAATCAATGGTGGGGGCGGATACAGAACTCAAGAATAACGTAGGACGACATGGCAGCAGGTTTACTAGTCCTCTAGTGATAATCTCCTGCTGATAAAACACTGATTTTATTGAAACTACAACAAGCACCTCAGTAAGTGACAACCCTGGAATCGGGGTCTTTGCCCCTACATTATGCTGCTCTCAGATTAAATAACAAAAACTTGCTGACAGATTTCCATTGTGTTCGGATCTATTCACATTTGTGCTGTGGAGTCCACTTATTAAATTCCAGAGTTATTCACTTACTTTCTCTCCTTCCTCAAGAAGTCTCAGAAGTGTAGTACTGTCCATCTTCTCATCTTCATCTATGGAAGAGCCTTCACTTAGCTGGTCTTGTAAGAGCTCTTGGTTCTCATCTTCTCCTCCATCAGGAGCTGATCTTGATCGTTTCAGAGGTGCTTTCACAAGGCCTGAAACAATCATGATATTTTTTGTGTTCTTGGGTGGAAAAAATAGGGGCATGCTGCGGCAAAACAGGGCATTTGTCATAGAAGTCCCACTTCATTTTAATTGTAAATTTACAGTGAATTTGTACTTTGTTTCTTCATTGTCCTGTCTAACAGTACAGATGCTGATCAGTGGGGTAGACTTCCACCAATCACATATTAATGGTTTATGCATGGAATCAATGTATAATACTGGAAAGTTTATAAGTGTATAATCAGTAATCACTATCAACACTTTAGGAGCCTATGGGCAACCGTTACAGGTCAATACATCACTAACCATGGAGAGAAAAACCCTGAACACCTCACCTCGCGCTTATCATGGCAGTCAATCCTGTCCTTAATATTCATATAGTAACTATCCAGTGCCTACTTTTAACATTTTTAGGTAGTTTTCCAGGAAAAGACCTGATGAGTTGTAGAGTCCTATAGAGTGTAATGCTAGTTACGTTACCTTTCACTCTGGCAATGGTGTCTTCTCCATGTTCTGGCTCGTGTTGGGCAGCTTCCCCTTCCGAGCTTTCCTCTACCGTATCCTGAAACACTGCTGGGTTTCCCGGCATTAGGCGCATGTAATAATCTTTACTGTCATAGCTAATGGCACGACGGTAACGCGCAGGTTTCTGTGTTGTACATAATAACAAAAAAGGAAACATATATTGAAGTCTACATGGTACAATATTCTGTTCATACAGTGTCCATTTTAGGACATGATCAGATATCAAAATCAAACATCAGAATGATGTCAGTTTGAGGCTAAATACCCTGTCTGAGAACTGATTCTGACAAGTGATTCTGACAAGTGATTCTGACAAGTGACTTTGACAACTGTAATAATAATAATAAAAAAAAAAAGTAACTGTTCGCTGATGGGACTTGAACCCAAAATTCTGCATCCCAATGCCAGTGCACTAACCACTGAGCTATAAACCCAGTTGTAAAAACCTAGGAGTTCTATTTGGTTATATGATTTTCAGGGCAAACTTGTCTAAAAGTCATTGGGTCTTATGCACAGACTACAAGCAAGCCAAATTCAAATGATGTTTGATTTTGATGTGTGAGTCTGATGTGTGACTTTCTTCAAACATCAGAATCACAATGACTTTTAGTCACCCTGAGTATTTTCATGGTTTATCTCACAAGACAAGAAAAGCTATCAGATAATATCACTTGACTGGATAGCGCAATGTTAAGGCATCAGTCTCTGAAACTACAGTGTTAGAGTTCAAAACCTGATAGGAATAAGATTTTTTTTTTTTATTATGCCTATTTAGCACACAAACTACAGGGGTGTTTTACTTTTAATATCTGACACTCTGATTGTCATCCTGATGTGTTAAGAGTTTCAGACACGCTGTATATTTGCATGCTAAATTACATAGCAAAAGTAAATTTGGAGTTTACTGCCAGTACTTGGGTGGATGGAAATAAAAATTTACAATAAAGACATTTTATCATTAGACCCCTTTAAGAAATTATGCAAATATAAAGTCACTTGGAAATAGATATGTAGTAAATTATTGCCTCCCAATTTACTTTGGCTATGTAATTTACCATGCAAATAGACAGCGTGTCTGAAACTCTTAACACATCAGGATGACAGTGTGTCAGATATTAAAAGTAAAACACCCCTGTAGTTTGTGTGTTAAATAGTCATAATTTAAAAAAAAAAAAAAAAATCTTATTCCTATCAAGATTTGAACTCTTAACACTGTAGCTTCAGAGACTGATGCCTTACCATTAAGCTATCCAATCATGTGATACTAACTGATAGCTTTTATTGTCTTATGAGATCAACCAAGAAAATACTCAGGGTGACAAAGTCATTGTGATTCTGATGTTTGAAGAAAGTCACACATCAGACTCGCACATCAAAATCAAACATCATTTGAATTTGGCTTGCTTGTAGTCTGTGCATAAGTCCCAATGAGTTTTAGACAAGTTTGCACTGAAAATCATATAACCAAATAGAACTCCTAGGTTTTTACAACTGAGTTTATAGTTCAGTGGTTAGTGCACTGGTTTTGGGACATAGAATTTTGGGTTCAAGTCCCATCAGCGAACAGTTACTTTTTTTTTTATTATTATTATTATTATTACAGTTGTAAAAGTCACTCGTCAGAATTAGTTCTCAAACAGGGTATTTAGCCTCATCATTCTGATGTTTGATTTTGATATCTGATCATGTCCTAAAATGGACACTGTATGTTCATACTGATCTCATTATTTATATCCAGAAAAGGAGGGAATAAATGTACAATGTGCATCTTCAGAGCAGGGCTCATTGGTTATGTGATACTAAGGTTTTGATTACCCAAGCTTTATGTGCGATACCTTCCATGATTGTACCTGTCCTGCGTTCTGTATGAACTTAGAGAAGATAGTCTCCCGCTACTTACCAACAGGCGACCCTCAATCCTCACAAGATCTCCTTCTCTATTCACCTCTTATCTCCTCTTCCTACAATCGCATAAAAGATTTCTCTCGTGCATCCCCCCTACTCTGGAACTCTCCAACCCAACAGATCAGACTCTCGCCTACCGTGGAAACTTTCAAAAGGAACCTGAAGACCCACCTCTTCCGACAAGGCTACAACCTGCAGTAACCACTGCTCCACTATACCACTGCACGACCAGCTCTATCCTCACCTACTGTATCCTCACCCATCCCTTGGAGACTGTGAGACCTCGAGGGCATGGTCCTCTCCTCTCCTGTACCAGTCGCTGACTCGCTTTGTTCAAGATTATTGTACTTGTTTTTTTATTATGTGTACCCCTTTTCACATGTAAAGCGCCATGGAATAAATGGCGCTATAATAATAAAGATATCTGTGCACTGCAATAAGTCCAACCAGAGCAATGGACTGTCTAACCTGCGCTTGTGTTTCCCATGACTATCAGTGTAGCACACTTTATGGCAAAAATATACACCAAAAAAAATAATTTAATGACAAATATAGGACCCCTATAAAATGTCTCATTATATCTGATTAACAAACCATGTGAATGCCTCAAATATAGGGATCGTTCTGATCAGAAGTTCTCAGCACTGAGTAATGTAACGCCTTGTTGTAAACTGGAACTTGCTGGTTTCCATAGTCGGTCATCTTGGCACGTTTGGCATGGCGGCATCAAATAAAAACCATCTAATCAAACTCTGGAAACAAACAGTATTTTAGCCCCCGGCTCTAGACTAAGTGCTCAGGCTAGCAGTTAGCTCATGCAGAAGCTGAGAGAAATACTTCCCACATCCTTGAAAATGAACATAAAATGCACTGAATTACGATTGTGGTTATCGCCAACATTCATACTTAAAGGCATTGTACCCTCGGCTTATATTCTCCCTACATATTGTAATTTCTTCAGAGCAGAAGGTATGGCAGTGGTTAATGTAATGGGACTTTACATCATTACCTAGTATATATTACAACCAATAAGGACAACATTAAAATTTGTTAATATTTATCAGAAATGGTGACACGGGGCAAGTGTCATAGAGTGGCAGGGGCACAGGAGGGTCGCCCCAGGCACAACACTCTTTACTTCTGCAAAATATTAAAAAGCGGAGTTATGAGCATTGAAGACCTGATTGAGTGCCACCTTGAAATGTATTGGCTTCAATGCAGTTGGATCCTTGTGGTGGCCTACAAGACGTCAGTGTCAAGGCATAGGCAATGCAAGAAAATCACAGGACTGAAAAGCCTTTTGCCAGTCCACATTGTGTCTAGAGAAGAAGAAAACTCCATTTCTCGGAATAGGCCCATATAAATTTTACTAATTTATGGGGGTGGCACAACGTTGGTATTACTCCTTTTGGAGCACTCAGGGGTATCATTACTTTTTAATTTGTTTTAAAGTGAGATTACTTTTTTAAGTGGGCATTCAGGAGATATTAGTGGATTAGGGAGTGAAACAATTGCCTTGCCCCAGGCGCTAGCAATCACACACATATTACATTGCAGTGAGAGTACTCGATTCAGAGCTAGGATTTTACAAGAACTGATTGTAACAAATGCAATGTATATAATGTTAAAATTTATATTTAGAAAAAATGATGTTAGATGCCATTTTGTGTTGGTCAAAACTATTAAACTATTAACGCCATAACATTATTATCTGATAGTTTCTTGCTTCTTATATCAATAGTGTTGAGATAGGATAGTTCTAGAAAAAATACAATACAGTGGTGGGCTACAACGTAGTAAGTGGCATCATTGCAGGTAATAAAGGCTAGATTTCTCATTAGGCACAGTGAGTGTGTGGCTCCATGTGGCAAAGGTTCAGCACTAGCTTACCACAATGCAAAGCTATTGCTGGCAAAGAAATGATTATCAATGTTCTACTGAAATGAGATGAAGTCTGTTATAGTAGCTAAGATCCTGACCTTAACAAAAGTCTTCTCAAAAAGATTTGAGAAAAAATAAGTGCCTACAGCACACCTGCACAACTTGTAGCCCACCAAAGAATTTCTGGCAGCAGCTCGGAGAACCGGTAGAAAGTCAGCTCCCTTCTTTCTGCATTCAGTTGTACTCGCATCTTTCAGAAACGAGTCCATTTGAAAACATGAGCGCCAGGACAGGGGCAGAGGTGCAGTTATCAGCTCCACACCATGATATGATGTGCATCAGCTTGATAAGGTCTGCCTTCACTGTTGTGGGAAACAGGCAGCGAAGATGGCGGGAAGGTAAGAATTCTATGGAGCCAAAGATAGTAGGAACTTTAAGTGTCAGGCACAGTATGGTGGGGACAATGTACAAAGGAGGGAAAAATTTGCGAAGGTGGCACAGTATAGAGAGGTAGCAGCATGGAGGGATAATGAAGATAGGGACAACATGATGGACAGCAGTGTGTAAGCCATAGTTCGTAAGGAAGGACAGCGAGACAGCTAAAGTTCATAAGGGAGGACAGTGTGTTAGCTGTAATTCAGTAAAAGAGAATTCTGCAGAGACAAGTTGTGGGCATGAAATCTCATCATGAAATCTGTACTACATAGAGACAAAAGGGATGAGAACAACTCCAATCAGAGAAGACATAATCTGTAAGGTATCTGAATGTAAATGTTTATTTGTGATACTGACTTAGCCTAATCAGTACTGTGGTTTCTGTATAGTCCACAGTCTGATGATGGCTGATAACTTCTAGTATCCCCTTACCAATGTTAAGGACATACTAGAAGTTGCAAGTTTATGTGATAAAAATGTATATGATGGGGGTTGACCTGACATTGCAATTTATCACTGTACTAAGCTTGGTGCTGCATTGATGTACTGATGATGGTTCTGGTGATGTATTTATATACTGATGATGGTTCTGGTGATGTATTTATATACTGATGAGGGTTCTGGGGCTGTATTCATGTACTTATGGTGGTTCTGGTGCTGTATTAATGCACTGATTGTGGTTCTGGTGCTATATTGCTATATTCATGCACTGATAGTGGTTCTGCTGATGTATTCATGAACTAACTGTGGTTCTGCTGATGTAATAATGAACTGATGGAGGTTTTAGTGCTGTATTCATGTAAGTATTACTTTATTTTTTTGGCCCTTGGGATTGTTTTAGTATGACAATGTGGCCCTTGGACCAAAATGGTTGTGCTCCCCTGGCCTATAGGATGAGAACAATAAGAAAGCCAAAGTTGCCCCTTCTAGTCATTAATGTATAAAAATAATAGCATGGAGATGAGATGGCAGGAGAGAGAGACAATAGAAAACAGCAGGAAAAATTAAAAGGGTTGGCTAGTTAAAAATATACTTAATTATACTTCAAATCTAAAAAAATATGCAATTAACTGGTTTTATTACTGATTCAACAAATCCATAGATATCAGTTGTAGGCCTGGGTGAAAAAAGGGACAGAGTTTCCTGTGGGCATGTGTGATCAGTGTTCAGTGTGGAGGAGGCTGACTGACTTCTCATTTCAATATCTAAGCCAGCCTTGTTCTCCATCAGAGCGAATTAAAAGAGAGAAGAGGAATGACTTAGTTGCTCAAGTGAACCAGCCAGCTGCATCTCCCATACACATTGCACTAATGATATGCTTGCTAATACAGGAAACACTCTCCTGTGACAAAGCCCTAGCAGAAAGTGGCACTGATGTGACTGTACTGATATCTTCAGATCAGAGAACCATTGATAACTGAAGTACATTATTTTACACGTGAAGGTATATTCATGGCATTGTCCATGTGGTCTCCAGACCAATCTCCGGCTATCATTGTGTCCAGGACTTATTGCTGAAGAGGATAGACCTCTATTCCAGCCTCCACTGCTATCTTACTCTGCACCATGATAGCCTTTGAGAAGGTGGCTTGAGATAAATGGAACACCTGTAACTGGATGTCTGGCTCGTAGCTCAAAGTCATACAAATGCCTTCTGATGGTGTATAGACACTTTTTGATGCCTTAGGCTTGGTATGTGATGTCAAATTTCACTTGCATTACTGAATGGATCACTATTCTCCAGTTTTCCGAATCCGAAAAGACTACATGGGAAATTCCATGAGGAGTCCTCCACAAGGGAACTTCACATACTCCTGGGATTATGGTGTGGCTTGGCATAATGTATGGTAGCTGGATCCATCTTCATTCCAGGTACACTAACAACTCAGTATTACATTGATTTTGTCATTGAATCGGAATTACAGCCATTTTTCAACATGATCTCGACAGTCCCACAGGTTGCACGTGCTACTTTGAGCATCTTTTCATGGCCTAAATGTGTTATGATGGCCTGCAGCATCTTCGTATTTGCCTCCCATCGCTAACATCTGGAACACCATTGGTCGGCAATTGAAAAGGGAGCTGCCAGCAGCAGCGGATCTTGAAGATTCGCATGCCCAAGTGCATTCACTGTGACAAACTATTACTCAGACAGCCATTAATAATCTTATTGATAACATGCCAAGGTGTATAAATGCTCTTATTTCTGTGTGTGGCACTCAGATTTGATTCTAAAAAAAATTGTGAAGTTTTGAAAATGTTGTTTCCATATTTTCCTCATTTGCATATCATTAACAAGTTTATCCATCCTGTGATTACTATATCGCCATGACTTTTCCTTCTTGGTTCCGCAATTTTGAGGAGTGTATCACACACACACAAACATACATATACAAACACACATATATATATATATATATATATATATATATATATATATATATATATATATATATATATATATATATATATATATATATATATATATATATATATATATATATATACACACACATTATATATATATATATATATATATATATATATATATATATATAGATACATACACACATATATATACACAAATGTATATAGTTAGATGTGATTAATATAGCAAGATATAATATAAAGTATGTTCTCAATTTTTCTCTGACCTGAAGATATATATTTTAGTTGAATAACCCCTTGGAGATTAGGACCAGACATTATGTTTTCAAAGTTTTTGAAATAATATTTTTCTTGGCAGAGCTATAAAGTTTTAACTATTTATTTTAAATACATTTCTAAGTGTCAGAAAAAAGTGGCACAGGGGCTTCATAAACATGGTATTTAGTTAAGAGACAACGTATTTATGTATTTATACCATCAAACTGGCATAGCAGCATTAAAAGATCTCCCCAGTAACTTTTATATTTTTGTATTTTAGGTATAATGACACTTATTTTTAATTGACATTACAAAGCCTTTAATTATGTAAATCTGGCACCATCCTAAATCCTGTACCACATTAAAATACAAATAATGACATTACAGAACTAGAAATAAAACACATTTGATGGCATCAAGCAAGGTGTTTTGGATCGCTTGGCACAAAACTCATTGATGCTATACTCATTTTCAGAGTGGAACTCATGTACTCAAGGATACTAAGGTGAAAGGCACTAGTTGTGTTATTATACATACGCAGAGCAGGCTGAATGAACGCTTCAGAAAGCTTTGTTAGAACATGCTCTAGTGATGCTCTTTAGTACAGAAGACTTCTTTACTAAGTTTTTACCTGCTCAAGAGATACCGTGAAGACCCCATCAGATGATTCGGGCAGTGTACATGGAAAGTCAGACTAAAAAATTGGGTATTGGGTTAACATGAGATAGGTACATTATACTTCTGGCAATAATTAAATCCTATTGATAAACAGTTCAGTACAAGGAGAGGGATTATAGAAGATTCATGATCTCCATGCTGTATGCAACACAATTCCTAAAATGTTTGCTTCTTAAGAGAGACAACTAAAGTATACTGATATATATTGTATTTTACATTAAATATAAAATAAATTCCACTCTAATAGAAATGACAGCAACATACAATAGTAAAGACCAATGATAGGACCCCTGCTGATATAGATGCTTACCAGTGTGTTACTATCTTGCTCCATTTCAGGAATGTAAGGATAGTGAATATAGAACATGTCATTCCTCACAACTTTCTTTCTCATTCTACAAGGCCCTTCGGTCATCTCCAGCAACCATTTATCCAGGTGGGAGCCGATGGGTGGTCCCCATAGCCCTCTCTCCCGAAGTAGTTCATACTCAATCTGATTCCATTCCTCGGTCACATATTTCAAGGCATTTTGTTGACGCTGTTTATTTTAAAAGCAGAGAAAAGTATACATTAAAGCAGAACACATGGAACCTTTTGCCACAAAAGAAGTTACTAATGCACTACTGTGTACCTGCATCTCCTTGTAACAACCTGCACAGGAGCAGGTCTTACTGGGGTAAGTTACATGATAAAGCACATTATTCAGGATAGCAATGCTATGTGCTGAGATAGCAGGATTGTATTGCTGAAGACAGAACTCTTGTAAGGCTATGTTCACATCACATTTCACCCTAACCTCAGTGGCTCCGTCGGGGCTTACATCTAAAGCCCTGGAAAAAGGGACGCAAGAATATGCACTGATGGAGCCATTGACCGTAATGATGCAGACAAGTCACTCTGTGCTCGGTCGGACATTCATTTGGGCCGAATATGTCCATTTGTTCCAAGACGTGGTTGACTGCATCTTCGAATCTGCGTCAAGTAGGCGGATATGTCTGAAAACGTTGTCCAATGTGTCTGCATCACTACAGTCAATGAACCAGTCAGCAAATATAACCAAATCCAATTTTCCAGGGCTTCAGACGTGAGTCGCGATGGAGACATTTACGTGAGGTTAAAGAGTAATGTGAACCCGGCCTTAATCATGCTTCTCCTAATCAAGAAATACTGCAGTTGGGGGTAATGTGTCTCATATTGAGAATTTCATTAGTTTACTTGATAATATGCATGTTCATGCATATACATATATACACATACACACATACTGTACATAATGTTCATATTAACTGCAGCCTGTTATCACACTTAATCAGATGAAAAAAATCTTTAAAAAAATAAATAACTAAAAATACATAAAAATAGAAAAATGTATGTATACAAAGTACATGTAGGATAATGAGCTAAAGGTTGTTGAGTCAATGTCCTGTTTAAAAAGCCAGTCTGTACACAATATAGCCACATAAGTATTGCTCTGCAAAGAAAACGTTTGTCCTTACCTCTTGGTATTCCTTATATTGCATGTCCACAAGGTCACGTACAACAGCAATGTGAGTGAATATCCACTGGGAGATTTCCTTGGTAACAAAATAAATACAGGCATAGCACTTTACTGACAATGCTACCGAGCAAAAATGCTTCACTGGGTTCATATAAGCAATTAAGCAAACATTTACTAATGCACCGACATGGGCTCAGCTAATGGAGGCTGATAATATGGATTGTACATTCTACAAAATGAATCTTAGGTTGTCCAAAATACTAGTTATATCTGTTATATAAAACTATTCTTAAAGTGGATGAAAATGATAGAAGACGTAACAAATTCTAGCTGCACACATGCTGTATTCTCAAACCATAGAAGAAAGTTCAGGACACTGTAGAATTGTGAAAAATTTACTAAGAGGTACCCCTCAATACAAAACAGAAGTAATATTACTGAAAAAGATGCTCATCAGTAACAATTAAAAGAATACCTGCGTGGAGAGGTTATGCTTGTTGAGACCACTTTCCTTACGGTTCCTTCTTGATCCAGTTAGTTTGGAAAGACCAAAGCCACTACTGACACGTGACAATTTAGACTGAGAGCTTGGGACCAGCGCTTCCCCTTTGCTGATACACTTCTTCTCGTAGGCTGTTGAAGAAAACCATAGCTTTAAGGTAAAGCTTAAATATGTCTACATGAAACCAACATCCATTAGCGATGTTCTTCACAACCACAATGTCCTGCTATTTAATTCAGCAGGACCAGGAAAAGGTCGGAACTGAGAACTCTAGGAGGAGTTAAAGGGAGCGCTGAGTATTCAGAAACAACATTTTGGTAGATTTCAAACAAAATAAAAACAATTCCACAAAATAAATTCAATCTCATTGAAATGGCTTACCAAGATGATTTTGCCAAGCACGTAACGTTGCCTCTTCAATAAATGGCCTGACAACAGCAATGTCCACATGTCCTCGTTCATTGACAGGAAATGTCACTTTGAACATATCCTCCAGAACTTGTTTTTTGCTATGAATCAACTCAATCCAAACTCTGTTGACCGCTTTTAAAAGGAGCTGACGCCCTGCAAAACATAATCAGTGCCCTTTATACCTTTCTGAGTGATATCAATATAAAATGTAGTTTTACTGAAAAGAAAAGAAATGAGAGTTTAAAACATCTCTGATGGCCTGATACATTAGTACACATCCATATTTCTTAGATAACTAGCCATACTTATAGAAAAATGGTCTTCATGAATATTTGTTGGTAGACCACCTACAGCTTAACAATCATTTCCAGGGACATTTGTTAGTCAACCCCTATCACTTAGAAAACATTTTCATGGACATTTATTAGTGGACCCTCTATGAAGTTAGACATTATTTTCATTGACATTTATTTATGGTTCAACTATATCTTCAGAATCAATTTCAAGGACATAGAAATCATTTCCATACACATTTGTTGGTGGACCACCTATAACTTAGAAATTATTTCCAGGGACATTTGTTCGTGGACCACCTATAACTCAGAAATCATTTCCAGGGACATTTGTCAGTTGACCCCTAAAACTTCAAAATAATTTTCATTGTAATTTATTGGTAGACCCTCTATAAAGTTATAAATTATTTTCATTGATATTTATTTGTGGTTCAACTATATCTTCAGGATGTATTTCAAGGACATAGAAATAATTTCCAGGGCCATTTGTTGGTAGACCACTTTTAACTTGAGAATCTTTTTCAATGACATTTATTGGTGAACCTTCGATATCTTGTAAATCATTTCCATTTCTTCTAGGACGGCCTATAACTTATAAATCATTTTTAAGGATATTTGTTGGTAGATCAAATATTACATAGAAATCATTTCCATGGACATTTGTTGGTGGACCCTTGATATCTTCTAAATCATTACATTGACATTTGTTGCATGGACTATTGATGAATTAGCAATCATTTCTAGGGGCATTTGTTTGTGGGCCACCTATAACTTTGAAATAGTTTTCATTGACATGTAATAGATAATCCCTTTTAATTTTAAAATAATTTCATGAAAATATGCACATGGACTAAA
The DNA here is from genome assembly GCF_046119375.1 of Phyllobates terribilis. NCBI lineage: Eukaryota > Metazoa > Chordata > Amphibia > Anura > Dendrobatidae > Phyllobates > Phyllobates terribilis. The sequence goes on from NW_027362761.1 coordinate 808,485,633, forward strand.
ATATAGGATGTATTTTCAAGGACATTTGCCATTAGGTTCCTTATGACTTTTATACCACCTTTAGCTTTAAAAATAGGTTTTCATGTACATTTGTCAGTGGACCCTCTCCACTGATATCTGTTAGTAGACCGCCTATAACTTAGAAATCTTTTACATGGATATTTACTGATTGACCACCTATAACGTAAGAATCTTTTTTATGGACATTTGTTGGCAGGCCCCCTAAAACTTAAAATTTGAAATGATTTGTTGTTTTAGTCCCCAGCTTCGTTGTAAACGCTAGGGTTGTTCCATGTCAAGTGATCCAAATCTAAATTTTTTTTTACCCGATGTTTCAGATTTTTTTTTTCAAGTGCTACTTCAGTGATTTACAAAAACAATTTCGAATTTTTATCTTCATTAGTTAATTTTTTATAGATTTCTATAGTTTTGAACAAGTCAGAATTCTGAACTTGTATGATCTTACATTTTTTATCATATCTCGGGTTAGAAATAAGATAAAGAGATGGAAGAGGCACCGTTTTGTTTAGAAAGGTACAGGCTTTAATTTGATATGTCACAAGACTGTTGATATTTTGTTTTTGGAGGAGTCAAATTCAAAATTTTGATGCGCAATTTTGAAAAAACAATATGTTATAACATTTTCAAAAAAAGGCATATGTGTTACTTGAGTTCTTGGTTACATTTGCACATGGATTCAAGTTGGGCTCTCCTTGGGATCATATTTTTAAGTGTGATTTTCTAAATACAGTTTCATCCTAATCAGATTTTAATACTAAAGTAAAATAAACAATATTAAATAGTTAAATATACATGTATACATTTTTCTTTATTATTAAAACACTAGACATGTCCTTTTTCAAGTTTTTAAAGAGAGTATAGTAGTTAAGTTATCAAGCTTTAAAATAAAACAAAATGAACTAGTCTGAACAATTAATAGTAAGTCTTTAAACTGAGCTTTTAACATCAATTTATCCCTTCTACTGGGCGAGATTTAATCTGGTCCATAATCTCTTACTAACAATGGCTGTTTTCTTTATTGTCAGTATGTACGGCTATTATGGGGTTTGGGTTATATCTGATTTTTGTTTATTTTTAATATGTCTGGTTTTCTTGGATACGCAAAGGACGGGGATGAACCAGAAGGTGCAAAAAAGGAGATTTTTGTGTACTCATCGTAAAATCTCTTTCTCTTAGCCTCTAATTGGGGGACACAGGACCTTGGGTGTTATGCTGCTGTCCACTAGGAGGCGACACTATGCATAATCTGAAAAAGATTAACTGTGGCTCCTCCCCTGCAGTATACACCCCTGGACGGCATCAGCCATCTTCAGTTTTGTGCAAAAGCAGTAGGAGGAACGTAACATAGATAACATAGTCATGCCTATGAAAAGGCAACTATATAAGAACTCACAGGAAAACCAATATGAGAACTCAACTTAACGGCCCAGAAGGGCAACAGGGTGGGAGCTGTGTCCCCCAATTAGAGGCTAAGAGAAAGATTTTACGGTGAGTACACAAAAATCTCCTTTACTCTGTCACCTCATTGGGGGACACAGGACCTTGGGACGTCCCAAAGCAGTCCCTGGGTGGGAAGCAATGGACGAATATTGTGTAGACGGGTCCCTATAATTAGGGTACTGCCGCCTGCAGAACACGTCTGCCCAGGCTCGCATCTACTGAGGACTGGGTATGAACGCTATAGTGATTGGTAGACGTGTGTAGGCTGGTCCAGTTGGCTGCCTTACACACTTTTTGTGCCGAAGCCTGGTGCCGAATGGCCCAGGAGGCCCCTACCGCACGTGTAGAGTGTGCCGTAATGCCTACTGGAAGAGGAGAATTTTTGAGGCGGTAGGCCTCTTGTATGGTGGATCTGATCCTCCTGGCAAGGGTAGCTTTAGAAGCTGGCAGACCCTTGAGGCCACCTTCCAGAAGGAGGAAAAGAGAATCAGATTTCCGGAAGGGCACAGTGCTAGACACATAGATACGCAATGCCCTGACAAGGTCAAGCATATTGAAAGCCTTTTCCACTCTATGAACCGGAACCGGACAGAGGGATGGTAGCGAAATTTCTTCATTGAGATGGAAGTTGGACACAACCTTCGAAAGGAAGGATGGAACCGTATGGAGGACTACCTTGTCCTGGAAAAAAATCAGGAAGGGCTGTGTGCAGGAGAGTGCTGTGAGTTCAGACACCCTGCGTAGCGAGGTGATTGCCACGAGGAAAAAAACACCATCTGTGATAGAAGACGGAGTGGGACTTCCCTAAGGGATTCAAAGGGTGATTCCTGCAATGCAGTCAGCACCAGGTTGAGGTCCCACGTTTCTAGTGGATGTCTGTAGGGGGGAACCAATCGGGAAACCCCCTGAAGAATGTTCTTACTTGCGGTTTGTAAGCAATGCACTTTTGAAAAAGCACTGAAAGGGCTGACACCTGGCTCTTAAGGGAGGCCAGGGATAGTCTGGCTTCCAGGCCCGATTGGAGAAAACCGAGTACCCTAGGTAGGGAATAGGGTAGTGGGGTTTGGTTACGAGATTCGCACCAGGTAAAGAAGGCTTTCCAGGTACGGTAGTAAATCTTGGCAGAGGTTGGTTTTCGTGCTCTGATCATGGTTCCAATGACATCTGGCGAAAAACCTGCCTGGGTTAGAATCCAGGTCTCAATGGCCACGCCGTCAAATTGAGGGCCTCTAAGTTCTGGTGGTAGAACGGGCCTTGTGACAGAAAATCCGGGCGGTCGGGAAGACGCCAGGGAACGTCTGCTATGAGTCGTACGATGTCGGCGTACCGTGTATGCCTGGGCGAGTCCGGTGCAATTAGGATGGTTGGTACTCCCTCCTGTTTGATCTTCCTCACCACTCTGGAAATCAGGGGGAGAGGTGGAAAAATGTACAGGAGCTGGAACTGGGTCCAGTCCTGAACCAGGGCGTCCTCCGCTAGCGCTCACGGGTCGCGTGATCTGGCCATGAAGTTGGAGACTTTTGCATTGAGGTGAGACGTCATTAGGTCCACGTCCGGAGTACCCCAACGATGTCAGATCTGTTGAAAGATTTCAGGATGGAGAGCCCACTCTCCCGAGTCTATTCCTTGCCGGCTGAGGAAGTCTGCTTCCCAGTTGTCTACACCCGGAATGTGGACCGCAGAGATAATGGAGCTCGTTTTCTCCGCCCAGTGAAGGATGCGTGTCACTTCTTGCATCGTTCTGGCACTGCGGGTTCCCCGTTGGTGATTGACATATGCCACGGCCGTGGCATTGTCCGATTGTACTCTGATGTGAGAGGCTGCCAGTAAGTGATGGAAGGCTCTCAACGCCAGGAGGATGGCACGAATCTCCAGGATGTTGATGGGCAAGGTTGCTTCCGCTGGGGACCACTTGCCCTGTGCTCTGTGGTGTAGGTGTACTGCACCCCAACCCGTCAGGCTTGCGTCTGTGGTCAGGACCTTCCATTGACCTGGGAGAAAGCATTTCCCTTTTGTCAGAGAGGACCGGCTGAGCCACCAGTGAAGAGACTTCCTGGTTGACAACGTCAGCTGGAACTTCCTGTCGAGGGAAGAAGGGTCCCATGACTTGAGAATGTCTAATTGGAGAGGTCTGAGGTGAAGTTGGGCAAATGGAACCGCTTCTATTGCCGCCACCATCCTGCCAAGGACTCTCATGGCAAACCGGAGAGATCGAGGGGGTTTGCTGAGAAGGGTGCGAACTCCTAAACGGAGAGGCATTGCCTTGTCCTTGGGAAGGAGTATTAGACCCCTGGAGGTATTTAGCATTCCCAGGAATGTCAGAGACTGGTTTGGGGCTGGTGACGACTTTTGTAGGTTGACTAACCAGCCCAGGCGACTCAGAGTGTCGATCGTGATTGAGACACTGAGTTGGCAGTCCTTGAAGGCGGGAGCCTTGAGAAGGAGATCGTCTAGATATGGAATGACCGCTATGCCTCTGGAGTGTAGGACGTGCATGGTGACTGCCATGACTTTGGTGAACACTCTGGGGGTCGTGGCGAGTCCGAACGGGAGAGCCAAGAACTGATAGTGGTCCTGGTCGATTGCGAACCTCAGAAATCTCTGATGGGCAGGTGCAATCGGTATATACAGGTATGCATCTTGTATGTCTATATTCTCCTTTTTCCATGGATGCAATGATGGAACGAAGAGACTCCATACGGAAGTGACGTACTCTTACATATTTGTTGAGCTGTCTTAAATCGAGTATGGGCCATGCCCCACCTCCTTTCTTGGGGACTACGAATAGATTGGAGTAGAACCCCTGGAAGCGCTCGGCTGTTGGGACACATATTATGACACGTGCTTGAAGGAGCGAGGAGACCGCTAGGTGAAAAGCTTTTTCTGGCGGTTTTGGGGGAACAGATATAAGGAATCTGTTTAGTGAGTTGGAAGTAAATTTTATTTTGTATCCTGAAGATACTAGTTCCCTGACCCACCCGTCTTCTGTAATAGGTAGCCAGACTTGATGAAAGAGTAAAAGTCGGCCGCCTACAGGTGGAGTGTCTTTTTGAGTTCGTGAGTCATGATGAGGAGAAATTTTTTGGATTTCCCTCTTTTTGATTGGCCTGCATTTGACTGCGAGGGCTTGTCCGACTTTTGTGTCGATCTCGAGTCTTCCCTGCGTGTGAAGCTGCTGTTATTTTGTGCTGGCCGAGAAACGGACCAGCCGGAAGAGTTCCGAAAGGATCGGAATCTAGCTTGGTTACGCTTGTTATAATTGTGTTTGGGTTTCAGTTGGGGAAGAGAGGTACTCTTACCCCCAGTGGCGTTGGATATCATTGTGTCCAACCTTTCACCGAAAAGCCGACCGCTGAGGTATGGAAGCTGCGTAAGGGACTTCTTAGAGGCTGCGTCCGCTTTCCATTCACGCAGCCAAAGGATACGCCAAATAGTGATGGCGTGTGATATTGCCCCCGCTGCACTTCTTGCAGAATCCAGAGCTGCATGAAGCATGTAATCTGCCACAACTGGTATTTGAACTGCTTGTTCCGACAGTTCATGGGCAGAAGTTTGGAGGTCAGTATGTAGATTTTTTTGCCCAAGCCAGTATGGTCTTGGCTGCCCAGACTTGAAGCGAGCGCGGGAGCTAGGGAGGCTCCTGTGATTTCGCAAATTCAACGAGCCATACTTTCTACCTGCAGGTCTGCTGCATCCCTGAGGGTTGAGCTATCTGGCAGTGAAAGAAGTGTCTGTGCTGCCAGCCTGGAGACTGGGGGGTCCACTGCTGGTGGGTCTGTCCATTCTTTGAGGATAGATTTTAAATTCTGAATGATTCAAGAAAAACTTAGGCGGCTTCAGGGCTCGTTCAAATGAAATGTTATCTTGTGGTGCGTCCGGGGTCGGATCAGAGATATCCAGCACCCGATGTATGGACGAGATTATGTCCTCAACTAGCGCTGTATTGTTAGGTGGGCTTAGAGTTAGGGATCCATCAGTTTCTTTGTCTGAGTCGGAATCTTTTGACTCCTGTGTGTCACAAAGGTGTCTCCTAAGTGAATCAGAATGGAGTATTTCTCTGGACGGGGAATGGTGCGGAGAAATATAATCCCTGTCCCTGGTAGGGGACTGTCTAGATGACCTGGGACTACGGTATCTGTCCCTAGACAGGGATAACCGTGTGCTGTGTGATGACGCAGATGAGCGTGACCTATGGGTGCGCTTGCGTCCTGACCCTGACCTGCATGTGCCTGGGTCAGTATGTGGCTGAGTCAGACTTTCCCTTTGCTGGGTAGTCTAGCAGAGGTATGACTTTGCAGAGCCTGAATCAATTGTCGGTCATGTTATCTATGGACTCTGTCATAGATTGTGACATTTGAGTGGCCCATTCCACTGAAGGGTAGTAGGGGCTGCTTGGGACTCTGGCACAGTAGTCTGCGTACAATCCTCGCAATGCGGATATGCCGCTGGGAAGAGCATTACTGCAGGCTTCTCACCACTCTGGAAAAGCAGTCCTGCCTGGTTTTCTTAGACTTTGAGCCCGGCATAGTGCACCTGGAGTGGCTATGCAGGGGAGCTAACTGTGCAGAGGAGGATACAGAGTATTAGAAAATTCACAGCTGAGGGGTAACTCAAGCTGAGAACTTACCCCACCAATGTGCCCCTGTGAGCAGCGCTGAAAAAAGCCTGGTCCTGTGCCTCCCCGGAGACTTGGCTGGCCTGTGAATGTCCTGCAGCAGTAATGGCCGCCGTAACTCTTCTCCTGTATCCTGAGGTGAAGGAGAAGGGGGGCGGAGCGCTGCAAGGGCGGCAGTTTCTATGGGGATGTGCGCCCTGCAGCCTAGATCCGCCCCCTGTGTGACACCGCAGAGTGTCAAAATCGTCATCCGGGGGGCGGGCTGGGGGGTGGAGAATGGGGGGTAGCTTCGGCTAGGCCGAAGCCGCGGTCTAAATTTATTTTCTATGCCCAAAAGGGCTCCAGGCCGGCGCGGTAGTCCGGGGGGGGGCCGGATCAGAACCGGAACCAGAACCCCCCGGATTGAAAGGCAAAATGGCGGTGGGCTCTGAAGAGAGTCCCCCTTAGGCGCTTTTAGGGAGAAAGCTGCCGCAGGTGCAGAGCCTGTGAAGGCCTGTGCCTGTATGTGCCATGGCTGCCTGCACTCCCCCCGGCTCCTACAGGATCCCACAGACAGACTGGGGCTCCTGCATTGCTGCTGGTCCTCGGCTGCAGTGTGCTGGCTGGTAAGAGCTGCAGATGCTGCCGTCCAGGCCCTACCTGATGGTGTCTCAACCTAATACCCCCAGGGGATTAGGGAGGGTGCCGCTGTCACCGTCAGGGGGCTTTTGTCCTCGCCTCAACTTCGGACCAAGACCGAGGGAATTGGGGAAGGAGGGGGGTTCTCAACTTCGAGCCTGACCCGAGGGGCCGGAGAAGGAGCAGCATGGTGGCTACGCCATCTCAACTTCAACTGTGCACCCCATAGTAGGGGGCAGAGGAAGGAGCCATGCCGGGGGTCTCTTAAGAGACCCTCTTTTCTTCATCTGTAATCCCGTGCTGAAGCGAGGGACGAGTGAAGGTCTGAGGTGTGCCTCCTTGCGACACTAAGCAAAAACTGAAGATGGCTGATGCCGTCCAGGGGTGTATACTGCAGGGGAGGAGCCACAGTTAATCTTTTTCAGATTATGCATAGTGTCGCTTCCTAGTGGACAGCAGCATAACACCCAAGGTCCTGTGTCCCCCAATGAGGCGACAGAGTAAAGTCACTTCTACATTATCATAATCTTTGGAGAGTCCATTAGCCACCCGTGCTGATCATACTCACAGGTCACATAGCCAGTTATGTCATCCATTGCCAATCTTGTGCCATTTTGCTGAATGAAAAAATCCTGTTTTTTATTTCTGCTTCACTCAATGGAATAAAAGTGTGGTATTGCCGAGTCCCTTTAATGGGTTCTGCTTCCTATCACCAATGTTTTAACAAACTCTCCGTAGTCCTGGTTTGTACAGTACATGAACTGGATGTTAGGAATATTTTTCTCACTCCAGTTGAAAAGTTGCATGGGTGTTAAGATTTGGTCTGAAATCTGGGTAGATCTGGAAGATGTGATTGGATTGGTGGAGAGCAGTCTAAGCAGGAAGATTTGAGGGTGTATAAAGCTCATCTCACGGTCCAGTCAGCTGTCTGTCGTGTGAAGAAGCAGCTGAAGCATCCATCCACCCTCCCAATATCTAAAAAAACTGCTTTTAATTTGGAAAACATAGACCTTACACTTTTAGACCACAGGCTGAACAGATCTGAATTCAAGATTTTCTAATTGAAACTATTTATATAAAGGTTTTTTTTTTTTTTTTTTTTTTTTTTTTTTTTAAGTATGATCCCATTGAGAGCCCAACTTGAATTTTGGTACAGATGTGGCTAGGAGCATAGGAGACACATGTGATTTTTTTTGCAAATTTAATATCATATTGATTTTTCGGAAATGAGTTTTGCAATTTTGAGTTTGATTCCCCATAGGTAAGATATTAACAAAGATACTCTTGTGACATATCTGTTGAAAGCCTGTACTGTTCTGAGATGAATGGTGTGTGTTTCCCATTTCTCTATTTTATTTCTTGCCTGAGTTATTAGGAGAAATGTAAAGCCATGCAGCACAGAAGTTCGCATTTTTTCACAACTTTGAAAATTAATAAAAAAAAAATAAAAAAAAATCTTCACATTTTGCATCCTCTAACACAGTATTACCAAAGAACAAATTCTCAAAAGAATTAAAAATATAGTGGAAATATTCATTGGTTCACTTGACATGGAATGACTTGACACTGAATATTATGATGTCTATTCCTCTTAGCAATGTTACCCTAAAAAGTACACAAAAAAAGATAAAAATAAGGAATCATTTTATGTTAAACATAGTTTAATATGACAGTAGTTGGCATTCCAGTATTTACCTTCACTAACATCCTGGTATATTCCATCAGGTTCTACCTCTGAGGGCATCATGATGTGCCAGGTGGTCATCCTGGCTTCAGCCTCCAGTCCAAAGCCATCAGGGTTGCTACAATACGACACAGGACTCAATTATATATGATTTGTCACTCCAATACTACAAACTGCAGTGCTCTATTAAAGGCGATCAGCTCATGTTTCCATGGTAACACGAAACAATTATGTTTTCTACACTGCTAACCTCAGATTCGTGTTACCTTGAAAGTAATTGAAAACTGCAAATTCCAAATCCGTATGAGTTAACCTGCAGGCTACTTACATATTTCCATAACAATCATGAGATTTACAATAAAAGCTTTACAATACATTCTAAATAGCTGTATTTCACCCAACAATTGCCATACACATCCGGGAAAAAAAAATAACCCATATTTTTGATTGCCATGGTTACATATCTTGTGGCGGATTAAGTGAATACCAAATTTGATCTGTTCTAAACTACTGGAAATGTCAAAATGGAAATCTGATACATTATAAAGGGATTTAAAAAAGAATGTCAAATTTCATTAATTCCAAGCCCAGCTTGGAGCACGGAAGTACAGAACGTTACTGTAGAAATCCAAAATCCTGGTTTGAAGAATCTCCCAAGTGATAGCAACAAACGTTAAAATTATTCACAACTTTATGAAGTCATGTCCCCTCAAAGTATTTGCAGTTTGTAGAGTACATACTGACAAAATATTGTCTCTTGAACCAAGATTTCGATTTTTCACCCAGCAAACAGGCGTTCACACCAAAGCATGTGGATTTGTAAGTCTACAAAAGAAATTCAATGGTGACCACAGTGTTTCTTTCATGCCAGGATAGCTCAAGCAACTGTGGGCTTAAAGGAAGGCACCTCCGATCTCACATTTACTATAATGGAGAGTGAAGGCACATGCAAGATCACCAGTTGGCTTCAAGTGTGGAGGACATGGTTCCTACATGTAATCCAGTGAAGCTTATGAAACCCCATAAGGTAGTGAGTTGACCACTACTGGTTTTTAGTTTCCATACAAATAGTTGTGTGCCTGGATCTGTACTGGTGTTTGTGTATATGTGCATTAGTGAAGCTTACCTTTATATTGGGGCATTATTTGGCCACCGAAAGGGAGTATTAGGGTATGTGCAGACCATCTGGAGCCGCCAACAGCCCCGACACAGCAGAATAGACGCAGGCGGCTTCTGCTCATTTTATGCAAATGAGCGGCGCCAATTTTTTTTTCACCTGCGGACTTTTCTCATAGAGGTAAGGTCTATGGGGAAAGCCCGCATGCAGACCGGCCGGAGAAATTGACATGCTGCGGTCTGGAAAGACGCGCCACATGTCAGCTTCTGCGGGTGACCCGCAGACGCATAGTGGACACGGGATTTCTAGAAATCCATCCACTATGCTGTAACATCTAGCCGCTGCGTGTTTGACGCTGCAGCTCCTGACTGTGTACACATACCCTTAGGCGAGAACTGTGCTGTGTACAAGTCTTATTAGCAGGGTTCAGTCTGGTAATAATTAATGCGGTTCTCAAAATCATAACCATATTGGATAATCAGTTGTTAGCTGCTCTGGTCAATTACAGTGCTGTGCAAAAGTTTTAGCCTGCTGTGGAAAAAGTGCTGCAAAGTGAGAATGCTTTAAAAAATAGAAGAGTTCATTTATTTTTATCAATTAACAAAATTCAATCTGAATGAACAAGAGAGAAATCTAAATCAAATCAATTGTTTTAGGCAAACTTGCACAAAGTCAGGGATTCATGAGTAACCAATTATACCAATCAGGTGATAATGATCGTCATTTTCATATGGAGGTTGAAACACAGTCATTAACTGAAACAGAAATTGTAGTGCAGGAGGCTTAAAACTGGCTGAGTAACGGCCAAAATCTGCTACACAGGTGAGTTTGTGAAAAATATTCAGTCGCAGAGAATAATACCATGGCAAGAATGAGCATAGCAACAAGACAGAAGGTAATTATACTGCCTCAGCAAGGTCTCTCCCAGGCAAAGATTTCAAAACAGTCTGGGGTTTCAAGATGTATGTGCAGTTCAAGCTCTTTTGAACAAGCACCAAGAAATGGGCAATGTGGGAGATCGTAGACGCAGTGGTCAGCTAAGGAATTTTATGCTTACTTCCCTTCAAAATCAGAAGGTGTCCAACAGTGCCATCAGCTAAGAGCTGGCAACAACCAATAGGATTCAGCTACACACATCTACTTTTTGGAGATGTTCGTCCAGAAGTGATCGCTAAACAGGCGGGCGGGGGGGTCAGTACAGCAGAGGTGACAATGCTATGAGAGGAGAAAAGCTGACAGAAGGGTTTGTAATGGGATACAGCTAAACTCAGCAGTGCTGCCCCTTCCTCACAGGGACATATCTGAAAGGGGCGAGTCATTGTGCACTAATCTCCCAGCAACCTAATCTATTGTGGGGGCCTGTTTTTTTGTCTTGAAATGTGGGATGTCAAATGCAATTATCTGCATGATAAATCTTATTATTATTATTTATTATTAGAGCGCCATTTATTCCATGGCGCATTACATGTGAAAAAGGGGGTATACATAGCAAAAACAATTATAGAAATCTTGAACAAAAGCGCAACGGCAAACTGGTACAGGAGGAGAGAGGACCCTGCCCCCGAGGGCTCAGTCTACAAGGGATGGGTGAGGATACAGTAGGTGAGGGTAACCTCTCTAGAGCTAGTGTGATAAACGCAGAATAAGTGTAATAAGAATAGCAACCTACCTTCCCATGTGGAGGTTAATCAGGCAATGGGCAAGGCATGCAATGAAGTCTTGGTCATGATTCCCAGGTCCTAGTATCAGATTTCTATTCACTGTAAGTACTCGCAAAGAATCCAAAAGGGCTACTTGCTGAGGCACAGTTTTGTGGGCTCTGGAGAACTGGTATAGTACAGTTCGGTTCAAGCAGTTATAGATCGCTTCAAGAGACACACTTTGGGAACGTCTTTTAGACTGTGAGAGAAAATAAGAAGGATAAGAAACAACCTGTCAAATTCATTGCATCGGATCATTCATGAACAAAAGTGACTTCATTTTAGTGTTATTTTGTTTCAGACATAAAAGCTGCTCTTGGTTTCAGAGACTCGATAGAAGAATTTTAATTTTCTGTGGGACTTCAACGCTACAATAATTTTTTTTGTTTTTGCTTTACTTTTTGTTCACCAAGTCCTTATTCACAAAGACAGCACAAGTACACATTGTAGTCTAGTGGCCTTTTGCCGGTGTCCATTTTTATGCAGAACAGTAGTCCACAGAACAAAATGGAATCATGTCCTACTGTGGCCTGGACCAACATGCAGCATACATCATTTGTAGCCCATGTGAATCATGGAAGTATGAATAAGGGAACCCATCACATTGAACAGCAGCATGTTATAGTAGAAGAAACTAAACAGAGTGATATACAGTTTGTGGGAAACATTCAGTATAACTTCATTGATTTAAATCCCTCCTTTTTGTGTTTAGGAGTCCAGTGGGCAGTCCTAATCCATGACGGAGAGCCTACTCTGTCTGACTGTGCATATAGAGATAACTGTAATTCCCTATATAGGACCACCCACTGGACTCTTAAGCACAGGAAACAGGGAATTAATTGAATAAAATACAATATTATACTTTTTTTTTGCATAAAACTATCAATCTGTTCTTGCTCTATAAAGAGACTGTATATACAAAGCATCAGGTTCCCTTTTGAATCCATATGGAATATTGATAAACATTAAAAAAGTGGTAGAAATTAATTCACATACAACATTATAGTAAGGGGTAGCAACAAGAGGTGTACTGTAACTATAGTGAATGCAGGAGTTAGTCGCATCCTGGCCCCGGAGTCCCTTTGGCCCCTCTGAGAAGGTTGATATTACTAAAGACCTGTTATAGTAGGGGCACTGTTGGAGATTTTGGATTGTGGTTCACAAGATTAAACATAGAGTAATATTACAATCTAGGAAATCTTTTGTAAAGTCATAGAGATGGCACAGAGTGAGCAAGTCGTCCTATAACCCAGATGTAGATTCATTAGATCATTTTTTTAGCATAATTGTGATTAAAAATATGGTTGACTTTTATAACAACTCATTGATGGTGTATATCCAACCAACATGTAAAATCAGCATAGTGTCGGTATAAATGTATTGTAAAGCCACATCTTAAACCACATTTAGTATAAAGAAAAAAAATGCCGGTGAATTATAGACATTTTATAAATGCCCAGCATGCCCTTCGTTTTGTCGAAAAGCAGTGGATGACCTCCTCAGCAAAACCATAATTAAATCTGCATGTAAAGTGGACTGGTTCATCAAAGTTTTATTTATGCGATGTGCGAACCCAGCCTTACACTACACCTCACTGTTATTCTATAAAGTCGAATGACTTGTTTAGTGAGGTGGATTTGTGACAAACTATAAATTCAAAAGTAGATCCCTGCCCCAGTACTTGCTTTTAAAGGGAATCTGTCAGCAGGTTTTTACTATGTAATCTGATGACAGATAGAGGCTGAAACACAGAATTCAAGGATGTGTCACTTGAGTACTACATTAGTCCATGCCCCCTCCCCCTGTGATAAGCAGCTTACTGTCTATGGACTTTGTACACTGAAAAAAAATAAATAAATTTGAGCTTGGTTTAAGTTGGTATACATGCAGCACATAAATGCATATTTCACAATGGCCATGAATCAGAAAAACCTACAAGAAGCAAAATGAACGTAAACCCCGCTATAAATAAAAAGCAAGTGCATTTGGATGAAGTAGGGTTCTTAGTAACACTGTTTTTGATCAAAAATAGTATAAAAGCTATCCCACCAGCGACAAGGTGAACCCGTTCGGGATAGTCCTACACGGTCTAATATTAAAAACTTTACCATGTGTCAAAATTGACCTCTGTGTGAATAAGGGCAGACAAAGGACTGGGTTCCTAACTGTGAACACCAGCCAAGGGAAGCTTTTTGAATGTACCATCCAGCTCTAGGAAGGGAGGCCACATCCAGGTTTGCACAGAATGCAAAAAATACAGAGAAAAAAAACCCAACAATTTGCAGCACGGTTTACGTTCATTTTGCTTCCTGTAGATTTTTTTGTACACTGAGAGCCTGGTGTGGGCGGGGGCAGCTTGCTCAGCTCTGCTTAAATCTAAATCTAAAAGCTTTGATTGTGTCAGAACGGCTGCGCCCAGTAATCTAAGTGATACATCGTTGTATTCAGCTTCCCGTTGCCTACATGATGCTGCTCTCAGATAAGGTAGCAAAAACTTGTTGACAGATTCCCTTTAAGGCACCATTGTTTAGTCACCCCTAGAAATTGAGCAGCCTAATTTAAGCAGTAAGTTACTTTGGCAAAATAAATAAGTTCTATATGTATCATGGCAAAACTCATAGCCAATAGGCCTTGGAATGATTTTTGTACAAAGCACGGACTTTATTCTCTTACAGATTGTGAATGTGTTGCAATTATGATTTTGCCAATGTTCTCTTGTCATCCAGCAAAGTTCCATGTACTGTTATTACATTGGCGGTGTATTCTTACCACACTTTTTGTTTACCATTTTAGCCTTAAAGGGATTGTCTTATTAGAGAATCAATCACTTTCAGTTTGGTGCTACCGGGCACTCTGGTCAAAAATAGGAGTTTGCAGGAAAAAAATCAGCCAAACTGTAGAAATAGACTATAGAGTGGATACAGCTTTTATTTCTATCTTAGAAAGGAGGTCCAGAGCAGGGGAACCCCTTTTATATCATTACGTCCTAATAGGGCATGAAGACGGGGTAGTTTTAATAAACAAAACAAAAACATAGTAAACGTGTTACCCCAACACCACCACCCACTGTCCCAAAATAAGAGAAAAAATAAAGAAAATAGAACAAAACGGTTCAATACCTGTAGTCTGTCCCTCACCTGTGAGATGAGCTGGATGATACAGTCTACTACCATTTTGGAGTCTTTATTAAACATTCCTTGCCACAGCTTGTCCACAACTCGCTGGGTGAAATAGAAGACATTATTAACCAGCACCTGGTAACTACCACCAGTCGTCACCGGCAAGGAAGCATCTTCACCTAGAAGAAAGAAAAAATAAAAATGAAAACGAATATGAACAAGCATTACAGTGAACATGTTAGGTCAGATAACAATATTAACCTGTGGCATCAGGGAGAAAATGAGCTTTATTTCTCCCAGGAGCCGCTGGCTTTCAGTCATCTCTCTTGATACTGTGAGCGGCTGCTTTAAGCATGCATCGGCATGTTGACTGACAGCCACCTCAGCAGTGAACAAGTACAGAGCTGACTGTCAGTCCAAGTGCTGAGGTAAGTTTACTGTTGTTGCTCTTAGTGTTGTGAGTAATGACTGTAGCAGAGTCTGCATGACTGAAAGCCGGAGGCTCCCGGGAAGAATTAAGTTCATTTTCTCCCAAGTGTCGTACTTCAAGTACAGCACTCTGCTGTACAGCCCCGCGTGCCCGCGGTAGTTAAAAAAAAAATAAAAAAAGTAAAAATAAAAGAAAAAACCTTTATACTCCCCTGTCCGGCGGCCCCCGGTGTCCTCCTCGATGATGCTTCCTCTTCGGCAGCCAGCGGTACACTGCAGGGCGCAGGCTCGTGCCCCGCAGTGTACTTCCAGGACCTGTAGTAACGTCACTGATCACCTGATTGTCACGAGACCATCAGCTGATCGGTGACGTCAGCAATCAGCTTATGCCGGTAATCAGCTGATCAGTCTCATGACCGATAAGCTGATGCTTACCGTGGGGACATTCACAAGAATGTTCCCATGGACTCTAGCTCACTGGGGCTCATCAGCTGATCATCAGCTGATGAACCCCAGTGACCTCCTGCAGCATGTATACTGACAGGGGGTGATTTTACACCCCTGTCAGTATACAGTGCTGTATTCTACAGCAGTGACATCAGTGATGGCTGATGTCACTGTTGTAGAAGTGACCCGGATCGTCGTGGGACACTCGTTTTATTTAAATGGCCAGGGAAATGTTTGCCTAAAGGCACCTTCCCAGGCTGAAAAAACAGCTCACAGCAGTCGCATAAATTACATGAATAGAAATGCTAATGAAGATTGGGTGAATGGGACTAGGTGACACCCAGCTCTTTTGTTTGGTGATGTCAAGGTGTCAATCAGACCTTTTCATGACCAAACAAAGTAAAGAAACACACAGACACAGTGTAAACACTTTATTTGAAATACAACAGACCCATTCTTTAATCAATTAAATTAACCAATATACTCACGCCAGTTCTTGGTAATCCAAGGGCTTAAGTTGTGTCCCACTAAATAACTTTATTTATCTCCAAAAATCATTCATCAAAAACACTTCAAAACACGCACGTAAAAACACGTCAAAAACACATGTAAATCTGCAT
Source organism: Phyllobates terribilis (assembly GCF_046119375.1). Classification (NCBI taxonomy): domain Eukaryota; kingdom Metazoa; phylum Chordata; class Amphibia; order Anura; family Dendrobatidae; genus Phyllobates; species Phyllobates terribilis. The sequence continues at coordinate 808,501,443 of NW_027362761.1, forward strand.
GCGTTTTTTTCTGCCAGGGAGAGGCAAAAACGCTTAGGAAATTTCTGCTTCTAATCCACATTGTGTGCACATACCCTAACAGAAATAAACACTTGAAATATATCACTCTGTTTGTAATGACTCTATAATATATGAGTTTCACTTTTTGCATTGAAGAACTGAATTAAATTAACTTTTTGATGATATTCTAATTTTGTGAGAAGCACCTGTACCCTTAACCCTTAACGATCCTGGGGATTTTAATAATATTTGCAACCCTGGAAGTGATAGGTTTACGGAGTGGTGTAATACCTTGCCGGCCTCAACAGAGAGGTGGGACTATTTGACACTTGAAGGGAGAAGTTTCCAAACGTAAAGGTCTTTTCTTGTGCCTCATCAACGTATCAATCTCTATCAAAGATTGGTCTAGCCTTATGCAATTCTTAAATGACTCCATTAATTTCTTAAGTTGAATATTTTCTTCGATCTCTATTGGATCACACCCCCTCTGGTTACAGGTGGAGGCGGCCCCGTTAAGATCCAGTTATTCAATATGCAGGAAACTTAATCCATTCTGGTTTAAAAATTATTAATTGTACTACCCATTAGGAGGAAACTTAGGGAATTATTTGATATCAATTTGGATTCGGCCCCTAATAATGTGGTTTGGGACGCTATGAAGGCCTTTTGATCTCAGGGATTAAACTGATAAAAGATAATTTGCGAAAAAGAGACCGAAACATTGTTTACCCAGGATAATAACCCGGCGAATAGAATGGAAAGAGGCCCAAAAGCAACACAGATTATTTCAAATAGAACAAGTTGACAAAAAAAAAGAATGTTTCTAAAACAGCAGTTTTATGAGAAGGGAGAAACTACTGGCCGCTTACAAACCAAAATGGCCCAAGTTCAGAGAGAGTATGATTTTATACACCAGTTTTACAGACTTTACATAGTTTTTATCCCAATTTGTATTCGTCTGGGGCAAAGTACTCGGGAGAAGAACTAGCAGATTACCTAACTAGGATTAAACTTCCAACTTTGGGTGAAGGTGATAGAGATTTTTTAGAATTGCCGATTTCCCTGAAGGAGATTCAACGAGCGGTAGGGGAAATGCCAAATGATAAAGCCGCTGGGTTTACAACCTCCGAGTAGAGATTTTTAAAATATTTGAGGAGGAGCTTTTACCAAGCTACTTGGAAACTGACATTGTCAAGATCACTATATGAGGCTATAACAGTGGTAACACCCAAGGAAGGGAAAAATAAAGAATTACCAGAATTATACCGGCTCATTTCACTAATAACGACTTCTGTCAATATTCTGACAAAAATCCTGGTTGATAGGTTGAGTTCTGTGAGAACGTCGGCAGTACATCCAGATCAAGCTTGCTTCATACCATCTAAGTTGACTGCCATTAACCAACGCAGGCTATTTTGGAATTTGCAAGAAGTACAGCCTGATCCCAAGAATAAAGCTGCTCTCTCCTTAAATGCTACAAAGGCTTTTGATAGTGTGCAGTGGAAATATATGTGGGCAGTGCTAAGGAAAATGGGATTTGGGCCTAATTATTATTATTATTATTTATTATTATAGCGCCATTTATTCCATGGCGCTTTACATGTGATTTTATCAAATTAGTAATGCTACTGTACAAGACCCCAACAGCTAGAATAAGAGTTAACGGGGATGAGTAGAAGAAATTTGGTCTTTTTAGGGGAACAAGGCATGGCTGCCCTCTATCGCCCCAGCTTTTTGCTATTGCAATAAAACCTTTAGCCTGCATCATTAGACAACACCCAAATATTAGGGGCTTTAAATATGGTGGCAAAGAGGAATGGATCACCCTGAACGCAGATGATTTGTCATTTGAATATCTCGCTCCTATTAATGGTGGATACCATTTCTAAATTTGGGGTCTTTTCTGGCCTAAATATTAAATGGTCAAAGTCGGCTTTGCTCCCCCTGGATATCTTCGATCAAATGAATCTTTAGCAATCCTGGTGGTGCAAGAGTTCAAATACCTAGGCATTTATGTTACCAGCGAGGTTAATAACTACATCCCTTTAAACCTGAATCGTCTGGTAGTTAAGTCAAGAAATAAAGTCGGAGCATGGGGGAAACTCCCTCTCTGTCCTTTGCAACATCATTAAAATGTGCCTGAAGCTCTCTGTAGTCTATGCCCTACATAATTCTCCAGTTTGGATCCCAAAGCACTGGCTTAAAAAAATGCATACCGTAATATTTTCCAGGACCTGGTCTGGAAAAAGGGTGTCCCTAGAATGAAGCTGGAAAACTTACAGTTGCCCAATAATCAGGGCGGCTTGGCTCTTCCTAATGCATGGGCGGATTGTCTGGCCTCTCAGTTCCAACATTTCAGGGGATGGGCATTGAAGAAGACTATGGATGAAGGGGCTGTGGTACTTAAATACCTGTGCGGAGGGGATAATATTTTGGAACTCCTAGAGTCAAATATACTCAAAGCCAAATCCAGTAATGCCCTGCTCCTTGCTCTTATTCATAAAGTGTTGTGGACCTGTAAAAAGCTGTGGGGTATGGGGGCCTATTCTAAATATACTTCTATATGGAATAATCCAGGCTTGAGGGAGCACGGTCATCTGGGGGGGGGTTAGAGATTGGAGGAAACAAGGGCTGAAATATTTATATCAGTTATATTTGGATGGACACTTCTGTACATTTGATCACCTAAAACAGATGTTCCAGTTGCGAACTCAGACTTCTAAAATATCTACAGTTAAGGCACACTATAAGTGCCCAGGAAAGTATATCCAATCTCACTATTTCTTTCAACAGGCTTCTGGACTATATTGTACAAGAAAAAGCAGCTAGAGGCCTGATTAAATTAATGTACAAATCTTTGTTATCCAATATTTTGGGTGATCCCATGGTCTTGAACAGGTCTAGGAAAAGGAATATAAGGCACATTTCCTCAGAAGCTATTTTTGAATCCCCTGGAAAGTTTCTAATAATGTGGCGCATAGAAGATCACAATTATTTCTTATCCATAGAGTATATAGATCTCTAAAAATTATGCTGAAAATGAATCTCAGATTGGATGATCAGTGTCCAAAATGTAGAGAAGAAGGGGCAGATTTGGTCTATATGTTCGGGTCATGTCCCAGAATTGGGGGATCTATGGGACAACGTGGGTAGGCTGGTTAGAAAGGTATATAACATCCGACTGCCTCTGAATACCAAATCTTGTGTTTTAGGGTGTGTGAGATATTGGAGTTTCTCCTCCATTACATCTGGCCATAGAAAAAATTCTTTACCACACAAGAAAGTCATTTCTTGTGTGGTAAAGAACATTGGCCATCCAACCTTCCATCACAAATAAAGGAAGTGATCCCGCGCCTAAATACTACTATTCTAATAGAGAAAAAGGTTTCCATTAAGAGGGGTGCCACAGCCAAATTTGGGTGGTCATATTCGGTGATTGATAGTCTTACCTGTATGATTGACAGTTATCTGTGCATGCACAATCACTCAGTAGGGCCACCCACTGGACTCATGTGCATACAAACGCCAGAGATTTCAATAAATGAAATTTAAATTTTATGGAAACTTTTCCAACAAATTTACATATTCTGTTTGGCTTCTCCTTTTCTATACCATGCTGGTGACTGATCACACTGAATGTACAACACAACAGGATCCCTTTAACCTTATTTGGAGGTAAAAGTCCCCAAGTAGATTTATACAAACTGTACTTTGTTATTTAAATGGTAAATCAATAGACTAATGAGCCTACAGTGCTAAAATATCTAAACTACTATATGTAAAGTACAGATAGACACAACCTCCAATAAATTAAGCCAAAAAAAGTCAACAATATAAGACACTCGGTAGGAACACAGACTGGTTTACCCTAGTAATGGGAACACCAATGTAAGGCAAATGATATTGTTTTATTCTGGAAAGCTGGAAGCTAGTAATTATGTGCCCTACTTTTTTTTATGGCAGTAACGATGACGTTACTAGAACATTCTAGCTTCAGCTGTACTAATAGACAAAATCCAATATCCTAAAAGCTGCCTTATTGGAATTTAATAAAAAAAAAAGTCAATCATATTAATAATAGCGTATTTAAAGCAATACTGCAGCTTTTTCTATTGCAGTGCTGGAGTAGTGCTTCCAATCTAAGGTCCCTGCACTTAGTCTTATACTTATTTGCTGCCGTCTTCACCTTCTATCAATGTAAGTCTATAAGGAACCTCGTTCTGGCTCTCATAGATTTACATTGAGAGCTTGTGACCATTACCTCTGAAATCCAGCAAGACAGAAGTTGTGGTCACGCCACGGGACAGGAGCAGCAGTGATAAAAGGTGAGGAGAGCAGCGGATAAGAATAAGACTAGGTCAGGGGCCTTATATTAGAAGCAGCACTAAAGAAAAAAAAAAGCTGGAGTGGTGCTTTAATCAACCACAAATACTATATATAGTATAAAAATAATAATAAAAAGGAGATGATGATATGAGTGGGTCTACATTTCTGGAATACATACCTAGCAGAACATCAGCAGCCAGTAGATGGTCCATCACGCTGTCCAGTATGTAGGTCTGGAATTCCTTCTGCTGAGCTCTTGTAGATCTTTCAGGAGAAGCCTGCAAAACATCAATTAAAATATGCAATGGCATTCTAGGGTAATGGGTCTGTATTGTCAGCAAGGGCACTATTTTTTAAATTAAGGTTGTTGTTTTTTTTAATACGTTTTATCTTGGTGGTGTCCTCAAAATTCTCCATTTCACTAGATTGCCATATTTGCACTGTTGGACACTATTATTTAGCATATGCTGTTTACATTGAGGCAGCAGTACTCTCATTATCATCATGTGCAAAGGTAAAACTTCTATTATAGTGGCAAATACCATAGGATTCATCACGGTCAATACACGATGAGAACAACTCAACTCCTTCTCCCCTCTTCTCAATCCCTGCACAGTAAACTCTACAACACACAGGGAACAGTTACAGTTACAGCCTGCTGTAATCACTCCCCTGCACAGTGACTGACAGCTCGCTCTGCAGCGTGTGCAGCATATGTATGTGCAGAGAAGGCTATTAATGTGCAGGAGAGTGATTACAGCACGCTCACTGTATAGTAAGCAATGACTATAACGGCTCCCTGAACTGCCTCCATGACTGGAAGCCAGCAGCTGCAGGAAGAATAAAACTTTATTTTCTCTGTGAAACAACTGCTCCATTAAGCTTTCCAGACATTATTTAAATGCAATTTACCTGAAGATTACACCTATAGCTGCAGATAAATAACGGTTGTGGAGATGACCGGTTCCTTTTAAAGGGTTGTCCAGTCTCAGAAGAAAAGCCGGCAGTCACTGCCAAATCAAATGAGATTGCAGGCTGCCAAATCATCGTGACCTAGCTCGATACCTATATTCCCCTGTATTGCACATGCATGGTCACATGACCGCATGTAACCGATTCATATACCTGTGGTCATGTGCTGACTAGCCTCACCGGCTTCTCTCAATAGAAGAGAATTGAAAAAAGCCCAAAGTTTCGCCGACACGTGACTGCAAGTATCAGTCAAGAAACCAACAACCCGCATGGGGAACATAGGGTAGTCGTGTCTGCGCACGATTCAGCAGTCTGCAGTCACACAGTGACCAGACAACCCCTTTAAAGTAACAGCCCAGCAAATATTTTTTTTCATCCTTTCACCTCCCCCATCTGACCACCTAACACACTGTACACTTCTCTTCTATAGTGTACTTTTTCCCAAATCGTTTAAAGGGTTGTCTATCCCTTAGAAAATTGCTGAATCCTAACAGTTTGTAATATACACACCGCTAAGATTCAGCTCTGCTTCCTGGTTCCAGAGGTTGTCACAACAATGTGTGTGATTTGCCGAGTTGCAGTCACTTCTCAATAGAATCTATAGTGCAACTATGCAAATTACATACTGTGATGAACCTGTAGCCGCCATCTTGGTAATGATAAATCATATCCAGGGATGGCCACACTTCAGCAGCCCCCACCCTTGGGACCTTCTGTTAAAACGTCAACTAGATAGTTTCCCCCCATCCAGGCTCCTGTAAGATAAGAAGCCTACTTAACACTTGAATGCTAGGAGCTTCAAAGACTTCGAGAGGAAACACAGCCAGCAGGGGGGGGTGCTTCGTCTATCTGTACCTGACCATTTGTCCCATAGGACTAGTTTCTTTGTCTGTCACAAGCATGGAGGCATAAGATATAGAAACATGAAAAGTACACGCATGTTGCATGGGATGGGCCAATAAAAAAATATCACGGCGTCCCGGAGCCATTGCGCACACAAGCCTCCGCGGTAGACGTTTGTACGTGCTCTGGAAGCCAAGATATAGCGCGGAGCCATTCCTGAGGACCGTATGGTATCATAATTGATATCAAAAGGTCGGTTACGGCGGCCCGAATCCATGGGAACCCCTGGGGGTATCATGAGACCATCCCAGAAGAAGTTATTGGGTTCCATAGAATTTGGGCTTCTGATCGAAGTTAGACCTGAGGGTGGAGACTGAGCCAGCTGACCTCACCAGCAGTGGGCGGGACGGGGCAGGTAAGATAGCAGGACAGACAAGAGACAAGTCAGTTTTTGACCCAAGAGTGGTGTGCTGAACATCTGAGCACCAGCTGAGGCCACCAAGGGGAGGAGCAGTTTGACCATGCGGTGGTAGGCCTCAGCCTGTAACAAAGAACCGTGCCTGCGACCGCAGAATCCTCTCCCTGCGTCACAAGAAAATCAAGAAACCGGTAACTGATATGCTGTGGTGATTCTGTGTGTTGTATTCCATTGTTGTATAGTTTAGCCTGACCTTATACCTGTGTATATTTAGTTGTATATCGTGTATCTAGTGTATTATTATAATCAATTACCTCAAGTAATTGTGGGCCTGCCTTTTATTCTGCATAACGAACGCACGTCCGTGTGAGCTCGGCTCAAGCCAAAAACGCTACCCAGGGTTGGTTCCTGACCCGATATAGGCCCATTCACGGACTGGGCGTATATCTAAAATAGGGACTGGTGGCAGCATACCAACTGGGGATTGGGGAAGGCTGGTAGTGACGGTCGGAGGTTCAGATATATATATTCCTGGCGCGGCCAAGGAAGATATATATACCGCCCTCACTACAGAGGGCCCCGATACCCAGTAGGTTACAGGACAGTCTCCCTGGCGACCGCTTATCCTAGGTGCAGTTCCTTGACTGACCTGAGGCTAAGAGGGCGCTAGCGAGTTGTGCTGTGTAGTGACGTTACGGTTTAGTGACGTTGAAGGGATAACACACTACCGTGTTCCCTGCGCTGGTTGCAGCTTCCTGGCACTACTTTCTCTAGGTGCAGTACCTTGACTGACCTGAGAGGTAAGGGGGCGCCAGAGAGCTGCACCCACCGGCCGGCTTTCATCACATTGGTGGCAGAGCGGTGGGATTGCAGAATAATAGTGTTGTGGGACCCCTACTCCCAGGCACTAAAGACTGCCAGTGGTAACTTCCACTGCTGGAGTCTTAAGGTCAGCCCAACGTTAGACGGTCAGGCTAAAAGTATAACAAGGTGTGTGCAAACTCAGGGTTGCAGCGGTGTCGGTTACCAAGATGGCAGACGGCACCAGGAGCAAGACCCTGCAGGAGGCTAATGCTACGGTCCGTGTGGCAGGAGGGGAGGACATTGTTACTCATGGCGAGGAGGAGTCCAGCCCGGGCACCTCAGGGAGCCAGTCCCCAGTATACGGTCCCGCAGTGGGCTGCCCACCACCTACCCAGCCCAGCCTGTCCAGATCACAAGCCCTTTTACAAGCGGCTATGGCAAGTCTCCAGTCTCATGGCGATGCCGTCTACAAAACCCTCCTGGCAGCATCAGAGAAGGCAGCGGAGGAGGAGCGCGAAGCTGCAGAGCGCCGGGAGGCTGCGGAGCGTGAAGCTGCAGAGCGCCGGGAGGCTGCGGAGCGTGCAGAGCGAGCTGCGGAGCGCCAGCACCAACTGGACCTGGCCCAGCGGGGGCTTCCGCTAGAGCAACCAACCCATCAGGAGACCAAGTCGTCCAAAGTCCGAGCTGAGGACTTCCCTCTACTGGAGAAGGATGGGGACCTGGACTCCTTTCTGGTGGCATTTGAACGGACCTGTCTTCAGCACCATCTGGCCCGGGATCAGTGGGCCAGATACCTGACCCCCCGTTTGAGGGGTAAGTCCCTGGATGCCTTGGGGGACTTACCTGCCGGGGAGGTACAGAACTACGACTGCATCAAGCGGGCCCTGATCCGGCAGTACAACCTCACTCCCGAGTCGTACCGCCAGAAGTTCCGGAGCCTGCTGCGTGGCCCCAAGGACACCTGGACCGATCATATGCGGGCGCTGTTGAGAGCCGCAGAGCACTGGACCTCGGGTCTAGCGCTTACTACCCGCCAGGAGGTCCAGGAACTGTTCGTCACGGAGCAGTTTTTGTGGAACTGCCCAGAGGACCTCCGACAGTTCCTCCGTGACCGAAAACCAACAGGGGCTTCTGCTACAGCCGCCCTGGCAGACGAGTATGCCAATAACAGGGCGCCTGAGCTGAAGAAGACTGCCAGCAGCACCTGGAGAGGGGGTAAGCCCAGTCATGCCCCTGTTTCCCCGGCCCCTAGAACACAAGGGGTGTATCCCCCTGTTGCCCTCTCCAGGCAAGGACCAGACGTAAGACGTTGTCATCTATGCAACAAACCAGGACACTTTAGGGCTGAGTGTCCCCAGCGCCAAAAGACCCCATCCCAGTCCCAGAGAGCGCCCAATGTTTTGTGTGTGGGAGGGGGTGGTGGTAGGTCCCTGGACAACATCCAACCCGTCACCATAGGCCGTTCTGCGGTCATGGGACTGCGGGACACGGGCGCTGAACGAACACTGGTACGGCCTGAGGTGGTGTCCCCCCAGGACTTGGTACCAGGAAAGACTCTTTCCGTCTCCGGGGTTGGAGGCGTGGAGCCGGCACTTCCCGTTGCCATGGTGTATTTGGACTGGGGTGCCGGAAGGGGGATGCGGGAGGTGGGAGTAACGCCAAATATTCCCGCAAATGTTTTATTAGGGACCGACTTGGGGCGTCTAGTATCGCAGTATGTACCCTCTGAACCCCCAAGTTCGGCCCCCCAAGAGTGTATTGATTTGTCTGCTGCTAATGCCAACCATGTTGTATGTAGTGTGTGTCCTGCTGAGGAGGAGGGAGTGAAACCTGAGGGTAACACCTGCACAGACACAACACAAACAGGGTTAGTGAAAGCAGGTGGGGAGTGTGGGGATGCCCGCAGAGGTGCTCAGCCGGCGTGCCGTGACCTCTTGTCCTCCGGTGAGGGAGGGGGCGGGCAGGATTCTGTAGAGGGAAGCTCAGGGATGGAGAGGGGGGCAGCTACCGGCAGTGTAGGGCTCCCAGGGGTATCCAGGCTGCTGAGTATAGGCCCACTGCAGGGGGAGGAACAGGCCATGGGAGGTGGGGGTGTCCCAAGAGAGGAGCCGCCAGGTAAGACCCCAGGGCAGGAGTTCCCCACATCCGAGATGTCCAAAGGCCTAGGAAGCCTGCCTGATCGGGCGGCTTGGTCAGAAACAGAGGGGAAGCAGGCACTACCCACGGTCACAGCGGTCATAGCCGCTGTCACCAGGAGTGGGAGCGCCGGAGCCCAAGGAGCCTTGCAGAGGTCCGACGGCTTCCCCACTTCTGACCAAGTGTCTGCCGGGTCAGACAGCGGCCAGGTGACATGCCCGGAGGGGCTGACAGAGGATGTGGCAGTTTCGTCGATTCTGGCCACATCAAGTCAGGAATTTCAGGCTGCGTTGGAAGCAGACGACAGCCTGAAAGCTCTCAAGGAACAGGCGGCACAGCCTCCCATGGAGTCAGACTGCGAGCGTGTGGTCTGGGACCAGGGACGGCTGTACCGGGTAACGGTCCAGCAGGGTTCACCGGAGGCGTGGCCCAGGGACCGACAGTTAGTGGTACCCTATCCGTTCAGGGCGGAATTGTTGCGGATCGCACACGAGATTCCGATGGCCGGACACCTAGGGATCGCTAAAACCAAGGCCAGGATAGCTCAGCATTTCTACTGGCCTGGGATGGGAGCCGCGGTGGGTGCCTACTGCCGTTCGTGTGACACCTGTCAGAGGGTGGGGAAGGCGGGGCCGCGCCCCAAAGCCCCACTGGTAACTCTGCCAATCATCGAAGAGCCTTTCTCGAGGGTCGCTGTGGATCTTATTGGACCTCTGTCCACTCCCAGCCACTCCGGGAAATGCTTCATACTCACGGTAGTGGACTATGCCACCCGGTACCCGGAAGCGGTAGCTTTGTCGTCCATTCGGGCCGACAAGGTGGCTACCGCCTTACTGGAGATCTTCTCCAGAGTGGGTTTCCCCCAAGAAATGCTCACCGACCGAGGGACCCAGTTCATGTCGCGGCTGATGGAGTCCCTCTGTAAGCAAATGCAGGTGCAACATCTGGTGGCCAGCCCGTATCACCCACAGACTAATGGCCTGTGTGAGCGGTTCAATGGCACCTTAAAGCAGATGCTTAAGATGTTGGTCGACTCCCACGGGAGAGACTGGGAGCGTTACCTCCCACACCTCCTATTTGCTTACCGGGAGGTTCCGCAGGCCTCAACGGGGTTCTCCCCCTTTGAGCTCCTGTACGGGCGACGGGTACGGGGCCCCCTGGCTCTGGTGAAGGAAGCATGGGAAGGGGATTTGGCCACCCCCGAGGTGTCGGTCATCGAGTATGTCGTGCGCCACCGGGACAGGATGATGGCCTTGGCAAAGCTGGTGCAGGACAATATGGCCCAGGCCCAGGCCGACCAGAAGCGGTGGTACGACCAGAATGCTTGTGAGAGGACCTACCAGGTGGGTCAAAAGGTGTGGGTACTGGTCCCCGTACCACAGAACAAGCTTCAGGCAGCCTGGGAAGGTCCCTACTTCGTGCACCAGAAACTCAATGCCGTCACCTATCTGGTCACCCTGGATCACGCCCGTGGAAGGAGGAAGGCCTTCCACGTGAACATGATGAAGGCTCATCATGAGCGGGAAGCGACTGCCCACCCAGTGTGCAACCTTCCCGAGGAAGGAGAGGTAGAAACCCTCCTGGATCTGCTCACCCAAGCCAAGGCGGGTGGGTCCATCGAGGATGTGGGGGTTGGCCACCAGCTCACGGAGGACCAACGGTCCCAGCTGGGGACCACCCTGCACCCCTTCCGGGGGCTGTTCAGCAGCCTGCCCGGAAGGACTGAGATGGCTGTCCACGACGTGGACACTGGCGATCACCCGCCGATCCGGCGTTCAGCATATCGGGTCTCTTTCGAGGTGCAGGGAAACATGCGCCAAGAGATAGACGAGATGCTGAAGCTGGGGGTGATCCAGGCATCCAGCAGCGCGTGGGCCTCGCCTGTAGTCCTCGTACCAAAGAAGGACCGAACTACACGGTTCTGCGTGGACTACCGGGGGCTCAACGCTGTAACGGCCACCGATGCGTTCCCCATACCACGCATCGATGACCTGCTCGATCGGATGGCCGGGGCTAAGTACCTGACCATCATGGATCTGAGCCGGGGGTACTGGCAGATTCCTCTGACCCCCGCGGCAAGGGAACGCTCTGCCTTTATCACCCCTTTTGGACTGTACGAGTCCACAGTGATGCCATTCGGCATGAAGAATGCCCCTGCCACTTTTCAGCGGATGGTCAATACGCTGCTTGAGGGACTTGAAGGGTACGCGGCTGCGTACTTGGACGATATTGCAGTCTTCAGTCCCACTTGGGAGGATCACCTAGAGCACCTGCGGCAGGTGCTCGGTCGGATCCACCGGGCAGGCTTGACCATCAAGCCGGAAAAGTGCCAGCTGGGCATGAGTGAGGTCCTCTACCTGGGTCACCGGGTAGGCGGGGGGGTTCTGAAGCCAGAACCTGGGAAAGTGGATGCCATCGCATCCTGGCCCACTCCTAGGACCAAAAAGCAGGTGATGTCCTTCTTGGGGACCGCCGGGTACTATAGGAGGTTCGTCCCACACTATAGCACCCTGGCCAAGCCCCTGACGGACCTCACCAAGAAGAAGCTGCCCGTCGCAGTCGACTGGACAGTCGCCTGCGAGACAGCTTTCGGGGCACTCAAGGCCGCCCTAAGTAGCTCCCCTGTACTGCAAGCTGCCGACTTCGACCGGCCGTTTGTGGTACAGACCGACGCCAGTGACTTTGGCCTCGGTGCTGTGCTAAGTCAGGTCAACACGACAGGCCAGGAACATCCTGTCTTGTACCTGAGCAGGAAGCTACTGCCCCGGGAGGTGGCTTACTCCACGGTGGAAAAAGAATGCCTGGCAATTGTATGGGCCCTGCAGCGTCTGCAGCCCTACTTGTACGGGAGCCATTTCACCGTGGAGACGGACCACAACCCCCTCAGCTGGTTACACACGGTCTCTGGGTCGAATGGCAGGTTGCTACGCTGGAGCCTCGCTCTCCAGCAGTACCACTTCTCCATTCGCCACAGAAGAGGCCGTGACCACGGTAACGCTGACGGGTTATCCCGGCAAGGGGAGGGTGCAGAAGGACGCACGGGGGAACACAGGAATGTGCTACCCCCTCGCGCCCTCGTATAGGGGGAGGTGTGATGAACCTGTAGCCGCCATCTTGGTAATGATAAATCATATCCAGGGATGGCCACACTTCAGCAGCCCCCACCCTTGGGACCTTCTGTTAAAACGTCAACTAGATAGTTTCCCCCCATCCAGGCTCCTGTAAGATAAGAAGCCTACTTAACACTTGAATGCTAGGAGCTTCAAAGACTTCGAGAGGAAACACAGCCAGCAGGGGGGGGTGCTTCGTCTATCTGTACCTGACCATTTGTCCCATAGGACTAGTTTCTTTGTCTGTCACAAGCATGGAGGCATAAGATATAGAAACATGAAAAGTACACGCATGTTGCATGGGATGGGCCAATAAAAAAATATCACGGCGTCCCGGAGCCATTGCGCACACAAGCCTCCGCGGTAGACGTTTGTACGTGCTCTGGAAGCCAAGATATAGCGCGGAGCCATTCCTGAGGACCGTATGGTATCATAATTGATATCAAAAGGTCGGTTACGGCGGCCCGAATCCATGGGAACCCCTGGGGGTATCATGAGACCATCCCAGAAGAAGTTATTGGGTTCCATAGAATTTGGGCTTCTGATCGAAGTTAGACCTGAGGGTGGAGACTGAGCCAGCTGACCTCACCAGCAGTGGGCGGGACGGGGCAGGTAAGATAGCAGGACAGACAAGAGACAAGTCAGTTTTTGACCCAAGAGTGGTGTGCTGAACATCTGAGCACCAGCTGAGGCCACCAAGGGGAGGAGCAGTTTGACCATGCGGTGGTAGGCCTCAGCCTGTAACAAAGAACCGTGCCTGCGACCGCAGAATCCTCTCCCTGCGTCACAAGAAAATCAAGAAACCGGTAACTGATATGCTGTGGTGATTCTGTGTGTTGTATTCCATTGTTGTATAGTTTAGCCTGACCTTATACCTGTGTATATTTAGTTGTATATCGTGTATCTAGTGTATTATTATAATCAATTACCTCAAGTAATTGTGGGCCTGCCTTTTATTCTGCATAACGAACACACGTCCGTGTGAGCTCGGCTCAAGCCAAAAACGCTACCCAGGGTTGGTTCCTGACCCGATATAGGCCCATTCACGGACTGGGCGTATATCTAAAATAGGGACTGGTGGCAGCATACCAACTGGGGATTGGGGAAGGCTGGTAGTGACGGTCGGAGGTTCAGATATATATATTCCTGGCGCGGCCAAGGAAGATATATATACCGCCCTCACTACAGAGGGCCCCGATACCCAGTAGGTTACAGGACAGTCTCCCTGGCGACCGCTTATCCTAGGTGCAGTTCCTTGACTGACCTGAGGCTAAGAGGGCGCTAGCGAGTTGTGCTGTGTAGTGACGTTACGGTTTAGTGACGTTGAAGGGATAACACACTACCGTGTTCCCTGCGCTGGTTGCAGCTTCCTGGCACTACTTTCTCTAGGTGCAGTACCTTGACTGACCTGAGAGGTAAGGGGGCGCCAGAGAGCTGCACCCACCGGCCGGCTTTCATCACACATACTTATTTATTTACTCACTTACATAGCGCCATTAATTCCACAGCACTTTACAAACATTATGGGCACTGTCCCCATTGGGGCTCACAATCTGCATTCCCTATCAGTATGTCTTTGGAGTGTGAGAGGAAACCGGAGAACTCGGAGGAAACCCACACAAACACGGGGAGAACATACAAACTCCTTGCAGATGTTGTCCTTGGTGGGATTTGTACCCATGACCCCAGTGCTGCAAGGCTGCAGTGCTAACCACTGAGCCACTGACTTGCCATCATGTGACAACTGCAGGAACCAGCACATGGAGCCTAATCCTAACAATGGTTATATTGCACACTGCTAGGATTCTGCAAGCTGCACAGCTTTAGAACCCCTACAAAAAAATAAAAGTAGGCCAACCTATATCAAATGGTTACACTGATGAACAGATATTGTACACTACATGATGATAAAATAGTAATTTTAGCAAATATAGCTTTATAAAAAGTTCTATAAAAGGTTGCAAAATCCACAGACCAAAAAACAAGAGAGCCAGAGAATATAGAACAAACAAAGTACTAAACAACAAGGTGCCAAGTGCATATATCACTAACATGGTCCACCCGGAAGAAGTGAAGGCGTATATGTTGGGATGCACAGAGCTTGTTGGGCTGGCACTTAGCTTTGTTATTTATATACATACATACACACATACACACACACACACACACATATACTTTATGGCTTTGTTGCTTCTATATTCTATGCATTTGGTCAATGTTTGACTGTTTGGGCCATTATATGTGACCAATATACTACTTTAACACTTCTGTATCATATGTACTGCATTTCATACAAGCTGACACCCAGATCTTTTTTTTTTGTCTGTGCATTTTCCCACCTTTGTAAATGTTTATTTTATACAACTTTTTATGAAGCTATATTTTATAAAATTTATATTTTAATCACGATGTAGGGGTACAGCATCTGTTATTTGATGTAACAAGTTGCACAGCTTGCCAAAACTGTCGCCAGGTGTTGACAATCCCTTTCAGCCTCCCGTTTTCTTCTCTTCCACCTTCATCTCGATTCCCATATTTCACCCTGGATTGTATTCCTCAATTACTGCTATTCTTCCCATGATGCATCAAGTACAGTGCCATATGAGCAGCTAGTACCATGTCATTGCCATGACAGTGCCATATGAGAAGCTAGTACCATACAGTCAGGAGGCTGAAGTGTGATCATCTACTGTACATTTTAACAATGTGACAGGCAATGTGCAGTCATTAGCAGTAACTGTGATAGGAGTTTCTGCACCCCACACCACCACTGCATGGAGAACTTCAGTGGTACGGTCTATGCAATTTCAGGCAGTACTGAAATGTGAGAAATAAAGCCATGCAATTCCCAGGGGATTCACCAAGTGATTACATGGCTCAACCGAAAAGAATACCATGAATTTTCAGGTAGGGAGGAACAATTAAATAAGGGAATACTAGATAAATTATATGCCCTGGGAAACTGGTAGAAGAAATTTAAAAAAAATTAACTTGAGTGCTGCACAAGTTTAAAAAATGTGTTAAAAGATCCAAAGTTAGTAAAACAGGTGGTTTATATTTTAGCATTTGTTTCTTCGTTTTTAAAGATTGAATAAAACAGGGACTTTTTTTTTTTCTTACTATCCCGTTTTATCCCACCAATTACATCAAAATGAATTGAACGCATCAAATGATGCAAGCAAAAGAAAATCAACGGAAAACTTCAAGCAGTCTCAATTGTTTATTTTTTTGCTCACTCTTCCGCTTCTGAAACACTAGCATGCAGTTTTGTACCAGATTGTAGGGTTTTTACTGCTCAATAGAGGTTATTTATGGCGTATTTCTTATCGGTATTGAAACACTAACAATGTCGAAATTCTCCATCCACTACAGCAGATACACAGGCACAACCAAACAATTTACCTCTAAAAGATGGTCTATCAAAGGAGTTTGCTTGCTGGCGGGAGTCAGGCAGAGGTTTTCAATGACAAGAACTCTCATGAAATCAAAGACAAACTTCTTGGCGGGGTGACTGGTTAGGTAAGTCTTAGAGCCGACATTACAGTACTCAGATTGGCTTCTGTTCATTCCAGAGTCTGATGCAAAGGCTTTAAATTCTTCAGCAGGCGATCCCACCTCATCATCAAGGTCAGTGACCTGGAAAATAAAGTGTGTGATTTAAGTTTTTACAACAATATGTGAGCACTGCAGGTAAGGCTCATTACTGACCAAGATTAACACTTATACAAGTCTATAGGACTACAAAGATTATTGGAGGATATTTGCCATATACATGGGTACAGTATTATATGTTAAACAGCACCAGTGGTTAAAAAACAATCACAACACAGGCATTAGCTGGCAACTGCCAATGTAAAATCAGTATCTCATCCAACTACGCTACTATAATTTGCTATTGGGTAGAACAATTATGTCATATTGTAAAGTGACATATTTATCTGTATAAGAAGATAAACCCAGTCTACTTCTACAGTGGTGTAACTTAAAGGTGTTGTCCAATGAACATAATACATTTTTAATCAATAGATATTGAAATAATAAGTTTCACAATTGGATGCGTTAAAAAAAATGCTCCTGTGCGGAGATAATCTTATAAATGTGCCCGTTATATACTGTTATTTGCTGTGTCTGCCCATACGGAGCTGCTCCAATACTTGGTTGGCACATACCACAGCTTCTGGCCAGGGAAAGAAGCATAAGCCACTTATGGTGACAAGGCAGAAACACTCACTCATGTGATAAACAAAAAGGCAGGGAGATACGTTCCCTCACACAACCAAATTTCCCTACATGTCTGTTTTATCACAGGAGTAAATATTTCTGCTGTATCACCTGCCACTGCAGCTCCTACATCAATGACTTGATTTATGATGAGCTCAGAGGGCTGGAGACGTGGCAGAAACACTTGTTCCTGTAATAAAACAAGCAGGGAAATGTGTTATTGAAAGCAGCAGCTGCGAGTTTCTGATGTGTTGTCGGTATACTCACTTATCATAAGTGACTTATGCTTACTTCCCCCGACTAGGAACTGTGGTATGTCTCAACCATAAACTGGAGCAGCTCTGCATGGTAGGAAACATCAAACTAACAGTATATAGCAGGGGCACATTTATAAGATTATTTCAGCACAGGAACTTTTTTTAACACATCCAACTTTGGAAGTTATCATTCCAAGATCTATTAAAATGTACTTACGTACTTTGTTCATGAGACAACTTCGTTAAAGGCTGTGGGCCCCAGTGTAAGATCTCTAACAATGCCTGTCACAATCATGAGTCTTTAATAAAATTATTGGTCTTCCTATATGGGCCAAAGAGAACTTTTGGGCCTCTAGCCTTCAGGGCCTGGTAACTCCATGTACATCAATAACATTACTGTGCCATTATCATGTATTGCCATCTGGTTCTCACCAGTGCCAATGCAGCTATTCAATATGAAACACTGCTCCAGAAGGGACATTAATAGCCACACCATCAAATATTTGCTTGGCTTCAGCAGAAGATATGCAACGTATTGTGTCCTGACAAACCGAAATAATCAGTTTGTCATTGGTGACAATAGAGCAGTAACAGAACATTAGCTTTGTACATAGAGATGGCGACGTCCCTGTAACAGCCACCTGCAATATGCCACTACTTGGCACCAGAGGCCTAGCTAACATTAGGCAGATGAACAAGGATAACCCAGCTCACTGACACAATGAGCACAGGCCTGCCCAGACCATGTAGAAACAGTCTCTAATCCTAAGAGGCCTATTCAGCGCCATCTGTCACACATGCACATGTGCGGATCAGTAATACAAAGACATCTTTATACGCCGTGTCAGCACGACAGCAGTGCATTACCAATACTGCTCACTTGTGAAGTAAAGAGACCGGCCATCAAAACTCAACACATCTCTGTAAACCATCCATCACCAAGCTCTCCCATAGAAATTCAGAGATGACATTAGCTAATGAAATGTATAATACTGCATATTTTCAAGTATTGCTGCCTACACTATTGACAAAGATGGAGTTTGAAGCCTCTGTCGGACATCTTGCTAAATTTAAAGGGCTAAAACAGCAGAGCATGCAGATCTATTCTTCCTGTCAAGTCGGTACAACACGGTGCCCCATTGTGTTATCTGTTGACGTACAGAGTCTAAATAGGAAATCACTTCTAGTCACTGACAGGAGAAATAGTTGACAACATTCACTAAAAGCAGCGGTAATTCTCGAACAACAAGTACATTCAGCTCTTTCGAACACAGAAGCATTCGGCCAGATGGAACTTGAAGCTCACAGTTCATTTTACAAAAAAACTTAAGGTGCATTTATACTGCAAGATTATGGTGAACAAGTGGAAAAACATGTTTCTTGTTAAACTTGCACTGTAAACAGGCTGCGGATCACCAGAGGTATGAGCAAAACATCGCTCGTCGGGTGAGATGATCTTTTATGCTGCGCATCTGGTCAGCGCAACATTCTGTGTAAACAGGCCGCTAGCTGTAGAGAACAGTGACAGCTTATGTGCACTGAACAATTTATTACCGACTGTTCAGGTGGGAATCTATCTGAAGAGAGGTTGGCTTGTGTAAACAACCTATTAAATGACCCCAACGCAGAGTGTGAACCGATCCTTACTCTGGCAATATATGCAAGGTTTTAGGTGGTGACCCATTGTTTAGGAAAGACCAGCATACTATGCTTTCCTATACAATTTTGGCATCTGTCGAGTCCATAGGGTCCTATAAATACAATGGCTACCCACAAGCTCAAATCTTTGACAGACAGTGTATATTGGAAACACAGTGTGAGAATAGAAGTCAAAGATTAATTATGTAATCTAATTTAAAGTCATGTAAACTAATTCTAAATTTATAATCACAGTGACACGTGTCCATTCTCTCTCATGTCATCTACATATAGCATGTTTGTGTATTAAAAATTGAAAGGTTGAGCACTGATTGTATCTGTAGATGTGAATTCATGCAGACAGGTTACAGCTCAGCCAGATACATTGGTGTTCTTCAAATGTACAGAACCCAGCTGTGTGATGTGACATTTGCCGTTCTACGTGAAGGGGTTCGGCTAGGTGTCATTTTACACATGGCCCGTTTGCAAGCCTACGAGACTGACGTGTATCAAGGTCATTTGATTCTTGGTTTACTAATTGCTTTCTTGTCCCTATTTACTCATTAGCTTTGTTGATGAATGTCAACATGCTATTTATTCATACTGTACTATATTCATGTGCACAAGCTTATATGTAACGTGGAGAAGAGAAATAAATTGTGAAAATACAAATCAACAGAACATGCTGATGCTTAAAAAAAAATAATTGTCAATTCGTAAGAAGACTATTCAAATGGAAACCAATATGGAGGCACTTCACATTCCTTCTTATGCAACATAGGCAATCACAGCTGAATGCAAAAGTATCAAAACCATTATCATACTTTGGCTACTTATCAAACCTCTGTGGTTTTTCTAGATGGAAGTATACTTTTAACCTTCCATGATACTCCGCAAAATTTCCAGTGCTCAGCATAAATCAGTACACCCCAACATATTTGTAATAAAACCTTTAGTTTCCTTTCAAAACGAACATTTTTTTACGGGATACCATACTACAAAATACTCAAATGTGGCCATAGATGGCAAATAAGATTTCTAATTTTGCATACCCAAAAAGTAATTTTCCTAAAAAATTAATTCAATGTGGCAAAATGAGGACACCCCAATGAAAGCCTTTGGAGCGAAGCTACAAGTATAGGCTCGAAAATCCTAATTAACAAGAATTCAACCACAGGTAAATCTAATTATTCACTGAACTGCTGTCCAGCTGACAGCTGTCTATAAAATGTCATTACTTAATAAAGAAAACCCCTTCCCATTTAATGCTTTCAGCAATAGCACCACGCGGAAGAGAAATGTGGCAAAACCTGAGGATGAAAATTTCTTTACACAAAAAGATGAAAACTATAAGATCAACAAAGCTTTACTTATCAGTCATAATACTGTAGCAAAAGCCATACAAAAATGTAAGAAAGATGGATTACAAAACGTTTTATGAAACTCAGTCTTGTCAACATTATGGAAATTGTTCTTGTGCTCAGTGACTTCTTGGTTAAAATTTTACTTTTCAAAGGGGGTGTACTCAATTATACTGATAACTATATGGTGAGGTAGAAATAATGTTAAAGGGTTAATGCAAGTAAATGCAAAGCACTTGGCTCCTTACCATTTCAGAGTATGGTCGAATGTTAAAGGGGAACACCGTGGCCGCCAGGGCACAAAGGAAGTCAGGACTCATCCACATTGGTGCAAGATCTGGGACATTATGGTAAAGGTAGCGAAAGAACTGCATCAATGTAACGGGATACTCCCGGAGCCAGGAACCTTCTTCCTCTGACTGCCATGGCTATGGTCAAATGGAAAAAGAATAAAATTAGAAAGACCTTAGGAATTACATTATTTATTAAACATCCTTACATAGCTTTCACTGCAATAAGCTAAATCTAAAAGTATACTAAAGTAATAATATCAAACAGCACTTACAGAATTCAGCATTGTCCTGAGCATACCCAGTAAGAGTAATGCAGCTTCTGTGCAAACGTTGTGGATAGAGGAGAAGACATTTCCACTGGACGCGGGTACCCCGAAGATAAAAGTCCAGATGGAGTCCAAGTCAAACTAAGGAAGAAAAACATAAAGGGGGCAGATTCATCAAAGTGTTTCACGAGAACACTGGTGTAAAACATTTTGAAAAGTTGCAAAATTGTTGCGCAACGCGGTGTTGCGGCTTTTGGTGTTTTCACGCCAATTTAAAGCTGCTCTGCCAAAATAGGTGGAACTGGGGAGGAACCAGGGTAGGATGGGGCATGGCTATGGCTATCCATCAAATTCATGAAAAGTTCCGGTAATTTGGATATCAGGACTGTCACTGAGGCACACGCCACTGAAAAGATGCACAAAATTTGTGCGCCTCTTACTGGATTTGGTGCACATACCCCAGCAAGCCCTTCATTAAAGACATCAATCTTAATGAATCGGCCCCATGTTGTGTGCCATCTAATGATGCAAGGAGCATGGAATTCTACCATATTACTTTAGTTAAAAATGCCAGCTGGCATTGATGCCAGATTCTGTCTTGCTTATCAACACAGCCACAGCAGTACAAAATAAAAATAAAAAAGTCCACTCTATGGGTACTGGTACTAAATTGGACCAAACCAAAGAAAGTGTGTAACAAAGTTGGAATCTAGTTGAGAACAGCGGCGGATTAGAATGTATTAAAAGTATCTCATGGCCATGGGTAGATATGTGTCAGGCTAATGCAGGTTTCTCTGTAAGCGCCTGTAACATATCAGAAAAAAATCCAAAAATGCTTTTTGAGTGCAAAGTTTCGGGCTACTTCATTATCTCACCATGATACTGGGCAATAAGCAACACATTAAGGAACAAAAAAAAGGTCCATTTGGCCCAAGTCCTTGTGAAAAGGATGGTAGAATACTGAATTTCAAAAACAGAGTTCGTCAGGTTTCCAGTGCCAGCAATGAAGTGCTAGTATAAATAGGCCTATATCCTGCATTATGAGGACAAAAGGTAACTCCAATTGAAAGTATCAATCAATTATTAGCTTAAAACCAGATCACCTCTATAAAGAATGAAGATCTAATCCAAGAATTGGACACACATATACTTGTCTTACTGGCTAATTCCTACCTGGCAACCCCGGTTACTTCGGTTGCTGGTGACAGGTGCACTGACCTGCAAGTTTTCAGGCAGTTCAGTGACAGGTTGCTGCAGAAACAGTGCCATGAGCAGAAAGTAAAGTGTGGGGACATTAGTGTGCTTGGGGAGAAGGGACTGAAGAACTGGAAAGCCAGGGAAATGACAAGCATCACGGTTGATCTCCCTGACCGTTGACCTGCCTCCAGCACTCCTTCCAACGTTGAAGCCTGTAGGGCAAAAACAGAGAACCTCAGCGCTCTGAACACATTAAGTTAAACCCAAAATAGACATTGTTAGCATTTCCCATCCTAAGCCAACCTCAGTCACTAAAGTAACATAATACAAGTTCTGAAAGCAAACTAAAGAACATTAATTGCATCCATATACAAACTCTATGAGAAAAAAACTGAAACGCCATATTTCTCTTGTGGATAAAGATCAGCACTATCCCTCAAACTACTCTAGTAATTGTGTACTATAACAGCTTAAAGGCTACTATGGACAAAAATAAAGATGTTTGGTGAGAAAACAATCGTATCAAATGACCAAATTCAGAAGAAAAAATATGGAACTCACCTATGATGTTTTTCTTACTTATTAACTTCAATTTCTAAAAAGCAAGTTTAATTACATGAAGTTGCAGGATGCGTCTAAGAAAGGTTATTTTATGTCACTCCGACACTCTCTCTAGCCTGCATATAATTGGACAAGCTTTTTATGGATTGATGTTAACAAAGAAGAAAACACCATTGGTGAGTGCCATCTTTTTTTCTTCTGATTTTGAAACAGATTACCGTAGACATTGTGCACTGTGGCCAACTACTTTCTAGGATTCTCAGTATTGAGTGAATAGTTTTAACTTGATTCTTGGAGGACACCAGTGGGACATCAACAACGAACTACGAGTGGAGATACCTTCATTATGTCAAAAGTGGACAATACATTTAATTCCTCAAGAGAATTATTCAACAAGAAAAATAGCCTTGAACCTCAGAAGTGGCATTCATCACCTTAACATCTGGGGCTCTACACTAATAATGCGCCGAGCCATCTACAAAGTTTTTTGATACTTCTGTATGATAATGTGTGGATAGCTGAAGAGACAAAGATTCTAACAATGTAATTATTTTTCACTTTCACTCCTCATTGAGCAAGCAAACAATCTGGACTGTGGATTATAATGTATCTCTGGACTCCAACCCTAAAGGAAACTACAGCAAGACTCCCATATAACTCAATAACCTACAGCATGTAGACCACTGCTGCAGAAGAGTGCTCAGAGATCAGAATTACATTTTTAGAATCAGTGTTCCATTATTATAACAGATCAGGAATTTTATTCATGGTAACAGGTTCCCATTAACCCCTTCCCAACATGGCTATTTTCCATTTTATTTTTATGTTTTAGATTTTTCCTCTTCTTCCAAGAGCCATAACTTTTTTACTTTTCTGTTCACATAGCCATATGAGGGCTTGTTTTTTGTGGGATGAGTTGTACTTTTGAATGTCATTTATTTTACTATGTGATGTACTGAAAAGCAGGAAAAAATTTCCAAGTGCAGCAAAATTGCAAAAAAGAGCACGGCCACAATTGTTTTGTTTTTTTACCATGTTCACTATACAGTAAAAATAGCCTGGCAATAGGATTCTCCAGGTCAATATGATTACGCATACATAGATTACATATATATAGATTTTTTTTATTATTTATTTAGGTGGCAGAAAAAAATCGGAAATTTGTAAAAATAAATAAAAATTGTTTCTGTCGCCATTCTCCGAGATATGCAACATTTAAAATTTTTGGCTGATGGGGCTGTGTGAGTGCTTAATTTTTGTACCCTGAGCCAATATTTTTATGGTTACCATTTTGAGGCAGATACCATGTTTTGATCGCCTCTTATTGCTTTTTTTTTTTGCGGTGTTGTGCCGGCCAAAAACCCAATTCTGACATTTAGATTTTTTTCTCATTCCACCGTTTACCAATCGAGTTAATTAATTTTATAATTTTCATAGATCAGACTTTTACGGACGTAACAATACCACACATGGGGAATATTATACTTTTTTTTACTTTTTTAAAAAATTTTTTGTACTTTTTACTGTATTTGGTAGTACCCTTAGGTGACTTGAACCTGCAAACATACTATCGCGTATACTATACACAGTAATTCCATAGCATTGCTATGTATAGCAAAAATCACAGTCTCTTATGAAGACCAGTCAGACGCTGGTGTTCACAGGAGAATTGGCATGGCAGGCACAAGGGACTTCAGCAGACCCCTGACTGTCACAGCAACTCATCAACATCCTGCAATTTATTTTGTTTATAATAAAAAATAAAAGTCAGAATCATAGATCTCACTGTCCATGCCAGTCTTATTGTCCTAATCAATATGAAAAAAAAAAAGGGTTTAAACTTTCACATTTCTAGACCCACATTGGGTTTTCAAGACAGACCAGAATGATATCGACATATACTATAAATTTACCTAGTACTGTCCCGATCTTGTTGGTCAACACAGAGTCTGTTTGATCTAGCCATCCTCCCCCACTCACTCCTTCCTTAAACTTAATGAGGATTGGCTGGTTGCTCAAGAGTACCACTAAAATCCTCATGGCTGCAGTGACTGTCGTTGAATGTAGATGTTCTTCCATGAACATGATGACCCAATCAAAGCCAAGAGTCTTGACTAATTCTTCACAAGCTCTGAATGAAAGAAGAAGAAAAAGGACATTAGTTTTAAGTTCCTCAGCTACTCCTAACATGAGAAAAAACATTTGGTAATTTCCCATCTGTAGATCTTACCAGATGGCTTGGCGATGATGGTATATCAACTAATCTAAACTAGAAGATCAACATTTCTTAATACAAACTTTTTTTGTGGGTTTAGGTGAAACGTGACAGAATCATCATTTAGGCTGCCACATTCGTTCACTGATAAATTGGATGTGAACCCTTAAGATAAAATCCACAGTTCACTACAATCCTGACAGTTCATCACAGCACTAAAAAATAAACTGACCAATTCTTTATTGATGGCAGCAGCCTCTCATACGTCCTTATGAGATTGAATACGAAGCAGCATGAGCAATTGAGATCTCGGGAGGCTGGATCTCGGCAGACGAAATCTCTCTGTCCATGCGCCGCCTCCTGCAGCCATTTTCCTAAGTCCACCGCACTGAAAAGCATGGAAAGTGTGGGGGCTCTGGGCTTTCACAAAATGTCAGCGGAGCTCCAGCACTTCCGAACACCCCCTCCTACCAGCCTGGGACCCGTAGCATCACCCCACTCCTGCCACTGCCAGAAACTTCCTGCAGCAGCAACCCTGGGACCCCCCTCCATCGCAGCCAGTAAGCTACTTTCGGATTATAAAATGCACCCCATTTTCCCCGCAAATTTTGGGGGAAAAAAGTGTGTCTTATAATTTGAAAAATACGGTAGTTCTATAACATATTTGCATAAGGTGTTACTTAATGACATATTGGGAGACGAGATGGATGGTCATGAGGACTGGTTTAATTGGGTGTTGTGCAGGAGGTTATATGTATTGAGTGTATGGATAGGATTCTTTACTTGTTGTTAATGCTTTTCTATGCAAGTATACAATATCGATTTAGAGTCAGTAGCATATTAACTGGCTACAGTGGACATTGATCATTATTACATCACTTGTATGATTCTAATGGTTGATGTTAACATTTTTAGTGTGTTCAAAAATGGAAAATAAAGCCTTTAAAAAAAAAAGATGCACATTAACTGCCAAAGACATGAAAAGAATTAAACCTGAAGAGACCAGTGTAACATCCCTGGCGGCATGCTTGCATGGCTTACCACCTCCCACCATGCAAGACCACAATCTTACCTATCAGGCCAGGCTGCACACTTTGCTCCAGTACCTGCTGTTTGTATGTCTCTTGTCTGCTAGCTTAGGGCGGCGGCGCTGTTACTTCTTGATTCTTAAAGCTACTGTGTGCGCAGTCCTTATGCGTCCCCAGCCTATTGCTGTGAGTCACTGGATACTTAAACCCCATCCACCCAGTAGGAGGTGCCTGAGCAACACTTTCATTCAGTGTGTGTTCTGTGCAACTGAGTTGCCAGGTCCTGTCCTGTATTTTGTCTGTTCCGCCACCCTGGGGGCTGTATACCCAGGCCTGTTGCCTGTATTTGTGACTTCAAGTCTGTTTCTGCCACCCTGGGGGCTGAGTTCCCAGGCTCGTTCCTGTATCTTGTTCTTGGTTCAGTTCCTGTCTGAACAGTGTCCTAGCCCGCTACCTGTTTTTCTCTATGTCCGAACCTTCCCTCTTCCTGCAGTGTCTGAACCTGCACCTAACTCCAACTCATTGTCTCTGTACTTCTGTTTGTGAGTTTTGTGTCCACTCGCTACTTCATTGTAAGTACCTTGTGTGTATCTGGTTCTGCTTGTCCCGTTTCCCTGCCTCCGTATCTACCTCCTGTGTTATAACTATCTTTCTGTATTTTCCAGTCTGTTCTATGTGAGCAGAGCCCTGTCCTGTCTGCCTGCACCTTCTGCTCTGCTTGTTCACCGCATCTGCGGGTTTTGCTCTGCTTGTTCACCGCATCTGCGGTTTTTGCTCTGCTCTGCTTGTTTACCGCACCTGCGATTTTGCCCTGCTTTGCTTGTTCACCGCATCTGCGGTTTTGCTCTGCTTTGCCTGTTCACCGCATCTGCGGTTTTTGCTCTGCTCTGCCTGTTCACCGCATCTGCGGTTTTTGCTCTGCTCTGCCTGTTCACCGCATCTGCGGTTTTGCTCTGCTCTGCTTGTTCACCGCATCTGCGGTTTTGCTCTGCTCGTTCACCGCATCTGCGGTTTTGCTCTGCTTGTTCACCGCATCTGCAGTTTTGCTCTGCTTGTTCACCGCATCTGCGGGTTTTGCTTTGCTCTGCTTGTTCACCGCACCTGCGGTTTTCTTCTGCTCTGCTTGTTCACCGCATCTGCGGGTTTTGCTCTGCTTTGCTTGTTCACCGCATCTGCGGTTTTGCTTTGCTCGTTCACCGCACCTGCGGGTTTTGCTTTGCCCTGCTTGTTCACTGCACCTGCGGGTTTGCTCTGCTCCGCTTGTCTACCGCACTTGCGGGTTTTGCTTTGCTCTGCTTGTCTACCGCACCTGCGGGTTTTGCTCCGCTCTGCTTGTCTACCGCACCTGCGGCTCCGTTCCTGTATCCCAGTCTGTACTGGTCCCTATCCTGCCTACATTCCTACCTGCCAGTACCCACCTGTCTGCATGTCAGCCGTGCCTGCCAGTGCCCACCTGTCTGCATACCAGCTGTGCCTGTCAATATCCACCGGTCTGCATACCAGCCGTGCCTGCCAGTACCCACCTGTCAATATGCCAGTCTAACCTGCCTGTTCCTGCATTCCCCGGTGTGGGTCAACAGCTGTGACCAGGGTCTGACCTGGAGTAGCACCTGGTCCCTCTGCTCAGTTCCTTCCTGGTTCACGGAGTCGACTGAGCCGCCGTGCGACCTTGGTCGGACCGGGTTGATACTTAGTTACGCCCCTCCAGGCACTCCTCAGTTCATGGTCCAGTGGGATCACTAATCATGCTCACGCCAGTCAGTCCGGGCGTGTGCGTAACAACCAGGAAGCCATTATCCTGCAGTGCAGTCATATTCCAGAACTGCAACCTCCCTGGAGTGCCCAAAAGTACCAGGTGTTCAGTGCTCATAGACAAGACCAAGGTAAGAAAGGCTGAAACCCGACCACCGCTGAGCAAAACACAGAGGTTGAAATTTCAAGACTGGGCCAAATAATATCTGAAGACAGATTTATCAAAGGTTTTATGGACTGATGAGATCAGAGGGACTCTTGACATACTAGATGGATGGGCCCATGGATGGATGGATCAATAACGGACACAGACCTTCACTGCGATGCTCAGATGCCAGCAAGGACTGGTATTATTAAAGATGAGCTAGTTGGAACTTCTTGGGTTGAAGATGGAGTCAAAATCAACTCCAAACCTACTGCCAGTTTTTAGAAAACACTTTCTCCAAGCAGTGGTAAAGGAAAAAGGCTGCAACTTTCAAGAAAGCCATGATTTTTATGCAGGACAACGCTTCATCGCATACATCGAAGTACGTGCTTTCGGTAAAGAAAAACAGTACGCCTCTCTGAACAGTGTCTGTGAGGCTGTGGTTGGCGCTGTCCAAAAAGTTGATGGTCAACAGATTAAGAAACTAACAGACTACATGGTTAGTTGTATAATAACTCTGCACACTAATAGTTGACCAATAATTTTGACCACCACATAGACAAACTTACTTTCTTAAATATTCAGGTTTATTAACTTTTCGGACTGACTGACAGCACTGTAGTTGTTTAATAATAAAAGGTATTGCAAACATACAAATTGCCTAATAATTGTGCACACAGTGTATTTCTACCAGTCATTACGTTTTAGTCTTTAATACTATATTTGGGATCAAGTATAAAATCAATGGCAGCTAAAAATCTGCCATTTAAGGATGTGCGCAAAGGGCAAAATTTTACTTTGTACTATCCTTCATTATTTTCCCCCCTCATGCCATCATGGGCTACTTACTGAAGATTTACAGTGGTCTTTTCTTTCGTAGTATACAGGAGTTTCAACAGCATATCCAATAACCTATTCCTTAGAAGAATAAGATTGGCGGAAACAAGTCCTCCAAAGTCATCTTCAGTTCCTAATTGGGTTGTAAATATGAATAAAGGTATTAAATAACTGCAGCAAATCGGTTACATCATGAATATTCAGCATGGCAGAAACCGGTCTTTAAAATGTCTTTAGAACATTATTAGGTTATCCTTCATGTAATGCTATAACAAAGTAGCTCCTGATTCCAAAGAGAAGAGATGGCAGCAAAATAGAAGAATTAAAACTCCTCACCTGGCTCTAGCTTCTCCTCATTATTTACTTCCATGACAACAAATTTCTCGCACACAGCAAAGGTTGGCAGCGTAGATGAGATGAACTGTCCAAACCTTAAAAAAAATGATTAATTATTGCAATTATTCCACTCTGGTACAATGTAACGCATAAGAAAACCTCCATGTTATAATTGACGTGAATCGATTTGCAACAAGTGGTCTATAGTCCACATCTTCAGACAGGACCAGTGATATCTTCTACCCACCCCAACGGCAGCTCTTCTTTTGATTAGTCAGCCTAGCGCAATCTCATATGTGTCACGTCTGACATTGTATTAGGTTGTCTAATCAAAAGAAGAGCCCCTGATGCTGTCAGGCAAGAAGCAGTTCTCACGACTCCTGTCCAGCGGCCACAGGTTACCGACGTTGCCGAAGGACCCGGTCCGATGAATCGATTCGCACCTATTCTAAATCAGTGTATAATAAAGTTGTTACTTTCCTTTTTACATTTCAGTTCATGGACACAAATATTACCTCAGCAGGTCATTGTTGTTTGGAAAACCTTGTAGGAGATAACTCAAGACATTACTGATAGCAGATAAGGTGGGTTGTGACAGACACATGTCTCGCAAAGTCAGTAATAACTTGGGGATCAGCTGAAATTCCCTCATGAGTTTTGCATTCTTTGCCGCTTCACTGTAACAAGACAACAATAAGTCACAAAAAATGTTTCTCGAGGTCTAAGCCTTCATTCAGAATTTCATACAATGAGACAAGGGGGAGTCCCATTATGAATAAAGGAGCCTGTCATTTTTGGCCAATTCATGACATATGAACACCATCAAAAAGAGATGGTTGATTTACCCATTCATTACTTGCTAATGTAATGGTGTTTGGCAAGGGCTCAAAACAGTCAAGAGCTCCGCTTTCACATTATTTCTATTGCATTTGAACCCACCTTGATTCAGTGAGGAGCTCAATGAAATGTTCAAACAGTGAAAGATGGAGCTCATACGGTGCGTGGAGCCAGACCTAAAATACATAGAAGGGCATGACATTAATAATTACATAGAATACCTTTACTATATGATATTAGATATATTTTTGTCTAACTGTATTTATGGTATTGAGGCAATGCATACCCCACTTTTTAGGGGGGTTCCATATTTTCACTTCTAATTTTGTAAATGTCGACTGTTAAATGATCCCCGTTTCCAATTATGCACACATCTATCTCTTAGCTTGTACACTTGATTTTCTTTCCCTTATGTATATTTCAAAGTTTATGTGGTTCCATTAAAACAGGAGTCTTTCAAGAGGATCTGTCAGGTTCCCTAAGCTCCATTATTTGAAGGCAGCCTATGAGAGAGTGTAAGATCTCTAGTTTAGGGCTCGCTCTCACTTGCGATGAAATTGGACGAATGCAATCCGATAAAAAATCGGATTGCATTCGGACCAATTTAATCCCATGAGTGTGTGATTAGTGACGTTTTTTTCCAGCTCCGATCGGATTGCGATCGGGCTGGAAAAAAAATTACAGCATGCTGCGATTGCAGGCTGGATTCGGATCGCACACACCCATATAAGCCTATGGGTGCATGTGAAACATCGCACTGCACTCAGATATCACCTGAGTGCAGTGCGATTCCCACTGATGCCAGCAACAGAGGAGATGGAGAAATGGATTTCTCCGTCCCCTCCACAGCTGTGCTGCGATACTCTGTGCGAGAGGACCAGAGCACGGAGCACTGACACTCGGCTCCCGCTCACAGCAAAGCAGGAGCCGAACGTCATTAGCATATCGCATCCGATGCTCTTGCATCTAGCTTAGGTATCCATGGTTAGTCAGCGAGTTGTTAGTGGTCGTAACAACCGGCAAAAACTGGCAAACCCCGCAATGCACAGTCCATGCGCTGGGGGGATTCATAAGTCTGGAGCCACAGAGTGACCGCAGAATTATCACTTTTGACCAAACAACCCCTTTAAGAACGGGCACTGAACAATGTGCAGAGCTCTGGTCTTCCGATACCGTGACCTGTGTAATTTCGGCAGCTGCAGTGGAGGTGCCAGGTGTCTGACCACTACCGATCTCATACTGATGATCTATCTTTAGGATGAGTCATCAATATCTCAGTCCTGGACAACTCCATTAAGTGAAGAGCAAAATTTTCAACCACTGCTAAAAGGTTTATTTATAGGTTTCTAACCTCGAAGTCACAAAGTAGGTCTTGGAAAGCTGTGGAGTTGGGTATAATGGATGTCTCATGACCACTGTCCACCGTCCCAACCAAGGAGAAGGTGAGATGTAAAATGTGACTGTTGAGCAGACCTCTCTTCTTCTTCAGTAACATTGCCAGCAGCTACAATAAAGACAGAATAGAATGAATGCATACTGTGTAATATGTACGCAGACAAAACTCATGATTTATACATGAATAGATTACAAAACCACCCTGACACCAATAACAGATTGGGCTACGTTAGAGACCATTGGCAATCTAGTATAGAACAATCCGTATGCACAAAAAGACAGACATGAAGGTGGCGAAGTGTGAGGGGCTGGTGGGCAGGGGGTACTGCTTCCTCTCCACCCCACTGCCTTCATACCCTGGGGCAGCCACACTGTCCAGACCACCCGTACAGCCCACTGTTGTCAGTATATTCTGTCTATCCAGCATACGCTCCAGTCTGCTGTTCCCAACCACCAGCGCTACACAAAAAAACATATATATTCCCATGTGATATACAATGTGAACCCAATTAACCTAAAATTTACAACAACCTTGAAGTCACCACATCTTGTTAATGACACTTTGCTTTTAGTTTTGGTCGAAATGATTTCCTTTCCTAGGAGCGTAGACAGAATTCACAAAGGCTGTCAACAGTATGATGAATGTGCGTAGCCTCAGGCAAAAATATATGGAGGAAAATGCTAATTTTGCATTTCGTGATGAATATTTACTTAATCCACAAAGTATACATGTATTTACTAAGCCTCAGGTCCATTACACCTAATCATCAATTCTTGCAATAATTACAGAAATGTGCCTTTCCCTACCACTCAATGTCAAATGAGTCCTACAGCCATGCCAGAGCTAATACAATGCTGTAGATTGGTGGGGGAACCTAGACTAAAATAAATATATTTATACAGGTCCGCAGGAGAGAAATATAATATTTGATATTGTTGCAGGGTACTTTACATGTTTTAGAGGTCTCTGCATGTTCATATAGCCAACTCTATTGCTTCATCAGCAATATATTCTCTTCTATGTAACCGATTCACACCATGCTTATTAAATATCGCCTGGAGAGTAACCAGATTTATACTCAAATGGAAAAGGAATCCACCATTTATTAAGCTTATAAGTCATTCGGACATTATTTTTTTTAATTGAAAACTTTAAAAATCTTATAAAAAGATAGACAACTCCCCCCTGTACAAAAAGAAAAATTCCAACATACAGAACATATTTTAGAAGTCCTTTACATCCCATTCAAGCCTATGAAATTCACTAGTAATTTATACTCAGCCATCTTCAGTGCCATTAACTACAGCCCCAGATAAATGTAGGTAGCTACACAATAATTAGCGTATAAAAATTTCCAATGTTTGGACAAATAAAATAATATTTTTGTTTTAATTGATATTATTTATGTATTATTTTTCATTCTTATTTTAATTTTTTTTTTTTTTATTTAATATTTATTAAAGGGGTTTTCCATTACTTTTAAATTGATGACCTAGGTCCAAACACTGTCTAGTGGCCACTGCTGGGAAGTACAGGTCATCTCCTATTCTTCTTAGGAGCTGTCCTATAGCACCCAGCAGCAGACAATCCTCAGTATAAAGAGCTGTGGTGTTTACATCAGGCCGCCGTAGGTAATAACAAACGATCGGTGGTGATGCAGGGTGTTTGATCCCCATCGATCTTATACTGAGGACCTATCCTAAAGATGCATTTTACATTAAAAGGTTATCACGAACGACCATTCCTAGGAATGCTAGTTCATGAATATCTTACAGTGTAAAATGGCAGCTGATCACCCGATGAACAAGGAAAACACTTGTTCATCAGATGAACTGATCTTTTGTTCTGCACAAAAGATCATCATTCTCGGCAGTGCATCGTCCTGTATAAACAGGACTTACGCTGCTGAGAACAATAGCACTCTGTGTGCACTGAACGATCTACTACACATCGTCCAGTGTGTATTGTAAAGCGCAGTCTTACTGTATAAACAAGCTATTAAAGGGAATCTGTCAGCAGGTTTTTGCTGTGTAATCTAAAGACAGTATGCTGTAGGGATTAAAACACAGATTTCAGCAATGCCTCTCTAATCAAGCTCTGTGGTTTTGTTTGCTTGCATTGATTGTTTTAGCACCAGGAGCTTATCATTGCTGGGACACAGCAGTGCCTGCATGCTAGTCTGACACGCCCCCTCCTGTGATAGGCACCTCACTGTCTATGGACACTGTATATACAAAACCTGGTGTGGGCGGGGTTAGCTTCCTCAGCTCCGCTGTATTGTTAAATCTAAAAGCTCTGATTGTGTCAGTATGGCTGCACCCAGTAAACTAAGTGATACATTGTTGGATTCAGCATCTCTTTGCCTACATCAGGTTGCTCTCAGATGAGATAGCAAAAACTTGCTGACAGATTCGCTTTAAATGACTGCCGATCAGTAAATATTTCCCGATTAATGGTTGTTTAATGATGTAAATCAGTTAATGTAAACCCACTTGATGGCTGGGTCATCAATATAAAAGTAGTGGACAACTTCTTTTATAATATTGGTTGTAATTATTTCAGCCTAACTTCACTTTTCTGTAGCTCAATTATTCTAAAATACTATGCTTCACGCATTGGTTCCACCTATATATTTGGATAGCTTCACCATATTTAGGTGGTACCCGATCATTTAGAGAATTGGTCAGACAAACAGATGAAGCATGTATGTGGCATGTGCAGTTATGATAAAACTCAGCGAAGTTACAAGAATTGTATAATATTACGGACAAATGCTGCATTATATTTCATGCAATTAGCCCAGTCATTGTTTTCATATCCAGCATACCTGATATCCTTTAATCCTTTCCATTTCTTTGCTGGCCAGTGGATTGCTTTTCACCACACAAACAAGCGCCTTAACCGCTGCATACAGACCTTCAACATCAGATGCCATTGCTACTAGACCAAGAATGGCAGCTGCACCTCCGATATACTGTAGGGTTGTGGCCACAGGTTTGGGGACAAATGTCCTTACTCCTAAAGTAAAACACAACTAGCTTCAATAATGCCACTAACTCATCATAAAGTGGAAAAATCACTAAAATAGGAAACACTTTCAGTAACACGTATGACATTGGTTTTGAGTTAACCCACTGGTTCCTTTTAGCTTTGTTTGCTAAAAACTTATCTGTCCCCCTGAAAATGCGACCTTAAGTGAAAGAGTGGAGGCAACAGTCTGGTGCTTTGTAATTACGGTACATTTACGTACACTGATATAACAGGAAAACAAACGGAAATCACGCTATTAAAGTGGACAAACAATTAAGTTAAGCAAAAGATGGAATTGAGAAAGTAACTAGATATGCGTTCTTGGCCATCAATTACAGGGAGGGAAAGGAAGTTAAGGGAGGAGAGGAAGAAAGGAAGGAACAAGAGGAAAGAAAGGAAAGGTAAGAGAGACAGGAAGGAAAGAAAGGAAGGGAATACAGGGAGGAAGGGAGGGGAGGAGAGGATGGGAGGGGAAGAAGGGAGGGGAGGAGAGTAAGGGAGGGGAGGAGAGTAAGGGAGGGGAGGAGAGGAAGGGGAGGAGAGTAATGGAGGGGAGGAGAGTAAGGGAGGGGAGGAGAGTAAGGGAGGGGAGGAGAGTAAGGGAGGGGAGGAGAGGAAGGGAGGGGAGGGGAGGAGAGGAAGGGAGGGGAGGAAGGGAGGGGAGGAGTAGAAGGGAGGGGAGGAGTAGAAGGGAGGGGAGGAGAAGGGAGGGGAGGAGAAGAAGGGAGGGGAGAAGAAGAAGGGAGGGGAGAAGAAGAAGGGAGGGGAGAAGAAGAAGGGAGGGGAGGAGAAGAAGGATGGGGAGGAGAAGAAGGGGGGGAGGAGAAGAAGGGAGGGGAGGAGAAGAAGGGAGGGGAGGAGAAGAAGGGAGGGGAGGAGAAGAAGGGAGGGGAGAAGAAGAAGGGAGGGGAGAAGAAGAAGGGAGGGGAGGAGAAGAAGGATGGGGAGGAGAAGAAGGGGGGGGAGAAGAAGGGAGGGGAGGAGAAGAAGGGAGGGGAGGAGAAGAAGGGAGGGGAGGAGAAGAAGGGAGGGGAGGAGAAGAAGGGAGGGGAGGAGAAGAAGGGAGGGGAGGAGAAGAAGGGAGGGGAGAAGAGGAAGGGAGGGGAGAAGAGGAAAGGAGGGGAGAAGAGGAAAGGAGGGGAGAAGAGGAAAGGAGGGGAGAAGAGGAAAGGAGGGGAGAAGAGCAAAGGAGGGGAGAAGAGCAAAGGAGGGGAGAAGAGCAAAGGAGGGGAGAAGAGGAAAGGAGGGGAGAAAGGTGAGGAAGGAAGGGGGAGGTGAGATTGAGAAGAAAAGAGAACAGAAGAAAACATATTACCTAGGTAGCCAATAAGTGCTGCTCCTATTGTCCGAGCAGGGCCATTCAAATGTCCAGCTGAGTTATGCAGCAGCTTCACCGGCGTGGCATTTTCATGAGATGATATTGCCAACTACAAACACAACACATATAAAGTTACAGGCATCTCTAATGTAATTTTTGCCGCCTGCTGTTGGACAATAACTCACAAAGTGGCCCTAACTTCACAGTTACTTTACATTTTTGTGAGCAAAGTCCATATCCATCTTCATATACAGTGGGTGGGCTTCCTGTTATTACGTACAGTCACACATTGCTGCAGCAGTCACATGGAACTAGACGGCACTGCAGGAGGCCAAATTGTACACAGACCAAAAGATGACCAAGCAAATGAACCACAGAAGCGGTTAGGTGAGATGTGTATAGTTTTAGGTTTGTTGTTTGTTTTTTATTTTCGCAAATTTTAATTTTTGATGAGTTGTTGAAGCAATCTGCAACAAATGAAGTTTGCTGTGGACTTTGACTTCCTCACTAGAGATGAGCGTTCTTCTACTCGAACTGTTCGCCAATCTCAAATTCGAGCTGTTTTGGGCGGTGTTCGAGCCGTTCGGCGAACACGAACAATTTGAGAAAAATTCGGCTGTTCGAGGTTATGTTCGATAACTGTTCGTGCACCAAAATCATAACTGGATTTTTTCTCAGTAATGATGAAAATTAATGTTAATACGCAGTTTGAGTGTACAGCGGGGTGGGGGGAGGGGCAGAGGATGGATCTCTGCAGGAACAATGAAGATCTCCATTTTTTTTTCTCTTTCCCGCATTTGCAGTGGGGAGGTGCAATCTGTCAGCCTATCAGCAGCGCACACACGGAGCGAAGTGCTTTTTTTCACACAAGCAAGGGCATGTGTCATTGGCAGTGTATGTCACATGTCCTTGCCCTATAAGACCAAGCCATTTTCCCCGTCGCCACCATTTTCTCACTGCTGCAGCTGCGTGTTAGACGGCACCGCTGTTGCTGTGTGCGCTATACCTTGTTAATTTCAAGCCAATTTTCGCACAA
This sequence comes from Phyllobates terribilis, assembly GCF_046119375.1. Lineage (NCBI taxonomy): Eukaryota > Metazoa > Chordata > Amphibia > Anura > Dendrobatidae > Phyllobates > Phyllobates terribilis. The sequence goes on from NW_027362761.1 coordinate 808,537,776, forward strand.
ATATACAGATAGCTTGGGAGTAGGGAATAGTTGTGATTGCAGTCCTTTTAAGGACTAGGTTACAGCATTTCCTACGACTTTTATCAGGGAGGTCTGTGCTCTTAAATAGATAGGTTGTGGGAGTAAAGACTAATTGTAATTGCAGTCCTTTTCAGGACTAGGTTACATGAGTTCCTATCAGTTTTTGCCAGGCAGGTCTGTGCCAGTGCTGTGCAAGTTTTTTTCACAGCATTTGGCTGAATCTAGCAAAGCTAATCCTTTTTGGCCTATTGCAGAGTGTGTTAGTCAGTGGAGTAGCCTATCTGTGTTGCAAGATATACCACCTGTGTATAGAATACCAATTTTTTTACTGCACCTAGTGAAGTAAAATCTTTTGGGCATAGCATCATTCTATTAGTCCATCTATACTGACCTCCATCAGGTTGCAAACTGAATATAATTTTTTTCTGCATCTAGCTCTGAAAAAATATTTGGGCTTCTAGCGGTGTGTGGGACTTGGTCTATTAGTCCATCTATACTGACCTCCATCAGGTTGCAAATTAAAAATAATTTTTTTCTGCATCTAGCTCTGAAAAAATATTTGGGCTTCTAGCAGTGTGTGGGACTTGGTCTATTAGTCCATCTATACTGACCTCCATCAGGTTGCAAATTAAAAATAATTTTTATCTGCATCTACAGTACCTCTGAAAAAATATTTGGGCTTCTAGCAGTGTGTGGGACTATTTGTATTAGTCCATCTATACTGACCTCCATCAGGTTGCAAATTCAAAATAATTTTTTTCTGCATCTAACCCAGCCAATAGTTTTGGCCTAATACCACAGTTTGGCCACTCAGCTCTGCTCAGTTACCATCCATTGTTTTTTTGTGCAAACAACTCCAGAGTTGTGAATTAGTTAACCACCAAAATGAGTGGAAAAAGGCCTGCTGCTGGTGGAAAGGGGAATAGGCGTGTTGGGAAGGGGAAAAAAGGTTGTGTCCGTGGGGTAGGTGTTAAAGCAACAGTAACATCTGCAGAAGAAAGACCATCTTCCAGCCAAACTAAAATGTCTACTTCTTTTAGCGGACAATGTGATAAGATCCCTTTCTTACGGCCACGCCAATCGCTACAAATTCCAGATGAGGCACAAAAACAGCAGGTGCTTCAACGGATATCAAGTGCTCCTTTAAGTGGGCTCTCCTCCACATCAACTTCAACATCACAAATACTCCAGTCCTCAAAGGTGTCACCCAAATCGCACTTGCTTCCTCACAGCTCCCAAATCTCCAGCTGCCCGTCTGAGTATGAGGTAGAACAGATGGTTGAGTCTGCAGAGCTGTTTACTCATACTATAGCCTGGGAATCAGAGGTCGACTCCAGCGCTTCTGTGAATCCAGACGAGGAAATGATCTGCACTGATGCCCAGAATCTTTATGAGTCGGATCCAGGACCAGACGCAGAAGGTTCTGACCATAATGTAGACCCTCATTCCCAAACTGTAACTCCTGTTGGTGGAGACAATGAGGAAGACGATGATAAGACTCAAATACCTGATTGGAGCGACAACTTTAGTTTTTTGTCAGGGCAGGAACAGGTTGGCTCTGAGGACGACGGGTGTGATAACGCACAGGGTGATGATGATGAGGTCGGAGATCCCACTTACTGTCAACCCACAGTCAGCCAAGAGATGAGGTCAGCAGAGGAGGTGGAGGAAGATGCTAGTGACGACGAGGTCAGGTTGCGCCTTCCTGGACAGAGACGTAGTACTGGAAGCACGTCAACAACTGCATCCTCAAACACAACTCTGCCTCTCACCACAAGTCGTGGTGGCTCTTCAGGTCGCATGGGTGCTAAGCCTTGCATAGCCTGGGCATTTTTTCAGATCGATAAAGATGACCCAACTCGTGTTATCTGTAACATTTGTCAGCAAAAGCTAAGTAGAGGCCAAAAAATACATAGTTTGAGTACTTCATGCATGAACCGGCACATGGACATGAAGCATAAGTTGCAGTGGAAGCTCAGTGTGCTACAATGCGGCCTAGCTGGCCGGGCCAATCACCGTCTGCCATATCTTGTGCATCCGCGGCCTCTTCATCCTCTGTGACTGGGGGGACAGCAGTCACACCTGTTTTGGGGCGCAGACCTGCCACCTCTTTACCCGCAACAGCCAGCGTGATTGGCAGGTCATCATTTTCTTTGGAGGTGGTAACACCAGCTGGTGTTGAGCGCTGTCCGACATCGATAGCACCACCTTTGGATCAAGGCAACCTAACATGTCCGCCTGCATCTTCCTCACAGACCGGCAGTTTGCCGGGGACACCCTTATCAACCCCGTCTAAGCACAATAGCCAGCCCTCGGTCCCTCAGATGTGGACAAGTAAAAGACCATTTCCTCCTAGACATGAGAAAGCTAAGAGGTTGAATTTCACCATCTGCAAGCTCTTGGCTACAGAAATGCTGCCTTTCCGCCTGGTGGACACAGAGGATTTTCGAGACCTTATGTCCGTCGCAGTGCCCCAGTACCAGATGCCCAGTCGGCACTACTTCTCAAAGAAAGGTGTGCCTGCGCTCCACCAGCATGTCGCACACAACATCACCGCTTCTTTGAGAAACTCTGTGTGTGACAGGGTGCATTTCACCACAGACACTTGGACGAGTAGGCATGGACAGGGACGTTACATGTCGCTGACTGGGCACTGGGTAACTATGGTGACAGCAGGACAAGGGGCTGCTGTCCAAGTCTTGCCGTCCCCACGAGTTGTGCGTCAATCCTCTTTATGTCAAAGTTCCTCCACTGCTTCTGCCTCCTCAACCTCCTCTCGGTCTTCCACCTGCACCCAAAGCCTGTCTGGTCATGCCACAAGCTTTCTAACTGCGCAGAAGGGATCCTGCACACCTCCTTACTATGCTGGCAGTAGGGCTCAACGTCATCAGGCGGTTTTTACATTGAAATGTCTGGGAAATGTGAGTCACACAGCTGAGGAGTTGTGGTCAGCTCTGGAGAACCAATTTCATGAATGGTTGTCTCCACTGGACCTGAAACCAGGGAAGGCCGTGTGCGACAATGCTGCAAACCTGGGTGCGGCCCTTCGCCGGGGCAATGTCACACACGTGCCTTGTATGGCTCACGTGTTGAACCTGGTTGTCCAGCAATTTTTAGCCCACTATCCCAGACTAGATGGCCTTCTGCAGAGGGCACGGTCGCTGTGTGCTCACTTCCGCCGTTCGCATCCCGCAGCTCAGCGACTTACATCTCTACAGAAGTCGTTGGGCCTGCCACTTCACCGGCTAAAATGCGATGTGCCTACCCGGTGGAATTCAACTCTGCACATGTTGCAGCGACTGTGGCAGCACCGACAAGCCCTGGTGCAATACGTTCTGACGTATAGCCTGGGCCAACAAGATTCAGAGGTGGGGCAAATCACGCTGGAGGAGTGGTCTCAGATCAGGGACCTATGCACCCTTCTGCACAGTTTTGAAATGGCGACGAAGATGTTTAGTGCTGACGATGCCATTATCAGCATGACTATTCCGGTGATTTACATGCTGGAGCACATGTTAAACAGAATTCGGAGTCAGGTGGTGGCACAAGAGGAGGTGGAGGAAGTAGAGGAGGAGGAGTTGTATGCGGAAGGGCTAACATCTGCAAGGTCCAGACGGTCGGCAGCACCAAGGCGGCAGGCATGTGAGGGTGGGGGAGATGGTTTTACCAGGGCGCATGGTAGCAGCCAAACTAGTGAGGAAGGTGCAGGAGCCCAGGAAGAAGTGGAGGACGAACTGATGGAAGACTCATCAGATGAGGGAGACCTTGATCACATTTCTGTTGTGCGAGGTTGGGGGGAGAGGACAGAGGAAGGAAGCATGATTGTTACCTCGCCACCAACACAACAGGGACTTGGTGCTCCTGGATGCGCAACACACATGAGTGCCTTCTTGCTGCACTACCTGCAACATGACCCTCGAATTGTGAGAATTAGAAATAATCCTGACTACTGGGTTGCCACACTGTTAGATCCCCGGTACAAAAGTAAATTTGCAGAAATTATTCCTGCCATAGAAAGGGATGCACGCATGCAGGAGTATCAGCAGAGACTGTTGCAGAATCTTACATGTGCTTTTCCACAAAATACCAGTGGTGCACGTAGTGAATCTCACAGTTCCAACTTGCCAACCGTGGGACCGTCAAGTGTTCAGCACTCAAACCGTAACAGAACCACAGTATCTGCTGGTAACATCAATTTTGCGGAATCATTTCACCACTTTTTTAGCCCATCCTTTGCAAGGCCACAGGAGACAAGAAGTCTGACACACAGTCAACGCCTAGAGACGATGGTACAGGAGTATCTCCAAGTAAACATTGAAGCCACGACTGTGTCACTGGACTCTTGCTCTTTTTGGGCTTCCAATCTGGATAAATGGCCGGAGCTAGCCACTTACGCCTTGGAGATCTTGTCATGCCCCGCAGCCAGCGTTCTGTCTGAACGTGTGTTCAGCGCTGCTGGTGGTGTGCTGACAGATAAGCGCACGCGGCTCTCCACTGATAATGTAGACAGACTCACGTTCATAAAGATGAACAAATCATGGATCCGAAACGACTTTTCTACCCCTGTGTCATCCTGGGGAGAGTAAAAGCTTGATGATTGGTTAAAATCACCCTACCAACCGTTTTAAGCTTTCAAATTACTAATCATGTTTATCTGTATCTTGACTGGAAAATAATTTGGGCTTTGTAGCAGTGTGCAGCACTGATCCTATTAGGCCATCTATACTAAAGCTTCACCAGATTTAAAATTAAAAATAATTTTTAGCTGCATCTAGCCCGGAAAATAATTTCGGGGCTCCGAGATGCGCAAGGCACATAAGTGCCTTCTTGCTGCACTACCTGCAGCATGACCCTCATATTGTCAGAATTCGAAGTAATCATGACTACTGGGTTGCCACACTCTTAGATCCCCCAAACTTTTCGATCAACCTTTTCATTTTAATAAAGACCAAAAAAATGGTCATTTTTGAAATTATAAGCATTAGCAGGTTGTTAGAAACTGAAATCAAACAGTTTTCAACTCAAAACTTTATTCTAGGTGATGTTACATTTTCACATAGGACCCCTTGTTCGAAAGGAGCTTCTGAACTCTCTCGTCCATTGAATTTGTCAGGTTTTGGATGGTTTCTGCTTCAATTGTTTTGCATGAGGACAGAATACCCTCCCAGAGCTGTTGCTTAGATGTGAACTGCCTCCCGCCATCATAGACACTCCTTTTAATGATGCTCCAAAGGTTCTGAATGGGGTAGAGGTCAGGGGAGCATGGGGGTCACACCATAAGTTTGTCCCCTTTTATGCCCATATCAGCCAGAGATGCAGATGTTTTATGTGCAGCATGAGATGGTGCATTATCATGCAGAAAAATGATCTTGCTGTGAAATACACGGTTCTTCTTCTTGAACCATGGCAGGAAGTGCTGTTTGAGAAAATCCACATACATTATGGAGTTCATCTTTAGCGCCTTCAGGGATCCTAAAGGGGCCGACAATCTCTCTCCCCATGATTCCAGCCCAAAACATTACTCCACCTCCTCCTTGTTGGCGCTGTAGCCGTGTTTGCGTGGGGTGTCCATCAACCAGCCATCCTCCACTCCATCCATCTGGACCATCGAGCGCTGCACGGCACTCATCCGTGAACAAAACAGTTTTGAAATCAGTCTTCATGTAATGTTTGGCCCACTGGAGCCGTTTCTGCTTGTGTGAAGTGGATAGAGGAGGTCGACAGGATGGCGCATGCACAGCTGCAAACCTCTGAAGGACCCTGCATCTTGTTGTTCGGGGGACGTTGGAGGCACAAGCAGCTTCAAAAACTTGTCTACTGCTATGACAAGGCTTTTTTGCCGCTGCTCTTTCAACCTGACGTAATTGCCTGTAGGAAAGAGTCCTCAATTTGCCCTTATCAGCACGCACACGTGTGTACTGTGAATCAGCTACATACTTCTTGATTGCCAAGACACTTCATCCTGATCATCGCACAATGTTGATTGTAGTCATGCCTTGACCTAAACACTCCACAATTTGTTGCTTCTCAGCAGCCGACACATCCTTTTTCTTTCCCATTTTGGCAGAAAATGTAGGCTGCTTAATAATGTGAGAGAGCCTTCTTAAGTAGTCTTGCCTTTCATTGGACACACCTGCCAAACTAATTAGCACAGGTGTCTGCAATTGCTTACAGTGATATAAAGAGCCCTGACACACATCACCATCAATGAGTTTAACTGACAAACAAACAAATTCTTCCCTTATCACTCCTAAACACTTTTTGGATAATAATTTGGAACGCAGTGTACATGTGCTTTTCCACAAAACACCAGTGGTTCACGTAGTGAATCTTACAGTTCTAACTTGCCAACCGTGGTCTGTATGGAGTTGTTCAATAAAGGGCCCAAAATTAAGATAACATAGATGGGAGAGGTCTCTATGAATAGGAATTCCTAAGTATTTGATACCCGGTCAGGGCCAGGCAAAGGGAAAGTTGGACTGGATGGAATCCTATATGGATTTGGGGAGGGAGACATCGAGGGCCTCAGACTTCGCTGCATTGATTTTAAAATTTTACCATGTAACAAAGTGATCTATTTCAGCCATAACAGCATGGATGGATATATGTGATTGAGTGATATATACTAGGACATCATCAGCAAATAGAGAGCACTTGTACTCGGTGCCTCCCACCTCAATCCACCTAAAATTGGGGTTATGGCGAATTGATGAGAGCAGGTGCTCCGTCACTAGGATGTATAAGAGAGGGGACAGAGGACATCACTGCCTTGTCCCATTGGTGATTGTGAAAGGTGATGAAAATGTTCTGACGCACCCCCTGGGCCTTGGGACACCCGGAGCCGGACCCTTTTTGGTGGATGCTGGTGGTTGTAGTCTTCGTGGCGGCGACCCAGTTCCGTGGCTCAGGGCGGTCAAACCAGTGGCGGAACTATTTATGTGGTTTTCATGTTTAAATGTCCGACTACGCCACCCGTGGATTGCAGTCAGAGTGAACCGCCGCTACAGGGCAGACCACTGAGGCTGGTGTTGTGGGTGCAGCAGAGCGTAGCATAACTCCCCACGGGAGGAGTATAGCCTCAGGGCAGTGTATGCGGAGGATGGGGGTGATGGTGCAGGGCAGCAGCAGTAACGACACGGAGTCAGTGATGCAGTTCAGGGCCTTTACTCACAGTTCTTATTATCCAGACCACGTCTGCAGGTAACGGCTGCCCACGTCGTACTGTGCTCACCAGGTGAGGGGCTCAGACAACTCCCAGATAACTTTGGAGCACTTCACAGGACCCCCTTTGTGTGTCCTTTGTCTGGCCTTTCTTACCAACACTTCTGTCCGGCTGCCTCGGGCCTCCTCTTGGTAAACTTGGCGCCAGTTTCCCTGACCCTATGTGGTGCCTTCCTAGCGGGTGTAGCGAGGGGCTGCGCCACATAAAATGTCAGAGCCTCCGGTTTCTAGCTGAGGGTCGTTTCCTGCCTCCACTAGTTCGGGGACCGGTCTCCCCCTTTGGCCTGACCCCTCCACGCAGGTGGATTCGGGCGTGCGGTGGCGACTCGCCCGTCCGCACCCCTGGGATCCCTTCATTCCTCGTTCCTGGAGCCTTCTCCGCTCCTCTTCCTTCCTTCTCCCTCTTCCAGGCCTGGGCCTCTGTTACTAGGCCCGCCTCCGGAGCAGAGCTCATGCAGAGCCCCTGCTCCCTGCCACTTCTGCTCAGACTTCTCTGCACTGAACTAAGATGGTGCCCACCTTTTATACTCCCTTCTCAATGCACCCAGGAACTGCTTCCTCCCTGCTCCTGCACTACAGGGTTCCCCTTCCTCAGTGTTCCCTCCCCCCACTCCAGCCAGGGACAGGGACTGTCGTGCCCATCTCAGGGGCATATTGGTCGCCCTGCCCCACGGCAATGTGGTGTAATGCATGCAGGTGTCGGGTCCTGATCCACACTCCATCCTTACCTGAGAGTGAGATATCACACCTCTGGGTGAGGTGCAATACGTCTGTAGCAACCGAGCCCTCAGGGTGCTACAGTTCCATTTATCTTCAGCCTAGGTGACGTATTGCGATACAGGGCCGTGATTTTGGCTATAAAAGGGTCCCCTAGACCCCTACCCCAAGCTTTTTAAGAGAATCATATATGGCGTGCCAGGAGACTCTATGGAATGCTTTCTCAGCATCCAACGAGAGTATCTAATTACAAATTTTTAACTGCATCTAGCCCAGGAAATACTTTGTGCCTAGTAGCAGTGTCTGCTAGTGAGCGGATTATCCCGGCTGTTAAGCAAGCTGCACCACCTGTAGTTTAGACACTTAATTTTTTCAAAGGAAATGCTTCGGGACCATGGGATACTTAGTGAAGAGCATCAGGAGGCACCCCAAGGCATAGGGGCTGGGACTGGCAGTAGGATGCCTTGCGGTGGACAGCCGAGCTCGATCCTTATAAAAGCTTTTTAACTGCAGCAGCTTTAGTGGACGCTACTGGAGCTGGAATTACCGCGGCTGCTGGCATGAGACTTGCCCTCCAATAGATCCTTGTAAATGGATTTAAAGTGTATTCATTCAAATTAGAGAGACAATTTAAATTAAAAAGCTTAGAGCTGCCTCCACCACAGGGGGGCTCGCTCGACCCACCAGCGGACAGGCACCAGTATTGGGAGAGGGGGGCTGGCCGTCAGGGTTCACCGCGGCTCTGGCACAAACCCGGCGACACGGAGGTGGCACGGGCAGGAGCGGACTGGCCGTGTCGGCTTCTCACTTTTTGGATTTTAGAAGGGCATGACATGCCTATATCTGTGTCTCCCCCTCCTTTTACTCCTCCACCTCTTTTCTTTTCGCATGACTATATGTACTTGTCACTTTTCCATGTGTTAGTTATGTCTTCTGAGCAGTTTGTCAGCTTTTGGACACCTTTGAAGGTGTTTTCTATGTGTTTCTATGTGTTTTTGTTTGCCTGCCATTGGTTTTAACGGTGTTCGAAGGTGTTCGACGAACAGTTCGACGAACAGTTCGGCGAACACACGGGTGTTCGACGAACCGAACCGAACTCGAACACTACGGGGGTGGCTCAACACTATTCCTCACTAAACTCACTGGAAAATTCGAATCAAATCTGCAACCAATTCCAGACCTAAATTTTGAAAATTTAAAATCTGCACTGCAGGCCAAGTTCAGAGCAGCATGTGGATAAGATGTAGTACAATCTCATGCACTTTCTGCTAGTGTAATATGAATTCGTCATCCAGAAAAAGGACAGAAAATAAGCAGCTTACAGCTGCATGTAAAAACACCATTAAAGGTCGTGATCCATTGTTTTTCAAAGTTTCTCCTTTAGACTGGTACCAAAGTGATCACTAATATCTGTATAGGTCATATATGCTATTTTTTAGTGTTTGTATTGCTGCCATATTTTAGAACATGTACAAAAAATCAAAATCACATAATTTTAGAAGATCACACACAGCTACATGATGAACCTTACCTGCTTAGCAATTGCTTTGCTGTCCAGTTTGTTGTAAACTTTTCTTATTCTTGCCACAGTTAGAGAAGATACAGAAAGCGCATATAAACCAAAGGACACCTTTTCTTCAGGCACCAGAGATACCAATGAAGGAGTACCTGATTCAGATTTGGAATCCTTGCCTGCAATACAAAACAAATGTCGATGTATTTATGCCTCCAATGGAAATGACGTTCATATTATGTATATTTTATCATTCTGTATGTTATATAAATAAAATCTTTGAGACCTCGGTATAACGGACGAAAATTAAAATACAGAAAACGGAGGAACTAGAATACAAAACAGCACAGGTTTTTACTTACGCCAAATAAAAGAAAATTTTAAAAAAATATACCCTTTTGAACAAAAGAAAAGGTAATTTTTGCTAGACTTTGTGGTTCGTAATGTCTTTTTTTAGTTTTCTCAACCTTATCATCATTTTGCCATTTCATGAGAAATTATCATGCAATACACTTTACTATGAAACTAGGAAGTGGAAATTTTGTCCATCACCTTGTTAAGTGGGGGACGCTAAGAACAGAGCCACAAGACATACATAAAAAGTCAATTATCTGGGTCTAGAACGAATAAATAGATATATCTATCTCTAAATACACACACACAAAGAAGCTTACAATTGTTTAGAGTATTAGCAGACTCACCTTACCAACCCCTTGCCATTTCCATGCCAAAGCTTATCTGGTCCCCACGTTGGCCTTTTTTAAACCAGCTACAGCGATGACATGTAGACTAGACATGTAACTTCTGCAGTTCAGCCAATCACTGACCACAATTTAGAAGTCAGGAGTGTTAACATGTCACTTCAACAGTCAGTGATTAGCTGCAGCAGTCACGTCATCACTGGAGCTGGGTAACCAAAGACTGTTGAGGACCAGGGAAGAATCGGCAGATGAACGGTAGGAGAGTGGGGAGTATTACTCCATTACAGTTAGTATTTCACAGTGTATAATTTTTGGCAAGCGCACCATTTTGCAATGTTCCACAAATCGTCAACTAAACAAAAAAAAAAAAACTCACATGGAGAACAAACTGCTTGAAAGCTTCCAACATAATTTGGTCCCAGTTCATAAAGGACTCCAACACTGGCGGCAGTCAAGACTTCCTCCAAAAAGTGAGTTGGTCCCAGGCGCCAAACAAGGGAAGAGAGTTGGCGTTGAGCTGGAGGAGTGCCAATGTATGAATAGACGGTGCTAACCACAGGTGGATTAGCTGAACCTGACCCACCAGGAGTACTGTGTACATAATGGAGCTGTAGAGATTAGAAAATATGGAATACATTGCTACATTTCATAAAAACACTCTAATTTTTTGTGAAACTCTATTGTTAAAGAAGCATTCCCATCAAAATTTTTATCCTCTTAACATATTGCAATCATCATATTATATAGCACTGTGTACTTACAATTGCTCATTTTGCCTTTCTACCCAGAAAATTCTTCTCTTTTCCATTAGGTCTAGGACATCATGTGATTCAAAACAGACTAGCGGAATCCGTCTAAGCTTTATGTAGAAACAGGAGGTCAATTTTCTCTGCACAAGTCACGAGTTGCTGCAAAAGTCTATGATGGGGGAATGGCGGAGCAGCTGTGTCAGAGGTTGAAGAGTTGAATGATACAGAAACAAGAAGTATCAGTCTCCTCTTCAACTTCTGACCCACCTGCTCCGCTTCTCCCTCTTGCCATAGATTTTTGCAATGACTCATGACTTGTGCAGAGAAAATTGATCTCCTGTTTCTACATAGAGCTTAGAAGGAATCCGCTAGTCTGTTTCGAATCACGTAATGTCATAGACTTAATGGAAAACAGAAAAATTAGCTTGGTAGAAAGGCAAAATGAGTGCTTCTTTAAACTGGAAAAAAATAAATAGTTATAAGATTTAAAATAAATTTATATGGAGCAAATAGTTTTATCTTCACCTACACTTAAAGAGAACCAGTCACAAGGATTTTATACCTCAAACTGATTCTAATAAGTTGCAAGTGCAGTGAGGTTTGACATCTCACATGCAGCTCTCCTGCCCTCCTGCCTTATCCACCCACCTCCTGTCCCTGACTGACAGGTCAGTCCCGTTTTAGTGACCTGCCTGAGATCTGTCTGTCTGTCGGAGACATGAGGCAGGCAGCAGGTGGAAAATAGGGAGGGCGGGAAGGAGAGCTGTAAATTCACTGTCCCACCCCACCGCACTTGATACTCAACTGCATACAATATCTAACTATGGATTTCACTAAAACAGCAGAACTGATTTCTACAAGCTAGGTAAGGATTTAATCAGTATTAAAGCACCTTTAGCTTCTAACCATGAATTGAGACTGAATGATCAGTCCAGGAGGAGAAAGAAGTAGATTTATCTGATAAGATATTACAAAGTTTCTTATTTTCATGTGTATTAATGATTTAGGAAATTTAAATAAAAAAGGATTAGTTAAAAGTTTACATAATTTCAAACTTGATAAAAGATGAATACTAGTTGAAGAAAATTGAGTACAGTAAGACCTCTCCAAGATACAACCTTTTTAAAAGGTTCCTTTATATCCACATCAGATTTCCTGTGACAGATTCTTTGAAAAGTCAATTTTGGGTGCTCATCTACAATAGGTTACATGGTCACTATGAATTTATAGTAAAGAAAAACTTACCTTTACAGTACTGACCAGCTGCCCATCAAGGTAGAGAGTAGCGGTGCTATTTTTCAGCATGCCTTTACTCATGACTAGAACCAAGTGATGCCATTGACCTTCCATTATCAGCTCACTGCATCGAAATCGGGCACAACAAGGTAGGATCTCATAGAAGGAAGATTCCTCGCTAAAGTCATCCACTGCAGAATAAATATGTGAAAATATATTATTTAAAACCATAATGGTGAGCAAATCAAAAGTCATAGTCCTAGGAGGTTGGAAAGGTAAAAAGGTAACTTGTCAGGTAATGCAAACTTCCCCCATTATGGTTTAGAGCTGTAATCTGGTAATAAAGAATTAACTTGCTTGTCTTCATAATGCTTATATAGACCATATATTTTCCTTGTATTCTACATTATTGAATAGATCACTTAGATCTGATAATGATGTTCGCTGCACATACTTTGAAAATCTGTCAGAATGCCTGTGTAATCCATTATGTAATTTCAACTCATTCTCCACCCATGTTAACCGAGTAACAGCTCCTCGATGTCTCTCCTCCCTGCGGAGATCTCACACTGCTCAGTACAAGCTGCAGATTGGCGTTTGATAATTTTGCAAACACAAAAAATGCAATATGTACAAGTAATATACATAATGGTGCTATACCAAAGAAAAATAAAATAGGATGGTCCAACTGTGGTTCTGACATCCGGTCAGAGCCAACCCAACACTATCCCTGAGGTTGAACCTACTGAAGTCCTATAATAAAGGGGGACGGGGGCATCTAGTGCTCTAATAAGAGTGACAGTGAACCGTCCTTTACCCTTTACATTGGCACCTGGCACTGTTTTCAACTTTATCATACCCCCAAATACCCATGTTATGCAGAGCTGGATACATGATAATGTGGCAGATATCAGACAAGTGAATCAGTACAAGAATTCTAATCCCATCTCAGTTGCATCAACTGGGTGCATTAATACTTGCTACAATCTGACCAAAATCATCCAATGAAACTTTCAAGAGTAGCTTTCATCCAATCTGGATGATGGACAAAGGGAACAGTTCTCTATATTCTGAATTATGTGTAGAGCATTAGGATTTTTGGGTATACTACTGTGACAGGATAACCTGTAGATGCCTCAGCAAAAGCAAATTTGGAGTTTTTCTGGATTTAACCTTCTATAATATTCCTCCCCACCAAACTTAAATACATTTTTTTCTTTTAACCAATGTATAGCTGTCTAATATAAGCCCAGAGCCTTATTTTATTGCATCATACTATAATATCCAGTCTGGTAAAAAGATCCGGTGGAATGACTGAGCTGAAGTGGATAGTCACCATAGTTCTGAAGTAGTTCTTCCTTTGTTGACACGATCAGGGACTTGTCCTTGGCAGAAAGTACAATGGCTAGACAGACGTAATGCTGCTCAGAGGAGGTTGCTCGTCGGACAATGGTAAGCAGTCGCACCGGGTGGTTATTGGGTGGCGTACTGAAATGCTCAATGCAGAACCACGTGGAATATGTTAATCCAGATGGAGGTGGGAAAAGATGTTCCCCTACACGAAGATAAAAATGAATATGTCAAATCCTGAGAATACACTTTTATAACTATCTTGTGCAAGGATTAACAAAACTTTTACACACTGAACTTCTGTTCTGCAAAGAAGAAGTAACACTAAAAGTGAACAGAGTCCTATCAATTGCTAATCTTTTTGGTGGTCCTCCATCATTTGGGAAGAATGCCCAAGCTGCATCTTCAGAAGACCTGCACCTTACTATGTATGTCTATGTATGTATGCCTCTCTCGTCTGCTGATCTTAAATGATACCTTTTTTCTTTCTTTAAATTATTATACTACATTTCTCCTACTTCAGGTTAGCCATCTTGTGAAAGTGCTTCTGTAGCAATAAGAATACACTAAATGGGTTACCCGGGCAAAATATAACTTTGCCCAGGGGACTGTATACATAAACTCAATAATACCAACCGGAACTCGCCTGGATCCGTGCTCTGCACAGAGACAAGAATCGGTGATTATCTCTATTCCACCCGCCGCTGGACTAACGATGACCTCCTGCTAAATGTCACCTGACTGCTGCAGTCAATCACAGGCCACAGTGATCCAGAGGCTGGTGTAACGGTGACATCACTGCTCTATTAAAGGGACTCTGTCAGCACAGAATGACTGTTCAAACCAAGTACAGGCGCTCAGTGCTTCACAGCGGGGCCAATCATTTATATACACCTTCCTACCTGCTTGATTCCCATCTAGCTCTTCCCTTCTCTGGTTCCAGTCGGTGGTTTGGCTTACCGACTCCACAGCCTTGCAGGCTACAGAACAGCCTGCGCTTAATCCATGTGGGTGCCGGTAGGTGAGTAAAGGTATTTTTTACATATCCTGCTTCCAAGGCAAAATTTAAATATTACCCGAACAACCCCTTTAAATAGCACGTTTAGTTTATATTACCAAATAAAATGTCAGTGTTCAGTGTGCATGCCTTTGTCTTCATTCTAATGACTTGGTGAGGAAATTCATTACCTGTTCCTATGCCACTCAGCACTGTGCCGTCCATAAGCCCGGTGGTGACTGCATTACTGTTCGGTGCATTGTGAGGCGCCAAACTTGGCAAGAAAAGGCACCTATTAGAGAGGAGAGAATACATTGCAGTCTCTAAAGCCTTGGACTCATTTCAAGGATTTCTGAAACACAGATGTTTCTATAAAGGAAGCTAAAATAAAAAGAAGCAGAATGTACTAGAAGAATTATGCCGGTATATAACAAGAGCCTCTCCTCATACACTGGAGCTACAGATGCACATCACAGAAAAAAAAGAGGCCATACTTCCCCATACCTGGTCACAGTACCAATATACTGCAGTTACAGCTGTGAAGAACTACAGGGAAGGGCCCATCCCCCATAACAATGTAAATTATCATTCATTCTATATATGCAGCCATGCATAGTGTCAAAACCTCCAATGGTGTCTGTAGCTTTGGGAATCTGGTCTCTCACACCAGAATTACTAAAGAGGACATAGGATGGACTTTCCAGAGATGACATAGTTGTTGAGCAAGATGTGGCTGAAGACTAACTTATTATACCATATACTGGACAGCTAAAGCTTACCAGGAAGAAAATAATCATTTGGCTGAGTTTTCGGAGCAGAAACTGAGTGGAAACTCCAAATCCTTCCCCAAATCTCGAAAAACTGAGATTTCACACTCCACTTTCGCTATACAAAGGGAATCTTTCAGCACAATCCACCCCCCTCCCCAAAAAAGAAATGACTTATATGGCCATGTCACTCTGTGAAAGATAATGCCCTCCACACATTTAAGGACGAAATCTGTTTCCCCCTGACTGAAAAATTGCTGTTAATTCATATGGAAATGGGGCTCAAGTGCTCAGTAAGTGTCAGAGCACTTCCCAAGCCTCTGCCTCCCTGACTCAGTTCCCCGCCCGGCCTTTTTCAGCTTCATGGCAGCTCACTAGCAGAGGAAGGTAGGACTGAGAGGGGAATAGTGCCAGTGAAACAGAGGCTTGGGAAGTGCTACTATCATGCCCAGTGCACTCCAGACTCATTTGCATATTAATTAAAAAAGCAATATTTTCAATCTCGGAGCAACAGATTGAATGAGTAAAGGTGTGGCTGACATGATCTTTCATGACCATATAAACAGTTTGGGTACAGGGGGCGCAGGGCTCCACATTATTACTATGTAAGTTTGCCTTCTATACTCTTCTGTCTGATGTACAGGTTAGCCATTAGGGAATGCACTGTAATAGATATGTGGGCATATTAATTATATACTGTTTATAGCCTTAGGAGGTTTGTTAGCCCTCCGTTAAGTTACTCTTTTTTAAAACAAAATCAGTTGTATTTAATATGTAATAAAGTTGATATATTTGTGAGATATTTTGTAGCACCATTTGTCTTTTGGTTTATCTCGTGATACTTAGGTGCATCTCTCTTATTCAGCCAGATACTTTTTGGTCATAGGAATATTGCTTGCTCCTAAAAGAAAAGATCTTTATAAACTGACTAAGAAATATTTGGATTTCAAATAATTAACAGAATTTTCAATGTGGCTGCTCACTTTGTTACCTACTCCCAATAATGTGATCATTTCTTTAGCTAGACAGATGGTAAGACAGATTTCAATCAGACTCAATCAGGCCACATTTGTCAGACCCCCCCTGATATGCAGTTTGCCGTCTGCACTTAGTTTCAGGCTTTTTCTTATGAGACCCCGCCCGTAATCCATACTGGGTGTGAGGTCTGTGTGTCCAGTAAGTGAAGGCAGTCTACGGGTAGTACTGGGTTTCTCTGCCACTTTTTCTTGGGTGTGGGCATGTAGAAATAGAAGGAGGAGGGGGTTGTGGACATCCAGACACCTGTCCTCAAAACTGGTGGAAATCTGCATATGGACAGTACCATACTGGAGCTGCCAGTAGGATACTATGCTCCATGGACATGTAGGTTGTATGGTATAAGATGTCACTCAAGGCTATATATTATATAAATGAGACCAGTTATTGTGAAAGGTGGGAATAGCCTGGTGGTAGACATCCACCGATAATCCCCAGTCTGTCAATCACGGAGCACCTCCAGCTTAAAGGGGTATTCTCAAGCTTGGAAGTTATCCATTGGATAGGGAATGACTTCCCGATCGCTGGGACGCCCACTGATTCCAAGATCTGGGGCTCTGAGGAGACCTATGTGAATGGATCGATGGTTGATCATGCACACTGCCGCTCCATTCATTCTTCTGGGAGTGCTAAAGACCAGCTGAGCGTAGCACGCTGCTATCTCCATCTAATTCAACTACACTGTGTTCCAAATTATTATGCAAATAATATTTTCTCAGATTTTCCCAAATTACCTATATGAATTGCAGTCATTGTAATTTTCCAGTCAAATAACTATTAGAGTACAATTGAAAGGTTTTTGTACAAACTGCCTATGATAACAGTATATTTTAAAAAACTCAAACTGCACTCAAAATGCATGTTCCAAATTATTATGCACAGCAGAGTTTTCAACCTTTTCATTTTAATAAAGAACAAAAAAATGGTCATTTTTGCAATTATAAGCATTAGCAGGTTATTACAAACTGAAATCAAACAGTTTTCAACTCAAAACTTTATTCTAGGTGATGTTACATTTGCACATAGGACCCCTTGTTCGAAAGGAGCTTCTGAACTCTCTCGTCCATTGAATTTGTCAGGTTTTGGATGGTTTCTGCTTCAATTGTTTTGCATGAGGACAGAATACCCTCCCAGAGCTGTTGCTTAGATGTGAACTGCCTCCCGCCATCATAGACACTCCTTTTAATGATGCTCCAGAGGTTCTCAATGGGGTTGAGGTCAGGGGAGCATGGGGGCCACACCATAAGTTTGTCCCCTTTTATGCCCACTCCATCCATCTGGACCATCGAACTGTTTTGTTCACCGATGAGTGCCGTGCAACGCTCGATGGTCCAGATGGATGGAGTGGAGGATGGCTGGTTGATGGACACCCCATGCAAACACGGCTACGGCGCCAACAAGGAGGAGGTGGAGTAATGTTTTGGGCTGGAATCATGGGGAGAGAGATTGTCGGCCCCTTTAGGATCCCTGAAGGGGTAAACATGAACTCCATAATGTATGTTGAGCTTCTCAAACAGCACTTCCTTCCATGGTTCAAGAAGAAGAACCGTGCATTCCGCAGCAAGATCATTTTCATGCATGATAATGCCCCGTCTCATGCTGCACATAACACATCTGCATCTCTGGCTGCTATGGGCATAAAAGGGGACAAACTTATGGTGTGGCCCCCATGCTCCCCTGACCTCAACCCCATTGAGAACCTCTGGAGCATCATCAAAAGGAGTGTCTATGATGGCGGGAGGCAGTTCACATCTAAGCAACAGCTCTGGGAGGGTATTCTGTCCTCATGCAAAACAATTGAAGCAGAAACCATCCAAAACCTGACAAATTCAATGGACAAGAGAGTTCAGAAGCTCCTTTCGAACAAGGGGTCCTATGTGCAAATGTAACATCACCTAGAATAAAGTTTTGAGTTGAAAACTGTTTGATTTCAGTTTGTAATAACCTGCTAATGCTTATAATTTCAAAAATGACCATTTTTTTGTTGTTTATTAAAACGAAAAGGTTGAAAACTCTGCTGTGCATAATAATTTGGAACATGCATTTTGAGTGCAGTTTGAGTTTTTTAAAATATACTGTTATCATAGGCAGTTTGTACAAAAACCTTTCAATTGTACTCTAATAGTTATTTGACTGGAAAATTACAATGACTGCAATTCATATAGGTAATTTGGGAAAATCTGAGAAAATATTATTTGCATAATAATTTGGAACACAGTGTAGATAGGGGATCATTTCCAGACTTGCTGTGAATACCCCTTTAAAAGGGCAGACTGGAGACCCTTGATTTACAGCAAGCATGATTAGAGTACAGCAGTGACTGCTGAGTGCTGCACCCCGCAAAGAACAGAGTGGGGTGAAATCTGCCATTATTTTATGCCTGCTACCTACCTAGATCATGGAAAGGTAATTATACAGCTTGTATAGCACTACAATTACTTACCATAACTGTGCTGACTTTTAAAGTGAAGCGATCATCAGAAATGACCTATTGTTTAAATCAGGTTTTTGCGTCACATGTATATATATATATTTTTTTTAATATCAAGCAATGCGTTTTTTTTTCAGATCACAATCTTCATTAACCCCTTAGTTACAGAGCCAATATAGGCCTCTAACTCTGGATTACTTCAATATATCCCAGTGATTCTGAGAATATTTTTCCATGACACGTTTTCCTTTATGTTAGGGGTAAATTTAATGTCGATCGAAATGTTTTGTGTTTATTCACGAAAATTGCTAATTTTTCAAACTCTGAATTTTTGTACTCTTAAAATAGATAGTCGTTATTTATAAACTTTTTTTTGTGTGGCACATTTCCCATAAGTCTACTTTACATCAGCAACAATTTTCAAACATCCTTTTATTTTTTCGGATGTTAGAAGGGTATTTAAAACGGCAAATTTTTAGGTTTCAAGAAATTTACAAAAAAAATATTTTTGGGGCTAGAATAGAATGTGAACGCCATTATCCAAGCTCCTGGGGTGCTACCAACATATGTGACCCCATTATGGAAAATACAATCGAGAATTAATCAAGCCAAAGGCCTGCCTGCTGTGGGGCAGACACAGACAGATAAAGTGTACAACTTTGGAGAGATCTAATACATAGATGGTTGAACATGGAAGAAAAGCCTATTAAGCATAATGATTTACTGCATAACTCCTGTTGCTTTCCTCTCCCAACTCCAAAGTGTGAGTGTGTGGCACCTGATGTTCGGGGCCCCAATACCGCTATTCTGGGGAGAATCTCAATATGCCTAATCACGTCTTAATGGTAAATGGAGTGTTCCACTGGATGTATTTAGGCAGTGTAGTGACGGGAAGCGGTTAAAAAATACAACAAGAAAAAATTAGTAATCTTGCAATTTTTACCTGACCATAGGAGTTGTCTTAGACTTCCCATCCTTTGATTATAATGGAAAGTAAGACCTCCATATACAGCTGATAACACACCAGTCATGGTAGGCAATGTCACAGCTGACCCTGCTCCCCTCCTTTCATAATGATCTTTGCACACGCTCATTAGATGCTTCAACACAAACAATAGGGTCAGAGTCTGTCCATTGTGGCTAATGTACATATGTATTTCCTGAAAACTAAGAGGAAGTTAGAATCTAAAAAAGCCCCACTGTCCAGTGGGAAAATTGCTAAATTTCTATTTTTTATATTTTTCACATAGATTGTGATATGAAAGAACGTTGCTAAAAATAATTTAAAAATACATTTAAACGCAAAAAACGGATTTAAACATTAGATCATTTTCTGGTGATAAAGGGAATCTGTTGCTAGGTTTTTGCCACCAAATCTGAGAGCAGCATAATGTAGAGAAAGAGAACCTGATTCCAGAGCTGTATCACTTTCTAGGCTGCATGTCTGCTGTATTTTTTATAAAATCATTAAAGCTGCTAACAGATAGTCCAACCACATCCCCACCACTGATTGGCAGCTTTCCGCCTATGCACAGTGTACACAGAAAGCGGCCAATCAATGGTGTGGGCCGGGTTATCCAGAGATCAGCATGTAGAGAACTGGAAGATCTGCAGCAGATAAAATTATGATTTTATAAAAAAATGTAGCAAGCAGCCTAGTAAGTGATATATCACTGGAATCAGGGTATCTTTTCCTACATTATGTGGGGGAGCAAAATCTGATAACAGATTCCTTCTAGAAAGAATCTGAGATAGGATCATATCAATATACGATTGAAAGCAAACTAAAACAGGAAAATGGCATTAAAAGACACTAACGTGAACGATCCGATTTAATCATTACAGTTATAGGATAACAAATTAAAACTGTATAAAAAAAAAAAAAGAACATTACCCAAAGCCTTCCAGAGAAGTGTCAAATTCCACAAAGGCAGGAGTGACTGATGATCCATGAAGCCTAATGTCATGTGGTGTAGTCATAGAAACCAGGCACTTTACCCTGGTGAGGGGCACGGTGCATCCTTCTGCCGATTTTACCAAGCTGCGGCTTATCCGATAATGTTTGTCTTCTCCTACGCAGAACACGCTGTCCGAGCCCAAGCCCTCTGTGGACATGATCATGCTACCTGTGTGGGGCACGGAAAGAGAACTGTCAGAGCTGAAATAAATAAAAGAAGCAGCCATACCTGATCTCTACCCTGCTACGTTTCTATTCACAACGCTGGCACCGAGCATCACTTAATCAGCCAGGTGACATATGAATGCTTTTATGGTGTTGCTTACGGGTAACATACTTATTGCTGAATGGTTCACGAAGCTAGTGAGATTGGAAACACTGAGGCTTTATAAGAAGCATTAAGAAAATCTATTGCACAAATATGTAAATGTACATCATTTAGTTCATGGCCTGGATCCACATGTGAAAGCATTTTAGCATTTTTGCTGCTGGGCTTGTATATATATGAGTAGCACTTTATATATATTGTATATATATGAGTAGCACTATATGAGTAGCACTTTATGATAATATTTCTAGGTGGCAGTAAAAACCACTGGGAACACCGGTTTAATAAAAAAGGAAGCGCTCAGACATTGCCTTTAACTGGATGGATGATTGGGTTGAATAAAATATATTTACATTCATTTTTTTTTTTCAATGTTTGAATTTAATTAAAAATACTTAAACACATTTTTATTATTTCAATGTCAGTTTTAGAATTATATGCTTTAAATTACATATTGTTGAACTTCAAAATAAATTGTACTGCTACCCCGTCACCCCGTTAATCTGATTCTCGGCCTCCAGTTGGCAGCAGTGGGGCACAGCCGATTGACAGTTTGGATGGTTCGTTCTCCGATGCTGCAAGCAGAGACAAGATGGCTGGATCCAGCTGTACAGCCGGCTTCAGAGCAGAGCTAGCAAAAAGCCTGTAAGCGCTGCGCTGCTTGCCCAAGAGACCGGCCACTGCTGACAGACTGCAGAGGTGGCCAGAAACATAGGCAACCAGCAGCACACAAAATTAAAAATCCTTCTGTTCTTGAGAAGAAGCAAGTAGCAAAGTTGCTTATTCTTACTAGCACTTTGCAACTTTATCTATTTAAGATGTGACAACCCCTTTAAAAGGCAATCTGTCACCAGTTTTTTGCTAATGTGAGAGCCCCATAATGTAGGAGCAGAGACCCTGATTCCAGTGACCGATCACTTACTAGGCTGTTTCTATACAATCAGTGTTTTATCAGCAAGAGATTATCAGTAAAAGACAACCGGCCTCATGCCTCCTAGTCCAACCACACCCCCAGCACAGATTAGCAGCGCTCTGTCACTATACAATGTACACAGAAAGCCGTAGTGTGTCTGGTGTTATACACTGCTCACCAACTGAGCTCTGCTAGAGCTGCAGCAGAGAAAACTGGGTCTATCATAACTGCTGCACCCAATAAGGGATACATCGCTGGAATCAGGGTCTCTGTCCTTACACCATGCTGCAGTCAGATTGCATAGCAAAAACTTGCTGACATATTCCCTTTAAGTAGCACTAAAGTTTTGGCAAATACTAATTTTTGAATAGTAAAAAGTCAAATAACTTTTCTATATACCTTTTGCATTAATTTCTCATTTCTATCAAGATCTCTGCTTGCAGTCATATGTTGACCACTTCCAAAGGGATGAAATTGGCCTAATGAACTCGAAGGTTACAAGACACGGCTCTGATAACTGTACTATACTCAGAGTGATGAAGGTAGAGGCTCACTTGTTAACCTAATTTTATTATTTTTTAAGCAACTAACCAAATAATTATTACAAAACATAAGGGAGCTGGATTTGGAAAGTGCCAATTGGCATTGATGAGCTACAAGACTCCTTACAGAACCAGTAGTGATCGATAAGTCAGGGATATTTGAAGTGATGTCATGAGTGCTGTGAGGAGTGGAAAGCTCTGGGTTGCACACTGTGATGATGAGAACATTCATATGTCAGCATTGTATTAGGAAACGTGGGACACCGTGCGTGGGAAGACTCAGGATCCGTAGATAATCTACAGATTGCACATCCATCTCATCTACCACTAAACTGTAATTTGGGAACATATGGGCTGACCTGACAAGTTCAAACTTTGGAAGCTGAACAGCAAATACACAATGTAAAGCGGAGGAGGAAAGAAAAACACAAGACCTGATTAAAATATCTACAAAATTAGATCAACAGACTATCCGTAAGAATAGATAGGGCTAAAAGAAGAAAAGGGAGTGGAAAATCTAATTAAATAAGCCCTCAGCCTGCCTCAAATAATTTAAAAAAAGTACAAGGAGAGGCATTAAATATACACTATTTAACTTGTGAATGGTCTAACTGGAGACATTAAAGAGGTTTTCCCACGAACAAAAGTTGATTTTAATCAATAGATCTTGGAATAATAATAACTTCCACAATTGGATGTGATTAAATAAAATGTTCCTGTGCTGAGATAATCTTATAAATGTGCCCCTGCTGTGTAATGGCTGTGTCTGACCGTACAGGGTATAGACACGGATGGAGTATGCCCGTCAGTTAGAAAAGTGCTGGGTTCAGGGTGTCCTGGAGACAAGGACCACGTCTGCTGGGAAATTCTAAGTGGAGGACAGAAAAATATTGTCTGTCACACTTGTGCCCTGACAGCCTTGCCTACAGCGTCCTCCACTGGAACCAGCAATGACAGGTTCAGAACATTTAAATCCACACGGATCCCTGTACAGGCTTCTCTGGATCACCGCACCTGCCGAGACCTTAATCTATGGGGCTGGCCATTATCGCCTACCACACTATCTCGCAAAATATATCCCATACACGTGGCACACAGGACAGAGCCAACTGCAGCACGGCACCAGATCATATTTCTCTGTCCGCCACTTACAATTTCCCAGCAGACGTGGTCCTTGTCTCCAGGACACCCAGCACTTTTCTAACTGACGGGCATACTCCATCCGTGTCTATACCCAGACACCTCCTACCGGATTGGTTTCCTTATCTAAGAATTGCCCCTCACTTCTTCTTGACTGGTAATTCTTCTCCTTTTTTTCCCGGATACGTCTATCCACTTGCGACATTGTGATCAAGGCCACAGTGTTGGCCGAAACGTCCACTAGTCGCCTCAAGCATCACCCTTTAAATAAAGTTTCACCTAAAGCATACCATACCTCTCTACGTGTGCAGTGATTTTTATGGTTTATTACTGACGGAACCACTGGCTCCCTTCACTAGCACCATGCCTTTCCACTTTGTTGAGTGCTAGCCTTTATCGTTTCCTCTGACCATACAGGAACATGGTCTGATCATACCACATCTCCTGGGCAGGAGGGGTTGGGGGAGAGTATGCAGACATTACTGCAGGAGATTGCAGCTGATTCTTTTTGTGGGGTAAAACATTTCCCTGCCTGTTTTTAAACAATGTTTTACTTCAAAGAAAGAATCAGCTGTGATCTCGTGCTGTAATGTCTGTATACTCTTTTCCTTCCTCCCCTGCCCAGGAGATGTGGTATGATCAGACCATGTTCCTGTACGGTCAGACACAGCCATTACACAGTACACAGCAGGGGCACATTTATAAGATTGTCTCAGCACAGGGACATTTTATTTAAACACATCCAATTGTGAAAGTTATTATTAGTCCAAGATGTATTGATTAAAATGAACTTTTTTTCATGGGAAAACCCCGTTAAGGGTGCGTTGGCATCTAGTTATACAATAAAGGGAATCACTAAGCAGGTTTTTGCTATTTATTTTAAGAACATCATAATGCTGGGGCAATCCAGGAATGTGTCATTTACTAGGCTGTGTGCTGTAGTTTCAATACAATCAGTGTTTTGTCAGCAGGAGATTATCACTGCTGGACTAGGTGTCACGTGCAAGATAGTCAAGCCAGCCTGTGTAACCCCGCCCCCACCACTGATTG
Source organism: Phyllobates terribilis (assembly GCF_046119375.1). NCBI lineage: Eukaryota > Metazoa > Chordata > Amphibia > Anura > Dendrobatidae > Phyllobates > Phyllobates terribilis. Next base: position 808,562,444 of record NW_027362761.1, read on the forward strand.
GCAGATTGCTGACAATGCACACTGGAAGCTGCTAATCAGGGGTGTGGTCGGGGTTATACACAGCTCAGCATTCTGTCCACTGCTATATGAACAGCAAAGAAAACAGTGATTCTATCAAAGTGCATCAAGTACCCTGGTAACTGATACATTGCTGGAATAAGGCTCTCTGCCGCTACATCATGGTGCTCTCAGATTCCATAGTAAAAACTTTGACAGATTCCCTTTAAATAGGTATTCTACCCCTTGCTTATAACAAACATATAGGCTAAGTGTGATATAAACAAGAAACAGTGTATATTCACCGACAGATCCCCTGGCGCCTATAAACCCTCGCTGGCCGTGTCCCCAGCTGCTCTACTCTCCATATCTTCCAGCCTAATTGGTGTGTACTGCTGCAGCCAATCATTAGGACCAATGTGTAGCAGTGAGGAGACGACCAGGCTAGAAGAGAAGGTGTGGAGAGTGGCGGGGGACCTAGTCAGTGGAATAGCGGGGGATCCGTGAGTATGTGCCTTCTCTTTTTTGCATAGCAGACTTGAACTTTATTATAACAAAGGGGTGTAAAATTAAATTCAGGTGCTAGATTGTGCTGGTAGAGAGGAAAAGATCTGATTAACTACTCATCTGGACACAGAACTACGCCCATGGTTATTGCCAGTAACACACTGAGAAAGGGAAAATATAAACAGTAACATTTAGGTGTACTCTCAAAATAATCACAGTGCAGGCCTTATTTAGTGGTTTCTCGATTTTATATAGATACTGAATAAACAAGAAGTTTTAGAACGTTCTAGGAAACTAGGCGTTATCGCCACAAAATGAATGTCACAATTTTTACACAACTGATTTTCCCATCAAATTATGAGGAATTAAAGTCAAAACTCCAACCACTTTACAATGGGAGAACAATTAAAAAAACTCCAATAAAAAAGAAATTAGAATAGGAAAGAAAAACAGAAAGACCAAGAGATAAAAAAGTCAGATTCTCACAATAAGATGTTTATCAAGAGTCTCTGGTTTAGACCGGATACCTACTCTGACAAATACACCATTTACATGGATGTTCAAAAATAGATTCTTCTTTCTTTGAACATGAAAAAGTATTTTTAAAACATCAGCATTACAGAACATAATAGGAATAAAATCAGATTTTTTGGCTTTAAATCTAAGAACCGCGACAATTATTGTATTGAAACTTTCAAAAGGGTGGTGACTAATCAGATGAGGGAAACTGAAATAATCAGGAATAAAAAGAGGAATATCTATCATAGGATGAAAGGGAAGCGTTACGCGATTTGCAGAAGGACAAAAGTATTGTTAAAACGGCGCCAGATAAAAGGGGAGATGTGATTTTGAATAGAACAGACTACGTGAAGGAGATGTGTAGACTTTTATCTGATTCTTACACATATAAAAAAATAAGAAACAACAGAGTAGAAAAATACAAAGAGGATTTAAGAACAATATTGGCAGAAGTGAAAGAAAGTCTTTATCATTAGTTAAGCCTTTAATGGGGTTGTTCAGGACTTTTATATTGATAGCCGTTCCTTATGATAGGTTATTAATATCTGATCGGTGGGGTTTGACACCTAGCACCCCCCTGCCCAGCAGCTGTTCCAGGAGCCAGCCGGATTTGCAGGGTTACGGAGCTGCGCAGAATAGCTCCTTCAACCGTATAGTGGCTGCGGCTGGTTACTGCACATTCGCCTTTTAGTAGAATCAATAGAGGGTAGATGTGAAGTACATGGCAGCAGTCACTACACAGTTGATGGAACTGTGCTGTGCATCTCAGCGACTCAGCACATCCGGCTGCAGTCCGCAACGGGAACAGCTGATTGGCAGGGTGGCAGGTGTTTCACCTTCAACGATAAGATATACCATATTAAAACTATACTAAAAAATAACCCATTAATCTAAAAGTCCTGAACAACCCTTTTAAGTATATTAATATACAGTTCCCAAAAATGAAGGCGATATATTAATTTAGCAAAATTCATACAAATAAGAAAAATCCTACAGGTTGACCAATTTTAGACGGAATCGACTCCCTGACCAGCCCTGCATAAGAATATATTGATAGGTAATCAATATGCTAACATACCGTATTTGAGACACTCACAACATCAAAGCAAAATACTAAATGATATAACAATTAATGCCACTACCCTATTTTGAACCTGAGACATATCATCCCCAAACACAATTTGTGCTTGCAAGCCATATAACGCATTTTGGATCGTAATGGAGACCTGGCTTTGTAACAAGTACGTTTTAGGAGTAATTTGATTGAATTTTGTATGAATTATGACTCTTTTTGCTATAATGGACATGACTTCCTTCAGACCATGGGTACAGCGATGGGTGCGAAATTCACACCCAGTTGTTATGCAAATTTGTATCTTGTGGTCTGGGAGGGGAAGTCCATCACAAATTATGAAAATTAAACTAATTAAAAAAAATTAGGATATTTAAAAGATACATTGATGATCTTTTCATATTATGTTAGGGGGAGTCCTCAGAATTTGATATTATTCATATACGAGGGTCAGTCAATAAGTAATGCCTCCTATTTTTTTTCTCCTTAAATAAGGTAGTTATGTTAAATATTCAAATTTGGCACAATTCCTCAAACCTTCTTCTCCAATCCACAGCAATTGCAACTTCCTGCACCAACAGGTGGCAGGACTGTATCCGTTTGCAAAATGGCTGACATCAATGTTCGTATTAGACAACGTTCTGTGATTGAATTCTTGCATGCAGAAGGTGAAACGCCCATTCGAATTCATGAGAGACTGAAAAATGTGTACGGTGATGCAACAGTGGATGTCAGTACTGTTAGACGATGGGTTCGTCGCTGTAACACAGCTGAAGGGCCATCACCGTTGGCTGACAAAATGCAGAGTGGCAGGCCAGTAACCGCAGTGACTCCAAGCAACATTCAGCGAGTCGATGACATCATTCGTGGTGACCGCCGGGTGACTGCAGATGAATTGTGTGGCATTATCTGCCTCAGTAAAGGCAGTGTGATGACAATTATTGGATAACTGGGATACAGAAAAGTTTGTGCACGGTGGGTCCCAAGAATGCTTTTTACCATTCTGGAATACATGCCCTTGTTAAACGGTGGACCAAGACTGTGGAATTGGATGGAGATTATATTGAAAAGTGACAAATTAATCATTAATGTTGTGGTTTTCAACCTATGTAATTGCATTTGAATTTCTTGCCAATTAAAAGGAGAAAAAAATAGGAGGCATTACTTATTGACTGACCCTCGTATTGTACGAAAACACCAGATATCTCAACTTTACTCATGAACATACCGTAATTAGTGTATATTTTAGATAGAGAGATTTTATGTTATGGGGGAGAGGGGGAAGCAGCACTTACAATTACCGTACTTTTATCCAACTGATGGTAACAAATATATAGACTTCTCTAGCTGTCACCATAGTCCATTGATACAAAAAATTCCTATTGGTCCAATAATGATGATTTTATTTCACAATAACTAATTACTAAAGATAGGTTTGAAGAAAGAAAATATAACATTGAGAGAGTCAATTTCTCTGTAAAGTACAAAATGAGAATTTAGTGGCAACATTCTTGAAAATTGATCATGATAATATGCAAAAAAAAAAAAATACATTACCATATTTTTTGGACTTTAAAACACCCTTTTTTCCTCCAAAATTTTGGAGGAAAGTGGGGGGTGCTTCTTATAGTCCGAACATATGTTCTGTGGCTGTGGGTGGTGGGGGTAAGCGGTAGAGGAGGAGCGGGGCACAGGAGGCAGCAGTCGCCTGCTGCAGCTTACGCTGTGCCCGCTGCTAAAGAAAATGAATATTCACTGCTCCCCATGCACATGGGCGTGGAGAGCAATGAATATTCATTTTCATTAATAGCGCGCACACTGGAGCCGCAGCGCGACTCCTGCTGCGCTCGATGGTCTGTGTGCCCGCTATTAAAGCTCATGAATATTCGCTACAACCCACTCCCATGAGTTGTAGTAAATATCCATGGTCTTTAATAGCGGGCACACTGACAGCCGAGCACAGCAGGAGCTGCGCTGCGGCTACAGTGTGCACGCTATTGGAGAGTGTGAATGGTCACTGCTGCCCACGCCCACGGTCCCGGCATGGGGGATCAGTGACTATTCCGGCACAGCACTTCACTGTCTTAGGGCGCATGTCAGGGACGCCATGTGAGCCCTGCCATGAGCGGCTCACACAGTGAGAGTGTCGGCAGCAGAGCGGGACGCATCGCTGGACTAGAGAGGAGGTGAGTATGATTGTTTATTTTTTTTTGTGGGCAGCGTGATGGAGGCTCAAGGGGTGCCAAGCATACCAGGATGGAGGGGTGCCAAGCATACCAGGATCAAGGGGTGCCAAGCATACCAAGATGGGGAATCAAGGGGTGCTATGTATAACAGGATGGGGGATCAAGGGGTGCCATGTATAACAGGATGGAGGATCAAGGGGTGCCATGCATAACAGGATGGAGGATCAAGGGGTGCCATGCATAACAGGATCAAGGTGTGCCAAGCATACCAGGATGGTGGATCAAGGGGCGCCATGCTCAACAGGATCAAGGGGTGCCAAGCATACCAGGATCAAGAGGTGCCATGCATACCAGGATCAACGGGTCCCATGCATACCAGGATCAAGGGGTGCCATGCATACTAGGATGGGGGATCAAGGGGTGCCATGCATACTAGGATTGGGGATCAAGGGGTGCCATGCATACTAGGATGGGGGATCAAGGGGTGCCATGCATACCAGGATGGGGATGAGGGCCACGTATACCAGGATGGGGATGAGGGCCACGTATACTAGGAAGGAGGGGCCATACATACCAGGTTGAAGGATATTAACAGAATTGGGGGACATTACCCCAATACCAGTGTCAGCAGCAGACCCCCTCCCTCATAACAGGGCATCATGACCACATTTTTTGCTTACATTTTTTTTCTATTTTCCTCCTCTAAAACCTAGGTGCGTCTTATGGTCTGAAAAATAAGGTAATTATTGCACAGATGCGCATTTAATTAAAAATATAGCAAAACATTGACACCTCTTGAAACAATATCCGATATTGTGGCCGGTTTCTGATCAGCCTCAAATTTTTGGCGATTCAAGAATCTTCCCTAACAGTTGTATCAAATCTAAGGATTCATCTTTGCCTTTAGGCAAAGGCATTTTTTTTTCGTGACTCAGTGGCACAGCATGTAGGGAGGCGGGACAAAGGAGTAATTAAAATATTTAACATGTTTTTTCAGACAGTAAAAATAAAAACCAATATAAATTCAATGAGTTCATTGCATGCAATACAAACGGGGCTATTATATCCTGGAGTGCCCTTATGTTGGGCACATAGCATGTAAACTGATAAAGAGAATAGCTGAACACTAAGAATATTTGTAAAAGTAAATTAGATTAAAGTGAATAGGCCCATTAAAAAAAGATATACCACCAAGATCATAGGGTTAGCAAATTCTATCCTATGGAATTGATGACACCCAGTTGCAGAGGAGAGGATCACATCAGTAAAATGAGCCAAAGGGAAAATTTGGGGATTTTTAATTAAACACTTTAATTCCATCAGATCTGACTATAGATTTAAAATATTTTCTGTAGTTTTTTTGTTAAGCTTGCATTTTTACTGCGTTTTTGGTGCGGTTCTTATTATTTTTTACCTAATTATTTTTCATATTACATACATGTTTCTTAGTCATAGTATTTACATGGGTTACAGTTACTTTTTCAAATAGGGGTTTTGGTAGTATATACATTTAAAACAACATTTTTGTGTTAATCCAAGTTGCATTTACAACTATTTATATAAGTCTTCATTTAGATACAGTATCTAGGAAAAAAATAAGATCATGTTCACACTGACATCATCTTCGTCTTAATGAAGTTTTGCAAAAAAATATCCATCAAAACCGGAATATTTAATCTATACTAAAATAGGGGGTTATATAACTATAATTAAACTTTATTATTATGATTTACATGTATTTTATCACTTTTGATTAGAGACTATTGAAATGATATATTCCTAACTTCTTAATTGTATGATAAAATATGTACATAAAAGTTTTAACTAGTATTGTATATGTTTAAAAGATTAACAATAATAAAGTTTAAAATGTTTACACTAGCTTAAGGATAAGGATGAAAAGGTCAGAGAGCATAAAGCATGGGCGTTTCACCCCAGGAAGAAGCCGACAGGCGAAACCTAGGGTCTGAGAAGGACTGGCGTGCCGCGTGGTGTTATTAATGATTTTATATTCTAAGAGATTTTATTTGAATAGGATTTTGTTTAGCACGCCCCTTTATCACCGGTCTTGATGAATCAGGCACTTCTAGAAAGTATTGAGGAATTGAAACACAAATATATTAGCTTCCTAGCTAGCTGGACGTCTGTGTTCAGCTGAGAAATGCTTATATCTAGTCTATACGCTGCCAGTATCATAACAATTGTGAAAAATTAAACCACAAAGAATATTTAGATGACGTAGAACTTTTAATTTACTCAATGATTTAGCATTCTAAAAAATGGAAAACCTCTTTTAAAGTTGCTCCCCTCTCCCAACCTAAATTATATTCTAGAGTCCTTGACCATCTATAAAATAGGTATAACATGGTGAGTCAAGTCAATTCTGACCGTAATGGTAAAAGGACTGATGAGAACAACTGTGTAAAATGCTGTGAAAAACCAATATATGTTCTAAAATAGGGTTTAAAGAATATATAAACTTACTTCTCATTTCTGGCTCGTAGCTGAGAGAACTGGGCTTGTGGACACGATACTGTTTTAATAGACGTTTATCCCATGCTGCACAATTCAAAGGATTACCAAGACGGAGAAATTCTCTGGATTGAATCATAAAAAAATAGTTACAATAATAGGTTAAAGGGTTTATCCCATAAAAAAACACACAGGATAGAAATGACTGCATGGGGTCCAGCTACTGGAACCCAAACTGATCACAAGAATGGGGGTCTTAAAGTCCCCTGTGTTAACAATGCGGTATTGTATGTGTTATACATACTCCCAGCCAGGGCTCGTCCTATTGAGCGAGGCCGCACCCAGTCTGGTGATGCGGCTGTTGCGTGGGCGTGGTTGATTAGAGGATGCGGCCTCCTCAATACAAGTGTATGCAAGTGAGGCCGCGCCCACTGGCCGACAGTATGTATAACTATTACATACCCTCTGGTCCCCGCTTAGAAACCGGGGGATCCCCGCAGCGCATGCGATGGGGGGATTCATAAGTCTGCAGTTACACAAAGTGACTGCAGACTTATTGATTGGGACCGGACAATCCCTTTCATGAATTTGACACATCTCCTCTGTGGCATGTACCGTTCCAGAAATACTACTCCATTCAGGGACAGGAGTAGCATTTCTGGTGTACAAAACGCGGACATTATTGATGAATTTGACAAGCGGGTGTGACTACAGCCCCCTATCCTGCTCAGTTTCTTCCCATTTCAGAGGAGCGGATTAAAATTGGTGGGAAAATGGCAAAAATCACAAAATTCATGCAACTTTTTAAAGCTTTTATGCCCCTTTTCTGGCATAAAAGCTTTGATTAATTGGCCCCTATCGGTATTATCACATTATAACAATTTACATATAACTTGGCATTACTATTGGCTTTTATTACCAAGGGAAGCACTGGCTGGTCATACAGTTTTCCTCAAGCAGTCTGAAAAATCTAAATTGGAATATTTTTGGATTTACACTTTGACTCGTAGAAAAACAGATAATCTATCTGTATATCAGTAATAAAAGGAGGTTTTAGTAAAGAGAAGATAAGTTGAAGCAGGTTATCAAGGACAGCATATGAGTTCTCTATAGGATAGGTGACAAGGGCATGTACTGTGGAGGTCTCATGCCCCCCATTCCCAAGAACAGGGGTCCCACAATCCTGTAGTCGTGAGCTTGAATAACCATCACTTTGTTTACTGTCTATGGGAGTGGTGGTCACGCATGCACACTATACTTTCACAAGGGACACAAAGCCACCATTCTAAGAATCTCTGGAGGACCCCCACCAATTGCACATCTACCACCTATTCTCTGGTATTACCTCGTTAAAGGGCATCTATCAAGTCCAAAAAAACACATTTTCCGGCAGACAATGGGTTAATCTGCAAATAAATAGCTTTAAAATCATGTCTGGCAGGCAGAAAGTGAAATTATAGCCATTAAGTAGCCGCTTGCTTCTAGACATCCGGATGGTGCAGTTAGCTGTGAGAGTCACCACTCAATATACTCTCCAGCACTTTGACATCCTGCTCTGCGCACATGCACAGCACACACACGCTGCACAGCAGGCTGTCAATCATAGTGCCGGGAAGGGATTATAGCACGCTCACTGTATAGACAGTGGTGACTGTTACAGACTTATATGCCACCCCGATGGCTGGAAAAGAGCGTCAGCAGGGAGAACATAGCTCCATTTTCTCCCTTTAGCCACCCTTAAAATGAGCCTGACAGGTAGGAGTTAAAAGCTATTTTCCTGCAGATTATTCCAATATCTGCATGTAAATTGAGATTTTTGGAGGCGACGGGTTCTTTTTAACGAATTGCCTTGTAAGTAATTTAATAGTACTGTACATACCTCAGCACCATGGGCTCCAGCGCTTGGGAAGCCAATCTTTCAAACATGCGCTGAAGTGGAGGGTGTAACGCATGGTCCTCATCTGCCAGGGCAGCGCTGCATCTGTGTAGTAGCCGGGCATGCAGCCCTCCTTCACACATCACCTGCTGATTCCGCTCTGTGTGCACCAACGACTGCAAGATGTTTGCAACGGCCAACTGGAGATCCAAGGCATGCTGCACAAAAAGAAAGGGAATCATCAAACCACATTGTATAATTCATGGAATAACAAAGTCCACAATGTAATGAGTTCTATTAATAGGATGCTGTTTATACTGCTGGATAACTCTGCATTTACCATCGTGGCATCCATGCTTACATCACACACCTTTCTCCAAACAAAGCTGCAGACACTATTTTCTTTATACTTTATAAAGGCGTTATAATGATTTGGTTATATAGATCTGTAAAAATAGTTCAAAGGGTTGTTCAGGAGTAAGCTATTGTCTATCCGTGGGATAGGTCATCAATATGAGACTGGTGGGGTCCGACAACCAGCACCCCCACAGATCTGAAATATGCTCCGGCAGTGGCCTGATGCAAGCCATGAACTGCTTACATTGTTGAGTGACCAAGACCAAGTACTGCTCTGTATGTCTCAATCATTGGAATGGATCGGACAAACTGGCTAACGATGACTTATCGTACTCCCAGAAAACTCCTTTAAAGGGTTACAAAAATAACAATGTTTAGTATGATTTTGTAGTAGATTACCAGTATTGGGTTATAGATATGGATGGTGAGGCTGCACTACTCATATGTCATCATGACACCATTTTCTGTAAGGCTCTGTTCAATAATTGTTGACATGGAAGTTTTGTGTGGAGATTCCTGCAGATGGGGATTTGCTACTTTTAAGGGCAGAGCACGGAACATGTTGCCATTGGGACAGAGGAAATTTATGAACTTAAAGGGGTTGTCCAGGATTGGGGCCCAAGTTTGCAGACACTATGCGACTGCAGATTTGTGAATCCTCATAGCGTAGACAGTGACAGTAATGTAACCTCAAGTATGCAATATGCATACATGCCACATTCAGACCCGACATGTCCATGCTCAATTCACTTGTATTGAGTGAGGCTGCACACGTCTAGTTGGCACGTGACAGCATGTATGCAAATAGCACACTTGCAGTCACGCTACCAGTGCAGGCATCGAAGAATCCTGACGGCATGCATACTGCGCGCTGTGAGAATTCACAAGTCTGCAGTCACAGAGTGACTGCAGATCTTAAACCCAAGCCTTGATCACCCATTTAAAGGGGATCCGTCAGCAGGATTTCAAACCCAAAACTACGTATATGCACATGTAGCTCTTGCAAAGACAAGTCCCACCATAAAGTCACACAGCATAGAGGCTGTCAGTCATGCAGAAGACAGCAAAACAGAGCTGCAGTGACAGAGGCTTGAGAAGTGCTTTTATGGTCCAAAAGTTCTTCAGCCTCATTTGCACATAGATTCAAACACAGATTTCTCAGTAACGGAGGAACGGATTGGCTAGCTAAAGGTATAGCAGGATTTGTCTTTGCAAGTACTACATGTGTACATAAAAATAGTTTGGGGTAAAAATCCTTCCCTTTTAGGGCTTTTTATGAAACCGCTCTAAAAAAATTATTATGGCTAAATTAGTTTGGAATATAACATGCTAGTCTGAACCTATGAAATACGTACTTCAGGTTGGGAATCTGAATCCACTGATGCTAAAAGATCAAGCATAGAAAGCATGGCACCCGGGTGTATGATAACGGCATCTGAGTTTGAAAAGGACGCTGGTCCACCATGAGGTTTGAGATCACTGATGTTTTTTGGAGGCATCAGGGAAGATGTGGACACTGTATGGTAGACATGTCTGCAAGAGAAAATGAGCATAAGATTAAAAAAAAGGTTAATTAAAAATCTAAGCAAAAGTGTTTACGGCATGTAGTGTGAGGAAAGTGCGACAAAGATGCACACGAGCCTCCAACCAGAGTGCAGACATGATCGAGTTACAGAAAGTGACAAGGGGCATCTCAGGCACGGAGGTCAATTCTACTTTTAATATTGTAATAATAATTGTTATTGATGGGTTCCTAGAAGACAGTCTATATCAAATGGTAGAACTGAGAAGACAGTTAGATTTTCTTTGCTATGTATTTTTCAGTATATTTGTTTTTACAGGATGCCAAAAAAAACCTCTCACGAAACAATGAGAGCCTAGTGAAATAACAGGAATTATCTGCAATTGTAAGTGGTCAGAGAAATTGCCAGATAAGCAGTTGATCCGATGACCAGTGGGTGTAAGGGAACAGGAGATACATTTAGGGAGTGCTTGGTTCATACCGTTGATGTGGAAAGGCCCCCAAACAACTTTGATGAAAGTCGGTCGAACTCGCGGACTTCGGCAGAATCGTCCAACAGTCTAATCATTAGACTATTGTTATCAGTAGGGGAGAGTAGAGAGGACCCCATGTACAATAGATTCTCATGTGTATAGGGACCACTCGACGCTCCCTATAGATGACGTTGGGGAAGAAATGGATCCAGCCTGTTGAATTTCAACAACCAATCCTTTTGTTCTGCGCAAAGATAAGCGGCTGCCAGAGAAGTCTGGCCTGGCCTCTGAGCGTTCCTGTGTATGGAGGAGTCACAACAGATAGGTGTAAGCCAAAAAAAAAATCATTCAGTCAACAGATATCGAATTTGTAAAGAGTAACCGTCATTTTAATTATTTTTTTTTATAATTCAACAATACATGGGGAAATAAGAAGCTTTATAATAGATCATTAGAGAAATCTGCTTCTTTCTCCTCCAGGACTGATCAGTCAGTCATTCTCAATTCACAGGTAAAATCTTTATTCAGTGAAGACAGATTTTCCCATTACGGAGATAGATGACAGTTGGGGATTATAAGGTTCAATGGAAAGATATGAATGTCTTTTCAGAAGAACTTGTGGTAGGATATCTGTGTCTGCCTCTGGCCCCTCCCTGCCATAGAATTTTAAAAGCACCAACTGTCATCTCCTATCCTAGTAATGGGGAAATCTGTCTTCACTGAATACAGATTTTACTCATTTTAGTTATGAATTGAGTGTGAAAGATCAGTCCAGGAAGAGAAAGAAACAGAATTCTATGATAAGATAAATTACAAAGTGGCATATTTTCATGTGTACTATTGATTTATCAAAAAAAAAAAATAGCGGTAACTCTAAGTCCTATGGTAAGTGTGTTAAGATGTACTTGTCAAGAGGGGATGGGTCTGGAAGAGGTAAAGCATACAACATCCTGGGGTCCCATATCTTCACATTTTTTTTTAAGGGTTTCCGGAGTCAAAGCTGTTAGCTTTTCATCGCCCATATAAAAACTCAGCCTTTTCTTAACGCATTCCTAGGCACGGGCAATTATTTGCTTTGTCTCTAGTAAGTAAAAATAATACACTTTTTTTAGCCAGACTCCTTATTCCACCCCTTTAATGAAAAAATACTCTAAAAACCCTAAAGCAAAAGCAGTTTTAACCCTATATTTTGAAACTAAAAATGAAACTAATCCCACACTAACAACATCCAGTAAAAAGCTTCAGCCGGCAGCATTAGTAATATAGATCCTCGCATGTTTGAGTCCGCCATCCCATAGAAAATACTCTCTTTCTAAAAATAAAAGCGGCCTAAATATTTAATTGAATGAAAATCTGCTGCATTATTCACCACCGTCTTTGAGTCTGTGTTTTCTCTTTTCTCTAGGCATTTAGGAGAATTTTAATGAGGCGTTGTAAAACAAAAAAGGAGTAACAAAACACATTAATAGCGGAGAATTTCAGTTTTTCAGGAAGGAAAAAATTAGAGCGGCATAATTAAAAACATGTCGAAACATTCAGAGACCGAGATCAAAACAAAGTATAGTTAAAATGCAAAGTAGATCGCAGCAGTGGGCTTAAGCATTGGATGAAGAGTGCATTTCCATAGTATGTTCTTATGGGATCACGCACGTGGCAGACTGGTATATTCAGGAGCTGTATGACTGTGTACATTGAGGGCTCTGACCATGTAGGACGCCTCCCTAATGCATAGCGGAAAGAAATACTAGTTATAAAACTGTGTATGATGGAGTCACTCTATGTGACTGCAGACTTGTGATTGCGCTCACTGCACACTGTGAGGATTCTCCGATGCTGGGAATGAGAGGTCATGTAATCGCAAGTATTCGATTTGCATATTTCCAGCCTCACCCAGTACACTTGCATTGAGCAATTACACGCCCATCTAATCGGCACGTGACCGCATGTATGCAAATTACATACTTGCACTCACGTACCCACCGCCAGCACCGGAGAATCCTCACGGAGTGCAGTGCACGTGATGTAAGGAATCGCAAGTCTGCAGTCACAGAGTGACTGCAGACTTGTAGCTTCAGAAATGTGTGCTTCTATGTGCTGGCCATAGACAAAACAGTTATGACTAACATAAGTCGGCCTCACTGTTTTTAACAGTTAAAATGTAGCTTTCCAGACTTTTCACAGTCATTAGCGACAATTAAGATGTACTAGTGTTTGACAACTATACAATGCAAATCTATTGGCTTCCTAATAGCAGTGAGGAATCCACCTCCTGTCACAATAGAGGCTCGGACGGCTGTTCTTTCTACCATCACTTATTTATTTTTATTTTTTTAAACTGCAGCTCTGCTTGTTAAGATTGGCTTCTGTTTATCAGAACAAACCCACCATATGCTCAAACTGGGTGCTTTGTAAAATCAAGATTTCCCCCAAAGTCCCAGGTATTATAATAGCCACTTTCCTTTACAACAAATGTAGGATGCTAATGAGCTACAACCCACTAAACGCGAGAAAGATATAAGGAAGAATTCACAAAAGAGAAGTTATTTAACTTCAAAGGGAATCTGTCATCAGTTTTTTTTCCATCTAATCTGAGAGCAGCATAATGTAGAGACAGAGACCCTGATTCCCAGCGATGTGTCACTTACTGGGCTGTTGCTATGGTTTTGATAATATCACTGTTTTATCAGCAGATTATCATTAGAGGACTAGTAATCATGCTTATTTGCAGTCATCCATATTCATGAGCTTTGTATAACCCCGCCCCCACCACCGATTGGCAGCTTTCTGTCTATGCACAGTGTACACAGAAAGCGGCCAATCAGTGGTGAGGGCGGGGTCTTTGCTATAACATCATGATGCTCTCAGATGAAGAAACAAAAATCCCTTTAACGGTCATTGTGTTGCACTAAGCCCAACACTTTCGATACCACAAGTAATGTGAAAAGAATATCCATCATTGAAGAAATACTTTAATACAAGCTGAATTATTACTTAAGCCCTTCTAATGGATGCATCAGTACCTTTTTCTGGATAGAGCTGGGGTCCCCCATGGCGATGGGAGAGTAGTCTCATTTGTCAAGCAAGGTGGGATCTGTTCTGCCCGACTACAGATGTGATGGATATAAGCAGGATAGAAGAAAGTTAGAAAGACAAGCGAAAAAGTTGTGTTAGTCGTATAGTGAGCGAAGGACAGAATTACACAGAAAAGTCACAGCGCAAAGGACAGATGTACATAGATTGGAAACAAACATGCTGATTTCTTCAACCACCGTTGTGGGTGCAAGTCTGAATTGAAGCTTATCAAGAATTAGTGCTACCCCATTTGCTCTTCCTGTCTGTCCTGTATCTACAACTATGTTACCATTTCTCAAAACTGCATGAGTCTTTATGGAGGAAGCATGCTCAAGTCACATTAAAGAGGATCAGTCAGCACTCCTGACAAGTCTTAGAAATACGTGTATTGGGCATCAAAATAGCACTTCTTACACCGCTGCAATTTTCCATTCCTCTGCTCCACATCCTGGAAATGCATCAATAAACTGACAACTAGGCGTTATCAGTATTCGAAAAAGTGTGCCCTTAATCGGAGATTGTCAGCACTGATTAGACAGTGTATGAACACCCCCCAACTGGTGACACCCCACAGTCAAATTATTCAGGAGGAATAAGAGAGAACAGCACAAAAAAAAAAAAGACTCCAGAAATGCTCCCCCCTGAAAAGGAACATATTTACTAAACTAGAAATTTAAGGAGCGCTGACCAGACAGGGTAAGTCTCCTGAAATGTCTATTTTACAGGAAAACTCAAACAAGATATAAAAATGTCTGTCCGGAAAAATTCAGACACTGCAGACATGTTGCAAAAATTTTGCAACTGTTCCATATATCTGAATAAGGCTTGCAGAAATCCAGAAACAACCCCATTGGCATAAAATAGACTTTTGCAGCAAATCTGCTGTATGAGAACGTACTTTAAAATGGATCAGTCAGATTTCACAATGCAAACTGCATACATTACTAAACAGATTTCTTAGACCTGATGAAGTCTCTATTATGAAAATCTATATCAGGCTGCCTGAATAATCCTTTATAAAAGTTTAACTCATTCTCTGCCCATAGACTGATTGACAGCTCCTCAGTGTGTCTCCTCTTTGCTGAGATCTCATACTGCCGAGTACAAGCTGCAGCTGTCAGTCACACAGGGTGCAGAATGAATACGCTTGGACTTGTGATCTATTTCATTCTATAAACAAGGGGTGCACAATCTGAGACAGCACTGCGTGCACTAAGGAGCTTTTACCATTAAAATCCATATCTGACACAGGTTGTGTTGTCAGTTTAGGAGAAGAATCTATTTCTAAATCCTCGTCCAAAAACTCAGTGTGAACGTACCATTAGAGTGCTGATTTTTGGAGGTAAGAGTCCTGTAAACAGAATTTGTACCCATCAGACATTTACGGTATATACTTTTAATATGCCACAAATGTCAAAGAAGGTAAGTGAGGCCCCCAGATTAGTTAAGTAAGACAATGTGGTCCTTAGGCCAAAAAAAGGTTGTGCACCCCTCATATAGATAGACTCAAATGTTCATCTTAATATCAGAATTATATAGCCAATACACCAGCCTAGACAGGTTTCAGATCTATTTAATAATGTATACAGATAGTAGCGTGAAATCTGGTGACAGATCCGCTTTAGGCAGTAGTCCAAACAAATCGAAAGGCATCAGAAGATAAAAAATACACGATAGTAGACTTTGGGGAAGATTTATAACAATGCTGTAATATCTGTAATGGGCTTTAAACAACATCAACCTTACTGTCCCCATTGGGGCTCACAATCTACATTCCCTATCAGTATGTCTTTGGCATGTGAGAGGAAACCGGAGAACCTGGAGGAAACCCACGCAAACACAGGGAGAACATATAAACTCCTTGGTTGTCCTTGGTGGGATTTGAACCCAGGACCCCAGCGCTGCAAGGCTGCAGTGCTAACAACTGAGCCACCGTGCTGCCCTACAATATAACTAATATGCCAGTCTTGGACATGCCCATTAAAATGGAATCTAACACCAATTTTTTTGCTACCCCATCTGAGAGCAGCATAGAGGCAGACCCCGATTCCAGCGATGTATCACTGACTGGGCTGCTTGCCTCAGCTTTGATAAAATCATTGCCTTATCTGCTGCAGATTTACCAGTTCTCTGAATACTGAGCTTTGTATAACCCCAGTACCCACCACCGATTGGCAGTGATTTTGCCTATGTGTAGGGGTGGGATTATACAGAGCTCAGCGGACTACATGGCAGCAGGTTTACTAGGCCTCTAGTGAGCATCTCCTGCTGATAAAACAGTGATTTTAATCAAAACTACAGCAAGCAGCCCACTAGGTAACATCGCTGGAACCAGGGTCTCTGCCCTTACATTATGTTAATGTCAGATTAGGCGGCAAAACCTGGTTGTACACTGATTTTATATTGATGACCTATCCGTGGATATCACATAAGTGGAGGTCTGACCCCTGGCACCCCCCTCAATCAGCTGTTATAACCTCTGTGGTCGGATGTAGAGAGTACACGGAGCGGAACGCCACAGCTACATTTAGTGGCAGCTGCTGGGTACTGCAGATCAGCTCCTATTAATGGGAACCCTGCCAGCTTCTCCCCACCCGATCCCCTGGGGTGGCAGGACGCTCCCTATACCGGTCCGCAGGGACTCTGCTAGAGTGTCACTCCAGGGGCTGCAGCATTTCAGAGTCAAACATACCTGGCTGGACTCGTGCAGCCAGTGACGGATACATGCAGCCCGAGGGTTGGGCAGCAGGTAGCAACTGTCGGGTTCCTTTTAAATATAGTGGGAACTGGCCGCAGCAGCCACTAAACAGAGCTGTGATTTCCACTCTCTATGCTGTTTACATCCGGCTGCCATGGGAGGTGATACCAAGCGATCAGTAGGGGTAATTGGTGTATTGGACAACCTCTTTAATTCATTCACTTTTTATTTTCAGAATTTTTTATAATAAAAAAAAAACACCAGAAAATATATATCCTAAAATTTTGAAACAATAATATGTCCACTGCACCCTACGTTAAAGGGATACTATCAAGTAAGTAATGGTTAAAATTGAAAGGAGCATGTAAAAAAAAGCAACTTTGAAATGTACCCTTTAATAAAAGTTATCTCCATTCTCAAGAAAGGTGGGATTTTTACATTTATTTTTTACAGCTTGTTGCCACCTCTGCAGTCTATCAGGGGTAGTCGGTCTCTTAAGCAAGGAGTGCAGGACTTTTAAGCTCTTTCTTATAGAGTTTGCAAGCCCTGCTCTTAAAGTGGCTGAATTAGTGAATGCACTTTGGGAAGTGGCAGAGGCGAGGCTGCCTCTCAGTGTAGCACTGGAGAGCGCACAGTTTGGGCTCGTGGCACCATGATGTTGCTGGCCCAAAATGTCAATCAATCAGGAGATCCTGAAGATGAAGGATGAGAACAACCCCTCAATGGATGGAAACTGGGCTGATGAGGCTGGCAGAAACCCATCTGCCCACAGATCGGTATCTCTGGTTAAGGAATATGTTTTGGATAAACGTGTGCTTCCTCGTGGATCCTGAACAGGGTTAAAGGGCTGTTCAGTGAATGCTATTGCTTCAAATACTATAGTGCCATTAGGATATTGCATAGGTGCTGCACAGCCTAGGCTCTGAGGTTACTTAATATTGATTGACAGTTTGTTAGGACTACTCTAATTCACCTAGATGACAACTCTAAGTTTAAGGCTCCGTTCACATGTTCAGTATCTTACAGCAGTATTTGTAATCCAAAACCAGGAGTTGGTGATAAATACAGAAGTGGTGACGTGTTTCTATTATACTTTTCATCTGATTGTTCCTCTCCTGGTTTTGGCTACAAATACTGATGTAAAATGCTGACCAAATACTGAAAGTGGCCTAATTCTAAGTATGTCAGAACTAGATTAAATTTTTACAACTTGGCTACATCAGATTCATTTAATCCCATCTTAATCCATAACTTGACGAGATCTGAGGGAGGTTACGTAAGAGACAAAGCACCTCAATATGATGTGACAAATGACTAAGAACATGCCCGGGAGTGTTATTCTGCACACATCTCACCTGGAGACATTGACGGCAAGTTTGGTTTTCTGTCTTGTCAGAATATTAATGGCGTTGACAAACTCAAAGTTACGACAATAGTTATTAAAGAAACATTTTACCTTGTTTTAGCGAACACAATTCCAGACCAAGCATGAAAACAAAGCACCTAAACAACTACTCAAAGGAGTTTCCACCCCTGACAAGTTTTCAGCAAGACCTACAGGTTGCAGAATCCTAACAGAGTGTAATGTAAACACAGATAAGATTCAGCAGTTGTCAAGTGACCGCTAATATGAGACGTACATAGTTGTGGTCACATGTAGACTCCCAGAATCAACCGCTTTGTTCAACAGATTCAATTGAGAAGCAGCTGAGAATCTAGAAGGCACGTGACTGCAACTAGGCAAATCACATACTTGCTGTCTCGTGACGACCACTGGAACCAGCAGGCAGAGCTGAAACCTTTAAGTGCGTACATGACATACTGTTAGGATTTGTCAAGCTGCAGGCTTGCTACAAACTTGTCAGAGGTGGACAAACCTTAGAACTACAGAGAAGTGGGGACGTGGAGAGAACAGATCATGGCATATGTGGATGGCTTTGACCGATGACATAATGGAAACAGCCACCTATAGGAATCTATTTTAAAGAAAAACGTATACCACACAGTTTGTGGGTTTTTTTTTCTCCTGATTGAGCAGTGTAGTTTACTACATTCTTCAATACCTTTGTTTTTGTGGAATACTAAAGTATAGCAGCCAGCCTGAGGCCGGAAGGACGCTCCTTTGAACTCTGGCTAACTAAATGGAGCCCTACAGACATGTTTAGCGTGTACGTTTGGAGGATTTCTGGGATACATGTTACAAGTGAATGCAACATTATGTGAACAAGGCCTTAGTAAAGGTAAAAATGGATAAACAATTGTTAAATAATTGCTTGCCGCCACTCCCCTAACCTTAGTAACATAAATAACGTTCAGTGGATTTTACTCAGAGAAACAAATGAGGAAAAAAAATACTAAATTAATTCTAAGATAGAGAAATTGCATGTTTTTTTGTATTTTATATTAGTTAGAAATATTCTAGCTGAAGCTTTTGTGATTACAATATTTCTTACTATATCTGATTTCTCGCACCTACTATTGAGATATGAACTAATTATACAAAATGTACTGTATAGCAAGAATCACACAAAGCTAAATATCCACCAGGAGGATAAAAAAAAGTACAAAACAAGTCATAGAATGACTGAATACTACGGGTATATATAACCACATTAATCATTTTCTTCAGATGCCTCCCATAATGCATATAGAGAGTTAATAAACCTACCTGTCAAATGAGTCCGTAGATAATTTATACAGATATACAAAAAGTTTGCTGCAGTGCCTCAATACTGGGCACACCGAGTCCAACTGCACCAGGTCTTCTTCTAGAAGTCTCTGAAATGGTTGATTATTGGATGGGAAGACATTTGATGGTTTGATTTTGCGACATTCAGCAAAGCAGCCAAGTAGCCGAATAGCGTCAGCCAGTTTTTCATACTGGATCTCGGTTCTGAAGAAATGGGAGTTTGCAGGTTCATATCGCATAGCTGCTGTTAAAGTGCAGAAAACAGTGTGCAGAAGTTCAAAGACTTGGTTCTGGTTGACTTTTTCCCAACCGTTCCTTGGTGGACAACTAAGAGACTTCTCCATTGCAACTAACAAAGACGTCACATAGACAAATCCACCAACTTTCCGAAAAACAGTCCTTGTTCGGTGACTTTCCCTCAGAACTATTAATAATGCCTAGAAACCACAAAAACAACATTTTAGATTCCAAGCAAATTGAAACAGATACATCAAAGTAAGAAAAGTCTCCATATAATGCCACCTCCAAAGACTGTACCTGCCTTCTTCTATGCCAAACTCTAATTACTAACTCCAACTACACCCCAAAATATACTCTACTCTTCTGTTTTATTGGTATCTCAGCCCCCACCCACACAAAAAACAACAAAGTCTCATTACATAACCTATCATGTTAATGACTGTAAATTATGTACCAACCTTCCTCCAAATAAAAAACAATAGGAGAGAAGTAGTAAGTAGCAAGAATGGTAAAAGTTGTGCAAAAATGGTGCGTAAGGTATAGTATACTTGGATCAACTTGCTAGGCACTTCAGACAGTTTTCTCTTTCTTACACCAACAACATTTTGCACCCAAAAAGGTTGCATTTGTAACGGTGGCACATCTTACAACATTTTTGATCAGCTCCACACATTTTAAAATTGACAAGTTAATCACATAGGTCCCAATTCATCAAGACTGGTGATTTTCACTCTGGTCTTGATGTGGTTGTGTGGTTGAGTTAGACGCTCCTGATTCATAACAAATCTGGAGGGTCTGGCAAGTGTTGTTCACTTCCATGCACCATGTAACAAACTTACTCCAGTCAGAGACTGGAGTAAGATTTCTGGCATAAGGAATATCACAGCTTGTCATGAATTAAACGAGATGTGGCGTCATGAACAATGGCACTCCACCATCATGCCCCAGTAACGGCCAGAAGTCTTAAACAAACGTCGAGCAACCCCTCATTGCGCAAAAATTTTGCATCTTTTCAAAGCGATTTGCCCCAGAATTCTGGCATAATCACTCTGATGAATCAGGGTCAAAGAGTATCAAAAGAACACATCAAATTCATGCAAATCATATATTCCATGTGTGGGATTTTTTTTATTGGGGGGAAGAGGTGGTTGGAAAAATGTATGAAGCACTTTACACCAGAAAACTGAAATTTAAAAAATGTCCCTATAACATTTAGTTAGCCAAAAATTGTGTAACTTCTGGTATTTTTTTCCCCAGCTTTGCAATCTTTTTAAAAAGTGGGTGGATTTTAGTGGGAAGGGTATGGCCTACCATAGTCCAACTGATTCACTATAATTTACATTACTAATGACTGGAGCACATCTCTGACTCTGGCACGAGAAGTTGAAGGATGCATTAAATTCGTGTAATGAATTTCGCACATTATGCGTTAGCGGACCCTGAATCAAAACTGGTATGTAGACCGCCAATCTTTATGAATTTCCCCTATGTGCTTTGAATTCGGTTTGTGTTTTGTCATGTCCTAATATAATCTTACTATAATTACTGGCTTTAGTAATGGGGCAGTCTTATAGTAACATGAATGACTGCAGGTAACTTTAATTTAATATCCGTTTTCACAAACCATTAGAAAGCTACACAGTACATTTTACACCAAACTGTAATCAGTCTACCGACTGCAAACTATTGACTGATGTAGAACAGCATGCATCTGAGAGCAGGTTTGTTTTCCTCGGCTAAAGAACAATTTTGATAATAAATTAAGGAATACGTTGATAGGCCTTTAATGCTGATCTGTCACCAGATTTCTCAATACAAACTAAATACATTATTAAATAAATCTCTTTAAACTTGATGATACCGATGTACTTACTTTGAAAATCCATGTCAGAATGTCTGAATAATTCTTGTTATAAAGTGATCATTTGTAATCTAGCTAAAGACTGAGAGAGCTCATTAGTTCAAGTGTACTCAGTCTCTGCTCACCCAGCCTGACTGAGAGCTGCAGCTTGTACTGAGCAGTATGAGATCTCAGCAGCAGGCAGAAGGGAAACTAAGTAGCTGTCAATCAGGCTAGGTCAGCAGAGATTGGGTTAGAGCTTTAGTAAAAAGATTATATGGCCATTTTGAGATGGATTTTTGCAGCAAGTACACTAGCCTTATCTGCTCTATGAGATCTGTGTAATAATCTATACAATTTCTTTTATGAAAGCTGATGTTAGATCTGCTTTAAAGGGGAACCATACGTTCAGGAAACTTTTCAGAATAAGTTTTCATGTGTGTGTAAATGAGGAATAACCCTTTTCTGTCCATTATGTGACTTGTATCCTTCATTTTCACACCATTTTTCCCCTCTGCAAGTTCAATCTGAGCTGGTGGGATAAGACTAGCAGCTATGATCTCTCGCATACACAGCACAAAAACAGCTCCTCATTCCTTAGTTTGCATACAGAGAAAAACAGTAAATGTATTTAGAACATTACATAACAGTGCTGATCAGTGTAGATGTGAATCCAGCTCGGGGGGAGGTAAAAGACTTGTTAGAAAGCTCTATTTTTCTGTTTCCCTCCAGTGGTTCTTTCACGCTGCTTCTCACTTATCACCCCCGCCACCTTACTGAGCAAATCAAAGTTGATCTGTTTTTTTGGTGTTTTTTTAAAGAGAGGATGGTGAGTTTAGGAGGCAGGTGGAAAAGTGTCACATAAGTGGAGAAGTACGGAGAATTCTCGGATATGATGTTTTACAAAGTTTGTTATATTCATCAAAACTGTTGATTTATGCAAAGTTTATTGAATGTACAGTTCCCATTTAAGTAAGGGACCTTTATTCTGTTATTCAGAAGATGCAGGTGATGGGGGGATTTGATTCAGTCATTTTATACTGAATTTTTTACCATATGGGCAATGACATAACAGGGTTAAGAGTTCTTGAAATCTGCTGTGCACTACAGTGTGCTAATGGCTCATCAAAGCTACTATACAATCAGTTTTATGGATGTTGCCGAACCTGACATTTAATGGGCTCAATTTGTTTCTGCAGAGAAAAAAAAAATAGAAATGTTAATTATTCGTCATGTTGTTATCTATGAGTAAGTGTGATACATTAAAATTATTATCGGATACCGATATAATTAATTTAAACTACGCTGGATTATGGAAATGTGAAACGGTGATGGCAATTTATTATAAAACAAAGCTAGACAGAGCTGAAGTGAGAGAAGGAGTCATCATTTTTGTGAATGTTGCCATCTGTTCGAGTGGAGAAAAAAAATCAAGAAAATTAAACTAAGCACGAAGAGACAAGAAAATATAGAATAGTCACAAATTTGACAAACATAAAGGTAGCACCTTACCCTTAAAATATCAGTTTTAAGCTGCAACTCTGTTGAAGGTGCCGAATGCATCAGTCCTAAAAGGGTTCCCATGTCATCATCTCCACTAGGAGACAACATCAGCTGCTGGATCACCATGAGTGCGTGCTCTCTACACTGGGGGTACTTGACAATGTTGTGCACACACCTCGCACCTCCAAACTCTCTGAAGACACCTAAAGAAAACAAGGTTACTGTGACAATGTGCTAGAACTGGTGAGAAGCACAGCCTGATCTGACGGAGACTGAGCTCATCATGCCAGACTAGCGACAGTGTCTTATAGCATTGGGACCGTAAACCTCCTGATATCCTGATTCAATGCTTTTAAATGATTAACACTGACACCCAGTATACATCAGAAAGAAATGATGATCGATCAAGCCTCAATCAGCCATAACAAGTCAGGAGTCTATGAGACATATACTGTACTATTACTGCAAGTGCACTAGTAAGCAGCAGGGTTGTCAACCAACCATAAATTCCAGGATAGTCCGTAAAAATAGGACACTTTTTAACCTGTCTATAAAAAAAAATTTAAGACGTTCATGATTTTTTTTTGAAGCTGAAGAAACTTATACAGATTATTTTGACTGTAATTACCATAAGTTTACAGTGAATGCAGATAATGTCTTCATATCAGAAATATAGGCTGTAGATATATATCACCTATAATGAGTTGTTATGGTTTTTCAATGTGTCTGTAAAAAATATTGACTGTCCGTGATTTTTGATAAGCTCTCGAGAAAAACTAAAAATAAAAGTTGGCAACCCTGGTGAGCAGCACTCCTGATATTACCAAGTTATAATTTATAACTATTTCATCTATTATATTAAGTGCAGGAGAAAAGATCATTAGCCTTATTCTTTAGACCACCATTATCTAAAATTTCGATGAGTCTTATAGTCAGGTCACCACCGAAAGCCAATAATGCCATGCTGAAATAAATGCGGCTTTTCAAAACGTAAAAAGTTTTCTTTTTTATTTCATAAATCAATATTACACATGAAAATAAGAAACTCCGTAATATATCTTATTGGAGAAATCAACTTCTCTCTCCTCCAGGACTAATCCTTTCTTCTCAAAATTCTCAATTCACAGGTAAAATCTGTATTCAGTGAAGACAGATTGTTACATTACTGCACATATGTCAAACTCAGGCCCACAGGGTGAGCATATTTGGCCTACGACGACAGGCGGGTCCCCCAGGTACATTTGGCCCACGACGCTGGGCGGGTCTCCCGCCCCTCATCGCACTTTCAACTGTATCGGCATCCTGGATGCCGATACAGTTGAGATCAATGATGGTAAAGAGAGCATCAGCTGACACTTCCTCTCCATCATTCCCCCTCCGCGTCTGACGACTCAGCGCAGTGACTTCATTACAATGTGCCCGCTGTGCCGAGATGTGCAGAGGATCTGAAGACACCATAAAGAGACCAAAGTAGCAGGGGACCAGGCAGGGGTGTGTAGTTATTTTTTTAAATGTAGGGCCCATTATACAGTATGGAGTACTATGTGGGGCGCATTATACAGTATGGAGTACTACGTGGGGCGCATTATTCTGTATGGAGCACTATGTGGGGCCCAATATACTGTATAGAGCACTAGGTGGGGCCCATTATTCTGCATGGAGCACAAGGTGGGGCCCATTATACTGTATGGAGCATTATATGGGCCCATTGTACCGTGTGGAACGCTTTTTGTGGGGCCATTATACTGTATGGAGCACTATGTCAGGTAATTATACTGTATGTAGCACTTTCGTGGCCATTATACTGTATGTAAGGCAATGCAGTGCTCCGTTATACTGAGTGGAGGACTGTGTCTTAATTTTAGTTAATTTAGTGACAAAGTGTATAATGGGTGAAGAAAGGTTGAAAAAAAAAAGACCTGAGTCCATCAAGTTCAACCTATCTATGTACCCATTTGAGGCCCATTACACTGTATGGAGCACTGTGGGGTCATTATACTGTATGGAGCACTCTTTGTGGGCCATTATACTGTATGGAAGGCAATGCAGGGCCCCGTTATACTCTATGGAGCACTATGTGGGGCCCATTATACTGTATGGAGCACTTTTTGTTGCCATTATACTATGTGGGCATTACAGTTGGATAATCATACTGTGATGCGGTCACCATTCTTTTTCGGGGAGGATTGAAGGGGGGGTATATTAGGGTCATCATACCATGAGTGTGGAGGAATTCACTGTGGGGGTATCTTTATGTTTTGAGGTCACTTTGGTTTGCATCATACTTTATTTTCTGTATCATTCAAGGTTTTTATCCTTTGTTATTACATATTTAAAATAGGCCATTGTGCCATATGCTTTTTACTGCTTTTACATAACATATTATATTATTCCAATATTTTATTATAAGATCTATTACACAAAATGTTTTTTGTTCTTGGGATAAGTTTGTTTCCATATGAAAAAGTTCATCATTATATTTGATCAGGAAAAATCTCCTCAATTGCAGACGACATTTTTTTAATAAATGATCAAGGTTGGCCCGCGACTTTGTCCAAGCTTTTAATTTTGGCCCTCTGTGTGTTTGAGTTTGACATCCCTGCATTACTGAGATAGAATTTTATCAGCAGCAACTGTCTTCTCCTATGTAGAGTGGAGAGGGGAGGAGGAGGGAGAAGAAAAAAGGCAGAGCTCCAGCCTCCTCCTTTGCCCTCCCTACATAGAATGTTATAAAAACCAACTACCATCTTCTATATCTCAGTAATGTAAGAATTTGTCTTCACTGAATGCAGAGTCTACCCATGAATTGAGAATTTTGAAAATGATCATTCCAAGAGGAGAAAGAAGCAGATTTCTCTGATAAATACAATGCAAAGGTTTTTATACTCATATACTATTGAGTTATGAAAAAAAAATTAAAACAACAGCTACTCTTTAAACTGTGAAGATCATGGAATGGAGGGCAAAACAGTTTCCAACCCAACATCCCACCAGGTGAAGAACAACCGGGTTACTTGATATCTTTACACTATTTTTAACACAACATAATAGTCAATTTCCAGAAAAGTGAAGAAAATGATAAATATAACGTTGATTCCCAGCAAAAAGTTATCTTTCTATGGTAGGTCTTCATATTCAAGAAATTGTGGTAAACTTACCAGCATTGGTATTGGATCCTTGTAGCAAAACTGTAAGAGTTTCCATTACCACTAATGCCAATTGCCTTTGGTCCTCAGTTGACTGTATTACCGTTGTGGACCCTATCAAAAGCACATTCATGACAAAAATTGTGAACGACACAACTATACAACATACATTTGTCATAAAACATACAAAGGCGTAACTAAAATCTGGAAAGATGGAGATCCACTCAAAAGAGGGGCACTGTCCCCAGTTCATGTGACTGGTGGGGGTCACAGGGATCATACAATTATTAACTATCTTGTGGAAAGGTGATAAATGTTTATTCATGGCCCAACCCATTTAAACAGAGACCTCAAAATAAACCTTCAAAACCTCCTGAAATGCTGAAACTGCAGTCTCTTATGAAGGTTTCTTTAATTTAGCACATAGAAATACAAGATTTTATAGATTCTAGGAGCCAGCGAGACCATTCCAGGAGCCAACTGGACAATTTTAGTGGCCATAGACATCAATAGAAAACCTTTCACATAGTTAGACGTAAATAATACATTTCTTAGGTTGAGTCCAGCAATACATTAGTGTATCTGTTCTAAATAGCATAAATCATTGTGGAGGTTAAGAAAAAAAAGGGAAATCACCAACTTGTACGTGAAACCGTTTCACAACACAGATACTGCACAAGATATGACTCAATGCACTTAAAGTTTTTCTCCAGAATTGATTTGAGTAGATCTAACCATATATTAGTAATACATGTCTAAAGCTACAGTAAAATATTCTTTCGTAATACCACTTCCACTTTACCTTGTTCAATATACGCTTGAGCAGGGTCTTTCAATACAGCAGCATACTTGTGCAAAAGGTTGACCATTACTTCTAAAAGTCCCACCTCTTTGAAGACATCTTTAAAAATGTGGTGGTGCCGAATAAATTTTAAAAGTGTTTTGGTAGCAATAATGCTACAAGAAAAAGAGGTGCTGGACTTTAAAAGGATGCTGACGCTTATCAGCTCTTTGCAAGGGATATAGTTCAAGCTGAAAACTACAAACTCCAGCATCTCAAAGTATTTCACTTGCACATCGGGCACTTTGGTAATCTTCTCGGCAAACTGGGATAGAGTGTGCTGGGATTCCAGAATGAAATAATTGGCATTGTCTGACATGTATATATTGGTGATGGCATCCAGGATGATCTGTGCAAGGTAGCAGGTCTTTGCTTTAAGAAACGCATTCTGGAGGACGGAAAAAGCTTGAATGTTCCTCACACTCAGACCTGAAAGTAGACAAAATATTGTAAATGGTCATCTTAAATGAAACATTGTCGTGCACAACACTCTCCAATAGACCAAGCTGTTTATAAAGATCCTCGTCTACTCTGTATGTAATTGACATTGCATGGTTTTCCATAGCAAACCATTTCAAAAGGACCCACTCTTTTGGTTTACAAAATAGAAAAAAAATTATGGAAAAGTTGGGAAGAGGTCTTCTCAACATTAGCTTGTCCTCAGTTATACTAATTGTCAGCAACCTACACCACAGGCGGCTCCCAGCCTTTGGCGGTATGGTCCACCACAGCTGCCATGAGTTATGACCACCTGCATTGGCTACAATATGAGGTCAACAGTGCCAATGTTGCAGATATAAATTAACCCTCAAACAGTACCCATTTGGATGGTAGGATACCAGGTGTGTCATATTTTACACTAATGTTATTTCCTAATATCTTGTTTATCTGCATTTAAAAGGGAACCTTTCATCAGGATTTACCCCGATAAGACGTTAGAAAGCTAGTAGAAAGCTAATAAAGCTCGTCTAATACTCTTTTCAATGTTGCCTAAATGTACGTATTTAAAAAACGAAGCCTGCAGCCACCTGACTAGTCCAGGACCTCTGTCAATCAAAGTTCCTGCAGGGCAGTATGCCCACTGTAGTGTAACTTACATCCCAGTGTGTGCGGGGAGAGCAGGGAGGCGGAGAAAAAGTCGCCCCTCTTCTCCACCTCCCTGCTCTTCCCGCACACACGGGGATGTCCGGTACACATCTATAAGTGTGTTCCTATTGCGCAGTGGTATTAATTGTCAGCAGTCCTGAACTAGTCCGGTGACCACAGGACTCTGTACAAGCAGTATTCTCCTATTTTGGCAAATTAGAACCATTTATATATTACAAGTCCAGGTAAATAGCCATCAGGAAGGGAAAAATGCTTCTTTTTCCCTGCAGAGGGCACAGGTGGAGAAATGTCCAATTGCCCACAACTTCCCTGGACAAAATTTACCATGGTGCAGGGAAAGCAAATTGGTGTGACAATCCTAAAGGAGGTCACGGGCGATGAGACAACTCCTTTAGTATTTTTGATTGAGAAGATCAGTAAATTAAAAGCAAGACATTACACAAACAAAAAAATAAATCTAAACGATCATAAATAAACTTGGCCATCCAACTTTGCAGAATTTTTTCTTTTTTTTTAAAAACAAGAATTAAAGATGTTTGGGTTGATGTGCCATTATACCGCACAGTAACAACCACAGCGCAACTTTAGCTGCGCAACATTGCAATGTTGGACTGTGAAAGTGCATTTATTAATTGTCTATGATTGCAACAAAAAGTGAGCCATTTGTTTGCTCACCTTATATGAGACGTAATGTTGTGCAACCAACGTTGCTTAGTATACCTTGCATAAATCATAAAATGGGAGCTCAATGGGAGCTAGATCAAGAGTCCCCAACCTGCGGCTTGGGAGCCATATGTGGCTCGCAGATCCATGATGTGAGGCTCCCAGCTGTCTAACAACTTGGTGCATTAGCACAAGTTGCAAGAACCAGCTATGAAGACAAGGTCTCCAGATTGTGACTTTTGTAAGTTGCCCTGCACAGAATGATGCCATTAGTTAGAGTGGTGTTGAAGCTGAATGCGATGGTTTGGTGGGAGTGCTTCATGCAAGAATTAGTCCCAAAAGGGGTGACGTGGGAACCCCTGTATGTAAACAAATTACCCATAAGGGAAGGTGGCACAAGGTGCTTTCTGTGCGAAAGCTTTGGCTGTTATTATATCGGTAATCAGGGCTCTGGGTGACACTATGGTGTGCGCGCTGGATGACCATCTCTCAGAACTGAATGTGGCTTTCAAGGTAAGATAGGTTGAGGACCACTGGACTAGACCATATATCTTACCTTCGGCCCCAAATGATGAGCGTACATTTATTAAAAGTAGCTTGAACGATACTTAACTTTCTGTAAGAAACTGCCAATAAACACCATTTATTTATGCACTACTATGGTTCCATGCCTCCTAACCTCATGAGAGTCACCCATTGCCAAAGACAGGGGTAGATAAATTACTTTCATTATACTGTCTTAAGGAAGTTAAGGAAGAACACTGTGCTGAGAAGTACACCTGATTAATATCTGACAAGGTTATATACCTTTTCATTAACAAACAGCATGAGATTTAGCTAACAGCATAAATCATAATGCAAAAAGTACCTAAAAAGCAAAAACAACCATTCATGGTTATTAAGATTGGAAAGAGTAGTTTAAAGTACATTCTGCAGATAATATACACTAACACTATATTATTATGTGATTTTCTCCCATCACATAAATATGATTATCGATACACTTTTTACGACTCCAAGCTTTGCGCAATTTAACCACGTAGCTCACAGAATCTAAATAGATAACATATACAAGGAGGTTATAATTTGGCAAAAAAAGCAAACAAACACATGGAAATTCAGTTTCTTACCTTTTCCAGCAGGCTGCGGGACAGCAAAGCCTGGCAACAAAAAAGGTGCCCCTGTGGTTAAACCGGCTGGTTTCAGTTCATTGACACCGTATGTTGTTAGAGAAGTAATTAGGTTAACCAAGTCCTTCAGTGCGTCTTTGGATTCGTTCTCTTTAGCTTGTTCTAGCCTACAGGAAAGACAGCATTACATTTCCTTCATGCAGCATGCATTTAATAGCACCTAAATATAGAGCACAATATGATTTCTTAGCGGAAAAAGACATATGGTGCTGGGGGAACAAGCATATAGTTTTATAGATATACTTTTCAGTCTACACAAAAACATGTTGAAGTGTCTGCACCTAACACATTTACAATATCATGTTCTATACAATACACAGAAGATCGGCCATTTTGAATGAATATCCTTTTATAGCTTATTTTTATTTTCTATACATATCGAAAGCATGACTGTGGTGTCCATTTTGGTGAAGTCGGAATAAAATTGACCGACTCATAAAATATATAATAAATTTGGTACAGTAGTTCAACGCAGTTTATGGGGAATATTTTTACATAAGAATTTGGGAAAGTTATAAAGTGTTCTATAAATGTCTGTCTTATTCCTGATCTAAGGGTCTAGACTTTTAGCCGAGATTAATCTGTGCTGCAGTTTATGTATATGATTAGTAGTGAAGCTCCTCCTCTACAGATAAGGGGAAAAAGAAAAAAAAAAACAGACAGGGAAGGAATGCCTGCACTCATCTCAGAACTGCTGGAGTGAACAGGAAAGCAGGATTAAGAACAAAAAAGAACATGTTCTTGCTATTATAACTGAAAATGCTTCAAATATTATAAGTAAAATTAAACTGATGAATGAGAATAATGAAGGTGAACAGCAGCTAGAACAACATTTCAGATTCAGTATGTTGAAGATAGAAGGCCACAGTCCTGTTCCCATAACGGAGGAACAAACAGATATTACTAAAGTAGAACAGCAAAATGATTCTTTACAATTATATGATCTTGTTAAAGCTGCTTCACACCTCTCTCCTATTCATCACATGCGCGGTGTTGTGCACAAGCTGCAAATGGCAATAAGAGATAGTCTGCAAGAGGGACATGCTGCAACTCTGATTAGCAAAGTGAGGAAATTGGCTATTGCTGCCAGAACACCTAAAATTTATTCCATCTTGAAGAGATGTGCTGGAAAAGGGGCAATTGTGGAATTACAAAATTTTTCACTTGCTTTCAAAGAAGTAGAAGAGTTCAGTTGTTCATCAAAACTGACTGTGCACTAGGCAATTCCTTTATACCCTGAAATTGTTAGAGATGTTGCTCATGTGATTACTGCTTTGCCACCAACCAAAAGTTAGTGTAGAGAGGTTGTTCTCTAGCGTTAAAATTAGGTTAGATTTGAGGGCATCTATAAAGTTGTATTCCAATAAATACATTTAACGTTCTATCTAAATAGCTTGGTTATTGTATCATAATAATGATTAAAAACCTGATGTTTTCATTTTACCACAGTAAATTTATCACTTAAACTTAAACATGAGCCATGTATGAGGGAATCGGAATCTGAGTCGGAGTCGTGGAGTCGAAGTTGGAGTCAGTGTCAAGGAAATTGAGGAGTCGGAGATTTGGCTTACCAACTCCACAGTCAGATCGAAAGTTGCTGATCACATACACAAATTACCCAATTGTCTCAAAAGAAGATGGCCAAGATTCAGTTTGTTCGTTTTACATACAGTTGAAGTGTTAGCTTCTTTTATTAAATATTCTATATAATATTACACGTTAATCCATCCAACCATTTGTATTCTAAATAATGAGGAAGAACGAAAGTACAATGTTAAAAGAGCCCGTGTGACATAATCCGATACCTTCTCACTGATGCATATTAAAATGGAAGAACAAATTCTCAAAAAAGTCCTTTGTGGGGGTTATAATGAAAAAGTAAATGAGATAGTAGACGTAGAGGGCTCAGTAGAAGAATGAATTTCAAGCTATGCATTGATTAAAAGGGAAGCCATCATTAAAAAATTAACAATTATTTAAATCAATTTATCTATCTATTCTGGAATTAATCTTTATATAGAAAAAAATAACAATTTTCACACTGGCCACTAGGACTTTTCCCAAAAAGAAAAGTTGAGAAGAGTTTACAGCAGTTTCCTTATCAGCAGAGGCAGGGGTTAAAATGGCAGGAAACCCTTTTGTACACGGCTGATTAATAATAATAATCTTGTGTTATTATATCAAATAGAAACTGGTGGCAGCTCTTCCAGGCCGACTAGGCTCTGCTTCACTGGAGCTAGTGAATGGAGCCTCTCCGCCTGTCATGGTTGTGGGCGAGTGTGGTGCCGCGTCAGTGACTGGGTGGGCCTCCTCTTCTCACTCCCTGCTGCCTCCCTGTACCCGTGTGGACAGGGAGTGTCTGTGCATAAAGTACCAACCTGACCTTACTCGTCCCTCAGGGGGGTGCGGAACGTCATGTAGGTGCAGAAGGCAGATCCGTACCACGGTCTCCGACTGACATAACTGTGACATCAGGTGGGAGGCGGGGTGGGGATCAATCACAAGAGGTGGCAGCAGAAAGGATCTGCGGGGTCTCCCTTCAGCAGTTCCTTTCCACAAGATCCACCAATCATGTCACAACTGACCCTGCTCCCCCTCCCTTCACAATGATCTTTGCACAGGCTCATTAGATACTTCAATATAAAAGTTAGGGTTGGGGTATGATCATTGTGGCTACATACATTTGTTGTTTCCTGAAACAAGATGAAGTTAAAAAAAGTTTATATATATGTATACATACACACAGTACAGACAAAAGTTTGGACACACCTTCTCATTTTAAGATTTTTCTGTATTTTCATGACTATGAAAATTGTACATTCACACTGAAGGCATCAAAACTATGAATTAAAACATGTGGAATTAAATACTTAACAAAAAAGTGTGAAACAACTGAAAATATGTCTTATATTCTAGGTTCTTCAAAGTAGCCACCTTTTGCTTTGATGACTGCTTTGCACACTCTTGGCATTCTCTTGATGAGCTTCAAGAGGTAATCACCGGAAATGGTTTTCCAACAATCTTGAAGGAGTTCCCAGAGATGCTTAGCACTTGTTGGCCCTTTTGCCTTCACTCTGCGGTCCAGCTCACCCCAAACCATCTCAATTGGGTTCAGGTCTGGTGACTGTGGAGGCCAGGTCATCTGGCGTAGCACCCCATCACTCTCCCTCTTGGTCAAATAGCCCTTACACAGCCTGGAGGTGTGTTTGGGGTCATTGTCCTGTTGAAAAATAAATGATGGTCCAACTAAACGCAAACCGGATGGAATAGCATGCCGCTGCAAGATGCTGTGGTAGCCATGCTGGTTCAGTATGCCTTCAATTTTGAATAAATCCCCAACAGTGTCACCAGCAAAGCACCCCAACACCATCACACCTCCTCCTCCATGCTTCACGGTGGGAACCAGGCATGTAGAGTCCATCCGTTCACCTTTTCTGCATTGCACAAAGACACGGTGGTTGGAACCAAAGATCTCAAATTTTGACTCATCAGACCAAAGCACAGATTTCCACTGGTCTAATGTCCATTCCTTGTGTTCTTTAGCCCAAACAAGTCTCTTCTGCTTGTTGCCTGTCCTTAGCAGTGGTTTCCTAGCAGCTATTTTACCATGAAGGCCTGCTGCACAAAGTCTCCTCTTAACAGTTCTTGAAGAGATGTGTCTGCTGCTAGAACTCTGTGTGGCATTGACCTGGTCTCTAATCTGAGCTGCTGTTAACCTGCAATTTCTGAGGCCGGTGACTCGGATAAACTTATCCTCAGAAGCAGAGGTGGCTCTTGGTCTTCCTTTCCTGGGGCGGTCCTCAGGTGAGCCAGTTTCTTTGTAGCTCTTGATGGTTTTTGCAACTGCACTTGGGGACACTTTCAAAGTTTTCCCAATTTTTCAGACTGACTGACCTTCATTTCTTAAAGTAATGATGGCCACTCGTTTTTCTTTACTTAGCTGCTTTTTTCTTGCCATAATACAAATTCTAACAGTCTATTCAGTAGGACTATCAGCTGTGTATCCACCTGACTTCTGCACAACACAACTGATGGTCCCAACCCCATTTACAAGGCAAAAAATCCCACTTATTAAACCTGATAGGGCACACCTGTGAAGTGAAAACCATTTCCGGTGACTACCTCTTGAAGCTCATCAAGAGAATGCCAAGAGTGTGCAAAGCAGTCATCAAAGCAAAAGGTGGCTACTTTGAAGAACCTAGAATATAAGACATATTTTCAGTTGTTTCACATTTTTTTGCTAAGTATATAATTCCACATGTGTTAATTCATAGTTTTGATGCCTTCAGTGTGAATGTACAATTTTCATAGTCATGAAAATACAGAAAAAAATCTTTAAATGAGAAGGTTGTGTCCAAACTTTTGGTCTGTAAGGACAGGCAACAAGCAGAAGAGACAAGTTTTGGCTAAAGAACACAAGGAATGGACATTAGACCAGTGGAAATCTGTGCTTTGGTCTAATGAGTCCAAATTTGAGATCTTTGGTTCCAACCACCGTGTCTTTGTGCGACGCAGAAAAGGTGAATGGATGGACTCTACATGCCTGGTTCCCACCGTGAAGCATGGAGGAGGAGGTGTGATGGTGTGGGGGTGCTTTGCTGGTGACAGTGTTGGGGATTTATTTAAAATTGAAGGCATACTGAACCAGCATGGCTACCACAGCATCTTGCAGCGGCATGCTATTCCATCTGGTTTGCGTTTAGTTGGACCATCATTTATTTTTCAACAGGACAATGACCCCAAACACACCTCCAGGCTGTGTAAGGGCTATTTGACCAAGAGGGAGAGTGATGGGGTGCTACGCCAGATGACCTGGCCTCCACAGTCACCAGACCTGAACCCAATTGAGATAGGTTGGGGTGAACTGGACCGCATAGTGAAGGCAAAAGGGACAACAAGTGCTAAGCATCTCTGGGAACTCCTTCAAGATTGTTGGAATACCATTTCCGGTGACTACCTCTTGAAGCTCATCAAGAGAATGCCAAGAGTGTGCAAAGCAGTCATCAAAGCAAAAAGGTGGCTACTTTGAAGAACCCACATACAGTACATACACACTATATAATATATATATATATATATATATATATATATATATATATATATATATATATATATATATATATATATATATATATATATATATATATACACACATACACATACACACATACATACACACACGTGGTCAAAATTGTTCGTACCCCTGATTTAATGAAAGAAAAACCCACAATGGTCTCAGAAATAACTTAAATCTGACAAAAGTAATAGTAAATTAAAAATCTATGAAAATGAGCAAATGAAAGTCAGACATTGCTATTTAACCCTGCTTCCACAGAATTTAAAAAAAAATTAACCTCATGAAATCGGCCTGGACAGAAATGATGGTACTCTTAACTTAATATTTTGTTGAACAACCTTTTGAGGCAATCACTGCAATCAAACGATTCCTGTAACTGTCAATGAAACTTCTGCACCTCTCAACAGGTATTTTGGCCCACTCCTCATGAGCAAACTGCTCCAGTTGTCTCAGGTTTGAAAGTTGCCTTTTCCAGACTGCATGTTTCAGCTCTTTCCAAAGATGCTCAATAGGATTTAGGTCAAGGCTCATAGAAGGCCACTTCAGAATAGTCCAATGTTTTCCTCTTAGCCATTCTTGGGTGTTTTTAGTTGTGTGTTTGGGTCATTATCCTGTTGCAAGACCCATGACCTGCAACTGACACTGGGCAGCACATTTCTCTCTAGAATCCCTTGATAGTCTTGAGATTTCATTGTGCCCTGCACAGATTTAAGACACCCTGTGCCAGATGCAGCAAAGCAGCCCTAGAACATAACAGAGCCTTCTCCATGTTTCACAGTAGGGACAGTGCTCTTTTCTTGACATGCTTCATTTTTCTGTCTGTGAACATAGAGCTGATGTGCCTTGCCAAAAACTTCAATTTTTGTCTCATCTGTCCATAGGACATTCTCCCAGAAGCTTTGTGGCTTGTCAACATGTAGTTTGGCAAATTCCAGTCTGGCTTTTTTATGATTTTTTTTCAACAATGGTGTTCTCCTTGGTCGTCTCCCATGAAGTCCACTTTGGATCAAACAACGACGGATGGTGCGATCTGACACTGTTGTTGCACCTTTAATCTCTTTATAAGTTATCCTGGGCTCTTTTCTTACCATTCGTATTATCCGTCTCTATGATTTGTCATCAATATTCCTCCTGCGGCATCGTCCAGGGAGGTTGGCTACAGTCCCATGGAGCTTACATTTCTGAATATGTGCAACTGTAGTCACAGGAACATCAAGCTGCCTGGAGATGGTCTTATAACCTTTACCTTTAACATGCTTGTCTATAATTTTCTTTCTAATCTCCTGAGACATCTCT
The DNA here is from genome assembly GCF_046119375.1 of Phyllobates terribilis. NCBI lineage: Eukaryota > Metazoa > Chordata > Amphibia > Anura > Dendrobatidae > Phyllobates > Phyllobates terribilis. Next base: position 808,598,787 of record NW_027362761.1, read on the forward strand.
TTCCTTTGCTTCCTCTGGTCCATGTTGAGTGTGGTACACACCATGTCACCAAACAGCACAGTGAGTATCTGTAGCCCTATATACAGGCCACTGACTGATTAAAAGATTGTAGACACCTGTGATGCTAACTAGTGGACACAACTTGATTTAACATGTCTCTTTTGTCACATTATTTTCAGGGGCACCATCATTTCTGTCCAGGCCTATTTCATGAGTTTAATTTTTTTTTAAATTCTGTGGAAGCAGGGTTAAATAGCAATGTCTGACTTTCATTTGCTCATTTTCAGATTCAAGTTATTTCTGTGACCATTGTGGGTTTTTCTTTCATTAAATGAGGGGGACCAACAATTTTGACCACGTGTGTATATAAGAATGTTTTGGAACACCACCATTTAACTAATACTCACAGTGGATGCCAGGCCTCTAAGCAATTTGTCCAAATTGTTACATACTAGTAGATATACAACCCCTGGCAAAAATTATGGAATCACCGGGCTCGTTGGATGTTCATTCAGTTGTTTAATGTTGTTGAAAAAAAACAGATCACAGACAAGGCACATAACTAAAGTCATTTCAAATGGCAACTTTATGGCTTTAAGAAACACTAAAAGAAATCAAGAAAAAAATGTGGTATGCAGTAAGGGTAATTTTTTTCAGACCAAGCAGAGGGAAAAAAAATATGGAATCACTCAATTCTGAGGAAATAATTATGGAATCACCCTGTAAATTTTCATTTCCAAAACTAACACTTGCATCAAATTAGATCTGCTCGTTAGTCTGCATCTAAAAAGGAGTGATCACACCTTGGAGAGCTGTTGCACCAAGTGGACTGATATGAATCATGGCTCCAACAGGAGAGATGACAATTGAAACAAAGGAGAGGATTATCAAACTCTTAAAAGAAGGTAAATAATCAGGCAGTGTTGCAAAAGATGTTGGTTGCTCACAAACAGCTGTGTCTAAAATCTGGACCAAATACAAACAACATGGGAAGGTTGTTAAAGGCAAACATACTGGTAGACCAAGGTAAGAGATCAAAGCGTAAAGACCGGAAACTTAAAGCAATATGTCTACAAAACAGGAAATGCACAACAAAACAAATGAGGAACGAATGGGAGGAAACTGGAGACAATGTCTGTGACCGAACTGTAAGAAACCGCCTAAAGGAAAAGGGATTTACATACAGAAGGCTAAACATAAGCCATCATTAACACCTAAACAGAAAAAAACAAGGTTACAAAGGGCTAAGGAAAAGCAATCGTGGACTGTGGATGACTAGATGATAGATCATATTCAGTGATGAATCGCGAATCTGCATTGGGCAAGGTGATGATGCTGGAACTTTTGTTTGGTGCCGTTCCAATGAGATTTATAAAGATGACTGCATGAAGAGAACATGCAAATTTCCAGTCATTGATGATATGGGGCACCATGTCAGGTAAAGGCACTGGGGAGATGGCTGTCATTACATCTTCAATAAATGCCAAAGTTTAAACTGATATTTTGGACAGTTTTCTTATCCCATCAATTGAAAGCATGTTTGGGGATGATGACATCATTTTTCAAGATGATAATGCATCCTGTCATAGAGCAAAAACTGTGAAAACATTCCTTGAAAGAAGACACATAAGGTCAATGTCATGGCTTGCTAATAGTCCTGATCTCAATCCAATTGAAAATCTTTGGTGGATGTTGAAGAAAATGGTCCATGACAAGGCTTCAACCTGCAAAGCTGATCTGGCAACAGCAATCAGAGAAAGTTGGAGCCAGATTGATGAAGAGTACTGTTTGTCACTCATTAAGTCCATGCCTCAGAGACTGCAAGCTGTTATTAAAGCCAGAGGTGGTGCAACAAAATACTAGTGATGTATTAGAGCGTTCTTTTGTGTGTTTGTTTTTCATGATTCTATAATTTTTTCCTCAGAATTGAGTGATTCCATAATTTTTTCCCTATGCTTGGTCTGAAAAAAATTACCCTTACCGAGGACCACATTTTTTTTCTTGATTTATTTTAGTGTTTCTTAAAGCCATAAAGTTGCCATTTGAAATGACTTTAGTTTTGTGCCATGTCTGTGATCTGCTTTTTTTCAACAACATTAAACAACTGAATGAACATCCTCCGAGTCCGGTGATTCCATAATTTTTGCCAGGGGTTGTAGAAGGAAGGGAGCACTCCAATATCAAAGACGTTTTGAAAAAAGTGGACTTTATTAAGCCCAAACGGCTTAATAAAGTCCACTGTTTTAAAATTGGAGTGCTGCCTTCCTTTTATATATATTTGTTTTCAGTAGTATTGTTGCCTGTTGGCGGCTTATAGCTTCCAATTCTTAAATTCGAGAAAGCCTGTGAATGCGGTTTCCCCCTGATTGATAGGGTTACTTTTTTTTTAGTTTTATCTCTAAGGAAAAGTGTCAATCACTTTTGGTGAGCAAGAAAAGTACTTACAGCCCTAGTAGCATTAATACAGTTTTTACATAAAGATACTAAATCAAATCACTGAAAATGGAGCATCACAAAAATTCTGCGTCACTCCCTATGTAATACACTGGCCTACTATAGGGTAATATAACATGGGAAAACGTATAGCCCACCTTATAATGTAACATATCGAACACTAACCACAATTTGAAATTTTACATTTACAGCTGTAAGGGTTGCAGAAATAGCAGTCCAGGAGCATACCTTACCCAGATGTACTGTGTAAGAACTAGAATTACTAGAACAGCAGAAAAAAAACAAAAAGTGACCCCATTTTAGAAATTGCATCTCTCAATGAATTCATTTACGGCTGCAGTGACTATTTTGTAACATCCACACGAGGCTTTATTCTGGAGAATTGCAAATATGCCAGTTTAGTTCCCATATATTGTGCCCCCACACAGTCTAGTGTCCCCATATATTGTAGCGCCCCCATACATTATACCCAACTTGTACAACTGGCGATATGCAACTCGTAAATTGTTAAGTGCTCTTTCTCAACTACAATAATGCCAAACATGTGGCCGCTTACCGCGGTTGAGGCACATTGGGGCTCAGAAGGAGGGGGACATTTGGATTTGGGAGCGCCGAATTCAGTGGATTTTATTTGAAGGGATGAAAGCTATGTCACTTTTCCAGAGTCTTAGCTCTACCAGTAATATGGGAACCCCCTATAGTTCCAGTGACAGATCTGAGAGGGGGCTGGTTTTGTGGGGATAAATTAGGGGTTTTTATTGGTAACATTTTGGGGCACATAGTATTTTCAATCGCTTCCAGGATACAGCTGATCACCTTCTTGTGTTGTATGTTGAACACTTAGGACAGGTATTCCGTGTAAATTCCACAAAACTGCGATTCAGACGAAACCCCTGACAGAACCACCAACCATAATGAGGTAGATGGAGACACTTTGGACTTAGTTTGGCATCTGCTCCAGTGGAATCCATCTTTTTAGGCATGCACAGATCTGTGGTCGCCCACACTCGTGCACTAAAAAGACGCCTAAAATGATGAGACACTGCCGGAACAGAAACCAGTCAAAAGTGACTCCATCTGTCTCCCAAGTGAGTGGTTTCGTCGGGGGTTTTGTCTGAATCGCGGGTTTGGGGAATTTACATGAAAACCCTGATGTAAGCGCTCAGCGGAGAGCGCAGGATAAATGTCAGCCGAGAATTATTTATATTTTTGGGCGGTAGAATGAACATATAGACAGCAGTACCTTTTCCGTATGGTACAAGTGATAAGACAAATTTATTCTTCGAGTCAGTGCGATTACAGCGATACCAGATTTATATGGATTTTTTTTAGGTTTTGATGCTGTCACACAGTAAGGCTGTGTGCCCACGATGTGTTTTTGGTGCGTATTTTGGTGCGTATTTGCAGCGCGTAAACGCTCCAGAAACGCATTGCATACCTTATCCCATGACTTCCTATGACATTCTGCAAGTTCTGTGCAAATGGTCCGTATTTTTTCTGCGCAGATTTTACTCCCAGAAAAAATACGGACATGACCAATTCTTGTGGGGCTCAGGAAAATTTCTGCTTCAATTCTGCATCGTGGGCACTAAGCTTAAAAATACTTATTTTATAAAAAGTACATTTTTATCATCGTCATATTCTAAGAGCTGTAACTTTTTTTATTTTTTGGCGAACAGAGCTGTATGAGGCTTATTTTTTGCAGGACAAGTTACAGATTTTTTTGGTACCATTTTGGGGTACATATTTTTTGATCGCTTTTTATTCAGATGTCAGACACAGAATGAATAAAAACCAGTAATTCAGCTATTGGTTTTATTTTTTATATTTTGCGCCGTTCACTGTGTGGTAAAAGTGATAAGACCGATTTGTCCGTCGGGTCAGTACGATGACAGCGATAACAGATTACAGATAAGTGCCCATGATGCAGAAATGCTGCGGATTTTACATGCATTTTTCCTGCCCGGTAGAAGTGTCTGTCAAGCGTTTGTGCATGCATTTTCGCATGCGGGTTATCAAGCGCTTTTCCAAGCGATTTTAGCATCGCTAAACTTGGTCACACTATATAAATCCATGCAACCGGCATGGATATATATAGTGTGACCAAGTTAATAGTTAAAAAAAGAATAAAAAAGGTAAAAAATAAAAAACCCATTATACTCACCTTCTGATGGCCCGCGGTCTTCTTTCCGGTGCGTCCTTGCTCCCCGGTGGCTCGCGGTGGTGTAAAAGGATCTTACATGACGTCATTTAGTCGTGCTGACATCGGCGGTCGAGTGAAGTGTCACATGACTAAATGACGTCATGGAAGGCCCTTTTACACCATTGGGAGCCACCAGGGAGCCAGGACGCACTGTACAGGAGACCGGGGGCCATCAGAAGGTGAGTATAATGTGTTTTTTTTTTTTTATTTTAAATTCTTTTTTTTTTACAGGTACTATGGTACATGTGTCTGGATGAGAGTCTCCTCTTCTCCAGACCCGGGTACCATCCGCACACTTAATCGCAGAATATCCGCATGTGCACATGTAGTCATGCGGATATTAAGCGATTCAATGCACGTCAATGGCGGCGAAAACACTGCGTTTCCGCAAAGATAATGGACATGCTGCGGATTTTTCCACAATGATAATCCGCAGCGGAAATTTCCGCAGCATGTGCACAGCACATGCGGATTATCATTGGGGACCATGGGGCATGTATTACCAAGCGTTTAAGCGTTTTCTCTGCGGAAATTCCGTGTCAAAAACGCTTGAAAAACGCATAATGGGCACACAGCCTTATATTGTTTTTTTATGTTTTGCTATTTTTACAGACTAAAAACAATGTTTTACAAAAATGAATTTGTTTTTGCATCGCCATATTCTGTGAGCTGTAACTTTTATTTTTTTTGCCGAATGAGCCATATTAGGGCTTGTTTTTTGCGGGACAGTTTGATGTTTTAATTTACACCATTTTTTTTTTACATATGACTTTTTGATTGCTTTTTATTCACTTTGTGAGTCAGTATGATGAAAAAGTGACATTTTTGGCGTTTTTATTAGTTTTTTATACTGACACTCACAGGATTTGCCGCTTCGGGGAGACACTATTCCCGATTTCAGTTATAAAACGGCTTTGAGGGAATAAAGCCCCTTAACGACCTCCGTTTTAATATGCATCAGCGATCGTTAAGGGGTTAAATGAAAAGTGTTTTGTTTGGAGTCCGCAAACTACTGCATTACAGCATTAGAAAACCTCATACCATCTGTGAAACACGGAGGTGGTAATTTCATGGTTTACAAATGATTTGCTGCATCTGGATCACGGCAGCTTGCCATTACTGATAGAACAATTCTGAATTAAACAAGAAAATTTTAAAAGAAAAATGTCAGGACATTCGTCAATGAACTGAATTTCAAGAGAACTTGGATCATGCAGCAAGACAACGAACCAAAGCACATGAGTCGTTGAACAAAAAAATGGTTAAAAAAAGAATAAAAGTTTAAAGTTTTGGAATGGCCAAGCCAAAGTCGTGACCTTAGTCCTATAGAAAATTTGTGGAAGGACCTGAAGCAGACCATTCACTGGAGAAAACCCACAAAAATAGAGCTGAAGCGGTCTTGTAGGTAGGAATACACTACCGTTCAAAAGTTTGGGGTCACCCAGACAATTTTGTGTTTTTCATGAAACCTCATACTTTTATTTATCAAATGAGTTGCAAAATGAATAGAAAATATAGTCCAGACATTGACAAGGTTAGAAATAATGATTTTTATTAGAATAATTTTCTCCTTCAAACTTTGCTTTCGTTAAAGAATGCTCCTTTGCAGCAATTCCAGCATTGCAGACCTTTGGCATTCTAGCTGTTAATTTGCTGAGGTAATCTTGAGAAATTTCCCTCCATGCTTCCTGAAGCCCCTCCCACAAGTTGGATGGGCTTGATGGGCACTTTTTTCGTACAATACGGTCAAGCTGCTCCCACAACAGCTCAATGGGGTTGAGATCTGGTGACTGCGCTGGCCACTCCATTACAGATAGAATACCAGCTGCCTGCTTCTTCCCTAAATAGTTCATGTATAATTTGGAGGTGTGCTTTGGGTCATTGTCCTGTTGTAGGATGAAATTGGCTCCAATCAAGCGCTGTCCACAGGGTATGGCATGGCGTTATAAAATGGAGTGATAGCCTTCCTTATTCAAAATTCCATTTACCTTGTACAAATCTCCCACTTTACTAGCACCAAAGCAACCCTGAAGCCCTGCTATGTGTAGCACAAGCGATCAGACAATCTGACAGTATTTCTGTGCTCAGAAACTCCTAATCTATCAAAATATAAAAAGAATTAATCCGATTGGTAAACGGCATAACAAGAAAAAAAAATCAAAACGCCAGAATTACGTTTTTTTTGCTGCTACAACATTGCAATAAAATGCAATAACGGGCGATCAAAATTTCATATCTAGTCCAAAATGGTATCAATAAAAACATCAGCTCGGCGCACAAAAAACAAGCTCTCACCCAGTCCCAGATCTCTAAAAATGGAGATACTATGGGTCTCGGAAAATGGCGCCATTTTTTTTTTATTACAAAATTTTTAATTTTTTTTCACTGCATAAATAAAAAAAGAACCTATACATGTTTGGTATCTGCAAACTCGTAATGACCTGGAAAATAATTATGGCAGGTCGGTTTTAGCATTTAGTGAACATGGTATGAAAAAAAAAAAACACAATTGTGTTTTTACACTTTTTTGCAATTTCACCACACTTGGAATTTTTTTCCCCATTTTCCAGTACACTATATGGTAAAATCAATGGTGTTGTTCCAAACTACAACTCATCCCGCAAAAAACAAGCCCTCACATGGCTATATTGGTGGAAAAATAAAAAAAGTTATGGCTGTGGGAAGAAGGGGAGCAAAAAACAAAAAAGGAAAATCCCAAGGTCGTGAAGGGTTTAAAGAACTCTGAGGGAAAAGGCACCAGGAGGATTGTCTGGAGAGATAGGTGATTTATTTTTTATCTTATTTTTATTAATAAAGTCATGGAAAGCACGATTGGGGTGAGAGACAGATCATACCATTATAATTAATTGGGGGGTGAGAGGACATGTAGTTTTAATGAATTGGGGGGAGAGGACATTTAATTATAACGAATTGGAAAGAAGAAGCGTAATTGTAGGGGGGGGGCGACACAGGACAGGGTTTTGCAATGAATTGGGGGGGAGGCACAGCGGCTAATTTAAATTTTTATTGGGCAGGGAAAAAATGGCTAGTTCTAGTTAATGGGGGGGGGGGGGGCACAGTGCTGGCTTATCAGTTTACATAAGGGAAAGAATCTGACACTATGCACACCACTCTGCTTCCTTTCCTCTCCAAAAATGCAAATATGCACCAGAGCACCTGTGTGTTCATCCCATGAACCCCCCACCCCCTATTGTCATGTGACATGTCACATAATAAATCAGGTGACTGAAGGGGCCACATAGAACTGCACAAGGCGCTGATTACTTTTAATCTGTCATTGCTCAGAACTAATTCAAAATGACACCAGATACTTAAAGCAGAGGTTGAAATTCTTTCGACATTCACATACATGCAATATTGGACCATTTTCCTCAATGAAAAAATCATAAAGTTTAATATTTTTGAGCCTTTTGTTTAATTTGGTTCTTTTTATCTGCTTTTGGAACTTGTGTGAAAATATGATGTATTTTGAGGTCAAATTTATGGGAAAAAATTGAAAATTTTCAAGGGTTCACAAACTTTCAGGCACCATTAAATATATTTTACCATATAAACATGCCATATGTATTATTTTCACTTGATACAATGGAATGGAAAGTCAATGAAAATGAAATAAAGGGCACACATATAGTATCCAGAGGAAAACATTGACGTTCCTAGACTGCAGTGTTAAAGGGAGCCTTCTACCATGAAAATACAATCTAATCATGTTATAGGACAGGCGGAGAGGAGTAGATTGATATATACGGTAGTTTTGTTAGAAAAGCTTCAGTACAACCTGTGTTTTTATCATTTAAACCTCTGCTTTTCTGGGATTTTCAGTCCAGTGGGCGGACTGACCGGACGGAAAATCCCAGAATGATAAAAACACAGGTTATTCTGAATCATTACTCACAAAACTATATATCCATCTGCTCCGCTCCCCCTGCTCTATAACATGATGCCTGCAGATTGCACTGCACTTTCATGCCGAGAGGTTCCCTTTAAAGCTGTGAAAGGCCTATTATCTGAAAGGTGATGTGCCATTTTAAATACTGGTGCCATTTATAGGACAGAAAAATCTTTTGGAGCTCATAAGGCATCTAGGCTCTTTTGCCTATAGCTATGTTCCTGGTTGCATGCTTATTTTTATTTTCTTTCAGGATGTAAGATATTCAAGCTTTCATTGACTCCTCGGGCTGATTGACATCACTTTAAGACCATGTTTGTCGTCAAGAATGGCTTCTGTCTATAAAATGGCAGAGTCTTCCCAGCTCAAGAACATAAGAGTAGGAGTTACATTCAGTGCACGTAAGGAGCTGCCAGCCAGCCACGCTGAGAAATGTCCATCTTCCGTATAGATATTATTGGTAATAGCAGAGTGATGCTTGTGCTTTGGTTTCTGCTTCTTTGAACTTTCTATATATCTGTCCACTCGTTCACCGGGCTTGTGTTTCAGAGTGTGAAGCATCAAGCACCTCTGCGATAAGCGGCTTTTCTCAGAGTATAATTGCAGCTGCAATCTGGTTACTGCAGTGTTCAGATAAAGAGAACATTGGGAACAATTGGAGGAAGCAGCGTCCTGTGTGCACCGACATTATCAGTGCAGTAAAACCTGGGGACATTTGGATCTACAGCTGTAGGAAAGCGGATTAGGTCTTTCCAACCAAAGTCAGAAGATTGCTACCAATTACTTACTAAATAATGGCCATCAGGTATTATTATCATCACTCAGCTTATCTTTTTTTTTCCCAATGGCATAAGGAAATATTAGAACAAAAACTACTGTAAATTGAGTCAGACAAATTTACCTTATTTAAGGGCATCTTCACCAGTACCATATGCGAGTTTCAAGATCTGTGCTTGCTATTTCCAGTAGGGAAAAAAGAAAATCTACCCTGATCCTAGTAAACGACAAGTCCCCCCCGCCCCCCCAAAAAAAGGGTAGGTGGCAGCTTATTGCTGTAATACAGAGGGCAGGTCATAGGGCAAATCAGCTTCCTTATGCTCATAAATAGCAGACATGCCATATACAGTGCTGACCAATATGTCTTTATTACGTTCAGTGATTGTCTGCAGCGCTCATATACCTCTCCAAACAGTAGTAAGTACAGAGATCAGCGAAGTGTTGAAAATTAAGTAATGTACTTGGTGTTTATTAAAAGCATGTTAATTTTTTTTCAGAGTCTGGGCAAATGCATTTATGCATTTCAAATTACATTATTTTATTTTCATCCGGGCATCATCATTTAACAACACTCAGAAATAACTTTAACAGCTCCTTGTGTCTGGAGATGCTCATTAGCTTCTGTGAGGAGCATTTCCTAGGCATGCTCTGTGATCTGTGCAGGGGTCATTGTCCTGGGAGGTGGAGGATGTGGTGAGCTGTGGCATCACCTTTTGTGAATGGTGGCTCTAGTGTTATCTATATACAGTACAGACCTAAAGTTTGGACACACCTTCTCATTTAAATATTTTTCTGTATTTTCATGACTTTGAAAATTGTACATTCACACTGAAGGCATCAAAACTATGAATTAACACATGTGGAATTATATACTTAACAAAAAAGTGTGAAACAACTGAAAATATGTCTTATATTCTAGGTTCTTCAAAGTAGCCACCTTTTGCTTTGATGACTGCTTTGCACACTCTTGGCATTCTCTTGATGAGCTTCAAGAGTTAGTCACCGGAAATGGTTTTCACTTCACAGGTGTGCCCTGTCAGGTTTAATAAGTGGGATTTCTTGCCTTATAAATGGGGTTGGGACCATCAGTTGTGTTGTGCAGAAGTCAGGTGGATACACAGCTGATAGTCCTACTGAATAGACTGTTAGAATTTGTACTATGGCAAGAAAAAGCAGCTAAGTAAAGAAAAACGAGTGGTCATCATTACTTTAAGAAATGAAGGTCAGTCAGTCCGAAAAATTGGGAAAACTTTGAAAGTGTCCCCAAGTGCAGTTGCAAAAACCATCAAGCGCTACAAAGAAACTGGCTCACATGAGGACCGCCCCAGGAAAGGAAGACCAAGAGTCACCTCTGCTTCTGAGGATAAGTTTATCCGAGTCACCAGCCTCACAAATCGCAGGTTAACAAGCAGCTCAGATTAGAGACCAGGTCAATGCCACACAGAGTTCTAGCAGCAGACACAACTCGACAACAACTGTTAAGAGGAGACTTTGTGCAGCAGGCCTTCATGGTAAAATAGCTGCTAGGAAACCACTGCTAAGGACAGGCAACAAGCAGAAGAGACTTGTTTGGGCTAAAGAACACAATTAATGGACATTAGACCAGTGGAAATCTGTGCTTTGGTCTGATGAGTCCAAATTTGAGATCTTTGGTTTCAACCACCGTGTCTTTGTGCGACGCAGAAAAGGTGAACGGATGGACTCTACATGCCTGGTTCCCACCGTGAAGCATGGAGGAGGAGGTGTGATGGTGTGGGGGTGGTTTGCTGGTGTCACTGTTGGGGATTTATTCAAAATTGAAGGCATACTGAACCAGCATGGCTACCATAGCATCTTGCAGCGGCATGCTATTCCATCCGGTTTGCGTTTAGTTGGACCATCATTTATTTTTCAACAGGACAATGACCCCAAACACACCTCCAGGCTGTGTAAGGGCTATTTGACCAAGAAGGAGAGTGATGAGGTGCTACGCCAGATGACCTGGCCTCCACAGTCACCAGACCTGAACCAAATTAAGATGGTTTGGGGTGAGCTGGACCGCAGAGTGAAGGCAAAAGGGCCAACAAGTGCTAAGCATCTCTGGGAACTCCTTCAAGAATGTTGGAAAACCATTTCCAGTGACTACCTCTTGAAGCTCATCAAGAGAATGCCAAGAGTGTGCAAAGCAGTCATCAAAGCAAAAGGTGGCTACTTTGAAGAACCTAGAATATAAGACATATTTTCAGTTGTTTCACACTTTTTTGTTAAGTATATAATTCCACATGTGTTAATTCATAGTTTTGATGCCTTCAGTGTGAATGTGCAATTTTCAAAGTCATGAAAATACAGAAAAATCTTTAAATGAGAAGGTGTGTCCAAACTTTTGGTCTGTACTGTAGATGTATCATAGTTTATACATTGCAATTGAGCCTGTGAGAATAATGAGATGACTACTGAAAAAATGATCGCTATTTACAGGAAGTAAGAGTCCAATATTAGGGTCATTGGCCAAAGTGAAAACAGCAAGATTTCCCCAAAAAATTTTTTGAAAGATAGATACAGAGGACAAGAAAAATAAAAAGGAAAATCACCAAACATATTTAGAATTAAAAGTTTTTAACAGTAGGTCATCATCTGAGGACACAATCCCATTAAGACCTAAACTAATTCCTGAAACTGATAGACACTAGATTAGTGAAATCAGGGATGTAAAACTGAAATAAACACACAGTGGGCCAAAATAAAAAACTTGGGCAAAGTCGCGGGCCAACCAGTATACAGAATAATGGGCCCGACATAGTCCTCCATACAGAATAATGGGCCCCACATAGTCCTCGATACAGAATAATCACCATACATGCCCCTGTGGAGTGAGCAAGCATGTGTAGAAACTTCAGTAGTGTAATCAATGCATAAACATGCAACATTAGTTATATATATATTATATATTTAGTAAAACATGGAACATAAGCTATACATTAGGATATAACCCGTACAAGGTGGCCCAAAAAGCTACCCTTCAGTGCAGGGATAGACAAAGTCGCTGGCCAACCTTGATATTAAAATAAAGAAAAAACCTTAATATTCAGTGGGGTCACAGAGGAGCATATCTCACAACTTTGCAGCTCTTAGACTAATTTTCCTCTTATTGAAGCCCCTAGATTGCCCTTTCATTGTCCCCATAAAGTATGATACCAACAAAAGTGCCCCCAAACACAGTATGATCCCTCCACACGTATTGTATGATGACCCTACTGTACCCCCCCTCAACTTCCCTGGCAAAGCATGGGACTCCAACACAGTATGATGCTCAACTGTGATCCCCACACAGCCCTCCACACAGTATAATGGGCCCCAAATAGTCCTCAATTCAGAATAATTGGCCTTACACAGTATAATGGGTCCCACACAGCCCTCCACACAGTATAATGGGCCCCACACAGCCCTCCACACAGTATAATGAGCCCCACATAGTCCCCCATACAGAATAATGTCCCCACATAGTCCTCCATACAGAATAATGTCCCCACATAGTCCTCCATACAGAATAATGGGCTCCACATAGTCCTCCATACAGAATAATGGGCCCCACATAGTACTCCCCCCATGCAGAATAATGGGCCCCACTTAGTCCTCCATACAGAATAATGGGCCCCACATAGTCCTTCATACAGAATAATGGCCGCACATAGTCCTCCCTCCATGCAGAATAATGGCCCCCACATAGTCCTCCATACAGAATAATGGCCCCTCTTAGTCGTCCATACAGTATAATGGGCTCTACATAGTCCTCCACACAGAATAATGGGCCCCACATAGTCCTCCATATAGAATAATGGCCCCACATAGAGGAGGTGGTTCTGGTGTCGAGGACCAAATATAATCACCCTAAGGGCCAGATATGGCCTGCGGACCAGAGTTTGACATGTATGAGTTAAATGTTTTTGGGTTGTTTTATAACACTGGCTTCAGTTGATGATACTTTTCAATGCACCTATCCAGCTCAAAATAACACAGCTACTGAAATCTGCCATGAAAACGAAGTGTAGTGCTAGCTCATATTACGACTGCAGTAAAAGTGGGCGGGATCTGTCCATGTGTGTGACATCGCTCCTCTACTCTCCTTCTGGGTGTTTGCAAAAAGGATAAGGGAGGATGAAGTTTAGAATCACAAAGCAAAGCCATTTTATTAGTGACTGGAAAATGGTACTGACATGTGGACAGCGTCACAGAGGACGGCCGGCAGTGCTGACTCTGTTAGTTGGTGCTGCTCGCTGTATCATACGCGGTGGGTTAGATGCGAGGACTGTATGACACGCTGGGATTAGATACATGGATTGTAACAAATTGGGATTAGATACAGGCGTCACGTTGCCATTCTCCGCACAATCCCTGGTTGGTAGAAGAGGCTTTAGAGAAAAGCCTTGGATCTCAGAATCAAAGGTGGATCCAGCACTCACACCCCTACCAATCCCACGATTGATGTCATATCCTATGTACATACTATGTGTCAGGATTTGCAAAACTTTTAAAATCAGCAGTGAACACAGTCGCTACATAACAGTGCCAGGAGACAGGTACAATACCTATTCTGAAAAAAAAAAAAAAAATCCTAACATTAAAAACAACAACAACAACCTACACTGTGTGAAATCCAATAACCTCTATAGAGATAGAGTCATGATGGAGATACACATGCATAATTATTTATAATCAGGAAACCATATGGTTGCGTTGCTGATAGGGTTACCTCAGCAGGAGGTCAGAGAGGAAGACGTATCCTTGGCATATTCGGAAGTCATCCAGCAGTGTCTGAGATACATCACTGGAGTCTTTTAGAAAGCAGGAGAGGCCTGCAAACATCTCCACAATTTCCAGCGGGGACAGATCATTTGACTGCTGCATGTTTTGGACACATGTGGCCAGGCATTCTTTCTCTGTAAGGAGACAGGTGACGTAAATTCAGCATTGAGGTCTAAAATAGACATGTAGCACCTATTTTAAAAAGTAACACTTAATAAATGAAGCGTGTGTCATTTCTTCTCTTGCATAGCAGGATGCTCTGGGTTCGCTGACCATGTTTTCCTCGGAGGGATGACTCATTCCCTCTAGTAAGGAAGAGTCAAGACAAAGGAATTGGTGAAACTGGCGGATATGAAGGCAGATGAAAATCTCCGTTTCATAGCTACCCTGTATATAAAAAGCTTCAATAAGAAATCTTCCAATTGTATGACAACAGGGCTGAATCATCAGTGGTTGCAGCTGGCATCTGTGTTCACTTTTCATTTAGTACTAAATTACAAGTAATATGGACTAAACACAACAAATATTTAGAATATACAGATCAAAAATATTCATAAGACACCGTATAGCAAGCAATATCTGATATTAGATCACACGATCACAAAGATTATAGATCTATTCTTACACAGTGACCAGGTTTATACAAAGACATGGACTATAGCAAAAAAAAATAAAACATCTCAAAAAAAAAACATCACAAGATTTCGTGTAAATATTCATGCGTTTGTTGTTTTTTTTATACAGCACTAGTTCATTTATTTAAAGAACGCAACGCTAAAAATTCATTATTTAATAGAAAAAAATATGCTGTCAATGGAGAGAAAGCCACTCTTAATCCCCCCCCATTCCATAAGCATTTGACTAATGCGGTCCGCACGCGCCGATATTGACAGGTTCGGCCCACTGTCTAATATGTATGGGAGACATATAAGGAACACAAAGATGAATGAGCGCTCCTCTGTATAGTAGAGCGGGCCGAAATGGCTGCCAGCCGAGCAAACCATTGTTCGACCAACAGCCACCTAATGGCTATGGTGGTCATTAAACAACTCTGAAGGTGATTTATGTCCCTGGAGAATAATATCTGGTGTTTGAATTTAAGTTGCCTGATCCTTTTTCCCAACGTCATCTGTCAGGTGAGAGTCAGAAGGCTATATACAAGTTCAGAAACCATATTTGAAAAAAATAATAAAAAATAATATATATTTATGATATTCCACGATGCAGTGTTAAGTGACCGCCAACATGTTTGCCGGTCGGCAATTCTTTAACAACCTGTTTATAGGCAGACCCGGCATTAGATGCACACTGAAAAATCAGTATTTGATCGTTCAGTGCGCAATGGGATGCCAGTGCAAGTCCCGTTTACACAGGATGATATGCTGCCAAGAATGATGATCTTCTGGGCAAAGCCAAAAGTTATTATACTCTCGACGAATGAGCGTCAAGTGATTGGCAGCCTGTTTATAGACTGAAGGATTATTGTTATATGAGCCTTCCAACACTCGTCCATGATAATCGTGCAGTGTAAATGGACCTCAAGTCTCAGCCTACTAAGAATAATGAAGTGACCACATCCAGTTTCACCGCATGGGTTACAAGAGAATGCTTTCTGGAAAATAGCATAATTTAAAGATGTAAAAAATGCAATACTACTTAAATGTATGGGAATAAACAGCCACTAATATAAAATAATTAAATTATGTCATTTCCCTAAGGTAGTGTACATTACAACATAGAAGATTCTGTTAATTACCATGTATATATTTCACTACATTTAAGCTAAGTCCATGTCGAGAAATAGTCATCAAGACTTCACCAGCACTTTTTCTCCATGGAAGGTTGTAGGGGGGGCACCAGGATGTTATTGCACTGAAGAGGAGCTGAAGATCATCTTTTTGCGCTAGCTCTTCTGCTGGAGATACATAGCTACACAACTTCACTAAAATCTGGAAAAGAGAAGAACAAATGCTAAGTCCAAGAGGAAAAAAGTACACAATACAGGTACCATGTGGCAACAAACAAATGCTGTACCCATATCAACTACCGAACAGAAATAAAGTGCAATGAAAATGGAACATTCATAGATAAATTATAACTATGGTTAATAGGAACATGTAAATTGGGCCTGCACCTAATGTTGGTCATTACAGGTATTACAATCGAATAGATTTTTAAAATTGTTACTCATAAACGACACTTGTAGTGATCTTGACAGTAAGTATTGTGACATATCAGATTAGCAATCTCTCATAAATACAGTGCTCAGCATAAAGGAGTACAACCCCTTGAAAAGTAAGATTTTATTAATATCTCACTGAGAATGAGAACAATTTCCAAAATTATGACGAGACTGAGTTTCTTAGAATATTTTTTAAACCCAAAACATAAAAGTTAGGTTAATAATATAACTTTCATTACAAAATCTTCAGTTTTATTCAAATTAGCTAAGGTCTCCTGATCTGAACCCAATCGAACACCTATGGGGAATTCTGGAGAGACAAGTTGAGCATCACTGTCCATCCAGCACCCAGGCTGTAAAAGAGGTCGTTCTTGAAGAATGGAAAAAGATAGGTGCTGCAATATGTCGCCAACTTGTTTATTCCATGCCTAGAAGACTTTGTCCTGTCCTTAAAAATCATGGAGGTCATACAAAATAATAGCTGTAGTAATTTTTGATGAGGGGTGTATTCATTTTCACATCAACTAACTCACACTAATGTGAGTAAAACTAATAATTTTGTACTGAAAGTTATATTATTAATAGTGTTGAGGGTTATGTTCTGTTAACCCTTTCGCAGAGTATGCTCGGCCCGAGCACCGAGTATTTATAGCTGCTCCGTGATATGCTTGAATCCCTCCAGTGTGCATGATTTGCGACTGTTTGACAGTTTTATTACATGGGAGGAATGTCTATTTCTTACACATTCCTCACATGTAATAAAGCTGCCAAACAGTTGCAAATCATGCACACCGGAGTGATTCAAGCACATCACCGAGCAGCTATAAATACTCGGAGCTCGGCCCGAGCGTACTCGGACAGAACATACTCGCTCAACACTAATTATTAACCTTAATTTCATGTTATGGATCAAACAATATTTAAAAATTTCTATGAAACTCAGGTTTGTTAAATCTTTGGAAATTGTTCTTGTACTCCGTAAGATATTGACTAAAATGTTACTTTTCGAAGGGGAGATATATATATATATATATGTGTGTATATATATATAGAAGCAGCTCTCTAATCTGAGCTGCTGTTAACCTGCGATTTCTGAGGCTGGTGACTCGGATAAACTTATCCTCAGGAGCAGAGGTGACTCTTGGTCTTCCTTTCCTGGGGCGGTCCTCATGTGAGCCAGTTTCTTTGTAGCGCTTGATGGTTTTTGCAGCTGCACTTGGGGACACTTTCAAAGTTTGCCCAATTTTTCGGACTGACTGACCTTCATTTCTTAAAGTAATGATGGCCACTCGTTTTTCTTTACTTGGCTACTTTTTTCTTGCCATAATACAAATTCTAACAGTCTATTCAGTAGGACTATCAGCTGTGTATCCACCTGACTTCTGCACAACACAACTGATGGTCCCAACCCCATAAATAAGCCAAGAAATCCCATTTATTAAACCTGCCAGGGCACACCTGTGAAGTGAAAACCATTTCCAGTGACTACCTCTTGAAGCTCATCAAGAGAATGCCAAGAGTGTGCAAAGCAGTCAAAGCAAAAGGTGGCTACTTTGAAGAACCTAGAATATAAGACATAATTTCAGTTGTTTCACACTTTTTTGTTAAGTATATAATTCCACATGTGTTAATTCATAGTTTTGATGCCTTCAGTGTGAATGTACAATTTTCAAAGTTATGAAAATACAGAAAAATCTTTAAATGAAAAGGTGTCCAAACTTTTGGTCAGTATTGTATGTGATTACACTGCTCAAAAACTGGATTTGGAGTCATCCCCAAAATTAAAGTGGAAAAACACACTACAGGCTGATGCAACTTTGATGTAATGTCCTTAAAACAAGTCAAAATGAGGCTCAGTATTGTGTGTGGCCTCCACGTGCCTGTATGACCTCCCTACAACGCCTGGGCATGCTCCTGATGAGGTTGTGGATGGTTTCCTGTGGGATCTCCTCCCAGACCTGGACTAAAGCATCCGCCAACTCCTGGACAGTCTGTGGTGCAACGTGACGTTGGTGGATGGAGCGAGACATGATGTCCCAGATGTGCTCAATCGGATTCAGGTCTGGGGAACGGGCGGGCCAGTCCATAGCTTCAATGCCTTCATCTTGCAGGAACTGCTGACACACTCCAGCAACAGTCGGTCTGGTATTGTCCTGCATTAGGAGGAACCCAGGGCCAACTGCACCAGCATATGGTCTCACAAAGGGTATGAGGATCTCATCTCGGTACCTAATGGCAGTCAGGCTACCTCTGGCGAGCACATGGAGGGCTGTGGGGCCCACTGTAACATCCCTGGCGGCGTGCTTGCATAGTGCACCCCCTCCCACTATGCAAGACCGCAATCTTACCCATCAGTCCAGCCTGCAAACCTTGCTCCAGTTCATGCTGCGTTTATGTCTCTTGTCTGACTGCTTAGGGCGGCGGCCCGGTTACTTCCTGATTCTTATAACTGCTGTGGGCGCACTCCTAATGCGTCTCCAGCCTATTGCTGTGAGTCACTGGATATTTAAACCCCCTCCACCCAGAAGGAGGTGCCTGAGCAACACAATCTATCAGTGTGCTCCTTGCCTCTGAGTTGTCAGGTCTCGTCCTGTATCTTGTCTGTTTCTGCCACCCTGGGGGCTGCATACCCAGGCCTGTTATCTCTGACTTCTAGTCTGTTTCCACCTCTGGGGGCTGTATACCCAGGCTCGTTCCTGTATCTCGTTGCAGTGTCAGTTCCTGTCTGAACTGTCTCCTAGCCGGTTACCTGTTTGTCTCTAAGTCCGTACCCTCCCTTTTCCTGCAGTGTCTGAACCTGCACCTAACTCCAACTCGTTGTCTCTGTACTTCTGTTTGTGAGTTTTGTGTCCACTTGCTACTTCATTGTAAGTACCTTGTGTGTATCTGGTTCTGTTTGTCCCTTTTCCCTTCCTCCGTATCTACCTCCTGTGTTCTAACCATCTTCCTGCATTTTCCAGTCTGTTCCATGTGAACAGAGCCCTGTCCTCTCTGCCTGCACCTGCAGCCCTGTTCTGCTCTGCTTGCTCACCGCGCCAGCGGTTTCGCTCTGCTCTGCTTGTCCACCGCTCCGGCGGTTCCTCTCTGCTCTGCCTTGTCCACCGCTCCGGCGGTTTCGCTCTGCTCTGCCTTGTCCACCGCACCTGCGGTTTCGCTCTGCTCTGCTTGCTCACCGCACCTGCGGTTTCTCTCTGCTCTGCCTTGTCCACCGCTCCGGCGGTTCCTCTCTGCTCTGCCTTGTCCACCGCTCCGGCGGTTTCGCTCTGCTCTGTCTTGTCCTCCGGCGGTTTTGCTTTACTCTGCTTATCTACCGCATCTGCGGCTCTGTTCCTGTCTCCCAGTCAGTACTGGACACTATCCAGCCTGCGCTCCAAATTGCTAGTACCTCCCTGTCTGCACTCCAGCCGTGCTTGCCAGTATCTCCCTGTCTGCATACCAGCCGTGCTTGCCAGTACCCACCTGTCTGCATACCAGCCGTGCTTGCCAGTACCCACCTGTCTGCATACCAGCCGTGCTTGCCTGTACCCACCTGTCTGCATACCAGCCGTGCTTGCCTGTACCCACCTGTCTGCATACCAGCCGTGCTTACCAGTACCCACCTGTCTGTATGCCAGCCTAACCTGCCTGTTCCTGCATTCCCCGGAGTGGGTCAACAGCTGTGACCGGGGTCTGACCCGGAGTAGCACCTGGTCCCTCTGCTCGGTTCCTCCCTGGTTCACGGAGTCGACTGACCCGCCGTGCGACCTTGGTCGGATCGGGTTGATACTTAGTTACGCCCCTCCAGGCACTCCTCGGATCATGGTACAGTGGGATCACTAATCATGCTCACGCCAGTCAGTCCAGGCGCGAGAGTAACACCCTCCAAAGAAATGCCACCCCACACCATTACTGACCCACTGCCAAACTGGTCACGCTGAAGGATGTCGCAGGCAGCAGATCGCTCTCCACGGCATCTCCAGACTCTGTCACGTCTGTAACATGTGCTCAGTTTGAACCTGCTTTCATCTGTGAAGAGCACAGGGCGCCAGTGGCAACTTTGCCAATCCTGGTGTTCTGTGGCACATGCCAAGCATCCTGCAAGGTGTTGGGCTGTGAGCACAACCCCCATCTGTGGACGTCGGGCCCTCATACCACCCTAATGGAGTCTGTTTCTAACCGTTTGTGCAGACACATGCACATTTGTGGCCTGCTGGAGGTAATTTTGCAGGGCTCTGGCAGTGCTCCTCCTGTTCCTCCTTGCACAAAGGCGGAGGTAGCGGTCCTGGGTTGTTGCCCTCCTACGGCCACCTCCACATCTCCTGGTGTACTGGCCTGTCTCTTGGTAGCGCCTCCAGCCTCTGGACACTATGCTGACAGACACAGCAAACCTTCTTGCCACAGCTCACATTGATGTGCCATCCAAGATGAGCTGCACTACCTGAGCAACTTCTGTGGGTTGTAGAGTCAGTCTCATGCTACCACGAGTGTGAAAGCACAACCAACATTCACAAGTGACCAAAACATCAGCCAGAAAGCATTGGTACTGAGCTGTGGTCTGTGGTCCCCACCTGCAGAAACACTCCTTTATTGAGGGTGTCTTGATAATTGCGAATAATTTCCATCTATTGTCTATTCCATTTGCACAACAGCATGTGAAATTGATTGTCAATCAGTGTTGCTTCCTAAGTGGACAGTTTGATTTCACAGAAGTTTGATTTACTTGGAGTTATATTCTGTTGTTTAAGTGTTCCCTTTATTTTTTTGAGCAGTGTGTATATATATATATATATATATATATATATATATATATATATATATATATGTGTGTGTGTATATGTATGTATGTATGTATGCATGTATCTCGCTTGGAACCAAAACAAATAAAAGTCCAGTAGATGAACCCTTATTTCGGCATTTTTCTTAAAATCTTTTCATTCCTCAACAATCCTTAAAAGAACATCATTCCTTTTCGGACCAGGTATGTACATACAGTGGGCACTTATGGCAGTGTAGAGGACACAGCTGTCTAGGAACAGACTACGCGTTTCAACCATATAGGTCTTCTTCTTGCGACCTAGACACACAAATTTATATATACACACACACGCACCAGTATATATATTAATCAACATAACCCCCATCTTCCTCTTATAAAAATAAAGACATTATAAAATTTATATATTACACACACACACACACACACACACACACACACAACACACACACAGTTTTATTTATCATGAACACAAATATAACAGAGTAATACCAGAGGCTCTCCACAACTTAGAATGCTATGATATATTGATAGGACACATTATACCTGTCATGGTTGTGTCGCCACGAAGATCGTCACGATTGCACAGCCTGACTTCTCGCAGCTGAGTTTTTGGTGCTTTGTGCTTTTCGGCAGTGAGGGAGTTAACTCTCTCTCTCTCTGTGCTAGAAAAGGTCCAGCCTCGCCCAGCTGCAATCAATTCTGCTGTAGTGAGATTCCTTCATATGTCTGCTGCTCTGTTAGGGAAGTGTCGGTGAAAGCATTTCATGCAGACTAACAGAGCGGATCGTGGTATTTGGAGTTTCAGAGATAAGTGTATTTGGAGTGTTTTTTCCCTTCCTCGCTTTATCATTTATCTCCTTTCCCATTGGTGTTCCCTCTGTTGTAGTTGTGTAGTTTTTGTATGCAAGGTGGTTTTGGTTTTACCCTTGTACTGTCTCGTTCGTCTAAGTACTGAGTGTTGGCATATTATTACCTGTCCCCTTTTGTTGTGATCGGGGTCCTTCTCAGGACTAGATTACTTAGGTGCAGGGATCCTCAGGAGGTAGGGGATACGCTGGCGGCCTGGACCTCTGTACCTTTAACAGTACCTCCAGGTAGAGGGATTAGTCAGGGCCCCAGCTCAGGGTCAGCTTAGGCCCCCTACCTCCAGTACACAGAGACAGCGTGACAATACCATATCACACCACAAGCCAAAAGTGCCATGATCTTCAGATCATCATCATCTGAAGTACCGGTTTCCAGCAGTTCTTTAGTGGTGACTTGTGATCCACACCAGAAAGTGTTTCATATGTCGACACATCACCAGTTAAAAGTGGACCTGCTGAGACCCGGGACTGGAACAAATATCTGAAGAGTGAAGCACTTTGTATATTAGTAAGTTGTATAACTCAAGGTTTTAAACCCATTTGAGAATATATCACTTCTGGGAAAAAGTAAAAAAAAAAAAAAAAAAGGGACTGTATATGAAATTATAGACTTCTCTCAAACATACCGCAGGTGAAACAAGTATTGAACTTGTCACCATGTTTCTAAGTAAATATATTTCTGAAGGTGCTATTGATATGAAATTCTCACCAGTTGTTGGTAACAACCCATCCAATCCACACAAGCAAAGAAATCAAACCATAGATGTCCATAAATGAAGTTATGTGTAATAATGAGAAATGACACAGGGAAAAAGTATTGAACACGCTTACTGAAATCTACACAATACTTTGTACAAAAGCCTTTACTGGTGATGACAGCTTCAAGACGCCTCCTGTATAGAGAAACTAGTCGAATGCATTGCTCAGGTGTGATTTTGGCCCTTTCTTCCACACAAACACGCCATAATTTTTCTATTGGATTCACGTCAGGTGATTGTCTGGGCCATCTTGCCGCTTTATTTTCTTTCTCTGAAACCAATTGAGAGTTTCCTTGGCCGTGTGTTTGGGATCAATGTCTTGCTGAAATGTCTACCCTCATTTCATCTTGATCATCCTGGTTGATGGCAATTTTTATCAAGAATGCCTTGGTACATATGTCCATTCATCCTTCCTTCAATTACGAAGTTTTCCAGTGCCATATGCTAAAAAACAGCCCCACACAATGATGATCCCACCTCCAAACTTCACTGTTGGTATGGAGATGTTGGGGTGATATGCAGCATCTTTTGACCTCTAAACATGGTATGTATTATGGCATCCAAAGAGTTCAATTTTGGTCTTATCTGACCAGACTATATTCTTCCAGCATTTCACAGGCTAGTCTTAATGTTTTTGAGCAAACTTTAAATGCACTTGAACATGCTTTTTATTCAGCAATGGAGTCTTGCATGGGAGCATGCATACAGGCCATGGAGGTTGAGTGCATTACTTATAGTTTTCTTTAAAACAATTGTACCTGCTGATTCCAGGTTTTTCTGTAGCTCTCAACAGGTGGTCCTTTGCTCTTGGACAACTCTTCTGATATTTCTTTTCACCTCGCTGTCTGAGATCTTGCAAGGAGCATCTGGTCTTGGTCAGTTTATGGTGAAATGATGGTTTTTCCTCACTTCATGATTATGGCTCCAACAGTGCTCACTGGAACCTTCAGTAGTTTAGAAATTCTTCTGTAACCAATGCCATCAGTATGTTTTGCAACAATAAGGCTGCAAAGGTCTTGAAACAGCTCAATGACTTTACCCAACATGAGAGGTTTCTTGTGTGGCACTTTTTTATAGGCCATCAATTCAACCAGCTGATATTTTTCACTAAGTGGCAGGATTGCTTTCTAATTACTGATAGATTTCAGCTGGTGTCATGACTTTATATATGGCTTTTTTCACCACTCTTCTTGTGTTCAATACTTTTTCCCTGTGTTATTTCTGAGAACTTAATTTATGGACTTCTACGGTCTTCTTTCTTCGCCTGTGTGAATTGGAAGGGTTGTTACAGAAATCTGGTGAGAATTTCATGTCAATAGAACCTTTAGAAATATATTTACTTAGAAAATTGGTGATGCGTTCAATACTTATTTCACCTGCTGCATGTCATTAGTAAATTGATTGATTTCCCACAGTATTACCAGGGCACAGGTTTTTCTTTCACTTTAACCAAACTGAGCGACATTGGTCTATATAGAGAATGGGAGAACCCATTTACCCATTTTTTTCAAAAATTTGCAAAAGGTAAAGTGCAAACACTGTGAATTAATCAATGTATCTTCCCCCTTCCTCTCCAAGCTGCAAATTAATGAAATGCAAATCAGAGGAAAAAAAATCCTCACCTCAAGTCAGGAGCTAGAACTTAAATAACAGTATTCTATGTTTAGTAATCAGCAACATAATAGAATGTCACTGCGTATTTTACAGCCTAATGGATAGAGATACTGTACTCTAAAACTGTTAAATAACTTGAGGGAGACACTGCTGCTTGTACAGGGTTAATTAACTAGAGAAGAACATTGCTACTTGTAAAGGATTAATTATAGGGTTATTCTTAAAACTCTTTAATGGTTAAAATTGCAAAGTTATTATAAAAAAGCTATTTTTCAATTTGCTTCATTTTAAAAACGCTCTTTGTTCTCAAGAAAAAGAGGATTTAAAATGTATTCCTGCATTTAGACTGGGTTACCAGCGACCTGTGGAGTCCATCAGCATTTGCCGGTCTCCTAGGCAAGGAGCTTAGCGCTTTCAAGCATTCTCCAATAGAGAGTGTAAGGTCTAGTCTGAAGCTATCCGGATCCGGTCAGCTTCAATGCCCATGCGCTCCTCGATGTTGCTGAGGAGATACTACAGAGGCAAAACTGCTGCTGATTGCAGCATTAGAGGGTGCACAGTTTGGGCCAGCAGTAGAGCCATGCCAATCGTACTGGAGCACAAACAGGAAGAGCAGTGCGCTATAGATTGTGAACTTGAGAAGGACATTGCTGCTTGTAAAGGGTTGTTAGGAGTTTTAAATTAAACACACATAGATAGCTCTCAGCAGCTACAATGAAGAGTATTACCCTATTACTTCTGTGTGTACTTTTTCTAGCCTCCTCAGCTTAACGCTTTATAATCTACACGACTCAATTTTACACTCCCACATATATAACTACATCTTGCATGAAATAAGACAGCAGCATAAAATTCCCTGTATTTACAGGCTGACCATAAACTCCCCCACACAGTGGTTTTTCACAGCACTTAAGCAGGAAGTCTCACATAGTTGTCAAAACAGTGAGGCAGACTTGAGTCTCCTTCTATTAAAGCGTCAGAGCTTAATTCACCAAATGTAATAATTCTTTTACTTTTGTCTGAATTTTTTTTTTGAATTTGGTCGGTTTTTACTACCAGAAGGTGATAGAAACAACCTTTGACAAGTGATTGAACCCTTTATTTTGATGATCGTTGGGTTCTGGCAATTGAAGCCCTACTGAATAGAAATTGTTGGCATGTGCAAAGTAATATGCTTTTACTTTGAAGTCTTAGGAAACCACTTAAAACTTGACATTTTATTTAATTCAATATGTATTCTAAATGAACTATCTTTGCTCAACCTATAAATAGCAGAAGCAATGGACAGCCTCAAGAACCATTTTGAAGGACTGTATAAAAGTTGTTTAAAGTGCATCAGCCTTGTATTACAACTATGATTGCCTTTAATTTGGAAGAAAAAAAATAATTATCAGGAAAAGTTTAGGCAAGAAGAGATTACATGGAAAACCAATATGGAGAGGGGCTTACCTAGTCACAAATCTTGATGGAAAAGAAAACTAATTTTCCATTTTGATCATCGCAGTTTCCGGTCTCTTACTACATCAATAATCTATTGCAATGTTCCCCAACTCCGGTCCTAAAGAGCCACCAACCGATTAGGTTTTCAGGATTTCCTTAGTATTGCACAGCTGATGGAATTATTACCTGTGCAATACTAAGGAAATCCTGAATACATGATCTGTTGGTGGGTCGAGGACTGGAGTTGGGAAACACTAATCTATTGCTATAATTTAACAGTATTAGGAAATTCTCATTGAATGCCTTATGCAAATCTCTGTCTTACTTATATCATACCTTGTTTTGCTCCTTTTCTTTTTCTCAGGTCTTCCTCTGTTGAAGATGTAGTTTGCAATTGCTTTTCACTCTATTATACAAGGTGATTTACTCGCTACTTTACCCGGAAACGTTGCTCTAACTTCTAAAAGAGACTATCTACCATACTGAAATTTGGACTGTACCTAGGTTCATGAGAAACTGATTATTTAAAGCAGGTGTTGAGAATGTCTACCATTCTCATCCAAGCATACGGCATTCCATATTGTTAAATGTATTCCGCTGGACGTCTGGGGTTATAGCCTGAATTTCTCGCTGTATGTTCTCTCGGAAAGCCTGTCATGTTACTGTACATCTAACTCTTCAAATGGCCCCAAAGGGAAAAAATCCGGCAATTACGAATTCTTTTTTCTTGATCAGGCCCTTTCAATTCCTGAACGAGAGTGACTCTGTATGGGCGAACACGACCTTTCTTGGCCGCTCGTTGACATATGGAACACGACATGCCCGTCTCTTGGTAAAGCCTGTACAAGGATTTACGTGGAGATGCCAGAAGTCGCTGTTCCACATCTTGAATTGTTTCGGACGTCCATTTGTCAACAAATGAAGAAGGAATTCAGCAGGAGTGAAATGCAAGCACCACAAGAACTAACACCACACAGAAAGGCGAGCAGCAAGTTAATCTCGTAGTGGAGACAAACGAAGGGGCGACCACTCAGCGCGAAGATGTTTCTCATGGCTGTTGCTGAGGTTCATTGCACTCTCACTTCCCATGAACCAAAGTATGTACAGTCCGAATTACAGTACGGTCGACAGTCTCTTTCAGAAGTTACAGTGATTTTTCCTGGTAAAGTAGTGAGTGAATCACTCGGTAGCATTTTTGAACATATTTTTATTTTCTTATAGCATAAAGGAAAGCTATAACTTTCCGCCATGGTGACGTATATTCATTTGAAGTTACAGGCTCAAAGTCTTAGGCTGCACTACTGAACTATTGTGATGCCCCCTTCTAATTTCTATCCAGTGCACCGTTGACTCAGCTATGGAATGAAATCTATGAGGGAAAACAGTCAAAGCTTTTGCGCCAGAAAACTGGCATAAAACGCTTTGAAAAGTCGCTAAATTTTTGTGCAAAAATCTTGCAACTTTTGGCAGTTTGAAGCAGCTTCAAGAAAATGGAAGGAGTTTGGGAGCAGCTGGGGCTGGCCGGGATATGACTACGCCTGCCTATCCAATTCACCAAATATGCCAGCACTTTCTATGCTAGAAATGCTACTCCAGCACTCGACTGGAGCAGGATTTCTGGCAAGGTGCATGGCACAGAGAAGATGTGGTGAATTCATTAAGTGACTTATTGCTATCAGAATCCTTCAGCTGCGCAGCTGGAACCAAGTGATCTCCATGCAGACAACATTTTCATGTTTGGAAAGTAAAAAAAAATGGTCTCATTTTCTTCTTCTAGGTTTCTTTTAAGTAAGTATAGAACTGTAGTGTAGTGTGCATGCCTCAATCATGGAGGCAGATTTATTAATACTCTCCTAAAATTTGACATCCAGAATGTGACAAATTTATTACAGAGGTGCACGCTGTGTAATAAATTTGTTGCATCTTGCTAGGTAGATTTTCGCTTCTGATGCCACATTAGTTGCAGTTAGTTGTGCACCAGTATATTGTGAAAAATAACCTTCTAGGGCAGTGCTGGCGAACCTATGGCACGCGTGTCAGAGGGGGCACGCAGAGCCCTCCGCAAGGGCACGCACGCCATCGCCGCAGCACTAGCACTCCTGGAACTGGACTGGCGGGTGAGTACTCGGGAGCCCGCCGACGCCAGCCCCTACTTCAGCTAGATGTGCGTTCTCTGACACACATCTAGCTGAAATATATAGCAGCGCACAAACTTGTCAGGCCCGTGCGCTGCAATGCACGCTGCTAGCAGCCGGCGTCAGCGTACAAGCGACTGGGCACATGGCAGTGACGTCATGAGCCCCCATCGCTAGGACGCTGGATTCAGCTGCCGGCTACAGGATAGGACCCAGCGTGGGAGAGAAAGGAAGGTGAGTAGGAGCGTTTATTATGTTTAATGTTTGTTTTTTTGTATGCGATGAACAGCGGCGCCAGTAGGATGGGGGGGGGGCAGCATATATACATGGAATTGGGGATGGGGAGGCAGCATATATACATGGAATGGGGGATGGGGAGGCAGCATATATACATGGATTGGGGGGGCGGAAGGTAGCATATATACATGGATTGAGGGGAGGGGAGGCAGCATATATACATGGATTGGGAGGGGGAGGCAGCATATACACATGGATTGGGGGGGCGGAAGGCAGCATATATACATGGATTGGGGGGGCGGAAGGCAGCATATATACATGGATTGAGGGGAGGGGAGACCGCATATATACATGGATTGGGGAGGAAGGCAGTATATATACATGGATTGGGGAGGAGGCAGCATATATACATGGATTGGGGAGAGGCAGCCTATATACATGGATTGGGGGGCCGGAAGGCAGCATATATACATGGATTGAGGGGGGGCAGCATATATACATGGATTGGGGGGAAGGCAGCATATAAACATGGATTGGGGGGAAGGCAGCATATATACATGGATTGAGGGGGGGAAGGAAGCATATATACATGGATTGAGGGGGTAAAGGTAGCATATATACATGGATTGGGGGGGAGGCAGCATATATACATGGATTGGGGGGGAGGCAGCATATATACATGGATTGGGGGGGAGGCAGCATATATACATGGATTGGGGGGGGAGGCAGCATATATACATGGATTGGGGGGGAGGCACCATATATACATGGATTGAGGGGAGGAAGGCAGCAAATATACTTGGATTGGGGGGGAAAGGCCGCATATATACATGGATTGAGGGGGGGAAGGCAGCATACATACATGGATTGAGGAGGGTAAAGGTAGCATATATACATGGATTGGGGGGGAGGCAGCATATATACATGGATTGGGGGGGAGGCACCATATATACATGGATTGGGGGGGAGGCACCATATATACATGGATTGGGGGGAGGAAGGCAGCATATATACATGGATTGGGGGGGAGGAAGGCAGCATACATACATGGATTGAGGAGGGTAAAGGTAGCATATATACATGGATTGGGGGGGAGGCAGCATATATACATGGATTGAGGGGAGGAAGGCAGCAAATATACTTGGATTGGGGGGGGAAAGGCCGCATATATACATGGATTGAGGGGGGGAAGGCAGCATACATACATGGATTGAGGAGGGTAAAGGTAGCATATATACATGGATTGGGGGGGAGGCAGCATATATACATGGATTGGGGGGGAGGCACCATATATACATGGATTGAGGGGAGGAAGGCAGCAAATATACTTGGATTGGGGGGGAAAGGCCGCATATATACATGGATTGAGGGGGGGGGAGGCAGCATACATACATGGATTGAGGAGGGTAAAGGTAGCATATATACTAGGATTGGGGGGGGGGCAGCATATATACATGGATTGGGGGGGAGGCACCATATATACATGGATTGGGGG
This sequence comes from Phyllobates terribilis, assembly GCF_046119375.1. Classification (NCBI taxonomy): domain Eukaryota; kingdom Metazoa; phylum Chordata; class Amphibia; order Anura; family Dendrobatidae; genus Phyllobates; species Phyllobates terribilis. The sequence continues at coordinate 808,628,396 of NW_027362761.1, forward strand.
GGAGGCACCATATATACATGGATTGGGGGGGAGGAAGGCAGCATATATACATGGATTGGGGGGGAGGAAGGCAGCAAATATACATGCATTGGGGGGGAGGTAGCATATATACATGGATTGGGAGGAAGGCAGCATATATACATGGATTGAGGGGGAGGAAGGCAGCATATATACATGGATTGAGGGGGGGGGGGAGGCAGCATAGGTTTTGGGTGGCAGTTTGGGCACTCGGTCTGTAAAAGGTTTGCCATCACTGTTCTAGGGCATTATATATACTGTACATACCCTCATGCATGTATATCAGTTTTTGCTGCATATTTAGCAAGTTTCCCCCAATGTTCTTAAAATAACATTTGATTAGTCAAAAAGTTTACCAAAATGTGAAAATATCACTCCTACTCGTACCCAAGCCATAGCCTACCACATAATTGCATAATTACAATAAGTCATTTTTCTATGATTAATATGAACTTTTCAAACAATGAAAATGTTACAAGTAAAAGTTTGGCTTCTGAATTTATAATTTCCTTTTAATACCAGCAACACAAAGACTTTTAATAATTCCCTGCCACAGAATATAATGAAGATGAAGTTCTTAAGCTAGAACTGAAAATTCTCATTTAGACTGGGAATGATCATTGAGGCAGATGGCTTATCAAATATTCTATTAAGAAATTGCAGTGGGGATATTAAACAGATCGATAACTGCTGACGCCAGATGGAAACAACTATTGCAAAGGCAGCAGCACACATAATGATTTCTGATGCAGATTCAGTAAAAGGCTTTACTCGAACTCAAACTAGACTTTAGTATTCCTGGTACTGCTCCTCCAAGAGATAAAACGGCTAAATCATTTTATTGGCAACATGCCACCAAGTCTACTTCTAAAAAAAAAAAATATATACATTTCACATCTGCCCATGTTGTATACATCACCTGATGCTAATACAGTTTACTGTACGGCATCAGTCAACAGCCTCTGTTTAACATATAGTTTGCAAGTTTGTTCCCGTGTGTACTGTGAATAGAAGCCAAAAAATAGAAATATGGACACTGCCAAAATGGACCTAAATTAGCACAGATAGACGTGTATTTCCATCTCAGCCGTTCGTGGCTAAAGAATTGGAAGATGCCATCGAACGCCGGGCACAGGAGATGGAGCTCTGGAAAAAGCCGACCGCTTCGGAGTTCTGCTGTTTTCTTAACTCCTATTTACTTGTATTTCTTGCAACTGGAATTTTGATGTTGACATTCCTGCTTCAATCATGAAAGGCAGGAGAACAGAATAACCCATTACAAGGAATCTGTAAGCAAGTTTTTGCCATTTAATCTGAGATCACAATGTACGGACAGAGAGCCTGATTCCTGGGATGTGTCGCTTGCTGTAGTTTTAATACAATCAGTGTTTTATCAACCTGAGATTATGACTGCAGGACTAGGTGTCCCATGCCAGGCAGTCCAGCTAATCTGTGAAACCGCGCCCTCACCACTGTTTGGCAGATTGCTGACGATGTATAGTGTACATAGTTTATCAAAATTGCACCAAGCAGTACAGTAAGTGACACATCTGTGGAATCAGGCTGCGCCCCTAAATCATGCAAATCCTACTGACAAATTCCCCTTAACAAGTTCACTGAACAGACCTGGGAACTAAACAGATCAGCTGCAACTACACAATTCTCACTGTAGCCTGGGCTACATATATATTGTAGCAAAAGAAGAATATTGCCTATACTGGATCCAACTTTTTAATACTGTTTCATCAGTCGAGAATTATTTTACGTCTACCTATCTATAGTTTTGCAGCCCCTGCATGTTAATATAACCAGTCTTCAATTGGAATATTTATTTATGAGACACCCCCAGGGAATTTTACAATTTTGTTTTTTCCTTCCCTTCTTCAAAAGAGCCATAACTTTTTTTATTTTTCCATCCACATAGCTGTATGGGGCATGTTTTTTGCGGGACAAGTTGTACTTTTGAGTGACTCCATTCATTTTATTATGTTATGCACTGGAAAGGGGGAAAAAAATCCAAGTGTGTTGAAATTGCAAACAAAATTGCAATTCCTCCAATCGCCGCTCAAGTACCTTGCCCTGTCTTTCGGCTCAGGCTAGGGAAGGGAGGAGATGAGCACTAGTCGATTTCCACTAAACACTATAGACAACATAGAAGAACAAACAGGGGGAAAAAGCTTAGCTTTAGACAACTCCAGACAAATGCCACGCGTACTCAAGCTCCAGAGAGGACTAAGTACTGCTCATGCTAAGCCTTCACAGGTAGTAATGAATATCGCTGGCAGATCCCTCTAGAACCCACCAGGTATTTATACACCCAGGCCAGGGAGTTAATTAGCCAGAAGGAGGTAGCCGCTGGGTCCTAGAGACAGCCTCTAAGAAGATGTCTGTAACGCCAAACGTAGAGATCTCCTGCAACCAACTGCAGGGCGACTGTCTGTCACTTTTGACACACCCGTGACACATGTATAGTTTTTTTTTTTATTTAAGTGATGAAAAAAAGTTTTGAAAATTGCAATAAATTTTTTTTTGCTTTTGTCGCCATTTTCCGAAACCCGTAACGTTTTCAATTTTCGTGGATATGGGGCTGTGTGAGTACTTACTTTTTACGCTCTGAGCGGACATTTTCCCTGATACCATTTTGGGGTAAATACAATGTTTTGATCGCCTCTAATTGTATGTTTTTTTTTTCACTTTTTACTGTGCTTAATAGTCTCCTTAGGGGACTTGAAGCTGCGATTGTCTGATCACTTGTGCTATACATAGTATTAACATCAAATTTAGAGAAGGTACAGCTTGGACTTATCTAGAAATTCCTTAAGCAATCCATCCATGAAATCTAGAATGTTCGAGAACAAATATAAAGTCACATTTATTACTTTTAGCAACTACGATGTATACACATTAATGAAATCTGGTTGACCAGTAATGAAAAATAAACGCTACATTAGATAATAGCTACATCACGACATGCATGCAAGTAAAAAAAAGGTTAATGGGCAAAGTATTCAACATAACAATATATTGTTTCCCAATAGGAAAACAATGAAAAAAAAGACAGGCCTAAGTTTAGTCTAATAATCACAGAAAACAGCAAAGATTTGTTGATGAGCTTATATGATGGGAAGTTTAGTAGCTTTTTTTTTTTCTTTTTTAATATAATGTGAAATATCTTGTTTCAGATACATATAATTCTCTTTTGAGATGGAAAATGTACCAATTGATAAAGGAATGCAGTTGAAAGTGAAAAGAGCATAAGCAGAAGATATGTGTGATCACTAGATTATGCCAGCATTTGTTTTGCAGTATAGGATTATTTTAATATACCTTTAATGTCTACCTCCAAGCTGTTGTCCAGATAGAAATACAGTTTGGCCACGGCCCCACTATCAGTATTCGGTCAGTATTTTTTCTCAGGAGTGGGTGATAAATGCAGAATTGGTGACGTGTTTCTGTCATATCTTTTCTGCTGATTGTTCCTCACCTGGTTTTGGCTCCCACTCCTGAGAAAAAATACTGACCAAATACTGACCAAATACTGATAGTGGGGCCGAGGCCTTTAGCTACAAATTGGTCTCCAGCTCTAAATGCCTGCTATCTCACATTATAATTTACCCTAATGCTCACACACACACATATAAGATAGGCAAGGTAGTCTTTATTTCTATCTGTGAGGATACTGCTGTAATCTCCACACTTTCTTAAAGGGGTTGTCCGGTCCAAACTGATAAGTCTGCAGTCAATCTGTGTGACTGCAGACTTATGAATCCCCCCAGAGAACGTACTGTGTGCTGCGGGGATTCACCGGTTTCTGAGCTGGGACTGATGGGTACGTAATAGTTATACATACTCCCGGACAGAGCCCAACCTCGCTCTATGCACTTGTACTGAGCGAAGCCGCGCCCCAATTAGTGACTTGGCCGTCCAGTGGGCATGACCGATTAGAGGGCGCAGCCTCACTTAATACAAGTGTATGGAGTGAGGCAATGCCCACTGGCCGGGAGCATGTATAACTCATTCATACCCTCCTGTCCCGGCTCAGAAACAGGCGAATTCTCGGAGCGCTCATTGCGTGCAGACTTGTATTGCAGACTTATCAATTTGGACCGAAGAACCCCTTTAATTAGCAAACTCTTTAAAAAGACAGTCATTCTTTTTTCCTTCATTTTTGATATGCTTGCTGTTTGTCAATCTCCATTTGTCTTTCTATTTATACTTCTATCTGATCTATTCCTCTCACTAAATATCAGTTACTGCAGCTGGCAAAAGCAGGGAGAGAGGAAAGGGCTGCTGTAATTTAAGTTTCTTTCTACATATAGTGGAATAGAGAATGTATAAACCTGCAATAGTATAGAGCACCATTCCGTCATTTGCCAGAGATACATTTTAACAATAGAGGATAGCTCAGGATAGAAAACTTACTTTTGTAAAGGCAGGCAAAACTTTAAAAAAGCCTTCCCCTCCCCTCCCCAATTACCTCTTCCTCCTCCCACTCATGATCCAATGCTTTTAAAGTATTTCTTGCCTTTATAAAAGAAAGTAAAATATTTTTTCCTGTTGCTGTAATGGAAGAAGTATTCATAGAAGTTCCCATTTTTACCTGTACAAACACTTTCTGGAGTAAGGCTCTACGCTCTGCCAGGGGTAACTCGTTTTCTGCTCCTCCAGGCACCTCAGGAACATGCGGGAGGTCAAAAAACAGGTATAGGCATTTAATGAGCGTGGAGGGTACGGACATTGTAGTCATGCAATCCACAGTTTTCTAAGGAAAAAAAAAACAAATAAAACACTGTAGCCATATCAAACATTAGAAGAAGGTACTGCTATGATTGGAAAAATAATTATACATTGATTCTCTATAAAGGGGAAGGCTTGACAATTTAGCGCGTCTATTTACTACCTAGCTTATATAAACACTGTATGCGCTCAATGTACTGATAAAACAACTGACCCCAGGGCATTATCACAACACTATTTATATAGTTTTTTTGTATTGCTTTTTTTTTTTTTTTTTTTTAAATTGTGTATTTTTCTGTGGCTCTTAAAGTTTTATTATAAAATATGAAATCCCAGTGAAATAAGTACAAGACAACAAGTGAAAACAACTGAAGATCGAGAAATTAAGTCATGATCTATTGTCCCGTTGAAATTAAAATTTTAGAATATCCCTACACTAGGATTTTCTATTCAGAATACAATTTGGTTCTATAAATTGTCAAATTTAGAGTCACAAAAAAAAAATAATTATTATGCCAGATGGATGTTTTTTAAACAAGTAGTCAATCTAATGGGTTGGATATTGTTGGTGTCGTTTTCATATTAATAATCTTTATTTTTATATAGTGCCAACATATTCCGCAGCCCTTTACATAAATTATCATTGCTGTCCCCATTGGGGCTCACAATCTAAATTCCCTATCAATAGGTCTTTTGAAGTTTGTCATAACTAGCAAATAGGCGCCAAAGGACAAGCGGCACTATTGTTGTGATCTCATCTAGGTTCATTTGTTCAGACTAATAAAAAGACCTTTTAGGCTAAGTGCCCACGTTGCGGAACTGAAGCATATTTTTTACGCTTCTCCCTGGCGGGAAAATCGCATGCGGATTTTACATGCGGTTTTCCCGCCAGGTAGAAGCGTTTGTGAGGCTTCTTTGCAGCGTCTTTGCATGCATTTCCGCATGCGGGTTATCAAGCACTTCTCCAAGTGATTTAAGCATCACTTGGAAAAGTGCTTGACAACTTGTTCACACTATATAAATCCATGCAACCGGCATGGATTTATATAGTGTGACCAAGTAATAGTTAAAAAAAAGAATCAGAATGGTAAAAAATAAAAAAATAAAGTTTATACTCACCTACCGATGCATTCTCCGCCCCGTCCGGAGTCTTGAGCGGCTCACACTGTTGTGTGCAGGACCTGCGGTGACGTCATTGAGTCATGTGATGGGTCACATGACTCAATGACGTGGCAGGTCCTTCAGACAAACAGCGCAACGGAGGGAAAACATCAGAAGATAAGTATAAACTTTATTTTATTCTTTTTTTTACAGGTTCTTTGGTACCCAGGTCTGGAGGAGAGTCTCCTCTCCTCCAGACTTGGGTACCATCCGCACATTGATTCTGCATGCGGAAACGCAAAATTAATGAACATGCTGCGGATTTTTGACCGCAGCATATACGCTGCGGAAAAATCCGCAGCATGGGCATTGACATTGCGGAATGCCATTGGGGACCATGGGGTGCGGATATACATGCGTTTTACAAGCGTTTACGCTGCGGAAATTCCGCAGCATATACGCTTGTAATACACAACGTGGGCACGCAGCCTTAAGTGTTCAGTCAGTTCACTTTGTTATTCTATTGAATGGTAATGCTGGCCATAATAATCTAACAGTATCTATTAAAAAAGCAGAACGGTACCAGAAAAGTGAGCCACCCATTAACTCAATAATATGAAGAACACCTACAAGAATCGAGGCTGATAACATTCTTGGGTGGGAAATGTTGGTTGGGTGCCCCTGATGAGTATTATTAACAAAGTGATTCATCACCATTGAATAGAATTGTAGATGGTCCATAGGAAAGCAAAAAAGAACTTACCTGCCCAGATGAGGCCAAGAGATTAATCACTGTAAGGAGCATCCACCCTCTGCTGGTCTCCTCACTCTGGTTGATTTCAAGAAACTGTACTATTGCTCGACTTGCAGCCTCTGGAAAAGAGATCAACTGTTAGGAATCTGATCAATTTGTTGCATAAAATGTGTATAGATTTTTTGTACTTAACATGGAAGATATGTACTGACCAAGAGGTGTGGGGTAGACAAGTCTATGTAAGCATGCCCACATTAGTTATACTAGTTAAAGGGGTATTCCCATCTCCAAGATCCTATCCCAATATCTAGTAGGTGTAATAATAATAATAATAATAAATATTAGCAAATATCTCCAATTAGAAATATAGTATAGTATTTTTGATTCGCTATCTCTCTTACCTCATGCGCAGGCATTGCAGGACCTTAGGTATCCATGGTTACGACCACTAGCAGCTAGCTAACTAACTGTCTTTATCAGTGGACATAACCATGAATACCTAAGGTCCTGCGATGCCTGCACGTGGGGTAAGAGATAGCGAATCAGAAAAACTATACTACATTTCTAATTGGAGGTATTTGCTAATATTATTATTACTACACCTACTACATATTGGGACAGGATCTTGGAGATGAGAATACCCCTTTAACTAAACATCAAGCCTTCGCTCATTTCTAAATAAGATCATATAGTATTCACAAGTCCAAGAATATCTTGCTGATAAACTTAAAGGAGGTATTCCCAACTCAAGACATATAAAGCTTGCCATATACAAGATGGCTAATGGGTGAGCATTCATTCGTCAGTTGGCTCTCTCCCCCGATTCCCCAATTCACATGAACATTCGACTTGGCTGAAAGTTGATGTGTTTTCAAAGGGGTGAGTGGAAAGCAGGGCTGTGGAGTCGGTAAGACAAACCTCCGACTCCAACTCCTCAATTTCCATGACACCGACTCCAACTCCGACTCCCTCATACATGGCTCATGTTTAAGTGATAAATTTACTGTAGCACAGATCCATCTAAGCTAAAAGTCTAGACCCTTAGATCAGGAATAGGACAGACATTTATAGGACATTTCATAACTTTCCCAAATTCTTATGAAACAATATTCCCCACAAGCTGCATTGAACTACTGTACCCAATTTATTATATTTTATACTGACTCCGATTCTGACTCCACGACTCCGACTCCATAGCACTGGTGGAAAGTCACTGCCAAACCACTCTGGTGGCAGCTTATCTCCAGAATTATAAAAGGATTGGGTTTTACAATACCAGCAGATTCAGCAGACATTAGTAATGTGTGTAAGGAGGTCTTAAGGCGTATCCGCATGACAGATCATACAGTGGGTATGGAAAGTATTCAGACCTCTTTAAATTTTTTACTATTTGTTTCATTGCAGCCATTTGGTAAATTCTAAAACGTTCATTTTTTTTCTCATTAAAGTACACTCTGCACCCCATCTTAACTGAAAAAAAAAACAGAAATGAGAATAAATTAGCAAAAATTTCTACAAAAAGAAAAACTGAAATATCACATGGTCATAAGTATTCAGACCCTTTGCTCAGACACTCATATTTAAGTCACATGCTGTCCATTTCCTTGTGATCCTCTTTGAGATGGTTCTACTCCTTCACTGGAGTCCAGCTGTGTTTAATTAAACTGATAGGACTTGATTTGGAAAGGCACATACCTGTCTATATAAGACCTCACAGCTCACAGTGCATGTCAGACCAAATGAGAATCAGGAGCTCAAAAGGAACTGCCCAAGAACCTCAGAGACAGAATTCATAGAATCATAGAATGGTAGAGTTGGAAGGGACCTCCTGGGTCATCTGGTCCAACCCCCTGCTCAAAGCAGGATTCACTAAATCATCTCAGACAGATGTCTGTCCAGCCTCTGTTTGAAGACGTCCATTGAAGGGGAACTCACCACCTCTCGTGGCAGCCTGTTCCACTCAATCACCCTAACTGTCAAAAAGTTTTTTCTAATATCTAATCTGTGTCTCCTCCCATTTAGTTTCATCCCGTTGCTTCTAGTCTTTCCCTGTGCAAATGAGAATAAAGATGATCCTTCTACAATGTGACAGCCCTTGACATATTTGTAGACAGCTATTAAGTCTCCTCTCAGTCTTCTTTTTTGCAAGCTAAACATTCCCAAATCCTGCAACCGTTCCTCATAGGACATGGTTTGCAGACCAGTCACCATTCTGGTCGCTCTTCTCTGAACTTGTTCCAGTTTGTCTATGTCTTTTTTAAAATGTGGTGCCCAAAACTGTACACAGTATTCCAGATGAGGTCTGACCAAAGAGGAGTAAAGACCGATAATGACTTCACGTGATCTAGACTGTATGCTTCTGTTAATACATCCCAGAATTGTATTTGCCTTTTTTGCTGCTGCATCACACTGTTGACTCATGTTCAGTCTATGATCTGTTAGTATACCTAAGTCTTTTTCACATGTACTGTTGCTTAGCTCTATTCCTCCCATTCTGTATATGCTTTTTTCATTTTTATTGCCCAGATGTAGTACTTTGCATTTTTCCCTGTTAAAAACCATTCTGTTGGTTGCTGCCCACTGCTCCAGTTTATTTAGGTCTTTTTGAATCCTCTCTCTCTCTTCTCTAGTATTAGCTATCCCTCCTAGCTTTGTGTCATCAGCAAATTTAATCAGTTTACCCTCAATTCCTTCATCTAAATCATTGATGAAGATGTTGAACAATACAGGTCCCAGGACAGAGCCCTGTGGTATCCCACTTGAGACATTCATCCAGCTGGATGTGAAGCCATTTACAACCACCCTTTGAGTCCGATCACTAAGCCAGTTATGAATCCACCTAACAGTTGCCTGGTCCATTGCATACTTGGTCATTTTTTCAATAAGGATGGTGTGAGATACTTTGTCAAATGCTTTGCTGAAGTCAAGATATACTATATCTACAGCATTTCCCTGATCCACCCAGTCAGTGATTCTGTCATAGAAGGAAATTAAGTTGGTCTGACATGACTTGTTAGTTACAAACCCATGCTGACTCTGGTTAATCACTTCATTCTTATCCAGGTACTTACATACATGATGTTTAATAATTTGTTCAAAGATCTTTCCTGGTATAGAAGTCAGACTCACCGGCCTATAGTTCCCTGGGTCCACCTTCTTCCCCTTTTTGAAGATAGGAACATTTGCTCTTCTCCAGTCTTCTGGGACTTCTCCTGTTCTCCAAGAATTTTCAAAGATTATGGAGAGTGGTTCTAAAATTTCTTCTACGATCTCCTTCAGTACTCTGGGGTGTAATTCATCTGGACCTGGAGACTTGAACTCATTTATGTTAGCTAAATATTCCCTCACAATCTTTCTGTTTACAGATAACTTGGATTCTTCTATTCCTTTAAAAGGACAGTGAAAATCAGTTGATGTTACATTTTCTTTCTGAGAGAAAACAGATGCAAAATAGGAATTAAAAAGTTCGGCCTTCTCAACATCCTCTCTTACCATTTCTCCATTTTCATCCTGTAAAAATCCTATAGCATCTTTGACTTTTCTTTTACTTTTGACATACCCCCAAAATCCTTTTTTATTGCTTTTGACATCTCTTGCAAGCCTTAATTCATTGTTAGCTTTAGCTAACCTGATACGTGCCCTGCAGGATCTGCAGACTGCATTATAATCTTCTTTAGATATGCCTCCCTCTTTCCATTTAATAAACATTTCTTTCTTTCTTTTTAGCATGTGTTTAAGTTCTGTGTTCATCCATCCTGGTTTCCTTAAATGCTTCCCATTCTTCCTACTTTTCGGGATTGTTAACGATTGTGCTTTGAGAATCTCATTTTTAAAAATTTCCCATCCTTCCTGGACATTTTTGTCCTTAAGGACATCCAGCCATTGGATCCCTCCTATTCTCTTTCTGAGTCTCTTAAAATCTGCCTTTCTAAAATCTAACCTTGAAGTTTGAGTCTTCACATGTCTTCCTCCTCTAGTTATCCAAAATTCTATAATCGCATGATCGCTGCCTCCTAGGGTCCCAGCCACCTTTACCTCCTCAACCATTTCCTCCCTGTTTATAAGGATTAGATCCAAAGTAGCAGATCCCCTTGTTTTCTCCCCTACCTTTTGGAAGATAAAGTTGTCAGCAAGAGAGGATAAGAATTTGCTTGACCTGTTAGTTTTACTTGAGAGAGATTCCCAACAAATGTCTGGATAGTTGAAATCTCCCATGACCACTACGTCATATTTTTTGGAGAACTTGGTCATTTGATACATAAAGAGTTCATCCATATCTTCAGCTTGCCCAGGTGGCCTGTAGTAAATGCCTACAATGGTGTCCTTTCCGTTGTTCTCTCCTTGTATTCTTACCCAAACAGTTTCCACAGAACTCCCAGTCTCTGAAGCTTCAATCTCTGTGCAGATATACGCTTTTCTAACATACAATGCGACACCTCCTCCTCGCTTATCAATTCTGTTTCTTGCAAATAAGTTGTATCCTTTTAGCCTTTTATTCCAATCATGTGTATCGTCCCACCAAGTTTCAGTGATTCCAATGACATCATATTTCTTTTCCTGCATTAGTAGTTCCAATTCTCCTTGTTTGTTGCCCATGCTTTGTGCATTTGTGTAAAAACATTTTAGTTTGTGATTGGTTTCTCTTCCTCCCATATTTTTATTTAGATTTTTTTGTCTTTGTTCTTTCTTTCCACTTCCAGTAGCAGAGATCTCAATAGTATTTGTCAGCTGTATGGCTTTTTCTGGCCTTTTGCTTCCCTTCCCACATTGTTCTAGTTTAAAGCTCTCCTGATGAGTGTAGCAAGGCGACTTCCAAATACATGTTTTCCAGTCTTCGTAAGGTGCACCCCATCTCTAGCAAGTAGTCCATCGTATAGGTAATTCATCCCGTGATCCAGAAATCCAAATCCTTGTTGACGGCACCATCGACGTAGCCAGTTGTTCACCTGTAGAATCTTATTCCACCTCATTGTTCCATGGTCATCCACTGGGAGGATGGATGAGAAGACCACCTGCGCTCCCAATTCTTTCACTTTCTTGCCTAAATCTTCAAAGTCACTGCAGATGGTTTCCAGGTCCTTTCTTGCGGTGTCATTTGTCCCCACATGTATTAGCAGGAATGGGTAGTGATCTGTAGGTCTGAAGAGTCTTGATATCCTGTCAGACACATCTTTAATTTTTGCTCCAGGAAGACAGCACATTTCTCTTGAGGTTATGTCTGGTCTGCAGATAGCGGCCTCTGTTCCTCTTAACAGGGAATCCCCCATGACCACCACTCTTCGTTTTTTCTTCACAACATTCTTCTCTTTCTCCATCCAGGAGGATTCTGAGGGCTTACAAGGTTATTCATTGCTGGCAAAGTCTTATCTTGCTGTATTTCTTCAAGGTTCTCCTGCGTGAGAGCCTGGTACTGGTTCCTGAGCAGTATGGGTGCTGACTGCCTCTCGATCCTCCTGCTTCTGTGGGTCACATGCTTCCATTCCTCTGTTTCGTCAGGTGCAGTTCGAATTTCTTCTCTTTCTGAATCATGAAGAGATAATTCTGCTCTGTCTAAGAACTCTTCACCTTCCTTAATGATTTTCAAGGTAGTTAACCTCTCTTCTAGATTTCGCAACTTTTCCTCCAACAGGGACACAAGCTTGCATTTCTGGCATGTGAAGTTTGGCTTTTCCACTGGCAAGTCTGTGAACATGTAGCAGGATATGCAGCTCACCAAATGGCTCCTGGACTCTTCCATGTTCTTACTGTTAATGTTCTGAAAACAGTGAAATGCTTCAAAATGCGCGCGCCGTTTACCGATGTCCTTTTTTCAGCTCCAACAGCCAAAATCCAGTGTTCTTTGAGCTCGCGGAGACTCTTCACTTACCCCAAAATGCAGTGGAAATATGCAAATTATCTCCTCAGGACTCCTCCCCTGGTTTACCGTTGTCCTCTTTTCAGCTCCAACAGCCAAAATCCAGTGTTCTTTGAGCTCGCGGAGACTCTTCACTTACCCCAAAATGCAGTGGAAATATGCAAATTATCTCCTCAGGACTCCTCCCCTGGTTTACCGATGTCCTCTTTTCAGCTCCAACAGCCAAAATCCAGTGTTCTTTGAGCTCGCGGAGACTCTTCACTTACCCCAAAATGCAGTGGAAATATGCAAATTATCTCCTCAGGACTCCTCCCCTGGTTTACCGTTGTCCTCTTTTCAGCTCCAACAGCCAAAATCCAGTGTTCTTTGAGCTCGCGGAGACTCTTCACTTACCCCAAAATGCAGTGGAAATATGCAAATTATCTCCTCAGGACTCCTCCCCTGGTTTACCGATGTCCTCTTTTCAGCTCCAACAGCCAAAATCCAGTGTTCTTTGAGCTCGCGGAGACTCTTCACTTACCCCAAAATGCAGTGGAAATATGCAAATTATCTCCTCAGGACTCCTCCCCTGGTTTACCGTTGTCCTCTTTTCAGCTTCAACAGCCAAAATCCAGTGTTCTTTGAGCTCGCGGAGACTCTTCACTTACCCCAAAATGCAGTGGAAATATGCAAATTATCTCCTCAGGACTCCTCCCCTGGTTTACCGTTGTCCTCTTTTCAGCTCCAACAGCCAAAATCCAGTGTTCTTTGAGCTCGCGGAGACTCTTCACTTACCCCAAAATGCAGTGGAAATATGCAAATTATCTCCTCAGGACTCCTCCCCTGGTTTACCGATGTCCTCTTTTCAGCTCCAACAGCCAAAATCCAGTGTTCTTTGAGCTCGCGGAGACTCTTCACTTACCCCAAAATGCAGTGGAAATATGCAAATTATCTCCTCAGGACTCCTCCCCTGGTTTACCGTTGTCCTCTTTTCAGCTCCAACAGCCAAAATCCAGTGTTCTTTGAGCTCGCGGAGACTCTTCACTTACCCCAAAATGCAGTGGAAATATGCAAATTATCTCCTCAGGACTCCTCCCCTGGTTTACCGATGTCCTCTTTTCAGCTCCAACAGCCAAAATCCAGTGTTCTTTGAGCTCGCGGAGACTCTTCACTTACCCCAAAATGCAGTGGAAATATGCAAATTATCTCCTCAGGACTCCTCCCCTGGTTTACCGATGTCCTCTTTTCAGCTCCAACAGCCAAAATCCAGTGTTCTTTGAGCTCGCGGAGACTCTTCACTTACCCCAAAATGCAGTGGAAATATGCAAATTATCTCCTCAGGACTCCTCCCCTGGTTTACCGATGTCCTCTTTTCAGCTCCAACAGCCAAAATCCAGTGTTCTTTGAGCTCGCGGAGACTCTTCACTTACCCCAAAATGCAGTGGAAATATGCAAATTATCTCCTCAGGACTCCTCCCCTGGTTTGTGGCAAGGCACAGATCTGGCCAAGGTTGCAAAAGAATTTCTGCAATACTCAAGGTTCCTAAGAGCACAGTGGCCTCCATAATCCTTAAATGGAAGAAGTTTGGGACCACCAGAAGTCTTCCTAGACCTGGCCATCCAGCCAAACTGAGCAATCGTGGGAGAAGAGCCTTGGTGAGAGAGGTAAAGAAGAACCCCAAGATCACTGTGGCTGAGCTCCAGAGATGCAGTAGGGAGATGGGAGAAAGTTCCACAAAGTCAACTATCACTGCAGCCCTCCACCAGTTGGGCCTTTATGGTAGAGTGGCCCGACGGAAGCCTCTCCTCAGTGCAAGACATATGAAAGCACGCATAGAGTTTGATCAAAAACACATGAAGGACTCTCAGACTATGAGAAATAAGATTCTCTGGTCTGATGACACGTAGATAGAACTTTTTGGTGATAATTCTAAGCGGTATGTGTGGAAAAAACCAGACACTGCTCCTCACCTACCCAACAAGTGGAACATGGTGGTGGCAGCAACATGCTATGGGAGTGTGTTTCAGCTGCAGGGACAGGACGACTGTTTCCAATTGAAGGAAACATGAATGCAGACAAGTACAGAGATATCCTGGATGAAAACCTCTTCCAGAGTGCTCTAGACCTCAGACATGGCCGAAGGTTCACCTTCCAACAAGACAATGACCCTAAGCACACAGCTAAAATAACAAAGGAGTGGCTTCAGAACAACTCTGTGACCATTCTTGACTGGCCCAGCCAGAGCCCTGACCTAAACAAAATTGAGCATCTCTGGAGAGACCTGAAAATGGCTGTCCACCAATGTTCACCATCGAACCTGATGGAACTGGAGAGGATTTGCAAGGAAGAATGGCAGAGGATCCCCAAATCCAGGTGTGAAAAACTTGTTGCATCATTCCCAAGAAGACTCATGGCTGTACTAGCTCAAAAGGGTGCTTCTACTCAATACTGAGCAAAGGGTCTGAATACTTATGACCATGTGATATTTCAGTTTTTCTTTTTTAATAAATGTGCAAAAATTTCTACATTTCTGTTTTTTTCAGTCAAGATGGGGTGCAGAGTGTACTTTAATGAGAAAGAAATGAACTTTAGAATTTACCAAATGGCTGCAATGAAACAAAGAGTGAACAATTTAAAGGGGTCTGAATACTTTCCGTACCCACTGTACATGACTGATAGATGAGATCCCATGTTTGGGACCTGCACCTACATGGAGATTGGAATCATTAAATCTCAGAACAGCCTCCTTTATTCACTTCTAAGGGACATACAGAAACAACCAAGCACGCTTGCTGGACTGCTCTGTAACTCCCATAGAATCGAAAAAAGAACTCTCCTTTTATTCTTTGCTTGCTTGGATGTTTCTCATGGAAGTGAGTGTAGAGAGCAAGACATATATTTTCACCACTACATACATTCTCCGCTTGCTTTATTTACTCTTTACTCGGAAAAAAAAATTGAAGGGAGACAATTGTGTAGCAAAGAATAGCTGTTTAACCTATTCAGGGACAGTACAGAGGGTGAGAGGCGCTTGGGGATCTAATTTTCTATTATTTGATTCAATATTATCATTTATATGAGCTTCCCCCCCTAGACAGCTATATCTACAGTACTGTGCAAAGACTTTAGAAAGGTGAGGAAAAAATGATGCAAAGTAAAAATGCCTTCAAAAAATAAAAAAAAGTGTGAATAGTTTATTATTAACAATTAACATAAGAGAAGTAAACAAATCAGAAATCTAAAGCAAATTAATATTTGGTGTGACCACCCTTTGCCTTCAGATGAGCATCAAAGCATCAATTCTTCTGGGTACAAATTGCAAGCAGTTTTTGGAGGAACTCTGCAGGGAGGTTGTTACAAACATCTTGGAGAACTAACCACAGATCTTCTGTGGATGTAAGCTTGTGCAAATCCTTCTGTCTTTTCATGTAATCCCAGACAGACTCAATGTTGACATCAGGGCTCTATGGAGGCCAAATCATCACTTCCAGGACTCCTTGAAATTCTTTACGCTGAATATAGTTCTTAATGACATTGGGTGTATGTTTGGGGTCGTTGTCCTATTGTAGAATAAATTTGGGGCCAATCAGATGCCTCCCTCATGGTACTGCATGATAGATAAGGGTCTACCTGTATTTTTTAGCATTGAGGATATCAAGAAATGGAAACACTGAGATCAACAGACGCAGTGGTTAGCCCTAGGAAACTTTCTGAAGCAGATAAAAAATGCAACATGCTTATTTCCCTTTGAAATTGAAAAATGTCAAGCAGTGCTATCAGCTCAGAATTGGCAGCAACCAGTGATATCTAACTACATCCATCTATTGTTCGGAGAAGTCTGTCCAAAAGTGGCCTTCATGGAAGAAGAATTGCACTTCGACATGGAAACAAGGCCAATTGACTCAACTATGCTCTGGACTGAGGAGTCAAAACGTGAAATCTTTGGCTGTAACAGAAGGCAGTTTGTTTACTGAAGGGCTAGAGCACTACAATAATGAATGACTGCAGGGAACAGTAAAGCATGGTGGTTGCAAATGGAGTTGGTAATTTGGTCAAGACTGATGGTGTCCTCAATGGTAAGTAATACAAGTAGATACTTATCTATCATGCAAGATCATTAGGGAGGCATTTGATTGGCTGTGTGTTTGGGGTCCTTGTCCTGCTGCAGAATAAATTTGCAGCCAATGTCATTAAGAACTGTCTTTAGTGTGAAGAAGAACAAGGAGTCCTGGAAGAGATGATATGGCCCCAAGAACCCTGATCTCGACAACTTCAAGAATGTCTGCGATTACATGAAGAGGCAGAAGCATTTGCGCAAGCCTTTATCCACAGACCACGCGATACATCACTTCTTAAAAATATCTTCTTTATTAAATTCCATTAAAATACATATTCAAAGTTGACAAACGTTCTGCTGTTTTCAACAAACTAATTAAAAACAATTTAATTAGCTCAACACATGAAAAGAAGCAGTTTCTCTAAATTCAACAGAAAATGACACTTTTCCTGACTACTACAGTCTCAGAATTATTCAACCTCTTCATGACAAGTCTTTAGTATTTAGTAGAGCATTTTTGCTGTTATGACCTACTGCAAACATGATATACAGTCATGGCCAAAAGTTTTGAGAATGACACCAAAATTATATTTTCACATGATCTGCTGGCCTCTGGTTTTTATTAGTGTTTGTCTGATGTTTATATCACATACAGAAATATAATTGCAATCATATTATGAGTACCAATAGGTTATATTGACAGTTAGAATGAGTTAATGCAGCAAGTCAATATTTGCAGTGTTGCCCCTTCTTCTTCAAGACCTCTGTAATTCTCCCTGGCATGCTCTCAATCAACTTTTGGACCAAATCCTGACTGATACCAGTCCATTCTTGCATAATCAATGCTTGCATTTTGCCAGAATTTGTTGGTTTTTGTTTGTCCACCCGTCTCTTGATGATTGACCACAAGTTCTCAATGGGATTAAGATCTGGGGAGTTTCCAGGCCATGGACCCAAAATCTCTATGCTTTGTTCCATGAGCCATTTACTTATCACCTTTGCTTTATGGCAAGGTGCTCCATCATGCTGGAAAAGGCATTGTTGGGCGCCAAACTGCTCTTGGACGGTTGGGAGAAGTTGCTCTTGGAGGACATTCTGGTACCATTCTTTATTCATGGCTGTGTTTTTAGGCAAGACTGTGAGTGAGCCGATTCCCTTGGCTGAGAAGCAACCCCACACATGAATGGTTTCAGGATGTTTTACAGTTGGCATGAGACAAGACTGGTGGTAGCGCTCACCTCTTCTTCTCCGAATAAGCTGTTTTCCAGATGTCCCAAACAATCGAAAAGGGGATTCATCAGAGAAAATGACTTTGCCCCAGTCCTCAGCAGTCCACTCCCTGTACCTTTTGCATAATATCAGTCGGTCCCTGATGTTTTTTCTGGAGAGAAGTGGCTTCTTTGCTGCCCTCCTTGAAACCAGCCCTTGCTCAAAGAGTCTCCGCCTCACAGTGCGTGCAGAAGCACTCACACCAGCCTGCTGCCATTCCTGAGCAAGCTCGGCACTGCTGGTAGTCCGATCCCGCAGCTGAAACAGTTTTAAGATACGGTCCTGGCGCTTGCTGGTCTTTCTTGGGCGCCCTGGAGCCTTTTTGACAACAATGGAAGCTCTCTCCTTGAAGTTCTTGATGATGCGATAGATTGTTGACTGAGGTGCAATCTTTGTAGCTGCGATACTCCTCCCTGTTAGGCCATTTTTGTGCAGTGCAATGATGGCTGCACATGTTTCTTTAGAGATAACCATGGTTAACTGAAGAGAAACAATGATACCAAGAACCAGCCTCCTTTTAAAGTGTCCAGTGATGTCATTGTTACTTAACAATGACTGACTGATCGCCAGCCCTATCCTCATCAACACCCACACCTGTGTTAATGGATCAATCACTAAAACGATGTTAGCTGATCCTTTTAAGGCAGGACTGCAATGATGTTGAAATGTGTTTTGGGGGTTAAAGTTCATTTTCTGGGCAAATATTGACTTTGCAAGTACAGTAATTGCTGTTAAGCTGATCACTCTTTGACATTCAGGAGTATATGCAAATTGCCATTACAAAAAATGAAGCAGTAAACTTTGGAAAAATTACTATTTGTCTCATTCTCAATACTTTTGGCCATGACTGTACAGCCAGTTACCAGCTTCTGGTAGAGTTCCTCATGGGCAATGGTCTCCAGTTCACGAATATCCTTAAGTTTACATATTGCAACCACGTTTTACAACTCCTACCAAAAATTTTCTATGGTATTCAAGTCAGGTGTCACTGATGATCACTCCAGAATCTTGCAAGACCTCTTCTGAAACCAAGCCTTGGAGGATTTTGAGGTATGATTGAGATCATATTCCTGTTGGAAAGTTCAATGATGCTTCCTTACAGAAGGCATGATGATTTCTCCACGGATTTCCAGATACTTGATTTCATCCATCTTGCCCTCCTCATGCAGGTTTCCAGTACGAGAGGGTCAATAGAGGTATATATTCTGGAATTCAGGCATGGAGATCTTCAGAAGCTTTGTCTGGCTATGCTTCACATTTGCTGCAGGTCATCATAGCAAAAGATCTTCTACCAAGTACTAAGGACGCTTGTCATGAAGGGGTTGAAAAATGATGGGAATGCAGTTATCATAAAAGTGGTATTTTGCATTGCATTTGGAGAAACCACTTGTTATGTTACAATAGAGGAAGATGGTGTCGTGTTTGGTATACATAGTTGGAAAAAGTGTGTTTGAGAACCAGAAAGGCATATAGGACAAAACTAGTGATCCAGTATGCCATTAAATTGCTAGAGAATCAATTGCCAACTACAATAGAATATGGTTAGAATATCTGGGATAATCCCACTTGTGTGTCACTGTGTTGAGTGGGGTTCAAATTAATTCCTGCTCCTGGGGATAGTGTGTGACGTCACTCACTACAAAGAACAGTGGCCTGAGAGAGTAGGTCTCTCAGGCCACGATACTTTGCAGCGAGTGACGTCACACGCCGTACCAAGAAACGTACACACAGGTGCCAGGAACGCTGATCTCCCCACCATGCACACATGGAACTTACAGTACACTCAAAGGCACTGGACCCTTGATCCTAGATTGTATTTTAGCTTCACTACCACCACTTTATGTTTAGCAGCAATTTAGTTTGAACTCCAATCAACACAAAGATGAATCCATACAAGCAAGATTATTCCAGATACTCTAACTATAATCTACTTGGTGTCATTTTCAAACGGTAGTCAGTATTTCCTTGATTCGATACTAATCTACTATCATGCTAATTCACTTGTCTTGTCCTATATGCCATACAGGTTCACAGGCACTTACACTATTGCCAACTATCTATAGCGAGTGTGGCCGCATCTTCCTCTATTGAAATTTCAAGGACAATACACAAGACTAATATTGGAATACCAGCAGCGGATATAGTTTTACTATCTAAAAAGGTACTAGTGTATAATGTTATTCTCATTGTATTTTATCCTATACCTTACACGTGTTGTATTAATTGTACTGAACTATTTAGATTGTTCTGGTTTCATTGGTTTATTGCAAGCATCAGAAAGTTTGTAAATTTTGCTAATAATCATAGTTTGCAATTCCGGCGGCAACCGCTTTTACATGAAAATATTTAATCAAATCATAGAAACTGTAATAACTTGAGCTGGATCTCTTTACTATGCTGCTCTCGGATTTGGGAAGCACAGGAGATTCTATTTAAACATATAAATGCATCAAGAACAAGGATGGGCAATTAATATTTCCAAGGGGTCACATGAGATACTGTGACTGTTATGGAGGGTCAAACTTAATTCTACTCATTATTATTGTTTTATATCAATTTTTCTTTCTTAAAATTGAACAGAATTAAGTGTGTTGACTAGCTGCAACTGCTAATACAGGTTACAATAGGGCTTACTGCACCATGTATTCCTACTTGTAGTAGCTAATTAAAACCATATAATTTACTGCTTTTTATAAACTTTATAAATCATACTGCTCCTGCTATTCTGCCCCTGTATCTTGATCAAAAGCGCTCAACACAATATGATGTCCCCAAAAAGATCCTCACACAGTATGATGTCCCCACAAAATATGTCACAACATATGATATCCCCCCCACACAGCCCCTCGAACAGTAGGATGTCCCCACACAGTATAATGATGTCCCCACCAAGCCCCTAACACAGTATGATTTTCTCCAAAGCCCCATACGAACTATGTTCCCAAAAAGCCTACGCGGTATGATGTCCCCACAAAGCTCCTCACACAGTATGATTTGCCCATAAAGCAGCCTATGCAATCTGATCTCCCTACAATCACCCATACACTATGATGTTCCCACACAGCCCCCCCACACACTACATCTACACACAGTATGATGTCCCGACACAGTCCCTCACACAGTATGATGTCCCGACACAGTCCCTCACACAGTATGATGTCCCGACACAGTCCCTCACACAGTATGATGTCCCGACACAGTCCCTCACACAGTATGATGTCCCGACACAGTCCCTCACACAGTATGATGTCCCGACACAGTCCCTCACACAGTATGATGTCCCGACACAGTCCCTCACACAGTATGATGTCCCGACACAGTCCCTCACACAGTATGATGTCCCGACACAGTCCCTCACACAGTATGATGTCCCGACAGTCCCTCACACAGTATGATGTCCCGACACAGTCCCTCACACAGTATGATGTCCCGACACAGTCCCTCACACAGTATGATGTCCCGACACAGTCCCTCACACAGTATGATGTCCCGACACAGTCCCTCACACAGTATGATGTCCCGACACAGTCCCCCACACAATATGATGGCCTGACGTGAGTCCACGGGCCAGACAAGAACAGCTAAAGGGCTGCATGTGGCTGAGGGTCACATTGTGCCCAGGTCTGGTTAAGAACATTTCAAAATAAATTTTATGTGATGTTCAATTGTGTTAATAAGGCCAAATAAAATGGGATATATATTCTAGCAACAAACCTGTGGACTTGTTAGATGCTCTTCTTCGTATCTCAGTGACCATCAGGCGTGAAACTTGTGTAGTAAACTGTAGGAGGTCTGAGAACTTTTCAGTCATTGAGTTAGGAGGTGCACTTCCAAACACCTGAACAAAAAAATAAAATGAAACCTATTATATGCCTAAATTTACAAATTAGAAAACTCATCCTTCTCAACATACATATGCATTAAAACTTGATTAGACACCATATTTTACAGGGGTTCCCTGCCATTTATTGGAGAAAGGACTCTCAGAGGAGGAGTCCACATTGACACATATTCCATAGATCAAGCAAACTGGCCCTCAGGGTGATTATATTTGGCTCACAACGTCATATGGAGGACTAATGTGGGACCATTATTCTGAATGGAGGACTATGTGGGCCATTATTCTGAATGGAGGACTATGTGGGGCCTATTATACTGTATGGAGGACTATGTGGTGCCCATTATTCTGTATGGAGGACTATGTGGGGCCCATTTATTCTGTATGAAGGACTATGAGGGGCCCATTATCCTGTATGGAGGCCTATGTGGGGCCATTATTCAGTATGGAGGACTATGTGAGGCCCATTATACTGTACGGAGGACTATGTGGGGCCATTATTCTGTATCAAGGACTATGTGGGGCCATTATTCTGTATGGAGGACTATGTGGGGCCATTATACAGTATGGAGGACTATGTGAAGCCCATTATACTGTGTAGAGGGCTGTATGGAGATCACAGTTGGAGCATCACACTGTGTTGGGGTCACCATACTGTGCGTGTGGAGTGCACAGTGAAGGAATTCACTCTGGGGATATCATATCATGTTTGTGAGGCATTTTTGTTGGCATCAACTTAATGGGGGAAATGAAAGAGCAATCTAGGGCTTCAATAGGAGGAAAATTACTTTATAAAGGCTGCAAAGTTGTGAGATATGCTCTTCTGTGACCCCACTGAACATTACGTTTTTTGGGTTTTTTTGGACCCAATTAGAGCTTCTGCTATGGGACATTGTGATTTCTTTGTGCGCCCCTGCCTGCGATGAAATACCAATGCTTCGGTCATGTGGTCTGTCTCTTAAGATTTATTGATTAAAGGGTTTGTCCCACAAAGTACATTTTAAGTTTGTATCCATATTAGATGATATAAAAAAGTTCCTCAATTGTAGACTTTTTTTTTTTTTTTAATACATATCAAAGTTGGCCCGCGACTTTGTTCAAGTTTTTAATTTGTATTTGAGTTTGACATCCTTGATCTATGGTGTACGTGAACTGTCATGTAAGTGTTCCCAAAGCTAAATTTTAAGGTGCATTTACCTGGCTGATAATAAAGAACGAGCGATCCTAGGAATGCTCATTTACCGATCATCAGCCAGTCTAGACAGACCGCCAATCACTCGACAAATGAGTATTAGTATTAATTTACATGTAGCCGATTGTTGGTCATTTAATGCCTGCGATCAACCAATGTAAATACAGTCTAAAGCCAAGTTCAAATCTCCAGTAGTGATCAGATAGAACGGATCCAGCAGCAATCCGTTTGCAAAAAGTGGTGCAGACACTATGGAAAAAGTTTTTCTTTCATTTGTAATGGATCAGTTTTTCTTTCATTTGTAACGGATCCATTTTTTTTTTGCTTGCTGGACCCAGCTATTAAATGACCGCCGATCAGTTTACAAGCAGCCGTTGGTGGTCATTTAATGCATGCGATCAGCCAATGCAAATAAGTGTACTAAGGCAAACCGACATAAGCAGTAGTTGTAGGTCTATTTGGTAAGGGAACTATGTAACAATTAATGAGAAGTGGAAAAAGGAAGAGAGAGCAGGGAAGTGTATTTGTGTGTAAAAACAGTCCAAGTTTCTAAACAGCTATGGTTGTCAATTACCGTAAGAAATAAGCTCTTGAGTACAAGCTGCAGCTCTAGAAAACAGTTGTTATATTATTTGTACATTGCTCTGCTTTACCTGATCATACTGGGAATAAATAAGAGACAAATGACGGATAACCATTGGATCATTTTATAAATAATGTACAAACAAGGACTGACCCTATTAAAGACTGGCAGCATCATGTAAAGCTTTTCTTCCTGTTCTTTCTGAGTCATGTGCCTGGCAGGATGGCAAAGCTCGGTGAAGAGCCGCCTGAGATGCATTAAGCCCAGAGCGTTGTCCTGCGGGCTGCACTCCTCTTGCCGAGGTCGGCCCATTATTCTCTTCACCATATTCATGGTTGCACCTTTGTTAATGCAACCTTTTCACCTACAGGAAGATAAAGAAAATGTGTCAGCAGAAAAGTACAGCTTCAGTCAAGCTCTGTAAGAACTTAGGGGATTTTTTTTTATTAAAAAAAAAAAAATCCTAAAATATCCAAGTTTTCACTGTTGACACTGAAGTTCACAACACAAAAGACGAATGCCATTTATATAGATCACATTTCAGTAGTAATCTCACCATTATCACAGACAGGACAAACATGACAGGTAACATGTACATACAGGTAATACCTAATCCACCGCTCACACCATGGAGTAAAACACTAATGCATATACAGGCAATGGTTCAGATGCCCACAGGATGGACTGTAGGAAAAAAAATCAATTTTTGGCAGCTTTAGGTTCTTGGCAGGTATATAAATTTCCTATTAAAAGAGTTGTCCAAACAAAAACTTGGCTGCCATCTTTCAGAACCGGTGGCACTCTTACCATGGGTTGAGTGTGAGACTGGAACTCAGCTCCATTCATTTCAATGGGGCTGAATTGCAATGAAGGACACAACCCATGGTCAGGGGTGGGGCTTTTCCTGAAACAACACAGTCATGTGTTTCTAATCCTGGACAATCACTTTAAATCATTCCTAATGGGATATCAGTCGATTGTGAGGGCTTTGAGCAAACAAGGATTCCATACACATAAGATTAAAGACTGACAAATGTTTATGGGGGCCTCCCGTCTCTCCCAACAGATGATGATTATGATGGGAAAGATCGGGATTAGGCATTCAGATTTCAAACACCTGACCCTTTTGCTCCCTGGGAGAAAAGCCACTGCTATTGGTGTATAGCAGTGGCTTTCTCTATTTCAACTAAAGACAGAAGAACCCTAGGCAGAACATTTATGTGTAATGGGGAGTAGGAAGAAATATATGTCAGCCTTGTAAGGCAGCGTTAGTCATCATGCTGGGGGACACTCGCTGCACCGGGTCAATTAAAGCACACCAGCCACATTTTCCAGTATTTCACAATCAAGCAGTTTATTATACTTCATAACTGCTATAACCGAGTCCATCTCAGTGGCTCACAAATTCTTTGGTATTATTCTCTTCATTTAATTTGTCTTCAATGAAAAAACCACAAAAAGAATTGTCCTAAAGCCAAATTGGATATAATTCCACACCAAACCTAAAAAAGGGGTGGACAAAAGTATTGGCACTGTTTGAAAAATCATGTGATGCTTCTCTAATTCGTGTAATTAACAGCACCTGTAACTTACCTGTGGCACCTAACAGGTGTTGGCAATAACTAAATCACACTTGCAGCCAGTTAACATGGATTAAAGTTGACTCAACCTCTGTCCTGTGTCCTTGTGTGTACCACATTGAGCATGGAGAAAAGAAAGAAGACCAAAGAACTGTCTGAGGACTTGAGAAACCAAATTGTGAGGAAGCATGAGCAATCTCAAGGCTACAAGTCCATCTCCAAAGACCTGGATGTTCCTGTGTCTTCCGTGCGCAGTGTCATCAAGAAGTTTAAAGCCCATGGCACTGTGGCTAACCTCCCTAGATGTGGACGGAAAAGAAAAATTGACGAGAGATTTCAACGCAAGATTGTGCGGATGGTGGATAAACAACCTCGATTAACATCCAAACAAGTTCAAGCTGCCCTGCAGTCCGAGGGTACAGCAGTGTCAACCCGTACTATCCGTCAGCGTCTGAATGAAAAGGGACTGTATGGTAGGATACCCAGGAAGACCCCACTTCTTACCCCGAGACATAAAAAAGCCAGGCTGGAGTTTGCCAAAACTTACCTGAGAAAGCCTAAAATGTTTTGGAAGAATGTTCTCTGACAGATGAGACAAAAGTAGAGCTTTTTGGGAAAAAACATCAACATAGAGTGTACAGGAAAAAAAAAGAGGCATTCAAAGAAAAGAACACGATCCCTACAGTCAAACATGGCGGAGGTTCCCTGATGTTTTGGGGTTGCTTTGCTGCCTCTGGCACTGGACTGCTTGACCGTGTGCATGGCATTATGAAGTCTGAAGACTACCAACAAATTTTGCAGCATAATGTAGGGCCCAGTGTGAGAAAGCTGGGTCTCCCTCAGAGGTCATGGGTCTTCCAGCAGGACAATGACCCAAAACACACTTCCAAAAGCACTATAAAATGGTTTGAGAGAAAGCACTGGAGACTTCTAAGGTGGCCAGCAATGAGTCCAGACCTGAATCCCATAGAACACCTGTGGAGAGATCTCAAAATTGCAGTTTGGAGAAGGCACCCTTCAAATATCAGGGACCTGGATCAGTTTGCCAAAGAAGAATGGTCTACAATTCCAGCAGAGCATTGTAAGAAACTCATTGATGATTACCGGAAGCGGTTGTTTGCAGTTATTTGGGCTAAAGGTTGTGCAACCAAGTATTAGGCTGAGGGTGCCAATACTTTTGTCCGGCCCTTTTTTGGAGTTTGTGTGAAATGATCAATGATTTGATTTTTGCTTCATTCTCTTTTGTGTTTTTTCCTTGCAAGCAAATTAAATGAAGATAATAATACCAAAGAATTTGTGATTGCAATCATTTTCAGGAAGAAACTGAGTATTATCTGATAGAATTGCAGGGGTGCCAATACTTTTGGCCAGCACTGTATAATGTCCAAGAGCCTTTCCAGTGACAGAAATGTCCACTTGGCTCCAGATACAGCCTTCAGCTAGGTAACAATATAAATGTCCACACCAATCAGTGTTTTTACCTTTGCCGGGTTTTAGGCTATGTGCCCACGATGCAGAAATGAAGCAGAAAATTTCTGCAGCATTTCTGCATCTCCCTGGCAGAAAAAACGCATGCAGATTGTGCATGTGTTTTTCCTGCAGAATACATGCGGATCCACATGCGGGTTCACATGCGTTTCCGCATGCAGATTGACAAGCGCTTTCCAGGCGATAGCATCACTTGGAAAGTGCTTGACAACTAGGTCACACTATATAAATCCATGCAAACGGCATGGATTTATACAGTGTGAACCGTAAAAATTAAAACAAATAAAGCTATACTCACCCCCGAGGCCCCGGTGTGTGCAGCAGCGCTCGTTCCTGGCTGGTTCCCGGCTGCCGGCTTATCGCGAGACAGAGCGGTGAAGGGCCTGCGGTCACATGACTGTGACGTCACCGCAGGTCCTCAAGCGATGCCGGCATTCAGAGAAAAGCCTTCGGAAAGGTGAGTATAAACTTTATTTGTTATTTTATTCTTTTTTTTACAGGTACAATGGTACCCAGGTCTGGATGAGAGTCTCCTCTCCTCCAGAACTGGGTACCATCCGCACAGAGACGCATAGAAGCCGCTTGTACAAATGTACAGTCGCGGTTTCTATGCGTTTCAATGAAAGTCAATGGCGGCAATTCCGCTGTGCTTCTGCAAAATTAATGAACATGCTGCGGATTTATGAGCGCTGCAGAAACGCTGCGGAAAAATCCGCAGCATGTGCATTGACATTGTGGAATGCCATTGGGGACCATGGGGTACGGATTACCATGCGTTTTTGATGCGTTTCCGCTGCGGAAATTCCGCAGCATAAACGCTTGAAAAACGCTACGTGGGCACCCAGCCTTAGCTGCTTCAGGTTTGTTCTGCCACAGCTGTGGCTTTACGGCTTCCCAGATGGGGGTTTCCAGCCCTCGGACCTTCAAAGGCTACTGGTATGTTTTCACACATAACATCCAGCCTCTGCCTTTCAGGCTTCACCAGGCTTCACCAGGCCTCACTAGGCCTCCCTTGGCTAACTGTGTCCCACACAGGGAACAGGCCTCACGCCTTTTCACACATGTCTCAAATTTACCAGGGTTTATATATCCTCTAGTGCACAGACAGGACCTGTGCTGATGTCACAGTCATGTGATCAGACCTTCTGTGTGCACAAGACCTGTGCGATGTCACAGTCATGTGACCAGTCACCTGGGGGAGGTACATGGTCGGTCAAAACACACCCTGGACCATTACAGTAATGCCGCAAGTCGCTGCATTACAGCCTGGAGGTTTATTGAGAAATGATGATTTCAGCCTGTTATCAAGTGAATTAACAAGTCTTAATAAGAATTGAAACTTAGGGGTTAGACAAAAAAAAAAAAACACACTCAATGAAACAATTAAGAAGATGGGTGGAGACAGAAGCTGATGGCCTTCTGACTTTCCCCAACTCCAAATATCAGAGAATAGCAGGACTGAGCAGTTGTTGGGGGAAGAGACAGTTTGTATTCAAGAGCTATTCCCATCTCATACATTTATGATAGATCCATATGATATGCTGTACATGTAGGTGACATGTAGACGATTTTTTGTCGACGATGAGTTGTAATTTTTAGTATTGCTATTTAATTGACATAGAAATGTATAGTCAGTTCTCTAAACATTTTTTCATGTTTTACAACTTAAAAAAAATAATGTTTGTACCACCATAACCCGAGCCAAGCCTTTGATTTTTTGGCTGATTGAGTTGTACTTTGGCTTGTTTTTATATGATGAACTGTTGTTTTAATTGGTACTATTTAGGGTAGAAATGATCATTGATTTTTTTTCCAATGTTCGTGGGAGGCAAGGTGGTCAATACAATTAAAGATTATGTACTTTTTATTTTTTATTCTCCATAATGGGGAGCAATTTGAATTTTCTAATCACACAGATGCCTTGGTGGCTATTGACATGTAAGATGGATGTTGTTAAAATGTTAAGAACAGGGCTACAATATCAGCAGTGAAATGCATCACACAAAGTCATTGCCAGTATCGCATCTTAAAGTAAGTGACTGTGGACAAGTGGTGACCGGCATATGCAAAATCGAAGTCACAAACATTTTGGATTAGTAGCTAATCTGCAATAATCATATTGCAAAAGTGCACAGTAGTCACAAAAAGAACTTTAAAATACATTAGTCACACTAGAAGTCCCATCTTTTTTTGCTTCGTATTTAGTTAACAGGCCCTTATATAACTACGGTAGTTAAAATAAGTAAAAGATTTTAGACATGAAAAAACGAATGCAAGCTTTCCGATGAAGTTCAGCTTGATGCAAGTTATTTTAGTTTTTAAATTGACTTCTAGCGAGATCAACCCTTGGCATTCCTAAAGGAGGAAGTGTGTGTGCCATAATAACGTATGTTTTCTCATCAGCCCATTACTGTACCAAAAAGAAGAGAGATAGTATCGTAGCACGCTGAGTGCCCCTCAGCATGCCTACAAAAACTAAATTACGTTGTCACATCTAATAAATCTCAAAGATGAACTCGGGACAAATATTTTCTTTTTTTACTTCTTTGCTCATTAAATTTAAAATATATACTTCCAATTGTTATAGAGCAATGATTAACCATTCATTTCTGCTGAAAGTGTGGGTGGAAACCCAAAACCAGACCAAAAACTCCTCTTTCATTCATGTTTTTTTTTCAATTTACAAAGCAGTTAATTTTGGATTATGGGTTTAATGGTTTTGTGGTTGGTCCCTATCAGTGATTGACAGTTATCACTCACACTGTGAAAGCGGCTACTCAGTAGGACAACCCACTGGACTCCAACACCCAGAATGAGAAAAGATTGAGATCTAATTATACTGAATCTTTTGCCCCAAATATGTCAATCAGCCTAGCTCCCTCTGCCCTATAACGTGATACTGGAAGACTGGACGGCATTTTCAACTTTAGCCAAAAAGGTAAAGATACACTGAAGCATTGAAATAAGGCAAATGTCACTTTGTATCCTTGTGCAAATTAGGTTGCATTGGTACACAACTTGTCACCCAAACAATTACTTGGCCAATAACTGTAAAAGTGCACTGTAGTTGGCAGTCTGGCAGCACTTAACATGGCTTCCATGGAAAGGCTTTGTATAATGCAATTCGTTTAGCAGGTTCCAGGGGAACCCTGGCCTTCACCCGTTAACCCTTATACAGGGAGCTGAACTTCAGCAGGGCTTCTTGGGTTCCCGTGCAAAAATCGGCTGCAGGCTGGTGGAGCGAGCTGGCACAGAGAAGTGGCGTTAAGCCTAGTCATATCCAGGAGGTCGAAGTCAGGGACAAAAAGCAAGAGATAAGGACATAGGAGGATGCCAAGAATAGTAGCAAGAATCAAACAGATTGAATCAGAGAAGAACATCAGGAGTATAAACCTGGGTAACTAATAACTATCAGCCAGAGAGACTGCCAGGTGTTTAAATAGGGGAGAGCCTCACCTATGGCAAAACAGATGTGAACTAGGGGAGGGGAACAATTCCCAGCTATCCTAAAGTTTAACTGAAAGACGCTGCCGTTGCCCAGAGACATCCGCAGCGCAGTACGGCCTAGCGACAAAGGCAGAAGTAGGAGTGTGTTCAGACACAGATGTGACAATAACCATGGTGTCAAAAGACAAACTATAGATCCACAAAAGCACAATTTTTTGCAATATCTGGTATAGACTATATGAATGGACAGCTACCCTTAAATTCATTCTCTGCTTGGATGCAGTGGCCATCCCACCAGGAAGAACAAGGGACAGGATCTCTGTGGAGATTGTATAGCAATATGCTGATGGCAGGTGGACATCCATGCCTACTTACACTTCCCACAGCCATTTCTCTACATAGTGATCTTTCGTCGATGGCAGAGCAGCCAATTAAAACCAGCTTTCTTCCCTGCTTGTCAGAAAAGGAGCAATGTCTCTGCATGTCTCTGCCTGTATAGCTTAGAACACCTCGTGAGAAGGGACTATACTGTCATCTGCCAGAGGGAGAGGGAGATCAATTATTTTTAAAGCCCAGCACAGATTAGCAGCACCCAAGGAAAGGAAGCACAAGGAAGCAAATATTGATAACAGCTGCGTTTTATCATATAAATACATCTTTCAACAGCATTTTAGGACTTTTAGTGTAAATGCTGTGGGAAACCGTATAGGTTGTTGACACAAAGACCTAAACAACTAAAACTGTACGAACATCAAGAATGATATGCTTGTACCTTTCTAAGAGAATGTTACAACACAGAAATGTTATATATTCTGATATACCAAACACAAGAATAGAAAGGACATACGCTATTCATACATAAATATGGTCATGTTCACAGCATGTTCGAGCATTCTGTTGGAGGTATACATCAGTAAGCCTGTGACATATGGGACTATACAGGCATAAAGTAGCTTCTATAGGCCGATATGTTTAAATAAGTATATTTCATGGTATATGTTATTTGGGGGATGCTACTACATAGAAAAGCAGAGTCTACTAAAAACATGTATTCAGATATATACTGGCCCACATATGCAAGTAGTTTATGCAGCAGAATGGCAGCTCTTCTGCATACACCAAACCTATCCCATTAATGCAATGTGAATAAAACCTAAGACTAAAGTACAAAAGTACAGGTGTGTATATATATTGTTTAATGCTGAGAGAGCAGAACACAGCAATAGTTTCTCTTTCATTTTAATCATTAAATCTCACAAATCGAAGAAGAACTGGGAAATGAAGCAGAGAAGATATTGAGCTTCTCCAAACACAACTGGTCAATAGTCTTTTGTAATATTGAATTGTTTGCAAAATGGGGCCGAGTGGGATACATCTTGAAATATCCCAGTATGCTTGGGAAAGAAAAAGACACATTCAATTTATTTTTATAAATCTAGGTAAGCAAAGAGTTCTGTAGATATACCGTATTTTTCAGACTATAAGACGCACCGGACCATAAGCCACACCTAGGTTTTAGAGGAGGAGAATATAAAAAAAGTTTAAGCAAAAAATGTGGTTATGATGCACTGTTAAGGGGGAGGGGGTCTGCTGCTGACACTGTTATAGGGGTAATGTCCCCCAATTCTGTGAATATCCCCTATACTGGTATATATGGCCCCCTCCTTCCTGTTATACGTGGCCCTCATCCCCACCCTGATATGCATGGCACCGCTCATCCACATCCTGTTATGCATGGACCCCCTCATCCCTCTTCCTGGTATGTATAGGCCCCTTCATCCCTCATCCTGGTATGTAAGGCCCCCCTCATCCCTCTTCCTTCCTGGTATGTATGGCACCCCTCACCCCTCTTTCTGATATTTATTGCACCCTTCATCCTGGTATATATGGCCCCCCTCATCCCTATCCTGGTATGTATGGCACCATTCATCCCTCATCCTGGTATGTATGGCCCCCCTCATCCTTCTTCCTGGTATGTATGCCCCCCCCCTCATTCCTCTTCCTGGTATGTGGGTTGTAGTGAATAATCATGGGCTCTAATAAGAGGGCACACAGATGACAGAGCCGCTGCAGGAGCTGTGCTGCGGGTACAGTGTGCGCGCTATTAAAGAGAGTGAATGGTCACTGCTCCCCACGCACACATTCCCGACGTGGGGAGCAGTGACTATTCCGGCACAGAATCTCAGAGTGTGAGGGCGCATGGCAGTTACGCCATATATATTATATATATATATATATATATATATATTTGACTATAAGACGCACCCCCCACTTTCCTCCAAAATTTTGGAGGAAAAAAGTGCGTCTTATAGTCCAAAAAATACAGTAATTGTTTTTAGAACAATTCAATGTCTAGTCATACAAAAGTTATGACATCTGAATACTGTACAGTCCTAGACAACCAGAAAATCCATATCAATAATTGATTTCTTGATTTTGCGCTTCATTACTTCAATACTATTATCGATGAGTAATAAATATTTGAAAATAACCTTTTTTCTTATAAATGAATCACTACAGTAATTTATTATGTAATTTATTATTATCACAGGATCCATTGTCGGAACTTACAGGGTTATTCCAATCCTGGATTTTTCAGGCATGTCTGTAGGATGTACCACAAATGCCTTACAGATGTAGATGAAAAATTGTCACCATTCACATTGGTTCCAGTCTACACTGGGGCTCACAATCGTTATCTCAGACAAGCATACTGGGGTCAATTTCTTAGGAAGCCAATTAACCTGATTTTTTTTATGCAAGACAAAATAGAGAACCCAAGGGAAACATACACAAAAACAGGGAGAATCTACAAACTAATCCTTAGGGCTCACTCAGATGTTCGATTTTCACATATGCATGCTATCAGTAGCACTTGTACCTGTGAATCTATAGGGTCATTCATGCGCCTGTGATTTAGAAAACTGCCAAGACATGTCTGATTGTGCTTCAATCATCGGATCAAAATCGGCAACGCAAGTCAATGTGTACGTTAAAAAAAGCATCGGACCGCACTAGAATGACACTGTCAGAATGGAGAAACTTTTTTTTTTTAAATTTCCAGGTGTGAGAAAAACGTAAGACACTCAGACCACTCTCTGATCAAATTCTGATCAGAATAAATCGGTCCTTTTTTCTCATACATGTAAAAACCAGATGTCTGAAGGAACCCTTTCTCAGACAGACTTTGAACGCCCAGTGTACCTTAAAGGAGTTGTCCCTTATTTTCATATTGATGACCTATTCTAAGGATAGGTTATGAATATCAGAATGGACAAATGCCGGTTGTCAGAAGCACACCAATCAGCAATTGTTAGTTCCGGCTGCGTTCAGAAATTGAACAGTGTACAGAGCAGAACATCGCAGCTGTATACACTTTTTAGTGACCACTGCCGAGTGTTCCCGGTCTGCTACTACTATATTCTCAACAATAAAGTAGTGGACATCCTCTTTAATTAAGAAGAAGAACTTTAGCTACAAATTAACATGCCAATACACTTTAGGCTAAGATCACATTAGACAAGTTCCATATGATGGGCATTCCTTTGAGGGGAGGGAAAAAACAAGTCTCCATACTAGAAAGTAGTATTCAGACATGTCCCCTGATGTTCTTGCTCTACAACAAGGCAATCTGAGTCCAAAAGGTTAAACTTTGGACTCAGTTTGACCTCATTTCTTTCTGTGCCATTCTTAAAAGGGAACTTTTCACTGTTTTTTTTTTTTTTTAAAGTTTAAAACCCCTTCACGCCGCGGCCCTTTTCCATTTTTGCACTTTCGTTTTTTACTGCTCTTCTCCCAGAGCCATAACTTTTTCCGTCAATATGGACGTGTAACGGCTTGTTTTTTCCAGGTCATTACGAGTTCGTACATACCAAACATCTATAGGTTATTTTTTATTTAAGTGGTGAAAAAAAAATCCAAAAGTTTGTTAAAAAAAAAAAGTTGCCATTTTCCGAGACCCATAGCGTCTCCATTTTTCGGGATCTGCGCGCCGAGCAGACATTTTTATTGATACCATTTTGGGGTAGATACGGTGTTTTGATCACCAGTTATTGCATTTTATTGTAATGTTGCAGCAACCAAAAAAAATGTAATTCTGGCGTTTTGAGGTCTTTTTTCTCGTCATGCCGTTTACCGATTGTATTAATTTTTATATATTGATGGATCGGGCGATTCTGAACGCGGCGATACCAAATATGTGTATATACTGTAAGGCGGCGGTGTTCACACCGTGCAGTAACTGAGCCAGTGACCCAAGCAAGTCCAACATAACAGCTTTTATTCAGCAACTCACGGGTAAACAGAAAGTCCTCCGGTTCGCAGCCGGGTTAACATGAGTCCATAAACAACGGTTGCCGGGGGCAACAGCCGCGCCGCTCAAAGTCTGACAGGTGCAGAGCCTTCCCAGGCGTGGGTTCAGCCACACTCAATCCTGCTGAGCTATCCTGCTATGCTCCTAGCAGGTTCCACCATGGAACAACACTAATCCTTAATGCAGGGGTTTTAAAGGACCTGTGGCAAGAGCCACTGGAAAACCCGGGTTGGAGGGAGGAGGCCGCCCCACTGCCTCCTGTGACCTCCTTCAAGAAATGAAGGCCCTGCCGGGTTTTACTTAATCTGCCTTAGCCAGGTAGTCTGATCAGGTCAATGCTCCCCTTCATTCCTGCATTGCAGCTGCAGGTGTGCCTGGGACTGAAATGCACTCCAATGGTTTTAATAGGTCTCTGTACACATTCTGGTTGAGATATAACGTCCCTCGTATACGATCCCGGTCACTGCCTCACATATCCCCCCCCCCCCTCTGTTCAAACTTGTGGGGTTGAACATTTGCCATCATACAGGGTGCCCGGGACAGGGCATCCGCGTTTCCCTGCAACTTCCCAGGGCGATGTTCTACAGGGAAACTGAAATTTTGCAGTGATAGGAACCACCTGGTGACTCGCGCATTCCTCTCCTTGGCATTTCTCATCCATACCAAGGGTGAGTGGTCCGTCATCAAGCGGAACTGACGCCCGAGTAAATAAGAACGTAGCGATTCCAAGGCCCACTTGATAGCCAAACACTCCTTCTCTACCACGTTATAGTTTTTCTCTGCCGGGACAAGTTTTCTACTCAAGTAGGGGACCGGGTGCTCTTCACCACTCACTTTTTGTGACAATACCGCCCCTAGGCCTACCTCCGAGGCATCTGTCTGTACAATGAAGGTTTCCTTGAAGTTGGGGCTGATGAGGACCGGCTGTCCACACAGGGCCAACTTCATGGACTGAAAAGCTTCTTCTGCCTGAGG
Organism: Phyllobates terribilis; assembly: GCF_046119375.1. NCBI lineage: Eukaryota > Metazoa > Chordata > Amphibia > Anura > Dendrobatidae > Phyllobates > Phyllobates terribilis. The sequence goes on from NW_027362761.1 coordinate 808,663,581, forward strand.
GTTCCACAGAATCATTACCGATTTTTTACCTTTTAAGAGATCGGTCAGGGCCGCCGTTCGCCCAGCAAAATTAGGTATAAACCGGTGGTAATACCCAAGGATGCCAAGGAACGCCCTCACCTGCCTTGTACTTGACGGTTTAGGCCAGTTTTTTATGGCCTCAACTTTATTGATTTGGGGCTTGATAGCTCCTCGGCCTATCACATTCCCCAAATATCGGTCTTCCTCTAGCCCTATCGCACATTTTTTTGGGGTTGCCGTTAACCCCGTGGCTCTGAGAGAATCCAGCACCGCTTGTACCTGTGATAGGTGCGTATGCCAGTCGGTGCTAAAGATGATAATATCATCTAGATACGATGACGCGTACTCCTGATGAGGCTTGAGCACTATGTCCATCAACCTCTGGAATGTAGCCGGGGCCCCATGTAACCCAAAAGGTAAGACGACATAGTGATATAGACCCTCCGGAGTTATGAAGGCAGTCTTTTCCTTCGCCGATTTTGTGAGAGGTACCTGCCAGTAACCCTTGGTGAGATCGAGCGTGGTAAAGTACTGGGGCTGCCACAGTCTCCCAATCAGCTCATCTACCCTGGGCATTGGATAGAGGTCAAACTTCGACACTTCATTCAATTTCCGGAAATCGTTACAGAAGCGTAACGATCCGTCTGGTTTCGGGATCAGTACGATGGGGCTAGCCCACTCACTCCGTGATTCCTCTATGACGCCTAACTGAAGCATTTGTTTTACCTCAGCCGTGATGGCTTGCCTCCGGGCTTCAGGTATCCGGTACGGTCTCATTCGCACCCTTACCCCAGGTTCGGTGACAATGTCAAACATGTCGGTATTGTGCTGCACCAGCGAGCAAGTCTCCCGTCGCTGCTGTTTAGTGAGGGCATCACTTATCCTGACCTCCCCCTCGGACGCTTCCCTGGCTGAAGGTAGTGAACTCTCTGGCGATATGCCGGGGTGACGTCTGTAACTAAACACTTTCGATCTTTCCAAGGCTTTAGCAGGTTTACATGGTAAAGCTGCTCAGGTTTCCTCCTTCCGGGCTGATACACCCGGTAATTTACCTCCCCCACTTTTTCTCGAACCTCATATGGCCCTTGCCACTTGGCCATGAGCTTACTCTCGGCTGTGGGTACCAGTAGTAACACCCGATCGCCCTTGTTAAAAGACCTGACTCTGGGTCTTTTATTATATGTGCGCCTCTGGGCTGCTCGGGCATCTAACAGATGTTCTTTCACAATGGGCATGACCGCCGCGATCCGGTCCTGCATACTAGCCACGTGTTCAATTATACTCCTATGTGGAGTCGGCTCTTGTTCCCATGTCTCTTTGGCTACGTCCAACAGACCCTAGGGTGTCTGCCGTACAATAACTCAAAGGGAGAGAACCCTGTGGAAGCCTGGGGTACCTCACGGACGGCGAACATCAAATAGGGTAGCAACATGTCCCAATCCCTTCCATCCTTAGAAACCACCTTTTTTAACATGGACTTGAGGGTTTTATTGAACCGCTCTACTAGCCCGTCGGTTTGAGGGTGGTACACTGAGGTGCGCAATTGTTTAATTTTTAGCAATTTGCAGAGTTCCCTTGTCACTTTGGACATAAAAGGGGTCCCCTGATCCGTCAGGATCTCCTTAGGTAGTCCAAGGCGACAGAACATGGCAAACAGCTCCCGTGCAATCAGTTTTGCCGAGGTGTGGCGTAGCGGTATAGCCTCCGGGTACCGGGTGGCATAGTCGACGACCACCAGTATATGTTGGTGGCCACGGGCGGATTTTACAATGGGCCCTACCAAGTCCATTGCAATCCGTTCAAAAGGTACCTCTATCACTGGCAGGGGTACCAATGGGCTACGGAAACTTGCGATGGGTGTGGTCAACTGACATTCAGGGCAGGATTCGCAGTACCTTTTGATCTCCGCGTAAACCCCAGGCCAAAAGAACCGCTGCAAGATACGTTCTTGCGTTTTTTTTTACCCCTAAGTGTCCACCCAGCAGGTGTGTGTGCCAAATCTAGAACCACCCGACGGTAAGACTGAGGTACCACCAACTGTTCCACGACCTGGTCCCTGATCTTATCTATCCTACAGAGCAACTCACCGTTGACTACCATGCGTGGAAATTCAGCATCTGCACCGGGCTGTTGGGCTACGCCATTTACCTCTAACACCCTTTCTCGCGCCTGAGTCAGGGTGGGATCCTGTAGCTGAGCCGTCCCAAACGTGTCCCGGGACACTTCCAGCTCGACCTCTCCTGCCAGCACCTCTAAGGGAAACCTATCGGGTTCACACTCTGTCCCTAGGTTGGACACCCCTACGGCAGGTTCCACTGACTCGGGTTCATCGGGTACAGCGCCTGTAACACTTTTACCGGGGGGGAGTGGATTTTGTTTTTCCACAGAGTCCAGAACAGGGGCAAGTCTATTCCCAACACAGTCCCATAGGGAAGAGTTTTTACCACCCCCACCACATGTTTTATATCTCCACATGGCGTGGACAAAACTACCTCCACAGTTGGGTACTCTCGGAGGTCCCCATGGATACACACAACCCCGACTTGCCGTCCACTGGGGTTGTCTCCTGCCACCAGCGACCCATGTACCAAAGTCACGAGGCTCCCTGAGTCCAGGAGGGCCTCCGTTGGGTACCCATTAACCAGTACCTGGCATAGTTGGAGTTCACTGTCCCGGGGGTCGGCGCTCGCCGTGCAGACGGTCTGGGCATACATTGAGACCTGGCGGCTATATCCGCAGTCCATGGGTTCCGTAGTCAGGGGACAATTAGCAACCACATGTCCCGGCCCCTGACACCTCCAGCACCTAAGGATGGAGGTACTGTTAGGTCTTATGACAGTTTGGGAGGGAATCGGTCTCCTGCCACTCTCACTCCGGGGTTCCTTCAGCACGGGTACGGTGCTGACTGTCCCCAGCAGAGGGATGCGACCCCTTTCCCGACTTCTGGGTTGGCAGGGATCGGCGTGACAGCCGTGAGGGAGCAGAGTCCCGGATAAAGTCCTGAGTGGCCAAGTAGCGCTCGATCAGGCTGACCACCTGGTCGAGTGTGCCGGGGTCCCCTTGCCCCACCCATCGCTGGATAGCAGCTGGCAAAGTCCTCACCAGCCGGTCAACCACCACCCTCTCCACCATCTGGGCTGGAGACAAAGTCTCAGGCTGGAGCCACCTCTTTACTAGCTGCAGGAGGTCATAAGCCCGAGACCGGGCGGGTCGGGTCTCCACACAGGCCCACGAAAACACACGCTGAGCCCTCACGTATGTATTGACCCCCAGCCGGGCAAGGATCTCACCTTTGAGCCTCTGGTAGTCCTGGGCGTCCTCTCGACTGAGGTCGAAGTAGGCCCTTTTGGGCATCGCCGACCAAAAACGGAGCCACCACTTCTGCCCACTGGCCGGCTGGTAGGTTTTCCCACTCTGCCGTGCGTTCATAGATGGTAAAGAAGGCTTCCACGTCGTCCTCCGGTCCCATCTTCCTCAACGCTGAGCGAACCTTGTCCCGGGCCTCTCGATGTTCTGGGGCTGGTGCCGTCGGCGTCTCCTGCAGGGCTGTGAGCTGCTGCACGATCAGCTCATTGGTGTGCTGCTGCTGCTTGAACTGCTCCTGCTGCTGCTTGAACTGCTCCTGCTGCTGGTTGAACTGCTCCTGCTTGAACTGCTCCTGCTGCTGCCGCTGCGTGAGGACCAATAGCCTTAACAGCTCCTCCATTTTGTCCACGGGGTGGGGCTGAAAGGTGACCGGCCGGATTGTGGTCATGCAGCTGCCGGTGGGGGTATGCCTCAGTCACAATGCCCACATTCTCCACCAAACTGTAAGGCGGCGGTGTTCACACCGTGCAGTAACTGAGGCAGTGACCCAAGCAAGTCCAACATAAACAGCTTTTATTCAGCAACTCACGGGTAAATAGAAAGTCCTCCGGTTCGCAGCCGGGTTAACACGAGTCCATAAACAACGGCTTCCGGGCCGCTCAAAGTCTGACAGGTGCAGAGCCTTCCCAGGCGGGGGTTCAGCCACACTCAATCCTGCTGCGCTATCCTGCTATGCTCCTAGCAGGTTCCACCATGGAACAACACTAATCCTTAATGCAGGGGTTTTAAAGGACCTGTGGCAAGAGCCACTGGAAAACCCGGGTTGGAGGGAGGAGGCCGCCCCACTGCCTCCTGTGACCTCCTCCAGGAAATGAAGGCCCTGACGGGTTTTACGTAATTTGCCTTAGCCAGGTAGTCTGATCAGGTCAATGCTCACCTTCATTCCTGCATTGCAGCTGCAGGTGTGCCTGTGACTGCAATGCACTCCAATGGTTTTAATAGGTCTCTGTACACATTCTGGGGGAGATATGACGTCCCTCGTATACAATCCCGGTCACTGCCTCACAATACTTTTTACATGCTTCAATAGTCTCCATAGGAGACTAGAAGCTGCGATCACCAGATCGCCTGTGTGTAGCAGAATTGCTCACTTGCTATGAGCGCCGACCCCTGGGTGGCGCTCATAGCATCCCGGCAATGACAACCGCAGGGGTCTCATGCCAACCCATCGGCGACCTGCGGTCATGTAACACGGCGGAACTAGTGATGCTCTTCCGCAGCGGCCATGTTAAATGCCGCTGTCAGAGATTGACAGCGGCATTTAACATTTTGAAAGCCGTAGGTGGATCGAGATTCCACCTGCGACTGTTAGGGGCACATGACAGCTGTACAGATCAGCTGTCATGTCTCTGGAAAGGTGCGGGCTCTGTGCCGGAGCCCACGCCAAAGCGGGAGACACACCATGCGCCGTACATGTACGGCGCATGTCGTGAAAGGGTTAATCTGAGCATCTCCTCCAATTACCACTGTTCCACTGATTCTCAAACATGTTTTTTTTTTCTATGCCCCTCTGTACTAAAGTTATACCCGCTGTAATGAAGATGCAAATTTTCCCTTCAAATAACCGGCGTATATCACAGAACTACTCTGTGAATATTTGATTTTTCTCCTGTAAGACAAAAGTTCTATGATATCGGCCCAGTTGGTTGAAGGGAAAATTTACTTAATTACCAAGGGAACAGAAGGGCCCAGAAGAATAAAGAAAAACTGTTCCAGAATCAGTAAAAACAACAACTGGGTGAGGTACTTAGTTTAAATAAAAAATCCGGTGAAAGGTCCTCTTTATGCCCCCGTACAATAGATTGCTGTGGGTGGAAAGAGGATTCAGCCGATCATTCAACCCAAAGCTTTTTCTCCTGACTCCTACATACAGTACAGACCAAAAGTTTGGACACACCTTCTCATTTAAAGATTTTTCTGCATTTTCATGACTGAAAATTGTACATTCACACTGAAGACATCAAAACTATGAATTAACACATGGGGAATTATATACTTAACAAAAAGTGTGAAACAACTGAAAATATGTCTTATATTCTAGGTTCTTCAAAGTAGCCACCTTTTGCTTTGATGACTGCTTTGCACACTCTTGGCATTCTCTTGATGAGCTTCAAGAGGTAGTCACCGGAAATGGTCTTCCAACAATCTTGAAGGAGTTCCCAGAGATGCTTAGCACTTGTTGGCCCTTTTGCCTTCACTCTGCGGTCCAGCTCACCCCAAACCATCTCAATTGGGTTCAGGTCTGGTGACTGTGGAGGCCAGGTCATCTGGCGTAGCACCCCATCACTCTCCCTCTTGGTCAAATAGCCCTTACACAGCCTGGAGGCGTGTTTGGGGTCATTGTCCTGTTGAAAAATAAACGATGGTCCAACTAAATGCAAACCGGATAGAATAGCATGCCCCTGCAATATGCTAATTCCACATGTGTTAATTCATAGTTTTGATGCCTTCAGTGTGAATGTACAATTTTCAAAGTCATGAAAATACAGAAAAATCTTTAAATGAGAAGGTGTGTCCAAACTTTTGGTCTGTACTGTACATTGAAGTGTTCGGCTTATCTCACCAAAAACAAAAGGCCAATCTGAAGTCAGAAATTCCAGATTCTTCTCTCCCTTGACATCATTTGTCAGGCTAGAGTCTTCAAGCACCAATATGTGATCGGCTGTAAGCCAAGCCTGCCAATAACGCCATATTCACCCAACTTTAGTGTATTGTGCATTGGGACCTTACGTTTTTGGATACAACGGCGTAGTTTAGCACAGAAGGACACAAACAAAATTTAGATCAAAGGTAGTCCAAACTTTCATCCTTTGGACTCAGTTTGTCCCATTGCATTGAAGGAATACGTCATGAGGCACATATGAATACCGTTTTCTGGTATTCTTTACAGAGGAACTTTTACCAGTTTTAGCATCTTAGCCACATCATTGACAAGTGGCTGCAGAGCTCAATAAAACAGTTTTTATTTTTTAAATTACTCATCTTGGAGATATTAGCTTGTAAAATTTAGGTGATAATTATAGTGTTGAGCGAGTAAGTTCTGTTAACCCTTTCGCCGAGTATGCTCGGGCGAGCACCGAGTAGTTACAGCTGCTCGGTGTTATGTTTAAATCACTCCTGCGTGCATGATTTGCGACAGCTTTAATACATGTGAGGAATGATTGTTTCCTTTGCATTCCTCACATGTAATAAAGCTGTCAAACAGTCGCAAATCATGCACACGGGAGTGATTTAAACATAACATCGAGCAGCTGTAACTACTCGGTGCTCGCCCGAGCATACTCGGCGAAAGGGTTAACAGAACATACTCGCTCAACACTAGATAATTTATGATAAGTCCGGAGGAGTTACCAGAGATTCTTCTCTTGGGGCATGTATTTCTTCACCTGTATGACATTGACCAATTATAAACAGACAGCAAGAAACATGGGGGAAAAAAAGAACATGCCCACACAATAGTATAGAACAATCTTTCTCATCTTTATCATGTGTGAGACGTGTAGTGACACACAGCCCTGCTCGTACTGATTTCACTGCAGAGCTGTGCGGTGAGTAGAGCAGAGATTAATGTGATTATAAACACCATTCAGCTTTCATCTTACAGCAGTCAGTGTGAGGGATATATCAGAGCTGACAGTGCTGTGAAAGAAGAGCTGGAGCTGCAGACCTGTCTAAAATTATACAAAGCCCCTCACCCCAAAGAATGAAGTAAACATCCCCAGAAAAAACAAATCTACAGTAACGCCCTCTTGGACTTGACATAAATTATAACCTAAACTCTACAAGCCAATATTTCCTCAAAAGAGAAGCGAGATTAAAAAACAAAAATGGTTTTATTCTGCTCTCTAGCCACTATTCCATGATATGGCTAGTTTAAAACATACTAAAATTGGTGAACTGTACTCTTTAAAGGGATCATTTTGTCTCATTTTGTGCCATTTACCTACATATGTAAATACACACACAGTATATATAATTTGTCACTATAAAAGGAGAGGTGCCCAGACACACTTCTTGCACAGGGGCCGCCAGCAGTCAGTGTCCACCTCTGTCTCCATTATCATCTATTGAGGGAGCACCAGGGGTTCACCATGTTAAGGTACATTTACAATGTACGATTATGGCAGAATGAGCATTCCTAGGACACATAATTAAATTAAATGATCAATTAAATGATCTTTTTGGTTTGCATAAAAGATCATCATTCTCGACAGCATATTGTCCTGTTTAAACATCCGTTGTGCAGTCTCCCTGTCTAAACAAGCTGTTAAAAGACCACTAACCAGAAATCATGTTGCTGATCACCAGTTGATAAATACTGCCCAAAAATTCAGCCAAAATCTAATCTAATAGGCTCTAAAGGCCCCCATTCACATTAGTCTAATGTCAACTGATTGTCGGGGGATATGTCGATTGGGCATGCCTCCAGACATGTCTGGTGACGGCTGTCTCAGAGGACACAGGAGGGTTCTGCTGAACGAGTGCACAAGTATATGGGAGAGCTGAAACGTTCCTTCAAAAGTCATCTACTGTGTATGGTGGGCTTAGGACAGAGTGTGATGATCTAGTGAGGTGCAGACCTTGAATATGGCAAACAGTGATGGAACTTAGTAGCCATAACATCTGTGTAGAATAACAGGTTGGAAAACATGTCGCCTTCCTTACCCTAGCATCCAACCAAGGCAATCTACCAGTGGGTTGGATTTTTAAAGGTGAATTTGCAATTGAGAAGACAATAGGAGGAAGACACCAAGGAATTAGCATAAATACACAATTACAGTCATGTGGAGAGATAAGTGAATAATAGCATAGAATTAATTATAATGTTTAAACACGACATTTGAAGACATGAGTGGGCGTCAGCAAATGGTCTGCATGGTATTTTTAGACTACGTAGTCTGGAAAAGCTTTGTGCACTGCATCTGTTGCTCGAAGGCGTGTTATTTTTTTAAGGTCTGGTATAATTACATTTAATCTGATGACAGACTAAATTATTTTACTACAGAAAATCTACCAATAAGAATCAACTGTGCTTACACCTTTATATTTCAGGTCTACAATACATGTGTACATAGCAAGCCTGGGATTATTAACCAAGGGCCTGTAGAATATTAATATAATTTGGTCACTGATCATATCACTTTACCATTGTGGTCATCAATTCTCCGCAAGATCTGCTGCTAGAGAAGATGTAAACCATAGGAGGCATGAAGCTTCAGGACCACTGAAGTCCATAGGCTGTTTAAGTAATGCTGGTCTTGCAGACCAACTTTTGGTACCAGTTTTCTGCATTGGATAATTAATTATAATTAAAGGGAATTGTGAAAAATTGGTTCCCATTAGTACACATCATTTTTGCATGATCCTAGAAACAAATCATAAGAAATTGTGCAGAGAACATAGGAGCTAAACCCCTACTAATCTGCTCAATCTTCAGATCTTTTTCAGCTTTAATTGTAATACAAGACATGTGTTCCCTTAGCTAAAAACTCGGTTTATGTGAATTGAACGAGGGAACCTGTTCTTTAACCCCTTCCAGACATGGCCAATTTTTGATTTTGCTTTTTTCCTCCCCTTCTTCCAAGAGCTATAACTTTTTATTTTTCTGCCCACATAGACGAATGAGGGCTGGCCAATGGGCACATAGAATGACGTGCCTCCATTCCGGCAAGCAGTTAATGCCACTGTCAGAGATCGACAGCCACATTTCACAGGTTAACAGTCGTGGATGGAGTCTGGCTACAACCATATAAGTTAGAGGCTGGTCCTGACTGTGACATGTAGCCATTATCTTCTGGGTATGGGGCAGGCTCAGTCTATGAGCCCGCTCCATACACCTGCTTCCCACTTGCGTCGTACATGTACGGCAGATGTCAGAAAGGGGTTAACATGTTTGCAACAGATTAAAGAGGTCCCATTTTAAGATTAATTGCCCTGCTGTGTTAAATGTTTGGGAGGTCATAAACGCTGTAAAAGGAATTTTACTAATTTGCAACAGTTAAAAAGCTTAATGTTTTGTTGCATATTGGGCAACACAGTTGCTCAGTGGTTAGCACTATTGCTGGAATACGTTAACACTATATGAAGCAAAGCAAAATAAAAGTTTTGTAAATATAGCATTCATCATATAAAATGGCTATCCTTAGGATAAGTAATTGATATTAGATCAGGGGGAATCCGACACTGGACACCTTTGCCAATCAACTGTTTGCAGTTCTTCCTGATCAGTTGTTTGAAGTTTCGATGCCTGATATAGCATGCAATTAGCCTTCCCAAAACTTGCATTTACATGTTACAATAATTGTATTCTTCTTATTGTAACTGCAATCGTTGTACCATAGCTTGTTGTAACGTCAGTGTCCCAGCATGGTTTCTCTCCCTCCCCCCAGCAGGGACGTCGACATGCTCACCACCACAGCCACTCTGCGGTGTCTCCTGCCCCGGCTTCCAGGTTTCAGGGCTTGCGCACGTTGCGCATGTCTCCAAACAGCGCATTCAGGGCACGCGCTCTCCCCGCTTCTTAAAGGAGCAGTGCACACACTCCGGAAATGCCCCCAGCCTATACCTGGGAGGCAACAGGTATTTAAGGCACCTTCACCTGTAGGGATGTGCCTGAGCAACTTTAGTGTTTAGTGTGACTTAGCCCACTAGTCCCTTGTTAGGTCCCTCTGTTCCTGTACTTGTCCTGCTACCCTGTACCAGAGCCTGTTCTGTGTTCCTGTACCCGCCCTGCGACCTTGTGCCAGAGTCTGTCCTGTGTTCAAGTAACCGCTCTGTCTGAACCTGAAACCTGATCCTAAATTCCCCCAACCCCCCCCCCCCCGTCTGAATCCAGACCGGTATCCATTCTGCCAGTGATCCGGATCCTGTCATATCTGCTACTTCAAGCCCGTACCTGCATTCCTGACCCTTGTTTGTACTGGACAATAGTTGTGTGACAATAGTTTTTAGGAAAGCATACAAGATACGAGCAATGACAATAGTTGCAGCATGTGAACTTGAGACAATGATTTATTTGCAAATATGTGCTCTTATGAGAGATACTATTCAAGGGTGGAATAATTCGGAGATTGCACTGGTAGCATTTTGTGGTGAATCTGGAGAAACCACTTGTTACTTAAATTAGTTGTGTTTAACTATATAAAATTGTTCTTGTTTTATTGGATATTTGTTAAATGCAGAAAGTTTGAAAACTACGGTAATTTTTCCTTGTAAGGATAAGAAAGATTTTCTCCTTGAACGTTGCATATTGTCACAATAGATTTGTTTAAAAGAAAATCATGACTTCCAAAATATGGCAAATATAGTGGTTTGTGTCTGGGCAGAAACCAGTAGCACATTGTTCACTTTAGCAGGCTTTTCTAGACAGGATACAGAAGAGAATACATTCACTTACTAAACTATTTGTATATAGCTTTGCTGAAGAGGATAAGCTAGCATCAGTTACACATTACAGCGCTCATCTGCCTTGTACTGTCACAGAATATGCTTGCAGCATGAAATGCAATATTCTACCAATATGATGGGTATAAGCAACAGCTGACTGCGACTTCCTCTAGGAACCCAGCTACAGGATTGTGTGTGAGGCTACGCCATTCCATCCGCCCAAACACATACTTGTGGCAGGTCAGAGCCCACACTGTGGCTTCCTTGGCGCATTTCTGTGCCAGCAATTTGATAGAACAGCTGAAGTCATCTGCAGTGCCATGGCAATGACTGCTGAATGCCAAGAGCCTCTGCCAGACAAAAGCAGACGTTCAGAACATAAAAAAAAAAGTCCTTAAAGGAAGTCTGTCATCCCTAAAGTGCATATTAAAACTAGCTGTATGGTGATATAGGGGATTTAGCCCCTATAAAATCATAATAAACCATGCATTTTAGTGCATGGTGATTGGGAAAATGACTTTTCGATCAAATGCAAGTGGTGCACTATTGGCGTGGCCACAGGCTTAGTGCACCATTACACTCCACAATTAGCATTTTTGAGACTTCCTTCCCTTATGATAGACAAGGGAGCGCTGCCTGAACTCAACCTGCGATATGGGCGCGCACCAACACTGCCTGAGCCTGGCAGCATGCGCACAGTGTCAGTATCCTCACTGTCTCCTCTCTGAAGATCTTGCAGGTGTAGCGGGCAAGCCAGCAGCAAGGACTCGCACATAAATACCCATGAACATATCTCATGTCCATAACCAATTACACATTGCTGCCACGGCCCTGTTGATCATCAGTCTAAAATGACTGGGGCACCTAGTATGAAATACAGTGTGGACACCCTAAATCTATTCCGTTTGTAAAGCCTCATTCATATATCCATGTGTCACAGTCCGAGTATGGGCCACGATTCACAGATCGGCCGCGGATCTCACAACCTGAACGTCACAGTCTCATTTATGCCTATGAGGCTGTCAAGTTTGGGTCAGGAGACCCGCAGCCTGTCTGTGCATCACGGTTTATACTTGGATCGCGACACATTGGATGTGTGAATGCAGGATAAAGTGAACCCCCAATATCATAAAAATATATTACCTTTTATTTCTTCTCATCAAAGCTACAGATGGAAGTCGTCCTACTTCTCACTGCTAAACTTGCTTTCCGCTCTGCTTCCCATAGAACGTAAAAGACATCAGAAAAAAGGTTTCTGGAGAAAAAAAATTAAAATCATTCAGACCAGGTATAACAGCGTGACATACAATCAGACTTCTCAAAAAATGGAAAAATAGATGAAGCAGTCTTCTAGTAGTGAATATCTTGTTTTTAGGAGGCTAAGCGTGGGAGGTGGGAATTGCCAAAACAGAGGAACAATATTTTTTTTCCTTTTTCGTTGTCGTGTAGGTGTGTGAATGTGTTCACATTCTGTTCGGATGAACAACACAAGATACAATCATTTAATTAACTGGTACAAATCAATGACAAGACATCATGACAGAGACTGTCCATGTAGTCCTATTTCCTAGGAAGTGCGACTACAGGAACTATGACAGATGGCTTTTATTCTAACTAATAATTAACCTGTAGACTGACTGCATCACGCAGCATTAACAACTAGCCACTGCCAAAACACACTTCAGTCTCAAGTTTAAACTTCAAGACGAAGTCAAAGAGTTTACGGCAATGAACCAAGTTAATAAGAAAAGGAAATCAATGTAAGTGAAGTGGCAGTCATTGTGCTTCTGGGACTGTGAAGACTAATTTTACCAAATGATGAATGTTAGCTCTAGTGCTGGTGAATAGAGATATGGAAATGACCAGCCTAAAGGATTTATTAATGGTTAGCCGGCAGCGAGGATGCCTAGAGCAGCAAGCCGCACACTTGTCACCAACAGGAGTGGAATGCAATGAGTCTTCATGCTTCAGCTATGAGCACTGCGTTGGGGTTTCCATCGAAATCACAGAAAAACTGGATTCAGACAGAACCCTAGGAGAGCAATTCAGTATAATGTAGAGTCACTGAGCTCTGTTTGGCATTCGATCCAGCGGTGTCTATCTTTTTAAGTCTAAAACGCATTTTATTGCACCCACCTAAAAAAAGACATACATCGCTGGAACAGAGGCAAACTGGGCAGACAGAGTGGCTTTGGACTCAATTATTCTGTCTGAATTCCATTTTTGGAGAGTTTAGATAGAAACTCAGACACAAGTGATCAGATTAGAGAACAGAATAAATGAGAACTGGCAACCTACAAGAGAAGCAAATTCCCAATACAAAAAAAAAATTATAATATATATCTCCTAAACACTATTAAAAAAGCAGGCAGAAATAAACATATCAAATACTCCCTGATGAAGCGGCAGCGAAACGTGCACTGGAGTGGAGTGAAGAGGGCTGTGGCGTGCCCCTATGGTTAGCAACATGTATTCATTTAGATCACTTCAAAACCATCTACTTTGGGCGTTTTGCCATCTGGTATGGTGCAATGAGTTTTGGGTTAATTATACACCCCTTTTCCATCTTTATCACCTGATATTTATTTATCAATATATACCCTCATATTATATGAAATACACTCTTTATAAATTTATGGCAATAGATTTTTGAATTAATTACTGCTGCATGTGTGCATATATACTGTAAGAGTTGTGATATCTAGCCCATCTTTTGCATTGGAGCATGCCCCTCTACCCCTCCCCCTTATTTTTATTACGTTTTTATATCATGTCTTTTGTTGTATATGGTTTTTAATTTGTTTCTCATTTATTTAATCAATACAATATTTGATATTAGATAGTTGATATTTCTTCCTACTTTTTGAATACAGTGTTTAGGATATAAATGAACTAGGCCTAAAAAAATCTCTTCTATGTATACAGCCAGAAATTAGACACAAGTAACAACATTTCGCCTTACCAAGAAGTTGCTGCCCATGTGTAAGATTTATGGCTGAATAAAAGGATGAAGGTTTTATTTAATGTAGCCATACTCTGGTTTTCCTTCTGCACCCTTATAAACGCAGCGGGAAACCCCTTTAAAATCGGTTGAAAAAATAAAAGTTTGTTGACTGTAGCCAAAAACTTCAGTGTGCAGTGTTATGGTTCTACAGATTTTTATTAAAATGTATATCTGTTTGTCCCCATTATTTCCCTATTAAAATAAATTATCTGTAGGATCAACCATTCTAAGCAGTCTATATGGGCGCGCAGGTTATAGGAAGCTGAATAATATGATATCTTCATATCTGTAATCCGATGTCTTAGTCCAGAGAATGCACGTTTTTCTTAATATGTAAATGAGCTTATAAGATCTATGGGTGGGACACGGATCTCTGAGAATCTGCCCCCAGGGCTAATTTTATATGAAAGGAGACGTTACCAGTGTGAGACATGTAATGATAGACAGCTATAATCACAATCAGCAGAGCTGATCTTTGTCTCATTACAAACACAATCTGCAGCTCTCCTGTCAGCTCTGCTGCAGAGCTGTGCTTGATTTCAACTAACACGTTTTCAGCTTCCAGCTCATAGGCAGCCAGTGTGGTGGGAGGGACAGTACAGCAGAACTTTGTCTCATTACAAACACATCTGCAGTTGTAGTTCTAATCTCAGAGTGTGGTCAGCTCTGCTGCACTGCCTCTCTCCCAACATTGGCTGTGTGAAATGAAGGCTCATTCAGAGTTTTTTTTCCCATTCTTCAGTATTTAATATGCTAAAATGAATGGTGTCATTCAAAACAACAATTTGTCCAACAATCATATGGCTACATAAATAGAACAGCTATACGCGAGTACATCTCTTTTGGAAGAAGGGGGTGGGGGAGGGGTGGGGGAGGGGCACAAAAATTTAAAATCTTCCAGTCAAGATTTCTTAGACTTGATGAGACAGATTTACTGTACTTACTTTGAAAATCCATGTCAGAATGGCTGCATAAACCGGATATAAAAATGCTTGTTTTAATACCAGACAATAAATCTTTCAAAAAGAATATACGGGCATTCTGACTTTGATTTTTTAATGTAAGCATACCAGACTCAACAGGTATAAGATCTATTTAATAATGCACAGTCTGCATTGTGAAATGTGGTGACAGAGCCACTTTACATTTCATGGGGAACATCACAGCGAATGTCACACCTGGTACAACAATAGTGGTGTTGCAATGATGAATTTTTAGGAGAGTGAACAGCCATATCATTGCTAAACCGTATTGTACTAAATATGTATTTTCCTTTACATTACTGCAGTTCAGCACTATAACAGAGTTATTGCTTCTGGTCGAGCACTTCCAGCACTAAAAAAAATTATAGCCGTAGGTCAAACTGTTCCACTTTTAGATTTCACCAGTTTTATTAACCCCCCAACATCAATGGATGTTAGAAAGAAAACACACCTTAAGACAGAGGGAATACGGAAAGCTATCAAATAGTATCAATATTTTACACGTCAAACAAGGCTGACAAAAATAATATTTAAAATCGTTATCTAACCTTTTGGTTTACCCAATGTCTCATTCAGGCCAATGCTATTAGATAATAAAGATAATGTCCTATACCTGTATTACCTGAATATTCAGATTTCTGTGCAGGCAATATGGTTCCCCTGTGTGTAAAGCCCCATTCATTTTCTGCTGCTTTTCTACAGTTCTATTTGCCAGTGCAGTAAACGGACTGTAACCACTTACATCAGCTCTAATACACTATAAGGCTCACTATCCAAATTCCTAGCTCACATAATTAGCTCCACCTTATAGGAAATCTGTCAGCAGGTTTTTGCTGTGTAATCGGAGATCAGCATGACATAAAGACAGAGAGCCTGATTCCAGCGATGTATCAGTTACCGGACTGCTTGATGCAGTTTTGATGGCATCTGTTTTCTCTGCTGTAGATATAGCAGTGCTCACAATGCTGAGCTGTGTATAACCCCGCCCACACCCCTGATTGGCAGCTTTCTGTGTACTTAGTCAGAAAACTGCCAGTGGTGGTGTTACGCAGATTAGCTGGACTGTCATGCACGTGAGTCCTAGTCAGACAGTGATAATCCTCTGCTGATAAAACACTGATCATATTTAAACATGTATTCAAAGCTTTAATTTTCTTTTAAAGGGAATCTGTCAGCGTTTTTGCCATCTAATCTAAGAGCAGCATAATGTACAGACAGATACCCTGATTCCAGTGATGTGTCATCTGTCCGTATAAGTTTGGTAGATTTCTCAATATCCTTCTTTTGTTGGTCACAATTTTTATGTTCCTTATATATTTTTTACATAAAAGGGAAGAAAGTCCAGATTTGTTAAAGGGAATCTGTCAATATTTTTTTGCCATTTAATCTGAAAGCAGCATAACATAGTGCCTGATTCCAGGGATGTATCACTTACTGGGCTGATTGCTGTAGGTTTTGATAAAAACATTGTTTTATCGGCAGAAGATCATCAGAGAGGACTAGAAAATCCACTGACCATGTAGTCCTCCATATTTACAATAATTGTATGAACATCCGCACGCCGCAACAGATTGGCGGCTTTCTACCTGTGCACAGCGCACACAGTAAGCTGTACTTCAGTGATGTAGTCGGGGTTATTCAGAGCTCTGCATTCAGAGAACTGATAGATCTGCAACAGATAAAACTGATTTTATCAAAACTGCAGCAAGTAGCCCAGTAAGTGATATGTCTCTGAGAATCAGGATCTCTGCCTCTATATCATGCTGCTCTCATATAGGCAAAAAGATGGTGACAGATTCCCTTTAACAACTTTTAAGACAAACTGGATGGTTTAACAGCTAATCTGCCCATTAGGAAAAATTCACCAGCAACAGGAATTGAAGAAATCTTAATCCATTTAAAACAAGCCTCCAGTATTATAGCAACAATCAGGTTTTTCTCTGCACACTTACACCATATTTTCACGCTAAACTGAGGCGTTATAGTACATTTCTTTTGTATTGAGCCGATAATGCTACTTGTATTCACACTTGTTCCCCGCAAAATCACCATGCTGCTCCTCTTCCTTCCAATATGTATAGTATACAGCTTTATACACAGCCTCGCCATACAATCTGCTCATATACAGCACTGCACAGTCCAGTGCTGTCTGTAGGTCACAAGGAATCCTGATGGAAAAAATTCCCAGACCGTATAAAGGAACATTTTTAAATGGTTATTCTTTTTTATATGAGCACCATCAAGACATAAAAAAAGAACCATATCCACATTAAAATGCATCACTCAACATAAAAATGATGAGAGCTGTATATAGAAGCTTTTTATAATTCGATCTACAGTACAGACCAAAAGTTTGGACACACCTTCTCATTTAAAGATTTTTCTGTATTTTCATGACTATGAAAATTGTACATTCACACTGAAGGCATCAAAACTATGAATTAACACATGTGGAATTATATACTTAACAAAAAAGTGTGAAACAACTGAAAATGTCTTATATTCTAGGTTCTTCAAAGTAGCCACCTTTTGCTTTGATGACTGCTTTGCACACTCTTGGCATTCTCTTGATGAGCTTCAAGAGGTAGTCACCGGAAATGGTTCTCACTTCACAGGTGTGCCCTGTCAGGTTTAATAAGTGGGATTTCTTGCCTTATAAATGGGGTTGGGACCATCAGTTGTGTTGTGCAGAAGTCAGGTGGATATACAGCTGATAGTCCTACTGAATAGACTGTTAGAATTTGTATTATGGCAAGAAAAAAGCTGCTAAGTAAAGAAAAACGAGTGGCCATCATTACTTTAAGAAATGAAGGTCAGTCAGTGCGAAAAATTGGGAAAACTTTGAAAGTGTCCCCAAGTGCAGTTGCAAAAACCATCAAGCGCTACAAAAAAACTGGCTCACATGAGGACCGCCCCAGGAAAGGAAGACCAAGAGTCACCTCTGCTTCTGAGGATAAGTTTATCCGAGTCACCAGCCTCAGAAATCGCAGGACAGCAGCAGCTCAGATTAGAGACCAGGTCAATGCCACACAGAATTCTAGCAGCAGACACATCTCTACAACAACTGTTAAGAGGAGACTTTGTGCAGCAGGCCTTCATGGTAAAATAGCTGCTAGGAAACCACTGCTAAGGACAGGCAACAAGCAGAAGAGACTTGTTTGGGCTAAAGAACACAAGGAATGGACATTAGACCAGTGGAAATCTGTGCTTTGGTCTGATGAGTCCAAATTTGAGATCTTTGGTTCCAACCACCGTGTCTTTGTGCGACGCAGAAAAGGTGAACGGATGGACTCTACATGCCTGGTTCCCACCATGAAGCATGGAGGAGGAGGAGGTGTGATGGTGTGGGGGTGCTTTGCTGGTGACATTGTTGGGGATTTATTCAAAATTGAAGTGCCAACAAGTGCTAAGCATCTCTGGGAACTCCTTCAAGATTGTTGGAAGACCATTTCCGGTGACTACCTCTTGAAGCTCATCAAGAGAATGCCAAGAGTGTGCAAAGCAGTCATCAAAGCAAAAGGTGGCTACTTTGAAGAACCTAGAATATAAGACATATTTTCAGTTGTTTCACACTTTTTTGTTAAGTATATAATTCCACATGTGTTAATTCATAGTTTTGATGCCTTCAGCGTGAATGTACAATTTTCACAGTCAAGAAAATACAGAAAAATCTTTAAATGAGAAGGTGTGTCCAAACTTTTGGTCTGTACTGTATATATCATATGACATATTTTCCCCCATGCAGTACGGTATGATACAAAAATAGTCCAAATGGCTATTTCCATATAGGAATGTTCAAAATCAATTATAGAACCATGTTTTCAAAATTAAAGGGCTGGTCTGAAGGCCAAAGTAATTTTCACTCTAAATCCCTCTTTAATGCCATAATCTAAACTATTTTATAATATACTTACATTTCTTTTTCACACTTCCTTTTTGATGATGCTGGGATACTTAAATGAAGAGCGATCTGGGGGCAGATGCAGCGGTCAATGCCGTAGCCCTTACCTCCTCCCTGAAGCGAAGACTCATCAGTAACGCTCGTTTCATGGGCTGGGTTAGTCCCTGCACACTGTGCGATGTGCACAATGACAGCGCACTCTCTGTTGCCAGCTCACATCAGAACGAGCTGGCAATAGAGCGGTGCCACAGTACCTGGCATGCAGAGACCAGTGGCGTCACTTGCAGGTGCACAGCGAGCGGGGACTAGCTCCGCATCTGAAATGAGCGTCACAAATGAAGCTTCGTTTCAGGGATGGAGCAAGGCCTGCGGCAGTGACCACAGCCTCTGCACCCTGATAACGCTTTGAGTATCCCAGCATGCACTGGGATTCTCAAACGAAGCATTATCAAAAAGGAAGTAGAGAAAAAAAATGAAAATTATTTTGCATTCAGACCACCCCTTTAACTATAAAAATGCTTTAATTCAGCTACCTAGCCAGCTATCATTTCTATGCAACAATTAATACTCTGCTAAAAAGAAAATTACATTATTATTGGCTATATTGGGAATGATAACAGCATGCTCACGGGGTTATTTCCCTGTCTCAAAGACCATAAAAAATTGGAGTCCATTTACACTGCACGATGCACAGTGTTAAGAGACCACCGGCAGCTATTTAATAGGCTGTTTATGCAGGCTTACTCCGTTTCAGATGCGCACTGAACGATCAGCAATAGGATCGCTCAATGCTCATAGCCTGCCATTGTTCTCGGCAGTTCTGTTCACACAGGAAGATGTGCTACAAAAGAATGAGGATCTTTTCTGCAGCACAAGAGACCATTTCAACCAACCAAAGAGCATTTGCTAGTTTGTGGGTTGATTGGCTGCCTGTTTACACTGCACGATTATCTGGACACTAGCCTTCCTAGGAACTAGCTTGTTCACAATAATCATGCAGAGTAAACGCACATCTAGTTACCTCATAAGTGCAAATAAAGGTCAACAATTACCAAATTAGATACGATTCCCCCCATGGCTGTAAAGTAAGAAACATGGAGTCTGAGACAGAGCCAGTTTTGTTTAGAGTTTGAGTGGGTAAAAGAATGCTACAGCTATTAAAAAATATCATCCATTATTAACATTGGTTAAAGAGTTATTCTCTTGTCTTTGAGAATTTCACAACTTTATTGTCTCCTTACTTCCTGATTTCAGGCAGGATGGGCATTCCTCTTTGAGTGACAGTTCTGATGACTAGTAGAACTAATATTAGTAGAACTATAAAGCTCAGCACAAGTTCTGCTGTAACACATTCAGCTAATAGTGGCTTGTTTTGAAGTCTACTACACTGTTATAGCTCCCAACCGTCCGTCAGGGCTCAGCTGTTCTCCTGGATTATATTTATACTCACCTCTCATGGCTCTGTAGCTCCTCCTCGGGGGGCAGGGCCACTCACTGGTCAGTGAATAAATTAAAATATATTATATTATATTATATTATACTCACCTCTTCTTTCTCCTGTGATCGCATCTGCCAGGACTCAAACAAAGAACTCCGTGTGCAGAGGCTGTAGCTCTAACCACTGAGCTATAGCTACCAAAGGTGAAAATAGGAGGATTTGGTTAACTTGACTCTACAATGCAGTCAATGCATTGTAGAGTCAAGGAGCACAGACAGTATAGAAGCAGAGTATACATCTCCATAGAAATACATTGTGTATAGCAATGTATTTTTATGGTGCCTGTATACTGAGCTGAAGAAAATAATTTTTTTGATCCTTTAAATAAAAGTAGTAAATTTGTAAACAATTACAAAAATATATATATTTTTTTTCTGTGAGTCTTGAACCCACAACCTTAAACCATTACTGACACAACAGACATTTATCCTCCTGAGCCACCAGCTCTAGTGAAATAATTGCTAGAATTCTGTCTACTGGACCTGTACTGCAGGCTTTGACTATAGGCTTATTGTAGTGATCTAAAAACACTGCTAGATACTATATATGTAATTTTACTTTACAGGGAGAAAGAGAGATTTTTTTCAGACTATAAAATTGCTAAAAAATAATAAAGAAAAACATTTCATAATTAAAAAAATATTGTCATTTGCGTTTTGTAAAAAATAATGAACATCACAAATCAGTAAATAACATGGACATATTTGGTGTCCCTGTAATTGTAACAACCCGCAGAACAGAGCGATAAGATTATTTATGGGGATCGGTAAATGGCGTAAAAAAAATGATTGATATTTTTTTTTTATTAAACCCATAAAAAATGTAATAAAACTGTAATGCTGAGGCAGTGTTCACACGTAGCGTAAATGCTGCGTTCTTTTTGCTGCAGGTGTTTGCACCATACAGCAAAGTAACAATATTCTCTGATTAGTGTGTGTTTGCTGCGTTTCTTTTATGCGTTTTCCTACTTATTTGATGCGATTTTGGGGCAGATATGAAGCAGAGTTTTTAACTCTTTTTAATAGTACAAAAAAACTTTTATTCTACACTTGAAAATGCAGCAGCGTTTTTTTTCTCCATGAGTTTTTTTCAGAAGGAGCCTATAGAGATAAATGCTCCAAAACCGCAGAGTAGTAATGAGCGAGCGTGTAGTGTTAACCCTTACAGCAAGCACGCTCGGGTGTTCGCCGAGTATTTTCGGCGTGTTTGGCATCTAAGTTTGAGCCGCCGCGGTTGCATGTGTCGCGGCTGTTAGCACCTTAAAAACGCAGCTTCGCATCAGCACCAGAAACACATCAAATAAGGGGGAAGAGATTGTTATTGTGGAGTTTGGTGCAGACATCTGCTGAAAACAAAGAACACAGTATTTCTGCAATGTGTGAACACAGCCTTAAAGGCTGTGTGCCCACGATGCGTTTTTCATGCGTTTCCGCTGCGGAATTTCCGCAGCGGAAACGCATCAAAAACGCATGGTAATCCGCACCCCATGGTCCCCAATGGCATTCCACAATGTCAATGCACATGCTGCGGATTTTTCCGCAGCGTTTCTGCAGCGCTCATAAATCCGCAGCATGTTCATTAATTTTGCAGAAGCACAGCGGAATTGCCGCCATTGACTTGCATTGAGACGCATAGAATCCGTGTCTGTACATTTGTACAAGCGGCTTCTATGCGTCTCTATGTGCGGATGGTACCCAGTTCTGGAGGAGAGGAGACTCTCATCCAGACCTGGGTACCATTGTACCTGTGAAAAAAAGAATAAAATAATAAATAAAGCTTATATTCACCTGTCCGGCGGCCCCTGCAGCGCTTCTCCTTCCAGGACCTGAGATGACGTCGCGGTCATGTGACCGCAGGCTGTCTCGCGAGATGCCGGCAACCCGGAAGCAGCGCGACAACACACGCGGCGGCATCGGGGGTGAGTATAGCTTTATTTTTTTATTTTTACGGTCATGCTGTTTGCATGGATTTATACGGTGTGACCTAGTTGTCAAGCACTTTCCAAGTGATGCTATTGCCTGGAAAGTGCTTGTCAGTCCGCATGCGGAAACACATGTGTTAACGCATGTGGATACGCATGTGAATCCGCATGTATTCTGCAGGAAAAAAGCATGCACAATCTGCATGCGTTTTTTTCTGCCAGGGAGATGCAGAAATGCTGCAGAAATTTTCTGTTTCATTTCTGCATCGTGGGCACATACCCTTACAGACACAAAAAAGCCAGATGTTGTATAATGAATGCTACAAAATGATGAGAATGTTCTGGCGGCTTCAACTGTGAATGAGGAACAAAAAATAATCCACAGGTCCCAACAAGAGATGAACAGGACGCACATGTGACGTTGCGCTGCCCCGGAAGATAAGAGAATTGTTGCCTCCGGTCCAGCCACCAGGAAGCACTGATCTGGACGCTGGACTGGAGACCCGGGAATCCATCCGCTCATCTCTAGTTCCAACTGTCCTGGATACAGTGAGCAGTCCTGGATTTGGGTCTATGCCCTGCAGTCTAAGCAGTCTGCTGAATTCCACTCACTACCAGCGTCCCTCTGACAAGTCGTCCTGCCAGGGGAGAAAGACAATGGTAAATGGGCGTGGGTTGGGGTGTGGCCAGGGGCGTGGCCAAAATTTGCCGAGGCGCGCTATGCGCACCACATAATTTGTCCCTCTTTCTGTTCTTCAAAAGTTGGGAGGTATGCGGTTGTTAAATTTACACATCGAGATAAAAGTGCATTTCAGCACTCAGACAGCTCAGGACAGTGAGAGCCATGATGCTGGGTGTTAGAGGCATTGTAATTAAACAAGATAGATAAGAACAGCTCCTCAGGAGCAGAGAGGGAGTGAGGGGGATGAGCAGCTAACAGCTGAATAGAAATCAATGGGCTCGAAAAAGTTGACTGGGATGTTAGGAGTAGTGATGAGCGCAAGTGCTCGATACTAGAGTTTGCCAAGAGTGCTCAGGTATGCAGTAGCATGCGTGCTCGAGTATCATGTTCGCATCCCCACGGCCGCATGTTCCACAGTTGTTAGACACAAAACATGAAGGGATTGCCCGTGTTTGTTAGGCAATCCCCCCATGTTTTGTGGCTAACAACCGCGGAACATGCAGTTGTGGGGACGTGAACATCTCACTCGAGCACCCGCGCTACTCAGTGCATTCCCGAGCACACAAGCGAAACTCGAGTAACGAGCACTTGGGCTCATCACTAGTTACGAGTTAACCTCTCTACCAGAATGTAAATACGTCATGGAAAACAGCCGTATACTATGAAAGATAAATGCTCTCATTACATGAAAATGATAGATGGAAAATGCAAATCAATTGCAAACTTGCTTACTTTAATGCTAATCAACCCCTTAACGACTGCTGATATGCCTTTTAACGGAGGTCATTAAAGGGGCCTCATTCCTCAGCTCCGCTTTTTTAACAGCGCAGAGGAATAAATGAATAGTGCCCCTGCTGTATATGACAGCTGACAACCTGCGGCATTGGCTTTGGCTGGTTTTGCTACTGTTAACCCCTTAAATAGCGTTGTCAAACACGACAGGTGTATCTAAGTGGTTAAAATGGAGTTAAAAGTCCCCCTTTGACAGGATTGACTCTCCGTGATCGTAATCGTGGGTGCCGATAACCTCAGGGAACCAAGACTTTAAATTGTTCACTCTTTGTTTCATTGCAGCCATTTGGTAAATTCTAAAATGTTTATTTTTTTTTTCTCATTAAAGTACACTCTGCACCCCATCTTGACTGAAAAAAAAATGTAAACATTTTTGCAAATTTATTAAAAAAGAAAAACGGAAACATCACATGGTCATAAGTATTCAGACACTCATATTTAAGTCACTTTCTGTCCATTTCCTTGTGATCCTCCTTGAGATGGTTCCACTCCTTCATTGGAGTCCAGCTGTGTTTAATTAAACTAATAGGACTTGATTTGGAAAGGCACACATCTGTCTATATAAGACCTCACAGCTCAAAGTGCATGTCAGACCAAATGAGAATCATGAGCTCAAAGGAACTGCCCAAGGAGCTCAGAGACAGAATTTTGGCAAGGCACAGATCTGGCCAAGGTTACAAAAGAATTTCTGCATTACTCAAGGTTCCTAAGAGCACAGTGGTCTCCATAATCCTTAAATGGCAGAAGTTTTGGACCACCAGAAGTCTTCCTAGACCTGGCTGTTCAGCCAAACTGAGCAATCGGGGGAGAACAGCCTTGGTGAGAAAGGTAAAGAAGAACCCCAAGATCACTGTGGCCGAGTTCCAGAGTTGCAGTAGGGAGATGGGAGAAAGTTCCACAAAGTCAACTATCACTGCAGTCCTCCACCATTCAGACCTTTATTGCAGAGTGGCCCGACGGAAGCCTCTCCTCAGTGCAAGACATATGAAAGCCCGCATAGAGTTTGCTCAAAAACACATGAAGGACTCCCAGACTATGAGAAATAAGATTCTCTGGTCTGATGAGACGAAGATAGAACTTTTTGGTGATAATTCTAAGCGGTATGTGTGGAGAAAACCAGGCACTGCTCATCACCTGCCCAATACAATCCCAACAGTGAAACATGGTGGTGGCAGCATCATGCTATGGGGGTGTTTTTCAGCTGCAGAGACAGGACGACTGGTTGCAATTGAAGGAAACTTGAATGCGGCCAAGTACAGACATATCATGGATGAAAACCTCTTCCAGAGTGTTCTGGACCTCACACTTGGCCGAAGGTTCACCTTACAACAAGACAATGACCCTAAGCACACAGCTAAAATAACAAAGGAGTGGCTTCAGAACAATTCTGTGACCATTCTTGACTGGCCGAGACAGAGCCCTGACCTAAACAAAATTGAGCATCTCTGGAGAGACCTGAAAATAGCTGTCCACCAACGTTCACCATCCAACCTGACAGAACAGGAGAGGATCTGCAAGGAAGAATGACAGAGGATCCCCAAATCCAGGTGTGAAAAACTTGTTGCATCATTCCCAAGACAACTCATGGCTGTACTAGCTCAAAAGGGTGCTTCTACTCAATACTGAGCAATGGGTCTGAATACTTATGACCATGTGATATTTCAGTTTTTCTTTTTTAATAAATTTGCAAAAATTTCTACATTTCTGTTTTTTTTTTCAGTCAAGATGGGGTGCAGAGTGTACTTTAATGAGAAAAAAAATTAACTTTTTAGAATTTACCAAATGGCTGCAATGAACAAAGAGTGAAAAATTTAAAGGGGTCTGAATACTTTCCGTACCCACTGTATGTGATGACCCCAGGGTACGGTTGCTTGCAAGTTTCCGCTATAAGCAAGGTCTTACAGGTCTCCAGAACTGCAGTACCCAAGTACTGCAATGCATGAGACCAACGATCAAAGTCCCACAGTGGGACTAAATCAAAAAGTGAATATATATATATATATATATATATATATATATATATATATATATATATATATATATATATATATATATATATATATATATATATATATATATACACCACGAAAAATAAACAAAAGTGCACATAAACATTATCGTTGCGTCCGGAACGACACAATCTGTAAAAAAAAAAAACACTCGAAAAATGTCCCTTTTCCACCATACTGACACAAAAAAAAATAAAGAAAAAGTGATCAAAATGTCATATGTAAAAAAAAGAATGGTCCAAATGAAAACGCAAAACTGTCCAGCAAAAAACAAGCCCTAATGTGGCTTATTCAGCAAAAACATAAAAAAAAGTTACAGCTCTCAGAATATGGCGATGAATAAAGAAATTAATTTTGTAAAATCTTGATTTTAGTCTGTAAAAGTATCAAAGCACAAGAAAATATAAATCTGGTATCGATGTAATCTTACTAACTCAAAGAACAAAACTGGACTGATCACTTTTACCGCACAGTGGACGGAGAAAAAAAGAAAAAAAACAAAACAGTAACTGAATTGCTAGTTTTGTTCATTCTGCATCTGAAAAATCTGATTAAAAAGTGATCAAAAACAGTTATGTGGCCCAAAATGGTGCCATGGTACAATGGTAAATCTCCAACTCGACGCTCAAAAAATAAGGCCTCACACAGCTCTGTCCTCCAAAAAATAAAAAAAAAGTTACAGCTTTCAAAATATGGTGATGAAAAAACAATTTTGTTTATAAAAAACATTTTTACTGTGTGATAGCAGCAAAACATAAAAAAATCTATATAAATCTGGGATCGCTGTAATCCTGTCCTCCCGGTGTTTTCTCCGCTCCGTCTCGTCTGCTGTATGGGTCGCAGTGTTGTGAAGGACCTGCCATGACGTCACTGAGTCATGTGACCTGACACATGACTCAATGACGTCACCGCAGGTCCTTCACACCACCGCGAGCCGCCCAAGACACCGGACGGAGCAGAGAAAGCACCGGGAGGACATCAGAAGGTAAGCATAATCTTTATTTTTTACCATTCTTATTCTTTTTTTTTAACTATTAACTTGGTCACACTATATAAATCCATGCCGGTTGCATGGATTTATATAGTGTGAACAAGTTGTCAAGCACTTTCCAAGTGATGCTAAAATCGCTTGGAAAAGCGCTTGATAACCCTCATGCATGCAAAATCCGCATGCGTTTTTTACTGCCAGTGAGATACGTAAAAAATATGCTGCATTTCTGCATCGTGGGCACTTAGCCTAATGGAGCCAATAATCTATTCAAATGGAATCGGCATTCTAAAAGCCAAGTATCACCTATATATAAATAATTGTGTTTTGTACTTGTACATATATACTGACTGTATCCCCATATTTAGAATGACGTCCATGTTGGCCGGTGCCGTGCAGTGTACATCTTGCGCAATGTATGCATTCCCTGTGCTACCGCTCAGGGATCCATACTGCTGCGAGAGATGTGAGCATATCGTGCACTTGGAAGCCCAAATCCTGGATCTAAGTGCTCAGATAGCGGTACTGAGGAGCATCGACAACATGGAACGGAGTTTGCTGCTCACCGAGCAGACACTCAATGGGTCAACACTGGGGGTGGAGCTTAGTGGGGAAGCGCAGGCTGAACAGGCAGGGAGCTGGGTAACGGTTAGAAGGGATAGAGGGAAGAAGTATAGGAAGGCTGGTTCAGAACCGGCATTATTGGAGCACGACAGATCCTCTGACCGCCGGGGGAGTGTATGCTCCAGTAATGAGGGGGAGGGGGGAAGTGTAGGGCAGGCTAGACAGGTCCTGGTAGTGGGTGACTCTATTATTAGGGGGACAGACAGGGCAATCTGTCACAAAGACCGGGATCGCCGAACGGTGTGCTGCCTCCCTGGCGCTCGAGTCCGGCACATCGCGGATCGGGTTGACAGGTTACTGGGTGGGGCTGGCGAAGACCCAGCGGTCATGGTCCACATTGGCACCAATGACAAAGTGAGTGGTAGATGGAGGGTCCTTAAAAATGATTTCAGGGATCTAGGTAGGAAGCTTAGGGCAAGGACCTCCAAGGTAGTTTTCTCAGAAATACTACCAATCCCGCGAGCCACACAGGAGCGCCAACGGGAGGTTAGGGAGGTGAATAAGTGGCTAAAGAGTTGGTGCAAGGCAGAAGGGTTTGGGTTCATGGAGAACTGGGCCGACTTCGCTGTCGGCTACAGGCTCTACCGTAGGGACGGGCTGCACCTCAATGGGGAGGGTGCAGCGGTGCTGGGGAAGAAGATGGCTAATAGGTTGGAGGAGTTTTTAAACTAGAGACGGGGGGGGGGAAACCAAGGAAATAGGTGGGATGTGAGGCAAGCAAGGGGGAAGGGGAGAAGTGAATATAATGAGGGTGGAGAGGGGGGTGGGGATAGTACAGTTAGATCGTTAGAGAAGAATAGGATGCTAAATAACCCCAAAGTTTTATCTTGCATGCTGACCAACGCAAGAAGCCTGACCAATAAGGCGGATGAGCTGCGGGCGCTTATATCGGAGGAGAGGTATGACATCGTAGGTATAACAGAGACTTGGCTAGACGATAGCTACGACTGGGCGGTAAATTTAACAGATTATAGTTTATTTAGAAGGGACCGGAAACAGGGGAAGGGCGGAGGAGTCTGCTTATATGTAAAGTCACGTCTAAAGCCCAGACTAAGGGAAGATATAGGAGAGGGAGAAGAGGGGGTCGAGTCCATGTGGGTAGAGATAGAGGGGGCAAAAAATAATAATAAAATATTACTGGGGGTCTGCTATAAGCCACCCAATATAACAGAGGAGAATGAGAAACTGCTATTAGGACAAATAGACAAAGTAGCAAAACATAATGAGGTGATTGTAATGGGGGACTTCAACTACCCGGATATTGACTGGGAAACAGAAACCTGTAGATCGCAGAAAGGAAAAAGGTTCTTGACAAATATCAAGGATAATTATCTCTCCCAACTAGTGCAGGAACCAACGAGAGGGAAGGCAGTGTTGGACTTAATATTGACTAATAGGCCTGATAGAATAACTGAGGTACAGATAGGGGGGCACCTAGGTAATAGCGATCATAATATTATCAATTTCAAAATGCCCTTCAGTAGGGTTATCAATAAGGGAACAACTAAAACATTAAACTTTAGGAGGGCGAAGTTTGATCAGCTGAAAGAAAACCTTCAACTTATAGAGTGGGACAAAGTTCTTAATCAAGGAAATACGAATAGTAAATGGGAAACCTTCAAAAGAATTCTGAATACTCAGTGCGAGAGGTATATACCGTATGGGAATAAAAGGGCCAGAAATAAGAGGAAACCAATATGGTTGAATAAGAACGTAAAAGGGGCGTTAAATAGCAAAAAAGAGGCATTCAAGAGATTAAAACAGGAAAACAGCAAGGAGGCACTAATGTGTTACAAGGAAAAAACGAGAACCTGCAAAAAACAAATAAAAATAGCAAAGGAGGAAACAGAGAGACGTATTGCTAGGGAAAGTAGATCAAATCCCAAACTGTTCTTTACGTATATAAATAGTAAAAGGATTAAATCGAATAATATTGGACCGATAAAAAGTGATGAAGGCAAAATCATAGAGAAAGATGAGGATAAAGCTAATCTATTAAATAAATTTTTTTCGTCAACTTTCACAAAGGAAAAAGAACTAACAGGCGAAATGAGAAGTGACAAGCTTAATCCTCCACTAAGTATGACAAATCTAATCCAAGCTGGGGTACAGAAACGCCTCAGTAACATTAAAATAAACAAATCACCAGGACCTGATGGCATACACCCACGGGTACTAAGGGAACTAAGTAATGTGATAGACCGTTATATCTTATATTTAAGGACTCTGTTGAGACTGGGTCTGTACCACTTGATTGGCGACAGGCGAATGTAGTGCCAATATTCAAAAAGGGAGCAAAAAGTGACGCCGGAAACTATCGGCCGGTGAGTCTGACGTCCGTTGTGGGCAAAATTTTTGAAGGCTTTATTAATGAGGCAATCATGGAGCATCTTGACGCTAATAATCTATTAACCCCGAACCAACATGGATTCATGAGGAATCGCTCCTGCCAAACAAACCTGATTGACTTCTACGAGGAGGTTAGCTCTCGAGTAGATCAGGGGGAACCAGTGGATGTCGTGTATCTCGACTTCTCAAAAGCGTTCGATAGCGTGCCACATAATAGGTTGGTATACAAAATGAGAATGATGGGGCTGGGGGAAAATGTCTGCAAGTGGGTAGCTAACTGGCTAAAGGATAGAAGGCAGAGGGTGGTTATAAATGGAATATACTCAGATTGGGTAAGCGTCACTAGTGGGGTACCACAGGGGTCTGTACTAGGCCCAATGTTATTTAATATCTTTATTAACGACATAGTCAACGGGATAAATAGTAAAATATCAATATTTGCAGATGACACAAAGTTATGTAAAACAATTAATACAAAAGAGGATAGTGAAGACCTTCAGAGGGATTTGGATAAGCTGGGTAGGTGGAGCATTAAATGGCAAATGAGGTTTAACGAGGAGAAATGTAAGGTCATACATATGGGAAGGAAAAATGGAAGTCACCAGTACTCACTGAATGGGAAATCATTGGGGAATTCAGAGATGGAGAAGGACTTGGGCATCTTGATTGATAGCAAACTAAATTGGAGTGCCCAAAGTCAGGCCGCTGCTGTAAGGGCAAACAGGGTAATGGGATGTATCAGAAGAGGTATAGCTGCAAAGGATGAGAACATTCTTCTTCCACTGTACAAAGCACTGGTCAGACCACACTTGGAATACTGTGCTCAGTTATGGGCCCCAATATATAGAAAGGATATAAATGAGCTTGAAAAGGTACAAAGGAGGGCAACAAAATTAATAAAGGGAATGGAGGGACTGCAATACCTAGAGAGGTTGGCAAAACTAGGACTATTCAGCCTGGAAAAGAGAAGGTTGAGGGGGGACATAATAAATGTGTACAAATATGTTAGGGGACAGTATAGAGACCTTGCCCGGGATTTGTTCAAAAGGAGGGATATTACGGTAACAAGAGGGCACTCACTAAGACTGGAAGAGAAAAGGTTTCAGCACCAGCATAGGAAGGGGTTCTTTACGGTAAGAGCAGTGAGAATATGGAATTCACTGAGTGAGGAGACGGTAATGTCGGATTCACTACACCAGTTCAAGCGGGGACTGGATGCTTTTCTAGATACCAGGCAGATTTCTGCATATACTTAAAAATAGAATAAAATAGTAGGTTGATACAGGGATTTATTCTGACTGCTGGTTTCAGAGTCGGGAGGGAATTTTTCCTCAGGTGAAGATTGGCTAAATCATTTGGGGTTTTTGCCCTCCTCTGGATCAACTTTAGCAACTACAGAACTTACAGGTCGAACTTGATGGACGCAAGTCTTTATTCGGCTTTACAAACTATGTACTATGTACTATCGCTCCTTCCCATCTGATCCCCGCTGTGTGCTCAAACTTTAGTGTACAACCATATATGGGGTACTGCCTCATTCAGTAAACATTGCATAACAAATTATGGGGTCCATTTTTTCCTATTACCACGCGTGTTAATTATAATTTTGGCGCTAAAATAGTATTTTAGTGAGAAAAAAAATGTAATTGTTTGCTTTCACATCTAAAATGTTTTAAAATGTCGTGAATCACCTATAGATTAAAAATCCTCAGTACACAATAGATAAATTCCTTGATGGGTCTAGTTTCCAAAATGGGGTCACTTATGGGGGGGGGGGTTCTGCTGTTTTGGTACCTGAGGGGCTCTTCAAATGAGACATGTTATCTGCAATCTAGTCCAGCCAAATTTACATTTCAAATACCAAATGTCGCTTCTTCCCTTCCGGGCCCTGCCGTGTGTCCAAACTTTTGGCTACATGTGGGGTATCACAGTGCTCATAAGAAAGTGTGAAAAAACTTTGGGGTCCACCCCTTGCAAAAGTGAAAAATTTGGGGCTAAAGCAACATTTTCGTGAAAGAAAAAAAAAGAAAAGTTTTCAATATGACAGCCTAATGTTATCAAATTCAGTGTAGTACCTGTAGATTCAAAATGCTCACTATACCCCTGGTTAAAATCCTTGACAGTGTCGTTTCCAAAATGGGGTCAGTTTTGGAAGATTACTGCTGTTTAGGCACCATAGGGGCCGTGAAAAATGTGACATGACGCCCGCAATCTATTTCAATCAAATTTGTGTTCCAAAATTCAAATGGTGCTCCTTCCCTTCCGAGCCTGGCCATTTGTACAAATTGATGTGGGGTATCAGCACATTCACATGAAATTGGGTAACAAATTGTGGGGTCCATTTCCTTGTGCTATTCCTTGTAAAAGTGAAAAAAAAATGGAAAAAATTTAAAAAAAAAAAATTTCCATTCAACTTTGCATTAATTCCTGTGTACCACCTGAAGGGTTAAAATATTTCCTGATCGTTTTTGATGGGTGTGGTTTTTAAAATGGTATCACTTTTGGGGAGTTTCCAATATATAGGCCCCACAAAGTCCATACATATAAATTTGAATAGGTCCCTAAAACAGGTTTTGAAAGTGTCTTGTAAAAATTAAAAATTAGCTGCTAAACTTTTTACCCTTCTAACATTCTAACAAAATAAAATGACGTTTGAAAAATGATGCAGATGTAAAGTACACACATGGGAAATGTTATATATTAATTATGTTGTACAGCATGTGACGCGCCCCCTGGGACATATTCCTTTTTGAGGGGAATACCCGGCACCGGATCAGATGGGGGGGGTTGTAGTCTCCGAGCGGCTGTGACCCGGTCCCGTGCCCAGGGCGTCAAGCTAAGTGTTATGTGGCAGTCCTACAGATGTTATTAAAGTTCTTTTGTGTCGACTACGCCACCCGTTGTGATGCGGTCACTGTGGCCGCCGCTGCTGCAGGGTCCGCTGAGGCTGATGGTGGGTGCGCAGCTTGGTGAGATAACCCCCAACGGGAGGGGTATAGCCTCAGAGGGGACAGGCGCAGAGGATGGGGGTTGTGGTGGTGCGATGCAGCCGGCAATGAAGACAGACTCGGGTTATGCAGTTAAGGGTGTTTACTTACTGCAGATGTTGTACTGGTCACTCCAGCTGCTAGTGACCACCCGAGCCGTGCTGCGTCCACCAGGTCCTGGATCCGGCCAACCCCCAAACAAGTCCGGAGCGTGGCCCTGAGCTCTCCCTCTGTCCTTTCTTCAGCCGTCCCCACCAGTGATTCACCTAGGTCCAGCTCCCTCGGGCCTTCTTTTGGGACACCCTTGGCCCTGGGTTCCCTGACCCTGCATGTGGTGTGCCTTCGGGGTGAATGTGGTGGGTGACCGTGACAGACACTGCCCACGGTCTCCGGTCTCTGGCTGGGGATTGTTTTTGCCCCCACCAGCTTGGGTTCCGGTACCCTGATGCTGACTCCTCACCCGGTGCTCTAATTTGGGTTCTTGGGTCCCTTCAGTCTTCCCCCTCTGGGTCTTTCTCTGCTCCACTCTCTCTCTCTCCAGGGCTGCTGTTTCCTTCTCTCTCCTCTCCAACTGACTTGTTCTCAGCGTCTGACCCTGATCTAAGTTGGTGCCCTCCTTATATATCCCTCTATGTGTGAGCTCAGGTGACCAGCACCCAATGAGCTCCTATCACTACCCAGACTGCTCCCCCTATCTGCCCCTACACTACATGGGATGTACCACCCCCCTCCCACTCCAGCCAGGAACAGGCTCGGTTGTACCTGCACATTTCTAAGTGGGAGTACCGTCGGCCTGCTCCTCTGGAATGGGATGTATGTAGTGCATGCAGTCTATCTGAGCTCAGTTCCACACTCCTTCCTTACCCGGGAGTGGAATATCACACCTCTGGGTTGAGGTGCAATACCCCTGTAGCAGCCGAATCCTCAGGGTGCTACACATGCCTAACTGGTTCAAAGATATAAAAATTAAAAGTTTGAAAATTGTGAATTTTTCAAAAATGGTGTCCAGGTTCCGATATTTTCACAAATAAACGCATTACATATAGACCTAAATTTACCACTGACAAAGTACAATGTGTCACAAAAAAACAAACAGTCTCAGAATCACTGGGATACGTTCTCCCCGGCTTGATCGTTCGCATGGATTACAGTGGGGGATACTTTGGACAGGTGAGTATATGGATTTTCTATATTATTATTTTTACAGGTGGACACTGCGGAAGCAGACACTACTACTCTAATCATTGTCCCTGCTGGTGCTGATCGCAGCGCCGGCAGGGAACCATGATGAGGGCAGCGTTCAGCACCCGGTGCTTGGGAACAGTGCCGGTACGTGTGAAACTGATGCGGCACACGGCTGCCACACACGACGAAAAAGAAAAGACGTACAAAATATTTTTTAAATTTAGGAAATGCAACCAAAGTAATTGTTAAGTAACAAACACGCAAATCTAGATAAAAGAAAAACAATTTAGAACCTGTTTTTCAGGCAAAAAATTGTACTGGGATACAACCCATGTCACCAGCACGATAACCAATAGTCCCATGTTAATGTGGTGGATATCTGAGGGAAGTATGTATGGATACTACCCCTAAAGTGATGTCATGTAGTGTTCAGCAAAGAAGAAAGGTGCAATAATGCACATGTACAGATAGTAAATAATGCAATATTAGGCCACATTCACACAGTCAGTATTTTACATCAGTATTTGTAAGCCAAAACCAGGAGTGGGTGATAAATATAGAAGTGGTGACGTGTTTCTATTATACCTTTTCTCTGATTGTAAGCCAAAACCAGGAGTGGAACAAACACTGATGTAAAATACTGAACGTGGCTTTAAAAGAATATACTGAAGAAAATAGACAATAACTATGTGCAATAAAGTGCCATGTGAGTAGTCACCCAGGTAAACTGGCTCATAGAAAAAGGACCCCAAGAGTATCGTCCTCAGGAGGTGGCTTCAGAATACCCCTTTAAAAATGCATCACCTTTCATAGGAAATTAGACAACTTTAGAAATGTTAGTAATATGATCATATTTTATGTTGTATCAAACTAAGGTATGCATTTATCGAAAAAAAAACGTGATGATACTACAATAAATTTGTTATTATTAATCATTGACCATTTATTTTAAATCCAAGCGTGAAGAAATAGAGGCGTCCGAACTAGTGATGAGCGAGCGTGCTCGTTTAACCCTTTAACCGAGCATGCTCGGATGTTATCTGAGTAACTTATAGTGCTCGTATATGATGTTCGAGTCCCTGCGTCTGCATGATTTGCGGCTGTTAGACAGGGAATCCTCACGTGTTGAGGCTAACAGCCGCAAATCATGCAGACGCAGGGACTCGAACATAATAAACGAGCACTACAAGATACTCGGATAACATCCGAGCATGCTCGGTTAAAGGGTTAAACGAGCATGCTCGCTCATCACTAGTCAGAACCTTGGCTTTCCAACCCCATGGCACAGTTTTCCACATTATGGCCATATTTTTAATCCCATAATGCGGCTCATACACACACTGTATATTACCATGAAACAACTACGTAGGCTTGTGGTTCTTTGCCTGATCTTATCCCTCACTGCCTGTTAGTATAGAGTAAATAAAAGCTGTATTTTTACTCATTATATATATGCACAAGGAGACTCCAAAGCACACAATGACTTCTCCATACACCGCGTTCTACCAACACCTCTCAGCAACCTATTGTCAGCCCATATTTACCAACTCATCCCCAGACTTCACACGATTACATGTAATAACAGGAAGTCCTAACTTATTACCAGAATATTGGATATATTCAAGGATTTATAGCAACCAGAGCGTGGCCTTCATTTTGTAAATTGCTGAGGTAAAATGAAAGCTGTACAGTGATTGGTTGGTAGGACAAGTCTCCTCACAGTGTGCCAGCTTCTCCTCAGTGCCGAGTGCGGCACATGTATTCATGGCACACACTATAATAAACCTAGGATGTGCGAGAAACAAGCCGGCGCAGAACTGGTGTTCCTGCCATTGCTGCAAGTAAATAATGCAACAGGAGCTTTCAATTTACGACAACTATGAAGCCCAAGATAATCAGAATGCAATTTATTCATCCATTGGTCCATTTTTTTTTTCTTCAAACTTAAGCCCATCATTTTCTTTACAGTTATTTTTTTTGGTGGGATGAGATGACGTTTTCATTGATACCATTTTTTGGGATAGATGTGACATTTTGATCGCTTGTTACATCCTTTTTTGTGGAATTCCAGCACTCCAAAAAAAAATAATTTTGGCGTTCTTTTTTTTTTGTTTTTTTTACAGCGTTTACCGATAGATCTAACAAAATATAAAACTAAACCTAACTTTTATGAATGTGGCGGTACCACATTTGTACATTTTCTTTTTATTCTTTATTTTTAATGGAAGAAAAAGGGGAGTGATTCGAACTTATGTTTTAAAAAAAAAAATCCATATTTTTTAAAATATATATTTTTTACTTTTCACTGTTCGTTAGTCCCCTTAGGGGACTTGAAGCTGCAATCGTCCGATCACTTGTGCTATTTACACACATAGCATTGCGCATAAAGTGAATGTAGGGTTTCAAAGGAGCCCCGTGATGACAAGCACGTGGGTCTTCAGCAGACCCCTGGCTGTTCTAGCGATCTGCGATCACATCACGGACGGGTGGAATGATGCACCACCCTGACAGCACTTGATAAATACCGCTGTCAGAGTTTGACAGCAGCATTTAACAGGTTAGCAAAACTCCGCTCCACCCGTGATTGGTAGAGGCGGGTCCTGGCTGTACCACACTTCCAACTTGTACCATACATGTACGGTGAATGTCGTGAAGGGTTAAAGCAGCTTGCACCTCCTAATGAATTTGGCTCCTCTTTTAGTCCTAAAAACTGGCATAGCACGAACATAAACTCCGCTAGTTTTGATGAATCAACATCAATGTGTCAGTTAAGTGTTAAGAAACCTGGGGCCATAAAAGGTCTTCAATAGAGTGGCACAAAATATAAAGCAAATTGCCCAGTAATCGAGTATTCCAGATTCATCAAGGCTATTTCACCAGAATTTTTGGGTAAATTGCTTTGAAAAGTTGCAAACATTTAGCAACTTTTGCATTTTCATGCCTATTTCTCCCAGATCAACCAGTATAGGCAGAGCTGATGCATTGCCGCAGCTCATCTAATTCATGATGAGGTGTGTTGTTCCCTTTACCAGAAATCTTACTTTACAAGTACTGGAGTAGGATTTCTGGTGTGGCGTGTCATAAATGAAGGAGTCTGACTCCCAACACACTCCTTCATCATTCTTGATAAAGCGGGGCCTACAGCTCTGCTGGACACTGGGATCACAATCACAATTATCTATACATATAATCGTCTAATTCTGTCTGTTTGTCTGTAACGGAAATCCCGGGACCAATCAGCAGCAGGCGCAGTCCGGCCACAAATTGGCGCGGAATTTGAACCACAGAACGTGTTCAGTAAACATGAGTGAACTACGTGGCACTGTGACTGACAGAACGTGTTCAGTAAACGTGAGTGAACTATGTGGCACTGTGACTGACAGAACGTGTTCAGTAAATGTGAGTGAACTATGTGGCACTGTGACTGACAGAACGTGTTCAGTAAACGTGAGTGAACTACGTGGCACTGTGACTGACAGAACGTGTTCAGTAAACGTGAGTGAACTACGCGGCACTGTGACTGACAGAACGTGTTCAGTAAACGTGAGTGAACTACGTGGCACGGTGACTGACAGAACGTGTTCAGTAAACGTGAGTGAACTACGTGGCACTGTGACTGACAGAACGTGTTCAGTAAACGTGAGTGAACTACGTGGCACTGTGACTGACAGAACGTGTTCAGTAAACGTGAGTGAACTACGTGGCACTGTGACTGACAGAACGTGTTCAGTAAATGTGAGTGAACTACGTGGCACTGTGACTGACAGAACGTGTTCAGTAAATGTGAGTGACTGTGACTGACAGAACGTGTTCTGTAAACGTGAGTGAACTACGTGGCACGGTGACTGACAGAACGTGTTCAGTAAATGTGAGTGAACTACGTGGCACTGTGACTGACAGAACGTGTTCAGTAAACGTGAGTGAACTATGTGGCACTGTGACTGACAGAACGTGTTCAGTAAATGTGAGTGAACTACGTGGCACTGTGACTGACAGAACGTGTTCAGTAAATGTGAGTGAACTACGTGGCACTGTGACTGACAGAACGTGTTCAGTAAATGTGAGTGAACTATGTGGCACTGTGACTGACAGAACGTGTTCAGTAAATGTGAGTGACTGTGACTGACAGAACGTGTTCAGTAAACGTGAGTGAACTACGTGGCACTGTGACTGACAGAACGTGTTCAGTAAACGTGAGTGAACTACGTGGCACGGTGACTGACAGAACGTGTTCAGTAAATGTGAGTGAACTACGTGGCACTGTGACTGACAGAACGTGTTCAGTAAATGTGAGTGACTGACAGAACGTGTTCAGTAAACGTGAGTGAACTACGTGGCACTGTGACTGACAGAACGTGTTCAGTAAACGTGAGTGAACTACGTGGCACTGTGACTGACAGAACGTGTTCAGTAAATGTGAGTGAACTATGTGGCACTGTGACTGACAGTTCACTCATGTTTACTGAACACGTTCTGTCAGTCACAGTGCCACATAGTTCACTCACATTTACTGAACACGTTCTGTCAGTCACAGTGCCACGTAGTTCACTCACATTTACTGAACACGTTCTGTCAGTCACAGTGCCACATAGTTCACTCACGTTTACTGAACACGTTCTGTCAGTCACAGTGCCACGTAGTTCACTCACGTTTACTGAACACGTTCTGTCAGTCACAGTGCCACGTAGTTCACTCACGTTTACTGAACACGTTCTGTCAGTCACAGTGCCACATAGTTCACTCACATTTACTGAACACTTTCTGTCAGTCACAGTGCCACATAGTTCACTCACATTTACTGAACACGTTCTGTCAGTCACAGTGCCACGTAGTTCACTCACATTTACTGGACAAGTTCTGTCAGTCACAGTGCCACGTAGTTCACTCACATTTACTGGACAAGTTCTGTCAGTCACAGTGCCACATAGTTCACTCACATTTACTGGACACGTTCTGTCAGTCACAGTGCCACGTAGTTCACTCACATTTACTGGACACGTTCTGTCAGTCACAGTGCCACGTAGTTCACTCACATTTACTGGACAAGTTCTGTCAGTCACAGTGCCACGTAGTTCACTCACATTTACTGGACAAGTTCTGTCAGTCACAGTGCCACATAGTTCACTCACATTTACTGGACACGTTCTGTCAGTCACATCGCGCTGAACAGATACTTCTTTACTGTACGCTATCACGATTTACGCTTCCTGTCTTCCAATGGGTCGTAAGCGAAAATACGCCAATGAGGATGACAGAATAAACTACATACATATTCTACAATACCTGATGCGTTAGAATCGGATCACCATCTAGTGATTAATAATTTACAACTGCAGAATTGTGCTTGGTGAAAGCTACCCATTACCACCATTGTGCAGATTTATTAAAATTTTACTCACTTATATAGCGCCATTAATTCCACAGCGCTTTACAGACATTATGGGCCCTGTCCCCATTGGGGCTCACAATCTACATTCCCTATCAGTATGTCTTTGGAATGTGGGAAGAAACTGGAGAACCCGGGGGAAACCCACACAAACACAGGGAGAACACACAAACTCCTTGCAGATGTTGTCCTTGGTGGGATTTAAACTTAAGACCCCAGTGCTGCAAGGCTGCAGTGCTAACCACTGAGCCACCGTGCTGCCCAATAATGTCAATATGCATTCCAAGACAACCTCAAGTTATACTGTAAAAATGGTACAAAAATGCAATATTATACTAACATACCTTGAAGGGTTTATATCAGTGTTTCCCAAACCCCATCCTCACGGCCCCCCACAGGTCATGTTTTCAGGATCTCCTTAGTATTGCACAGGTGAGAGAATTCCTGATGGCTTGATGATACTTCAATCACCTGTGCAATACTAAGGAGATCCTGAAAACATGACCTGTGGGGGGCCGTGAGGATGGGGTTTGGGAAACAATGGTTTATATAGTCAATTATATGCATCCTGAAAAAAAAGTGTACCATGCAATATACTTATCATGTATACCTATAGTCGATGTAGGCCACTGGATGCCTATATAGCAGTATACATCAGAGGTCTCCAACAGCAATAGATGTTGGGAAATAAAGGGTTTAACAAAATATTGACAAACCTGTGAAATCAGGTGGTTTGGCCAAGTCGTGCCTAGTCCTTAAAATAATTCCTTCGAAGAGAGCCTGTCATCAGGATTTTATAACCCAAGCTAATGGCATGTATACAACGGTGCTTTAATGCTAATTAAATCCTTACCTTTCTTGGAGAGTTCCGTTTTGCTGTTTTAAAGAAATCCATAGTTGAAACTGTATGCTAATGAGTTGTAAGTGCAGTGGGTGGGCTGTACACTTACAGCCCCTTTGTGCCTCGGCCTACTACCTGCCCACTGCCTGCCTCCAGTCTGTGATTGACAGGTCACTGAAACATGAGTGACCTGTCAGAGACAGAAGCAGGAGAGCTGTAATTGCAATGCCCACCCACTATACATGCATCTCATTAGCATACAAATTCAACTATGAATTTCTCTAAGGCCCCATTCAGACATCCGTGTTGCACGTACATGTTCTGTCCATATTTTTCATGGATACAACACGCACCCATCATATACTATTGGGCTGTTCACGTGTTCGTGTATTTTCCATAGAACATGTGTGTGTGCAAAACTCACAAAGGCACAGCAGCACGGAGGACAAGGGCCAACACAAGTCTAGGGGTCCATTAAAAACAAACAGCACATGGATGGCATCCATTTGCG
The DNA here is from genome assembly GCF_046119375.1 of Phyllobates terribilis. Classification (NCBI taxonomy): domain Eukaryota; kingdom Metazoa; phylum Chordata; class Amphibia; order Anura; family Dendrobatidae; genus Phyllobates; species Phyllobates terribilis. The sequence continues at coordinate 808,704,015 of NW_027362761.1, forward strand.
ATCCGTGTTTAACGATGCAAAGGATAAGAGAAGCTTTGCCATTGATTTACACATGAAAGACACTGAGGACACACGGATCCAAAACACTCATCACACCGGTACCATTTTTTTTTTGCGCAAGTGAAAAACACCGACATTTGAATGAGACCTTACAACAGGAAAATGGATTTCTACAAGAATTACATGTTAAAAACATCTTTATATGCATGCCATTAGTTTGGAGTATAAAATACGGTTAACAGATTTTCTTGAAGACGCAATCAGTTCAGGTTTAATTTAAATGCAATTTGTCATCCAAAAATGGCCTATTATTTATACCAGGTTTTTTTTACGTTAGAGAAGGCCTTTCACCAATTATAGCATATTAAGCTTGCCACATTATGGAATGGTGTCTGCAGGGCTGAATAAAATAAACTTTAATTTCTTACTTCCGTTGTGGACATATTAACTTGTAAAGTTTAGATTTTAATTTATGCAACAATCAAAGGGTCATTAGCAGAGATTTTTCTCTGGGGGGAGTGTAATTTTTCTCCTATATGATGTTGACCAAGCATAAGCAAGAAGCACTATGGAGGTGTAAAAAAAACATTCTGTGAGACATGTAATGACTCACAACCCTGCTATCCTGTGTGATCTCACAGCTGTCATCTACTGTGTCCAGTACAGCAAAGCTAGGTGTCATTACAAACACTTACTGCAGCTTTCAAACCAGGGCAGTCAGTGGGGGGGGGGGGGGGTGTAGAGCATAGCTAATATTGCCCTAAGATGAAAGCTGCAATCGGTGTTTGTAATGACACAGTGTGGGATAAGGGGAAGCAGAACAGAGCTGCTGGGTCATTACAAACACCTAGTGCAGCTTTTATCTTAGCACATTGTCAGCTGTGTTTTACTACCCCCCCCCCAACACTAACTGCAATAAGATGAAAACTGCAATAGGTGTTTATTGATATCTACTGTGTAGAGTAAAGCAGAACTGTGTGCCATTACAGTCAGGTCACAAAGACGAGCAAGGCTGTGTATCCTTACATGTCTCACATGGCTTTCTCTGGGGGAGTGTTCTTTTTTTCCCCGTGCAAAAGGCCTCTTGCTTACAATTAGTCAATGTCATGATGGGGAATAAATACACGCCCCAGTAATGAATCTTTACTATCAGCCCCTTGGTCTTCGCTTGTAATTGAAATTTATGCTAATATCTTTGCAATGCAGATAAGAAATTAAAAAACTGTGTTATATTCAGCTCTGCAGCCACTATTCCATGATGTGCTCAGTGTATATTATTCATATCGTTATCTTTATAAAGTAAGTGCTCGCTCCCACTTGCGATTAAATCAAAGAAATGCAATCAGATTAAAAATCGGATTACATTTGTACCTATACTTCTGTTCTCAATGGTGTTTTTTTTTTTCCTGCTCCAATCGGATCACAATCGGACGGGAAAAAAAAAAATGCTGCATGCTGTGATTGCATGCTCAATATGGATCACATGCACCCATATAAAAGACTATAGGTGTATGTGAAACATCGCACTGCACTCGGATATCACTCGAGTGCAGTGCGATTTACCGCCGACGCCAGCAACAGAGGAGATGGGGAAATTAATTTCTTCGTCCCCTCCGCAGCTGTGCTTCTCTCTGTGAGAGAGAATATGAGCACAGAACACGGACACTTGGCTCCCGCTCACAGCAGAGCAGGAGCTGAGTGTCATTAGCATATCGCATCCGATGCAATACGCTAGGGTGACCCCGGCCTAAAGGAGGACATTTCAGTGGATTTTTTTTATTATCATTATTTAAACTGAGTACCTTCTCCAATTGCTGAAGTTCCACTGATACTGGAACAGTTTTTCATTTTCTTCTGTGTCCCTCTCTTCCAAAGTTTTGCCCACTGGTAACAATGGTGCAAATTCTCCCTTCAACTAACTGGGCGTACACCATATACAATGGTGGCTAAAAGTATTGGCACCCCTGCAATTCTGTCAGATAATACTCAGTTTCTTCCTGAAAATGATTGCAATCACAAATTCTTTGGTATTATTATCTTCATTTAATTTGTCTTCAATGAAAAAACACAAAAATAATTGTCCTAAAGTCAAATTGGATACAATTCCACACCAAACCTAAAAAAGGGGGTGGACAAAAGTATTGGCACCCTTTGAAAAATCACCTAACAGGTGTTGGCAATAACTAAATCACACTTGCAGCCAGTTAACATGGATTAAAGTTGACTCAACCTCTGTCCAGTGTCTTTGTGTGTACCACATTGAGCATGGAGAAAAGAAAGAAGACCAAAGAACTGTCTGAGGACTTGAGAAACCAAATTGTGAGGAAGCATGAGCAATCTCAAGGCTACAAGTCCATCTCCAAAGACCTGAATGTTCCTGTGTCTTCCGTGCGCAGTGTCATCAAGAAGTTTAAAGCCCATGGCACTGTGGCTAACCTCCCTAGATGTGGACAGAAAAGAAAAATTGACGAGAGATTTCAACGCAAGATTGTGCGGATGGTGGAAAAAGAACCTCGACTAACATCCAAACAAGTTCAAGCTGCCCTGCAGTCCGAGGGTACAATAGTGTCAACCCGTACTATCCGTCGGCGTCTGAATGAAAAGGGACTGTATGGTAGGATACACAGGAAGACCCCACTTCTTACCCCGAGACATAAAAAAGCCAGGCTGGAGTTAGCCAAAACTTACCTGAGAAAGCCTAAAACGTTTTGGAAGAATGTTCTCTGGTAAGATGAGACAAAAGTAGAGCTTTTTGGGAAAAAGCATCAACATAAAGTGTACAGGAAAAAAAAAAGAGGCATTCAAAGAAAAGAACACGGTCCCTACAGTCAAACATGGCGGAGGTTCCCTGATGTTTTGGGGTTGCTTTGCTGCCTCTGGCACTGGACTGCTTGACCGTGTGCATGGCATTATGAAGTCTGAAGACTACCAACAAATTTTGCAACATAATGTAGGGCCCAGTGTGAGAAAGCTGGGTCTCCCTCAGAGGTCATGGGTCTTCCAGCAGGACAATGACCCAAAACACACTTCCAAAAGCACTATAAAATGGTTTGAGAGAAAGCACTGGAGACTTCTAAGGTGGCCAGCAATGAGGCCAGACCTGAATCCCATAGAACACCTGTGGAGAGATGTCAAAATGGCAGTTTGGAGAAGGCACCCTTCAAATATCAGGGACCTGGAGCAGTTTGCCAAAGAAGAATGGTCTACAATTCCAGCAGAGCATTGTAAGAAACTCATTGATAGTTACCGGAAGCGGTTGTTCGCAGTTATTTTGGCTAAAGGTTGTGCAACCAAGTATTAGGCTGAGGGTGCCAATACTTTTGTCTGGCCCATTTTTGGAGTTTTGTGTGAAATGATCAATGATTTGATTTTTGCTTCATTCTCTTTTGTGTTTTTTCCTTGCAAGCAAATTAAATGAAGAGAATAATACCAAAGAATTTGTGATTGCAATCATTTTCAGGAAGAAACTGAGTATTATCTGACAGAATTGCAGGGGTGCCAATACTTTTGGCCACCACTGTATAACTGCGCTGTTGGTGCAGGCATGTTTTGATTGGCCAGAGATACATAAGAAAAAGCAAATGCAGCGAATAAGTTCTAAAGTCTGTGGAGGGGGAACAGAAGAAAAAGATAAACTGTCCTGGAATCAGTTGCGAGCAGTGTGAAGGGTGTGGGAGCTGTAACATCACCTACAGTGGATCTGTGTTATCAGCTATGTATAGAGGTGTTACCCTTCATCATAATCCTGTCTGATGATAATGAGTCTGCTGAAATGTCCTCTGAAAAGATCAGGAAGTCTGAGTCTCCAGCATAACGCCCAGTTGCCAATGTGAGGATTGCAAGATTTCTGTTTTGTGTTTTTTTTGTTTGTTTTTTAAATGCAGATAGTAAAAATTGAAAGAAAAAAAATCAACATATTTAAAAATAAATGTAAAAATCTGATTTAATGGCATTTTTGTAAGGAGCAATCAGTTCCGTTTCTATTTCATTTTCCAGTCTGTGCTAGGACAAAGCTTTATGAATTCAGTCTTTATACTGTGCGCTCATCCCAAAGAAGCTTTTCTTCTTTCTGGCCTACGCAGTCATTCCAGAAGTGGATAGGAATTAAATTTTACAATTTCATGCTTAAATCACATTACACATTTGGCCAGAAGACAAAAAGTTCATACCCTACAGTAATAAGATTACCTATCCATTCTATCCGATATGGCAATTATTATTATCATGTTAACACACCATACATAATCCTCCAGTTTCCCATTACTGGATAGCTACACAGAGAGGCCACTGCTGAACCAAACAAACAATTCATATTTTATACTATGGGATAAAAAAGGATAACTTCCAATAAAGGGAGCATTATAGAATGGAATTGTATAAATATCAATTTCTCAGTATAATATTAGTATGAGAATCAATTTCATTAAGCAAGAGGAAATTATAAGAAAAACTTGCAAGGGCCAGGGGAAATTGTTCAATCCCCTGGATTTATCCACAAAATTATTCAGCAGGCTGCTATTTACTGTGACCTATACGGTATTATATTGACTACAGTATTGTCTAGCCTTTAAGAGATTATGGAAAATTTGCCCTCTTTGGCCATTCTAGCAGCAAATGGGAAAAAAAAACCCCACAAACTATTATAGTGAACGTTCACCTATGCAGCTCTGCAAATATAATCCTTAAAAAGTAAAGCCAGTTCATTGAGATTTTAAAAATGGTGCAAATGTCTTTGAATTGAAGCAGTATTGGCATGTAGAGGATGAAACCTTAGTCCTTCTTGCAGCTGGAGTTTGTTACAAAGCATCAGTGACAGCCTAGCGAACAAGAGATAAAGATATTTAAAAAAAAAAAAAACAAGTGCTAAATGGTCACTGGTGTTTCAATAACCTTTTCATACATCACCCTAAAAAAATAGCTCAACTCAGTCTTGGTCAAAGCAACACACATAATACAGGCTTTCTAAACTATCTATTAAAGTCTATGAAATGAGTAGGAGGAAGAAGCACTAGGCACAATGAGAAATTAGGCAGATTGCGCTGGAGCTTCAATCAGGATTTATCATATTTGGTGGTGCATTCACAGCCACAAAGCTCAGTACTGCTGAATAATGTCTTTCATACTGCTGCTACAGTGGAATAAGAACAGTAATCCCTCTCATACAATGTAATGTGAATGGGCGACAATATAGCAGATAGTCTCCTCCTCCCAGCTCAGAGACAACTGAAAATTAGCCTACAGAGGGGAAAGCTGGTGAAAAATGAAGACTACAAGTAATATAATGGCCAGAAATAGTGTTATTCCTCTTGTACACAGGCGACATCTTAGGGTATGTGCACACGATCAGTACGGTCAGCGCTTTGAATGCAGTATACTTTATGCTGCATCCAAAGTGCTGCACGCAGGTGAATCCACACGTGTTCATTGAAGCATGCGGATTCACCGCATCCTATACATTGCACGGATATAATTTCTCTTGCGGAGACTAGCGACTCCGCAAGAGAGATTGACATGCTACGGTCTGTAAAGACGCACCGCATGTCTGTGTCTGCGGGTGATCCGCAGGTGCACGGAGACGCATAGTGGGCATGGGACTTCTTGAAATCCCATCCACTTTGCTTGTAATGTGGAACCCTGCGGTTTGCACGCCGTCCAATCCGCACCGTTTCCTGACCGTGTGCACATACCCTTCTGAAAAGTTACCTGAAAACTCAGGTTTTCCATGACCACAAACTGATGGCGTATCTTATTCTCTAACTTTTGACAGGGGCTAAACTGTAGCATCAGCTTATGGAACATAACACTGCATATGAGAAAAATAGGCCGCGGTACTCCAGCAAGTGCTTTGCAGTTCGTCCTGGCTTATAAGGAGTGTGTGTGGCAGAGAAACATTTTGTTGGGTTTAACCTCTTAACACCCCATAACAGATCTAGCATGTCAGGGGCTTTGGAGCAGGCTCAGAATCTATAATATATAGCACAGGGGTCTCAAACTCAGCCGGGTAAATGGGCTGCACATAGAAATTGAATATGAAGGGCCGCGTTCTTTGCGGGAGAAGGTGACGTTTTCATTGATACAATTATTTTTCTATATGACTTTCAGATCATCATTTGTTTTATGGCGTGTTTTTTATTCTTTTTAATAGTGTTTATAAAATAGGTTATGGTACAGGTCTTCGCTTTTACTTCAATTTTTACATAAAACAGCATGTTATTCCATTATTTTTTTCATTCTTTATTTTACTTTTCTTTTTAAAAATGGTTCCTTTTTTTGACCCCCAATTGGCCCCCTTCAGTCATATAGTTTTGCAAATAGCCCCATATAGTAATTATCTCCCCCATCCAGTAATAATGTCTCAAAACCTGTTGTAATGTCCCCAAGCCTGTGGTAAAGCCCCATGTCCTGTCACAATGATTCCATAATCTGTAATAATGATCCCCTAGCCTGTAATAATGTCCCCACCCTGTAACCATTTTATAGCAAGGTCCCCTTTTTGTAACAATGTCCCCCATTCTGCTGCTCTTTACATACACAAAAAAAATTCTTCTCACCTGACCTCGCTTCCTCGGCAAACAGCATCCTCTTATTGCTCCACAGCAGGGGTGCCTAGCAATGACGTAGTGTGAGGCCGCGCTGGTACGCCGACGTCAGCTGCTTGCCTGTCATTGCCCAGTGGCTGGTATTGGTATTGCGGTGCAGAGTTGGTCTTTGTGCCAAAAACAAATCAATTCAATGGAATGTGTATCCTCGAATGTACATTCAGTTGAAAAGAAGTGCTGGCGTTGGCAGCACCTGGCTCGCTGGACACGATTGTCTCAAGGACCGGAGACAGCGAATGCGCAGATTGAGGTCTTGGGAAACGAGACCTAGTCTCATGAAATCTCAATCTGCGCATGCGCTGCCTCAGGTGGCCATTTTCCCGAAGCCCACTGAAGGGATATGTACGGGAGTGGGGACCTTTGCTTACAGGCGCCAACGTTTTTCTGGGAGGGCGAGGCCCACATCATTGCCCCACTCCTCCTGACGCCGACCTCCTGAATCAGCGACCCCGGCTCCCCTGCTGCCGCCCCCTAGGTAACATACCTTCGGATTATAAGACGCACTCCATTTTTTCTCCCAAAGTTGGGGGGGGGGGAGTGCACCTTATAACCTGAAAAATACGGTATGTGTAATAATGAGAAATGACACAGGGAACAAGTACTAAATACATGAAGAAAGAGGTGCAAACAGCCATGGAAAATCATGTCACCAGCTGAAATCTACCAGTAATTAGAAAGCAATCCTGCCACTCAGTGAAAAATAAGATCAGTTGGTTCAATTGATGGCCTATAAAAAGGTGTCTCATTACCAAGGTGCCACACAAGAAATGTCATGATGGGTAAAACCAGTGAGCTGTCTCAAGACCTTCGCAACCTTATTGTTGCAAAACATAATTATGGCATTGGTTACAGAAGAATTTGTAAACTAAACTACTGAAGGTTCCATTGAACACTGTTGCGGCCATAATCCGGAAGTGGAAAGAACATAATTTCACCATAAACCAGCCACGACCAGGTGCTCCCCGCAAGATTTCAGACAGAGGAGTGAAAAGAAATATCAAAAGAGTTGTCCAAGAGGCAAGAACCACCTGTGGAGAGCTACCGAAAGACCTGGAATCAGCAGGTAAAATTGTTTCAAAAGAATACTATAAGTAATACACTCAACCTCCATGACTTGCACGCACGCTCACCACGCAAGACTCCATTGCTGAACAAAAAGCATGTTCAAGCACGTTTAAAGTTTGCTCAACAACATTGAAACGAGGGTGGACATATCAGCAAGACAAAAATCTCAAACACACAGCCAAGGAAACTCTCAATTGGTTTCAGAGAAGAAAAAAAAGTTGCTAGAATGCCCAGCCAATCACCTGACCTGAATCCATTACAAAATTTATGGAAGGAAGTAAAGCTCAGAGTTCATAGAAGGAGCCCACAGAGCCTTCAGGATTTGAAGTGTTTGTATGGAACAATGGGACAAAAATCATACCAGAGCAATGCTTGCGACTAGTTTCTCCATACAGGAGGCATCTTGACGCTATTATCACCAACAAAGGCTTTCGTACGAAGTATTACATTTCAGTAAGCGTGTTCAACACTTTTTTCTGGGTGTCATTTCTGATTATTACACCTAACTTAATTTAAGGGCATCTATGGTTTGATTTATTTGCCTGTGTGGATTGGATGGGTTTTTATCAACATCTGGTGAGAATTTCATGCCAATAGCACTTTTAGAAATATATTTACTTAGAAAAATGGTGAAATGTGTTCAATGCTCATTTCACCTGCTGTATATATGTGTGTACGTATACATATTATATATATATCATACACACTAGTCAGTTGGCATGGTTTCTCAACCTCTACCAAGCAGAAGCCACTGGAGAGATGAGATTTCATCGCCAAAGATAAACACACAGGGGATCTCGCTCTGAAAGTTTCAATCCTTTCTTTGAACACACACAGAAATATAATAGACGCTACACTCTAAGCTAAATCTTTGTTTTCCATAAGAGAATAGGGAGAATTACCATACTAGTAATTGAAGTCAACTAGGTTTTAGGTACTGAGATAGGAGCAGTTTACCTGCAATCTACTGTACAAAGCTCAGATGTTTCTTCTTTGCCACAATTCAATTTAATGCACTTTGCAGCACAGCTTAGAGGGGACGTCTACCACAATGTGTTGCAAGGTGAAGTCAAGGACAGAGACAGACATTTTCAAAAGATTTATTGCTACTGCTTGATGTACATACATTGGAAAACAGACACGTAGGATCTGTAAAGCAGATACTATGCTTCTGCTTGTAACCTTGAGTGTATTCACTATGTAATCATAACTGCAAGAACAAATACAAAAAAAGTAGATATAGCCACATCAAATGATAAATTAGCCTAAAACATGAACAGTTTAGGGTGCATTTACATTCACCGATTGCGGTTATTAAACGACCATCAATCAGCTGCATGTTCAGACAGGCCGACTACATTTCCATGTGCACAGGACAATCGTTAATATGATCGTTCTCGGCACATAGAATATTATTGTTCACTTTAGCACATCTAGTGCTTATACAGCACGATGTGCTACCAAGAACGATGATTTTTAAGTACAAAAATCATTTCACCGGACGAACATGCGTTTTGCCAATTCATTGGGCGATTGGCTGTTGAGGAAATGAGATGTCCCGATAATCACCCAATGTAAATGGGTCCTAAAAAAAAATAAAAAAATCACACCAACGCACATACTCTTTATGTTGTGCATATTTTCAACATGCAGTGATAGCATTGGGCACCATCATCATAAGTAATTTAGAGAAATTCTATACATCAAGTTGAGTACATTTGCATTTTAAAAGTGAACTGCAGGAAATGTTTAGAATACTGACATTTCTTTAAAATAACAGTGATGTACTAAAGAAAACAACATTTTCTTCATAGACTGTATATGCCATTTATTTGAACAGCCATCAACCAAAAATAGCTGTGGACCTATAGAATAGATACAATGTGTAAGCTAATAGTTAACAAGTGACAGTAAATTTCCTCGATAATTACCTTCAAAGTTCTACTACTACATAGCATGCAAGGAGGGACACCTAGTGAGACTTCTACATAGGGATATATTGTCCTATTAATGGCATAGCAATGTTCAAGAGGTTTAATAAGATGTACCGTTTTATTATTAATGTTAGGGAGATTTATCAGAAAATGAGAAGAACCTTTTAAAATACTCACTACATTTCTGCTGTTAAGCTAGAAAAAAAATATGTCTCTCTAGTTGGAAATTGTATAATTTTAATGGAGGTCTGCTGTACATACAGATATAAACTGCAACATAATACTATCCTAATAGAAACACTAGACCAGTACATACATATATATATATATATATATATATATATATATATATATATATATATATATATATATATATATATATATATATATATATATATATATATATATATATATATTATACACACACACACACACACACAAACACACCAAAAGTTTGGACACACCTTCTCATTTAAAGATTTTTCTGTATTTTCATGACTATGAAAATTGTACATTCACACTGAAGGCATCAAAACTATGAATTAACACATGTGGAATTATATACTTAACAAAAAAGTGTGAAACAACTGAAAATATGTCTTATATTCTAGGTTCTTCAAAGTAGCCACCTTTTGCTTTGATGACTGCTTCGTACACTCTTGGCATTCTCTTGATGAGCTTCAAGAGGTAGTCACCGGAAATGGTCTTCCAACAATCTTGAAGGAGTTCCCAGAGATGCTTAGCACTTGTTGGCACTTTTGCCTTCACTCTGCGGTCCAGCTCACCCCAAACCATCTCGATTGGGTTCAGGTCTGGTGACTGTGGAGGCCAGGTCATCTGGCGTAGCACCCCATCACTCTCCTTCTTGGTCAAATAGCCCTTACACAGCCTGGAGATGTGTTTGGGGTCATTGTGCTGTTGAAAAATAAATGATGGTCCAGCTAAACGCAAACCGGATGGAATAGCATGCCCCTACAAGATGCTGTGGTAGCCATGCTGGTTCAAAATGCCTTCAATTTTGAATAAATCCCCAACAGTGTCACCAGCAAAGCACCCCCACACCATCACACCTCCTCCTCCATGCTTCACGGAGGGAACCGGGCATGTAGAGTCCATCCATTCACCTTTTCTGCGTCGCACAAAGACACGGTGGTTGGAACCAAAGATCTCAAATTTGGACTCATCAGACCAAAGCACAGATTTCCACTGGTCTAAAGTCCATTCCTTGTGTTCTTTAGCCCAAACAAGTCTCTTCTGCTTGTTGCCTGTCCTTAGCAGTGGTTTCCTAGCAGCTATTTTACCATGAAGGCCTGCTGCACAAAGTTTCCTCTTAACAGTTGTTGAAGAGATGTGTCTGCTGCTAGAACTCTTGAAGCTCATCAAGAGAATGCCAAGAGTGTGCAAAGCAGTCATCACAGCAAAAGGTGGCTACTTTGAAGAACCTAGAATATAAGACATATTTTCAGTTGTTTCACACTTTGTTGTTAAGTATATATTTCCACATGTGTTAATTCATAGTTTTGATGCCTTCAGTGTGAATGTACAATTTTCAAAGTCATGAAAATACAGAAAAATATTTAAATGAGAAGGTGTGTCCAAACTTTTGGTCTGTACTGTGTGTGTGTATATATATATATATATATATATATATATATATATATATATATATATATATATATATATATATATATATATATATATATATATATATATATATATATATATACACATACATATACATACACACACACACACACACATACACATACAGTACAGACCAAAAGTTTGGACACACCTTCTCATTTAAAGATTTTTCTGTATTTTCATGACTTTGAAAATTGTACATTCACACTGAAGGCATCAAAACTATGAATTAACACATGTGGAAATATATACTTAACAACAAAGTGTGAAACAACTGAAAATATGTCTTATATTCTAGGTTCTTCAAAGTAGCCACCTTTCGCTTTGATGACTGCTTTGCACACTCTTGGCATTCTCTTGATGAGCTTCAAGAGGTAGTCATCCGAAATGGTTTTCACTTCACAGGTGTGCCCTGTCAGGCTTAATAAGTGGGATTTCTTGCCTTATAAATGGGGTCGGGACCATCAGTTGTGTTGTGCAGAAGTCAGGTGGATACACAGCTGATAGTCCTACTGAATAGACTGTTCGAATTTGTATTATGGCAAGAAAAAGCAGCTAAGTAAAGAAAAACAAGTGGCCATCATTACTTTAAGAAATGAAGGTCAGTCAGTCCGAAAAATTGGGAAAACTTTGAAAGTGTCCCCAAGTGCAGTTGCAAAAACCATCAAGCACTACAAAGAAACTGGCTCACATGAGGACTGCCCCAGGAAAGGAAGACCAAGAGTCACCTCTGCTTCTGAGGATAAGTCTATCCGAGTCACCGGCCTCAGAAATCGCATGTTAACAGCAGCTCAGATTAGAGACCAGGTCAATGCCACACAGAGTTCTAGCAGCAGACACAACTCGACAACAACTGTTAAGAGGAGACTTTGTGCAGCAGGCCTTCATGGTAAAATAGCTGCTAGCAAACCACTGCTAAGGACAGGCAACAAGCAGAAGAGACTTGTTTGGGCTAAACAACACAAGGAATGGACATTAGACCAGTGAAAATCGGTGCTTTGGTCTGATGAGTCCAAATTTGAGATCTTTGGTTCCAACCACCGTGTCTTTGTGCAACGCAGAAAAGGTGAACGAATGGACTCTACATGCCTGGTCCCCACCGTGAAGCATGGAGGATAGGTGTGATGGTGTGGGGGAGCTTTGCTGGTGACACTGTTGGGGATTTATTCAAAATTGAAGGCATACTGTACCAGCATGGCTACCACAGCATCTTGCAGCGGCATGCTATTCCATCCTGTTTGCGTTTAGTTGGACCATCATTTATTTTTCAACAGGACAATGACCCCAAACACACCTCCAGGCTGTGTAAGGGCTATTTGACCAAGAAGGAGAGTGATGGGGTGCTACGCCAGGTGACCTGGCCTCCACAGTCACCAGACCTGAACCCAATCGAGATGGTTTGGGGTGAGCTGGACCGCAAAGTGAATGCAAAAGGGCCAACAAGAAGTTAGCATCTCTTAGATTGTTGGAAGACCATTTCCGGTGACTACCTCTTGAAGCTCATCAAGAGAATGCCAAGAGTGTGCAAAGCAGTCATCAAAGCAAAAGGTGGCTACTTTGAAGAACCTAGAATATAAGACATATTTTCAGTTGTTTCACACTTTTTTGTTAAGTATATAACTCCACATGTGTTAATTTATGGTTTTGATGCCTTCAGTGTGAATGTACAATTTTCAAAGTCATGAAAATACAGAAAAATCTTTGAATGAGAAGGTGTGTCCAAACTTTTGGTCTGTACTATATATATATATAATCTTATGTGGCTGCACATATTGTAACAATTCCTACTGCTTAGATCTCAAACATAACACGAGACAGAATGAATGTTAATGAAACAGCACTGACCTTGGATATTATAAAGGAAGCAAGATACGCTTCTATCCAGAACACGGAAGCCAGTACTGCCGCATCATAATGGAGCTGTTCCAAAGAGAGATTGTCAGTTCATTTTTTGCCTGTGATCCCTGTACAAAAGAAAATGGAGGACCATGAGAAAAGGATCACATCCAAACAAGAATTTGCCCATCATGGTCAGTAAAACATGCAGATCTATTTCCCTCTATGAATGAAAAGCAAGCCAATGTGAAAATTTTACTATTTAGTCCTAATTATAAAACAACAAAAACAGTAAAATAAAAAATAATCAGAGGCCAGAGCAATGCTGAAAAGATCAGACAGCCAGTGTGTGAAGAAATTATTAATAATTCTGTTAAAATGCCAGGTTTTTGTCTTGTAAAAAAAATTAAATATAATCACACAAACAATAAGAATCATTTCACTTTTTACACCCTTAATGTCACCCATAACATTACATTGAGAAACAAATTGAAATCATTTTGAGGGGGAAAATAAAAATAAGAAAACTAAAATTATGTGTCTGCATAAGTGTGAACCACCCTCTTATAATTGTGGATGTGATTGTGTTCAAAATTAGCCAATCACATTTAAACTTACTTTAAATAGTTGTCTGTCACGGAGATTAACAAAAACAACAAATAATAATAATAATCTTATTATTATAGCGACATTTATTCCATGGCGCTTTACATGTGAAAAGGGGTATACATAATAAAAAACAAGTACAATAATCTTAGACAAAAGAAGTCACCGACTGGTACAGGAGGAGAGAGGACCCTGCCCACGAGGGCTCACAAAGGGATGGTTGAGGATACAGTAGGTGGTGGTAGAGCTGGTCGTGCAGTGGTATAGTGGATCGGTGGTTATTGTAGGTTGTAGGCTTGTTGGAACAGGTAGGTCTTCAGGTTCCTTTTGAAGGTTTCCACGGTAGGTCAGAGTCAGATGTGTTGGGGTAGAGAGTTCCAGAGTAGGGGGGATGCAAGGGAGAAATCTTGCATGCGATTGTGGGAAGAGGAGATAAGAGGGTAGTAGAGAAGGAGATCTTGTGACGATCGGAGGTTGCATGCCGGTAAGTACCAGGAGACTAGGTCACAGATGTATGGAGGAGACAGGTTGTGGATGGCTTTGGTTAGGGTTTTGAACTGGAGTCTCTGGGTAATGGGGAGCCACTGAAGGGATTAACAGAGGAGAGAGGCCGGGGAACAGCGGGGGACAGGTGGATTAGTCGGGCAACAGAGTTTAGGATAGATTGGAGGGGTGCGAGAGTGTTAGAAGGGAGGCCACAGAGCAGGAGCTTGCAGTAGTCGAGGAGGGAGATGATGAGGTCATGGACTAGGGCTTTTGCAGATTCTTGATTAAGAAATGTACGGAACCGGGAAATATTTTGGGGTTAGAGTTGGCAGGAAGTGGAAAGGGCTTAGATATGTGGTTTGAAGGAGAGATTAGAGTCAAGGATTACCCCGAGGCAGCGAGCTTGTGAGACTGGAGAGGGTGAGCAGCCATTTACTTTAACTGATAGGTCCGTTGGGGGGGTTGAGTGAGATGGAGGAAAGATGATGAATTCTGTTTTGTCCATGTTAAGTTTTAGAAATCTAGCAGAGAGGAAGGATGAAATAGCAGACGATTGTGGGATTCCGGTTAGTAAGGAGGGGATATCAGGTCCAGAGTTAGATCTGTGTGACATCAGCATAGAGGGGATACTGAAAGCCATGAGACTATGAGCTGTCCCAGGCCGAAGGAGTAAACGGAGATGAGCAGGAGCACTAGGACTGAATCTTGCAAGACACTGACAGATAGGGGGCGAGATTAGGAGGTGGTGTGTGAGTGGGAGACATTGAATGTTCGATCTGTTAGGTATGAGGAGATCCAGGATAGGGCCGAGTCTGTGATGCCAAGAGATGAGACAATCTGTAGTAATAGGGAATGGTCCACTGTATTAAAAGCAGACGACAGGTCGTGTTGTTCCAGCAGTTTCAGACATAGGGGAGAAGTGATATGGGGTGATAGCTAGACGCAGAGGATGGGTCAAGGGAGAGCTTTTTGAGGATGGGTGTGATTGACACATGTTTAAAGCATGAGGGGACGACACCAGTTATTAGAGATAGGTTGAAGAGGTGGATTAGGGTTGGGGTGAAGACTGTGGTGAGGTTTGGGATGAGGTGGGGTGGGATCAGGTCGAGTGCACAGGTGGCGAGTTGTGATCTTGAGAGCAGAGTGGAAAGTTGATCTTCTGTAATGGTGGAGAAGCTGGTTTTGGAGGAGGAGGGCTGAGTAGTTATGAGGAGGGGCTGTGGGGGTTGTAGGCCAAAGCTTTCTCTGATTTTATCAATCTTCTGCTTAAAGAATGAGGCAAAGTCTTCAGCTGAGATGAGTGGAGAGAGAGGAAGCGCTAGGGGACGGAAGAGAGAATTGAAAGTGTTGAATAGTTGTTTAGGGTTGTGAGACAGGGAGGATATGAGAGATGAGAAGTATGTTTGCTTTGCTGCAGTGAGTGTGGACTTGAAAGTAGCGAGGGACTGTTTGAATGTGATGAAGTGTTCATTGGAGTGGGATCTTTTCCATCTCTGCTCAGCAACCCTGGAAGCCCACCTCAGTTCTTTAGTCAGATTAGTGTGCCAGGGTTGTCTGTTGATTTTGCAAGCTTTGGTATATGTGAAAGGGGCGACCGATTCAAGAGCTGCAGATATTGTGGTGTTATATAAAGCAGCAGCAGCATCTCCATCGTGTAAGGAACTTATGTCCATAAGAGGGAGAATGGATTCAGAGAGTGAGTGTAGATCAAGGTGTTTAAGAATTCTGCGAGGGTGTGCAGGTTTGTGGAGTGACTTTTGTGCACCTGGAGAGGAGAGGGAAGAGAATGTAACAGGTTGTGGTTAGAAAGAGGGAGAGGTGAGTTAGAGAGGTTGGATAGGGAACAGAGGCGGGTGAAGATGATGTCCAGAAAGTGGCCATCTTTGTGAGTAGCTAAAGAAGCCCATTGAGCGAGGCCGAAGGAGGAAGTGAGAGATAGAAGCTTAGAGACAGCGGAGGGAGAAGTGTTGAAATTGCCCATGATGATAGTGGGGATGTCAGAGGAGAGGAAATGAAGTAGCCAGGTGGTGAAATATTCGAAGAAGGTGGTGGCTGGTCCTGGGAGCGGTAAATAACAGCCAGTTGGAGGCAGGAGGGAGAGTAGATGCACACACAGTACAACTCAAAAGAAGAGAGGGTAATGGAGGGTGAAGAAGCAGTTATCTGACAGGAGAAAACCAACTCCTCCACCATGCTTGCTGCAGGGGCGGGGTGTGTGAGAAAGATTTAATCCACCATAAGAAAGTGCAGCTGGAGAGGCCTGTCAGAGGGGGTGAGCCAGGTTTCCGTGATGCCGAGGAAGGAAAGTTTGTTAGCAATGAAAAGATCATGGATGTAGGAAAGTTTGTTGCAGACAGAGCGAGCGTTCCATAGAGCTTCTGTTAGTGGGACTGGGGAATTGGGGGATGGGCAGATGGGTATAAGGTTAGAGAGGTTGCGTAAAGTAGTGATCGATCGTGGATGAGAGGTAGAAGTGACTGTGGAGATGTGGTGAGGAGGGCCAGAGAAAGTGTTATCAGGTAGGAGCAGGAGAGGGCATGAGGTGGCTGTCTGTGTTTGGAGACATAGGATTGTATGTTGAAGAACAGTTCTGAGGAGGAGGTGAGATGGAAGGGGAGGATGGAGGGAGAGATAACCAGTTCATTACTAGGTGTAGGGATTAGAGGGGTTTGTAAAAAGTAAAGGATTATAGTGGTGACAGTGAAAACAAACAGAAACATTGTTTACAGTGACTGTGGATCTTGTTACCTTCAGTTCCCTTCTGGTTAAATTCTGGTATAATTCATATCTGCACACTTAAGCGATACACTTAGGCGATGCACTGCAGACTAAAGTCTATTGCAGACTCCTTACTCACAATATATTTCCAACAAAATGCATTCAGGTAAAACAGAGGAGAGTGGTATGTGCAGGAATTGGTCTGCCATTATGGCTTAGATATCCATATCTTTTTTAATATTGATCATCATGTGACATGAAAAACGATTTAGTGTTCGTATGGGTTAGTAAGAATGCGACAATACCAAACTCATGTTAAATAGAGCAGTACAGTGGCTCAGTGGTTCATGCTGTTGCTTTGCAGAACTGGGGGCCTGAGTTCAAATCTCACCAAGGACAACATCACCAAGGAGTTTGCATGTTCTCCCTGTGTTTACATGGATTTCCTCCTACATTCCAAAGATTGATTGGGAATTTAGATTTTAAGCCCCAATGGGGACAGTGATGTTGATGTCTCTAAAGTGCTGTGGAATTAATGGTGTCAAATAAGTGAGTAAAATACATAAAAATAGTAGACAGTATATACCTGCCATGATTACAAGTAATTCAGATTAGCCTCATGTAAAATTTAGTTGTTCTAATAGATTTTCCTGTATGTTCTTAGTTGCATTTTACAGTAAAAGCCATGGTCTTTAAACAGCTTACAACACAGCAAAAGGAATCTCGTTATTAGTTATCAGTTAGGAGACTGTTTACAAAAAAAGGGTACAAAAAAAAATCTCCTAAAAAGCATTCGATATACTATGGAACACTGAAGACAGTCACGAGAAGTGGCTTTAAGGAAACCTGTCATCAGGATTTAGTCCTATAAACTAAAGACATGGCTATAATGGTGCTGTGATGCTGATTAATATGATACCTGTTGTAAAGAGATCCGCTGAGTGATTGTTTTAATACTCACCACAGGTATCATATTAATCAGCATCACAGAGCCATTATAGCCATGCCTTTGGTTTATAGGGCTAAATCATGATGACAGGTTTCCTTTAAATTTGGCATAACAGTGACATTCTCTAGAACTGAACGTCCCTCAAAAATTGATGAAAAGACAATTAGAAAATTGGCTCGGCAGGCAATATTAAAAGAGCTGCAGGAATTTATGGCAAGTACTGGTTCTGTACTGTATGTGACAATCTCCTGTATTCTTCATATGTCTGACCTGTTGGGTCGGGTGGCAATATGGGAGCCTTTTCTCACAAAGAAAAATATCCAGGTTTGGCTATATTTTGTTAAAACGTACATCAAGGCTACTAAAAGCATGTGGGAAAACATGCTATGATCTGAGGAGGTTGCACTTTGTCCAAAATTCCAAAAAGTATGTTTGACACAAAGCCAACACTGTGCATCACCAAAAGAACACCATGCCCACAATGAAGCATGGTAGAAGAAGCATTATACCATGGGCCTGTTTTTTGGCAGCTGGAATCAGGGCTCTAGTCAAGATGCAGGGAATTATGATCAATTTCAAATATCAGTCACTTTTGCAACAAAACTTTCAGGCCTCTGGTAAAAAGCTGAAGATACAGGTGAATTTCACCTGTCAGCATGACGACAACAACCCTAAATATATCTCTAAATCAACAAAAGAATGGCTTCACCAAAGGAAGATCAAACTTTTAGAATGGCCCAGCCAGAGCCCATAGCTGAATCCGAATATAAATCTCTGAGCTAACATATGAAGAGGGTGCTATAGAAAGAAGAGGTCCTAATATTATTATTTATTATGAATGATAATATTCTAATTTGTTATGGCAAAGTAATCTGCATAGCTGCTGAACAGAATCATAGTTTGTGCTCTCTGAATCTCCTGATACTAATTTGGATAGGCTTACATGTTAACTTATTTCATGTTTTCATTATGCCATTTTGCAACACAATATAATCGATTTTGGTAAAACAATGATAAATATGGTCAAAGGCGTAGTTTCAGCTGACAGCATGTATACACCTACCCCAGGAAGCAATTCATTTGGCCTGGAATGCTGCAGTGAGCCAGACATTTCATCTCAGTGCCCATAGTTAGATGGCAGGCTTTCTGATAAATGGCCATTCATGTAATAAACACACAAGTCCGTCAGACTGAGAGCTGCTCCCTTAAGTAGGAGACTCCTCCACCCCATGACATCGATTTGCCCTAATCGAGGATATGGAAGGAATATTAGCATGGCAATGATTCCTATGCTAATGACTAGAAACAAGACTGTTTATACTAGGATTTGTCTTGAATAGTGTTTTAACATCAGATTAAATTCCACTACGATGAGAATGATAAGTTATAGATTATTAATGTACAGGCAGTGTATATTGCTATATGTGGTGGCTTCATGCATAAAAATTGTGACACACAAAACCAATATTTGGTTGGCATAGTTAACAACTGTAAACATCAATGCAACAAGCATGATCACCCAATGTGTACATAGCCATGTGCAGGGTTTCGAAAGTGGTTGATCTAGAATTGCTCCAAGCGGTTTAATAAAAATAAGTTT
The DNA here is from genome assembly GCF_046119375.1 of Phyllobates terribilis. Taxonomy (NCBI): domain Eukaryota; kingdom Metazoa; phylum Chordata; class Amphibia; order Anura; family Dendrobatidae; genus Phyllobates; species Phyllobates terribilis. The sequence goes on from NW_027362761.1 coordinate 808,723,452, forward strand.
TTCAGGGAAGTAATCAAATGGAAAACTGTTCAAATTTGAGAAAACCCATTGTGTGACTATTTTAGTGTCAAACACAATGACAAAGAGCACAAATTGTATAACAAGGTTAGGAACATAACCAATTTAGGTATTCCCCCTTAATTGGATTAAAAGAGTAAAATGGTGGAGCACCCCTATAGACTGAAAAAAACATGTGAAACCACTGTATATATGGAGTAGCCACAAACCACCAAGAGCTTTGAAAACATATATATTTATAAAAGTGATTAAAAATACCTAATATGCAAAATATTGAGGTCTAGTAAGGAGGAATATGAGTGGAAAAACATCATTGTGCATTATAAAGCATAGAGAAAGAGTAGTTACATCAGAAACTTGTTATACATATATGAAATAAACAAGTGCCATAAGCCTCTATGGATCACATAATATAAGTGGTAAATATTCTCAAAGACCCATAAATACATACGCGAGAAAAGGTTATGGCTAAGTGCCCACGATGCAGAAATGCTCCGGATTTTTTCCTGAGCGTTTCTGCATCTCCCTGGCAGAAAAAACCAATGCGGATTGTTCATGTGGATTGTACATGCTGATTGTACATGCGTTTTTCCTGCCAGGTAGAAGCGGAAGTGAAGCGTTCTTCACATGCATTTCCGCATGCGGGTTGTCAAGCGCTTTCCAAGCGATTTTAGCATCACTTGGAAAGTGCTTGACAACTTGGTCACACTATATAAATCCATGCAAACGGCATGGATTTACCGTATTTTTCGGACTATAAGACGCACCTAGGTTTTAGAGGAGGAAAATAAAAAAAAAAATGTAAGCAAAAAATGTGTTCATGATGCACTTTTAAAGGGGGAGAGGGTCTTATGCTGACACTGGTATAGGGGTAATGTCCCCCAATTCTGACAATATCCCCCATCCTGGTATACATGCCCCCCCCTTCCTTTTATACGTGGTCCCCATCCCCATCCTGGTATACCTGGCATCCCTCCATCCTAGTATGCATGGAACCCCTCCATCCTGGTATGCATGGCACCCCTCATCCTTATCCTGGTATGCATGGCACCCCTCATCCCTATCCTGGTATGCATGGCACCCCTCATCCCTATCCTGGTATGCATGGCACCCCTCATCCCTATCCTGGTATGCATGGCACCCCTCATCCCTATCCTGGTATGCATGGCACCCCTAATCCCTCTCCTGGTGTGCATGGCACAGCAATCCCCATCCTGGTATGCATGGCACCCCTCATCCCTATCCTGGTATGCATGGCACAGCAATCCCCATCGTGGTATGCATGGTACCCCTCATCCCTGTCCTGGTATGCATGGCACCCCTCATCCCTGTCCTGGTATGCATGGCACCCCTCATCCCTGTCCTGGTATGCATGGCACCCCTCATCCCTATCCTGGTATGCATGGCACGCCTCATCCCTATCCTGGTATGCATGGCACGCCTCATCCCTATCCTGGTATACATGGCACCCCTCATCCTTATCCTGTTATGTATGGCCCCCTCATCTTTATCCTGTTATGTATGCCCCCCTCAGCGGTATCCTGGTATGTATGGACCCCCTCAGCGTTACTCTGGTATATATGGCCCCCTCATCCTTACCCAGGTATGTATGGCCCCCTCATCCTTACCCTGGTATGTATGGTCCGCCTAATCCCCATCATGCTGCACATAAAAAAAAAATAAAAACACTCCTACTGACCTTTCTTCTCTCCTCCAGCACTGCGTCCTGTCTGCCCGCACTGATCTCTCCATGTAAGCCGTGCAGGACATCACTGCCATGCGCGGCTCACAAGGAGAGATCAGCAGCCGGAAGTCACTGCTCCCCACGCCGGGACTGTGAGCGCGGGGAGCAGGGACTTCATGCTCCTTCATAGATGGCACACAGCGTAGCCGCGGCGCGGCTCCTGCTGCTGCCGGGCTATCTCGTGTGCCCGCTTATTAAAGGGCATGAATATTCACCCCCTCCCCACGCTCAGCGGGCACAGGCGATTCCGGCAACAGCAGGAGCCACGCTGCGGCTACACTGTGTGACGCTATTAAGGAGCATGAATATTCAGTGCTCCCCATGCCAGCTCGTGGTACACTGAAAGGACCTGCCGACGTCAGCGGTCGCTTGACCCGTCACATGACTAAATGACTTCATGGCAGATCTTTGAGTACACCTCGATCTGCCGGCAAGCCAGGACAAAGACACCGGGGGCCATCAGAAGGTAAGTATAATGTTTATTTTTTATTTTATTCTTTTTTTTACAGGTTCTATGGTACCCAGGTACGGATGAGAGTCTCCTCTTCTCTAGATCCGGGTACCATCCGCACATTGAAACGCATGTAATCCGCATGTGCAGATGCAGTGATGCGGATGACATGTGGTCCAATGCAAGTCAATGGCGGCGAAAACTCAGCGCTTGCGCAAAATAATTGGTAGTGCTGCGTTTTTTTCCACAATGATAATTCGCAGCGGAAATTTCTGCAGCATGTGCACAGCACATGCGGATTATCATTGGGGACCATGGCAGACCTTCTACCAAGTGTTTCTGCAGCGGAATTGCCGCTGCGGAAACGCTTAAGAAACGCATCGTGGGCACACAGCCTAATAGTATAGGAAGCAATATTCATAAACCTAGTTTTCCACCACACATAGCATTTTGCATTTAGCCCAAAAAGTTCTAATTTGGTCTCATCTGAACAGAGCACTTTCTTCCACATGCTAGCTGTGTCCCCTACATGGGTTTTTGCAAACTGCAAATGGGAATTCTTGCGGTTTGATTTTAAAAATGGTTTTCTTCTTGCCATTCTTCCATAAAAGGCCAGATTTGTGGAGTATACGACTAATGGCCATGTCTTGTTAAGTTTTCAGTTGTGCCATACTTTTAGTATGATTGAACAGTGCTCGGTGAGATATTCAGAGGTTGTTTATTTTTGCTTTTTTTATGACCTAACCCTGCTTTACTTTTCTTGACAACTTTATCCCTGATCTGTCTGGTGTGTTCCTTGGTTTTCATGATGCTGTTTGATCCCTAATGTTCTCAAAACAAACCTCTGAGGCCTTCACAGAACAGCTGTAGTTATACTGAAAATAAATTACACACAGGTTGACTCCATTTACTAATTTTATGTCTTCTGGAGGCAATTTGTCGCTCAGGATTTTATTTTGGGGTATCAGACTAAAGGGGTTGAACACAAATGCAAGACACAATTTTCAGAATTTCATTTTTAAAATATGAAAAAAAAACATGTATCATTTCCTTTACACTTCACAAATACTTGCTACTGTACTTTGTGTTGGTATATCACATGAAAACCCAATAAAATAGATTTAAGTTTGAGTGTAAGGTGGAAACGTTCACGGGGTATGAAAACTTTTTCAAGGCACTGTAGTAGGATGCCCAAGACAGGTTTTAGAGGGAAGGGGCATTTATAATGGGACAGTGCAATAGCATAAAGTGCAATGTGAATAATATGAATAAATATGTGAAAAGATGTACGACATCAGATAAATAAAAAAGCAGGGGTCTATTAGGAAAGCAGACCTATACACATTCTCTAGATAAATCAATTAAACCAGCATGGAGAGAAATATACATAAAAACACTTTTAATGATATATATATAAAATCTGAAAAATATTAAATAAAAAAATCAGAATACATATAGACCACCAAAACAGTGTAAAGTGCAAGTGCTCAAAACAACTAGTGCTCATAAGAAAAGGATTGGTCTCACCAATGGTGTATGATGAACCTCGATTATCCGTGCAGGAGATAAAGGAGCCAGTTACATAGTAACATAGTTTTTAAGGTTGAAGGAAGACTAAGTCCATCTACATTGCTCAAAAAAATAAAAGGGAACACTGAGATAACACATCCTAGATCTGAAAGAATGAAATATTCTCATTGAATACTTTGTTATGTACAGAGTCGAATGTGCTGACAACAAAATCACACAAAAATCATCAATGGAACTCAAATTAATTAACCAATGGAGGCCTGGATTTGGAGTTACCCCCAAAATTAAAGTGGAAAAACACACTACAGGCTGATCCAACTTTGATGTAATGTCCTTAAAAAACAGTCAAATGAGGCTCAGTATTGTGTGTGGCCTCCACGTGCCTGTATGACCTCCCTACAACGCCTGGGCATGCTCCTGATGAGGTTGTGGATGGTCGGTCTCCTGTGGGTTCTCCTCCCAGACCTGGACTAAAGCATCTGCCAACTCCTGGACAGTCTGTGGTGCAACGTTACGTTGGTGGATGGAGCGAGACATGATGTCCCAGACGTGCTCAATCGGATTCAGGTCTGGGGAACGGGCGGGCCAGTCCTTACCTTCAATGCCTTCATCTTGCAGGAACTGCTGACACACTCCAGCCACATGAGGTCTGGCATTGTCCTGCATTAGGAGGAACCCAGGGCCAACTGCACCAGCATATGGTCTCACAAGGGGTCTGAGGATCTCATCTCGGTACCTAATGGCAGTCAGGCTACCTCTGGTGAGCACATGAAGGGCTGTGCGGCCCTCCAAAGAAATGCCACCCCACACCATTACTGACCCACTGCCAAACCGGTCATGCTGAAGGATGTTGCAGGCAGCAGATCGATCTCCACGGTGTCTCCAGACTCTGTCACATGTGCTCAGTGTGAACCTGCTTTCATCTGTGAAGAGCACAGGGCGCCAGTGGCGACTTTGCCAATCCTGGTGTTCTGTGGCAAATGCCAAGCGTCCTGCACGGTGTTGAGCTGTGAGCACCACTCCCATCTGTGGACGTCGGACGCTCATACCACCCTCATGGAGTCGGTTTCTAACCGTTTGTGCAGACATATGCACATTTGTGGCCTGCTGGAGGTCATTTTGCAGGGCTCTGGCAGTGCTCCTTCTGTTCCTCCTTGCATAAAGGCAGAGGTAGCGGTCTTACTGCTGGGTTGTTGCTCTCCTACGGCCCCCTCCACGTCTCCTGGTGTACTGGCCTGTCTCCTGGTAGAGCCTCCAGCCTCTGGACACTACGCTGACAGACACAGCAAACCTTCTTGTCACAGCTCGCATTGATGTGCCATCCAGGTTGAGCTGCACTACCTGAGAAACTTCTGTGGGTTGTAGAGTCCGTCTCATGCTACCACGAGTGTGAAAGCACAACCAACATTCAAAAGTGACCAAAACATCAGCCAGAAAGCATTGGTACTGAGATGTGGTCTGTGGGCCCCACCTGCAGAACCACTCCTTTATTGAGGGTGTCTTGATAATTGCCAATAATTTCCATCTATTGTCTATTCCATTTGCACAACAGCATGCGAAATTGATTGTCAATCAGTGTTGCTTCCTAAGTGGACAGTTTGATTTCACAGAAGTTTGATTTACTTGGAGTTATATTCTGATGTTTAAGTGTTCCCTTTATTTTTTTGAGCAGTGTAGTTCAACCCATAGCCTAACATGTTGATCCAGAGGAAGGCAAAAAAAAAAAAAAAACCCATGTGGCAAACACTAAGCTCCACATTGGGGAAAAAAAATCCTTCCTGACTCGATACGGCAATCAGACTAGTTCCCTGGATCAACGCCCTATCGAGGAATCTCATAATATAACCTGTAATATTATACTTTTCAAGAAAGGCATCCATGCCCTTCTTAAATTTTAGTAGTGAATCACTCATTACCACATCATGCGGTAGAGAGTTCCATAGTCTCACCGCTCTTACAGTAAAGAATCCGCATCTGTGATTATGATTAAACCTTCTTTCCTCCAGACGTAGAAGATGCCCCCTTCTCCCCGTCTCAGGTCTCAGAGTAAAAAGATCAGTAGAAAAGTCTTTGTATTGTCCCCTTATATACTTGTACATAGTAATAAGATCACCCCTAAGCCTTCGTTTTTCCAAACTAAATAACCCTAAGTGTAATAACCTGTCTTCGTATTGCAGAACCCCCCCCAGTCCTCTAATAACCTTAGTCGCTCTTCTCTGCACCAGCTCTAGTTCAGCTATGTCTTTCTTATACACCGGAGACCAGAACTGTACACAGTATTCTAAGTGTGGTCGCACTAGTAACTTGTATAGAGGTAAAATTATGTTCTCCTCATGAGCATCTATGCCTCTTTTAATGCATCCCATTATTTTAGTTGCCTTTGCAGCAGCTGCCTGACACTGGCCACCAAACGTGACATTGTCGTCCACCAATACACCCAGGTCTTTTTCAGTGACAGTTTTGCCCAGTGTTTTACAATTAAGCATATCATTATACATTTTATTTCCTCTGCCCAAGTGCATTACCTTACATTTATCCCCATTAAAGCTCATTTCTCATTTATCAGCCCAAGCTTCTAGTTTACATAGATCCTCCTGTAATATAAAATTGTCCTCCTCTGTATTGATTACCCTGCAGAGTTTAGTGTCATCTGCAAATATTGAAATACTACTCTGTATCCCCCTACAAGGTCATTAATAAAAAAAGAAGCGGGCCCAATACTGACCCCTGTGGTACCCCACTGTTAACAGTGACCCAGTCTGAGTGTGTTCCATTAATAACCACCCTTTGTTTCATATCACTGAGCCAGTTCTTAACCCACATACATATATTTTCCCCTATCCCCATTGTTCTCATTTTATGTATCAACCTTTTGTGTGGAACCGTATCAAAAGCTTTTGAAAAGTCCATAAACACAACATCCACTGCATTTCCTTGGTCCAGTCCGGAAATTACCTCTTCATAAAATCTTATCAGATTAGTTTGACAGGAACGGTCCCTCGTAAACCCATGTTGATATTGGGTCATGAGGTTATTCTTCTTCAGATACTCTAGTATAGCATCTCTTAGGAAACCCTCCAGGATTTTACCCACAGTAGAGGTTAAGCTTACCGGCCTATAATTTCCAAGTTCGGTTTTTGTCCCCTTTTTGAATATTGGCACCACATTTGCTATACGCCAGTCCTGTGGTACAAACCCTGTTATTATGGAATCTTTTAAAGATTAAAATTAATGGTCTATCTATGACTTTGCATAATTCTTGCAGTACTCGCAGGTGTATCCCATCCGGGCCCGGGGATTTGTCAACTTTAGTGATTTTAAGACGCCGCCATACTTCTTGCTGGGTTAAGCAAGTGACATTTAATGGAGAATTTTTGTCATCACTGATCATGTTTTCTGTCATGCGATTTTCTTGTGTAAATACTGTTGAAAAAAAATCATTTAGCATATTGGCTTTTTCTTCATCCATTTCACCCAGACTAAATTTTAAGGGGGCCAACACTATAATTTTTTAGTTTCTTAGTATTTATGTAGTTAAAGAATATTTTGGGATTATTTTTACTTTCTCTGGCAATGAGTCTCTCTGTCTCAATCTTTGCTGCCTTGATTTGGTTTTCACAGAATTTATTTAATTTTCTGTATTTATTTAATGCCTCATCACTACCTACTTGCTTTAGTTCTCTAAATGCTTTCTTTTTGTCACTTATTGCGCCCCTTACAGCTCTATTTAGCCATAGTGGTTTCCTCCTATTTCTAGCATGTTTATTCCCATAGGGTATATATTGTGCACAGGTCCTATTCAGGATGTTAATAAATGTCTCCCATTTGCTTTGTGTAGTTTTATGTCTCAGGATATCGTCCCAGTTTATTGCACTAAGATCATCTCTCAACCGTTGGAAATTTGCCTTCCTGAAGCTTAGTGTCCTTGTAACCCCTCTACTACACATCTTATTAAAGGATACATGAAAACTTATTATTTTGTGATCACTATTACCCAAGTGACCCCCAACTCGTATATTTGATATGCGGTCTGGCCTGTTGGTTAATATTAGGTCTACCAGTGCCCCCCTTCTTGTTGGGTCCTGAACCAGTTGTGAAAGGTAATTGTCTCTCATAGTTGTCAAAAACCTATTACCTTTGCTTGAACTACAGGTTTCTGTTCCACAATATATTTCAGGGTAGTTGAAGTCTCCCATAATAATGACTTCTCCTTGAGTCGCTGCTTCATCTATTTGCTTTATGAGGATATTCTCCATAGTTACATAGTTACACAGTTTATAAGGCCGAAAAAAGACAAGCGTCCATCCAGTTCAGCCTATTTCTTGTGCACTGCAGCTATTCCGCAGCGTTGATCCAGGGGAAGGCAAAAAAAAACCCATGTGGTATAGGCCAATTTACATCATTGAGGAAAAATTCACTTCCCGACTCCAATCTGGCAGTCAGATTAAATCCCTGGATTAATTAACTATCACTAAGCATAAGATGTAATTTTATTGTTCTCAAGAAAGGCGTCCAGGCCTCTCTTGAACTCATTAAGTGAGTTGGACATCACCACTTCCTCTCCCAGAGAGTTCCAGAGTCTCACGGCTCTGACCGTAAAGAATCCCCTTCTATGCTGGTGCAGGAACCTCCTTTCCTCCAGACGCATAGTGTGCCCCCTCGTCTTTGTCACCATCCTTGGTATAAACAGGTCATGGGAGAGATCTCTGTACTGCCCCCTGATGTATTTATACATGTTTATGAGGTCTCCCCTAAGCCTTCTCTTTTTCAACATAAATAGGCCTAATTTTGACAACCTCTCTGGGTATTCTAGTCTCTCCATTCCCTTTATTACCTTAGTCGCCCTCCTTTGTACCCTCTCTAGCTCCAATATGTCTTTCCTGAGCACCGGAGCCCAGAACTGTGCACAGTATTATAAGTGCAGCCTTACCAGCGCTTTATACAGAGGAAGAGCAATGTTCTCATCATATGCCCCTATTCCTCTTCTGATGCATGCCATGACTCTATTTGCCTTCGCAGCTGCTGCCTGACACTGGGCACTCCAATTTAATTTGCTGTTAACCAAGACGCCCAGGTCCTTCTCCATGTCAGATTTCCCCAACGGTTTCCCATTTAATATGTATGGGTGACTGCTGTTTTTCTTTCCCATGTGCATGACCTTACATTTATCGGCATTGAACCCCATTTGCCATTTTTTGGCCCAACTCCCCAATTTATCTAAATCCTCCTGTAGCTGTGCCCTATCCTCATCTGTATTAACTACTTTACAAAGTTTAGTATCATCTGCAAATATTGCTATTTTACTATGCAACCCTTCCACTAGATCATTAATAAATATATTAAATAATATAGGGCCCAAGACAGACCCTTGAGGCACCCCGCTAGTAACCCTGACACACCCTGAGCTTACTCCATTGATAACCACCCTCTGCTTTCTATCACTCAGCCAGCTATTTACCCACTTCCACACATTATCCCCCAGACCAAGCATTCTCATTTTATATACCAACCTTTTGTGTGGCACGGTATCAAACGCTTTGGAGAAGTCAAGGTATACAACATCCACTGACTCTCCCCGGTCCAGCTGTGAGCTCACCTCCTCGTAGAATGCGATCAGGTTTGTTTGGCAGGAGCGATCCCTCATGAATCCATGTTGATATGGAGTTAGACAGTTATTATCATTAAGATATTCTACAATAGCATCTCTAAGAAATCCTTCAAACAATTTACCCACAACAGACGTTAAGCTTACTGGTCTATAGTTACCAGGGTCACTTTTAGACCCCTTTTTGAATATTGGTACCACATTTGCTTGGCGCCAGTCTAGTGGGACAGTCCCTGTCCATAAAGAGTGCTTGAATATAAGATACAGCGGTCTGTCTATCACATTACTTAATTCTTTTAGTACCCGCTGCTTCCATTATTTTTGGAGACTTATAACAAACCCCTATCAGTAATTTATTATTTTTTCCCCCTCCCATTATCTCCACCCACAGGGACTCTACATTTTCATTAGATTCACATATATCCTCCCGCAAGATGGGTTTTAAGGATGATTTTACATATAAACACATGGCCCCCCTCGCTTGTTTGTACGGTCATTTCTGAACAGACTATAGCCCTGTAAATTAACTGCCCAGTCATGGCTCTCGTCCAGCCATGTCTGAGATATCCCCACTATGTCATAATTATTTTCCAACAAAATTAATTCTAATTCCTCCATTTTGTTGGTGAGGCTTCTGGCATTAGTGTACATGCATTTTATGTATCTCTCTGTACCTCTATTCCTTCTTACTATATTGTCACAGGGACTCAATCTTTCATACCCTGTCATACCCCATGCATTGCTCCTGCCCTGACAAGGGGCAGTACCCAAGCACGGCACTGTCTAGGTGAACCTCCAAAACAATATGTCTTCTTTCCTACGCGTTTCTTCCTCTATTCAGAGGATTCATCAGGGGAATAACTGAAGATAAAAGAAGGAGGGGGGAATATATACCAAGGTTCTTGCAGTGACAAGTAACTATAAGTTGAGGGTCTGACCTGTCATGTCATGACCCTAAGAAAGTCAGGGCAGGAGCAATGCATGGGGCATGACAGGGTATGACAGATTGAGTCCTTGTGACCACTGACTCCTTCGTCTCCTGCACGGATAATTGAGGATCATACACCATTGGTGAGACCAATCCTTTTCTTATGAGCACTGGTTGTTTTGAGCACGTTACACTGTTTTGGTGGTCTATATGTATACGGATTTTCTTAATATTTTTCAGATTTTATATACAGTACAGACCAAAAGTTTGGACACACCTTCTCATTTAAAGATTTTTCTGCATTTTCATGACTTTGAAAATTGCACATTCTCACTGAAGGCATCAAAACTATGAATTAACACATGTGGAATTATATAGTTAACAAAAAAGTGTGAAACAACTGAAAATATGTCTTATATTCTAGGTTCTTCAAAGTAGCCACCTTTTGCTTTGATGACTGCTTTGCACACTCTTGGCATTGTCTTGATGAGCTTCAAGAGGTAGTCACCGGAAATGTTTTTCACTTCACAGGTGTGCCCTGTCAGGTTTAATAAGTGGGATTTCTTGCCTAATAAAAGGGGTTGGGACCATCATATGGATAAATACATAAATGACAAAAGTTTCTCCTATCCTTTTTAATGTTAAATACAAACAGCACATGGACTGTACACATGTAGACATCCATCTGCTGTACGTATTTTTCATGGGTCCATAGACTTGTATTGGCCCTTTTCATCTGTGATACCAGAAAAAAAAAACGTATACACAGTCCGTGAAAATACACGGACATATGATTATAATGGGTTTGTGTTGTAGCTGTGAAAAAAAATGGATAAAGCACATACGTGTACCACAGCCGACTTGGCATGAGGCCTAAAACGATATGTCCTGAGTAATTGAACAACCTTACAGGTGATGTAATCAGATTAGTGCGGTAATGGATACACTTCATTTAAAATTTGTGCTCTACGTGACAGCTGATGTGCGTGCATAGCAGAGCTGTGTGTATATATGTAGTAGAGCTAAGTGTGTAGTGGAGTAATGTGTGTTTATGTTGCAGAGCTGTGTGTCTTTATGCATCAGATTTGTATCTGTATATAGCAAAATTTTGTGTCTATAAATGTCAAACTTCTGCCAGAAGCAAGACAGCGCACAGCGAGACAGAAGGGAAGGGGAGCTCTGCCACTAGGGAAAGATTAAAAGGGGGCATCCTTGACACTTGCACTGTGCAACCCTAAGCTCCCTAGATGGGTTCTTTCACCCCCGTGCAGCAATCCCGTTCCTATCCCTGTCTTACCCAAAGAAAGATCCCGATTAGTGAAAGGGGCAGCAGGAATGCTAGCCCTGCTCTAACATAACGACACAAAATGAAACAGACAAGAATAACAGCAATCACTCAAAGGCACTCCCAGACTACAGAAAGGGGGACGGAAAACGTGAGGCTAACCAAATAGGAGATAAGCTAAAAGGAAGAAACTTAAAACTTCCAAACAGATATCTCCAGAGACGACTCCTAGACAACTCTCTTCACACAGCTCACACCTCCAGCTCCAAACCAGGTTATAGCAAGCTATCACTGGCAACTACTCAAGCTAAGAGGTGAGCATTTATACCAGAGGGGAGTGACAAACTCAAAACAGCTGAGATAACTCAGGACAGAGAGCTCTAGGAGACAAACAGAACTCCCTATTGTACCTTACTGCAATACATTTAGTGATTTTTTTTCTTGGGGGGGGGGGGGATATAGTTTTCTGAAAGTTTCTTGAAAAGTTGAAAATTTGCTGCTAAATTTATAAACCATGAAATATCTAAAAAAAAACAACTAAGTTTAAAGAAAAAAAAAAACACAAAAACAAAATGATCCCAGCACAAATAAAACACATGGAAAATAACAATTAACCATTTTGTGTGTGATGACAATCTGTTTTAACGACACTTTATGTAAACAGTTTGAAAAGTCTATACTTAGAAAAAAAAATTTGAAGCAAAAGTGACACATTGTAGACTTGATTTTCTGGGATCAAACCAGATTTTTGTTGTCTCCAGTTCTGAAGATTATATAAAGATGTAGACATAGGCCTTGGTGGTATACATAGACACTGTACATATCAAACTTTTATTTTAAAGAGAAGTAGTATCTAATTTTCTATTTGGGTCACATTGGGTCTCCAATATCTAATTTTTATGCATTTTTGCTTTGCAAAATAAAAAAAAAACCCTTACGCAAAATGACATGAAGGTGTCTGTCAACATTTCACTTGGCACATTATACAAAATGTGGCAGGTGTCTATTTTCAGAAAAAATATATAGGTTTTGGGGATTAATATCAATTATTTAGTAAATTAGGTTTAATTTTCACACTACAAAATTGGAAAAAAGGTGCAAAATGTTGAAACCCCCTGGCAGCGAAAGAGTTCAGGCTATGTTCCCACGATGTAGAAATGCTCCGGATTTTTCCTGAGTGTTTCTGCATCTCCCTGGCAAAAAAAAACACATGCGGATTGTACATGCGGATTGTACATGCGGATTGTACATGCGATTTTTCTGCCAGGGTCAAGCGTTTGTCAAGTATTTTTAGCATGCGATTTTGCATGCTTTTGTCAAGCACTTTTCCAATCGATTTTACCATCATTTGGAAAAGTGCTTGAAAGTTGGTCACACAAAATAAATCCATGCAACTGGCATGGATTTATATTGTGTGACCAACATAATGTAAAAAAAAAAAAAAGAAAGAATTTGAAAGTAAAAAATAACCTTATACTCACCTTTCTGATGGCCTCGGCCTGCTCCTGGCGTCGCTGCTGGCTCCGTGGAGGGTACCGGTAACGTAAAAGGACCTTCCATGCCGCCGCAGAAATGCATTAAATCCGCATTGTGAGCACACAGCCTTAAGGTTATGGCTAATTGTTTATACACATCTAGAAACACTGCCATTGGCACCACTCACAATACTGTGGTAAGTGGTAGGAAAAGGAGAATGGATCATCTATTACTTAAGTGTCATACATGCTCGTACCACACGAGTTACAAAACGGAGTCATCACATCTTGCTCTACCTTCAATCGGGGTCATGCTCAGTTTCACAGATGACCGTCTATCAATTTTTCATCTGTTTGTTTGGAAATGGAAATGCCATTAATAGTGTTCAGGCAATTAAGAATTTTTAGATAAATTTGAGGTGCTCTATGGTTATTCTTACACCTTGCTGTTCGCTCCTTCAGAGATCATCAATCATAAAGTAAAAGGTATTTTTATAAGACTACTAGGGGGAAGGAGCCAAACAGAGCATGAAAAGTACATGTTTCATTTGCAAGCACGCCAGGAGCTGTCAAACCGCATGATTTCAGGAAGGTTTTTTTCTACGCACCGCGCATCCTGTTTAATAAAAAGCATCAAGATGTCGGAACAAAGCTGCTGATGGGATCAAGACAGAAAGGCCAAGTGCCCAACCTTCCTCTGCGGTTTTTTTTATTTTCTGTATGTATAAAATTATATCATAAATGGAATAAACAGAGAATGTCAAATTCAGTTACAAAGTTTATGGTGTAGAAAAATATTTTGCCTACAGTTAAAAGGAATCTGTCACCAGGCTTTTGCTATGTAATCTTGGAGCAGCATACTGTAGTTGCTGAGACCCTGATTCTAGCGATGTATCACTTTTTGGTCTGCTTGCTGTTATTGTGATGCAATCAGTTTTCTCTTCTACAGATCTAGAAGTGCCCAGAATACTGAGCACTGTATAACCATGCCCACACCAGATGAACAGCTTTTTGTCAGTGATGGGGGCAGGATTACACAAAGCAGTTGACTAGGAGGCACGAGACACCTAGTCCTGTAGTGTATATCATGCTGATAAAACACTGATTTTATTGAAACAGCAAGATTTGAAGAGTAGTTACATTTATGCAGTGGACCAGCAAGACGATAGCAATACATTTTAATGTGGCTTCATATGTAATCTTTGGTCTCTAGAAAAGTGGTAGACACTTGCAATGGACTCTGTCATCACTGTTTATAATGGATGAATGAATAGATTTGGTTGAAACACTTGTATCTACAGGTAATTTCTTCACTATGGAAAGAAATATAAAAAGGTGTTATGGGCAGCACTCTGGAATGAATCCTTTTTTGGGTTCTACTAATAGGATCGGAGTCCCATAAATATAAATTTAGGAAATAAGGATTTTTATAATTCTAGAAGGAATTAGGATGAATTTACAACTTGGTCAATAATTAGGTACAAGCCTAAACAGGCTGCTAATCAGCCCACGAACAGGCAAAAATGCTCATTCGTCAGGTGAAATAATTTTAATGCTCGCTTAATATTCATTGTTCTCAGAAGGACATCGTCCTGTGTAAATAGAAGATATGCTGCCAAGAATAATGATATTGTATGAGTAAAGAATGTTAAAAAGAACGATCGTTCTGGGCGCAGGAAAGTGGCCAGCCTGTCTAAATAGGCATTAAACAACCGCGGGTCAGCCAGTGTAAACCCCATACTCATTAAGCTAAGGTCAGCCTCACCAGCAAATATCACTGACTCGACTGACAGTCTAATGTGTATTGGACCTCCCTACTCTTCCATGATGATGATTGATGGCAGGATGATTGATGGATGGATAATTGATTAATGGTTGGATTGATGGATGATTAATGGATGATTAATGGGTGATTAATGGATGATTAATGAATATATGGATGGATTGATGGATGATTAATGGATTGATGGATGATTAATGGATGGATGGATGATTAATGGATGGATGGATGATGATTTTGAACTGCCGATCCTTTTATTGTCAGCAAGTAAAGCCACCTTCTGAGCGTCTCTTTAGTAGAGAACAAAGACGAGCTCGGCACAGTGAGTGCTGCTGTGTATAAAAGAGTCGGGAGGGATAGCTCCAAGCCAATTGTTCGTCCGACAGCTACATACATCTCATGTATATGAGGTCCCGTGGTTCACGTGTATTTTGCTGCAGATAAGCCGCTTTAAAATCTTCACTAAATAAGCACTTTCTACAACAAAAAAAAAAACCACAAGACGTGTTTTTGATCCGAGTCACAGATCAATCTTGCCAAGAAAAGTATATGTGGTAGATCAATGAAAAACTCAGCACATTAATGGCACCCCAGTGCTGCCCACTTTCAATGGCTAATGCATGGAAAAACCTCTGAGGTTTCTGTTTCCTTTTTTTGGGGTGGGGGGTGGGGGGGGCGGGGGTTTTAGGATGTGAGAAACGCTGATGGTAAATACGGACACGCTGACCAAAAACTGAAGAAAATCTAATAAATTAAAAAAAAAAAAAAAAAAAAAGAGGTTGAAAAGTCGGTCAGTTTTTTTTCCACATACAAAAAACATAAACTACCCGGAAAAAAAAAAAACATTGTGCAAAATACGTGCATTTTTTATAAATTTTTCCGCATTCATTTGAATGGATAAAAATGGTGCAAAACCACTGAAAGAATGGACATGCTGCAGATTTGAAAAAATAAAACATTTCTGATTGTTCAAATCTGCAAGGAAAAAATAAGCAACCTGCGCATGAAATTCCAGAAATGTACGGTAATTCACTGGTAGAGTTAAATGCTGCGGGGGTTATTTTTGACTAAAGTGGGAGGAAAATAAAGCAGAAAAAAGGCAATGTGTGAACATACCCAGATACTGTAACCACTAAGCAGATGAGATTTCAGCAAATGTTATGCACACGTTGCAGTTATTTTGTGCGCGTGGTGCAGATTTTTCGATTCTCAGCATGTCAAGTTCACGTGTGTCCAGTGCGGCTTTCACGATTTGCAATGCCTAGGATGAAATCTACTTCAAAATCGTGAATTTTGCCTTAAAGAGGACCTGCCACCAGGACACAAGTAACCATATTTTGCGCCTAGTTTATTCTGGCTGCTCCGGTGTATTCAGTTTTTTTGTTTTTGTTGAAATCCTCCATACGGTTTTATAGATACAGGCCTTTTTATTTATGAATTTGTATTTTATTTATTTATCAAGGGGGCACGGCTCACAGAGTTTTTTGGGGGCAGGTCTTTAGACTGCTTTGCATCATTAACCTGCAAGTACCACCCATTTCATAAAGACCATAAAAATCAGCACCAAATAAAAAGGCCAATGTTTCTGGAACCATATGGAAGATTAAAAAATAAAAATGTAAACCACTGTATACCCACATACTCATAGGAACAGCAGGAATAAAATAAGGGCAAACACTGGGCACTTTTAGCCTTGTGACAGGTCCTCTCTAAAGATGGCTTGTTCTGTCCAAAGATTACTGCATAATGACAAGTCTGGCAACGTTCTTATGAACTTTATATATCAAAGCCTTTCCAATTTCAAGAACTATGCTTGCTGTCAGGAAATGTCAACCTTCATTGTTTGTCGAACCAGTGTCCTTTTCCAGAATGCAGATAAACTGCAGTGTAATAAATCCTCAGCTATGCCAGCCGGACGAGCACAGATAGGGCTTAATATGTTAATAAAGACTGAAGTCCTGTGCAGCCCAAAAGACTGGATAATGGCATACGTTCATAGATTATTTCCACCTTATTTATCCTAGCATGCGCACATCGCCGCTGTCATCAGGAGCGCTTTTTTCTTCCTCCCGCCCCCGATTGTCTCTGCAGTGTTCTAGTGCGCAGGCGCCCGGAAGTCACAGTGACTCCCCAGCGACTGCGCACTAGAACACTGCAGAGAAAACCTGGGCCGGGAGGAAAAAAAAAGTGCACCTGATGATAGCGGCGATGTGTGCATGTGCAGGAAGTGAGTGAGACGCGTAGTGGAGGGGTGGGGGAATATGCAAAATAAACTGATAGGCAGGGATTTCTGGGCTTCCTAATCAGACAGGCGGGGATTTCTTGGCATTCCCCGGACGCCAAGCATGCAAGAGCAGATTTTATAAAAACACATTTCTCTGCAAGCAGACCGCTAATATGGGCAATACAGGAATGTATAGATTTACATTTCTATAACCTGTATGCCCATAGTAGAGGTCTGATATCTCCCAGGGGGTGACAGATTCCCTTTAATAGATATTATTTATTTAACGGCCTTCGGCTCGATCTCGAGCCATTGCGACTTGATGGATGAGCGATCTGTAGGTAGGTCGATCCAGTGTAAGCCTAGACAGGTTTACTAGGGTCTTCTCAGTAGTTATCTTGATTGTATCAAGCTAGTGGATTGCTGATCTTCCTATTCGCCTTGTTCCTTGTACTCTTCCGACCATGATGTCCTTCTCCAGTGTTTGCTCTTTTTGTAGGAGATGTCCAAAGTAGGCAAGTTGTAGCCTGGTGATCCATGCTTCAAGTGACATGGGTAGCTAGATTTGTTACAAAATTGGTTCGTTCTTCTTGCCATCCATGGTATTGATAACCTTCTCCAGCACCACATTTCAAAGGCGCTGATTCTTCTTCTGTCTTGTTTCTTTAATGGGCCAGGTTCACATCCGCATGTTACCACAGAAAAGACCAGACTATGTACGAATAGTGTCTGTCGCCAGTGATCTATTGCTTGATTTGAAGACCTTGTCCAATGACTTAATTGTTGATTTGCCCATAGACATTCTCCTATTGACTTCTGGTGTCGTCGCTGCATCTTGAGTGATCACTGATCCGAGTAGGTTGAAGTCCTTCACAACATCCAGTTCGTCGCCATCCATCTCAAATGTATCCCGGTCATATCTGGCAGTAGTCAAGGTTTGTCTTCTTTGTTTTGAGTAGCAGTCCCATGTTCAAGCTTTCTATCTTAACACTCCGTAATAAGTCCTTCATTCCATCTACGCTTGTTGCCATCATTGTTGTAGCATCTGCGTTTTTAAGATTGTTCATGATTCATCCAGAAATTTTGATTCCTTCTTTTTCGGCAAGTCCATCCTTCCCGAAAATAGTTTCGGCATATAAATTGAAGAAAGATGGTGACAGGATGCAGCCTTGTCGGATGCCGCGCTCTACTTTGAACCATGCCGTGTCACCATGTTCCACTTGGACTATTGCTTCTTGGTCAATGTAAAGGTTCCTAATGTGACTGATCTTAATAGATAAAAGCCTTATATGCCAAATATAGTATACTCCCATTTTATGGTCAAATTCCTTCCAATGGGATGTTTCTGCAATGTGTAATACTTAGGGTCCCTTTAGGAATGAATGACAATGTTTTCTGTCAATTTGTACCCAACTGCCTACAGAATTCGCCAACCATATGCATGAATGTGTTCCAGAGCATCAGTCTTTACTAAAAGCCCAGGTCTATAATGAAATACAATGGTTCTTTACCAGCTCTAATAAATAGCATAAAATGATAAAGAAATAGAAACCGGAAAAAAAAAAAAGATTCAAGACTTGCTCTCTTCAGGACGAGCAGCACCACAACCTGAATGACTGGCAATCCAGATCAATCCATCATTTTGTCTATTTTTACAAACCATTGAATGGTGATTTTAATCCAATTATTACAGGGATTCAAGAAGCATGCTATTTGGGTTCTTTAAAAAAAAAACACTGGGTAAATCATAGTCATGTTGGCTGAAGTCACTGCATCTCTTAAGTTTTCTGAATAATGACATTTTGAGACAAATCGAGCACTGCATAGCAAAAAGGGGAAAAAAAAAATCACTCAGATGCAAAGAAAACATGGCAACCCTCCTGGTTCTGGCTGCCTGAATCCAGCACTGCAGTATGAATTGTCAGACCGTCTTCTGGTGGAAGATATTTTATTAAGTTCCATCACTGATCAACGTTGCCTGAATAGCTTTCAATGTAAAAGTTACTCTATTTTTGTAATTTTCCACTGCAAGCAGCATTATTTTTCCCAATAAAACGGATCAGTCATCAGATTTCACCGAACTAACTGCACAGTTTATTAAAGGCATTTCCAAGGCATACAGCAAGATAGGACCTGTTTATAAGGTTAAAACCTTACGGACATACATGTAAATCATGGGGAAGGGGTTTCCACAATATGATGTACAGGTCCAACATGATGAGCATGCAGGGACAGGAACTGTGTTTACACTGCTGAGAGCACAACCGACAGCCAAGTTCCTGGAGTAACAGTAAGGGCAAGTGCCAGCAGCGTCCATGGCTGTTTAACCCTTTACAAGCGGTGGTCAATAGCAACTGCAAGATCCAGATGGTGATGGTTGTGAGGGGAGGGGCTTCCTCTCACCATATTGATTCCCCCTCCAACGCGATTATGGGATGCTGATAGATGTCATGGCAACTAGAGATCAAATAATGACCTCCTGGTCTGCCAGGTATGGTGGACTGTTAGACCCTGCCACAAGCAGGGTCTAACAGGCATCCTGTCAGTGTGACCCTGACAGGTCTAATGCATTGTAGCACATAACTATTGTGGAGTATTAGACCAGCAATCAGACAATAGAAAGTTGAAGCCCCATAGAGGGACTAAAGTAAAACCGTTTCAAACAAATATAAAAATATAGTAATAATAATAATAATAATAATAATAATGATGATGATGATTATGAACGACAGAATAAGAGAGAATGGACCTTTGTTTTGTAATTTCTTCCATTACTCTTCAGGAAGTGAAAAGTTGAGGGCTAAAGTAACATTTTCTGGGAAAACACAATTTGGAAACACCTTCCCTACAATTATATTTTTTTCATTCCGCTTTGCGGCAATTCCTGTAAAGCAGCAAACGAATGGTTAACAAACGTTCAGAACGCGGTTTTGAAAGCTTTGAGAGGGTGCAGTTTTTAAAACAGGATATTGTTTTGGGGTTTTCTGACGTATAGGTCCCACAAAGTCACCTCAAAAGTGAAGTGGTCCCTCCAAAAAAATAAGTTTTGTAATTTTCATTGAAAAAAAATGAAAAATTGCTGATGTGTTTAGAAGGGTTAAAACTTAAACAACAAAACAAATGAAGTAGGTTAAAAAATGATGCAGATGTAAAAAAAAAAAAGTTGTTCTTTTTATTTTTGCAGTATGAGTTTTAAAAATTCAATTTAACAACTGGTCTTTACATACAGATGTTATTTGTTAAGATAGACCTGCCAATCGCTCATTCAGCCCATGCTCACCATACACAGTCCTCCTTGTAAGGGTAAAAGTCAACTTGTCACCAGGTTTGTCCCATATGAGAGAAGACCACCACTGTTCAGCCCTCATATACAGCATTCTAATGTGCTGTATATATGCCCCCAACCCGAGCTGCAACAAAAGATTTGGTCCAATGGGCGTCGTTGATCTTGGTTCGGCGCCTCCCTTCTTTCGATGCCTTCCTCCTTCTGTACTTCATTCGGATGACATGTCCCACATCATCCACACAGTGTTCCCCGGCATCGCGCTCATGCGCAGGCCTACTTCTCTGCCCTGACCAGGGCAGAGTAAAGTACTGCAGTGGGCATGCGATGAGGCTCTTTGACCTTTTCCAGCACATGTGCACTGCAGTGCTTCTCTCTTTCCTGGTAAGGGCAGAGAAGTAGCCCTGCGCAGGAGCACAATGCCGGGAACACTATGTGGATGACGTAGGGACGCATCATCCACACGAAGCAAGAATGCATTGAAAGGAGAAGGGAGGCGCCGGACCAAGACCAACGACACCTATCGACCCGACCGTCCCGCAGGTGAGTATAATAAAAGGTCTTTTTCTTGTCTTGCAGGTCGGATTGTGGGCGTATATACAGCAGATTAGAATGCTGTATAACAGGGCTGAAAGGTGGTGGCCGTATCTCATATGGGCAAACCTGGTGGCAGCTTCCCTTTAATAAGTTGCTGCCTTTGGTAGTGGCCTACCTCCCCTGGGAAGTAAAATATGAGGCATATTGAAATTCATTATGCCTGACCCATTAGATAGTTGATGGGTTTGGCCAGTATACAGCTAATGTGCATGGCTACCAGAAGAATAAAACAAGATCAGCACTTTATTTCTGGTAAAAATAATGGCCCTTTTCATTTACCTTCTCGTCATACTCCATGAAATGATATGAAATATTTGATTTAAAAATAGTATTTTTTTTTTAGTGAAATTACAGATATTGTATTTTCACCACAATTAGAATAGAAAAATGACAGCATTTCATCATATTTAAAGGTTTGGAGAGCTAGATTTACTCCAAAACTGAATGGTATATATGAAACGTGGACGAGAAACGGCCCAGAACGAGAGGTGAAGCAGCAATCAGCAGACACGCTCAAAGATTAGATAATATATTATAAATATTTACTAAACAGTTTATAAAGAAACCAAAGGAAAGGATGGTAGGTAAACCGTGTATAAATAAATACAATGACAGCAGTTAATCTCAATAATAAAGAGAGTACATACACACAGTTACATTTAACAGTTAAATGCAATAAAAATACACGCAATTAACCCTTTCTATGCATAAATCCATAAAACGAAAGTGTTGTGGTGTTAGTAATCACCTACTCAGAGCAGTTTTTGAAGTGTCTCTTACAGAAGAGGCCTTTTTTCCTAACTAAACCTCTATAAAGGTTATTTATATATGCGCATATGTATTTGGATATAAGATGGCACCGCTACGTCCTCGGACTGAAGTAGAAGGGTCCTTGCTGGGCTGAGTCCCGAAAAATAAACGGTGACTTGAATCTCTTAGAGAATGCTGATCTCTCTAAAGCAGGGCTTCCCTAAGTCATTTGAGATAGAGCCTCACATGGCCTAGCCCAAGATACTGTGTCCTTGGTTGTCCTCCCCAAGTCGGCTCATGTCAAGCCGAACAACACGTCCCAGAGTCACCAAAAACAGATCCAAGCTTACACCGCTCTATCCAGACCTTTTTCCAACAAAGCGTAGCTTCACTCAGTTCTTCAACTCCCCCAGCAACAGTCACCAACTGAAAAACCCCTGCACTGCAACTCAGGCCTCTCTGCTGAACTCTGCTGGCCAGATCATATATATTACATCACAAATCGTCAACAATACAGTAAACTGTGATTAACCCTTACAGATAGATAGGTCTTTCTTATGTGGGATATTCGAATAAAGGGCCACCACCTCCAAAATGACCCAATGATTAAGATAAAGGCTTAATTATATCCTTTGGAATTAAAGAACCAGTCCAATGTTTTATTTATTTTTTAATTTTGCCGCTAGATTGGTGCTTCAAATCTAAATCCCCTGCCCCTACCCTCATACTCCCCTTCCGGCGTCTTGCCCTTCTACAGTCACCGCTCCGGAGGTTTGTGACCTGCTGGCTTCTCCAGTGTTTGCTGGAGCGAGCCAGGGGTCACTATGAGAGCCTCGTTCTGGCTCTCATAGACTTACACTGAGAGCTTTACACATAGCTACTGACTTCTGGCCAGTCAGAAGCTACTGTCACAAGAGGGCGCCGTGGGGCCGGAGCGGCGACGAAAAACGGGGAAAATGCCGGAAGGCGAGTATAAGACAGGGGGACAGGGGACTTAGGATTAAAGCACCAATCTAGCAATAAAAAAAAAAAAAAAAGCTGGAGTGGTGCTTTAAACTACCAGCGTAACATTATAAGACCTTACTATAACAACATATTTTTGCAAACATACAGCACAGACCAAAAGTTTGGACACACCTTCTCATTTAAAGATTTTTCTGTATTTTCATGACTATGAAAATTGTACATTCACACTCTTGGCATCAAAACTATGAATTAACACATGTGGAATTATATACTTAACAAAAAAGTGTGAAACAACTGAAAATATGTCTTATATTCTAGGTTCTTCAAAGTAGCCACCTTTTGCTTTGATGACTGCTTTGCACACTCTTGGCATTCTCTTGATGAGCTTCAAGAGGTAGTCACCGGAAATGGTCTTCCAACAATCTTGAAGGAGTTCCCAGAGATGCTTAGCACTTGTTGGCCCTTTTGCCTTCACTCTGCTGTCCAGCTCACCCCAAACCATCTCGATTGGGTTCAGGTCTGGTGACTGTGGAGGCCTGGTCATCTGGCGTAGCACCCCATCACTCTACTTCTTGGTCAAATAACCCTCACACAGCCTGGAGGTGTGTTTGGGGTCATTGTCCTGTTGAAAAATAAATGATGGTCCAACTAAACGCAAACCGGATGGAATAGCATGCCGCTGCAAGATGCTGTGGTAGCCATGCTGGTTCAGTATGCCTTCAATTTTGAATAAATCCCCAACAGTGTCATCAGCAAAGCACCCCCACACCATCACACCTCCTCCTCCATGCTTCAAGGTGGGAACCAGGCATGTAGAGTCCATCCGTTCACCTTTTCTGCGTCGCACAAAGACACGGTGGTTGGAACCAAAGATCTCAAATTTGGACTCATCAGACCAAAGCACAGATTTCCACTGGTCTAATGTCCATTCCTTGTGTTCTTTAGCCCAAACAAGTCTCTTCTGCTTGTTGCCTGTCCTTAGCAGTGGTTTCCTAGCAGCTATTTTACCATGAAGGCCTGCTGCACAAAGTCTCCTCTTAACAGTTGTTGAAGAGATGTATCTGCTGCTAGAACTGTGTGTGGCATTGACCTGGTCTCTAATCTGAGCTGCTGTTAACCTGCGATTTCTAAGGCTGGTGACTCGGATAAACTTATCCTCAGAAGCAGAGGTGACTCTTGGTCTTCCTTTCCTGGGGCGGTCCTCATGTGAGCCAGTTTCTTTGTAGCGCTTGATGGTTTTTGCAACTGCACTTGGGGACACTTTCAAAGTTTTCCCAATTTTTCGCTCTGACTGACCTTCATTTCTTAAAGTAATGATGGCCACTCGTTTTTCTTTACTTAGCTGCTTTATTCTTGGCATAATACAAATTCTAACAGTCTGTTCAGTAGGACTATGAGCTGTGTATCCACCAGACTTCTGCACAACACAATTGATGGTCCCAACCCCATTTATAAGCCAAGAAATCCCACTTATTAAACCTGACAGGGCACACCTGTGAAGTGAAAACCATTTCCGGTGACTACCTCTTGAAGCTCATCAAGAGAATGCCAAGAGTGTGAAAAGCAGTCATCAAAGCAAAAGGTGGCTACTTTGAAGAACCTAGAATATAAGACATATTTTCAGTTGTTTCACACTTTTTTGTCAAGTATATAATTCCACATGTGTTAATTCATAGTTTTGATGCCAAGAGTGTGAATGTACAATTTTCATAGTCATGAAAATACAGAAAAATCTTTAAATGAGAAGGTGTGTCCAAACTTTTGGTCTGTACTGTACATCAACATAACGAGATAAATTACAAGTGAGGGATGTGATTCCAGAACAAGGGCCCCCGCGTATTCAACAGGGGTTGGATGTAAGCGGATCATCATAGTGTCACCCAAAACCCTAACAGGTACTTTGCAATCCAAAATCAGGAGGAGTATATCAATCATCCCACCTTTGTCAGCACTTCTGATGACAAACTCATAAAACCTTTTAGTGTTATGTTCTGTAACAGTGAGGTTTATGTTTATATTGTGAAATCTTATTAATAAACCTGAAAGAGAATAAAATAAATAAAACTGGAAGCTGGGTTTAGGTCTGAATGAATAGAAGGTAAAGTATTTTTTGAGTGTGTGGAGTCACCATTTCTGCGGTAATAACAGAGGGGATTTTGTTTAGAGATTCCAAGACAACGTGTCTTTTAGGCGAACAAACAAGACAAATTCATTAAAGTTATCAGATGGGCAAAAGGAAAGGCCCTCTGATAACAGCACTCTTTTACCCAGTAACAGTATATAAGATGAGAAGTTAAACATTTTTACCTCCTTATCTTATTTCGGACTCATTTGTTTTGTCTTCATGTTCACGTAATGGGGCTTGCAAAAAAAAACTGCTTTAGCTTGATGGTAATGCTACTTTTTGTTAAAAAGATGTCTCCTCTTTTTACAATAGCCCCCAAATTTTTTTACACGTTGTGCTTCTTCTAGGCAATCCCAGTGCCAGAGCAGCATTAACCAGCATGCCTAGCTGAACTCAGCCAGGCTTCTCAGTAATCTATTACTATTGTGCATGCAGGGAGGAGTAATAATAATCTTTATTTTTATATAGCGCTAACATATTCCGCAGCGCTTTACATACATTATCGTTACTGTCCCCATCGGGGCTCACAATCTAGATTCCCTATCAGTATGTTGTTGGAGTGTGGGAGGAAACCGGAGAACCCAGAGGAAACCCACGCAAACCCAGGGAGAACATACAAACTCCTTGTAGATGTTGTCCTTGGTGGGATTTGAACTCAGGACCCCAGTGCTGCAAGGCTGCAGTGCTAACCACTGCGCCACCGTGCCGTCTGTACAGCTTTCCTTGGCGCATTCATCCAAAGCTGGAAGAGTAGTTGGAGATTCCCTATATTTATTCATTTCTCTTACATACATAGCAACACATTTCACAGCATTTAACAGACATTATCAATCACTGTCACCATTAGGAATGGTTTATCTGCAGTCTCTAACATTATGTCCTTCCATCTAAAAACGGAATGTCAAAAACTTAACAAATTGTGTGTCTACTAACCTACCTGTACCCAATATTGCCATTTGTGTGTGTGGTTCTACCATAACTCGCAAGTAGCATGCTCACTGTCTTGGGGTTTTATTGGACACAGATCTTTCCTTCACTCCCTCTATCCAATCACTCGTTCACTAATGTCACCTGAACCTCAAAAATATCTCTAGAATTTGACCTTTTCTTACCTTTGACTGCAACAACTCTTACTGTTGCTCTTAATCATTCTCGTCTGAACTACTACAACTCTCTACTAACCGGTCTCCCTCTTACTAAGCCCTCCCCTCTCAAATCTATCCTAAAAGCAGCAGCAAGAATCGTATTTCTATCCAGCCGCTACACTGATGCCTCCACTCTGTGCCAGTCATTGCACTGGTAGCCCATCCACTACAGAGTACAATATTAACTTAGCACTCTCACCCACAAACTTCTCCACAGTTCTGCACCAACCTACATCTCTTTCCACAATTCTATCTACCACCCTACCCATGCTCTCCGTTCTGCTATCAATCTAAGGCTCAGGTCACATGACCGTATTTGCTCTCATCAGATCATGCTTATCACAGTGTGATCACAGTGTGAACATGTGTCTGAGTGGGATCTGATGTAGGTCTTTGGAGTGTGGGAGGAAATCTGAGTACCTGGACGAAACCCAGGCAACCATGTAAAGAACATACAAACTCTTTGCAGATGTTGTCCTTGGTGGGATCAGGACACCAGCACTGCAAAGCAACAGTGCTAACCACTGAGCCATCGTGTTGCCACTAGTGGATGTCTAAAATTCACAGAACAGTAGTAAAAAATTGGGAAACAGTCAATTATTCAGAGTGATTTGTTTTTTGGGACCATTCTTTTCGCTAGGGTAAACCCATGGTTTTATTTCTAGACAGTCATGGAAAACCCTTTAAGCTTCATGTGCAAACAGTAATAAAATAGGCGCATAAACAGTATCACATGTTCAGTTAAAAAAAAATGACCTAAATAATAAAGGACATTTACCTGTTATAGCAAGTTTAGAGCTGGCACACATTTAAATACGTTGGATATATAGTTCCAGTGCGCATATTCTATAATGAGCCACTGTTTACTACAGGGGATTCTCCAGCATGGCATTTCCTGAAGAGGAGGGTTTGAGTGCAAGCACCAAGCTGAGTAGGGCAAGCAGCCAAACATACTCTTACAAACTGCGCTAGTCTCGTGTTGGAGTGAGAGATAAAATGAAATGAAGTACTGCGCTGCAGATGGAAGTACTCACATGTCATGAAGACTTAACCAGGGCATCAGAGCACCGTGGCTTCAAACACTCGCACGGCAATTGGGTTCCAATAAAAGTCATATTCATAAAGGGTAGCAGCCAGCTTATTGTTAGGATCATTTCTACAGAACTGGGCATAGTATACTCACTTTTATGAGCAGATTTCTTCCAGAATTAATAATAATAAAATCATCATACCCATACTTTTAATTGATTGTTCGCCAATAAAACTGATCTCAACCGTCAAAGAACACTGTACTAATTTATGAAAGACACACAAGACGAAGACCATGTACATAAAACCAATGACAGCCCTCTACCCTTGAGCTGGCCATACATTAAATGTATTGTGGCCAAACCCGACAATTTCGTTCTTATAGGTGTATGGGGACCTCCCAACTCAACCACCGCCACCTCCGATGGCTGATGTTGGATTACAACTGCCCAATCCTTTTGCCCTTTGGGAAACAAACTGTTACATGTTCTCCCACTAGGTAGACTTTTCTGGCATGTGTATGGAGGGAGATGGGGATGTTATGAATAGCCATGACTATAAATTGATAAATTGAGCGTAAGGTATAGCCTAGAATAAAGAGCTTGTCTACAATGGCCGACCCACACACAAAAATCGCTGATTGGCTTCTAGGTAGCCAATTGGCAGTCGTCCAACAGCCTGTTTTGACGGGCGAACCACACTTTCGATGAGCACAGAATGATCACTAAAGATCGCTGTACATAGGCTGTCATTGTTCTCGGCAGCACATGTCCAGTTTACACAAGATGACGTACTGTCAAGAATGATGAAAAGATTAAAGTCAATGAAATCAAACCCATGAACTAAAACAAGCCCTCTCTCCATTGAGGTAAACATGTAAGTTTATGGTAAAGGTAGGCGAAGAAGCCATTGTCGAAATTATCATAGTATGGGTAGGGTCAAACGACCGTTTACTCCAAATCAGAGAAAAACGGTCTGATTATTCTGATCAGAGTGGCATCAGTTTTTCTTGGACGCGGAGAGAGGAGCAAAGAAAAGAAAAAAAATAAAAGAAAGGAGGTTCTTCACCTTCTCCATTCTGTCAATTCCTGAAAATCCAAGTGCGGTCGGTCTGATTTTTTTCATTGACCCATAAACTTGCATTGCTGATTTTGATCTGACCCTTAGAACCGGACATCTGCACAACCCCATAGAATATCATAGGTACAAGTGGAATCTGTGAAAAGCACGGATGGAGCTCGTATGAGAAAATCGGTTGTGTGCATGCGTCCTATAAATGACACAATTAAATTATTATCTTACTTGACATGTTAGCACTTGCCAAGTTGTCATCACTATAAGGAGTTGTATTGCCTAATGATCTACAATCTGTCGACTGCTGCATTTTGTAATTTACGGTACATGTGCTTTTTTAATTTTGCTCAGGGCAGCTACAAAAATGGATAGTGGCACAGATTCAAGGTTGCTTGCACTGAGTTATATAAAACCTTTTTTTATGTGCAGCCCCTGCAAGTGGTCAGTCATCTCCCTACGCCCCTGGTCGTTTTATAGCTTCTCAGACCTTCGTACCACGGCTGTATTAGGAGCATACAGTACAACGTGCCTTAGATACTGAAGGAATAGCCTTTGGAACGTCTGACATTGCAGCGTCTATATATCATACACCCATATATACACTTCAGTTGTAAAACGTTATTGATTGCCGTCAATGCCTCAACCTCCCTTTCTACGGAATTATTGACTAGCATTTATGTGCAGCCGTTGCTCCTTGAGGCATACATAAAAGGTCAGCTGATCAACCATCAGGAGCATCAGGAAACTATAAAAAGGAAGTCTTGAAAGAACAAGCTTGAGTCAGCATTATCTGCCGCTCTGCTCAACAGATGCCAGACAGGAGCGATGTTATTCATGTAAACAGGGCGGCAGAAAACACGCAAATCCAACGGTATAAAGATATATCGAAAACAAGCAGGATGGGCCACCGCAAAAGGACCACACACTACTGTAATAGGTAACAACCTAATGGAACTCATTTTATCACACTGATCGGGGTTTGTTCAGCTACACTACAA
This sequence comes from Phyllobates terribilis, assembly GCF_046119375.1. Classification (NCBI taxonomy): domain Eukaryota; kingdom Metazoa; phylum Chordata; class Amphibia; order Anura; family Dendrobatidae; genus Phyllobates; species Phyllobates terribilis. Next base: position 808,752,459 of record NW_027362761.1, read on the forward strand.
ACTGAAAATCCGCCACATATTTCAGTACCTGCATTGTGGATGAAATCTCAAATGGCTATGGAGAAAATCCACAGCGTAAATGGACCACTGCCACTGTTACGCATTGGTCACCCAAAGCCCCTGACGCTTATATTAAACAGAGGCTCTGACAAATCTCAGTGGTATCCATAAGCCATAGACTTACAAGTTAATTAAAATATACTAGGTCAGACAGAAGCCAAAAAAATACTGTTTTGGCCTCGTTCTGGCAGTAGAGTCCGATGGGGATGTTTGCATATGCATCTGGAGCTTTCCCGGTGGAAACAATAAATAGGGCAAAAACATGATAAGAATACAGCTCAAGGTGTATGAAGCTATCCTGAACAGCATAAATGAAGGCTTGGTTGTCACCCATAATTTTGAGGAGAAAGCTGCATTTACAAGCAAAACGCTTGCTCATTGGATGCGATGATTGTAAAGCCAGCTTAAAAATCATTGATGTCGGCAGCACATTGCCCTGTGTGCATGGAATTTTGGTCGGCAGGTCTAAACAGACTATGAAGCAATTGTGAATTAGTGTGCATGTAGCCAATCGACCATTTAAAAAGGACGTTTCACCAAATTTATCATGTTGAATTGGGCACAGGATGCTGATTAACCATAGGCAGTCAACAACACAATGGAGAAAGAACACACTCCCACAATAGCGAAGTGCCGGTTTCTCAGTGTGTGAGATTTAAAGAAGTTGTCCACTACTTTTACATTGATGCATCAATGTCTGATCGGGCAGGGTCCCGCACCCGTCACTGCTGCCGATCAGCTGTTATCAGTGCCAGCAGTGGCCGCTGGCCGGAAGTACTTGCTTGCGATGCTTGGCCATCTAGTTGTAGTGGCCGCCGCGGGGTACTACACATCCACCTCCCATTGATTTAAACAGGAGGCTGCCGCAACGATAACAGCTGATCGGTGGGGGTGCCGGGTGCAGGACCCTGGCCATCAGACATTGATGCCCTAATCCTATGAATGATGCATCAAAGTAATAGTGGACAACTTATTTAAGGATCTATAGCCCTGATCTCCTGATGTATCCTCCTGCATCATTTGAAAGTGATGGGAGTAGAGCACAGATGACTCACATCTTTCATATAAAGGCCATGGTATTAGCAGAGCAGGCTGTCATATGTCTCATGTCTCACACAGGAGAAGCTTGCTATGCTCTCACAGCAGAGTGATTATAAGTTACTGTAACTGGCATAGGTGTGATTTCTGACACTATTGAGCTCCCAGCTCAGGATAAGCAGTGTGGTGGTGGTGGGGGGAGGGGGACATTAAATCTGAGGTGGAGAGCTGATAAAAAGGTTGGCATTGTTGCATTGTGACACTGCTAAACTCAGCTGTGCTGCCCACATTGATTGCTTGGACCTTGTCTGAAAGGTATTAGCCATCTGTGCTCTATTCCCAGCACTTTCTAATCATTCAGGAGGTTAGACCAGGAGATCAGGGCTGTACTATTACATCTCACACACTGAGAAGCCTGGTCTAAGTTAATATGGGGCATATTCTTGCTCTATGATGTTGCGGCTTGTTTGTGATTGGTCAGCAACATACAGGGAGAAGTAGACACAGCCAGTGAAAACTGTCTGACAGCACCCGCTGCGACTTAAAGGTTAACTCATTATGTGCCAAATACTTTGATTGTTTGCGGAGACATTAGCAGAGAGGCAAAATTAAAAAAACAAAGTGTTTTATTGAGCTCTACAGTCACTATTACATCATGTGTCCTGTTAAACAAGAAAATATTTGGTGAAAGGTCCTCTAACTTCTGCAGCAGACAAGCTTAAACCCAGCATAAACTAACTGTATTTGGCTTTATTAGAGAAGAGAATTTTTTTTTATCCGCATCATTCTTGCTAGCACTTGTAGTAACTGACATTCTAGAAAGTTTTCCATAAAAGGTCAGATCAGATTTACAGTACAGACCAAAAGTTTGGACACCCCTTCTCATTTAAAGATTTTTCTGTATTTTCATGACTATGAAAATTGTACATTCACACTGAAGGCATCAAAACTATGAATTAACACATGTGGAATTATATACTTAACAAAAAAGTGTGAAACAACTGAAAATATGTCTTATATTCTAGGTTCTTCAAAGTAGCCACCTTTTGCTTTGATGACTGCTTTGCACACTCTTGGCATTCTCTTGGTGAGCTTCAAGAGATAGTCACCGGAAATGGTTTTCACTTCACAGGTGTGCCCTGTCAGGTTTAATAAGTGGGATTTCTTGCCTTATAAATGGGGTTGGGACCATTAGTTGTGTTGTGCAGAAGTCTGGTGGATACACAGCAGGCCTTCATGGTAATTTAGCTGCTAGGAAACCACTGCTAAGGACAGGCAACAAGCAGAAGAGACTTGTTTGGGATAAACAAAACACGGAATGGACATTAGACCAGTGGAAATCTGTGCTTTGGTCTGATGAGTCCAAATTTGAGATCTTTGGTTCCAACCACCGTGTCTTTGTGCGACGCAGAAAAGGTGAACTGATGGACTCTACATGCCTGGTTCCCACCGTGAAGCATGGAGGAGGAGGTGTGATGGTGTGGGGGTGCTTTGCTGGCAACACTGTTGGGGATTTATTCAAAATTGAAGGCATACTGAACCAACATGGCTACCACAGCATCTTGCAGCGGCATGCTATTCCATCCGGTTTGCACTTAGTTGGACCATCATTTATTTTTCAACAGGACAATGACCCCAAACACACCTCCAGGCTGTGTAAGGGCTATTTGACCAAGAAGGAGAGTGATGGGGTGCTACGCCAGATGACCTGGCCTCCACAGTCACCAGACCTGAACCCAATCGAGATGGTTTGGGGTGAGCTGGACCGCAGAGTGAAGGCAAAAGGGCCAACAAGTGCTAAGCATCTCTGAGAACTCCTTCAAGATTGTTGGAAGACCATTTCCGGTACCTACCTCTTGAAGCTCATCAAGAGAATGCCAAGAGTGTGCAAAGCAGTCATCAAAGCAAAAGGTGGCTACTTTGAAGAACCTAGAATATAAGACATATTTTCAGTTGTTTCACACTTTTTTGTTAAGTATATAATTCCACATGTGTTAATTCATAGTTTTGATGCCTTCAGTGTGAATGTACAATTTTCATAGTCATGAAAATACAGAAAAATCTTTAAATGAGAAGGTCTGTACTGTATATCAGAATGCGTTTTCCAGGACTATATGGCCCAACTAGTCATGACAAAGCATATGTAGTTCATGTCCTCCCTAGTGCCATTAGAGACCTATACAGCCCAAGAGTATTCCTCTTATATTATACGCAGTCACCTTGAAGTATCATTGTGCACACAATACTTGGAAAATCAATTGTGCCATCTATCATGATACTGCAATCACTTCAGAAAAATGAGTGACGATCCCCTCATGGCCACAGCTTTATAATGAATGATTCATAATAAACTGCGGAGACCCTTGTTCTTACACTATCTAAAAATATCAAAATTCTAGGACTACTTGAAGAAGAAGACTTGTTACCTGGGTCCATTAAATTAATTTGGCTACCTAAAAGCTCTCAAAACGTGACCACAATTGCCATTGTATTTGGTGCTATTAAAACTGCACAAGGGGAAGGCAGTTACATGTCTGTGACGCCAAGTCACTACTCACAGACAAGCCATGAGAAAGGTTAGTCAGGAGGTCCGAGGTCAAAGGCTTGTAGTACAGAGGGGCAATACAGAAGCGTGGTCAAGTAACAGTCCGGGGTCTAAATGCCAGGAGGATACGACAAGATAAGGGGATAAGGCAAACGAATAGTCAGAGGCAAAGTCAGGTTAATCAGGTACCCGGGGTCAGTGAGCGTCAAGAGCAAAAGGGATAAACACACAAAAGTAGTCACAACAAATCCTAGGTCTGGCAACAAGAGCAGGGAATCAGACACAGAGCAAAGAACACACCTGCAAAAACAAAGCTACAGCTAACAGAGACAAGGGGCAGACATCCAGCTAAATAGCCTGGGAATCATTCTGAACAGGAGACACCTGTAAGAAGCCCAACACCCCCGGCCCTGATGTGTGGTGAGTGACAGACCAGTCACCCACCACACTGACAGCTCAGCAAGCCCAAACCTCAGATTTGACAGCTGAGCTGCCTGTCACGATACTGAGAGGAGGAATCGTGACAAATGTAATGTAATGTACTGTAAATTCATACAGGATAATGACGAATAACAGGACCCTTTTTTCCTTGTGTGAATTGTACAAGTAATGTTTATTTGAGCCTTATTCATCATACCAGTGTTTGCTGCGTATAGCAACCAATCAGAGCTCAGCTTTCATATTACAAGAGAAGTTTAAGAAATGAGCGTGGCTTATCGTATCCTTCCTTGCTGGTAGAAAGGCATCTTTGTGGCGGCCGTGGTGTTGTGTGTGGAGGCCTATGTACACACATGGTCATTCACAGAAACACAGCTGTTTGACTGGTCAGCTTCCAAAGTCTGGATAAGGTGGAGCTGGCAGTCAGTAGGCAGTGATCCTGGCACCAGAGATGGTGCGAATTTATTAGCACGCTCTGTTCCATCGGCCACAACAGTGGTCTGTGGTGGCTACATGGGAGTTAGAGTACCACCTCTTACCTGCTGGCCTGGCATTACACCACTACGGTGACATTAGGTAGGCCAGTTAAAGAAGAGCAGCGGCTGCCGGCAGGTGAGAGTCAGTACTCCAGCTTCCAGGCAGCGGAGACAGACCACTGTCACAGCCGATGGAATGGGATGTAAGAATCAATTCACACCAGTTCTACCTGGCAGCAATTAAACGGCTTTTACAAGAAAATAAGGAATCAAATCAAAACTATATACCCTCAAGCTCAACGATCAAAAGCAAACGTATATTTAAAGGAAACTTGTCACGTCCCAAAACGTTCCAAAGTCGTATGGTCAAATGCACTGAAATCCGTCTACCTGTGGAAATTAACTTTATTCCTCCAGGCAGCCTCCGGCTTTCAGTCACAGAGGCGCGGCCGATGTGGCTTCAGTCACCATTCAGTGCATAGTGAGCAGAGGCTGTAACCTCACCCTGGCACTGACAGACTGCCGGCAGAGCCAACTGTCAGTCAGTGCCAAGGTATAGTTACAGCTGCCGCTCACTATGTACTGAGTGGTGACGGAGGCTACACTTCTACGTCTAAAAGCCGGAGGCTGCCAGGAGGAATAAAGTTCATGTCCCCCTGGTAGCCAGGATTTCAGTGTAGCGGCTGTACAACTTTGGAACACTGTTAACCTGCAGATTAACCCCATATCTGCAGGTTAATAGCGTTTTGGGACGTGACCGGTTTCCTTTAATAAGTCGAACACTTTTTTGAAGTTACTTTCACTTTGTCCACTTTAACATTAAGTTTGTTCTCTCTTGAGGAACATACAAAAGTTAATTTAAAATTTAATGCCCAAACTGGATCTTCTACATAACTGTTACAAACCAAAGCAGGAGCCCCATTGACTACTAAAGGGGTTATCCTGGACTTTGAATTTTTTTACCTATGGGGCTAGGAACTTAACATTAGGTAGTTGCTAACTACCTGCCTGTTCTGCCCTGCGATAATCTCTTCTGGCTCAGGGTGGTTATGGACTGCTCCTGCTTCCAGGGACATGTAGACAGAGCAGCTTCTTCTCTTATGCTTCTGCTCTGATAGGCAGCAGGAAGCCGGCTATCAATCGGCATGACATAATAATAATAATCTTTTTATTTATATAGCACCAACATATTCTGCAGTGATTTGCAATTCAGACAATTTACATACATTATGGGCCCTGTCCCCATTGAGGCTCACAATCTACATTCCCTATCAGTATGTCTTTGTTGTGTGGGAGGAAACCGGAGAACCCAGAGGAAACCCACGCAAATACAGGGAGAACATACAAACTCCTTGCAGATGTTGTCCTTGGTGGGATTTGAACCCAGGACCCCAATGCTGCAAGGCTGCAGTGCTAACCGCTGAGCCACTGTGCTGCTTGGTGATGTCCTGTTGACATAGCACCCCGTAAGAGGAAGAGCTGCTCTATTGACATGAGGTCAAATGAAGCCAGAGAATCGCCGCCTGAACGCATCATCGCAGGTAGTTAGCAACTACCCTTCAGTAAATTCTTAGCCCCATAGTAAAAAATCCCAGTGTCTCGGATAACCCCTTTAAGGGTTCTGTCTGGGTCCTGTTTTGCATTCGTTTTTAGACTGGAAAATTCTGCATGATGCGCTTTTTCCTCTGTTCGAAAAGTGGACACATAACAGAACCCTGATGGAACCCATAATAAATCAGGCTCCTCTTCTTCCCTTTGCAATTATGCAACAAATGTATTTTGGAAAATAACTCAGTTTATTTGAACCTCGAGATATAGTAGATAAATAGAAGTGTGAATGTAACCTTATACTATAATTGGCCAATTTTATGCAAATAAACTTTAATCCATGGAATCACTCGGGACAGATGAGTTAATAGGGATACGGCCTTACAGCTACAAATTTTTAATTGGGGTTTTCAGGCAATGCATGGCTAGCGTCCAGTCAGTCTCAGATTAATAAGGCCTGCAGCTAAAGCATCGATCTACAGGGAAAAGCGTTCAATAGAACTTATCTAGGTTTTCTCACATCCATCTTTGCAATAGTTATTTGAGTTAAATAAAAATTAAGTGAAGTTCAGAATATCTAAATATTTGCATATGTTTCGCCTTGGTAGATTATTTGCCTAAAAACATACCTCAAGCAGTTCAGCATACTACTGTCCTTAAATGGAATTTGTCACCAGGTTTTTTACCCCATCAGCAGCATGATATAGGAGAAGAGACCCTGATTCTAGCGATGTGTCACTTTCTGAGCTGCTTGCTGCCATTTTGGTAAAAATCACAGTTTTATCTTCTGCAGATCTTCCAGTTCTCTGAATGCTGAGCTCTGTATAACCCCAAACACACCACTGATTGACAGCACAGCGCACACAGTAAGCTGCCAATCAGTGGTGGGGACGGGGTTATACAGAGCTCATGAATATGCTTGACTACCTGGCAGCAGGTTTACTAGTCCTCTAGTGATAATTCCCTGCTGATAACACAGTGATTTTGCAAAAACAACACTATGCAGCCCAGTAAGTGATACATCACTGGTCTCTGGTCTTTTATTATGCTGCTCTCAGATTAGGTGGCAAAAACTTGGCAACAGATTCCCTTTAAGGCAGGGGTTATATGGCGACTTTGCACACGACACAAGTCACATGACTTGCATTTTTTTTTTGTTACTTGCTAGCTGGGTTGGCAGCACCCTGTGGGTAACAATCCGACCTCATTAACCTGTTTTATGCTGTGATGTAGCAGCAGCATAGAGTAATCTTTACCAAAGTTGTCATGTAGCCACGGTCTAGTGCGTATAACATGCAAAGTTTGAAGACTGGAAAAATTGGATTGTGCAGGCAGGGTGCACTAGGGGGATCGTCAGGGAATAGCAAAAATAGGTCTTGTTATACATTAAAAAAAACTGCAACTTGAGAATCAAAGGTCATTTCTGCACAAGAAGCAGGACAAAGCATTTTATGGCTCCTCGACCAAGTTGTAAATCAGTACTGTGATTTACAGTGTGAGGTGCAATATAGAAAATGGATTGTTATTCTGAAGTCTTTCCTGAGTGTGTGAAAACTCATCTGAGGCGCAAGGTGGGTAAAATCTGACCCGGCCAACATCTGCATAGGGTTGGCCAGTGTGCGCCATGTTTACAATCGACTTCCGAAAATTGGAGCTTCATGGTAAATATAAGATAACATCTTCCATTTCGTTGTACAATGAGTAATAAGCTTTTCGAGATTAGTTTCTCTGAAGCCTGATGATAAAAATATGGACAACATTCCAGATTCTCTCTGAACTTTCAACATCAGAGGCTACGTCGCTCATACCCTCCAAAAACCCCCAATCCTCTACTGCAGCCCCACCTATGTAGCTTCAGTAGGCACAGCTGCACAGCTGTACAGCAGACCGTACATCTGTTCTCTATAGCAAGGTGGATAGATGTAGCATAATGTGGTTTCTACTACTTGACCGGGATTGAGGTTTCCAGAACTTGCACTCGTCTGCTAATTCATTGTAATTAATGGGGGCAGAGCAGGATATTCAGTTTTCGAAGAGGGGAAAAATCCTGCAACGTGAATCGAGTTACACAATACACGTTCAGCGGCCGTGAATATCCTATGAGACTGACCAAGAATAAAATTAAAAAAGACCTGTGGATTATGGGATCATTTCTCTTTCCCATACAGTATGTGCCAGATTTAGAGTTGTTATGGGTGTATTTGTTGAGAAACATGCAAATTGTCTCTTCAGAAAAGAAGAGAACTACAACTCTAGTGCCACCTATAGGAAGTTGCAATCCTAAAAGTCAATATCGACCCTTTAACAAGCCTTATCACATGACTTAGGATAATAGCCAAAGCCAAAATCTCAATTTGCAGACACTGTGTTTTGGGGTACTGCCCATCGTCAGTGCAAAGTGTGAGATATAGTTTGGCTGGGTGAGAGGCGTCTGATCGGTATCCAAAATGTAACGTTTCTCCTTACGGAGAGTGACATGTTAAGCATGTCAAGGTGAGATGACTTGTAAGCCACAATGATCCTCTGGAAAATATGCAAATTGTCTCTTCAGAGAGGAAGAGAACTAGAACTCTAGTGCCACCTACAGGAAGTAGCAATCCTAAAAGTCAATATCGATCCTTTATCAAGCCTTGAGAAACATGGAAATCCAATTTACAAAATCTGCACAGCCATCTTCTATACGTGAAGTGTACAAGACAACCTATCCCTACATGAGCCAAAGACATAAGTTTTAAAGAGTTATTCCCATCTAATAAAATGGTGGAATATTTCTAGGATATGCCATCACTTTAGGATATGTGGAGTGAGGTCTAACCTCCACTGCTCTCTGTGGGTCCCGAGTATAAAGTAGCTGCAGTGTTGAATACTCTTGTAATTTTTCCCCATAGAGTAGGGCTCCCGGATACTAAGCTGTGCAGGGAATTGCAGCCAGCCCTATTCACTTGCATGGTACCACGCTGCAGCTCACTGCACAGACTGTGCCCTGGAAATCCCTGGGTAAGAAAAAAAAGAGGAGATAAAAGGTGATGAAGCACTAAAGTAGAGCTACAAACATATCATCCCCAGTATCAGCACGAGTGCCATTGGATACATCTTAATAATAAAGTGATGGCATGGCACTGTGGGGATCTGCCAGTTTCCGAGCCAGGAAAGAAGGGTATGTATGTGTTATACATACTCCCGGCCAGTGGGTGCGGCCTCACTTTCATACACTTGTATTAAGCGAGGCCGCACCTTCTAGTTGGCCACGCCCACTGACCGTCCACGTCACTAGACGGGGTGCAGCCTCGCTCAATATAAGTGTATGGAGCAAGGCCGCGCCCGCTGGCCTGGAGTATGTGTAACTCATACATACCCCCTCGTCCCGGGTCTGAAACCGGCGAACCCCCGCAGCGAACATCACGTGCGCTGGGGGTATTCATAAGTCTGCAGTCACACAGAGTGACTGCAGACTCAATTTGGACCGGAAAACTCCTTTAAGCCAGCCATCAGATGCAGAACAGATCCATAGTATGAATGTTTTCTGATAGCATTACAAACTACGCACAGAGGAAAAAAAAAACACAAATCATATACAGTGGCTGTAAAAATCTACACGCCTGTCAAAATGGCATGTAAAAAAATTTGAAAAAATAAATCATTTTGAGGGTGGTGAGGGGGGAATAAAAATAACAAATTTGTGGTTGCATAAATGTGAATACCCTCTTATAATTGAATGTGTGGTTATGTTCAAAACTAGCCAATCACATTTAGAAGTCGGTATAAATCATATAACATACAGTACAGACCAAACGTTTGGACAAACCTTCTCATTTAAAGATTTTTCTGTATTTTCATGACTATGAAAATTGTACATTCACATTGAAGGCATCAAAACTATGAATTAACACATGTGGAATTATATACTTAACAAAAAAGTGTGAAACAACTGAAAATATGTCTTATATTCTAGGTTCTTCAAAGTAGCCACCTTTTGCTTTGATGACTGCTTTGCACACTCTTGGCATTCTCTTGATGAGCTTCAAGAGGTAGTCACCGGAAATGGTCTTCCAACAATCTTGAAGGAGTTCCCAGAGATGCTTAGCACTTGTTGGCCCTTTTGCCTTCACTCTGCGGTCCAGCTCACCCCAAACCATCTCGATTGGGTTCAGGTCTGGTGACTGTGGAGGCCAGGTCATCTGGCGTAGCACCCCATCACTCTACTTCTTGGTCAAATAGCCCTTACACAGCCTGGAGGTGTGTTTGGGGTCATTGTCCTGTTGAAAACTAAATGATGGTCCAACTAAACGCAAACAGGATGGAATAGCATGCCGCTGCAAGATGCTGTGGTAGCCATGCTGGTTCAGTATGCCTTCAATTTTGAATAAATCCCCAACAGTGTCACCAGCAAAGCACCCCCACACCATCACACCACCTCCTCCATGCTTCACGGTGGGAACCAGGCATGTAGAGTCCATCCGTTCACCTTTTCTGCGTCGCACAAAGACACGGTGGTTGGAACCAAAGATCTCAAATTTGGACTCATCAGACCAAAGCACAGATTTCCACTGGTCTAATGTCCATTTCTTGTGTTCTTTAGCCCAAACAAGACTCTTCTGCTTGTTGCCTGTCCTTAGCAGTGGTTTCCTAGCAGCTATTTTACCATGAAGGCCTGCTGCACAAAGTCTCCTCTTAACAGTTGTTGAAGAAATGTGTCTGCTGCTAGAACTCTGTGTGGCATTGACCTGGTCTCTAATCTGAGCTGCTGTTAACCTGCGATTTCTGAGGCTGGTGACTCGGATAAACTTATCCTCAGAAGCAGAGGTGACTCTTGGTCTTCCTTTCCTGGGGCGGTCCTCATGTGAGCCAGTTTCCTTGTAGCGCTTGATGGTTTTTGCAACTGCACTTGGGGACACTTTCAAAGTTTTCCCAATTTTTCGGAATGACTGACCTTCATATCTTAAAGTAATGATGGCCACTCGTTTTTCTTTACTTAGAATTTGTATTATGGCAAGAAAAAAACAGCTAACAGTCTATTCAGTAGGACTATCAGCTGTGTATCCACCAGACTTCTGCACAACACAACTGATGGTCCCAACCCCATTTATAAGGCAAGAAATCCCACTTATTAAACCTGACAGGGCACACCTGTGAAGTGAAAACCATTTCCGGCGACTACCTCTTGAAGCTCATAAAGAGAATGCCAAGAGTGTGCAAAGCAGTCATCAAAGCAAAAGGTAGCTACTTTGAAGAACCTAGAATATAAGACATTTTCAGTTGTTTCACACTTTTTTGTTACGTATATAATTCCACATGTGTTAATTCATAGTTCTGATGCCTTCAATGTGAATGTACAATGTTCATAGTTATGAAAATACAGAAAAATCTTTAAATGAGAAGGTGTGTCCAAACTTTTGGTCTGTACTGTATGTTTAGCTCAAAGCCAGCACTGCCCATCACCAAAAGAGGACCATACCCACAGTGAAGCATGGTGTATGCATGCAAGTATGTTTTGGGACTGTTTTTCAGCAGGAGCTTTAGTCAAGGTGTAGGGAATTATGAACAGTTACAAATATCAAGTAATTGTGCATCAAAGCCTTCAGGCTTCTGCTTAAAATGTAAAATTCTTCTTTATCTTCATCTTTTAGCACAAATCAATAAAATAATGGCTTCACCAGAAGAAGACTGAAGTATTGGAAAAGTTCAGCTAGAGCCCAGACCTGAATCCAATTGAAAATCTGTGTGTTGACCTGACGAGCGTGCTGTACACAGGAGATGCCCTTCCAATCTGACAGATTTAGAGCGCTACTACAAGGAAGAGTGGGCAAAGACTGACAATTCTATATGCCATGCTGATAGGCTCCTTCCCAAAAAGACTGAATGCTGTCATAAATTTAAAGGCTACTTCAAAAAGGATTCATTTAAATAAGGTGCATATTTATGCAACCACAATATTTTAGCCACCCGAAACTGTAAAAATTCCAGTTTGTTTTTCAATTGATTTGTACAGATCCTAGGTGACAGAAAAGGTTGAAAAAGTTCTGAAATGATTCTTATTATGATTTTTTTTTCTACACGACAGTCACTGTCTGCAGACTTTTGTGCCAAACCTAGATAACCCATTTAACTTTTTTTTTTATTTTTAACTATGCTGCAGCAGCTAGAATCTGGATGTGTGATATAATGGTGATCATCCTAATCAGACAGACTGAGTTAAAGGGTTATGATGTAAATCAATAGCCATTGTAGGACAGGATGGAACACTAAATCCATAGCACTCATCCAACTTTTCATGCTAGAGATTTGTAGTGCAGTTATAAAGCGAGCCACTGATAAAATGAGTGCAGTTGTTCTAACTACTGGAACACTTGTCGGGAAATGGGGACATGAAAATAGATATTTATCACAATAGGAAAAACTTCTCCCGAGGAGAGTACTTTCTATTGGGGATACAATGTATTGTAAATGGAACAAAAAAGCCAGATATAAAACATAAGGTCATTTTCTGATGACATATTCCCCTTAATAAAGATAGCAATATGCAGAATGCAGTCTATACACTGTACAAAACATGAATTTGACCCTTGAGGATACACCATTTAGTAAACCATGGCATGACTTCCACTTTCTACAAGAGCAAAAATGAAAGGCGTGTGAATGTGCTCATGTCTAGTTTACAACATTACCCTAGAGGCGATGTGACCAGATATTTAAGCCTTCCTTGTAAAACTCTTCTGCTGCAACTTCATTCCATAGAGACTTGCTAGGAAATCTGACATCAACATTTAAGACAAGCTCATTCATTTCCTAACAGGTATTGCCATAAGACTTACACAAAATAAATCTATACGGCAAACTTTAGATTTTCTTTGATACACATGGAAGTACGGTACTTCATGACTGGGCCATGAACAATGTAAAGTTGGTTCCTAAAGGTTACTCGCCTGTTCTAACTCAGGCTTCTGGTTCCAACCCATGGGGCTAGTTTCCTTTGTGTAAGTCTGTTACTGACAGGTTATTGTAGTCTCCCAACAACCACCTTTGAAATAACTATTTAAGCCAAACTCCAAGAGCTATGTGCTGAGTATTCAGTAAGCATGGAATTCTGTTACCACGTGTACTTTTAGGAGTTTGCCTCACCATCCACTTCACTCAGCTAGCTAATAATCTCTTCAGTGAACTTCTGCTAGTTTATCACCATCTGCAATTACTTCCTAGCTCAGATCTGCAGTTAACCATTAGTCTGCTGTAAGCATAACAAACTATTCCCTGCAAATACTGGAGCTATGCACACAACTCTGCTGCAATAGTGTGTAATCATTTCTGCATGCAAGTAGCCACTGGACCTGTGCATCACGGCTGTTGACTGCATACGTCTCGGGGATTGACCATCTGTCTGCTGATAACATACAACTCTGCTTTTAACCATCTGTCTGCTATAGACTATTGATCTACTGTTCATGAGTAAAGCCACACATTCCTGGCTCCGTGTCTTATGGTGTTTCCTGCTCCACTTGTCAGCCTGTCACCTTGCATACCATGTTGTCCCATTCAACACTAATACATGTGCCATCCCGCTCCGCTGCTCCATCGTCTTTGGTCAATGTTGCTTACCCTGACCTACAGCTTAGAGAATCCACTTCCCCAGGTAAGCCCATAACATAATATAAGTAGCTTCCGTGAGGTCCTTTAACAGTCCAATAAATTGGTTGAATGAGCATTCATAAGAACACTCATCCACAATCAATAGCCCATGTAAACATCCCACCAATCAGCCAGCAAATGAGCAAAATGCACCTTTATTGGCTATTTCGATCACTTATTTAAACCTATGAATCATCATTGTCGGCAGTACATATGCTGCCGACACCATCCATGCTGTATAGTGTTTTCAATTTAAAAAAAAAAAAAAAAACACACAACACACTCTGTCCAGGTATAGTTTATATCAGCCCATATAAAAAGGTTCTGAAATAGACCGATCAACTTGGTATATAGTTGATTGGCAGAAATCTGACCGAGTTACAAGCCTAATCTGAGGCTGCGTGCCCACTATGCGTTTTTCAAGTGTTTTTGATGTGGAATTTCCGCAGCGTAAACGCTTGAAAAACGCTTGGTAATCCGTGCCCCATGATCCCCAATGAAAATCTGCATGTTCTGTGCACATGCTGCGGAATCCGCAGGATGTCCATTATTTGTGCGTTTCCGCATGCGGATTTGAGGTCACAATGCATTTGAAAAAAGCAAGTCAAATCCGCATGTAAAAACGCGTGTACAATCCGCAAGCGTTTTTACTGCCAAGAACATGCAGAAACGCTGCGGAAATTTTCTGCTTCAATTCTGCATCGTGGGCACATAGCCTCATGGCAACCTACAGTTTCAATAGAAAAATACTTATAGTGCAGGACATTGGAGTACATTCATATTTTTAAGACTACGGTTAGAGCTTTTTTGTTGTTAAAGGGAACTGGTCAGCTTCACCAAACCACCACCATGTATTTATTGATCCCTTTTATGGCATTACTAAAAAGACTCTTTCAGTGGAATATTGATTTCTGCATATTCCTAAAACCAATGTTATAACTGCGGTGGCAATATGGTAATTAGCGGGTGACTAGTCGTAGGGGAGGCCATTTTCCCCAGAATAATCATGTTATCACGCCCCTGTGGGCATGAGTGACATGATTTGCAAGAGCGACATCACTGCTGGCCGTTTACATACACCTGTCACCTTGACATTTCACCGAAGCCAGGTGTACGCACCCCAGCTTCATCGGCGCACTGCGCATGGCCAGGGAAGCAGGACTCAGCCACCCATGTGATTTCCAGAGCCAGCGGTAATGGCTGGCTGAATCCTATGTCACCGCTTCCTCCCTATGCATGCGCAGTGCTCCGATAAGCCGGGGTGTGCACACCAGGCTTCACTGCGCATGGTCAGAGAGGCAGAGATCCTCAAAAGAGACAGTGCTGATGCCGCTCTTGCATCAGATCACTCACTGTGGGTGTGAGAACACAATTAGAGGGTCGATTAGTCTGGGGAAAACAACCCCCCCCCTCTAAATAGTCACCCATTAAATAGCATATCACAAGTCCAGTTATAAAACGGATTTTAGGTATATGCAGAAATCAGTAAGGCACAAAAAGGGGGCTTGCTAGGGAGAGTAAAAAGGATCAACAAATACATGGTGGCGGTTTGGGGGACCTGGATTAAGCGAACAGGTTCTCTTTAAGTAGCAACACATATATCCTCCAACACAACATATCAACATCAGCAATTTCAAACCTATTTAAGCGCACCTGTCAGCAGGATTGTGCTCAGTAAACTACATACACTATCAGGTGGGCGACATTACTCTGATTAATATGATACCTTGGTTGATGAACTCCGTGCTGTGGTTCTTGTGTAATCTTTACATTCAGTTTGGAGATAATGATATGCTCATGCTTCGGGGTGGCCAGTGGGGGGCGCTCTATCTGGTGCTCTGCTTCCATATTCATCTGTATGCTCTTATGACAGCTCACTGATCGCTCACTGACCTGCCTCCTATCTTACCTAGCCCCACACTACTAGATTCATTATGTAAAATAGGAGGCAGGTCAGTAAAGGCACAGTGAGCTGCCATATGAGCATACAGATGAATATGTAAGGGCCTTAAAAGAGAAAAAAAAAATAGCACTCACTGGTAAATGTAAAAAACACTCCTTTATTCTTGATCCATAGTAAAAACAGATAGGCAGGGGAGCATGTGATACACTGTTGGGACGATGGCCGTTTCGCGCTTCAACAGGGACAATAGCACCAGGTTAAAAATGGGAGGAGGTGTGTAAAAGAATCCCACAGATATACTGGTATGCTGCAAGGGCTATGAATGGTGCAGAGGTGCTGGTATTTTTCTGCTCTTAGACTGGAGATGAATAAGCAGAGCACCAGATAGAGCCCACCCCACAGGCCGCCCCGTAGCACAAGCACATCATTATCTCCAAACTGAATGTAAAGATTACACAAGAACCACAGGACTGATTTCATCAACCAAGGTATCATATTAATCTGTGTAATGTCGCCCACCTGGCATTGTGTGTAGTTTACTGAGCACAATCCTGCTGACAGGTGCGCTTTAATGCAAAACACATACTACTGACATTGGGTACAGACACATAAGATACCTTTTTAGTAGAACCCCTCGCATATAAGTGTGTTTCTCAGGACAAAAGTGTAAACCAGACAGGGAATCTGACAGGAGCATGATGAAGAAACAGAGACCCTGATTCCAGCTATGTTAGTTTACTGTAGTTATGATAGAGTCACAGTTTTCTCTGTTGCAGAATTAGCAGACCCGCCCACATCACTGATTGGCAGCTTTGCATGTCCATTGTATAGTGACAGAAAGCAGCTAATCTGTGGTGGAGGCTTGGTTGGACCAGGAGGCACAAGGCAGCTTGTCCTGTAGTGATAATCTCCCACTGATAAAACACTCATTGTATTGAAACAGCAAGACACAGACTAATAAGTGAGACATCACTGGAATCAGGCTCTTTGCCCCTACATTACGGTGATCAGATTACACTGTAAAAACCTGCCGACAGAGTGCTTTAAAGAGAAACTGACACATTGGTGTATTGGGCAAATTTCACTAATATTCTGTGTTTCACGACTTGCATCATATTAATTTTATATTTGAGATACTTTTTACATGTTGCCTGACTAAGGGGGTGTAGCCTAATGCGCAACACCATGTACCACAAAATGGATGAACATTGTGGAGCATGCTTCTGCTACAAAGTACGCCAACCAATAACTGATTTAATACTGTTCAGATTCAGTTTATAATTAAACCGCA
This sequence comes from Phyllobates terribilis, assembly GCF_046119375.1. Classification (NCBI taxonomy): domain Eukaryota; kingdom Metazoa; phylum Chordata; class Amphibia; order Anura; family Dendrobatidae; genus Phyllobates; species Phyllobates terribilis. Next base: position 808,769,381 of record NW_027362761.1, read on the forward strand.
TGAACCAGACTGATCTAGAAGTGAATATCAAGGCTGCCAACCTATTCGGTTCTTCAACTCCCTAATGTCCAGGCCTTAGGGTGAATTCACATTGAGCTTTTAGAGCAGAAACACCACAAGATTTGACTGTAGAGTTTTTGCTCCAAAAACTCAGGGCAGGGTCAAACAAACGTAATTTTGGTCCTAGTGCTTTCTCTGTTTGGTCCATGTGCTGTTCATTTTTTACCAATGTTACGGTTCTGCTCATCGGTATTGGCACCCATGAAGTTTAACTACATAATGTGGAATATATATCCAGAAAAAAATGAATCAAGGGAAACAGTTTTTTTGTATAGAGCACTCCTGTTAAATACAAAAGAGCAAATGATAAACAATCATTTAAAACCAAAAACAATGGGAGGGAAAACTAGAAAAACATAAAGCTTGCTGTGTCACTGGTATTGGCACCCTTTACATTAATTTAGTATGGAAACATATTTTGACTTGCCTGTGGTAAATCACAAAGATTCACCTGTGATTAATGGTCGGTGCCCATGTGACATGAATAAGCCAATGAATGATGACCTCACTGTTTTAACCAGTCACATGGTAGGCCCTGTTCCTTTGTCATAATGGTGCAGACAAAAGGAGCTGTCTGAGGATATCTGAACTGCTATTATTAGAAACACAAGACTTCCAAAGGGTATAAGGTCTCCAAAGACCGTGGTATCCCAGTTTCAACAGTGCACAATGTTATTAAGAAGTCTGCCAGGCAAGGAGCCGTCAAGAACCTCCCTGAACGTGGGAGAAAGAGGAAAATTGACAAGAGATGTCTTCGAAGGTTGGTGCGAATGGTGTAAAAAAAAAAAAAAAAAACACGTCAAAACATCCAAAGACCTGAAAGCCAATCTAGAACAGTCTGGGGTCATGGTTTCAACAAGTACCATACGCTGCACACTAAACCAAGCAGAGCTTTATGGGCGAAGGCCAAGGAAGAAAACAATGCGGAAGAAAAAACATAAAAAGGAACTACTGATCTTTGCCAATGAACACCTTGACAAACAACAATCCTTCTGGGAAAATGTTCTGCAGAGATGGGAAACCGGAGCTGGACCCAAGAAGGGCGAGTACATGATGAGATATTTATTTTATGTATTTTACACACTATTGTGACCACTTTACTGAAGGTGGACATCACCTTTAACCCTGTGCAATAAACTTACAACTGCACATGATAAAAGCCCACAGCCATGCGCCGCAAATATACAGTCCTTGGTTGTTATGAAAATACTTACAGTCTTAAGCCGGCTTCAGACCTTCAGATTTCGTGGTTCGAGCACAGACCGTGATGTACGGACCGAAACTCGACAGCCTTATAGGCATATACAGTGGCTTGCGAAAGTATTCACCCTCCCCTTTTACATTACAACCAGTGATTAGATGAGACCAAAATTTAACTTTTTGGCCACCAAAGTAAATATTATGTCTGGTATCAAACCAACACAGCTAGTCACTACAAGAACACCATCCCCACAGTGAAACATGGTGGTTGCAGCATCATGCTGTGGAGATGTTTTTCGGTAGCAGGGACAGGGAAAATGGTCCGTGTCGAGGGGAAAGATGGATGGTGTGAAGTACAGGGGTATTTTAGAGCAAACCTATTTCAGTCTGTCAGTTATTTAAGATTAGGACGGAGGTTCACCTTCCAACAAGGCAATGACCCAAAACAAACTGCTAACGCAACACTCAAGTGGTTTAAGGGGAAACGTGTAAATGTTTGGAGTGGCCCAGTCAAAGCTCAGACTTTAATAATTCAATTTAGAATCTGTGGTCAGACTTGAAGATTGCTATTCACCAGAGGAAACCAACTAAGGCCACGGTCCCACTATCAGTATTTGGTCAGTATTTTTTCTGAGAACTGGGAGTCAAAACCAGGTGAGGAACAATCAGAGAAAAAAGGTATAATATAAACAAGTGCATGAATTCTGCATTTATCACCCACTCCTGGTTTTGGCTCCCACTCCTGAGAAAAAATACTGACCGGATACTGATAGTGGGGCCGTCGCCTAAGGGTTCTGTCTGGGTCCTGTTTTGCATTAGTTTTTAGACTGGAAAATTCTGCATGATGCGTTTTTTCCTCTATTCTAAAAGCGGACACATAACAGAACCCTGATGGAACCCATAATAAATCAGGCTCCTCTTCTTCCCTTTGCAATTATGCAACAGATGTATTTTGGAAAAGAATTCAGTTTATTTGAACCTCGAGGCCTAACTTTAAAGAGCTGGAGCAGTTTTGCCTTGAGGAATGGGCAAGCTCATATGGACTTATCCAAAGCGACTTGCAGCTTTAATTGCTGAAAAAGGAGGGTCTACAAAGTACTGACTTTAGGGTGGGGTGGGGGTGAATAGTTCTGCAAACTGAAATTTTCAGTTATTTTGCCCTATTTGTTGTTTGCTTCACAAAAAAAAGAAAACCAGATGTTCACAGTTGTAGTGTAGGCATGTTCTCTACATGAACTGATGCAAATCCTCAAAAAAAAGTGAAATTCCAGATTATGAGGTAGCAAAACACAAAAAAATGCCAAGGGGGTGAATACTTTCACAAGCCCCTGTATTAAGCGGTCGAGTTCAGGTCAGGAGACCCACAGTAGGTCCGCACATTGCAGTCTCTACTCAGACCACAAAACATGGCTGCATGAATCCTGCTTAAAGCGGAGCGCATACTGGGTTTGGGAGCTTAGCCTATAGTATACACTGGGAGCTTTATCAGGAGTATACTTTACAATAGACCCCCATTTACAAGATGGAGGCCAACAGCGGGTTCCGTTAGACCTCCATTTACAAGATGGAGGCCAACAGCGGGTTCCGTTAGACCTCCATTTACAAGATGGAGGCCAACAGTGGGTTCTTTTAGCCTATCCCATTTATTTAACTGTAAAAAATATTGTTATTTCATATACAGAGGGCTGTATACTTTTTATTTTACAGTAAGACTGGCGCCAAGCCCAAATGTGAGCGCAGAGGTAGCAGTCACAATACCTACATCCCTGGTAAAAGTGAAATAATGTTGAATTCACATTTTCTTGTTTTTTTATTATATGCAATATTCATAGATACGATTGCTCCTTACACTAATATCCATCCTATGTTAATGCTTCACAGTCTGTTATCTTACATGGAACTAAAGGTTACACAATTTCACTAGTGGCAGAAAGGGACAAATCGGTGGCAAACCACAAGAGTTTTCTTTTCTCTCCTTAGTGGACATCCCGGTACACAAACAGCCTGCGCTGTAAGGGCATACTACTATTATCTCCACCTTGAAGGCAACTTCCAGCACTTGGCTGATGTGCCCTCAGAGAGCTGGGCATCCAGCGATTCTCATACATCTATCATGCGGTGCTACCCACACTGCATATGGTGTGGGGTTTCTCATAGCTTGTTGGTCGGCCACATGATTTTTCCCTACACATTTGTATTTCCTGTAAAAGTAACAGATCCAGCACAGTCTCGTGGTTTCTACATGTAATGGAAACCATGACGTATATGTTAACAGAGGCTTACACTTCCCTAAAAATATATATTTTTAAATGCTCCATTAAGGTGGCCATACACTTGATGAATATCAGACCAATTCATCATCTAATGCAGGGGTCTCACACACGGGGCCCGCATGCGGCTCGCAGGCACCATAGACCCCGATCGCGGCCCCGTCCAGGAGCTGCCGCAGCTGCGCTTCAGTTCAGTGTATTGCTGCGCAGAGACCGGCTCTCTGCGCAGCAATACCAGTGGCAGCCGCCAGCCTATCAGAGGCCAGCAGCTGATATGTGTCCCAGCGCAGCAGCGTATGACGTCACTGACACGCGCAGATGTCAGCTGCTGGCCTCTGATAGGCCGGCGGCTGACACTGGTATTGCTGCGCAGAGAGCCGGTCTCTGCGCGGCAATACACTGAACTGAAGCGCAGATGTGGCAGCTCCTGGACGGGGCCGCGATCAGGGTCTATGGTGCCTGCGGGCCACAGGTGCAGAAAGGACGCCGAGGGAACGGAGGACAGGTGAGAAGAATCTTCTTTTTTTTTTTTCTTTTCTTCTCTTGTATGTGTAGAACAGCACAAGGGACAGTCCTCCAAGAGGGGGACCAGGCTGGAGACAGTCCTCCAAGAGGGGGACCAGGCTGGAGACAGTCCTCCAAGAGGGGGACCAGGCTGGAGACAGTCCTCCAAGAGGGGGACCAGGCTGGAGACAGTCCTCCAAGAGGGGGACAAGGCTGGGGACAGTCCTAAAAGAGGGGGACCAGGCTGGGGACAGTCCTAAAAGAGGGGGACCAGGCTGGGGACAGTCCTAAAAGAGGGGAACCAGGCTGGGGACAGTCCTAAAAGAGGGGGACCAGGCTGGGGACAGTCCTAAAAGAGGGGGACCAGGCTGGGGACAGTCCTAAAAGAGGGGGACCAGGCTGGGGACAGTCCTAAAAGAGGGGGACCAGGCTGGGGACAGTCCTAAAAGAGGGGGACCAGGCTGGGGACAGTCCTACAAGATGGGGACCAGGATGGGACATTCCTACAAGATGGGGACCAGGATGGGGCATTACTACAAGATGGGGACATATCTACAATATGGGGACCGGTATGTGACATTACGACAATATGGGGCCCAGGATGGGAGACATTACAACAAGATAGGGACCAGTATGGAATATTACGACAAGATGGGGGACATTACAAGATGCAGACCAGGGTGGGGCACATTACTACAAGATTTTGGCAGAAAAACTTCAAAATAAAAGCATGAAAAAATATTTTGCCACTAAAAATGCTGCTTTATATCTAAACTAAAGTAACCAAAAAAAGTGCATGTTTTATTATCGCCACATCCATAACGACCCAAGCTATAAAAAATAAACAGCAAAAATGTTCAAAAGGTGTATAGAAAAAAAAATGGCATCACTAAAAATGTCACTTTGTCCTGCAAAGAATGCGGTCCCCCAAATTAAATTTTCTTCCGTGTGCGGCCCATATACCCAGCCGAGTTTGAGACCCCTGATGTAATGTGTAGGAGGTGTCCCAAATCTCCAAGTTCCCCAGTGGCAAATGGTAGAAGCAAAGGAGAGTTTTTGGCATTGATGAAATTGAACATGCCTAATCCTCCGGGGTGGTTTACTCCTGAGAACATATGCAGGTTTGGCCTAGTCTAGCATACATGTGTATAGGAGGTGGGAGAAATGGGTGTCACACCTGTGGACAGTCTGTGCATTGCGATCCAATCTCGGACCAATTTGCACAGACATCTGAATGAGACTTAAAGGGATTGACCAGCCATAGGGTACAAGTCTATGTGACTGCAGACTTTTGCATCCTCACATCACTCATACTGCACACCATGAGGGTTCTCTGGCGCCGGCACTGAGAGCAGCGGATGTGTGACCAAGTATGATTCGCATAAATGCGATCACGTGCCAACTAGATGTGCACAGCCTCACTCAATGCAACTGTATTGAGCAAAGCCAGACATGTCTAGTAGGAATGTGGCCGAAGTATACATACTTTGTGGTTACATGACCATCCACTTCCGATGCCAGCAGTCATAGGGTGAAAGTAGACTTGTACCCTTTGGCCGGTCAACCCCTTTAACGGCTTTCGATGTTGTATAGGCAATCTTAGGGTTCATTCAAATGCAAGTACAAGAAAAACTTTACATCTGAATGAGGTCTTAAAACAGAACAACCATGTCAAGCTGCAGATCTGTCAATGGACTCCAGGCCACAGGATGTCATAAAACTGCCGAGTCAAATAACGGATCTGCAGGACAACGTGGACTTCCCAGCAGATCTGAATGTAATCACCCGAGTGCTGCATCAATACCATTATATATTGTGATTGGGCAATTCCCTTATAGATTCCTAGTATAACCTTATAAACCAGGGTCAGATATATGTGACCAGAAGACCCTTCCGGCACTAATGACTGCAGTAAGTAGGCATCATATAGGCCTGATATAGAACCACATGGTAGAGATAATCAGATGGATTGGGAAAAGAAAAAGCCTAATGGAACTCAGAGGAACTAGCAGCATCACATGATCCATCCACACAATCAATGCACCTCAGCAGATTAGAGGAGGTCAAGCTCTGACGGGAAAGCGGCCAAGACCATACCCTCTGTAGCATCAAGCCAGGCTTCTACACAGACGGCAAATGGTTAAAAATTACTAATGCATTATATATATTGCAGTGCCAGTACAGTGTTCCAGGCTACTAGGACAGGTCTGAGGTGGTCTCCTCCCATTGTATGACCTACAGTCTGCAGCCTCCCCTATAGAGCCCATTCTCTGGACAACGCTCTAGGCTATGTTGGTGCTATATTAATAGCCGGTAATAAATTACATTCAGTCTGCTCCTTATTGCTTAGCTTAAAAACAAGGGGAGACCTTAATAAATCCCACGACTGATCAGGCAAAAGTTAGAAAGAATAAATGGAGAACAAGGCACAATCTCTCCACCAAGACATCACATTCCTCCCTATCCAGTGGGGGCAACATACCAATGATGCCATCCAGCAATGTAATAGGATTCCTGATACCAGTCTATAGTAGGTGGGCTATTGGCGACTCTCAGATCATAGGACGGAGACCAGATCATGATCTGTGACACTGCCAGTTGTAAAATGTGCCCACTTATCTGTATGCCTGGTGTATTAGATAACAAGACGCCTTATCAAACGGCAGTTATGGATGCAGAATCAATTCACCTTACAATCTTCCTAAAATATCCTGTATTTTCCCATCTCTATAGAACCAAAAGCACTGTTCATCCTGAGCTGTCTGGTTCACAAGTGGAGACCAGCACTATTGTGACATGGATTCTATAGCCATGACATGAGCGGGTGCCCGCTTCCCCACCACTCCAGATGTCTATGCTGCACCAGATCACAACTCCCATTGGTGCTGTAATAACTGGTCATTCCTATTCATCCAGACAGAGCAGATCTGATGGGGAAATGCTCTGCATGAAATCCCACTTCTGCTCATTAGTGACCATGCTGGGTCATCATCAGAGCACTGGGGACAGGATGTTATACCCAGCAGTGGTGGGCTAGGGGGGCATGTAGCCCAGAACAGGTGACAATGGATGCTGTAAAGCACACAAGCCATGAGCATTGAGTGGCTCCCAGATCTGCAGAGGCCACAACACACCAAGCTGCAGTCATTGCTGCCCTGCCTGTAGCAGGCCCAGGTCTCCAGGGATGGCACACGACTACTGGGCAGCACTCATCATGGCACGGCCACTCACCTCAGTGCAGGGTGGCACAGGATGGAGAGGGGCTATTTAATTCCTCCTCCTTTAATGCAGTGCACCGGCTGCTGCTCCTCCTGGCATGCTCATGCCCACCGATTCTTCCTAGGTAAATCCACGGGTACCGGGTGCCAGTGCGGGTACAATGTACTGATCAGAAGGAAACAATGCGATCATCCAAGTGTCAAGGTGAGGAGAGAAAGGAATGGGGCTGAGGCTGCCTGGGATCCAGTGTGTGCCCGCAGATCAGTGCCAGCTCTCTGCCCTCTTCCCTTCCATCAGTGCTGCCCGGCCACTCTGCCTATCCCGGAAAGTCAGGAGTTGTTGCTATTGCCAGCAGCTGCTGGTGGCCATTTTTAATCTTTATTCCTCCTCCCTCTTCCTGACTCAGTCGGAGATCTTCCCTCTCCCTCCGTCCCTCCCTTCCCCCTCCGCTGTGATGACACTGCCTGGCTCCTATGTCGCTCCCCTGGCAGCAGAGGAGAATGGATGGTCACTTCCCTCTCTGCTTTGTTGTATTGTCAGGGCACAATGGCTCCTGGAATGCCAGTCTGGACTGTACTCCATGGTAATGTTATGTGCCCCCCCAAGCATCCCCAATCCTGGAATGTGCCATCCTGTAACGCTCAATAAAGTTAGACGACCAATATCGCTATGTGCCCATCTACATTAGGAGCCTCCGTGGCAGAATCTGTTTTATGACGCACTATTTTTCCTAGAAAAATGACATACACCACGATATATTCGCAATGCCCCTATATAATTCATTAGGGGCGGTCTGCTCTCATCTTTCCTGGCATTCTGAGCAGAAAATCTACTCGGACGGTGTAAACATCTAAATTGTGACCTCCAGTTATAATAGGAGCCAAATGTATCACGCCATACCACAGGGGTACCCAACACACCACTGACTAACAAGAGGGTACGTCTGGTCCTCCAAGGTGACTGTCATTAGAAGTCGCTCAATGGACAGAGGACACCCTGTCGCATGACCACTTAGATGCCATGTTTCAGTGTTTACTTCATCTCAGACTGAATTCACATTAAGTCTTTGCCAGTGACTCCTTCGAGGCTTCCGTCTGAAACTGAAAAAATGTTACCCACCGGCAGGGCCATTGACTTTAATGAAGCAGACGGAGACACCTTGTGCTCTGTTTGGCCTCAATTTCAGCAAATTCCGTCTTTCTGATGTGCACAAAAGCACAGTCCACCACGTTATTGTGCCCTCCAAAAAAAGACGAACTTTGTTGGAAATGAGGTTACATAGGGCACAAAGTGACTGTCTGCTGCATTTAAGTCAAAGTTCCTGTTGGTGGATACGCCTGAATCCTGTATTCCAAGACTTCAGACGGAAGCACGTACAGAGTCACTGACGTGTGGCTAAAACATGGTGTGAACCTAGTTTGAGGGATCTGTAAGTTACCAGCGCGTGTTTGCTCCATACAAATCCAGACTTCTGGCCCTGTTCACTGCGTTTCTGCAGTGCATTTGGTGGTTCCGCCTGAAGCCCCCTCAAATCAGGATTCAGGCGCACCCTCAATTGGGCGATATAATGCAATGACACAATGCAATGTGGGGTTTTTACTGACGATTATAATCATGCTTACTACAGTACTTCACTAGTAGTAGACCCTTATCATGTCTGTTCATTGCACTATTATTATTATTCATTATTATAGCGCCATTTATTCCATGGCGCTTTACATGTGTAAGGGGTATTCATAGCAAACAACAAGTACAAATCTTGAACAATACAAGTCAGCGACTGGTACAGGAGGAGAAAGGACCCTGCCCACGAGGGCTCACAATCTACAAGGGATGGGTGAGGATACAGTAGGTGGGGGCCGAGCTGGTCATGCAGCAGTATGATGTAGCGGTGGTTACTGCAGATTGTAGGCTTGTCGGAAGAGGTAGGTCTTCAGGTTCCTTTTGAAAGTTTCCACGGTAGGCGAGAGCCTAATATGTTGGGATAAAGAGTTCCAGAGTAGGGGGGATGCACGGGAGAAATCTTGTATGCGATTGTGGGAAGAGGAGATAAGAGAGGAGTAGAGAAGGAGATCTTGTGAGGATCGGAGGTTGCGTGCAGGTAAGTACCGGGAGACGAGGTCACAGATGTATGGAGGAGACTGTTATGATCTGCAACATAAACTAAGGAAAGATAGGGGAAAGCTGTCCCTACAGTAAGACTAAGCTGAATCCCTACGATGTAGCGGGCTGCCTGTTACTAGTGAACAGACCCGCCTTTGTCCTCGGCTAGTCTGAACGAAGACCTATAGAAATAAGGGAGGGGTCCCTAAAAGTACTAAGGACTGGGACAAAAATGGGACACCTCCTAACAGAAGTTGCTGCAGAACACAAAAGACAAACTGACAAAAAGTACTAGAGGTCCCAGAGGACCAAGCGAACTAGACAGAGATAGGCACCGAAGCACCTGGCTAGAGAGACAGTCAAACAACACTGAAGTCCAGCAAAGCCAGAAGGGCGGAGCTGGAATATATAGGCAGATGGTCACGTGACCGCAAAACACAAGATAGAAAAAACTAACAGGAGGGTTCTAACAGAGACAGGTTGTAGATGACTTTGTATGCCATGGTTAGCGTTTTGAACTGGAGTCTATGGGCAATGAGGAGCCAGTGAAGGGATTGACAGAAAGGAGAGGCTGGGGAATAGCGGGGGGACAGGTGGATTTAATCGGGTAGCAGAGTTTAGGATAGATTGGAAGGGACGAGAGTGTTAGAGGGGAGGCCACATAGCAGGAGGTTGCAGTAGTCGAGGCGTGAGATGATGAGGGCGTGCGCTAGTGTTTTTGCAGAGTTATGGTTGAGGAATGTGTGGATCCGGGAGATATTTTTGAGTTGGAGTCAGCAGGAAGTGGAAAGGGCTTGGATATGTGGTTTGAAAGAGAGATTAGAGTCCAGGGTTACCCCGAGGCAGCGAGATTGTGGAACTGGAGAGAGCGAGCAGCCATTGGCTATGATGGATAGGTCAGATGGGAGGGTTGAGTGAGATGGTGGAAAGATAATGAATTCAGTTTTATCCATGTTAAGTTTTAGAAATCTAGTAGGGAAGAAGGATGGCGGACAGGCATTGTGGGATTCTGGTAAGAAAGGAGGTGATATCAGGTTCAGAGAGGTAGCTCTGTGTGTCATCAGCATAGAGGTGATACTGAAAGCCATGGGACTCTATGAGCTGTCCCAAGCCGAAGGCGTAGATGCAGAAGAGCAGTGTCCAAGAACTAAACATTTGGGGACACCGACAGATAGGGGCGAGATGAGATGGTGGTGTGTGAGTGGGAGACGCTTGTTATGCTCGCACCCGGACTGACTGGCATGAGCGTGATTAGTGATCCCACTGGACCATGAACCGAGGAGTGCCTGGAGGGGCGTAACTAAGTATCAACCTGGTCCGACCAAGGTCGCACGGCGGCTCAGTCGACTCCGTGAACCAGGGAGGAACCGAGCAGAGGGACCAGGTGCTACTCCAGGTCAGACCCCGGTCACAGCTGTTGACCCACACCGGGGAATGCAGGAACAGGCAGGTTAGCTTGTATGCAGACAGGTTGGTACTGGCAGGCACGGCTGGTATGACGGCAGGTGGGTACTTAGCAGGCACGGCTGTTATGAAGGCAGGTGGTTACTGGTAGGCACGGCTGGTATGCAGACAGGCGGGTGCTGACAGACACGGCTGGAAAGCAGACAGGCAGATACTGGCAGGTATGAACGCAGGCTGTATAGGGACCAGTACAGACTGGGATACAGGAACAGAGCCGCAGGTGCGATGGACTAGCAGAGCAAAACAGCAGGTGCGGTGAGCAAGCAGAGCGGAGCAAAACTGCAGGTGCGGTGAACAAGCAGAGCGGAGCAAAACCGCAGGTGCTGTGAACAAGCAGAGTGGAACAGAGCAGAAGGTGAAGGCAGACAGGACAGGGCTCTGTTCACATGAAACAGACTGGAAAATACAGGAAGATGGTTAGAACACAGGAGGTAGATACGGAGGCAGGGAAAGGGGACAAGCAGAACCAGATACACAAGGTACTTACAATGAAGTAGCGAGTGGACACAAAACTCACAAACAGAAGTACAGAGACAACGAGTTGGAGTTAGGTGCAGGTTCAGACACTGCAGGAAAAGGGAAGGTACGGACATGGAGAGAAACAAGTAACGGGCTAGGACACTGTTCAGACAGGAACTGAACTGGGAACAAGATACAGGAACGAACCTGGGAACTCAGCCCCCAGGGAGGCGGAAACAGACTAGAAGTCAGAGATACAGGTAGCGGCCCTGGGTACTCAGCCCCCAGGGTGGCGGGAACAGACTAAAAGTCAGAGGTACAGGTAGCGGCCCTGGGTACTTAGCCCCCAGGGTGGCAGAACAAACTAGATACAGGACAGGACCTGGCAACTCAGTTTCAAAAGACAAACTGAGTGAAAGTGTTGCTCAGGCCCCTCCTACTGGGTGGAGGGGGTTTAAGTATCTAGTGACTCACAGCAATAGGCTGGGGACGCATTAGGACTGTGCATACAGTAGCTATAAGAAACAAGCAGAAAGCCGCGCCGACGCCCTAAGCAATCAGACAAGAGACATGGACACAGCAGGTACTGGAGCAAAGAGTGCAGCATGGACTGACAGGTAAGATTGCGGTCTTGCATGGTGGGAGGTGGTGCACCATGCAAGCACGCCGCGAGGGATGTTACAGTACCCCCCCCCTTTACGCCCCCTCTTCCTCCAGCCAGCAATGATTCTCTGCAGAGAATTTGGAGGCCGATCCTTCTCCTTAAGAAGATTTCCTCTTCTGTCCACTAGAGGGAACAAAGCTAGTCTCATCATCTTGGTAACTAGGATGCTTCCTTCCATCGGGCCATCCTCAGCAACAGATGAAGTGGGCGAGGTACCAGGAACAGGACACAGGAAAGTCTCTCTCCACTTATTAATATCGGGTAGCACCCCCAAAGGATTCACGTGACAACTGGAGATCCTCCACCGGGTTGGAGGGGTGCAGAGACTCGGGGGAAACCACCGCCTTGACATGCACTTTGCCAAGCTTACTGGATGAAGCGGGCGAAGTACCAGGTACAGGGTGCAGAAAAGTCTCTTTCCATTTGTTATCATCAGGAAGTACCCAAAAGGATTCACGGGACAACTGGAGGTCCTCCACCAGGTTGGAGGGGTGCAGAGACTTGGAGGTAGCCACCGCCTTGATGGACTTATTGCCAGATTTGTTAGAGATGGAGGATCCTTGCTTAGGGACCAACCTCAGTCTGGTTTCTGAGATGACACGTCTGCGAGGCGGGGCGGTGCCTAAAGCCAGATCATTGGTACAATCGTCGAGACTGTGTGGGGACAATGCCTCCGCTTCCCTTCCTTCGGAGAGTTCAGCGCACAGCGAGTCAGCGACTAGCAGATCTTGTGAAGAAGAAGAAGAAACTGCTGACTGTGCTGCAGATATGGGGAGTGGACACCCCTTACACCTCAGCAGTTCCCCAGGAAACATAATGCAGGATCTCCAGACCTGAGCGGGCACTAGATCTCTCGGCTCTGGACGACCTGTGGGTAAACCAGACAGCACCTGGAATGTGAACTTCTTCATGTGTAATGCTCCAATCTGGAGCTTAATTTGTACAGACATATTTTGACTGTTTCTGAGTAGGGCTCGTCCTTCCGCTGACAATGCCCAAACCGGCTTCTGGAGTTGTCGGACGGGAATCAAACACCGACTCTTCAAGGCTTTAAGCCCAAAACTTCCGGTTAATCCGAGGCCTTCACTTGCCACGGAGACAGTCATGGTCATCTGTGTAGAGGAAACACTAATGCCAAGGGCAGCCTCTCCTACAGGCGTAATGTCTTGGGATTCTCCAACCTTCGCTGGACAAAGACCGTCAGGGGGTCCCAAACAACCGCAGCGGGACCGCAATCCGATTTTGTGACTGAGTTCTGGCCTCTGCTTTGCCTGACGAACATAGTCATCCTTCATGGATTCTGTGTGGAGAGCTGCCTCTACAGGCTGGGGAACAGGAGGTCTTTGGGAGGACAGAACATGGCGTGACGGTTTACCTCTACACCTTGCACGTCTGGACTGCCTCTTGAGGTTGGGAAGGAAAGTATTCTGTGGAGCATTGTCATCCTGTGTGGATTCTGTGTGGGCAGCAGTCTCTTCAGGCTGGAGAACTGGTAGGCTACCTACACACATAACCCATCGGGGCTGCTCCGGGATACTGGGAATGGAAGCATTAGCAGAAGCCTCAGGGTTAGGGTCATCGAAGACCATTAGAAAGGCCACCAGGAAGGCCTGCAGTTCAAAGACGCTAGGATCCCATGCTTCCCATAGGGGGGTGATCCAATTCAAGGCATCACCCGCTAAATAGGACATCATGAATGCTACTTTCACCCGATTAGTGGGAAAATAGTGAGCATAGAATTTGAAATGCAGCATACATTGCTCCACAAACGCAGGGCTTTGTTTTTGATCCCCATAATACCGTGGCAGGAACGAGTGCTGATAGCTCCATTTGGGCTGGTGCGTAAATCGCCTGGACCTCAGCTTGAGAAAAAAATTATTCTTGGTGCACGTATTCGCCAGACAAGGATTCAAATGTCTCTGAGAGCGAAGGGCTGTGGGGCTCAACGGGAACCATGGCCTGAGCAAACTGTTACGCTCGCGCCCGGACTGACTGGCGTGAGCGTGATTAGTGATCCCACTGGACCATGAAGCGAGGAGTGCCTGGAGGGGCGTAACTAAGTATCAACCCGGTCCGACCAAGATCGCACGGCAGCTCAGTCGACTCCGTGAACCAGGGAGGAACCGAACAGAGGGACCAGGTGCTATTCCAGGTCAGACCCCGGTCACTGCTGTTGACCCACACCGGGGAATGCAGGAACAGGCAGGTTAGCTGGTATGCAGACAGGTGGGTACTGGCAGGCACGGCTGGTATGACTGCAGGTGGGTACTTAGCAGGCACGGCTGTTATGAAGGCAGGTGGGTTACGGGCAGGCATGGCTGGTATGCAGACAGGCGGGTGCTGACAGGCATGGCTGGAATGCAGACAAGCAGATACTGGCAGGTATGAACGCAGGCTGTATAGGGACCAGTACAGACTGGGATACAGGAACAGAGCCGCAGGTGCAGTGGACTAGCAGAGCAAAACCGCAGGTGCGGTGAACAAGCAGAGGGAAGCAAAACCGCAGGTGCGGTGAACAAGCAGAGTGGAGCAAAACCGCAGGTGCAGTGAACAAGCAGAGCGGAGCAAAACCGCAGGTGTGGTGAACAAGCAGAGCGGAGCGGAACTGCCGGAGCGGTGAACAAGCAGAGCAGAACAGAACCGCAGGTGCGGTAAACAAGCGGAGCAGAACAGAGCAGAAGGTGAAGGCAGACGGCACAGGGCTCTGTTCACATGGAACAGACTGGAAAATACAGGAAGATGGTTAGAACACAGGAGGTAGATACGGAGGCAGGGAAAGGGGACAAGCAGAACCAGATACACACAAGGTACTTACAATGAAGTAGCGAGTGGACACAAAACTCACAAACAGAAGTACAGAGACAACGAGTTGGAGTTAGATGCAGGTTCAGACACTGCAGGAAAAGGGAAGGTACAGACATAGAGAGAAACAAGTAACGGGCTAGGACACTGTTCAGACAGGAACTGAACCGGGAACAAGATACAGGAACGAACCTGGGAACTCAGCCCCCAGGGTGGCGGAAACAGACTAAAAGTCAGAGGTACAGGTAGCGGCCCTGGGTACTCAGCCCCCAGGGTGGCAGAACAGACTAGATACAGGACAGGACCTGGCAACTCAGTTTCAAAAGACAAACTGAGTGAAAGTGTTGCTCAGGACCCTCCTACTGGGTGGAGGGGGTTTAAGTATCTAGTGACTCATAGCAATAGGCTGGGGACGCATTAGGACTGTGCACACGGTAGCTATAAGAAACAAGCAGAAAGCTGCGCCGATGCCCTAAGCAATCAGACAAGACACGGACACAGCAGGTACTGGAGCAAAGAGTGCAGCATGGACTGACAGGTAAGATTGCGGTCTT
This sequence comes from Phyllobates terribilis, assembly GCF_046119375.1. Classification (NCBI taxonomy): domain Eukaryota; kingdom Metazoa; phylum Chordata; class Amphibia; order Anura; family Dendrobatidae; genus Phyllobates; species Phyllobates terribilis. The sequence continues at coordinate 808,784,680 of NW_027362761.1, forward strand.
GCATGGTGGGAGGTGGTGCACCATGCAAGCACGCCGCCAGGGATGTTACAACGCTGAATGTCCTGTCTGTTAGGTATGAGGAGATCCAAGATAGTGCCAGGTCTGTGATGCCAAGAGATCAGAGAATTTGTAGTAAGAGGGAATGGTCCACTGTGTCAAAGACAGATGACAGGTCCAGGAGGAGGAGGACAGAGTAGCGTTGCTTGGATTTGGCAGTTAGTAGGTCATTGGTGACTTTAGTCAGGGCAGTTTCAGTGGGATTGTGCTGTCGGAATCCAGAGTGTAAGCTGTCAAAGAGGGAACAGGAGGAGAGGTGGGAGGACAGTTCAAAATGGACGTGTTGTTCCAGTAGTTTTGAGGTATAGGGGAGAAGTGATATGAGGCGATAGCTAGACGCAGAGCATGGGTCAAGGGAGGGCTTTTTGAGGATGGGTGTGATCGAGGCATGTTTGAAGCATGAGGGGAACACACCAGTTGTGGGACAGGACTGAGTCAAGTTCACAGGTGGTGATGTGTGATTTGGAGAGTAAAGAGGAAAGTTGATCGTCCGTAATGGTAGAGAAGCTGGTTTTGGAGGAGGAGGGTTGAGTAGATATAAGGAGGGGCTGTGGTGATTTTAGGCAAAAGCTTTGTCTGATGGAGTCAATTTTCTGCTTGAAGAAAGAGGCAAAGCGGAGATATGAGAGGAGAGGGAGGAGGCGCTGTAGGACGGAGGAGAGAATTGAATAGTTGTTTAGGGTTGTGAGACAGAGAGGATATGAGAGATGAGAAGTATGTTTGTTTTGCTGCAGAGAGCGTGGACTTGAAAGTAGTGAGGGACTGTCTGAATGCGATGAAGTGCTCGTTGGGGTGGGACCTTTTCTATCTTCGCTCAGCAACCCAGGAGGCCCGTCGCAGTTCTTTAGTCAGGTTGGTGTGCCAGGGTTGCCTGTTGAATGTGCGAGCTTTGCTATGTGTGAGGGGGGTGACCGAATTGAGAGCTGCAGCTGCTGTGGTGTTATATAATGCAGTAACAACATCTGCATTGTGTAAGAGACTAATGTCTGTAAGAGGGAGAAGGGATTTAGGGAGTAAGTGTAGGTCAAGGTGTTTGATTTTTCTGCAAGGGTGTGCAAGTTTGTGGAGTGGGGATTGTGCGGAAGAGAATGTATGTAGGTTGTGGTCAGAAAGAGAGAAGTGAGCATTAAGCACTTTATATTATTCCCTATGTACAGTTGTGCTCACAAGTTTACGTACCCTGGCAGAATTTTTCCTTTCTTTGCCTTGTTTCAGAGAATATGAATGATAACAAAAAACTTTCTCCACTCATGGTTATTGGTTGGGTGAAGCCATTTATTGTCAAACTACTGTGTTTTCTCTTTTTAAATCTTAATGACAATCAAAAACATCCAAATGACCCTGATCAAAAGTTCATATACCCCAATTCTTAATACCGTGTACTGCCCCCTCTAACATCAATGACAGCTTGAAGTCTTTTGTGGTAGTTGTGGAGCTGGTTCTTTATTTTCTCAGATGGTAAAGCTGCCCATTCTTCTTGGCAAAAAGCCTCCAGTTCCTGTAAATTCCTGGGCTGTCTAGCATGAACTGCACGCTTGAGATCTCCCCAGAGTGGCTCAATGATATTGAGGTCAGGAGACTGAGATGGCCACTCCAGAACCTTCACTTTGTTCTGCTCTAGCCAATGACAGGTCGATTTGGCCTTGTGTTTTGGATCATTGTCATGTTGGACTGTCCAAGTACGTCCCATGCGCAACTTCCAGGCTCATGAGTGCAAATTTGCCTCCAGTATTTGCTGATAATATGCTGCATTCATCTTTCCTTCAAGTTTTACCAAGTTTCCTGTGCCTTTGTAGCTCACACATCCCCAAAGCTTCAGTGATCCACCTCCGTGCTTTACTGTAGGAATGGTGTTCCTTTCATCATACGCCTTGTTGACCTCTCTCTCAATGTAACGTTTATAGTTTTGGCCAAAAATTTTGGTCTCATCACTCCAAATTACCTTATTCCAGAAGTTTTGAGGCTTGTCTCTGTGCCGTTTGGCGTATTGTAGGTGAGATACTTTGTGTCATTTGCGCATTAATGGCTTTCTTCTGGGGACTCGACCATGCAGCCCATTTTTCTTCAAGTGCCTCCTTATTGTGCATCTTGTAACAACCACACCGCTAGTTTTCAGAGAGTCCTGAATTTCAGCTGATGTTGTTTGTGGGTTTTTCTTTGCATCCCGAACAATTTTCCTGGCAGTTGTAGCTGAAATTTTTGTTGGTCTACCTGACCGTGGTTTGGTTTTTACAGAGACCCTGATTTTCCATTTGTTAATCACAGTTTGAATGCTTCTGACTGGCATTATCAATTCCTTTGATATTTTTTTGTATCCCTTTCCTGTGTTATACAGTTCAACTACCATTTCCCATAGATCCGTTGACAATTCTTTTGCTTTCCCCATGACTCACAATCCAGAAACGTCAGTGGCTGGATGAAAGATGCAAGAGTCTGTCTGGATCCCAGAAATTCACTCAGCTTTTATGCACACACACTGATTACAAGCAAACAGGTCACAGATAAGGATGTTACCTCTAGTAGCCATTCAAACCCTTTTGTGTCAAATTCTGTGCATGTTATCAGGTCAAAATCACCAGGGTATGTGAACTTTTGATCGGGGTCATTTATATGTTTTTGGTTGTCTTTAAGATTTAAAAAGAGAAAACACAGTAGTTTGGGTGAAGCCACAATAAATGGCTTCACCTAACCAATGACCATGAGTGGAGAAAAAGTTTTTTTGTTATCATTCATATTCCTGAAACAAGGCAAAGAAAGGAAAAATTCTGCCGGGGTATGTAAACTTTTGAGCACAACTGTATGTGGGATCAATTTAAACTATATGCACGTTTGCTTATGAGCCTCATGTGATTTTTATCTATTTGATACTGCATTTTTCTCTTCCTTTGAAGGCACTTTATACATTCTATGTATTGGAAATTTGATTTATTTGATGGGCTTTCTGGTAGAAGCTGGTGAACACACAAGATTCAGTTCGTTGGTTCAGAACAAACATGCATTTTATTACATTTCCATAAACCGTCCATCTTAACAAAAACTCCTCTGGGTTCAAAAGTTATAACGGAACCAAAACGGAGAATAAACAGTTCATGTATAGCCCGGGCTCACCCATTTAAATGTCAGCCATTCACTCAGCCTCTAGCAGAGACCTTGCGCACGTTGTATCCTAATGATACAGCTGTACTTCCTTATATCTGCTGTACCACGCCCCGGGGTGGGAATATGTGTGCAGCCAATCCCACCCAACTCTCTGACTGCTCGTAAACCCAGCCCTTGACACGCCCTATACATGTTTGGAACCTGCTTTTCCAGGCTTACATCACAGAGGCTACCAGCCTCGATGATGCATATCTCCCCTCGGTGACCTGTCCAGATGCCATCTTACATCCCCCCGCCTAAAGCCGTGGGCTTGGCACCTTCCGCCATCAAACAGTGGACCCTTGACAGTGCGTCCGCATTTCCATGTAGTTTTCCAGGCCTATGCTCTACATGGAAGCTAAAATCCTGACGTGCTAGGAACCACCTGGTCACTCGGGCATTGTACCCTTCTACCTCCGCATTCACCTCAGCGGGGCATGGTCTGAAACTAACCTGAACTACCTGCCTAATAGGTAGCATGTTAAAGTGTCCAACGCCCACTTGATGACCAAACACTCCTTCTCCACCATAGACTAGTTTTGCTCACAGTGAGACAGTTTCCGACTCAGGTACTGTTACGGGTCCGGGTGGTGGAACCTCTGTGCCGAGGTGCAAGGAAGGACCCAGAGGGGCATGACTAAGTATCCACCAGAACCGACCCTGGTCGTACGGCAGCAAACGACACCGTGACCAGGGAGGATCCGGGCTGAAGGACCAGGTGCTACTCTGGGGACGACCTTGTAAGAGAGCACGTGGCTCCCACGGGTCAGATGGCTGGGACTGACCGGTATGGCGGATGGACGCGGCAAGCAGGCGGAAGTCTCTGGTATCAGACAGGTGGTCACAGTTCGAGAAAGCAGGGCAAGTAGCAGTCTTTAGGTTTACCAGGAAGGTGGTCACAGCAAGTGACGACAGGGTCTCCAGGCAGGCTGGCAGGAAACAGGCAGGTGCTCCCAGGTGAGCGGGCAGACAGACGAGGCAGGTAACAGGCGGGTGCTCCCATGTGAGCGGCCAGACAGACGAGGCAGGTAACTGGCAGGTAACTGGTGGACGCTCCCAGGTGAGCGGTCTGACAGACAAGGCAGGCGGATGCTCCCAGGTGAGCGGACAGATAGCCAAGGCAGGTAACAGGCAGGTAACAGGTGAGCGCTCCAGGTGAGCAGGCTGGCAGGTAACGGGCAGATAACAGGCTGGCAGGCAGGACGAGAAGTCAGGCTAGCAGCGGGACCTGAGGGCTGAAGCACAGATCAGACACAGTGCAAACAACTTTGCTTGGGCACCTCCATTTTGGAGGAGGTGCCTATATATGGGAGGTCCTCCGGCAATTGGCCGGGGACTCCTTAGGATGGCGCGCGCGGTCCCTTTAAGAGAGGGGGAGCACGCGCGCGCGCGCCCTAAGCACACAGCCGGGGAAGGAGCGCGTGCCGGAAGCAGCGGGGAGAGAAGCGCTAGAGGACGCCGCGCCAGGAGCGGGGAGGTGAGAGGGACGGCGTCTCTGCCTAGCAAGGGGCAGAGACGCCGATGCTACAGGTACATTATCGGGTGTTCTTTGCCATTCACTTCCTGAGACAAAACTTCACCTAATCCGACATCTGATACGCCCATCTGGACCACAAACTCCTTGGAGAAGTCCACCAACACTGGCTGTTTACTGGCTTCAGTTCCGGGAACGCTGTCTTAGCTACTGGAGGCCACTTGGCCATAGCTGACTTTATACCCTTAAGGAGGTCTATCAGAGGTGCCACTATCATGGCAAAGTTAGGGATCAACTGACAGTAGTAACCCATGATGCCCAGAAATGCTGTGAATTGCTTTTTTGAGAGCAGTTGTGGCCAGTTCTGGATTGCGTCAACCTTATTCACTAGGGGTTTGATCTCACCCCTGCCCTCGACAAAGCCCAAGAATTTGGCTTCTTCTATCCCCATGGCACATTTCTTCGGGGTGATGGAAAACCGTTCCTTCCTTAAAGCATCAAATATCACCTGGACTTTGCCTATATGGCTTCCCCAATCCTGGCTGAAGATCACAATGTTATCCAGGTAGGCTGCTGCTTACTTCTTGTGGGGAGCTAGGATTCGGGTCCATGGCTCTCTGGAAGGTAGCTGGAGCTTCTTGCAACCCAAATGGCATGCTGACATACTGGAAACAACCATATGGCATTGAAAAGGCCATCTTCTCCTTGGCATCCTTGGAGAGGGGAATCTACCAATACCCTTTCATGAGGTGCAGAGTGGTAATGTTTCAGGCTGGCCCTTGAATTTCAATGAGCTCGTCGACACAGGGCATTGGATATGTATCAAATTTAGAGACTTCATTCAGCTTTCGGTAGTCATTGCAATTCTCCATCTGGTTTTGGCACTAAGACCATGGGACTGGACCAGCTTCTCTTGGACTCTTCAATGACACCTAGGTTCAACATTCATTTCACCTCCTTCAAGATTACCTCTCGATCAGCTCCGTGAGGACTTCCTGTTCAGTGATCTGATTACAACCTGGCAACTCTGAAAACAGGTCTCTATTCCAATGAAGCAATTCTGACACTGCTGCTTCTGGGCAGGTGTCAGTGTCTCTGCGACCTTGACATCTTTCACGTCATCTTTGCATATGTCCATCTTCGCATAACTCCAGAAAACTTGGAGCTTCCATGGGGTCTCTATCTCGCCATGGCTTGATCGGATTGATGTAGTATATCTGGCAGAGCTTCCTTTGGTGGGCTTTATAATTTACCTCACCAGTCTTTTCGACCACTTTGAAGGGGTCCTGCCATTTGGCCAGAAACTAGTACTAAACTAGAAACTAGTACCAGTACTAGCACCTGGTCTCCAGGGCTGAACTGTCTCACCCTTACCGAACAACGACCAGATGTTCACCAGTGACTGCGCCTCTTGCGCCTGGAGGAGGTGTCCTCTCACGATGGGCATTACTTCAGCAATTCTTGCTTCCATTTGAGTGACATACTAAATCTCTCCTTTAGGGTGTAGCCTCTGCTTCCCAGGTCTCCTTTGCTATATCCAGGAGTCAAAGGGGGTGTCGGCCATGCAAAAGCTCAAACTGTGAAAACCGTTGGAGTCCTGTGAGACTTTTCTGATGGAGATTAACAGGTAAGGCAGTTACAATCCCAGTCTCGGTTGTCCTTCTCTACGACCATCTTAAGCATGGCCTTTAAGGTTTTATTAAACTTTTTGACCAGCCCGTCCGTCTGTGGATGGTACACCTAGGTCCTGAGTTGTGTAATTTGCAGGATTCTACACAACTCTCTCATCACCTTCAACATAAATGGAGTCCCTTGGTCCGTTAGGATCTCCTTAGGCAACCCCATTCTGAAAAAGATATGGACTGACTCCCGAGCTATACACTTAGCGGAGGAGTTTCATAGTGGAATGGCCTCCGGACCACCAGGATATACTGATGCCCTCTGGCGGGTTTGACCAGGGGTCCCACTAGATCCATTGCTATGCGATTAAACAGGACCTTGATGATGGGTAACGGCACTAAGGGAATACGGAAGTGAGTCACCGGGGAGGTCAGCTGGCAGGTGGGACAAGACCTACAATAGTTCCTGATTTCTCGGTGACAACCGAGGCAGTAAAACCTCTGGAGGATACATTCCTGAGTCAATTCCTGTTGCCAATTTTATCTGGCCCATTTTTGGGGTTTTGTGTGAAATTATGTCCAATTTGACTTTTTTCTCCATTTTTTTTTGTCTTGTTCGAATAGACGCAAAGGAAATCAACATGTGTAGAACAAAACGTGTAATTGCAATAATTTTCTGGAAGAAATACTTCATTTTCTGAAACAATTTGAAGGATGCCAACACTTTCAGCCATGACTGTATATTGTAGCAATGCCAGCTAGGCTAGGGTTAAATCCTAGCTCTGCAGGCATTGATTAGTACACCTGGCTAGCCCTGCATATATACAGGCTAGGTGTTTATCTAAGTTAATCTGCTGGGAGAAGCTGAGCAGACTGGAGGTGTCTTGAAGTTAAGGAAAGAAACAAGTCAGAATCTCTTTGAGAAGAGACTGCACAGCCGTGTGCACCAAACTGCAAGTATCAGTGATTAATGATGGATGATAGCAGTTTTGTTTGACCGAACTGAGGCTAGCTCAGTGGTGTCTGAAGTTGTCAGGGTCTATACTGTTTAGTTAGCCCCTGGACAAGGCTAGGGATTTATGTTTGATTTTGTTGTTTTGGTTCTGTGCAACTCGTGGAAAGCAATAGAAAAAGCACGTGTTTGGACCAAAACTATATTGCCTATGTGAACGCTACTTAAGGCCTAAAGCCTACAAGAGGGAGTGAAACCCTACAATTGGTGAATGTAATGCAGGTGTTAAGTCCCAGAGAGCACAGGCAATTGCAGTGTAAAAATTGAATGTCCTGGGTAAAGGCAGCTATAGCATTGCGAACACAGTCTGAAAGCATGGAGGAGCTTGTTAAGCAATTAGTCCAGCAGCAGCAGACCCAACAGGAGACTGACAAACTCCTGATCCAATTTCAGCAGCAGCAACAGTTTCAACAGCAGAAGCAGGAGTTGCGGAAGCCGTTTTTGGACATCTGCGGTTTTATTTCTTTGCATGTGTGGATTGGATGGGTTGTTCTCGACATCTGGTGAATTTCTTGTCAAAATCAACTTTAGAACTATATTTTTTTAGAACATTGGTGATGCGTTCAATACTTATTTCACCCGCTGTGTATATATATATATATATATATATATATATATATATATATATAATATATATATAATACAGTGGTGTGAAAAAGTGTTTGCCCCCTTCCTGATTTCTTATTCTTTTGCATGTTTGTCACACTTAAATGTTTCAGATCACAAAACAAATTTAAATATTAGACAAAGATAACCCAAGTAAACACAAAATGCAGTTTTTAACTGAAGGTCTTTATTATTAAGTGGAAAAAAATCCAAATCTACAGGGCCAGGTGAGAAAAAAGTGATTGCCCCCTAAACCTAATAATTGGTTGGGCCACCCTTAGCTGCAACAACTGCAATCAAGCGTTTGAGATAACTGGCAATGAGTCTTTTACAACGCTCTGGAGGAATTGTGGCCCACTCATCTTTACAGAATTTTTGTAATTCAGCCAACATTGGAGGGTTTCCGTGCATGAATCACCTTTTTAAGGTCATTCCACAGCATCTCAATCAGATTAAGGTCAGGACTTTGACTAGGCCACTCCAATGTCTTAATTTTGTTTTTCTTAAGCCATTCAGATGTGGACTTGTTGGTGTGTTTTGGATCACTGTCCAGCTGCATAACCCAAGTGTGCTTCATCTTGAGGTCACGAAAAGATGGCCGGACATTCTCCTTCAGAAGTTTTTGGTTGACAGCAGAATTCATAGTTCCATTTACCACAGAAACTCTTCCAGGTCCTAAAGCAGAAAAACAGCCCCAGACTGTCACACTACCACCACCATATTTTACTGTTGGTATGTTGTGCTACTTCTACGCCAGATTAAATGGAAACCCTGCTAGGGTTAGTGTTATCTGCAGCTCTCCACATTAGCTCTTATATGTGTTGTGCATCATCACAACACGACAAGGTGAGCGTCCTTTTTATTATTCAACCATTGTTTCATTGGGCAACAGCACCATTTGCGCCCCTATTCTACTTTGTTTTATAGATTAAATGGGACATACACCTTCCAAAAAGTTCAACTTTTGTCTTGTCAGTCTACAGAGTATTCTCCCAAAAGTCTTGATAATAATCAAGATGTTTTCTGGCAAAACTGAGACGACCTTTTATGTTCTTTTTGCTCAGCAGTGGTTTTGATCTTGGAACTCTGCCATGCTATTTCTGCCCAGCCTCTTCTTGTGGTGGATTCATGAACACTGACCTTAAGTGAGGCCTGCAGTTCTTTGGATGTTGTTAAGGGGTCTTTTGTGACTTCTTGTATGAGTCATCGCTGCATTCTTGGGGTGATTTATATATACATATACAGTACAGACCAAAAGTTTGGACACATCTTCTCATTTAAAGATTTTTCTATATTTTCATGACTATGAAAATTGTACATTCACACTGAAGGCATCAAAACTATGAATTAACACATGTGGAATTATATACTTAACAAAAAAGTGTGAAACAACTGAAAATATGTCTTATATTCTAGGTTCTTCAAAGTAGCCACCTTTTGCTTTGATGACTGCTTTGCACACTCTTGGCATTCTCTTGATGAGCTTCAAGAGGTAGTCACCGGAAATGGTCTTCCAACAATCTTGAGGGAGTTCCCAGAGATGCTTAGCACTTGTTGGCCCTTTTGCCTTCACTCTGCGGTCCAGCTCACCCCAAACCATCTCGATTGGGTTCAGGTCTGGTGACTGTGGAGGCCAGGTCATCTGGTGTAGCACCCCATCACTCTCCTTCTTGGTCAAATAGCCCTTACACAGCCTGGAGGTGTGTTTGGGGTCATTGTCCTGTTGAAAAATAAATGATGGTCCAACTAAACGCAAACCGAATGGAATAGCATGCCGCTGCAAGATGCTGTGAAAAATCTTTAAATGAGAAGGTGTGTCCAAACTTTTGGTCTGCACTGTATATTGTAGGGATTGTACTCACTCAGTTGTGATGTGAGGCAAACAGGAGACACGTTCCTCTAAATGTCCAGAGAGGTTTATTTGGTTCATAAACCAGTCAGAAAGTAAAAGGCAAACAAGCAGCCTTTAGAGCAGGAAAAAACAAAGAAAACCGTCCTTTTAGCAAAGACTCTGGTAAACTGGACCTGTGGTCATACAGGTTGGTATGTATCCAGCACACAGCTCAGTCTGGAAACAACACACAGGAGGCCTTCTCCCTCCAAACACAGACTGTGTGACAAACAGCCTCCATTATATAGGCTGTTAACCACACCCAGAGGTGAGGTATGTTGGTAGCTAGACCCGCCCAACTCTTCACAGCTACCCGTAACCCGGTCCCAGGTGCACCAATTAGTCTCTTAGTACGTTCGTGCACTAGAGAAAATACACCGGGTTACATCAGAGACCAGCCATCTCTGTGATACATACCTCCCATCGACTACACAACCATTAGCCACCTTACATACCTCCCCCTTTGCCTAAAGCCGTGGGGCTTGGCCCTTCTACTACCAGACAGGAGATTCTCAAGAGGGCATTGGCATTACCATGTAGCTTTCCTGCTCTATGGTCTACATGGAAGTTGAAGTCCCGTAGGGCTAAAAACCAGCGGGTGACCCTGGCATTTTTTCCTTTTGTTTCCCTAATCCATCTGAGTGGGGCATGGTCGGATACTAATCTAAATTTTCGACCTAACAGATAATACCGTAAGGTGTCCACCGCCCACTTTATGACCAAGCACTCCTTCTCTATGACCGAATAATTTTTCTTACAGGAGGACAGCTTTCTACTCAGGTAGGGGACAGGGTGCTCCTCCCCGTGTATCTCCTGGGAAAGGACTACTCCTAAACCAACATCTGAGGCATCTGTCTGGAGTATAAACTCATTCTTGAAGTCGGGGGCAACCACAGCACCACCTTCATTTCTTGAAAGGCCGACTCCGCCTCTGGAGTCCACTTGGCCATAGCTGATTTCGTCCCCTTAACGAGGTCAGTCAGGGGTGCGACCATCATGGCGAAGTTTGGAATGAACCTCCTGTAGTATCCCACAATCCTCAGGAAGGCTCTAACCAGCTTTTTTGACAGCGGTCTCGGCCAGGTTTGGATTGCCTCCACTTTACTGATTTGGGGTTTGATCTCGCCTCTCCCCACTCCATAACCCAAGTATTTGGCTTCTTCTTTCCCCTTGGCACATTTCTTCAGGTTTATTGAAAACCCCGCTTTCCTTAGAGCATCAAACACCGCCTGGACCTTTTCCAGATGCCTCTCCCAGTCCGGGCTGAAAATAACAATATCATCCAGGTACACGGCAGCGTATGGGTGCAAGGATACGATCCATAGCTCTCTGGAAGGTTGCAGGGGCCCCCTGCAGTCCAAACGGCTTCCGGACATACTGGAAGCATCCAGCGTAGAAAATGCAGTCCTCTCTTTGGCTCCCTGTGTATGGTGATCTGCCAATATCCCTTTGTTAAATCCAAGGTGGTTATGTACCTTGCTGGCCGAAGTCTCTCGATCAAGTCATCGACACGCGGCATCGGATACGCGTCGAATTTGGAGACTTCATTCAATTTCCGATAGTCATTGCAGAATCTCCACTCGCCATTGCATTTTGGGACCAGTACAATCGGGCTCGACCAACCGCTCTTGGACTCTTCAATAACACCGAGTTTCTGCATACGAGCCACCTCTTTAGAGATCAACTCTCGTTGGGCCTCAGGTATCCGATAGGGCTTCAAATTCACCCGCATATGTGGCTCCATCAGAACCTCGTGTTCTATGATGCTTGAGCAGCCTGGCAATTCTGAAAACAGGTCCCTGTTCTTCTGCAGCAACTCGCGACACTGCTATTTTTGCTCCTTCGTTAGCGTCTCCGCTATTGCAACCCCTCCAACTTCACCTTCTGGTATGACCAGCAAGCACAGAGCTTCCACTGCATCTGTCTTGCCATGGCTTGATGAGGTTGACGTGATATATCTGGTATGGCTTATGTCGTCCCGGTTGGTGAACCTTATAATTCACTTCGCCAACCTTTTCCACCACCTCATACGGTCCTTGCCACTTGGCTAAGAACTTGATTTCCACGGTAGGTATCAGAACGAGGACTCTGTCAGCAGGATTGAATTGCCGCAGTCTGGCTGAGCGGTTGTAGACCCTGGCCTGTGCCTCTTTTGCCTGGAGAAGATGTTCTTTGACGATGAGCATCACCTTCGCAATCCTCTCCTGCATCAGAGTGACATGCTCGATGACGCTCCTGTGGGGTGTGACTTCAGTTTCCCAGGTTTCCTTTGCTACATCCAGGAGACCTCGCGGATGTCGGCCATACAGGAGTTCAAATGGCGAGAACCCTGTAGAGGCCTGTGGAACCTCTCGGATGGAGAACAACAGATACAGGAGGAGACAGTCCCAGTCTCTACCTTCCTTTTCTATGGCCTTCCTCAGCATACTCTTCAGCGTTTTATTAAATCTTTCCACCAAGCCATCTGTCTGAGGATGGTACACTGAAGTCCACAGTTGGGAGATTTTCAAGACTTTGCATAACTCCCTCATCACCTTACTCATAAAAGGTGTTCCCTGGTCGGTCAGAATCTCCCTTGGTAAAGCTATCCGGGAAAAACAGTGGACCAATTCGCGGGCGAGTTTCACCGGGGAATTGCTTCCAGATAGCGTGTGGCATAGTCCAGGATGACCAAGATATATTTATGCCCAAGAGCAGATTTAACCAGGGGACCAACCAAGTCCATGGCCATTCTCTCAAATGGCACTTCAATAATGGTCAATGGCACGAGGGGGCTTCAAAAGTGAGAGGTGGGGGCGGTTAACTGGCACTTGGAGCAGGACCTGCAATACTTTATTATTTTCCGGTGACACCCGGGCCAATAGAACCTCTGCATAATCCTTTCCTGTGTTTTTTTTCACCCCTAGATGTCCCCCCCAAGATAAACGAATGGGCCATGTCCAACATCTTCCGTCTATAATGACCCGGCACTATTAACTGTTCCACCAGCTCTTCCCTCACTTTCGTGACCTGGTACAACAATTCACCACTTATCATAAAAGAGGGAAACCTGGTGTCAGCCCCGGGCTCCTGTGCCACCCCATTTATGACCGTGACATTATTGAAGGTGTAGCGTCGGCGTCTCTGCCTACTGCCGGGCAGAGACGCCAATCCCCTCACCGCCGCGGTCCCGGTCCGGCGTCCTCTGGCTCCCCTGCTGCATCTGCCCGGGGTGCGCACACCACTCGCAGTTCCCCGGGCACTGTACTGTGTCTCTATGGGACAGTATGCCGTGCGTTTCCGCACCCTCGCATCTGAACTTGTCTGGAACAATGAGGCTCTGGTGTCCACCTTTTGGGAGCGCCTTTCCTGTACGGATTAAGGATGAGCTAGCCGGTTGTGACATACCTCCCTCTCTGGACGACCTGGTGTCATTAGCTACACGGATCGACATCTGTTTTCAGGAGCGTTCTAAGGAGGCGACCCGTGAGAAAAGGCCAGTCTCGCAACCAGCATCCCCTCCGGTGTCTTCTCCAGAGTCTATGCAAATAGACCAAGTTAACATGGTCAAGTCTCGTCAGGAGATCCGCCACGCCGAGGGGACTTGCTTCTACTGTGGCAGTTTAGAGCATCAAATCTGCTCCTGTCCGGTGAGACCGGGAAACTCCAGTATCCAGGACCGCTCGGAGAGGTCATCCTAGGCAAGAGTTCTTCCTCTCCGCCCTTGACTCTGTCCATTTCAGTTACCGGTGATGAGACCCGCTTCTTCGAGACTGATCTGGATTCCGGAGCTGCTGGGAATCTCATTCAACAGGCCATTGTGGAGCGTTATCAGATTCCTACCATACGTCTGGCTGATCCTTTAGCGGTTTCCTCTGTGGATGGAAAGCTTCTCTCTGAGACCATCTTGTTTGCCACTGAACCTGTAACTCTTCAGGTGGGAATGCTACATTCGGAGAACATCTCCTTTTACGTGCTGTCCGGTCTCTCTTATCCCCTCTTGCTTGGCCTGCCTTGGTTACAGAGACATGAGCGCGTCCTGAATTGGAGCTCGGGTGAGGTGCTCCGTTGGGGTCAGGAATGTCATAAGTCCTGTCTGGTTCCGGTTCGTCCTGCTTGACCTCCGTCAACTCCAGCTAACCTACCTGGCCTGCCGGCACCCTAATGGTCAAATGCGGACGTCTTTGATAAAAAGGAGGCAGAGACACTACCACCTCATAGGCCGTATGATTGCCCCATCGACCTAATACCTGGTGCTTCACCTCCTCGTGGGCGAATCTACCCCTTGTCGCTGGCCGAGACCCGTGCTATGTCTGAATACATAGAAGAGAATCTTGCTAGGGGATTTATCCAGAAATCCACCTCTCCGGCTGGAGCAGGATTCTTCTTCGTCAAAAAGAAAGACGGCTCTCTTCTTCCATGTATCGACTATAGGGGCCTAAACCAGATTACACTAAAAAATAAGTACCCCTTGCCTCTCATCTCGGAGCTGTTTGACCGCCTAAAAGGCGCGAAGATCTTCACAAAGCTCGATCTTCGTGGGGCGTAATATCTGGTCCGGATTCGCCAGGGAGATGAGTGGAAGACGGCATTCAACACTCGGGATGGTCACTACGAGTACCGCGTGATGCCCTTCGGTCTCTGTAATGTTCCAGCCATCTTCCAGGAGTTAGTAAACAACATTTTCCAAGATCTCCTGTATTCCTGCGTGGTGGTGTACCTGGACAATATCTTGGTGTTCCCCCCTGATCTGCCCTCTCACCGGAGGGATATTCATCAGGTACTACTGCGGTTCCGGAAGAATCGCCTGTATGCTAAGTACGAGAAATGCCTCTTTGAGCAGACCTCACTACCATTTTTGGGGTATATCATCTCTGAGACCGGACTGCCGATCCCGAGAAGGTGTCTGCCATCTTAAAGTGGCCCTGACCTGAGAGATTGAAGGCTATTCAGCGGTTTCTGGGATTCGCTAACCATTACCGCCTCTTCATTCCTCATTTCTCCTCCCGGACTGCTTCCATCTCTGCTCTCACCCATAAAGGAGCAAATCCCATGGAATGGACTTCCGAGGCGGAAAATGCCTTTTGTCTCTCTTAAGCAAGCCTTCTCCACTCCAGTGCTACATCGTACTGATTTCAATAAACAGTTTTTCCTGGAGGTTGATGCCTCTTCCTCCGGGACCGGAGCAGTGCTCACCCAGAAATCCTCGTCCGGGCGAATGGTGACCTGCAGCTCCTTCTCCAAACTCTTTTCTTCGTCCGAGCACAATTACTCCATAGGAGATCAAGAACTGCTGGCCATCAAATTAGTGATGGAGGAGTGGCGCTACTTGCTTGAGGGGGCTCTGCACTCGGTGGTCATCTACACTGACCATAAAAAAACCTCGCTTACTTGCAGACCGCCCAAAGACTAAATCCGCGTCAGGCCAGATGGTCTTTGTTCTTTGCTCGTTTCAGCTTCACTCTCCATTACCACCCAGCAGACAAGAATATTAAAGCTGATGCTCTATCCCGCTCTTGTCTGTCTACCAACCAAGAGGAGGAGCCTCTACACATCATTGACCCCTCCAGAATAATGACTGTTGCTCCATTTGACCTGTCTGATCTACCTCCTGGTAAGACCTTTGTAGCGGCTCAGGATGGAAGAGGGTCTTACTCTGGGGTCATTCGGCCAAACTGGCTGGTCATGCCGGCCAGAAGAAGACGCTTCTGCTCATTGTCCGACATTATTGGTGGCCCACCCTGCCCAAGGATGTTGCGGATTTTGTCGCGGCTTGTTCCTCTTGTGCCCGTAACATGATACCTAGGCACCTTCCAGCTGGTCGTCTTTTTCCTCTTCCCGTCCCTTCTGCTCCTTGGCAACACATTGCTATGGACTTCATCACTGATCTTCCGGTATCTTCCGGTTCTACCGCCATTTGGGTGTTCGCTGACTGCTTCTCCAAGATGGCTCACTTCATGCCTCTGCCTGGTCTTCCGTCCGCACCTGTGCTGGCTAAGGACTTCATCCGTCACATCTTTTGTCTCCACGGCTTACCCCTCCACATTGTCTCGGACCGAGGAGTTCAGTTCACTTCTCGCTTCTGGAGAGCCACGTGCAAGCTGCTGGATGTCTCTTTGGACTTTTCCTCGGCCTATCATCCTCAGTCCAATGGTCAAGTGGAACGTATTAATCAGATACTTACCAGTTTTCTTTGGCACTTTGTCAATGCTCACCATAGCGATTGGGTAGAACTTATGCCTTGGGCCGAGTGAGTCCTCTGCTAAGTCTCCGTTTTTTGTGGTTTACGGTCGACACCCCTGAATTCCGTTTCCCGCCTCCTCTTTAGTGGACAATCCTGCCGCGGAGTCTCTAGTCAGTGAATTTTCGGTGATTTGGGAAGACACTAGATCTGCGCTTCTTCAGTCCTCCGAGCAGATGAAGAAGCATGCTGATAAGAGACGTCTGGACCCTCTTCTATTTCGTCCGGGAGACAAGGTCTGGCTTTCCTCCAAATATGTCCGTTTTAAGATACCATCATACAAGTTGGGCCCGTGGTTCATCGGTCCTTTCGAGATTCTGAACCAAATAAATCCAGTGGCGTACAAGCTGAAACTCCCTGCCTCCTTACGGATTCCCAATTCCTTTCATGTGTGTCTCCTCAAGCCTGTTGTCCTTAATCCTTTCTGATGATCCAGGTACCACTCCAGCTCCAGTCTCCGCTGAGGACGTCTTTGAAGTAGAGAACATTTTGGCCCTCAAGAGGGTAAGAGGAAAGACTTTCTGGAAGGGGTTTGGTCCTGAGGAGAGGTCTTGGGAGCTCAGGGCGAACATTCATGCTCCTCGTCTTCTAGAAAAATTTCTTGTGGGCCTAAAGAAGAGGAGATGTAAAGGGGGGGGGTCTTGTAGCATCGGCGTTTCTGCCTCCTTCCGGGCAGAGACGCCGATCCCCTCACCGCCGCGGTCCCGGTCCGGCGTCCTCCGGCTCCCCTGCTGCATCTGCCCGGGGTGCGCGCACCATGCGCAGTTCCCTGGGCACTGTACTGAGGGCATGCACGCGTGCGCTCCCTCCCTCTTAAAGGGGCCGTGTGCGCCGTCCTAAAGAGTCCCCTGGCAATGGCCGGAGGACTGCTCCTATATAAAGCACCTTCTCCAAAATGAAGGTGCCTGTGCAAGGTTGTTGTTTGTGTGCTAACACTTTCCTCAGCCCTCAGGTTCCAGTGCCCGCCTTCCTGTCTATCTGCCGTGCCCGCCAGACTGTCTATCAGCCGTGCCCGCCTGCCTGTCTACCTGCCGTGCCTGCCTGCTTGTCTACCCACATCACCTGCCTGTCTACCAGCCGTGCTCATATGCTGTGCCTGTCGGCCTCAGCCATCAGTCCCGTGGGAGTCGCCTGCTCTCACACAAGGTCGATCCCAGAGAGGCACCTGGTTCACCTTCCCGGTCCCTCCTTGGTTCACGGAGTCGACTAAGCCACCGTGTGGCCAGGGTCGGTCCGGGTAGGCACTTAGTTACGCCCTCTAGTCCCTCCTTGCATTACAGCACAGAGGTTCCAATACCCGGATCCGTAACAGTAGGCTTCCTTCAGCGTTAGGTCCCTATGTTGGGCAGACCCAAAATTCTCACTGGTCACCCCTAAGGCTGTGTTCCCACTATGCGTTTTTTAAGCATTTCCGCAGCAGCAATTCCGGCGCAGAAACGCTTAAAAAACGCTTGTTAGTAGGTCTGCTATGTTCCCCAATGATGATCCGCATGTGCTGTGCACATCATGCGGAAATTTCCGCTGTGGATTATCATTGCGGAAAAATCCGCAGCACTAGCAATTATTTTGCGTAATCGCGGCATTTTCGCCGCCATTGACTTGCATTGAATCGCTTAATATCCGCATGACTACATGTGCACATGCGGATATTAAGCGATTCAATGTGCGGATGGTACCCAGGTTTGGAGAAGAGGAGACTCTCATCAAGACCCGGGTACCATAGTACCAGTAAAAAAATAAATAAAAATTTAAAATAAAAAAACACATTATACCCACTTTCTGATGGCCCGCGTTCTTCTATCCGGTACATTTTGGCTCGGTGTCCCGGTGTCTCGTGATGCAGTATAAGGACCTTCCATGACGTCATTCAGTCATGTGACAGGTCACGCGACTGCTGGCGCCTGGCGGTCGCGTGACCTGTCACATGACTAAATGACGTCATAGAGGGTCCTTTTACACCACCGCGAAACACCGGGGAGACCGGACGCATCGGAGAAGGAGACTGGGGGCCATCGGAAGGTGAGTATAATGTTTTTTTTTTTATTTTTTACCATTTTTATTCTTTTTTTTAACTAACTTGGTCACACTATATAAAATCCATGCCGGTTGCATGGATTTATATAGTGTGACCAAGTTGTCAATCACTTTTCTAAGTGATGCTAAAATCGCTTGGAAAGCGCTTGATAACCTGCATGCGAAATTGCATGTGCAAAATGCATGACAAACGATTGTCCCTGGCTGAAAAAAACGCATGTAAAATCCGCATGCGTTTTTTCTGCCAGGGAGATGCAGAAACGCTCAGGAAAAATCTGGAGCATTTCTGCATCGTGGGCACATAGCTTAACTCAGGAATGTCAGACTCAGGGGACACTACCTCCTCATCCCTCCAAAGGACACAAAAGGGAAACCCATCTGACTCTGGGTGTGGTGATACCTCTTCAGGATTACCTGGTTTCTTCACCGCGCCAGCGAACCCTTCCCCCACAGATCCCAAAATAAACAAAAGTCCCGGGCTATAATGATAGGGTGCAACAAGTCCTGAACTCGTGGGACTCAGTACCGTGGTCCATTCTGGCCAGAAGATAGTCCTTAGCATCGCCATGAATGCACCGTACGCCGACTTTTTCCCCCGGGATCAGTTGGAGTCGAAGAGTGGCCCTCACAAGGGTCACCAGACTCCCGGAGTCCAGCAATGCCGTTACTTGCCGCCTGTTCACTTTCACGGGACATGCTTGTGGCCCCTTGCTGGGTGGACAGTTCACACTGTAGGCTGGATACGCGTAATACGAACAGCGGCAACCTATGCTGCAGTCCATCTGCTCGGGGGTCAGGGAACAACGGGCGGCTATGTGGCCTGGGCCGTGGCACCTCCAGCAAATGACATCACCCGAAGGGTGGACCTTTGGACCTTGGACGCTCCACCCCCTTTTGGGCCTCCACCCCCTGTTGGGATCCCAGTATGGAGTGGGCTGCCTTCCCTAGGACCCCTCAACCCCCTGGTATCTCTCGACCAGTCCAATTCGTTTATCAGCATCCTGGGGATAACCCTGGGCAACCCAAGTCTGTATTGATCTCTGCAGGGAGTGAGCAAATCTGTCCATTACCACTTGCTTCACGATCTGCGCAGGTGTAGCGGACACCGGCTGCAGCCACTTCTGGACCAGGTGCAATAGGTCAAACATTTGGGAGCGGGGGGTTTTATCTCGGTAATACACCCAGCGGTGTACCCGCTGTGCCCTGACAGTCATTGTCACCACCAAGCGCACCAGAATCTCAGTCTTTAGTCTGCCATACTCCTTAGAGTCCTGCAAAGCTAGGTCATAATACACTTTCTGGGGCTCCCCTGTCAGGTATGGTGCCAACACTTCCGCCCACTGCTCTGGCGGAAGTCTCTCTCTCAGCGACCCTTTCAAACACCGTCAGAGGCCTCTATATCATCCCCCGAGGTCATTTTCTACAGGGCTACCCTTACTGCCTTCTGGATGGAAAAGTCGCCCACTGACCTTGTCGGAGCTGTCACTGTGCCACGGACCGCCTCTGCAAGCAACTCGATCTGCTCCTGCTGTTGACGATGCTGATCCTGTTGCTGCTGTTTCTGGAGCTGAATCTGCTGCGTCAGCAGCTTAGTGGTCTCTTGTTGCACCATTTGTTGTTGCTGTAGCATATGCTGGTGTTGCGCTTGCTGTGTCTGCTGCGCCTGTAACAGATGTTTCAGCAGGTCCTCCATTTTGTCACTTGCTGACTTATAGCAGACTTCAGCCAGGACATGCAATCCTTCTTAAAGCCGTCACACGTGTCTGCTGGGAACGCTGCCTGCATTCTCCACCAATTGTAGGGATTGTACTCACTCTTTTGCGATGTGAGGCAAATAGGAGGCATGTTCCTTTAAATGTCCAGAGATGTTTATTTGCTTTATAAATCGGTCAGAAAGTAAAAGACAAACAAACAGCCTTTAGGGCAAGCAAAAACCTAAAGAAAACCGTCCGTTTAGCAAAGATTCTGGTAAACCGGACCTGTGATCACACAGGTTGGTACATATCCAGCACACAGCTCAGTCTGGAGACAACACACAGGAGGCCTTCTCCTTCGAAACAGACCATGTGACAAACAGCCTCCATTATATAGGCTGTTAACCACACCCCGAGGTGAGGTATGTGGGTAGCTAGACCCGCCCAACTCTTCACAGCTACCCGTAACCCAGTCCCAGATGCACCAATTAGTCTTCTTAGTGCGCGCATGCACTAGAGAAAATACCCCGGGTTACATCAGAGACCAGCCATCTCTGTGATACATACCACCCATTGGCTACGCGACCATTAGCCACCTTACAATATATATATTTATATATATATATATATATATATATATATATATATATATATATACATACAGGTGCTTCTCACAAAATTCTAATATCATCAAAAAGTTAATTAATTTCAGACTGGGGTGTCTGGGGCCCACAGGGAGAACTGACTCTAGGGGCCCACCTACAGCCATATGCAAATATCTGTTATTCGCTATCCCTGTTATAGTGGAGCATTGACTGGCGGCTCCTGCACATCTACTGTGCGACACTAACTGGGATGTACAATTACGGTAGTTTGCATTAAAGGGCTTCTTTGGTTAAAACAAGTTATCACCGATCCATGGGCTCTACAGGATCGGTGATCACTTATTGATCGCTTGGGTCCGAACATTGGAAAACGCACCTATCAGAAGAATGGGGAAGTTTTATCCCTGACAGGACACTTATCCCCATTTTAAAATGCAGCGGCAGGTGGGACGTCTGACCGCAGCTCCATTCATTCTCTTGGGGGCTTCCAAAAAAGAGCAGCGCTCACAGCCACTTTAGGAATGAATGGATCAGTGGTCGCATCTCACATGAGCCCCAGTCTAATGGGGAGAAAAACTCCACATTCTGCCAATTGTGTCCCAGCAGTCAGACCCCCACCAATCAATATTATCACTGATCCTGTGGAGAGGTGATTACTTGTTTTCACCGGAGAACCCCTGTAAGTGCATCTCTGCTGCTCTGGTTCAAGTATGTAATCTCTAAGGCCACGGCCCCACTATCAGTATTTGGTCAGTATCCGGTCAGTATTTTTTTTTCAGGAGTGGGAGCCAAAACTAGATGAGGAACAATCAGACAAAAGGTAGAATAGAAACAAGTCACCAATTCTGTATTTATCACCCACTACTTGTTTTGGCAGCGACTCCTGAGAAAAAATACTAACCAAATACTGATGGTGGGGCTGTGGCCTAATGGAAAAAAATCTTTTCCTAGTTAATATCAGCAAGAACAAAATGACCGCCATACACAACACAGTTCACTATATCAACACCAATAATACCACATACAAAAGGGACAAATATCGCCATACCATGACTAGATCACATATTACCATCACATAGTGACTGAATAATACCACATACAAGGAACAAATACTGCCACACCATGACCAGACCACATATTACCACCCCAAAGTGACCAAATACTACAATACTGATCATGAATACAAACCACAATACTAACAACACTGTTATTGCCACCAGCGACATTATACACAGGAGCTCTGTATATAGTGTTAGTGTACAGGTAACACAGTGATCACCAGTGACATTATACACAGGAGCTCTGTATATAGTGTCATTGTACAGGTAATACATTGATCACCAGTGATATTATACACAGGAGCTCTGTATATAGTGTTCGTGTACAGGTAATAAATACAGTGATCACCAGTGATATTATACACAGGAGCTCTGTATATAGTGTCAGTGTACAGGTAACACAGTGATCACCAGTGACATTATAAACAGCAGCTCTGTATATAGTGTACAGGTAATACAGTGGACACCAGTGACATTATACACAGAAGCTCTGTATATAGTGTATACGTAATACAGTGATCACCAGTGACATACACAGGAGCTCTGTATATACTATACACACAAGTGATCAGAATTGTTGGTACCCCTCGTTTAATGAAAGAAAAACCCACAATGGTCACAGAAATAACTTGAATCTGACAAAAGTAATAATAAATTTAAAAATCTATGAAAATGAAGAAATGAAAGTCAGACATTGCTTTTCTGCTTCCACAGAATTTAAAAAAAAAATTAAACTCATGAAATAGGCCTGGAAAGAAATTATGGTACCCCTGAAAATAATGTGACAAAAGGGACATGTTAAATCAAGTTGTGCCCACTAATTAGCATCACAGGTGTCTACAATCTTGTAATCAGTCAGTGGGCCTGTATATAGGGCTACAGATACTCACTGTGCTGTTTGGTAACATGGTGTGTACCACACTCAACATGGACCAGAGGAAGCAAAGTAAAGAGTTGTCTCGGGAGATTAGAAAGAAAGTTATAGAAAAGCATGTTAAAGGTAAAGGTTATAAGACCATCTCCAAGCAGCTTTATGTTCCTTTGACTACAGTGTCACATATTATTCAGAAATTTAAGATCTATGGGACTGTAGCCAACCTCCCTGGACGTGGAAAATTGATGACAAATCAAAGAGACAGATAATATGAATGGTATCAAAAGAGCCCAGGATAACTTCTAATGAGATTAAAGGTGAACTTCAAGCTCAAGGAACATCAGTGTCAGATCGCACCATCTGTCATTGTTTGATCCAAAGTGGACTTCATGGGAGACGACCAAGGAGAATACCATTGTTGAAAAAAAAAATAATAAAAAAGCCAGACTGGAATTTGCCAAACTACATGTTGACAAGCCACAAAGCTTCTGGGAGAATGTCCTATGGACAGATGAGACAAAAATTGAAGTTTTTCGCAAGGCACATCAGCTCTATGTTCACAGACAGAAAAATGAAGCATATCAAGAAAAGAACACTGTCCCTACTGTGAAACAGGGGGGAGGCTGTTATGTTCTGGGGCTGCTTTGCTGCATCTGGCACAAGGTGTCTTGAATCTCTGCAGGGTACAATGAAATCTCAAGACTATCAAGGGATTCTAGTGAGAAATGTGCTGCCCAGTGTCAGAAAGCTTGGTATCAGTCACAGGTCATGGGTCTTGCAACAGGATAATGACCCAAGAATGGCTAAGAGGAAAACATTGGACTATTCTGAAGTGGCCTTCTATGAGCCCTGACCTAAATCCTATTGAGCATCTTTGGAAAGAGCTGAAACGTAGAAAAGGCAACCTTCAAACACGAGACAACTGTAGCAGTTTGCTCATGAGGAGTGGGCCAAAATACCTGTGGAGAGGTGCAGAAGTCTCATTGACAGTTACAGGAATCCTTTGATTACAGTGATTGCCTCAAAAAGTTGTTCAACAAAATATTAAGCTAAGAAGAACCATCATTTCTGTCCAGGCCGATTTCATGAGGTTAATTTTTTTTTAAATTCTGTGGAAGCAGAAAAGCAATGTCTGACTTTCATTTGTTCATTTTCAAAAGTTTGTAATTTACAGATTCAAGTTATTTTTGTGACCATTGTGGGTTTTTCTTTCATGAAACGAGGGGTACCAACAATTTTGACCACGTGTGTAGTGTAAGTGTACATGTAATACACTGACTCACCAGTGACGTCTCTAGGTGAAGTCCTTCATCTTCGCTTTTCTTCTTCATCAGGCACAGACGGCCATCACTTCTTCCAGCCAGGAATCGACTATGCAGAAAATAACACACAGTTATCAATAACTGATCTCTTCTAGAGAATATTCCCACTCCCCCCCGACTTCTACACTACACCAGTTGAAGAAAAAAAGCAACATAGTGCCATCCAGCACAGTAACAGGACTCCTCTTTTGTCCCATCCCATGGAAAACAGTTTCCTAAAAAGTAAATTATATTACTGAAGTAATAATGTAATAATAATAATTGGAATCTAAAGTAATAATGTTCCCCACTGGCCACCATAAACTAATAAAGTATGTTCCTCAATCTGGCCCCCAAACAGTAATTAAGTCCCTTGTCCAGCCAGGCACCCCCATATGTCCCTTCTGGCCCCCATATGTCCAGGGTGGCCTCTTCATATATTTATCCTAGCCCACATGTATCGAGCCTGCCCTCCCCCCTCCATATATCCATCCTAGTCCCCATGTGGCCAGACTGCCCCCCCCCCACATATCCATCCTTGCCTCCATGTTTCCAGCCTGCCCCTCCATATATCCATCCTGGACTCCATGTATCCATCCTGACACCCCCCTGCATATATCCCTTCTGTCCCCCATTTGTCCAGTTTGACCCCTCCATATATTTATCCTAGCACACGTGTATCGAGCCTGCCCCCTCGCATATACCCATCCTAGCCTCCCATGTTGCCAGCCTGCCCCCCCCCACATATCCATCCTTGCCTCCATGTTTCCAGCCTGCCTCCCCATATATCCATCCTGGACTCCATGTGTCCAGCCTACCCTCTATATATCCATCCTGCCCCCCCCCTGCATATATCCATCCTGACACCTCCCCATATATCCATCCTGCCCCCCCATATATCCATCCTGGACTCCATGTGTCCAGCCTGCACCACCCATATATCCATGTGTCCAGCCTGCTCCCCCTACATATCCATCCTGGCCTCCATGTGTCCAGCCTGCCTCCTCATATATCCATCCTGACACCCCCCATATATCCAGCGTGCCCCTCCATATATTTATGTTAGCCCACGTGTATCAAGCCTGCCTATCCACATATCCATCCTAGCCCCCCATGTGTCCAGCCTGTCCCCCCCATATATCCATCCTGGCCTCCATGTGTTCAGCCTGCCCCCCCATAGATCCATCCTGGCCTCCATGTGTTCAGCCTGCCCCCCCCCATAGATCCATCCTGGCCTCCCATGTGTCCAGCATGCCCCCCCATATATCCATCCTGACCTCCATATGTCCAGCCTGCCCCCCATATATCATCCTGGCCTCCATGAGTCCAGCCTGCCCCCCCATATATCCATCCTGCCCACCCCCCCTTTGCCTGGGTCCAGCCAGGGTCCCCCCTTGTGTGTCCAACCAGGGTCCCCCCTTGTGTGTCCAGCCAGGGTCCCCCCTTGTGTGTCCAGCCAGGGTTCCCCCTTGTGTGTCCAGCCAGGGTTCCCCCCTTGTGTGTCCAGCCAGGGTTCCCCCCTTGTGTGTCTAGGCAGGGTTCCCCCTTGTGTGTCCATACGGGGTTCCCCCCTTGTGTGTCCATACGGGGTTCCCCTTTGTGTGTCCAGCCGGGGTTCCCCCCTTGTGTGTCCAGCTGGGTTTCCCCCCTTGTGTGTCCATCCAGCTGGGCTTCCCCCCTTGTGTGTCCGTCCAGCTGGGCTTCCCCCCTTGTGTGTCCGTCCAGCTGGGCTTCCCCCCTTGTGTGTCCGTCCAGCTGGGCTTCGCCCCTTGTGTGTCTGTCCAGCTGGGCTTTCCCCCCTTGTGTGTCTGTCCAGCTGGGCTTCCCCCCCTTGTGTGTCTGTCCAGCTGGGCTTCCCCCCTTGTGTGTCTGTCCAGCTGGGCTTCCGCCCTTGTGTGTCTGTCCAGCTGGGCTTCCGCCCTTGTGTGTCTGTCCAGCTGGGCTTCCCTCCTTGTGTGTCTGTCCAGCTGGGCTTCCCCCCTTGTGTGTCTGTCCAGCTGGGCTTCCCCCCTTGTGTGTCTGTCCAGCTGGGCTTCCCCCCGTTGTGTGTCTGTCCAGCTGGGCTTCCCCCCTTGTGTGTCTGTCCAGCTGGGCTTCCCCCCTTGTGTGTCTGTCCAGCTGGGCTTCCCCCCTTGTGTGTCTGTCCAGCTGGGCTTCCCCCCTTGTGTGTCTGTCCAGCTGGGCTTCCCACCTTGTGTGTCTGTCCAGCTGGGCTTCCCCACCTTGTGTGTCTGTCCAGCTGAGCTTCCCCACCTTGTGTATCTGTCCAGCTGGGCTTCCCACCTTGTTTGTCTGTCCACTGTCCAGCTGGGATTCCCCCCTTGTGTGTCCAGCCAGGGGCCCAGACCATTACATACACACACACACACATACACCTCTTACCTTCCTGCGATCCCGTGCGCCGTCCTCCTTCTCCTGAGTTGCGCGCCTCCTTCACAGCAGGCGCATGACGATGACGTCATAAGCCGGCCAGCGAAGGGAGACGCGCAGCTTCAGCTACTTCACAGGGACGTGCGCCGCGGTGGTTCAGGTAATGAACGCCCGTGCCCCTTAAAACCGCAGGATTTTTTTTTTGCTCTCTTCTCCCCCTCTCCTCTGCAGCAGGGGGCGGGGCCCACCGGGAAAATTCCCGGTATCCCGCCAGCCCAGTCCGACCCTGTATAGAGTCATTACAGACAGAATGATCTATTTCAAGTGTTTTATTTCTGTTAATGTTGATGATTATGGCTCACAGCCAATGAAAACACAAAAGTCATTATGTCAGCGGGATGGTCAGGTTGGAAAAACAGAAGCTGTAGAGACTGGTCGGTAACTGAAGAAGTTGAGTAGATGACCACAAGGAAGCCGGAGTCTTAGCATAGGGAGACTGATGAGGCAGAGTCAAAGTAGCAGAACAATAGAGAGGTCTTACCGATGCGATAGAGCAGAGTATGTCATGGATCCCTCTGGGAAATTGTGGTAAGCAGTAAAACAGAGCCCAGCAAAATAGCAGAGATTGGTGAGCCAGGAGACTCAATGGATAGATGAATAGCAGACTTGAGCAATGTTGCAAACCCCAACAAGGTAGCAACACTGAGTTTGTCCCTTAGCAGTGAGTAAAACTGATCTGCGATAGCAGTTTCCTGTAGTAGCAAGGACATCAGCTACCTGAATACTCAGCTGTATATAGGGCATGTTGTCAGAAGTGCCCGTTTGATAGCCATGGCAAGCCAGCCTCAGGAAGTGTACGCAGTGTCCAGCGCTGAATCCTAGAAAGGTAACACATCTTGTAAATTCTGTAGGTACAAGTACAACCCCTGGCAAAAATTATGCAATCACCGGGCTTGGAAGATGTTCATTACCCTTACTGAGTACCACATTTTTAATCTTGATTTTAGTTTTACTTTTAGTGTTTCTTAAAGCCCTAAAGTTGCCATTTGAAATGACTTTAGTTTTGTGCCATGTCTGTGATGTGCTTTTTTTCAACAACATTAAACTGAATGAACATCCTCCGAGCCCGGTGATTCCATAATTTTTGCCAGGGGTTGTACTAGTACTAGCATTTCCTCATAAATCATTTTAGTACAGCTAGTACTGTCATCCTATCTCTCCATGTAAATGATGCGGGTACAAATTACACAGCTTACCTGTTTCTCTTACATTATATAGTTTCAGATATTATTGCTACATACCGTACAGACCAAAAGTTTGGACACACCTTCTCATTTAAAGATTTTTCTGTATTTTCATGACTATGAAAATTGTGCATTCACACTGAAGGCATCAAAACTATGAATTAACACATGTGGAATTATATACTTAACAAAAAAGTGTGAAACAACTGAAAATATGTCTTATATTCTAGGTTCTTCAAAGTAGCCACCTTTTGCTTTGATGACTGCTTTGCACACTCTTGGCATTCTCTTGATAAGCTTCAAGAGGTAGTCACCGGAAATGGTCTTCCAACAATCTTGAAGGAGTTCCCAGAGATGCTTAGCACTTGTTGGCCCTTTTGCCTTCACTCTGCGGTCCAGCTCACCCCAAACCATCTCGATTGGGTTCAGGTCTGGTGACTGTGGAGGCCAGGTCATCTGGCGTAGCACCCCATCACTCTCCTTCTTGGTCAAATAGCCCTTACACAGCCTGGAGGTGTGTTTGGGGTCATTGTCCTGTTGTAAAATAAATGATGGTTCAACTAAACGCAAACCAGATGAAATAGCATGCCGCTGCAAGGTGCTGTGGTAGCCATGCTGGTTCAGTATGCCTTCAATTTTGAATAAATCCCCAACAGTGTCACCAGCAAAGCACCCCCACACCATCACACCTCCTCCTCCATGCTTCACGGTGGGAACCAGGCATGTAGAGTCCATCCGTTCACCTTTTCTGCGTCGCACAAAGACACGGTGGTTGGAACCAATGATCTCAAGCTTGAACTCAACAGACCAAAGCACAGATTTCCACTGGTCTAATGTCCATTCCTTGTGTTCTTTAGCCCAAACAAGTCTCTTCTGCTTGTTGCCTATCCTAAGCAATGGTTTCCTAGCAGCTATTTTACCATAAAGGCCTGCTGCACAAAGTCTCCTCTTAACAGTTGTTGTAGAGATTTGTCTGCTGCTAGAACTCTGTGTGGCATTAACCTGGTCTCTAATCTGAGCTGCTGTTAACCTGCGATTTCTGAGGCTGGTGACTCGGATAAACTTATCCTCAGAAGCAGAGGTGACTCTTGGTCTTCCTTTCCTGGGGCGGTCCTCATGTGAGCCAGTTTCTTTGTAGCGCTTGATGGTTTTTGCAACTGCACTTGGGGACACTTTCAAAGTTTGCCCAATTTTTTGGACTGACTGACCTTCATTTCTTAAAGTAATGGTGGCCACTCGTTTTTCTTTACTTAGCTGCTTTTTTCTTGTCATAATACAAATTCTAACAGTCTATTCAGTAGGACTATCAGCTGTGTATTCACCTGACTTCTGCACAACACAACTGATGGTCCCAACTCCATTTATAAGGCAAGAAATCCCACTTATTAAACCTGACAGGGCACACCTGTGAAGTGAAAACCATTTCCGGTGACTACCTCTTGAAGCTCATCAAGAGAATGCCAAGAGTGTACAAAGCAGTCATCAAAGGAAAAGGTGGCTACTTTGAAGAACCTAGAATATAAGACATATTTTAAGTTGCTTCACACTTTTTTGTTAAGTATATAATTCCACATGTGTTAATTCATAGTTTTGATGCCTTCAGTGTGAATGTACAATTTTCAAAGTCATGAAAATACAGAAAAATCTTTAAATGAGAAGGTGTCTCCAAACTTTTGGTCTGTACTGTATATGGAATACAGTACATAAATGTGTTTTTAAAGGAATCCTATCAGTCAATATATTCTGCCCAAGCCATGGGCAACATGAATCAGAGCTTGGCTACATTATTGCATCAAAGTATTTAGCATTGTTTGAATATAGGAATAGATGAGACTAGTCAGCCACCATCCCCGGCCGGCTTCTCCCCAAACTGCAATAGTTTATTGATGATCTCTTCCGATCTACACACATGGAAAAGACCTATCAATCACCTGGAGCGGTGCCGGGAGAATTTGGCCGGCAATGGCATTGGGCTAGTCTCTTCTATTCCTATTGTCACAAGACCGCACTATGTTTTCTCTGAAATGTCGGAGTGTTGCAGAGAAAAACATACCTAGTTGTGATCGTGCAGCTAGGCTCTGATTCATGCTGCCATGGTTTGGGCCGCGTGAGTCGACTGACAAGTGCCCTTTAAAATATAATAATGAAGATCCAGAATGACCACATTCCCAATTGACTATTAGCAGATTTATAGAATGTACACATTATGTTATTCATATTATAGTTACATCAAATTTTAGAGAACTGCATAAATAGCAATTTCTATATGTCAAATCCATCATTACCTACTTGGAGAGATGGCTCATACTAACACTTTTCAAGGTGTTTTATCCTCAAACATTTATTGACTGATCGCATAAAATAAATTTCTTCAGACCCACAGAAATGTACAGACACAAAAGCTCTAGGGCTTATGTTCTGTCTTGGGAGAAAAATGAATCTGTCATTGCTGCCACTCATATGCTATGCCAGTTCATAAATTTAGATATGGTACACGGTGTCTCCACTGGACATCAACTAGCATATCCTGCCATCAGTAATGACCATAGAGAGGCTCAATAAGCGTAATTTTGAAGAGGGCAATTTTGAGAAGGAAAACAAAGTTAATTGCTAACTGTCTATATCATCAGAAACTGAAAACAACTTTTCTTAAAGGAAATCTGTCAGTAGGATCAACCCTCCCAAGCAGTCTATATGGGCATGCAGGTCATAGGAATCTGCGATCCAATGTCTAATTCCAAAGAAATTCACTTTTTTTTACTCTGTAAATGACCTGTTAAGATCTATGGGCCGGACATAGACCTCCCTGAGAATCTGCCTCTAGAGCTTATTTTAACCCCTTTACGACCTAGGGCGTATTAGTACGTATCTGTGCCCTGGGCCTTATGGACCTGGTACGTATTAGTACGCCCTGGCGATTTCGCCCGCACACAGGCTGTGCGGGCACTATCGCCGCCGGGTGTCAGCTGATTGTCACAGCTGACACCCAGGGCTATGTGCAGGGAGCGGTCCGCACCGCTCCCAGAACATTAACCCCCGCAATGCTGCGATCGAAGTTGATCGCAGTCGATCGCAGCATTGCGGTGGCAAGGGGAGGTGATCGCCGATACTCACCTCCTCTTCCGACCTCCAGCGATGTCTGCCGCGGCTTCCAGGATGTTGCCATGACGACCCGATGTCGTCATGACAACATCTGGGTCACCAGACAGCAGGAAGATTTTTTGGACATGCGCAGTGCATCTCCAAACTATCTTCTCCCTGTCCAGCACTGACAGCCTGCATGGCACAGGGATGGTGCTGTATTCCTGTGCCATGCAGCCGATCAGAGAAAAAAAAGTGAAAGTCCCATAGTGGGACAAAGTAAAAAAGTGTCATAAAGTGAAAAAAAAAAAAAAAAAATTGTAAAAATATAAAAAAAAAAAATAAAAAAAATAATCCACCAAAAATAAAAATATAATGTACCCATCAATAAATATTATTATAAAAAAAAAAAAAAAACAATAAAAGTACACATATTTGGTATCGCCGCGTCCGGAACGACCTGACCTATAAAACTGTCCCACTAGTTAACCCCTTCAGTGAACACGGTAAAAATAAAAAATAAAAGACGAAGCAAAAAACAATGCTTTATCACCATACCGCCAAACAAAAAATGGAATAACACGCGATTAAAAAGACGAATGTAAATAAATATGGTACTGCTGAAAACGTCATCTCGTCCCGCAAAAAACAAGCCACCATACAGCTCCATCAGCCGAAAAATAAAAAAGTTATAGCTCTCAGAATAAAGCGATGCTAAAAAATAATTTTTTCTATAAAATTGCTTTTATTGTGTAAAAGTGCAAAACATAGAAAAACGATATAAATGTGGTACCGCTGTAAACGCACTGACCCAAAGAATAAAGCTGCCTTATCAATTTTACCACACGCGGAACGGCATAAAAAAAACCCCAAAAAAACAATTCCTGAATTGTTGGTTTTTGTCTATTCTGCCTCCCAAAAATCGGAATAGAAAGCGATCAAAAAACGTCACGTGCCTGAAAATGGCACCAATAAAAACGTCAACTCATCCTGCAAAAAACAAGCTGTCACATGACTGTCTGCCAAAATCTGGAAAAATTATAGCTCTCAAAATATGGTGATGCAAAAACTAGATTTTACAAAAAATGCGTCTTTTAGTGTGTGACAGCTGTCAATCATAAAAACCCCATATGATTCTGGTATCGCTGTAGTCGCACCGACCCGAAGAATAAAGTCGTCTAATCACTTATACCGCACGAGGAACGGCGTAAAAAATAAACTCTCGGGTTAGGTTTGTGCTAGGGTTAGGGTTGGGCTAGGGTTAGGGCTGGGGTTGGGGTTAGGTTTGGGGTTAGGGTTGTGATGGGGTTGGGATTTTTTTCAAAAGTAAGAAAAAAAGATGACGATATGGCGACTAGTGTTGAGCGCAAGTGCTCGCTACTTGAGTTTGCATCGGGTGCTCTGGTATGCATTGAGTATCGTGGGTATTTGAGTGACATGCTCGAGTCTCCGCCCCATCTGCTTCGCGGCCAAAAAAAACTTTGCGGGGATTGCCTGCCATGCACGAGCTATCCCCGCATGGTTTTTTTTGGGTGTCTAATAACCGTGAAACATGCGGGGCAGGGAGTCGAGCATGTCACTCGAGCACACGCAGTACATGGTGCATACCTGAGTACTCGATGAAAACTCAAGTAGCGAGCACTTGCGCTCAAGACTAATGATAACTTATTCAATATGATGACCTAATGTTATCAAATTCTGTGTGTACCTCTGGGTTCAAAATATTCACTATACCCCTTAATAAAATCCTTGAGGGGTATAGTTTACAAAATGGGGTCACTTGTGGGGGAGCTCCACTGTTTAGGCACATCAGGGGCTCTCCAAACGCGACATGGTGTCCGCTAACAAATTGAATGGAAAATCGGCTCAAATTGTTAGCGGACGCCATGTTGCGTTTGGAGAGCCCCTGTGTGCCTAAACATTGGAGCTCCCCCACAAGTGACCCCATTTTGGAAACTAGACCATCCAAGTCACCTATCTAGATGCATAGTGAGCACTTGGAACCCCCAGGTGCTTCACAAATTGATTCGTAAAAATGAAAAAGTGGAAAAAAAAAACACTTTTTCATTTTTACGAATCAATTTGTGAAGCACCTAGGGGTTCCAAGTGCTCCCTATGCATCTAGATAGGTGCCTTGGGTGGTCTAGTTTCCAAAATGGGGTCACTTGTGGGGGAGCTCCAATGTTTAGGCACACAGGAGCTCTCCAAACGCAACATGGTGTCCGCTAATTATTCAAGCAAATTTTACAATCAAAAAGTCAAATGGCGCTCCTTCCCTTCCGAGCCCTGCCGTGAGCCCAAACAGTGTTTTTTCCCCACATATGGGGTATATGCGTGCCCAGGGGAAATTGCACAACAAATTTTGGGGTCCATTTTTTCTTGTTACTCCCTGTGAAAATAAAAAAAATTGGGTCTTAAGTAACATTTTTGTGAAAAAAGTTAAATGTTCATTTTTTTCTTCCACATTCCAAAAGTTCCTGTGAAGCACCTGAAGGGTTAATAAAGTTCTTGAATGTGGTTTTGAGCACTTTGAGGGGTGCAGTTTTTAGAATGGTGTCACTTTTGGGTATTTTCTGTCATAAAGACCTCTCAAAGTGACTTCAAATGTGATGTGGTCCCTAAAAAAATGGTTTTGTAAATTTTGTTGGAAAAATTAGAAATCGCTGGTCAACTTTTAACCCTTATAGCTCCCTAACAAAAAGCAATTTTGGTTCCAAAATTGTGCTGATGTAAAGTAGACATGTGGGAAATGTTTTTTATTAACTATTTTGTATAACATATCTCTCTGATTTAAGGGCATAAAAATTCAAATTTTGAAAATTGCAAAATGTTCAAAATTTTCACCAAATTTCAGTTTTTTTCACAAATAAACGCAAGTGATATCGAAGAAATTTTACCACAATCATGAAGTACAATATGTCACGAAAAAACAGTCTCAGAATCAGGGGGATCCGTTGAAGCGTTCCAGAGTAATTACCTCATAAAGTGACAGTGGTCAGAATTGTAAAAATTGGCCTGGTCATTAACGTGCAAACCACCCTCGGGGGTAAAGGGGTTAAATAAAAGGGGGAGTTACCTGTGTGTTGACATGTAATGACTGACAGTCTGCTCTCCTGATCTACATGTCTTACACTGGTAACATCTCCTTTCATTTACAATAAACTTTAAAGCCAGATTCTCATGCCACATGGCGGCAATACGAATGATATATGACAAAAAAAACTGTCTTTTTGTCAAGATTGGTAAAAAATACATGAATGTGTGAAGGTAGCCTAAGATCTACAATGTCTGCAAATTGAGATTCTGGTTTGGCATTTATCCTAAGTTATGTGGCAAGGCTCGGTAAAAGGTCGATATTGACTTTTAGGATTGCTACTCCCAATAGGTGGCACTAGAGTTTTAGTCCTCTTCATCTCTGAAGAGGCAATTAGCATATTTAATTTCCCAGAGGAACATTGCAAGGCTTAAAAGTCTCCTCACATTGGCATGCCAGGCTTGGCATGTCACTCTCCATAAGGAGAAAGTTACCCTTTGGATCCGAGTCAGACACCTCTCTCCAAGCCAAACCAGATCTCGCACTTTACACTGATGAGGGGCAGCACCCCGAAACACTGTCTGAAAATTGAGATTCTGGTTTGGCCTTTGTGGCAAGACTCGCTAAAGGGTCGATATTGACATTTAGGATTGCTACTTCCTATAGGTGGCACTAGAGTTCTAGTCCTCTTCCTCTCTGAAGAGGCAATTTGCATAATTAAAGTAGCCTATAATTAAAGTAGCCTAAGAGACAGTAGTGCCTGTCACATCCATTATCGGCTACATCTGAGCAACTGTTGCTCATCGTCGACCAACGATTGTGGTTGCCCAAGTCCATCTGATCTGAGGACCAGTCACAGAAAATAAACCCTTCTGTGCAGCCTGTAGTTATGGTTCATATTGTGTCACAATGACACTTCACAATACAGAACATTTTACATCACAGAACACAATTGTAATAAGGGACTCACTCCAACCTGTTACTGCAACTAAAATGGCACTGATACTAAAACTACCTCACTTTTAGACAGTGTAATCCTAGACTACACAGTTGTAAAATTATTCAAACTTATCAAAGTGTATAAGGGCTCATGCAGACGACTGTATTTTCGGTCCGAGTGTGGTCCGACAAAACATCGGATCGCACTCGGACCAATGTTAGTCTGTGGGGCCGTGCACAGTCCAAGGTAAAAATTGCTGCATGCCCGCGTTTCATCCGATATTCGGATTGCACTCGGCCATACAAGTCAAGAGTCCATGGAAACCATCGGACTGCACTCGGATGACATCCGAGTACAGTTCGATTTCCACGGACTGACAGATTGGAGAAGATGGAGAAATTCTTTTCTCCATCTTCTCATCCTGAAAGAATCAGATCACACTTTGCTCACACTCTGATCAGAGCTTGAGCACAGTGTCATTTGCATAATCTGCCTGATTCTCTGGGATGAAAGAATCTATGGTAGTCTGCACCTGCCCTAATGCTGATTGGTAAATCTGGTCTAGTCTAAGCTTACACCATTTATTAGTTTACTCTGGTCTACAAGGTTTCAACAATTTTTTGGAGATTTTTGGATCTAGTTCACAGGTTCGCAATTTAGACTCTGTCCACTTTATGATGCCATGACCCCACTCCTAGCATGTTGAAAATGTGTCTAAAACACAAAAAAATGTGATGCAAGCATGAAAAACATGTTTTTTTGGCACAAATGAAATGGGTTTTCATCTCTGGATTCAATTTGGTTTAAAAAAAACAAACAAACCACACTGTGCTCACAGTCTACAGGTCCACCGGGGAGTATACGCCACTACTCACATTTTCTGGCATTGACTGTGGCGCTGACGTCACATTGACAGTGCACAAACACAAAATGCAGTTTTTAACTGAAGGTCTTTATTATTAAGGGAAAAAGAAATCCAAATCTACAGGGCCCTGTGTGAAAAAGTGATTGCCCCCTAAACCTAATAACTGGTTGGGCCACCCTTAGCAGCAACAACTGCAATCAAGCGTTTGAGATAACTGGCAATGAGTCTTTTACAACGCTATGGAGGAATTTTGGGCCACTCATCTTTACAGAATTATTGTAATTCACCACATTGGAGGGTTTCCCTGCATGAACCGCCTTTTTAAGATCATCCCACGGCATCTAAATCAGATTAAGGTCAGGACTTTGACTAGGCCACTCCAAAGTCTTAATTTTGTTTTTCTTAAGCCATTCAGAGATGGACTTGCTGGTGTGTTTTGAATCATTGTCCTGCTGCATAACCCAAGTGCGCTTCAACTTGAGGTCACGAAAAGATGGCCGGACATTCTCCTTCAGGGCTTTAATGGCTTACCTTCCTTGTGGAGTGTGTCAATGACTGCCTTCTGGACATCTGTCAAGTCAGCAGTCTTCCCCATGATTGTGGAGCCTACTGAAACAGACTAAGGGATCTTTTTAAGGCTATGTGCCCACGTTGCATTTATGAAGCAGAAAATTTCTGCTGCATAAATGCAAGTCCTCTCCCGGAAAAACGCATGCGGAATTCCGCACGCATTTATCACGCGTTTTCCACATGCGGAATTGCCTTGCGTTTTTTATGCATTGGACAAAGGCAATTCCGCTTGCGGAAACGCAAAATTAAATGACATGCTGCGGATTTTTGAATGTGGCATAAACGCTGCGGAAAAATCCGCAGCATGTGCATAGAACTTGCGGAATCCCATTGGGGACCATGGGGTGCGGATATACATGCGTTTTTCAAGCGTTTACGCTGCGGGAAATTCCGCAGCATATACGCTTGAAAAATGCTACGTGGGCACACAGCCTAAATGTTTAGGAAGCCTTTGCAGGTGTTTTTTGTTAATTATTCTAATTTACTGGGATAATGACTTTTGTGTTTTCATTGGCTGTAAGCCATAATCATCAACATTAACAGAAATAAACACTTGAAATAGATCACTCTGCTTGTAATGACTCTATATAATATATGAGTTTCACTTTTTGTATTGAAGAACTGAAATAAATTAACTTTTTGATGATATTCTAATTTAGTGAGAAGCACTTGTATACGGTGTAGAGTTGTACATTGGCTATGAGAATACATCCTCCATACTTGCAGGATTCCTCCGTCTAAATACAGTATGTATGTCAATTTACTATTTAAAGGAATGCATGTAAACTAACCTGCAAATGTTTGCCGGAGGTCCCAGTATTTTGTAAGTCATTATTTCCTTATTTGACTTTTTAGTATCTAAGTCTCAGGAAGTTTAGAATTAATTTTTTTTTTTTCTGTAAGAATTTGCATAACCTGCCAGTATGTGTACAACACTGACACCCTCCCCCTCCTTCTTTCCTCCTGTCCTTTCACTATGGAGTTCCTAGCTCAAACCACAGAGACAGTTTGTGGATTAACCCATTAAATACCAGTAACCAAGGTTACCAGATGCATTCAAAAGGGAACAAGTCCACTTAATTCATCAGTGAAGTCCTGCTCTGTCTGTGCTTAGGACTCATTCACCGCGGTGTGTGTGTTTTTTTTTTTTTTAAATGCAAAAAGTAATTGAAAGTCTAATTTATTTTTATTGATTTAAAACCAATGCCAGAATTACTATTTTAGCCTCATTTTTCTCTCATGATTTATTATTAATAATAATAATAATAATAATAATAATATTATTATTTAATTTGATATTGTTTTTACTGAAAAAATTGTTTTGGTCATTGAATACCTGAGTAATAGATACAAAAATGAGGCTCACATGTTGCTTTTTTGCTGCGTTTTTTTTTTTTTTCTGTAGCCAAAACCTGCAGTTTTTGCTGCACTTTTGGTACAGATTATATGTGTCATTTGTCTACAGTATATGTTTAGTAAAGATAGTTTCATACACCAAAAAAAGCAGCAAAAAAGCCTGGTTGCATTTTTGCACTTACTCATTGCTTTCTATGGTGAAAAACACTGCAAAAACACTGAAAGAATTGACATGCTGAAGTGTTCAAAAAAGCAGCAGTTTTCCAATTCATTTTGGAGAAAAAAAGCAATCGTGTGCATGAGATTTCTGAAATCTCAGCTTTTTCTGGTACTGTAAAAATCCGCTTTTAATTTGCATAAAAATAGTATAAAAAAATGCGCAAAAACGCAACATATGAACATAGCCTTATTTATCCCATTGGTTTTGATGTATTTGACTGGCTGAATAGGAAAAACATATATGAAAACTAGTTTGAAATATTTTGTTAACAGTTCTTCATTCTTTCCAGTTCAATCGTTAAACACTTACCTGTTTGCACATCATTTTGCAACTGAAAAGTTCATGGTAAATTAATTTCCAGCATTATAACCATAATTATTCAATCTCTTGTGATAAATGTAGTTTATGTACTATTGCAAATAAATACTGATCTGACGGTGAGACTAGAAAGTGCAAATTAGAATAGTTCCCACCTAACAGCTCTTTGAAACGGTTTATCCCGAAATAGGAAAATCACTGTAACATAAGGCATCATCCAAACACTACAGAACTGGAGTCAAGGTGCATGTGTGGCACCCCAGGGGTCTGGTTGCCACAGTAATAGAAATATTATGTCTGAGAGCAAGTGGGAGGTTCCTCTGGTCAGGAGTCCTAAGCATGCAACACTGCCCGCCCAGACCTGGGAGGGGAGGAATCTGCCCTTATAAACTGGGTCTGGGGCGGGATTAGGAGAGTCAGAGCCTGGAGAGGAAAGGATACATCAGGAGCTCTGTAGGAACAGTAGCTGAAGACCAGGGGCTGGAGTTGAGCAGAGCTCGCCCTGGCTGAGGACACTACAACTGGACACCGGAGTCCGAGGCTGTGGGGACTGATATACACCCAGCAGCAGAAACCAGCCGGCAGGGGATTCCAGGTCCTCTGGCCATAGAAGCCCGGAGGCTCAGTCACAAGGAAGGGACCAGCGCCGCCATCCAGGAGCGGAGGCTAACAGAAGGCCCCAAGTCACCAGCCATACGGGTGAGCACCACACGGTATACTCAGGGACGTGGGCTACTTGTAACCGCTTACAGCTAGGTAGCCAGGAAAGAGTGCAGATAGACGGGGAGGCCTACAACTCCGCCTGGCCAGAGGAGATCCTGCTTGCTCACAGACTGACCAGGCCTCTACTGCTAACCAGTACTCCCGGGATGGTCTGCTTTATAACACCAGTAAAGATCCTGAACTGCACTACACGTCTCTGTGCTTCTTTGCCGCACCAGTACTACCAGTGCTGGGACGCTCGTGCACCATCACTACCATCATCCACACTAACTGCCCTGAGGCTATACTCCTCCCGTGGGGAGTCATCCCATTCTAAGCTGCACACATAATACCAGCCTCAGCGGTCTGCCCTGCAGAGGCGGTCCCCACTGGCCGCAATCCACGGGTGGCGTAGTCGGACAATTATCGTACTAATAAGCCTGCCACTGGTTTGACCACCCTGAGCCACGGACCGGGTCGCCGCCACACTGAGACTACCACCCCTAGCATCCCACCAGAGGCCCGGTTCCGGGTTCCCCACACGGCCCAGGGGGCGAGTCAACTTTGGCGTAGTCGGCAGGATTTCGTGCCCGCAACCACCGGGTACTGCGTGCCTGAAAAAGACTTTTGTACTTACCTGTGGCGAAGTTTCCCGCCGTCCGGAGTCGTTTCCCGCTATCGGGCGCCATCTTGGGTCGTTTCCCGCCGTCTTCTGCCGTCTTCCCGCCATCCGCAGCTGCTTCCCGCCATCTTCAGGACGCCGCGCGGGAAGAAGAGGGGCGTGGACGCCGAAAGCGCGCGAGATACGAAGTTCCGCCCCACGCACTGACGCTGCGCAAGGTCCTGGAAGGGAGGAAGAGCGACGCTGACGTCATCGGAGCGCGACGCCAGTTCCCCTACCCCAATGATTGACTGCGGAGCCACGGCCTACGGAAGAAGAGCATCGCAAGGTAGGCCACGGTCCACTAGGGGGGTAGAAGGATGTCGGATACCGAGGGGAGCTCCACCGCCACACCGGCCGCCAGCGCAACCGCTGCAGCGGTCATGCCATTCACCATGCCCTATATCCCGGGGGCAACCTGGCTACCCCAGTACTCAGGGGAGTCACATACCCTAAGTGACTTTAGGGAAAGACTGGATAGCCTCTTCCAGGTATACCCCCTCACGGAAGAGCAAAAAGTGAGCATCCTGGTGGCCCAGTTAATCGGGGCAGCCCAAAGGGAGGTAAAGTCCTGGTCACCTGGGAAGAAGAGGACTGTCAGAGAAATACTAGCCCGGCTGAAAGACACATTTGACACCCGCACCTCAGCCGAAATAAAGCTCAGATTTTACGGGTGCAAACAGCGGGCACATGAAAGTATAAGGGACTATGCTCTAAACTTACAAGAGGCCCTGAGAGCCATTAAACAGGCAGACCCTGACAGCGTGGGGAATGAAGACAAGCTGTTGACCGAACAATTTATTGAGGGCCTACTGTGCAACGCCCACCGAACCCAGTTGCGGGCAATGGCCTTACAGGACCCTGACCTGGACTTTGCACAGTTCAAGGACAGAGCCATCCGGGTGCTCCGAGAACCGGCACCAGGTGGCGCTGTGACCCACAGGCGCCCTGCTATCACTTATCACCAGGACGCGGCGCCCTTGTCTGCAGGGCCTGTGGGAGCTGATGCGCAGGCTTTGAACAATAAGCCGGCTACAGACCTGCACCATCAGGTCCAAGAGCTGACTAAGAGCGTTGCCGCGCTAACCAGAACTGTGCAGTCTTTACAGGTCTCTTCTCCAGGAAAGATCCAGCTGGCATCCGGACCGGAGAACGTCCCGTGGCGCCCACTGAGGAGGACCCCACAGGCCAGAGGAAGACCCAGCGACCGGTACAACGAGGACGGACGACCCATCTGCCGCCGCTGCAATCAACCCGGACATATGGCAAGGTACTGTCAGTTTAAACGGGCACAACCTGGGGTAGAGGGCCAACCACCAGGCATAAGATCATCAGGCCCATTGAACTGGCGTGATAAATACGTAGGGGGACGTCCGGTCTTGCCTGTGGTACTGGATGGCATTCCTATGAGTGCCCTACTAGACACTGGGTCACAGGTGACTACCATCCCGTACGTGCTCTTCAAGCGGTACTGGAATGACTCGGACATAACCCGCTACCCAGATGACGACCTGAGCATTATCGCCAGCAATGGTCAGCCCGTGCCACAGATAGGATTTAAAGAGGTGACCATCAAGGTCGGTAAGGTTGAACTGCCGGCACAAGGACTGATCATTGTGGACATTGACCGTCGCGAGAGTCACCCAAAAATAACCCTAGGTACTAACGTAATCGAAAACTGTCTTGCAGAGGTGATTCTTATTTTGCAACAGGTTGCCAAGGACGCCAGTTCCAGCCAGCAGCGTGTCCTCCAAAAAGAGATCCGGGCACTGATGAAACGGCAACAGGTGGAACTATCTGGTGGTGAGATTGGTAGCGTGAGAATGTGTGACCCGTTCCCTATTGCCATGCCCCCGAAAAGTGAGATGATGATTTGGTGCCGGGCAGCTATTGGTCTAAGAGGTAGAGACTACCAAGCAATGGTAGAACCCGTCTACTCAGACTGTAGGCCCACCATTTTGACAGCACGGGGGGTGGTTGATGTACGCCATGGGAGGGTGCCCGTCTGCATCATAAATATCGGGGAGAGAGAAGTATACCTGCCCCGGTATGCCACGCTAGCCAAATTGTTCACCATAAACCAGAACTCTGTACAGGCCGTGTAACCCTTGCCTCCATCTCAACCAGAGGAAGGTAACGGCTCTAAGAAATAAATGGGGGACTGGTGCCAGCAACTGCATTTAGGTACTGACTCCACTCCCTCACACCAAAAACAGGGAGTCTACCGGGTGGTTCAGGAGTACGAAAGAGTGTTTAGCAAACACCCGCTAGACTTCGGGCGAGTAAAGGTGGTAGAACATCACATCCCCACGGGAGACCATCCTCCCATAAAGGAGAGATACCGACCCGTACCCCCTGCACACTATCAGCACGCCAAGGGGATGTTAAAAGACATGAAGGAGGCTGGGGTAATTAGGGACAGCTGTAGCCCCTGGGTAGCTCCACTAGTCCTAGTGAAAAAGAAAGACAACACCATGAGAATGTGTGTAGACTACAGGAAGGTCAACCGTATCACACACAAAGATGCGTACCCGTTACCAAGGATAGAAGAGTCCTTAGCCGGAACTTCGAGACGGTCCTATTATACCTGGACGATGTCATCGTCTATTCCAAGACCTACGAGGACCACCTGAAACACCTGGCCGAAGTGTTTGAAGCTCTGGCAAACTACGGCTTAAAGGTGAAACCATCAAAGTGTCATCTACTGAAACCAAAGGTGCAGTACCTGGGACACGTGGTGAGTGCTGACGGAGTGGCTCCCGACCCTGATAAGATCACCATGATTAAGGACTGGCCAAGACCCTCCAGCATAAAGGAAGTGCGGCAGTTCCTCGGGTTGGTAGGCTACTACCGAAGATTCATTCCCGGTTTCACCAAAATGGCAGCCCCTATGCAGAACCTCCTGATAGGTCAATCTCGGAAAGCTAAAAACCAGAAGCCGCCCTTCAGGTGGGAAAAGCTGGAAGAGGAGTCCTTCTGCCAGCTGAAGATGGCCCAAACGGGGGATGAAATCCTGGCATATCCTGACTACAGCCAGCCCTTTATCCTCCACACGGACGCAAGTAACATCGGGCTAGGAGCCGTACTGTCCCAGATCCAGCAGGGGAAAGAACGGGTAATCGCTTACGCCAGCCGAAAGCTACGGCCCACGTAGAGGAACCCTGAGAATTATAGCTCATTTAAGCTGGAGTTCCTGGCAGTGGTGTGGGCAGTGACCGAACGTTTCAAGCATTACCTTGCCTCTTCCAAGTTCACCGTGTACACGGATAATAACCCGTTGACACACCTGGACACTGCAAGGCTCGGTGCCCTGGAACAGAGATGGGTGGCCCGCCTGTCCAACTATGAATTCACCATTAAATACCGGGCGGGACGCTCAAATGCCAACGTGGATGCCCTGTCTAGAATGCCAAACTTACCGGACATAGGGGAAGATCCAGAAGATCTGGAAGAAGTCGAGCTCCCTGCGTTCCACCGTCATGGGATTACCCTGTATTCCCACCGTGTGAAGGACAGGCGCTCTGTGACGTTCAATCCCTTGCCCCACTACAGCTGGGCGGAAACGCAAGACAGTGATCCCGCAGTCCGTCTGGTGAAGGAAATGTTGACACAGGCTGATGCCCGTCTTGACCCAGACGCTCCGGAGGAGACCAAGCAACTGTGGAAGGAGAAAAGTAAGCTGTTTCTCTACAGGGAGATGCTGTGCCGGAGAATGGTTAACTCTCGAACACATGAGTTGACCTGGCAGGTAGTGGTCCCAAGACGAGACGCGGCTATGGTTCTGGAGGCATACCACAATGGAGCAGGACATTTTGGATGGAAGAAGCTGGAGTACTTGTTGCGTGAACGGTTCTACTGGGTAGGCATGAGAGGAGCCATCGAGAGGTGGTGCAGAGACTGTGGCCCGTGCAACCTAAGAAGAAAGGACCGTGCCAGCCAGAAGACTCCCCTGCAGCCCATCATCACCAGACAGCCACTGGAACTGGTAGCCCTGGACCATGTGAAACTGGCTCCAAGCAGATCTGGGTATGTCTACGCCCTCACAATCGTAGATCACTACTCCCGGTTCCTGGTGGTGGTTCCCGTCAAGGACTTAACGGCTCAAACAGCAGCTAGAGCCTTCCAGCAGCACTTCTGCCGTCCACATGGGTACCCGGAGCAAGTGTTAACAGACCAAGGACCAGCCTTCGAAGCGGAGGTCTTCCAGGAGTTCTGTAACCTGTATGGCTGCAAGAAGATAAGAACAACGCCCTATCACCCTCAAACCAATGGACTCTGCGAGAAGATGAACCAGGTGGTGATAGATCTGCTAAAAACATTGCCCCTGGAAGAACGCAGTCTGTGGCCTGAGAAACTGCCCGATCTGGTGGACCTGTATAACCACATCCCGGTAGGTTCCACCAACTGTACCCCGGCTTACCTAATGCGAGCAAGACCTGGTAAGCTGCCTGTTGACCTGGATATGGGAGTCCTGACACCCGAGGACACCTCGCCAGAGGCAGACTGGGATACAGAACGGCAGCAGCAGTACCGGAAAGTACAGGAGAGCGTCGAGCGAAGTCTCTGTCAATCAAGGGAAAGGCAGGAGAGGACTTATAACCAACATGCTCCCGCTGTTCCCCTGGTACCTGGAGAGCAGGTCTTGAAAAGAAAAAGGCGGCTCCATAAGTTGGACGACCAGTGGGTAAAGGACCCGTACACCGTACTGCCCTCAAGCCACAATAATCCAAAGGTGTACGTCATCAGCAAGGATGGAAGAGAGACCACAGCCACTGTCTCCAGAGACAACCTGAAAAAGTGCCCCGAGAAGTTGCAAAGCACGGATGAAGATCAGAAAGACCCTCAACCCATAGAGGAAAAGGAGGAAATGATCAGCACCGTACTCGGAGACTTTCCCCGGTCCTGGACACAAGTAAACAATGCTATCGTGGTGCCCGTCCTCACCTTTCTCCAGCCAGCCCCTCAAGTGCCTACAGAAGACCAGGTAGAGCTGGAAGAGCAGCCGGCCCAGGAGGCAGAAGAATCCATACCAGCAGACCAGGAGAATCAACCCTCTGCTAGTAGTGAGCCTGCCGTGCCCCTAGTGAGCCAAAGAGTGCGCAGACAGCTGCCCAGCTTACCTATAACATCCCCTACACCCTGTAGTGCAGAACCAGTTAGTGAGCTCCGTAGGTCCACTAGAGTCACTAGAGGTCAGATGCCCGCTCGCTGGAAAATATAAAGTAATGCACTGTAAATTTACCTGTTTATTGAGAAATGTTGATGGTTTTTGTTGTTGCCTGTTATTAATTATGTTTCTCAGTTACCCTGCAGGGTTCTTTGGACTAACATGTTATGGATGCTGGATAACCGGAACAATTTTGTAGATAGTTGCACATTGTGCCTCTTGCGAAGACGGCCGCGGAAGAGAAAACCTGTCTTGCGTGGCCTCCTTGCGGCCCAAAGTAGCTAGCTTCAGCCTTGCAGCCACGCCCAAGGCCAACGCAAGGGGTTTGCTTTGGATAGGTCCCCTACCTCGCTTAAAACTTCACCTTGGGTGATATGGACACCCGGTTACGGACACGCCGTGACCTCTAACAACTAAAGCTGCTTGTAAATATGTTAGTGTATTATTCGTTATACCCTGCATTTATGTTTCTTTAAAAATGTGTTTAGTCCCGGAGTACTAAAATTTACTAGGGGGAATGTGGCACCCCAGGGGTC
The DNA here is from genome assembly GCF_046119375.1 of Phyllobates terribilis. NCBI lineage: Eukaryota > Metazoa > Chordata > Amphibia > Anura > Dendrobatidae > Phyllobates > Phyllobates terribilis. The sequence goes on from NW_027362761.1 coordinate 808,829,327, forward strand.
TGGTTGCCACAGTAATAGAAATATTATGTCTGAGAGCAAGTGGGAGGTTTCTCTGGTCAGGAGTCCTAAGCATGCAACACTGCCCGCCCAGACCTGGGAGGGGAGGAATCTGCCCTTATAAACTGGGTCTGGGGCGGGATTAGGAGAGTCAGAGCCTGGAGAGGGAAAGATACATCAGGAGCTCTGTAGGAACAGTAGCTGAAGACCAGGGGCTGGAGCTGAGCAGAGCTCGCCCTGGCTGAGGACACTACAACTGGACACCGGAGTCCGAGGCTGTGGGGACTGATATACACCCAGCAGCAGAAACCAGCCGGCAGGGGATTCCAGGTCCTCTGGCCATAGAAGCCCGGAGGCTCAGTCACAAGGAAGGGACCAGCGCCGCCATCCAGGAGCGGAGGCTAACAGAAGGCCCCAAGTCACCAGCCATACGGGTGAGCACCACACGGTATACTCAGGGACGTGGGCTACTTGCAACCGCTTACAGCAAGGTAGCCAGGAAAGAGTGCAGATAGACGGGGAGGCCTACAACTCCGCCTGGCCAGGGGAGATCCTGCTTGCTCACAGACTGACCAGGCCTCTACTGCTAACCAGTACTCCCGGGAGGGTCTGCTTTATAACACCAGTAAAGATCCTGAACTGCACTACACGTCTCTGTGCTTCTTTGCCGCACCAGCACTACCAGTGCTGGGACGCTCGTGCACCATCACTACCATCATCCACACTAACTGCCCTGAGGCTATACTCCTCCCGTGGGGAGTCATCCCATTCTAAGCTGCACACATAATACCAGCCTCAGTGGTCTGCCTTGCAGCGGCGGTCCCCACTGGCCGCAATCCACGGGTGGCGTAGTTGGACAATTATCATACTAATAAGCCTGCCACTGGTTTGACCACCCTGAGCCACGGACCAGGTCGCCGCCACACTGAGACTACCACCCCTAGCATCCCACCAGAGGCCCGGTTCCGGGTTCCCCACGCGGCCCAGGGGGCGAGTCACATGTAATTTCACTTTCTCAGGGATTACACAGGTGACAGTGTCCTTGTGAGAAACATCGCAGCATTCACTATTCTGTTCCATATATCAGATTAGAAATTCCCATTCAAGTCTGTGCGCAAAGAAATCAGATCCCTTAAGGATTATCAGTATTCCATCCCATATTTATGGATACATTTCCATTATTACCTTAAGAATTTGAATTTCATCATCTACATTTTAAAATGTTGATGTATAATTATGGATGCCACACAGATGTAAAAAACTGACACATGCATGGTACACGGATGACAATATGGATTTCTGGATGAAAATTGGACAGGTATACTGTATACACGCTCATCTGACCCCGGCCTAATACACTGTTCTTTATTGGTCACTGCTGTGCTTTAGACCCAGATCCTCATATAGAATAGAAATCCAGAAAATATATATGGCGCTCACCTGATAATTTTCGTATCGCTTTTATTCTATATTGAAAGATTCCATGATCATAAGGGCAATCAAGCTTAGGGCTCCTTCTCAAAGAGTCGGCACTATGGTCGTTTCACCTCCAAAGTGACGCTTCTACAGCTACTACAGGTCACGTGGGAGGCGAAACGGCCATAGTGTCAACTCTGAGAAGGAACTCTAAGCTTGATCCCTACTATTTTTAAGGGGGTACTTGGGAGTGATTATTACTTTCTAAGGGACATTCAGGCCGTTATTAATTTCAAATAAGACACAAGTGGCATTATTACTTTTCAAAGGGGAACTCATGGATTTACTACTTTATAATGGGGCAATATGGCGATTATTACTTTATTTGGGGACACTTGGCATTATTGTTTTATAAAGTGCCACTAATGGCTCCAGTACTTTATAAGGGGGGCTTAGGCCATTATTATTTTATAAGACTTCACTCATGGCATTATGACTTTATAAAGGGGCATTTGAAGTATTATTATTTAACGGGGATATTCGAGGGATTACAACTTTCAAAGAGGCACACAGGGGGCTTCTACGATTCCTCTGCAAATACTGTGGCTCATCCATCTTTCAGAGCTGAATGTGACTTTTAGGCCACGGCCCCACTTTCAGTATTTGTTTGGTTTTGGCTCCCACTCCTGAGGAAAAAATACAGACCAAATACTGATAGTGGGGCCGTGGCCTTAGGCCACAGCCCCACTATCAGTATTTGGTCTGTATTTTTTCTCAGGAGTGGGACCCAAAACCTTGAGTGGGTGATAAATGGAGAATTGGTGACGTGTTTCTATTATACCTTTTCTCTGATTGTTCCTCACTTGGTTTTGGCTCCCACTCCTGAGAAAAAATACTGACCAAATACTGATAGTGGGGCTGTGGCCTCAAACTAAAAACGATTGGGGCAACCACTGCTCTAGACTAATGTGTAGTATCCATGCTAAGGCAAACTCAGTACAGAAGGTATTGACAGCAATAGCTCACAGAGGATTGCCCAGACCAAATGCACGCCTTTACATCTTCAACCTCTAAATACAAACAGGAATATCTCAATCCACAGAAAGTAAGTAAATCTTTCCCCCTTTTGCCATTCTTTGCCACCATGCCTCTGACTAATCCCATGACAGCTTTTTTTCCACAAATATGAATGAAGGCCTAGCTTTCTCTACCATCAGGGTTTTTGCCCATTGTTGAGGTGGTTTTAGCCAGTACAGGTTATCTTTTGCATTGATGGTATCAGGGCTGTGGAGTCAGACCCGTGGAGTCAGAGTTGGAGCCCATTTTGGTGAAGTCAGAGTCGGTATAAAATGGACCGACTCCAACACCTAAAATATATAATAAACTAGATGGTGGCCCGATTCTAATGCATCGGGTAATCTAGAATATGCATGCGGCTGACCGGGCGCCACTAAGCAGCGAAGCAGTGTTTAAATGGGTTGTGCACTACTTTTAATTAACTTCACAATGTATCCCCTCGGTGCCCCTAATGAATTTTGTCATTACGTCATGTTGTCAATCCTGCTTGTGACAACATCGCTGACGACGCACAGCCAGCACGTAATTCTCCCGCCTGCAGCCGCATGTTGCTTCAGTTTACATCACGACTATTTGCGGCTGCAGCCAGGGGTCTGCTGTTCCGCACACCACAGTGAATGACGGGCTGTGGCCGGGGTTATCCGTCATCGTGTCACATCCAGCATCCACAGCGCGGTCTGTCAATGTGGTTTGTATGGCTGCCTCATTCCTCTAATCCTAGTTTGTATGGCTGACTTATTTTGGATTGTACGCCTTCCTCATCTTAGCTTGTATGGCCCCCTTATCCTGGTTTTGCATGACCTACTCATTCCCCCATCTCTACAGCACAGTTCAAAAACTAAACCCTAATCCTCCCCTTGTTTCCTTTCTCTGCTCTAGCGCTGTCTGTCCTGTTTTCAGCAGCTCCTCGCAGGATGTGAGGCACAGCACGCGCTCTCAGATACTGCTGTGATTAGCTGCTGTCTGTAGATTCGCTGCTTTCCACGCCGGGACTAAGTGCGTGGAGAGGCACAAATCTGCATTCACTTTAGTAGCACATGCTGCAGATGCCGCTATGAAGATTTAACAATAATACAATGAATACACAGAATAATACTTTATTAACTATTATTGGTTATAGAACTTAATACAACGGAACAAAATTATTAAACAGATGATCAAAATATATAAACCATTCCATGAATATGTAGCAATATTTTACAATAAATTATCGGACAAAAGAAGTACGACCCTATAATTTATTTATTAACAATATCAACCTAAAATATTTTTGTACACGACATTTTTGGTGAATACTTTTGGACTATCTGGAAGCAACTTTTCCTTATAAATGGGTATCCAAAACTTGCACCTTGACATTGGATCTCATTTTAACTCTTGAAAATGCAACATAGAGTTGTCCATGTCCAAAAACGGGCTCCGGTAAATATATGCCAACACGTTGTAGAGTTTGACCTTGTGACTTGTTTATTGTCATGGCAAATGCTGGTTTTACTGGAAACTGTCGACGTCGAAGCCTAAATGGAAGACTGGTGTCTGAAGGACATAAATCAATGCGTGGAATGAACACTTCCTCTCCTTTTGCAGATCCAGTGATCACTGTTGCTTGAATTATGTGGGAATGGAGTCCAGTAACAATAAGGCGAGTTCCATTACATAGACCATTTCTTGTATTTAGATTCCGAAGCAGCTTTACGATTGCTCCAACTTTAAGTTGTAGTCTGTGGAATGGCATTCCTGATGGCGTAACACTATTTAAAAATTCAACTGGATAATGCTCTCGTTCATCTTCATTGTCGACATCCACCGAATCATCACTTTTGTATAATTTATACTCCCCAGGCATTCTATCCATCACACGGGAATTTAGCAGAGCTACGTCATCGTTCTTGGGACAGAGAATTGCATAGGAAGAGGCCCTCTCAACACTGCTTTGGTCGTTTACATCTATTTCAACGCATTGTCCAAAAGCATCACTTACGATGCAGTCAGTGCACACCATGTCTTCTGGTATTTCAATAATGTCTTCTCCAAGGTTATATTCATTGCTCAGTTCACCATTACCAAGTTTAAGAAGCCAGTTGCTGTACTCTGGGTCAGAAGATCGCATGTTGTTAATTAGTTGTAGTTTATTAAACTCTTTCCAAATGTCTGACATTTTTAAGGTTGACTCGATAATATTTGTTCTTGTTCCATTCGGTACAACTGGAAGGCATTGCCTAAAATCTCCGCCAAGGACAAAAACTTTCCCTCCCAAAGGAATTTAATTTTTTTCAGCAATATTTGTAGTCATAACTTCACGCAGAAGTCTGTCAATTAAGCTCAAAGCATATTTGGGCGCCATGGTGCACTCATCAAGTATCAAAAGATTTGCACTGTTCAGCTGTTTTCCTGCAAATGTGTCTTGTTTGATTCTGGAAACGGAGATTTCATTGACCGGAACTGGTATCCCAAAGAGTGAATGCATAGTGCGACCTCCTCGTAAAAGGTTTGCTGCAATACCTGTTGTAGCCGATTGCAATACGACTTTTCCTAACCCTCTAACGTGATGCATTAAAACTTCATAGAGGTATGTTTTACCGCTGCCTCCAGGACCGTCAATAAAGAAACATTTTGGCGTTGGATCGGCTTGGTTTTCTACAGCGCTCACAATAGTGTCATATGCAATCCATTGTTCTTGATTTAAGAAGTTTTTCTTCTCTGTTGCCAACAATAATTCATAAGCTTCGTCATACTCTTGAATTTGTGCAACTTGACTTGCAGGCTGTGGCAAATTAAAGCCTGAAAACGTTTTTCCATGCAGTAGTAGGATATTTTGGACATCTTGCATGGCATAAGATTCGCAATTGTGACAATTTCCACTTTTGTTGTGAAGACGTAAGCAGTAATCTTCAATTATATGTTCTTTGAAATTTGTCCAAAGTTGAGCCGGATTTGTAGGCGGTCCAAAGACACAAATGTAGGCAAACAATTCACGAAGTTTCTTAGGCATATGTAGAGTAACTGCGTCTTCTAAAGTAAGTGTCCACATAGTATCATCCAATAGAAGTCCTAAAGCCAAAGCTGCAGCTTTAAATGTATCGTGCAATACTCCATTAACTGTTTTCAAATCTTCGTAACTTCTAGCTCCTTTGACATGCAGTAGTAACAGCCGAAGGCAATATCTTTCTTGATCCTTGACACTAACAGTATACATGCGTCCAATTATTCTGCTAAGTCCTCATTGTCTTGGCTTCCAAGTTTTATTCCAAACGTAATGCTCTGGAATCTCTCGATACAAATACTGCCTTGCGTTTTCGTCACGTTGGTTCAGCAAAAAACATTCCATTAATGTTGACGTTGTGCTTAAATTTTTGGAGACATCTTCGACTTGAGCATTTTCAAAGAAATAAAGCTGCTGTTGATTTGGTAAATGAATAGCTAAACGTATAATGGCATGGGACTGTGAATGCATTGGAAATGCAAATATTCTCCAAGCAGCTTCTGGAGCACTGACATATCTTGAGTCAACAAACCTTGATGATTCATCGTGATTGACTGGTTTTTGTTGGATTTCGACGTTAGCTTTGTCATGCCCCTTGTAGATGTACTTGAAAAGATATTTAACACTTTTTATTGAAGCGCAGATTTCAACGTTGATGTGACAGTTGTAGCGTTTTAATAAGTACGGGTTGATGGAACTATCCATGAGTTATTTATAATCTTTTTGTTGTGTACAATGTTATCAATCAGTTGTCTCTGGTAGGATGGGTAGCCGTCCAAATCTTTAACAGTGTGCTGTTTCAACTGCTTTGGAAACCCTTTTGTACACTTTCCGTTTTCCATGCATGGACTTTTTGGATTTGCTACACCGCATGGGCCATGAACCATATTACAGATTACAATATTATACAGTTCAGGATACTTTTCTTGGTTAGGAATTTCAGCCCACACTATGTTGTCAATTTCATCCTCCGTGCGAAACTTGGAATTCGCGTCTAAAATAATTAGTACATGCGCATGTGGGAGACCTCGTTTCTGAAACTCTATGACGTGTACCATTGCTACGACTGTTCCAAAAAGGCCTTTTTTGATGTCTTCAAAAAGGCTGCTGAGTTTTAGTCGAAATACACGTGCAACTAAGTCCGGCCTGTGTTCAACTTGCTGCTAGGGTTGTAGATTTTCTGTAATTTCCGGCCATTTAGGATTACAGGTCATTGTTAAAAAAATGTCAGGTCTTCCATACTTTGTTACTATTGCCATTGCATCTTGATAACGCTGTTGCATGTTACGGGGGCTACCTTCAAAGGACGACGGGAGAATTACTGTTTTTCCAATTGGAATTCCTTTTTGAATGGATTGTTTTTGCAAATGTTCTTGAAGAACACAGTAGTCTTCAACTTTAAGTTGTTTTTGATTTCTTCTTATGAAATTGAGCCTATTTGCTTCAATTTTAACGTATGCGTCTACTAAGTACTGTTGTGTCAGTTTCCCACCGTTTAAAATAGGATTGAAGTATTTTCGCACAGACAGAAGAAAACTGTAGTACTGTAGTTGTGTAATTCTTCTTGAAGTTCCTTGCTGGTGTAGGTTTTCATGCCACCCTTGATCACCGCTTGGAAAGAATAGCGGATACAGAAGAGCATCAAGGTTGCTGTGCAAAATGCTAATCCGTTGTGTTTTAGGAATGAAAGGGTTGTTTTTGTCTGGCTTAAGATGGACTAATATATCTCTTTGAAAAGGAGGCTCTCCATCATCGTTTTGAAAAACAACTGCGACCTCACTTACACGTGGTTTGTTGTAACATCGGGGATCTTGTTGACGTTCTTGTTTAATGGCCATGATAATAGAAGGCATTTCCGTCCCATTTTGTATAGCTCTCTGTTCCTCCTCAGCTTCAACGTCTTTTAGCATGCGATATGCGGCAGCAAATGGGCTGATTGTTTGTAAATGTACGGCAATTAGGTTCATCAGTTCTGCATTACACTTTTCATTTTCTTTTCGGTTCATCCTTTGTTCTGTAGCCTCAATTGGATCAAAGATGTATAATTGTGCAAATGTTGGTGGTTGTCCTAGTTCTGGGTGAAGTGTTCCAGTACGGTGGTAGATCTGGCCATGAATTTTAAAACAATACGGTCCGAATCCAGGGGGCGGTGCAATGTTGGCACCAAATGAAGCAAACGCATGAGAACTGTTGATACTTCTGATATTTTCCATAAAATTTCTACTGTGTTCATGCGTTCCTTTCATCAACTGCTCAAACAGATCTGAGTAGTGACATCTTGGTAGCATCACTTTTCCTTTTTGGCAGCATTGAGTAAACTGATTGTCAGATGGTTTTTCCTCGATAAAATTCATAGATTCGCATTTTGAACAAACTACATTCATCTTCCCACAGTAGTGTTGAATAATGATAGTTTCATTGTCTGTTACGTAACGTGCAAGTTGTTGAATGTTCTGCTGGGTTTGCCTTAGTTGGTAGAGCATTCTTTTTTGATAAATTTGTCGATCGTGTTGTTCTCGGTGTGTCCTGGATTCTGGAGATTCATTCAGACGACATTGTCTATGGGATTCTGCATCGTGTTCGTGTCTAGCCGCAGTGTGTTGCGGTGTTTCCCGTTCCCGACGTTGTCTGTGAGATTCCGCATCCTGTGCTTGTCTGGCGACAGTGTGCTGTGTTGTCTCCTGTTTCCGACGTTGTCTGTGAGATTCCGCATCCTGGGCTTGTCTGGCGACAGTGTGCTGTGTTGTCTCCTGTTTCCGACGTTGTCTGTGAGATTCCGCATCCTGGGCTTGTCTGGCGACAGTGTGTTGTGGTGTCTCTTGTTCCCGGCGTTTTTGTTGAGATTCTGCATCCTGTGCTTGTCTGGCGGCAGTGTGTGGTGTTGTCTCCTGCTTCCGAATTTTTCTGTGAGCTTCCGCATCCTGGGCTTGTCTGCTGGCAGTGTGTTGTGGTGTCTCCTGTTTCCGGCGTTTTTGGTGAGATTCCGCTTCCTGGGCTTGTCTGGCGGCAGTGTGTTGCGGTGTGTCCTGCGCCCGCTGTTTCTTGCGATATTCTGCATCCTTGGCTTGTCTGACGGCAGTGTGTTGCGGTGTCTCCTGTTCCCGGCGTTTTTGTTGAGATTCTGCATCGTGGGCTTGTCTGGCGGCAGTGTGTTGCGGTGTGTCCTGCGCCCGTTGTTTCTTGCGATATTCTGCATCCTTGGCTTGTCTGACGGCAGTGTGTTGCGGTGTCTCCTGTTCCCGGCGTTTTTGTTGAGATTCTGCATCGTAGGCTTGTCTTGCGGCAATGTGTTGCGGTGTCTCCAGTTTCCGGCGTTTTTGGTGAGATTCCGCATCCTGGGCTTGTCTGGCGGCAGTGTGTTGCAGTGTCTCCTGTTCCCGGCGTTTTTGGTGAGCTTCCGCATCCTGGGCTTGTCTGGCGGAAGTGTGTTTCGGTGTCTCCTGTTCCCGGCGTTTTTTTTTGAGCTTCCGCATTCTGGGCTTGTCTTGCGGCAGTGTGTTGCGGTGTCTCCTGTTCCCGGCGTTTTTGTTGAGATTTGGCATCCTGGGCTTGTCTGGCGGCAGTGTGTTGCAGTGTCTCCTGTTCCCGGCGTTTTTGTTGAGCTTCCGCATCCTGGGCTTGTCTTGCGGCAGTTTGTTGCGGTGTCTCCTGTTCCCGGCGTTGTTGTTGAGCTTCCGCATCCTGGGCTTGTCTGGCGGCAGTGTGTTGCGGTGTCTCCTGTTCCCGGCGTTTTTGGTGAGTTTCCGCATCCTGGGCTTGTCTGGCGGCAGTGTGTTGCGGTGTCTCCTGTTCCCGGCGTTTTTGGTAATATTCCGCATCCTGGGCTTGTCTGGCGGCAGTGTGTTGCGGTATCTCCTGTTCCCGGTGGTTTTTGTGAGCTTCGGCATCCTGGGCTTGTCTGGCGGCAGTGTGTTGCGGTATCTCCTGTTCCCGGCGTTTTTTGTGAGCTTCTGCATCCTGGGCTTGTCTGGCGGCAGTATGTTGTGGTGTCTGTTGCTCTCGACGTTGTCGTTTTCTTGCTGCTTCTGCTGCTTTTCTGTCTTCCTCCATGGCGTATTTTCGCTTACGACCCATTATAAAACAGGAAGCGTAAAGAAGTATCTCTTCAGCGTGCTGTCACTGGCAGAACGTGTTCAGTAAACCTGACAGAAGTCCCTCGCACAGTGTGACTGAAGTCCCTCGCACAGTGTGACTGAAGTCCCTCGCACAGTGTGACTGAAGTCCCTCGCACAGTGTGACTGAAGTCCCTCGCACAGTGTGACTGAAGTCCCTCGCACAGTCTGACTGAAGTCCCTCGCACAGTCTGACTGAAGTCCCTCGCACAGTCTGACTGAAGTCCCTCGCACAGTTTGACTGAAGTCCCTCGCACAGTGTGACAGAGAAAACCTGCTCAGTACGTTATGAGCATTTTGTGAGTCACATGACCACATGGGCGGAGTTAACCATGCTATCTCCCGTACGTGGCGTAGATATTTGAAATGTTGCGGTAATTGGCCGGAGAGCGTGTTTAAATTTGTCGCGGAAATCTGTGATTGGTCGCGGGCGGCGTCCGCGACCAATCATAGAAGCAGGTTTTAAATGTCGCGCGCCGTGTTCCTAAGCAGCGGACAGTGTGTTTGAATTCAGCGTTCAAATCTCTGATTGGTTGCGTCAGGAGGGCGCGACCAATCAGCGTATCGTATTGGTGAGGACCGGGGAGCGGCTGCCTGTGCGGCTACTTCCGCTCCGAGAAGCCGGGACATGAGCGGGCGCTCGCAGCAGAAGTATCCGGACCCGCAGCGCCGCTCCCCGGTCCTCCCTACACACGCTAGCCGCATGGATGTCAGCGCTGCTCCCCGGTCCTCCCTTCCGCATGGATGTCAGCGGCGCTGCCTGTGCGGATACTTCTGCTCCGAGAAGCCGGGACATGACCGGGCGCGACCAATCACCGATCTTGGCTCCACATTTCAACACCGCTGTACTGATTGGTCGCAGACGCTATTTAAATGTGGCGCCAAAATCGGTGATTGGTGGCGCCCAGCGTCGGCGACCAATCAGCACAGCGGTTTTTAAATGTGGAGCCAAGATCCGTGATTGGTCGCCGGCGATATTTAAAATTGGTGCCCAAATCAGTGATTGGTCGCGGGCAGTGCCAGGGACCAATCAGCGATTTTTAACACAAATGTCCGGATCTTTGTAACACCATGCGGATACTGTGGGGACATCAGCGGCTAGGGTGTGAAGGGAGGACCGGGGAGCGGCGCTGCGGGTCGGGATACTTCTGCTGCGAGCAGTCGCTCATCTCCCGGCTTCTCTGAGTGGAAGTATCCGCACAGGCAGCGGCGCTCCCCGGTCCTCACTAATACGATTCCGCTCCCCGCTCCTCACCAATACGATTCGCTGATTGGTCGCGCTCTCCGCACGCGACCAATCAGTGATCTTGGCGCTAAAGTTAAACACCGCTCTGCTGATTGGTGGGCCGACGCTGTGCGCGACCAATCACCGATTTGGGCGGCACATTTAAATAGCGTCCGCGACCAATCAGTACAGCGGTGTTTAAATGTGGAGCCAAGATCGGTGATTGGTTGCGGCCGATATTTAAATTTGGCGCCCAAATCGGTGATTGGTCGCGGGCAGCGCCAGCGACCAATCAGCGATTTTTAACACAAATGTCCGGACCTTTGTAACACCATGCAGATACTGTGGGGACATCAGCGGCTAGGGTGTGAAGGGAGGACCGGGGAGCGGCGCTGCGGGTCCGGATACTTCTGCTGCGAGCGCCCGCTCATGTCCCGGCTTCTCGGAGCGGAAGTATCTGCACAGGCAGCGCCGCTGACATCCATGCGGCTAGGGCGTGAAGGGAGGACCGGGGAGCGGTGCTGCGGGTCCAATTGGTCGCGGCCGCTATTTAAATGTGCCGCACAAATCGTTGATTGGTCGCGGACTTGGCCCGCGACCAATCACTGATCTTGCGGCCAAAGTTAAACACTACTGTGCTGATTGGTCGCGGACGCTGCCCGCGACCAATCACCGATTTGGGCGCCAAATTTAAATATCGCCCGCGACCAATCACCGATCTTGGCTCCACATTTGAACACCGCTGTGCTGATTGTTCGCGGCCGATATTTAAATGTGGCGCCCAAATCCGTGATTGGTCGCGGGCAGCGTCGGTGACCAATCAGCACAGCGGTGTTTAAGTTTTGCGCTAAGATCAGTGATTGGTCGGGTCCGAAGACCGCGACCAATCATCGAATCGTCTTGGTGAGGACCGGGGAGCGCCGCTGCCTGTGCGGTTACTTCCGCTGCGAGAACCCGGGACATAGCGGGCGCTCGCAGCAGAAGTATCCCGACCTGCAGCGGCGCCGGCGGTCCTTCCGCTGATACCGGCCGGGAGATGAGCGCCTCGCGCCGCTCATCTCCCGGCTGCATCTCCGTCCCGCAGATGGGTCCGGCGGTCGGGTTCCTTCTGCTGTTGCCGGCCGGGAGATGAGCGCCTCGCGGCGCTCATCTCCCGACTGCATCGCCGCTCAGCTCCGTCCCGCAGATGAGCCGCTAACGGCCGCCATCTTTTTTCAGAAATCCCGCGGCGCTGATTGGCCGCTGCCAGACCAATGAGCGACGCGGCATTTCCTGGACAGACAGACAGACAGACAGAGAGACAGACAGACAGATAGACGGGATAAGACAATTATATATATATATAGATTGGGTACAGTAATTCAATGCAGTTTGTGGGGAATATTTTTTTCATAAGAATTTGGGAAAGTTATGACATGTCCTATAAATGTCTGTCCTATTCCTGATCTAAGGGTCTAGACTTTTAGCTGAGATGAATCTGTGCTACAGTAAATTTATCACTTAAACATGAGCCATGTATGAGAGAGTCGGAGTCGTAGAGTTGGAGTCATGGAAATTGAAGAGTCTGAGTCGGAGATTTGGCTTACCGACTCCACAGCCCTGGATGGTATGGAAATGTATGTATGTATGTATGTATCTACACCATGTCAATTTTCTTTTTTTTGTCTTTTATCTTTCTTTTGCCACCAACTTTTCTATGAAGTTAGATAAGGCAATGAAAAACCATAAAAAAATGAATAACACTCCCATTTTTAGAATTGAAAGACTGGATTTAATTTAAAATGTTAATCAGAGATCCCATAAAGGAAATTAAGTCTTTAGTCTATAGCAGGGGTCTCAAACACGCGGCCCGCGGGCCGCATGCGGCCCCTCCGGCTGCTTCTTGCGGCCCGCAGGCACAGACCCCGTAACGATCGCGGCTCTCTCCAGCAGCCGCTGACATCAGCGCTGTAATGCAGTGTATTGCCGCGCAGAGACTGGCTCTCTGCACAGCAATACCAGTGTCAGCCGCCGCCTATCAGAGGCCAGCAGCTGACACCTGCGTCCCAGCGCAGCAGCGTATGACGTCACTGCCATGCGCAGATGTCAGCTGCTGGCCTCTGATAGGCCGGCGGCTGACACTGGTATTGCTGTGCAGAGAGCCGGTCTCTGCGCGGCAATACACTGCACTACAGCGCTGATGTCGGCGGCTGCTGGAGAGAGCCGCGATCGTTACGGGGTCTGTGCCTGCGGGCCACAGGTGCAGAAAGGATGCCGAGGGAACGGAGGACAGGTGAGAATCTTTTTTTTTTTCTGTCATGTGAAATACACCACAGGGGACCTGTGCGCAGTATGGGGGGGACGGGGACCCTGAGCGCAGTATTGGGGGGTACGGGGACCCTGTGCGCAGTATTGGGGGGACGGGGACCCTGAGCGCAGTATTGGGGGGGACGGGGACCCTGTGCGCAGTATTGGGGGGGACGGGGACCCTGTGTGCAGTATTGGGTGGGGGGACATGTCTGCAAGATTGGGAGGGGTACCTGGATGGGGGACATGTCTGCAAGATTAGGACCAGGATGGGGGACCATGTCTGCAATATGGGGGACCATGTCTGCAATATGGGGGACCTGGATGGGAGACCATGTCTGCAATATGGGGACCATGTCTGCAATATGGGGGACCTGGATGGGATGCCATGTCTGCAATATGGGGGACCTGGATGGGAGACCATGTCTGCAATATGGGGGACCATGTCTTCAATATGGGGGACCTGGATGGGGGACCATGTCTGCAATATGGGGGACCTGGATGGGAGACCATGTCTGCAATATGGGGGACCTGGATGGGAGACCATGTCTGCAATATGGGGGACCTGGATGGGGGACCATGTCTGCAATATGGGGGACCTGGATGGGAGACCATGTCTGCAATATGGGGGACCTGGATGGGAGACCATGTCTGCAATATGGGGGACCTGGAGGGGATACCATGTCTGCAATATGGGGCACCTGGAGGGGAAACCATGTCTGCAATATGGGGCACCTGGAGGGAAGACCATGTCTGCAATATGGGGGACCTGGAGGGGAGACCATGTCTGCAATATGGGGGACCTGGAGGGGAGACCATGTCTGCAATATGGGGGACCATGTCTGCAATATGGGGGACCTGGATGGGGACATGTCTGCAATGTGGGGGACCAGGATGGGAGACCATGTCTGCAATATGGGGGACCTGGATGGGGGACATTTCTGCAAGATAAGGACCAGGATGGGGGACCATGTCTGCAATATGGGGGACCTGGATGGGAGACCATGTCTGCAATATGGGGACCATGTCTGCAATATGGAGACCATGTCTGCAATATGGGGGACCTGGATGGGAGACCATGTCTGTAATATGGGGGACCTGGATGGGAGACCATGTCTGCAATATGGGGGACCTGGAGGGGAGACCATGTCTGCAATATGGGGGACCTGGAGGGGAGACCATGTCTGCAATATGGGGGACCTGGAGGGGAGACCATGTCTGCAAGATGAGGACCAGTTCAAAAGGTGTATAGAAAATAAAATGGTATCACTAAAAATGTCACTTTGTCATGCAAATAATGCGGCCCCCCAAATTAAATGTTTTTACGTGTGCGGCCCATATGCCCAGCTGAGTTTGAGACCCCTGATCTATAGACAACTTTATGTTTTCTGCTGGTGATGCCAAGGTTTGGATGTTCCTGAACCATTTAACTGAGGATGATAGTTTTTAAGATATCAAATGAAGCTGAAAGCTGAAGTACAAGATTGACAATAGCTCATGTGTATCTAAGCGCACGTTGTAGTCATAGAAGAGACATCTTTGTATATGCCGATTAGGGCATGGTTAACTAATATAGGGCAGTCTTCTGATCATAAGGCTGTGCTCCCACGATGAGCTTTTCGTGCGTTTTTGACACTGCTATATTTACATTTTACATTTTTCTTGTGGGTATGTTGAGTTTTATGTGCGGATTTACCCCATAGACTTGCATTAGGTGCGAAAAATCCACAGGTAAAAAACGCAACATTGGTTTTTAGTGCGTTTTCGTGTTGGAAGTATGTCAATAAACCTAAGTATGTAAATAAAGTATTGTCCAAGCCAAATGCCAGGAAGTATCAAAAACAAAGCCGCTTTATTTAAAGCATGACATGCCAACAAGAGACTAAAACAGCAGTTTGAAAAGTACGATAAAAACGCATGTTAAAAAAACGCACACAAAAACACAATACAAAAGGAAAGTAACCTAATTTAAATAATAGGTGCAGAAATTCTGCAACGTCAACGCACCAAAAGCGCATCGTGGGAACATAGCCTAATAGTCTTCCGATCTAGTCATCAAAGCTGAAAATATAAGGGCCGAAAAATATGTTCATCAGATTACAGCTCAAATCAATGGGTAGCAACAAGTCACATGAGAACTCTTTTAACCTTTATAGTTAAATTACCCCTTTAAATAGGACTTGTAACCAAGTTAAGCTTTTCTTAAAAGTGTATATGAGATCTATGGTCACCTTAGGCTACATATAGAAATGCTATATTTTATAGTTCTAATAAAACTAGAAGCCACAATAGCTGTGCTTTATGGTGTATGAATGGAAGATAGAAAGTTTTAACACCAATGGATATTTAGGCAGCATGATATTTAGGCACAAGACATAAAAGTCTTTATGAAACAGAAAAAAGAAAAAGCTATAAAATATAACCAATTATATAGATTGATTCACTGGGCCATACATTTTTCTACTTTTTTAGGGAACATTGTTATTAAACTTTTGTTATAAAAGATATAGTCTGCTTCAGGCATTTCTGGAGAGTAGTTTGAATAGTAGCTTTGTACTTGAACCAAAAATATCACTATACAATAAACAATAACCATATTTATTACTAAAGATGCAGTGCTATAAAGCCCTTCTTGCTATAACTTTAGTTCTTATGCACATGGAACCTGAATAGTGAACATGAAATCCCTAAAACTCCAAGGTACAAAGTGACTGAATTAATATATACGTAAATTAATCAGAAGGCTAGAGAGGTACCGTACAGGTGTGGATGCCATGTTATGACTCAGAGAAAGCGATCCCCAGTCATATGACCCATGCAGAGTCCCCACCCAGAATTTTTTTTTTTTTTTTTTAATAAACAGTCAGTACTAATGAGGATGTCTATTGTGCATAGAAAAAGAGTTATAGTTTGAACAGGTAATTGAGACAGGGGAAGTCTTTTCAAAGGGTTGGACAATAATAAGGTACAGGTGTTTACACATAAACACAGCAGTGGAAACCCTTTTATCTTCAGGAAATGCATATTGGAGTCAGGTGACACTGTGGTTTTTTTACGGGGTTATATTTACAGTAGCCAGCCTAGACTCGATGTCTTGACCGACACTCTGCAATAGAATGGAAATGGAAGAAATGTCTGATTTTGGAACAGTCTTATAGGTGATATGTCTGACAGAGAACCATGGTTTTAAACATCAGGTCTGTAATTTGCTAATACTATTCTTCACAGACACCTAGTGTGAATAGCTTGACTGACACACTGCAACAGAATGGAAAGGGAGGCCAATATTTTCCACGTTCAGTTTAAATTTCTGGATTTTTATCGCTGAAATATGGAACAGATCTGGCTTTATTCTGCAGTGAGAACAAGCAAATGGAGCAGAAAAATGGTGTACTCTGGATTGCTTTTTAAGCAAATAACCAGGATTAAGATAAAAAAAATTTTTTGCCCTGGCCCCTTATATCTGGGGCTATGTCTACAAATATCTGTAATTATTACAGCAGCAGCAGACTGGACGTTCAGTGGACCCTCTTGCGCAATATGCACTGCAGTCTGCCACAAACACTGCCTGCCTGCCTAACTCCTGCCTAGCACTGATTATATGCAGCTGGATTGGTCCTCAGAAGGACTGTTAGTTCAGATGGATATATATATATGTTGTGGAATACCTATACTAACAGGACTTTCAATGGACCCTCTTGTGCTTTATCATGCACTGCTGTCTGCCACATACACTGCCTGCCTCCTTAACTCCTGCTATCACCACAGAATGTTGAATATCGAAGTTTGTATAAATCCGACAGTGATGAGAAATACATTTTTAGCGTCCGTGCGAACCAGGGAAGAAGATGCATATTTTCTCATAACTGTAATCCCTGCCTATAAGCCACAAATCAATAGTAGACAGACCGCTG
The DNA here is from genome assembly GCF_046119375.1 of Phyllobates terribilis. NCBI lineage: Eukaryota > Metazoa > Chordata > Amphibia > Anura > Dendrobatidae > Phyllobates > Phyllobates terribilis. The sequence continues at coordinate 808,846,337 of NW_027362761.1, forward strand.
ACAACAGCCAGGTCATGTTGGGTCTCCGGGTAACGGTAAAATCCCAATAAAAAATATGTGGCAATCTCACACTATTGTGATCATCCAGAGAGGAGTTATCGCATAAGTTGGGATTTTCATAAAATTCTGAAGGGCTGAGGACAGTCCACAATCGGGACGACGTGAAGTCATCACGGGGGGAGAGGTGTGGGTGTAACTCAAGTGCTCATAATATATCAGGGCAAATTATGATCTGTGTTCAATGCTGATAAAGATACATGTCAGTGTAGGCTTGATCCCGTTAACAAGACATTTTCAACCGGATTGCTTCCGCTAGCTGAGTTATCTCTGTGAGCGGCGTAGTAAGTTTCTTTTGTTTTATCTATTTTATTTTATGTAGCTGTATTTTGTCCCCTTTGTAAAATCTTTTGTATATTTTTCAGAAACACTGCCTCATTTTCGATTAAATATAAAATTTAAAAGTTCAGTTCCTTTTGTTCTGTAATCCATGTGTCGAAGCCATACGCTACATACCAGGCCTCCAGTCAGCCTGTATAAAACTCTTCTGGTGGTGGCAGCTAATAATCTTTCTTGAGTTATCGTGGAATTCGCAGTGACATTATTGGAGGTTGAAATGCAGCAGCTTGCTAGCATTACTGTAAATGGTCCAGGATGTGTTTACCGGACCATGTACCTTCCCCTTTAACTGACTGGTCACATGACCGTGACATCACACAGGTCCTGATGCACACAGTTAAGGTCCTGTCAGTATGTGTATGTGTGTGTGTGTGTGCACGGGATGCATATATAAACCCTGCTTAATTTGAGACAGGTGTGTTCGGTGTGAGGCGTGAGGCCTGTGCTCCGTGTGTGTGGGACACCGTTTGTGAGAGGCCTAGTGAGGCCGAGTGAAGCCTGGCAGCCTGAAAGGCAAAGACTGGATCCTGTGTGGATGCTAGTGGCCTTGGAAGGCAGAGGCTTGAGGAAGAGTCCTGAAAGGCAGAGCCTGGATCCGGTGTGGATGTCAGTGGCCTTTGAGGGAACGACGGCTGGAGACCCCTAACTGGGAAGCCACAAAGCCACAGTGGTGGCGGATTAAATGGACTGCAGCAACTAAACCCGGCAAAGGTAATACACTTTGTTACATGGACTGTGTTATGGTCATTGATAGTATTACCTTGTTGAAGGCTGTGTCCTGGGCCAATTGGGCCTGTCTGCTATTTGAGAGACTCCCGGATGTTAAGTGTGTAAACATGCCGGTGACAAACTAAGATGGACATTATGTGTGTGAACAGCGGTTTATGAAGTGCCATAATAAACTGCTGCATTGTGAAAAAAACGTAAAAACATTGCAGGTGTGCATTTATTGACGCAGCGAAGCGAGTAACCCCCAGGATGATGACAAGCGCTGCCGTGCATATGGTTCGAGGATGCGGGCAACGGCAGCCCGGTTGCTAGCAGCAACGACAGCCCGGTTGCTAGCGTCAACGGCACAGGACGACGAGTGTGGATAAAGCATCTTGCGGCAACTCGGCGGGGTTGTGAAGATTGGCATCGCACTCAAACCTGGTTTGCTGTGGCTCGGCGGGGCTCACGAAGTTTAAAGCATCTTGCGGCAACTCGGCGGGGTTGCGAAGATTGTTGTCGCACTCAAACCTGGTTTGCGGTGGCTCGGCGAGGCCACGAATATTTTTTCCGGGAGAGCGGTGAAGTTCTAGTGTGAACAGCGTACCGCAATGGCTGTGAGCAAAGCAGCAGATCTGTCTGGAGCTATTGAGCGGTTGAAGGGCCGGTTGGGACCAGAGCAGGTATTTGGGAAACTTTTACTGGACATGGTGCAGGAACCGCAGGAGCTGTGGGCACCATATGGAATGGCGGCAGTGGACCATTCTATGGACTCTCCGGGGGCGCCAGTGTTGTCCCAGAGTGCCCGGGGAGGTGGTAAGAGATGTTGTGAACTGAGTCCTAAGACTACTGCTGATTTTTTGTGTAAAAATTACCCTGCCGGTGTGGTTGTTAAAAAGGGGACGGAGTCTAAAAAAGGGGCGGATTTTCACAATAGTGTGGAGTGTAGAAAACTGAAAATTGTTACTGGTGGTGGGTTGGTGCCTCCTAAAAATGACAATGTGACCGTTGATAACGGGGTAACTCCAGTAGAAGGGGGTGACGTCAAAATGGGAGGTGACCTGTTAGTCCACAACACCATGGGGAGTGACACAGACCCCGTAGCTGACGGTGACACTACGAAAGTAGAAGGAGAGGTCAGTCAGGAGGGGCTAGACGAGGTGAGAGAGTCCCCATCTCGTAGACGGCGCAAGGGCCACAAAAAGGTTGCTCCCGTAGACTTGGCTGAAAATAAAAATAAAGAGAGGGTAGTACTGTGTGCCTTTGCTTCAAGTGTGGATCCTCCATTAGAGGTAGAAGAGGAGGTGACGTTGCCAGTAGCAACCTCCGGTACGGTACCGAGTCAGAAGGATCTGACAGCCCTGAAAGAGGAGGCGGCCAGTCGTGACCAAGAGCTGGAACCTATCGGCCAGCAGGGTCAGAGTGACGGGCAGCAATTATGTGAAAACCTGGGGAACGTGTCCTCAGACCAGTTGATCCTGGAGTCTGAACAGCAGAGAATACACCAGCTTGTGAAGAACTTACAGCGAGATCTAAAGGGAAGCAATGAGGAAATTAACCAGTGGAAGGAAATGTTCTACGCAATTAAGGAGGACCGCCGCAAAATCCAGGAAGAGGTTTTGCAGTTGAAGCTTGAGAAGGAGGCGCGGCAGAATGGTGTTTCTGGACGCAAACAAATCCTAGAACGACTGCGAAAACAGCTCAACCGGGAGCTGTGTGACTCCAAGAAGGAGTGTGGTGAACGCAGTAGGGAACTGCAACAGAGTAAGAGGGATTATGAGGATCTCCTCAAGGTGAAGAAAAAACTAGAGGAGGATAAGGCGGGTGCAGAGCAAGTGCGCCAAGTGGTTGAGACCACTCTGCAAGACACCCGTGAGGAGAATGATAATCTCCGGGGAAAGACCCTAGATCTGGAAGCTCAGGTGAAGGAGCTACAGATGTCCTGTGATACTCTCCAGAAGGCGAAGACGTACCTTAAGGAAACAGTCAGCAAGATGGAAGCTGAGCGAGAGAGGATGGAGGAGTCCATCGGAAAAGCCACAGACCAGGGCCAGGAGTTGACCGCTGGTGATGGGAGGTATGAAGCAGATACCTCCTCGAGTGATGTGGGCTCGGAGGGTTCGGTGGATGTCGAAGCCAAGATCAAGCAGCTCAAGGAGTTGCTACAAACCCAGTGGAAGCAAGAGAAGCGTGAGAGACTGGCTATTGAGAGCCGAGTGGGCACATTGGAGCTTAGGAGGAAAGCTCACAGTATGCGTGAAGAGGTCATCCGGGTGCCTCATGTTCTGGTGAGAAAGCTCATTGGGAGAAGCGGTCGAGCCATGCAGATGATGGTCAAGAAGTCTGGTGTGGTGAAAGTAAGCAGTCCACGTGATCATCAGGTCTGGATACCAGACGAAGACGGCATGGTGTCCTTCTCCGCTGTAGGAACAGAAGAAAGCCTAGAATATATATGCATGCTGATTGAGTACCGAGTGACCTACCTGCAGGAGGTAGAACAATTGAATCTCGCTAGACTGCGAGTAGATAGACAGCATCATCTGAGCAGCAGAAGATGGAAGCCGTCTAGAAATAGTGAGACCCGACAGAAAAAGGGCCCCCTAAATAACAGAACAGCTACAGCTGAAGTTAGGGACCTTTCAAGATGTCCTGAGAGTAGTGGGCGTGGGTTTAGAGGTAGTGAGACCTCCAGTAACTCAGGTTTGAGCAGCCCATACAAACGACCCAATAGAGGACGGGACAGTACGGAGTCGAACCGGACCTTAGATACCAGGGCATGTGAGTCGCGCTGCTGTATTGACCGCTGGGAGCGGGGAAGACCTGACAGGGTTTCGATTGACCGCTGGGAGCGGGGGAGACCTGACAAGGTTACGACCCGGAAAGGTGGCCTGACGAAGTCAGTGACAGTGACAAATGATGGGTCCCTAAGGAATGGGCTAATGTCATTGACTAAGGTTCCAGGGGCTGAGTAGCACAATTGTAAAGTACATGGTCTCTATGTGAGCTGGGGGTTATAATGTTATTGTGTATATTATGTGTTCAACCCCACAAGTTTGAACAGAGGGGGGGATATGTAATGCAGCAGCTTGCTAGCATTACTGTAAATGGTCCAGGATGTGTTTACCGGACCATGTACCTTCCCCTTTAACTGACTGGTCACATGACCGTGACATCACACAGTTCCTGATGCACACAGTAAAGGTCCAGTCAGTATGTGTATGTGTGTGTGTGCACGGGATGCATATATAAACCCTGCTTAATTTGAGACAGGTGTGTTCAGTGTGAGGCGTGAGGCCTGTGCTCCGTGTGTGTGGGACACCGTTTGTGAGAGGCCTAGTGAGGCCGAGTGAAGCCTGGCAGCCTGAAAGGCAAAGACTGGATCCTGTGTGGATGCTAGTGGCCTTGGAAGGCAGAGGCTTGAGGAAGAGTCCTGAAAGGCAGAGCCTGGATCCGGTGTGGATGTCAGTGGCCTTTGAGGGAACGACGGCTGGAGACCCCTAACTGGGAAGCCACAAAGCCACAGTGGTGGCGGATTAAATGGACTGCAGCAACTAAACCCGGCAAAGGTAATACACTTTGTTACATGGACTGTGTTATGGTCATTGATAGTATTACCTTGTTGAAGGCTGTGTCCTGGGCCAATTGGGCCTGTCTGCTATTTGAGAGACTCCCGGATGTTAAGTGTGTAAACATGCCGGTGACAAACTAAGATGGACATTATGTGTGTGAACAGCGGTTTATGAAGTGCCATAATAAACTGCTGTATTGTGAGAAAAACGTAGAGACATTGCAGGTGTGCATTTATTGACGCAGCGAAGCGAGTAACCCCCAGGATGATGACAAGCGCTGCCGTACAAGGTGTATATACATATATTCCATGAGTTGGAATTGAGGTGTATATACCATACGCTGACTGCTAGTTTCCCAATAACCATGCTAGTAGTGGTGACAGTCTGCGGCCTCCTTCGTTAATTGTCGGCCAATCATGTACTTGTCCAGACGATAAGGGGCAGCAGAGAGCTGTTCGCTCCAAAGATAACAGCGAGGTGGGTTAAGTGAAGGACTCCCCTGGCTGCGATCTTTAACAAATTGGTGGCAACGGTGGAATTCTGCGCAATCTCTCCGGTGTCATCCTTGACACTATGCATTAAAAAGAATATTGCACAGTGACAAAATCTTATGGAGCATGCGTTGGAATTGACAACCGACATATTTGCAGTAGAGCAGGGACTAGCCCAGCCCCTGAAATTGACACCACTGATGCTTCGTTTCAGTGTGCGGACAGAGGCTGTAATTGTAACTGCAGCCTCTTAACCCTGATGATGTTTCGTTTGAGTATCCCAACATTCACAGGAGATTCTCAAAGAAAATGTAATCAAACAGGAAGTTGGTAAGGAAAAAACCGTTAGAGTAGTGAGGAAAGAATAAGGAATTTTTAATTAAAGTATACTAGAAAATCAAGTAGATTATTACAATAAATACAGTGGGGCAAAAAAGTATTTAGTCAGCCAGCAATTGTGCAAGTTCTCCCACTTAAAAAGATGAGAGAGGCCTGTAATTGACATCATAGGTAGACCTCAACTATGAGAGACAAAATTAGAAAACAAATCCTGAAAATCACATTGTCTGATTTGGAAAGAAATTTTTTTCAAATTTTGTTGAAAAGTAAGTATTTGGTCAATTACAAACAAGCAAGATTTCTGGCTCTCACAGACCTGTAACTTCCTCTTTAAGAGGCTCCACTGTCCTCCACTCATTACCTGTAGTACTGGCACCTGTTTGAACTTGTTATCAGTATAAAAGACACCTGTCCGCAACCTCAAACAGTCACACTCCAAACTCCACTATGGTGAAGACCAAAGAGCTGTCAAAGGACACCAGAATCAAAATTGTAGCCCTGCACCAGGCTGGGAAGACTGAATCTGCAATAGGCAAGCAGCTTGGTGTGAAGAAATCAACTGTGGGAGCAATAATTAGAAAATAGAAGACATACAAACTACTGATAATCTCCTTCGATCTGGGGCTCCACACAAGATCTCACCCCGTGGGGTCAAAATGATTTCAAGAACGGTGAGCAAAAATCCCAGAACCACATGGGGGGACCTAGTGAGTGACCTGCAGAGAGCTGGGACCAACGTTACACAGGCTACCATCAGTAATATACTACGCCGCCAGGGACTCAGATCCTGCAGTGCCAGACGTGTCCCCCTGCTTAAGCCATTATATTTCCGTGCCCGTCTGAAGTTTGCTAGAAAGCATTTGGATGATCTAGAAGAGTATTGGGAGAATGTCATATGGTCAGATGAAACCAAAGTAGAACTGTTTGGTAGAAACACAACTTGGCGTGTTTGGAGGAGAAAGAATCCTGAGTTGCATCCAAAGAACACCATATCTACTGTGAAGCATGGGGGTGGCAAGATCATGCTTTGGGGCTGTTTCTCTGCCAAGGGACCAGGACGACTGATCCGTGTACATGAAAGAATGAATGGGGCCATGTTTCGTGAGATTTTGAGTGCAAACCTCCTTCCATCAGCAAGGGCATTGAAGATGAAACGTAGCTGGGTCTTTCAGCATGACAATGATCCCAAGCACACTGCCAGGGCAACAAAGGAGTGGCTTCGTAAGAAGCATTTCAAGGTTCTGGAGTGGCCTAGCCAGTCTCCAGATCTAAACCCTATAGAAAACCTTTGGAGGGAGTTGAAAGTCCGTGTTGCCCAGCGACAGCCCCAAAACATCACTGCTCTAGAGGAGATCTGCATAGAGGAATGGGCCAACATACCAGCAACAGTGTGTGCCAACCTTGTGAAGACTTACAGAAAACATTTGACCTCTGTCATTGCCAACAAAGGATATATAACAAAGTATTGAGATGAACTTTTGTAATTGACCAAATACTTATTTTCCACCAAAATTTGAAAAAAATTTCTTTACAAATCAGACAATGTGATTTTCAGGATTTGTTTTCTCATTTTGTCTCTCATAGTTGAGGTCTTCCTATGATGTCAATTACAGGCCTCTCTCATCTTTTTAAGTGAGAGAACTTGCACAATTGGTGGCTGACTAAATACTTTTTTGCCCCACTGTAGATAAACATTTAGGATTAAATCAGTATTAGTTTCGGACCATCCTTTTAAGAAGAAGGTCACAATGAAGAAGTCGTTTTTTTAAAGCAGAATTTATCTTTTATTAGTGAATTTGTTACATGGTAAAAAGCCTTCCTGTTTACCCATGTAAGTATTGTATCTATGACATCAATCTGAAATAAAGCGTATAAAAATAAATATCTCAGGAAAGAGCTTCAAGTGTTCTAAAGATAAACCACACATTTAGGATTTGCCTCTTTTATTTTGAACCAATTTTTTTTTTTTGAAAGAGCCTAAATGATTGTCAAACAGGAAACACAAAGAGCATTACTAAAAACAAACCATTCAACATGCTATGAAGCAAAAAGGAAAAAAAACTGCTCCATGGTCATATTTTAATTTACACAGAAAATTAATTAGTTAAAAAGAAGAGTGCATAAAAATGCTAATGGTGCTCATATTTATAAAAATTAGATGCTTTGTGTCATCCAAAGTGTTTATTTCATATATCTATCAATGATTAAGTCAAAACATATGTGGTAGTAGATACTCAGGATTCTGACCCCGTACAATTTTGGAAGAGCCTTGTTTTGATATCTCATGTATCCATTTGCTGGATTGCAATTTGTCCAATGAGGACTTTTTTATGTGTGAACTGTATTTGCCACTGTATGGCTTATTTGATGAAAATGCCATGGGATTTTAAAAAGCTCTATTCCCCCCGGCACCTCGGCTTCTGCGGTCGCATGGATACAGCGGGGGACACCTAGGAGAGGTGAGTATATGGATTTTATTATTTTATTATTATTTTTACACAGGTGGACACCGGGAGCAGACTACTACTACCCTCATCACTGCCCCTGCTGGTGCTGATTGCAGCGCCAGCAGGGAACCATGATGAGGGCAGTGTTCAGCACTAGGTGCTTGGGAACAGCGCTAACTGTACCGCTGATTCCCAGGTGCCGGTCTGTGTGATCCTGATGAGGCACATGGCTGCCACACGTGTGACACACGGGACACGGGTATCTCCGGTACCTGTTTTTCCGGTACCGGAGATATGCGGATGTGTGAAACGGCCTAAATGTAATGAATAAAACAGAATAATAGCCTTCGACAACCACCTTTATTGTTAAGGCCCCCATACACATCGACAGGTTTGGATGACAGTCTAATGTGTCTGCAGGCTCCAAACCCTTCACTCGACACATGATTTCAGGGAAGATAAGGAACCAACATGTCTTATTTCATTTTGTTCTCTAAGGCCACATGTACACGGTGAGTATTTGGTGAGTTTTTTTACATCAATATTTGTAAGCCAAAACCAGGAGTGGAACAGTCAGAGGAAAAGTATAATAGAAACATGTTACCACTTCTAAATTTTTCACCCACTCCTGGTTTTGGCTTACAAATATTGAGGTAAAAAATTCACCAAATACTGAACGTGTGCACGTGGCTTAAAAAGTCAAAGACTTTTGCACAAGCCACACTGGTGCAAAAATTTAGGCCCTCTTGTACTGACACTGCTACTTTTTTTTAAAAATGGCCAGGCTTAATGGAACATAGTACCGCAGTGCATGAGACCAGCGATCAAAGTAAAACTATTCATGTCCCATGGTAGGAGTAAGTAAAAAATTTACAAAAGTAATCAATAAAATTTGTAAAAATGTAAAAAAAACACCATGAAGTGCACAAAAATCACAGAAAGCTGTTTTGCCACTAAAAAATAAACCTTTATGCAAAAATAAAATAAAAAAAACCTTACACATAATTGGTATTGCCACATCCAGGACAACTCAAACTATATAACTGTCATGTTATTTATTCCGTACAGCGACCCAACCTTTAAAACTGTACCATAAACCATACAATGAACACCATAAAAAAATATGTAAAATATAGCTTTTTCATCATGCTGACACACAAAAATTGGAATAAAAAGTGCTAAAAAAAAACCTCGTACATAAATAGGATGAATGAATATGTGAACTGGTTCTGCAAAAAACAAACCCTTGCATGGCTCTGTCAGTAAAAAAGTAACAGGTCTCAAAATATGGCAATGCTAAATCAGATTGATAAATCTGGTATTGCTATAATCGTAGTCACTCGAAGAATAAATCTGTCTTCACACTTTTACTGCATAGTGAATGGTGTAAAAAATAAAAACAATAACTTAATGCCTTATCCTCATTCTTCATCCGAAAAAACTGAATAAAAAGAGATAAAAAAGTTCAAACACCCCAAAATGGGATCAATAAAAACCTTGTCTTGTCCCTCAAAAAAGCACTTATATAGCTCAGTTGGCCAAAAGTAAAAAAAGATATAGTTCTTAGAATATGGCAACGAAAAAACTGTTTTTTAATATAAAAAAAATAATTTTTAGTGTGCAAAAATAGCAGTACATAAAAAATTTGTACTCAGATGAAACCATTCAATATTATGAGGCTGATTGAGTCACTTTGGACTTCGTTAGGCCTCTATTCTGGCGGTATCCAACTCTTTAGGCCATGTTCACATCTTCAATATTTGGTGAGCTTTTTACCTCTGTATTTGTAAGCCAAAACCAGGAGTGGGTGATATATGCAGAAATATGTGCACGAGTTTCTATTATACTTTTCCTCTGTTCCACTCCTGGTTTTGGCTTACAAATACAGATGTAAAATACTGACCAAATACTGATTGTGCGAGCGTGGCCTTACTGTATAGTGAGTTGGTTCCTTTGGGTGTTTCATGTGATTCACATTTTTTGTGGATTTAGATGGAAACTCCTAAGTTAGTGCTCAGTATGCAGCACAGGATTGATATGATCTTAGCCTTATATTGAAATTGATCAAAAATACATTATGTTCCCGAAAATGCTACCAATTAAAACTTCAACTTATCCTGACAGCAGTTTAGAATAATTTGAGGGGTGCAGTTTTTAAAATAGTATACCTTCTGAAGGTTTTCTGATATATAGGATCCTCAAAGTCCCTTCAAAACTAAATAGGTCCATAAAAAATAGGATTTCATAATCTCTTTGAAAAAAAAAGAAAACAAAAAATGCTAGTAAAGTTTCTAACCCTTCTAACATTCTAACAAAAAAATGTTTTAAAATGAGGCTGATATAAAGTAGATACTGTATATAGGAAAGTTATTTATTGACTATTTTGTGTGGTATAACTATCTGGTTTAACCCCTTAGTGATGGAGCCAATTTTGTCATTAATGACCAGGCCAAATTTTCTAAATCTGACCAGTGTCACTTTATGAGGTAATAAGTCTGGAACGCTTCAACGGATCCAAGTGATTCTGAGGTTTTTTTCGAAAATAAAAAAAATCACAGTTTTCCCACAAAAAATTAACTTTTAGCCTCAATTTTTTTATTTTTACAAGGGTACAAGAAGAAAATGGACCCAAAAATGTGTTGTACAATTTCTCCTGAGTATGCCGATACCTCATATGTTGGGGAAAACTACGGTTTGGGCGCATGGCAGGGCTCGGAAAGGAAGGAGTGACATTTTAGAATGCAGACTTTGATGGAAACTGGGCCCCTCAAGGAATTCATATAGGGGTTGTTGTGGCTAATTTTTTAATATCTAGATATCATTATTAATTTAGATAAAAACAATTTATATTTTTGCTATGTATGAAGTCTGCTTGAGTGTTTTCTAATTTTACATTGTGGAATGTCTGACTAAGATACTTGTTTCCTGAAAAGTCCTTGACAAGAAGGAAATTTGTTACTAATAACTCTATTTCGGTTTTCTGTAACAATGAAGTTCTGTTCTGTCTAGCTAATAAATATGGAGAGTCTTTGCTGCCACACGAGGAAAACTCTACCTGCTGACAATGCATGTCACAAGTATTCTGTCTCTCTTCCTTCATCGATGAAGTATCTTAATTTGAATCTCACTGGCAATGTGAAGACCCTTTGCTGTCTATTCCAAAGTTCTCCCAAAAAACAAAGAGGGTCTCCATAACAGTACATGGTGCCTGAAACCTGGGATTGTCATAACCGGACCTCCTCTGGACCCGTCAACAAGGATCTCTCTGGGAATTACTGAATAAAATCCGCGGTAAGTAATCCCTTGTATTACTACTAATTCAGTACTACCTAGAGGGCTCCAGGACGGGTAATTGGTGGTCCTAACAAGACAATCATTTTTGAACCCTTGCCAGTGATTGAATTTGTTGTCTTATATGTTTCAATGTGGTTTTTCAATGTATGATTGACGATTGAATGACGGTTGAATGATAATTGAATGAAGCGACAAGTAATCAACCTTGCCCAGCGTGTTGGGATTAGGCACCTCCGCAGTTCTTCTGTATATTTCAGGAGTCGGAGGATTGTTTTATGTTGTTTGTTTTGTCTACGTCATAAATGTCTGGTATGATATTGTAAACTATGAAGATTCTTGAATATGGGACTGAATGATTTTTGATTGACCAATAAGGGACTACGGTCTCTGCTTGATAAGGGATCCCATTAGGTGTGTTCCTTCACATGTGGTTGAGAGGAAAATCAGTCCGTAAGATGATCAGGGAAGTGTGATTGCCTATAACAGAGGAATCCTTCATGGTAAGGTAGTACTCTGAGTGTATTGAATTCCCCTGTAAATTGATAAGGGCACCCTCAAGAAAGGGGTAACTGAATGCAGTTTTTAGCCCAAATAAAGCAGGGGGATTAATATCAGCGATTGTGCAGTGTGCATTGAATGATTGACGTATTGTTAAGTCGTTTTTGATTAATCAGAATCATTGTCCTCAGTGTCTGTGTTCTGTTTTGTGTAAGCTCAAGAGAAGGAAAATCATAGTAGCTGAAGTTCTTGCTTAGCCTGTATACCCAGACTGGGAAACATATAGTATAAAAAATAACACTTATTGCAGATGTAAAGGCACTGCATGACAATTATAAGGTGTAGAAGGAAAACCTTTGAACTGGGATCATGTAGAAATAATTGCAATAGTAAGTGGAGCAGAAGGCTTGGTATTGTTATTTGTTTGGTAGTGTGTAAGAATCTCCCTAGCTCACAGGGCTGGAAAATCGGTGTTAGTACTTCCTTAAAGATCTGTCTTCCGAGGCTCAGAGGAGACTGGGACAGGATCAGATCCGTCTTTCGAGGATCAGAGGAGACTGGGATGGGATCAAATTTAGAGTCTGAGAGGCTCTAGGTGTGCTGAAGAGAGTTCTGCGTGAACTCTGGCACAGTGGTTGCAGTCATGGGGACTGGCAACAGTAAGGAATTGACTAACCTAAAGGGCGTGACCCCAGTCCCAGCATGTGAGATAGTGGAGAGACTGAAAGGGAAAGAAGCAGTAGAGGGATGTGAAATAATATTGAGGAAATTTGGTATGGGAAAGTGGGGAAATTTGGAGGAGAAGGAATGGGAGAAATATATCTGCAATTCGGAAGGATGGTTGAAAGATAAAAACAAACTAGACTAGGCTAGGATGTGGTTAGAAGTAGCAAAACGTCTCTCAATGAGTGAACATAAATCAGAAGAAACCAGGCATGGAACTGTCTATGTAATCTATGATAGTTTGAAAAACTCTCAAACCCCTGTAGTCTCTGCACCTGATGTAAATTCTGCACCCCCTTCAGCACCCCCGCCTTATGCTGGGTCAATGGCATGGACTTGTAGACATTGTGGTCATCAGAATCCACCTGGGGTTAATAGTTGCAGGTCCTGTGGGTCCTCACACCCAGGGACAACACCCAGGGTGCCTCTGTTCCCCATGAGGACCACTAGTCATGTACAGTTTACTTGATGTGGGAAAACTAGCCATCCCTCCGGTGACTGTAAAACTTAAACCAGGTGCCCAACCCCCTGTATAAAGCAGTATCCTTTAAGTGCTGCTCAGGATGCAGCAATACATGAGAATGTCCAGGAGCTTTTGTTAAGAGGTCTAGTTATTCCTATAATCTCCCCATTTAACACTCCCCTGTACCCAGTCAAAAAGAAAACCCCACCTGGACAACCAGTAGCCTATCGTATGGTACATGATCTTAGGGCAGTTAATGCAGTAACTATAGTGGATACTCCACTTGTACCCAACCCCCATACTCTCCTGAATCAGGTCCCCTCCACAGCCACCTGTTTCACAGTGATTGATCTGGCCAATGCTTTTTTCTCTGTCTTCTTGTCCGTGGAGTGTACCTCTTATATTGCCTTCACCCACAGAGGTGCTCAGTATGCATGGGCAGTCCTTCCTCAGGGAGCTTCTAACTCCCCTTCCTTATTTTCCACATCCCTAAAGACTGTACTCGATAACTGGTGCTCCTTTGATTCATCCACCATACTCTTACAATATGTGGATGACCTTCTCCTTTGCTGCACCACTGACCAGATATGCCACAATGAATCTCAATTTCTGCTGATATTCTTAGCAGAAAATGGGTGCAAAGCTTCAAAAGATAAACTCCAATTGTGCAAGTCCACAGTCACTTTCCTTGGGCATTGCCTGTCTCCGGGCATTAAGCATCTCAGCCCAGGGAGGATTGAGGCTATACTAAAAATACCCCTTCTTAGATCTACCAAGTCCCTTCGGTTATTCTTGGGCCTAGTCCAGTACTGCCGTCTCTGGATACGAAATGCCTCTAGTATTATGGCCCCATTGTTTCAATGCCTCAAAGCTGAGCCTTTCACCATTAATTCTGAGGCTACTGATGCATTTCACACCCTCAAGCTCACTCTTTCTACCTCACCAGCTCTAGGTATACCGAATTATGACAAGTTTTTTACTTTGTACTGCCACGAACACGCTGAACATGCGTCTGGTGTCCTTACCCAAGAACATGGTGGTAGGCAGCGCCCTCTAGGGTATTACTCTGTAACCCTTGATCCAGTCATTATGGGTTCTCCTACTTGTGTTAGAGCTGTGGCAGCTGCTTCAGAACTTGTTAAAAGGACATCGTGTTAGGAAGCCCCCTCACACTTCAAGTTCCTCATGCTGTATCTGAAATACTTCGACAGGCTCAGACCCGTCACCTCTCAGCATCAAGGTTGACAAAATGTGAAGTCTCACTCCTTCCTCCTCCCCATATAACTATCAAACGCTGTAATGTTCTAAATCCAGCTACACTACTACCAGTGGATTTAGAAAAGGGAGGAAAGTATCAGGATGGGGAAGAGGGAGAGACCATGAGCCAAGATTTGCCCCTGTTTTTCAAATTAGCAGATGAGGAAGCTCAGTTTGATATGGCACATGAACATTATTGTCAGGCATTGATGGAAGCTGAAATAAAGGGCTTGGCTAATATTACTGATGTGCCACTCACTAACCCCACTGCTGAGTATTTAGTAGATGGTTCCAGAGCTTGGGACAGTGAACAAGGACGATTCATCACCGGGTATGCAGTAGTCCACAATGGTAAGGCAGTGATACAAAAACCACTCCCCTCCAGCTGCTCTGCGCAAGCTGCAGTGTGTAATCTGGGAAAAGGTAAAGAAATTAATGTATTTTCTGACTCGCAATATGCTTATGGTGTTGCACATGACTTTGGTGCCATTTGGCGAAGCTGTAATTTCTTGACCTCTGCTGGCAAACCTATAAGGAATGCGCAAGCGGTAGAGAAGCTACTCACACCACTCACCCTTCCCCGAAGGGCAGCCATAGTCAAAGTGTCAGCACACACTCGGGAACAAACTCCCCTTGCAGTAGGGAATGCTTTGGCTGACCAGGCGGCTAAGGAAGCAGCACGATTACCTCTGACAGAGATACTGGCTATCGCAAGTGCGGGAACCCCAGGAGACTCAGAGTCAGGGAGTGCAGGAAGCCCCCTTTCAAATAAGGAGACATCCCCTGCACCGGTCCCAGTGGCCATGGACCTCGAACTACTGCAGGTCTTCCAGACCCTGGCTCCCCCCCCCAAGAGCAGAATGCATGGGTCAAAGTGGGCGCCGTACAGTCAGTGTCAGGGGTATGGCAGGTAAATAAACGTATTTGCCTTCCACGCTGCCTGATCCCCATGATGGCTGCCCTTGCACATTCTCCAGTGCATAACTCAAAGGGTGTTATGTGTGCAGTGGTGCTACAAAACTGGTGTGCCCCAGGGTTCCTGAATACGGCTGCAAAGTATGTTCAAGAATGTCTAGTTTGTGCAAAACATAACCCTGGTAGGCCTATTCGAGTCCCACGAAAATGCACACCAAAACCAGATTACCCATTTCAGAGACTGCAGGTGGACTACATACAGCTAGCTACCTAAGGTGGGTAATTATGAATACGCCCTGGTATGCACTGACCTTTTCTCTGGGTGGCCAGAAGCTTGGGCCGTGACAAAGCAAACACAAAAACTACTGCTAAAAAATTGATCAGTGAAGTGGTTTGTAGATATGGGGTGCCCGAAACTATAGAAAGTAACAGAGGAACCCACTTTACTGGGGAACTAATGAAACAAATCATGGTCACTCTTGGGATAGAACAGGCTTTCCATGTTCCCTATCATCGACAAAGTAGTGGGAAGGTGGAACGTCTCAATGGTACCTTGAAACTAAAAATTCAAAAGTGCATGGAAGAAACACACTTGTCCTGGGTAGATTGTTTGCCCATAGCATTGTATTCAGTGAGGACCGCCCCAAGGGGGAGGGAGAAGCTGTCCCCATATGAAATACTGTTTGGTAGTGTCCCTAAGACAGGGTTGTATTTCCCACAGCAGCTGCAGGCCTCCTATGGTTCTCTCACTGAATATGTTCTGGAGTTGCATAAACATTTGACTGTTACTCATAATCATGTTCTTTCCTCTATCCCAGACCCCAATTGCCTCAGCGGCACTCACACTTTGGTACCAGGAGACTGGGTCATGGTAAAGAGACATATGAGGAGACCACTGGAGCCCAGATACAGTGAACCATTCCAAGTGCTGTTAACCACTGCCACTTCGGTCAAGCTTCAAGGCAAGGACACTTGGATCCACGCCAGCCATTGTAAAAAGATTTTGAACCCCAGCAGCGGCAAAGATGATGACCCTGTTCGTTTGGACTATGGTGATAGCAACCGTACCCTTTGCCCTAACTCTCCATGAAGTACTTAAAGAGAACTGGGATAACAAACTGATAAAGCAACACCAAGTCTTACTCCAAGACATGAACTCTAATGACCGTCCTAAGAACTGTTGGATATGCACCCATAGTCCAATATCCTCCAATACTATGCCTTATTTACAGTGGTGGCCAAAAGTATTGGCACCCCTGCAATTCTGTCAGATAATACTCAGTTTCTTCCTGAAAATGATTGCAATCACAAATTCTTTGGTATTATTATCTTCATTTAATTTGTCTTCAATGAAAAAACACAAAAAGAATTGTCCTAAAGCCAAATTGGATATAATTCCACACCAAACCTAAAAAAGGGGTGGACAAAAGTATTGGCACTGTTTGAAAAATCATGTGATGCTTCTCTAATTCGTGTAATTAACAGCACCTGTAACTTACCTGTGGCACCTAACAGGTGTTGGCAATAACTAAATCACACTTGCAGCCAGTTAACATGGATTAAAGTTGACTCAACCTCTGTCCTGTGTCCTTGTGTGTACCACATTGAGCATGGAGAAAAGAAAGAAGACCAAAGAACTGTCTGAGGACTTGAGAAACCAAATTGTGAGGAAGCATGAGCAATCTCAAGGCTACAAGTCCATCTCCAAAGACCTGAATGTTCCTGTGTCTTCCGTGCGCAGTGTCATCAAGAAGTTTAAAGCCCATGGCACTGTGGCTAACCTCCCTAGATGTGGACGGAAAAGAAAAATTGACGAGAGATTTCAACGCAAGATTGTGCGGATGGTGGATAAAGAACCTCGACTAACACCCAAACAAGTTCAAGCTGCCCTGCAGTCCGAGGGTAAAACAGTGTCAACCCGTACTATCCGTCGGCGTCTGAATGAAAAGGGACTGTATGGTAGGATACCCAGGAAGACCCCACTTCTTACCCCGAGACATAAAAAAGCTAGGCTGGAGTTTGCCAAAACTTACCTAAGAAAGCCTAAAATGTTTTGGAAGAATGTTCTCTGGTCAGATGAGACAAAAGTATAGCTTTTTGGGAAAAAGCATCAACATAGAGAGTACAGGGGAAAAAAAAGAGGCATTCAAAGAAAAGAACACGGTCCCTACAGTCAAACATGGCGGAGGTTCCCTGTTGTTTTGGGGTTGCTTTGCTGCCTCTGGCACTGGACTGCTTGATCGTGTGCATGGCATTATGAAGTCTGAAGACTACCAACAAATTTTGCAGCATAATGTAGGGCCCAGTGTGAGAAAGCTGGGTCTCCCTCAGAGGTCATGGGTCTTCCAGCAGGACAATGACCCAAAACACACTTCCAAAAGCACTATAAAATGGTTTGAGAGAAAGCACTGGAGACTTCTAAGGTGGCCAGCAATGAGTCCAGACCTGAATCCCATAGAACACCTGTGGAGAGATCTCAAAATGGCAGTTTGGAGAAGGCACCCTTCAAATATCAGGGACCTGGAGCAGTTTGCCAAAGAAGAATGGTCTACAATTCCAGCAGAGCATTGTAAGAAACTCATTGATGGTTACCGGAAGCGGTTGTTCGCAGTTATTTTGGCTAAAGGTTGTGCAACCAAGTATTAGGCTGAGGGTGCCAATACTTTTGTCTGGCCCATTTTTGGAGTTTTGTGTGAAATGATCAATGATTTGATTTTTGCTTCATTCTCTTTTGTGTTTTTTCCTTGCAAGCAAATTAAATGAAGATAATAATACCAAAGAATTTGTGATTGCAATCATTTTCAGGAAGAAACTGAGTATTATCTGACAGAATTGCAGGGGTGCCAATACTTTTGGCCACCATTGTAGCTATTCCAGTGACTTTGAATGAAATGTTTTACCTAAGTAACTACACTTTTCCTATTAGATTAAGAACAACAAAGAAAAAGAAGGCTGTAGGTCTAACTGTAGCTGCTTGGGTGACTGAGCCATGGTTGTTGTTTAACAGGAGTGGTCCACCTCTAAGTCAGACTGAAATGCCTTGGGCGACCAGTCGTGTCGACTTCTCCTGTTATCCGAACTTTACCTCTTGCAGCTGTATTCAGATAAAATCCAGAGGGTTTCCTTTCTCTATAGCTGGCTATTCGGAGTGTAATGGATCTGCTACCACTACTACGCAGTGTATAGCGGTTGATGCCACTCTCAATCCTAAGCTTCATTGTGTAAATGTCACCTTGCAAAATCTAATATCAGGTTTTACCTCAAATGACACTCAGTATCAGGGAAAAATTCTGTAAAAATTAAGCACCACCGTGTTATCTAAATGGATTGCTAGTCTGTTCAACAACACTGTTGGAGCACCAGAGAATTTATATATTGTATGTGGACATCAGGCTTAGAAGTGGTTACTACTGTTGAGCGAACATGCTCGACACTGCTCGGTACTCGCCTGAGCATCACGCTACTCGGGATGTTCGGCGAGCACCGAGCATTTCCGGGTTACTCGGGCGGGAGCTCGGGTCTCCGCCCTGCATGTTTGGCGCTCTTTACAGAGCCAATGAACATGCAGGGATTGCCAGCCAGTCACTGTAATGCCGCAGCCATGTTGTTTGTGGGCATTACAGTGATTGGCTGGCCGCACAGCGTCACCTCGAGTATTTAAAACCGGGCGCCGCCATCTTGGACACAGTCGCTCCGGATCAGACAGTGTAGGGACAGCGCTGCTGATTTAGGGAGAGATATATCCTGCAAAATAGTTAGTGTAGGGTCTGTAAAGGCTGCCAGATCAAACAAACAGTCCTTCTCAGGACTAATATCCATCCCAGGTATATCAGGCAGGCAGGCAGGCAGGCTGTATAGGAGACGCAGTGGTTATACCAGCAAACGCTGTATTACAGTCCTGTGTGCTGCTCCTGTTGCTGAAATTGCTGGACTTAGCTCCAGGTCCCGGGGGCCAGGAAAAATCCTTTTTTTTATCTAAATCCTCTTTTTTTTTTCCTCCTTCACAATGTACAAATACCCATCTTATTAACCTTTTGGTGCCCCCCCCCCCAAAAAAAAGTGTGCCTCTGATTTTTCAGACACAAATATATCTGTTGAAAATAGTCTGGTGTAGGCCAGAGAAATAGAAGTGTGGTTTTGCAGTTCTATGGGCCATTTGTATCTAAAAAAACCAGTTTGAGTGTGTCGCTCACTGTTCAGCCGCAAATATATATATGTTTTAAAAAGCCTGGTATACACCAGTAAATTATAACTGTGGTTTTGCTGTTCCACGGTAAAAAATCTCTATTTTTCAGGTTTTGGTAGTTTTTTCCGTAAAGAAAAACAGTAGTGTCTCTTGACTGTTGTGACACAAAAATATATCTGTTGAAAATAGTCTTGTGTAGGCCCGACATCCCAGTGTGGTTTCGCAGTTCCACGGGTCAAATCGCTGTACTATCCAGTTTTGGGCCTTTGGTATCTAAAAAAAAAGCAGTTTGAGTGTGTCGCTCACTGTTCAGCCGCAAATATCTCTATTTAAAAAAGTGTGGTATACCCCAGTAAACAATAACTGTGGTTTTCCTCTTCCACTGTTCTAATCTACTCTTTATTACCCTTTTTCCATTGATAGTGCAAGTGTAAGCTATTTTACTTCATTTACAATGGACAAGGCGCGTGGCAAGGGACGTGGAAGTGGACGTTCTGGTGATGGTTCGTGCAGAGGACGGGGCCGTGGCCAAGGTGAAAATGTGCCACAACCAACAGCCACATCTTCTCGCTCCCACTTCTTGACCGAATTACTAGGGAAGCACAGAACAACACCAGTATTGAGAACTGATCAGTGTGAACAGGTTATTAATTGGATAGCAGACAATACTTCCAGTTACCTGGGCACCACCACCTCCGGTCTGTCTTCCACACGGTCAACTCTTAGTAGCCGTGAGTCTCGACCGCATACTCCTCCTCACCCTGATGCTCCTTCCTCCCACCATGCCGAGTGTCGTCAGACAGCAAGTGATCCGACACTTGGACACTCTGAAGAGCTGTTCACTGGTCCATTTCCATATTTGGGCCCCTCGCCTGATACGCTTGAAGTGGTGGAAGAGGAGATCCCATGTTGCGATGCCCAAATATTTGAACAGCCACGGCCACAGGAAGTCGACGTTGGCAATCTGTCACAAGAGGTGGATGATGACGAGACACAATTGCCAGGAAGTGAGGAGGAGGATCGTGGTGCGCAAGTGGAAGAGGAGGAGGTGGTGGATGATCTAGTAACTGACCCAACGTGGAAGGAGGACATGCAGAGTGAGGCCAGCAGTACACAGGGGGAGGGAGGCAGAGTACCCCAACAGGCAGGAAGAAGCAGTGTGGTGGCCGCAGACAGAAGGCAGGCAACCGTTCCCCGTAACACCAACACGAGGGACGTTGCCAGTACAAGCGGTAGGTCTTCCAGAGTCTGGAATTTTTTTAAAGACTCTGCTGATAACCCCAAAAAGGCCATATGTTCCACCTGCCATGCCAGCATCAGCAGGGGTGACAAAACTACCAGCCTGACCACCACCAGCATGATCAGGCACATGGCAGCAAAGCACCCGACTTTGTGGGGCGAAACCCAGGGTCCACGACCAGTGTCAGCGGGTGTCACCACTGCTTCTTCCACTGTTGTGCGTGCAATAGAACCCCCTGTTGTGTGTGCAAGGCAATCCCCTGTCCATACTGCATGTAAAGATGCCCCCTCCTCTCAGTCTTCACTTGTTATGGCAGTTTCTCAAGAAACAGCATCAACGTCCACGTCCACGTCCCACCGCAGCGTTCAATTGTCCATATCCCAGACCTTTGAACGAAAGCGGAAATTCGCAGCTAACGCCCCACAGGCCACAGTCCTAAATTCGCACATTTCACGACTGCTTGCATTGGAAATGCTGTCTTTTAGGCTGGTGGAGACGGAATCCTTCCGCAATCTTATGGTGGTGGCCGTCCCTCGGTACTCGGTCCCCAGCCGACACTATTTTGCCCGGTGTGCCATCCCCGCACTACACAAGCACGTGTCCCAAAGCATCTGCCGTGCCCTCAACAACGCAGTTACTGGAAGAGTCCACCTGACAACGGACACGTGGACAAGTGCTTGTGGCCAGGGATGGTACATCTCTCTGACGGCACACTGGGTAAACATAGTGGAAGCCGGGACCCAGTCGGACCTTGGGACGGAACACATCCTCCCCACACCGAGGATTGCGGGCCCTATGTCAGTCAGAGTTGCCCACACAGTGTACAGCTCCTGCGCATCCTCCTTCTCCTCCTCCTCCTCATGTTCAGCCTCCATCTCAGATATCACCACATCAGTTACAAGCTGGAAGCATTGCAGTACTGCCTCCGCCAAGCGGCAACAGGCTGTGCTGAAACTCATAAGCTTAGGTGATAAACCTCACACTGCTTGTGAGTTGTGGACAGCTGTGAAAGAGCAGGCAGATCTGTGGCTGAGACCGCTGAACCTACATCCCGGCATGGTCGTGTGTGACAATGGCCGTAACCTGGTGGCGGCTCTGAGGCGAGGTGAGATCACACACGTACCATGCCTGGCTCATGTGCTTAACCTCGTGGTTCAGCGGTTTCTTAAATCGTACCCCGAGTTGCCAGATCTGCTCGTGAAAGTACGCCGCCTGTCAGCTCATTTTCGCAAGTCGGCTACAGCTTCCGCCGCCCTTGCTGTGTTGCAGCTGT
This sequence comes from Phyllobates terribilis, assembly GCF_046119375.1. Lineage (NCBI taxonomy): Eukaryota > Metazoa > Chordata > Amphibia > Anura > Dendrobatidae > Phyllobates > Phyllobates terribilis. The sequence continues at coordinate 808,868,136 of NW_027362761.1, forward strand.
GTTGCAGCAGCGTTTGCAGCTTCCGGCACACCGACTGGTGTGTGATGTCCCCACACGTTGGAACTCTACCCTCCACATGTTGCAAAGGATTTGTGAGCAGAAGAGAGCAGTTGTGGAGTACCAGCTGCAACAAGGCCGTCGATATTCAGGTCAGACTCCACACATAAGACCTCAGGAGTGGACCTGGATGTCTGACATATGTACCATCCTGACAAACTTTGAGGAGGCCACCAAGATGGTGAGTGGCGATGACGCCATCAATAGTGTCAGCATCCCACTTGTCTGTCTTTTGCAACGCTCTCTGCAGAGAATTAAAGAGGAGGCATTGCAGCCAGAGTATGATGAGATGGATCAAGAAGCCGTAGCGGGCGATTACACACAGCCCAGCCTCATCTCATCCCAACGTGCATTGGGGGACAATGAGGGAGAGGAGGAGGAGGAGGAGGAAGAGGAAGAACAGGAGCTGCTATCATGCGTTGTAGACGGTAGTACCTGTACAAGTGTCATACCGTCGGTTCAGCGTGGGTGGCCTGAGGACAGGGGGGAGGAGGAAGAGGAGGAGGAGGAGGAGAGCATGGTCAGTCGTCATCTTGGTGAGGACACGGAAATCTTCCCCGTTACCAGTCTGGCACGCATGGCTGACTTTATGTTACGCTGCCTTAACCGTGACCCTCGCGTTGTCAAAATGTTGGGTGACAGTCATTACTGGTTGGTGACACTTGTAGACCCCCGCTACAAGGAGAACTTTCACTCTCTTATTCCTGAGGTGGAGAGGTCTACAAAAATAGGGCAATACCAGAAGGCCCTTGCTGCAGAACTCTTAAAAAAATTCCCATCTGAACACGCTAGTGGCAGAGGTCACAGTTCGTTGCCCAACCAAGGCGTACAGGCGAGAGAGATGCAACTCCAATCCAGCATAGGCAGGGGAACACTGTCCACGTTCTGGGACAGTTTTCTGACACCCGCCCAGCTTACAGGCCCTGAGGCGCGGTGTACTCTCACAAGGAGTGGAAAGTTTCAAAAGATGGTGAGGGAGTACCTTGCCGATCGTACCAGCGTCTTCCGTGATTCCTCTGTGCCTTTTAATTATTGGGTATCCAAGCTGGACACTTGGAATGAACTCGCTCTGTACGCCTTGAAGGTCCTGGCCTGCCCTGCCGCTAGCGTGTTATCGGAGCGTGTTTTTAGTGCCGCTGGGGGAATTATAACTGATAAGCGCACTCGCCTGTCAACTGACAATGCTGACAAGCTGACCCTTATCAAAATGAACAAGGGCTGGATTGGGCCAGACTTCTCATCACCACCAAATGACAGCAGAGTAACATAAAGTCAACTCCACTGTGTTATTTCGGGAGGTGTATTCACATGCACTGCTTCACACCCACACATGGGTATACGCTTCCTCGTTTCGGCTGTTTAATCTTCTTCTCCTTATCCTCAGCCTCCACCACCACTATACCACCAGGGTGCCAGCATTGCAAGTTCCTCCGTCCTAATTTTTGGCAGCTTTTGCTGGGAAAGTATAAGCAAATACCATGGGACACCCACTCCCCAATAATGGGACTTATGTTTGTAATATGCTGTACTGCATGGCTCTTGTAAGGGGCATTGCAAGTTGCTCCGTCCTAATTTTTGGCAGCTTTTGCTGGGAAAGCATAAGCAAATACTATGGGAGACCCACTCCCCAATAATGGGACTTATGTTTGTAATATGCTGTACTGCATGGCTCTTGTAAGGGGCATTGCAAGTTTCTCCGTCCTAATTTTTGGCAGCTTTTGCTGGGAAAGCATAAGCAAATACTATGGGAGACCCACTCCCCAATAATGGGACTTATGCTTGTAATATGCTGTACTGCATGGCTCTTTGTAAGGGGCATTGCAAGTTGCTCCGTCCTAATTTTTGGCAGCTTTTGCTGGGAAAGCATAAGCAAATACTATGGGAGACTCACTCCCCAATAATGGGACTTATGTTTGTAATATGCTGTACTGCATGGCTCTTGTAAGGGGCATTGCAAGTTGCTCCATCCTAATTTTTGGCAGCTTTTGCTGGGAAAGCATAAGCAAATACTATGGGACACCCACTCCCCAATAATGGGACTTATGTTTGTAATATGCTGTACTGCATGGCTCTTGTAAGGGGCATTGCAAGTTGCTCCATCCTAATTTTTGGCAGCTTTTGCTGGGAAAGCATAAGCAAATACTATGGGAGACCCACTCCCCAATAATGGGACTTATGTTTGTAATATGCTGTACTGCATGGCTCTTGTAAGGGGCATTGCAAGTTGCTCCATCCTAATTTTTGGCAGCTTTTGCTGGGAAAGCATAAGCAAATACCATGGGACACCCACTCCCCAATAATGGGACTTATGTTTGTAATATGCTGTACTGCATGGCTCTTGTAAGGGGCATTGCAAGTTGCTCCGTCCTAATTTTTGGCAGCTTTTGCTGGGAAAGCATAAGCAAATACTATTGGAGACCCACTCCCCAATAATGGGACTTATGTTTGTAATATGCTGTACTGCATGGCTCTTGTAAGGGGCATTGCAAGTTGCTCCGTCCTAATTTTTGGCAGCTTTTGCTGGGAAAGCATAAGCAAATACTATGGGAGACCCACTCCCCAATAATGGGACTTATGTTTGTAATATGCTGTACTGCATGGCTCTTGTAAGGGGCATTGCAAGTTGCTCCGTCCTAATTTTTGGCAGCTTTTGCTTGCAAGGCATAAGCAAATACTATGGGACACCCACTCCCCAATAATGGGACTTATGTTTGTAATATGCTGTACTGCATGTGACGCGCCCCCTGGGCCGTGTGTACACGTGTGTGGGATACCCGGTGCCGGGTCTCTGGGGTCTGTAGTCTCCGTGGCGGTGACCCGGTCCCGTGGCTCAGGCTGGTCAAACAAGTGGCAATCTTTCTTAGGTTTTGAGGTTAATTGTCCGACTGCGCCACCCGTGGATTGCGGTCAGGGAGTACCACCGCTGCGAGGCAGACCGCTGAGGCTGGTGTTGTGTGCGCAGCATAAAATGGGATAACTCCCCTCGGGAGGAGTATAGCCTCAGGGCAGTGAGTGTGGATGATGGGGGTGATGGTGCACGAGTGCAGCAGGAACGACTCACAGTCTTTGCAGTGCAGTTCAGGGTCTTTACTGATGATTATAAGGTAGACCCTCCCGGGAGTACTGGCTAGCATAAGAGGCCTGGTCAGTCTGTGAGCAAGCAGGAGTTCCCCTGGCCAGGTGGAGTTGTAGGACTCCCCGTCTGTCTGCACTCTTCCTGGCTACCTTGCTGTAAGTGGGTAGAAGTAGCCCACGTCCCTGAGTGTACCGTGTAGTGCTCACCCGTATGGCTTGTGACTTGGGGCCTTCTGTTAGCCTCCGCTCCACGACGGCGGTGCTGGTCCCTTGCTTGTGACTGAGCCTCCGGGCTTCTATGGCCAGAGGACCTGAAATCCCCTGCCGGCTGGTTTCTGCTGCTGGATATATAAGTACTCACAGCTTCGGACTCCTGTGTCCGGTTCCTCTTGTCTTCTGCCAGGGCGAGCTCTGCTCAGCTTCCAGCCCCTCGTCTTTAGCTCCTAGCTCCTACAGAGCTCCTTGCTGTTACTTTTCCTTGCTCTCACTCTGACTGTTCTCTGTTCTCTGACTCACTCAACCCCACCCCAGATCCAGTTTATAAGGGCAGAATTCTCCCCTCCCAGGACTGGGGCAGGAGGATGTTGCATGTTTAAGGGATCCTGACCAGGAAACCTCCCACTTGCTCTCCGACGTAATCTCTATTACTGTGGTGACCAGACCCCTGGGGTGCCACACATGCCTCTTGTAAGGGGCATTGCAGTACCTCATAATTTTTGGAAAGCCTTCCATTCACTGCTTAGGCCAACAGTGCACAGGAGACCCAGTTGCTATAAATGGAAAAAAAGGTTTAGTTAACGCCCTCTGACCTCCATGTCATTTCCAAGGGGCATTGGAGTGCCTCGAAATTTTTGGTAGGCATTGCACTCACTGTATGCCCTATAACTGTGTAGCCGAACCGCTCCTTTTGTTACAGAAACATATCCTACAAGACATATCTGGTTGACTGGCCTGATATTGATGTGAATGGTCCCTGTTCCTCCTGCTCTTTCTCCTTTGCCACTACCTCATCCATCATTTATCACCTGAAGCTTTGTTTTAACGGGAGTCATAGAACTTGGATAGTAGCAGGAAAACATCCAGCAATCCTCGGAGGAGGTAGGATATGCGCCAAAACGTTGACCTCCTCAGGCCTAGCCGCTACTACATACATGCGCTTGCATTACAACAAAACAAAGCAGATGCTAACTTCTATCATCCTCATCATGCTCCTCACCTTGGCACTCTCAACTCCCCTGATGGAGAAGCCAGGGCCCACCGGAGGAGTCTGATAGTCCGGTGGGCTCGGCCAATGCTGCCCTAAAGCAGGCCAGGCTAAGAAAAGTGTGGGAAAGGTTACCGGTACAAATAGGGGTGGCTGGGGACCGAGTATGGACACCCGGCCACCCCCTGGAGGCTGGGGAGCAGGCGGGAACACCCGGCCACCAGGCGGCTGGGGACTGAGTATGGATACCAGGCCGCCGACACAGCCATGGCGTGGTGGCCAGATTCCGCCTCCACATGCCTAAAAGGCCCAATTTAAAGTGCAAGCAGTATGGTATTGCAGCCTGGGGGTGGGTGGGTGGCAGGCTGCATACTTGCGCTTGCATTGCAAGGAATGGGAGAGGTACAATTGAACACTGCCCTGGGACAAGGACTTGAATGGGGATAGTTGCAAGTCTGCAACGACAGGTGCAAGGTGGGAGGCATCTTCGCATGTACCATGAACAGGGGTTTGGCATGCACACACTACAGCGGAATAGGCTCTCCTTCCCACTAAATGCACTGGGGAGGGCACAAGTAATGTTTTGGTATACGCGCTTAATCTTATGTATAAGGCACACCAGGACAAATAGGGGCGGCTGGGGACTGAGTATGGATACCTCGCTGCCGAAGCAGCCATGAGGTAGTGGCCAGCTTCGGCCTCCTCTAAACTAAAAGGCCCCATTTCAAGTGCAAGCTAGCAGTATGGAATTGCAGTCTGGGGGTGGGTGGGTGGCAGGCTGCACACTTACACTTGCATTAAAAGAAAACATAGCAGATGCTAACTTCTGTCATCATCATCATGCTCCTCACCTTGGCACTCTCAACTCCACCGATGGAGAAGTCAGGGCCCACCGGAGGAGTCTGGTTCTCTGGTGGGCTCGTCCAATGCTGCCTAAAGCAGGCCGGGCTAAGAAAAGTGTGTGGGGGGATGTTCCAAGGAGAAATGGGGACGGCTGGGGACCGTTTATGGACACCCGACTGCCCCCAGGCGGCTGGGGACCGTGTGGACACTCGGCCGCGGGCCAGCTGGGGACTGAGTATGGACACCCGGCCGCCGGGCGGCTGGGGACTGAGTATGGATTCCAGGCCGCCAACACAGCCATGACATGGTGGCCAGATTCCGCCTCCACATGCCTAAAAGGCCCAATTTCAAGTTCAAGCAAGCAAGCAGTATGGTATTGCAGCCTGGGGGTGGGTGGGTGGCAGGCTGCATACTTGCGCTTGTATTGCAAGGAATGGGGGAGGTACAATTGAACACTGCCCTGGGACTAGAACTTGCATGGGGATAGTTGCAAGTCTGCATCTTCTGATGCGGCAAGGATCACTTATGATGGGCACACTTTTAGACAGTGACCTGGGAGTCAGAGATGCTTCCAGGGGTCTTCCCCATGCTGTTCCCATGTCTTTTCAGCACTTTATGCATGTGTCACACAGCACATGGCCAGATAAGGTTGTAAAATGTTAAAATGACATTTCCCGGTGAATGCATTTGTCATAGTTGAAAGCAATACAAAAGTGCAAAAACGCATAAAAAATGCTACTTGTGAACATAGCCGAAGGTGTGGAGGAGTATTTTTGTTTTTGGTCATTTATTTTAACTTATACACAAGTCTTTTCCCTGGAAAGGATGTTCCTTAACATATTTCACAGGAAAAAAGTTTCACTTTCGTTTTATTGTGAGCCTGTAAAAGTGGCTTAATACCTCTGACCACGTTGTTGACAGCAGTGACCTGGGGGTCAGAAATGCTTCCTGGGGCGATTCCCATGCTGTCCCCATGTCATTTGAGCACTGTCACTATCGTTTTGGGCACTTGTTAGGCTTTTAAAAGACTGCCGGGGGTGCCACCGCAAAAATGCTCGAGTCTCCCATAGACTAACATTGGGCTCGTTGCTCGGGTCGAGCACCCGAGTATCACGGCGAGCTCGGCCCGAGCTTCGAGCACCCGAGCATTTTAGTGCTCGCTCAACACTAGTGGTTACCCAACAATTTCACAGGAGTTTGCACACTGGCCTTTCTGACACCTTCTACTTTTATAGTACCACACATAAGAGTAGACATTAAAGCAATCCCGCTACACAAACTGTACAGACTAGCAGCAGACGAAAAGCCCAGACCAAATGGTAAACCACATCTTGTAGAAATGGGGGTGGCTAACAATTTTTTTAGTGTTTTATTCATTTACCCATTCATAATGCAAATGTGGGATAAGTTTGTAGATTATCTAGATGACCCGATCTTCCAGATTCTTGACATTCTCAATACATCTAATATTGTACAGAAACAACTAATTGCAGTTACTAACCAACACTCCATAGTGCTAGATTACTTGACTGCTAGATAGTCCGGGATGTGTCAGATAATAGGCCCTACCTCTTGCCACTACATAGACCCTGCCGGAAATTTCCAGGTAAAGACCAAGATAGAGATAGTTAGAGAAATGAGGGATGCGGGGCTCCAAGAACATCATGTCAACGAAGATTCCTGGTGGAGTGACACTTTCTCATTTCTTAATCCTGTCAATTGGTTCAATTATATAGGTGGATGGCTAATGGGTATCCTACAAGGTATTCTACGAATAGGGATTTTTATATTACTAGTGTATATAGTTGCCAGGATTAGTATATTTGCTATTAAGAGATTATGCAAGAAAACACACAAGATTTAGCATCACAGGCCTGCAAAATATAATGCCACTTCTCCTATAAACATATATGATGAGATTTACAAGCAAGATATTTGTCAGTGAACGGGATTCGTCCCCTCCAGGCTTTTATAGTTGTTTTTGTAAAATAATAAAAAGGGAGGAATTGTTGTGGTTATTTTTTTAATATCTAGATATCATTATTAATTTAGATAAAAACAATTTATATTTTTGCTATGTATGAAGTCTGCTTGAGTGTTTTCTAATTTTACATTGCGGAATGTCTGACAAAGATACTTGTTTCCTGAAAAGTCCTTGACAAGAAGGTTTATGCTGAGCCAAGGGAAATTTGTTACTAATAAGTCTATTTCGGTTTTCTGTAACAATGAAGTTCTGTTCTGTCTAGCTAATAAATATGGCGAGTCTTTGCTGCCACACGAGGAAGACTCTACCTGCTGACAATGCATGTCACATGTATTCTGTCTCTCTTCCTTCATCGATGAAGTATCTTAATTTGAATCTCACTGGCAATGTGAAGACCCTTTGCTGTCTATTCCAAAGTTCTCCCTAAAAGCAAAGAGGGTCTCCATAACAGGGTGTACTGAGCATTTTTAACCTACAGGTGATTCACAAAACTTTATAACATTTAGATGTGAGAAAAAAAATTTCTTTTACACTAAAATACTATTTTAGCACCAAATTTTTAATTTACATGAGGGGTAATGGGAGAAATTGGACCCCACACTTTTTATGTAATTTCTCCCAAATATGGCAATACACCATGTGATTGTACACTACATGGCGAGGATCGGATGGGAAGGAGCGCTACTTGGCTTTCAGAATGCAAATTCCATTTGAATGAATTTTGGGCTCCATTAGCCAAACCCCAGAGGTGACAGATCAGCAGAACCCCCCCACCCCCCCAGGTGACCCCATATTGGAAACTTCACTGTGTCATAAATTCATGTAGGGATGTAGTGAATATTTTAAACCCATGGGTGCCTCACAGAATTTTATAATATTGAGATATGGAAATATGACATTTTAGTGGTAAAAATGTACTTATTGTATTTGCTGCAAATTTTTCAGGTACTCAAGCGTAAATAGGTGAAACTGGACCCCATCATTTATTGTTCACTTACTCCCAAACGCGGTGATGCCCCACATGTCGCCAGAAATTACTGTTAGGCCACACGTCAGGGCTGCGAAGGAAGGAGAGCTATTTGGCTTTTGGAACACAGATTTTGCTAGAATAGTTTGCGGGCGACATTTGCGGAGCTCAAAAGTGACCCTGTTGTAGAAATTGCACTTCTCAATGAATTAATCTACGGCTGCAGTGACTATTTTGTAACATCCATGCCAGGCTTTATTCTGGAGAATTGCAAATATGCCCATTTATTGCCCATGCATTGTGCCCCCTTACAGTGAAATGCTCCCATATATTGTAGCGCCCCCATACATTGTGCCCAGCTTGTGCTTCTAGCCATACACACCCCATAAATTGTTAAGTGCTCTCTCCCCACTACAATAATGCCAAACATGTTGCCGCTTACTATGGTTTAGGCACAGAGGGGCTCAGAATGAGGTGGGCATTTGGATTTGGGAGCTCAGAATTCACTGGATTTTATTGGAAGGGGCTAGAGCCATGTCGCTTTTCCAGAGTCTTTGTTCTATCAGTAACGTGGGACCCGCTATAGTTCCAATGACAGATGACGGACCTGAGTGGGGGCTGGTTTTGTTCAGGATAAATTAGGATTTTTATTGGTAACATTTTGGGGTACATAACATTTTTCGATCCCTTCCAGAATAAGGCTGGATCACCTTCTCATGTTCAACACTAAGCACTTACTTCAGGATTTCCGAGTAAATCCCACAAAAATGTGATTCAGACAAAACCCCAGACGGAACCTCCCTTCATAATAAAGCAGATGGAGACACTTTGGAGTCTGATTGGCATCTGCTCCGGTGGTATCCATCTTTTTAGGCATTCACAGAACTGTGGTCACCCACAGTTGTGTGCTAAAAAGAAGCCTAAAACGATGGGTCATTGCCGGAACAGAGACCAGTCCACAGTGACTCCATCTGCCTCATAAGTGAGTGCTTCTGTTGGGGGTTTTGTCTGAATCACGGTTTTGAAGAATTTACACGGAAATCCAGACGTAAGCCTCAGTGGAGAGCACAGGATAAATGTGAGCCGAGCCTTATTCTGATTTTTGGGAGGTAGAATGAACAAATGGACAGCAGTAGAAGAATAGTCCTTATTTTTATTTTTGCACACCGTGCGGTATAAGTGATAAAGCAGATTTATTCTTCGGGTCGGTTCGATTACAGCAATACCAGATTAATATGTTATTTTTTTAGGTTTTGCTGCTGTCACACAGTAAAAATGCCTGTTTTATAAAAAGTATTTTTTTTCGTCACCATATTCTTAGAGCTGTAGCTTTTTTATTTTTTGGCAAACATGCTGTATGAGGGCTTATCTTTTGCAGGACAAGTTGGAGATTTTTTTCGTACCATTTTGAGGCACATAATATTTTTTAATCACTTTTAACAAAAACCAGCAATTGTTATTATTTTTATTTTCTATTTCTTGCGCCGTTCTCCGTACGGTAAAAGTGATAAGACCGATTTGTTCGTTGGGCTGGTACGATTACTGCGATGCCAGATTTATATATATTTTTTTTACACTTTACTATTTTTACACACTAAAAACAATATAATTAGTTTTTGCATCGCCATATTCTGAGAGCTGTAACTTTTTTATTTTTTTGAAGATTGAGCCATTTTAGGGATTTTTTTTTTTTTGCGGGACGGTTTGACATTCATTCATACCAATTTGTTTTTACATATGACGTTTTGATCACTTTTTATACACTTTTTTGCTATATTCCGTATAGCATTCGCTAAACTGAATAAATAATGTGCCAGTTTTATAGAGCGGGTTATTCCAGATGCAGCGATACCAATTATGTGTATCTTTTTTGTTTATTTTTGTTTTATCACAAATGCTGCATTTTACTTTTTTTTCACTTTTTAACTGTGGGACATGTATAACTTTTTTTTTCATTGCTGGTCTCATACACTGCAGTACTCGTGTACTGCAGTGCATGAGACTGTCAGTGTCTCACTGACTGTGCATGTGAAACTCAGCTTTATAGCTGGATCTCACAGGCCACCGTACCCTGGGTCATCACATGACATCAAGCTACAGTGGTAACCATTGGGACCCGCGATTCTCACTATCTCCGCACACTCAGGCAAGAGGCAAATGTAGTAAAGTTTAGTTACACTTTAAAGGGAACCTGTCCAGAAATGCTATTTACTTGCAGAAATATGGTTAATCCACTGCATAAAAATTGTGACTGCTTGCCTAATTCAAGCAGTTGATAAATGGAGAAAATTAACTTATATACTCCCTGATGCTGCTCACTTATACTTACAGAATTGTTTCAGTCACCTCACCAGTCAATATACAGTGAGTGTGGCTGTAATCAAGCCACGGCACTTTGTTTGGCTGCCTACTTTGCACACACAACTTCTGGGGAATGATTTCAGCGTGGTCACTGGATAGTGAGAAGTGACATAACCGCTCCCTGCACCACGTGATTGTCACAAACACTAAGTGGTGCATTATGCTGAGCTATCAAACTGCAAAAGGCCCAAATACTGATCTTGCAAGGGGCCTTCTTCTGTCTTTGTCTGCTCCTGAGATGGAGCATCTTTAGAAATATGCCTTGTTTTAAGAAGACTATTTTCCAATTTTAACACTGAATTGTTAGAATCTTGCTTATATTATAGTTATATAGGTGCTGTATTTCAGGTAATAAATTAAAACACGTAGCATTGGGTATAACAATCCAATAATCATTGCCACAATCAGTCCTTCAATTGGCCAAATTAAATGATTTTTTTTTTTTTAAAAAATGGATTAGAATAGTTCTAACTGTATAATTACTGTGCCATCTCTGTATATTTGCATTGTTATTGTGTGTGAACGGTTTCATGGAACCACGCTTGGAAATCGAGTAATCCTAATGTGATTGTTACGGAGGCAGGAGTGGCATTGCTCCCACATCTTCCTGTTAATTGCTGACTTCATTGCTTTTCCCACGGGACCTGGTGAAAGCAGTTACCATGGAGACTTTATTCTGTGCCTGCTTCAAAGATCTCGATCTGTCTGACAATACAAACTCTCCTTGAGATGTACATAGAAAAAGAAAATAAAATCCATTAGATCACACAATTTTTATTCTTAGAATATCACAGAAACTGTTCATTTATAAATGATTGTAATCCATACATTGATTTACAAAAATCTTACAAAATACACCTTTATATTCTCGATTGTAAGGACAAATTTAAATGACTATTGTGTCTTCTGTTTTGTTGGACAAGATTAAGCAATACTTATTATGTCATAAAACATACAAAACACAGCATGCATATATATATATATATTTAATATACACTGCTCAAAAAAATAAAGTGAACACTCAAATAACACATCCTAGATCTGAATAAATGAAATCTTCTCATTGAATACTTTGTTCTGTACAAAGTTGAATGTGCTGACAACAAAATCACACAAAAATCATCAATGGAAATCAAATTTATTAACCAATGGAGGCCTGGATTAGGAGTCACCCCCAAAATTAAAGTGGAAAAACACACTACAGGCTGATCCAACTTTGATGTAATGTCCTTAAAACAAGTCAAAATGAGGCTCAGTATTGTGTGTGGCCTCCATGTGCCTGTATGACCTCCCTACAACGCCTGGGCATGCTCCTGATGAGGTTGCGGATGGTCTCCTGTGGGATCTCCTCCTAGACCTGGACTAAAGCATCCACCAACTCCTGGACAGTCTGTGGTGCAACGTGACGTTGGTGGATGGAGAGAGACATGATGTCCCAGACGTGCTCAATCAGATTCAGGTCTGGGGAACGGGTGGGCCAATCCATAGCTTCAATGCCTTCATCTTCCAGGAACTGCTGACACACTCCAGCCATATGAGGTCTGGCATTGTCCTGCATTAGGAGGAACCCAGGGCCAACCGCACCAGCATATGGTCTCACAAGGGGTCTGAGGATCTCATCTCGGTTTCTAATGGCAGTCAGGCTACCTCTGGCGAGCACATGGATGGCTGTGTGGCCCTCCAAAGAAATGCCACCCCACACCATTACTGACCCACTGCCAAACCGGTCATGCTGAAGGATGTTGCAGGCAGCAGATCACTCTCCACGGCGTCTCCAGACTCTGTCACGTCTGTCACATGTGCTCAGTGTGAACCTGCTTTCATCTGTGAAGAACACAGGGCGCCAGTGGCGACTTTGCCAATCCTGGTGTTCTGTGGCGAATCCAAAGCATCCTGCACGGTGTTGGGCTGTGAGCACAACCCCCATCTGTGGACGTCGGGCCCTCATACCACCCTCATGGAGTCGGTTTCTAACCGTTTGTGCAGACACATGCACATTTGTGGCCTGCTGGAGGTCATTTTGCAGGGCTCTGGCAGTGCTCCTCCTGTTCCTCCTTGCACAAAGGCGGAGGTAGCGGTCCTGCTGCTGGGTTGTTGCCCTCCTACGGCCACCTCCACATCTCCTGGTGTACTGGCCTGTCTCCTGGTAGCGCCTCCAGCTTCTGGACACTACGCTCACAGACCCAAGCAAACCTTCTTGCCACAGCTCGCATTGATGTGCCATACTGGATGAGCTGCACTACCTGAGCAACTTCTGTGAGTTGTAGAGTCCGTCTCATGCTAATGTAGCACCCTGAGGATTCGGCTGCTACAGGGGTATTGCACCTCAACCCAGAGGTGTGATATTCCACTCCCGGGTAAGGATGGAGTGTGGGACTGAGCCCAGGAAGCTGCATGCACTACACACATCCCATTTCCGGGGAACAGACCAACGGTACTCCCACTTAGAAATGTGCAGGTACGACCGAGTCTGTTCCTGGCTGGAGTGGGAGGGGGGTGGAACATCCCAAGTAGTGTAGGGGCAGATAGGGGGAGCAGCCTGGGTAAAGATAGGAGCTCATTGGGTGCTGGTCACCTGAGCTCACACATAGAGGGAGTATTTAAGGTGGGCACCATCAAAGATCAGGGTCAGTCTGCTGTAGAGGAGGAGTGAGTCAGCCTTTTGCAAAGAGTCTGTTGGAGAGCAGAAGAGCAGAGCAGAGAAGCCTGAGCCAGAGTGAGAGAGGAGAAGAAAGAGGGACCCAGAGGGGGTGAAAAGAAAGGACTCTGAGAACCCAAATTCAATCCCCGGGTGAAGAGTCGGCAATAGGGTACCGGATCCCAAGCTGGTGGGGGCAAAAGCACACCCTAGCCAGAGACCGGAGGCCGTGGGCAGCGTCTGCCACGGCCACCCACCACATCCACCCCGAAGGCAGACCACGTGGAGGGTCAGGGAACCCAAGGCCAAGGGTCTCCCAACAGAAGGCCCGAGGGAGCTGGACCTAGGTGGATCACTAGTGGGGACGGCCAGAGGAAAGGACAGAAGGAGAGCTCAGGGCCACGCTCCGGACTTGTTTGGGGGTTTGCTGAATCCAGGACCTGGTGGACGCAGCACGGCTCGGGTGGTCACTTGAAGCTGGAGTGACCGGAACATCAGCAGTGAGTAAATACCCTAAACTGCACAACCCGACTCTGTCTTCATTACCATCTATGCTGCACCACCACAACCCCCATCCTCTGCACCTGACCCCCTGAGGCTATACCCCTCCCGTTGGGGGTTATACCATCTAAAGCTGCACCAACACCATCAGCCTCAGCGGATCCTGCTGCAGCGGCGGCCCTAGTGACCGCAATACAACGGGTGGCGTAGTCGACATTAAGAACTTAATAACATCTGTAGGACTGCCACATACAACTGAGTTTGACACCCTGGGCACGGACCGGGTCACAGCCACTCGGAAGACTACAACTCCCATCTGATCCGGCTCCGGGTATTCCCCTAAAGAATATGGCCCAGGGGGCGCGTCACTAACACGAGTGTGAAAGCACAACCAACATTCAAAAGTGACCAAAACATCAGCCAGAAAGCATTGGTACTGAGATGTAGTCTGTGGTCCCCACCTGCAGAACCACTCCTTTATTGAGGGTGTCTTGATCATTGCCAATAATTTCCATCTATTTTCTATTCCATTTGCACAACAGCATGTGAAATTGATTGTCAATCAGTGTTGCTTCCTAAGTGGACAGTTTGATTTCACAGAAGTTTTTTTATTTGGAGTTATATTCTGTTTAAGTGTTCCCTTTATTTTTTTGAGCCGTGTATTACAAGGCGATGGAAAACAGAAGCTTGTCAATAGGAGTAGCAAAAGGCAACAAATATATATTAACCCCTTTTTACAAATAGATGTAACTGTACAACCAGATTGCAAGTTGTTTCCTTCAATTGGGAGTTGTGCCTGTGCCAACCGAAGCAGTTGACTGTTAGGCCACGGCCCCACTACTGTTTGGACACAGGAGGGCTTGGAAGGGAAGAAGCACTATTTAACATTTTGAGTGCAGATTTGGCCGGAATAGACTGCGGACGTCATGTTGCATTTGAAGAGCCAATAAGATGCCAAAACAGCAGAATCCCCTCCCCCCTTCACAGGTGACCCCATTTTGTAAGCTACATCTCGTAAGGAATTTGTCTAGGGGTGTAGTGAGCAGTTTAAACTCACAGATGATTAACAGAATTGTGTAACATTGAACTGTGGAAATGAAAAATTCCATTTTTTTTCAACTAAAATGTTGTTTTAGCCCAAAGTTTTTAATTTTCAAAAGGGCTAATAGGGGGAAATGGAACACATAATTTGTTACTCATTTTCTCCTGAGTATGCCAATATCCTATATGTGGTTGGAAACTACTTTTAAGGCACAGTGCAAAGCTCATAAGGGAAGGAGTGCCATATTGAAGTGATGATTTTGCTAGAATGGTTTGCGGGCAGGGCCATAACGACGCCTGCAGAAACTTCAACTGGATGAACAAATCCAGCTGAAGTGTATTGCACCCGCCCATCGGGTCTGTGCGCGGCAATACAAGCTGCCAGCCAATCAGAGGCCACCAGCTGACGTGGGCGTGCACATGACTGGGGGCACATTGGCAGTGACGTCATGTTCTCCCGTCGCACTCTGAAGTCAACTGCCGGCTTCAGAAAAGGACACCAAGCTTCTGGGGATTGCAGGGAAGGTGAGTATTTATTTATTTATTTTTATCTTAAATCAGTGGCCATTTTACTACATGGAGGACTATGGGCTGTTGACGTGGCCGCAGGAGGAAAATTGATGACAAATCAAAGAGACGGATAATACGAATGGTAACCAAAGAGCCCAGGATAACTTCTAAAGAGATTAAAGGTGAACTTCAAACTCAAGGAACATCAGTGTCAGATCACACCTTCCATCGTTGTTTGATCCAAAGTGGACCTCATGGGAGACGACCAAGGAGAACACCATTGTTGAAAAAAAATCATAAAAATGCCAGACTGGAATTTGCCAAACTACATGTTGACAAGCCACAAAGCTTCTGAGAGAAGGTCCTATGGACAGATGAGACAAAAATGGAAGTTTTTGGCAAGGCACATCAGCTCTATGTTCACAGATAGAAAAATGAAGCATATCAAGAAAAGAACACTGTCCCTACTGTGAAACATGGAGGAGGCTCTGATATGTTCTGGGGCTGCTTTGCTGCATCTGGCACAGAGTGTCTTGAATCTGTGCAGGGTACAATGAAATCTCAATACTATCAAGGGATTCTAAAGAGAAATATGCTGCCCAGTGTCAGAAAGCTTGGTCTCAGTCGCAGATCATGGGTCTTGCAACAGGATAATGACCCAAAACACACAGCTAAAAACACCCAAGAATGGCTAAGAGGAAAACATTGGACTATTCTGGAGTGGCCTTCTATGAGCCCTGACCTAAATCCTATTGAGCATCTTTGGAAAGAGCTGAAACATGCTGTCTGGAAAAGGCAACTTTCAAACACGAGACAACTGGAGCAGTTTGCTCATGAGGAGTGGGCCAAAATACCTGTCGAGAGGTGTAGAAGTCTCATTGACAGTTACAGGAATCGTTTGATTGCAGTGATTGCCTCAAAAGGTTGTTCAACAAAATATTAAGTTAAGGTACCATCATTTCTGTCCAGGCCTATTTCATGAGTTTATTTTTTTTTTAATTCTGTGGAAGCAGGGTTGAAAAGCAATGACTGACTTTCATTTGTTCATTTTCATAGATTTTTAATTTACTATTATGTCAGATTCAAGTTATTTCTGTGACCATTGTGGGTTTTTCTTTCATTAAACGAGGGGTACCAGCAATTTTGACCATGTGTGTATACTTTATGCTTTATGGATGACTATGGGTTGTGCATTATACTTTATGGATGACTATGGGCTCTACATTATACTACATTGATGACTATGGGCTGTACATTATACTCTATGGATGACCATGGTATGTGTATTTTACTTTATGGATGACTATGAGGTGCATTATACTTTATGGAGGTCTGTGGGCTGTGCATTATGTAACATCCCTGGCAGCGTGCTGGCATGGCCTACCACCTCCCACTATGCTAGACCGCCATCTTACCTATCAGTCTTGGCTTCACACTTTGCTCCAGTATCTGCTGTGTGCATGTCTCTTGTCTGATTGCTTAGGGCGGCGGCGCGGTTACTGTCTGATTCTTATAGTTACTGTGTACGCACTCCTAATGCGTCCCCAGCCTATTGTTGTGAGTCACTGGATACTTAAACCCCCTCCACCCAGTAGGAGGGGCCTGAGCAACACTTTCTTTCAGTGTGATCTGTGCAACTGAGTTGCCAGGTCCTGTCCTGTATCTTGTGTGTTCGGCCACCCTGGGGGCTATATACCCAGGCCCGTTACCTGTATCTGTGACTTCTAGTCTGTTTCCGCCACCCTGGGGGCTGAGTTCCCAGGCTTGTTCCTGTATCTTGTTCCTGGTTCAGTTCCTGTCTGAACAGTGTCCTAGCCCGTTACTTGTTTGTCTCTATGTTCGTATCTTCCCTTTTCCTGCAGTGTCTGAACCTGCACCTAACTCCAGTTCGTTGTCTCTGTACTTCTGATGGTGAGTTTAGTGTTCACTCGCTACTTCATTGTAAGTACCTTGTGTGTATCTGCTCTGCTTGTCTACCGCACCTGCGGATTTTGCTCTGCTCTGCTTGTCTACCGCACCTGCAGATTTTGCTCTGCTTGTCTACCGCGCCTGCGGGTTTTGCTCTACTCTGCTTGTCTACTGCACCTGCGGGTTTTACTCTGCTCTGCTTGTCTACCGCACCTGCGGGTTTTGCTCTGTTCCTGTATCCCAGTCTGTACTGGTCCCTATCCTGCCTACGTCCCTACCTGCCAGTACCCACCTGTCTGCATACCAGCCGTGCCTGCCAGTATCCACCTGTCTGCATACCAGCCGTGCCTGCCAGTACCCACCTGTCAGTATGCCAGCCTAACTTGCCTGTTCCTGCATTCCCCGGTGTGGGTCAACAGCTGTGACCGGGGTCTGACCTGGAGTAACACCTGGTCCCTCTGCTCGGTTCCTCCCTGGTTCACGGAGTCGACTGAGCCGCCGTGCGACCTTGGTCGGACCGAGTTGATACATAGTCACGCCCCTCCAGGCACTCCTTGGTTCATGGTCCAGTGGGATCACTAACCATGCTCACGCCAGTCAGTCCAGGCATGTGAGTAACACATTATACTTTATGGAGGACTATGGACTGGGCATTATGCTATATGGAGGACTAAAGGCTGTGCAGTATATTATATGGAGGACTATGGGATGCATTGTACTATATGAAGGACTATGGGGAGTGCATTATACTAGAGGGAGGACTATGGGCTGTGCGTTATACTATATGGAGGACTATGGGGAGTGCATTCTAATCTTGCTATGGGGCCCCATGACTTCTGTGTACGCCCCTGGTGAGTATAATGGTTTATTTTTTTCTATACATTAAAGAACAGTGGCAGAATGGGGGATATATACCAGAGTGGGGCCTAGGATGAGGGACATATATACCAGGATTGGAGGGCGTGTATATATATATATATATATATATATATATATATATATATGTAGCTGACACTAGTTGTCACCTGACTGCAAGTATGACTGTGCTGGAATCAGCAGAACTGAATGCTAACGGATATACAGTGAAGGAAATAATTATTTGATCGCTAGCTGTTTTTGTAAGTTTGCCCAGTGACAAAGACATGAACAGTCTATAATTTTAAGGATAGGTTAATTTTAACATTGAGAGATAGAATATCCCAAAAAAATAAAGAAAATCACATTGTATCAATTAGATAAATGTTTTTGCATTTTGCAGTGAGAAATAAGTATTTGATCCCTCTGGCAAACAACACTTAATACTTGGTGGCAAAACCCTTGTTGGCAAGCACAGCAGTCAGATGTTTTTTGTAGTTGATGATGAGGTTTGCGTACATGTCGGGAGGAATTTTGGTCCACTCATCTTTGCAAATTGTCTCTAAATCATTCAGATTTTGAGGCTGTCGCTTGGCAACTTGGAGCTTCAACTCCCTCCATAAGTTTTCTATGGGATTAAGGTCTGGAGACTGGCTAGGCCACTCCATGACCTAACTGTGCTTCTTTTTGAGCCACTCCTTTGTTGCCTTGGCTGTATGTATGTTTTGGGTCATTATCTTGCTGGAAGACCCAGCCACGACCCATCTTCAATGCTCTTACTGAGGGAAGGAGGTTGTTGGCCAAAATCTCGCGATAAATGACCCCATCCATCTTCCGTTCAGTACAGTGCAGTCGTCATGTCCCCTTTGCACAAAAGCACCCCAAAGTATAATGTTTCCCCCACCATGCTTCATGGTTGCGACGATGTTCTTAGGGTTGTACTCATCCTTCTTCTTCCTCCAAACATGGCGAGTTGAGTTAATGCCAAAGAGCTCAATTTTTGGCTCATTAAACCACAGCACCTTCTCCCAATAACTCACAGAATCATCCAGGTGTTGATTGGCAAACTTCAGACGGGCCTGCACATGTGCCTTCTTGAGTAGGGGGACCTTGCGGGCACTGCAGGATTTTAAACCTTTAAGGTGTAATGTGTTACCAATGGTTTTCTTGGTGACTGTGGTCCCAGCTGCCTTGAGATCATTAACAAGTTCCCCCCGTGTAGTTTTAGGCTGATCTCTCACCTTCCTCATGATCAAGGATACCCCACAAGGTGAGATTTTGCATGGTGCCTCAGATCGATGTTGATTGACAGTCATTTTGTGTTTCTTACATTTTCTTACTATTGTACCAACAGTTGTCTCCTTCTCACCCAGCGTCTTACTTGTGGTTTTGTAGCCCATTCCAGCTTTGTGCAGGTCTATGATCTTGTCCCTGACATCCTTAGAAAGCTCTTTGGTCTTGCCCATGTTGTAGAGGTTAGAGTCTGACTGATTAATTGAGTCTGTGGAACGGAGTCTTTTATACATTTGACTATGTAAGACAACTGTCTTTAATGCAGGTACCGAGTTGATTAGGAGCGTCTAACTGGTCTGCAGGAGCCAGAACTCATAATGCTTTGTAGGGGATCAAATACTTATTTCTCACTGCAAAATGCAAAAAAATGTATCTAATTTATACAATGTGATTTTCTTGATTTTGTTTTTGGGGGGGATATTTTATCTCTCAATGTTAAAATTAACCTACCCTTAAAATTATAGACTGCACAGCAAGGGTCAAATGCTTATTTCCTCCACGGTATATGTATACACAGTGGGGAAAATAAGTAAATCACATTGCATGATTTTTACATAATTAATTTGCATTTTATTGAATGAAATAAGTATTTAATACAATAGAAAAACAGAACTTAATATTTTATACAGGAACCTTTGTTTGCAATTACAGAGGTCAGACGTTTTCTGTAGTTCTTGACCAAGATTGTACACACTGAAGCAGGGATTTTGGCCCACTCCTCCATACACATCTTCTTCAGATCTTTCAGGTTTCGGGGCTGTCGTTGGGCAACATTGAGTTCAGCTCCCTCCAAAGATTTTCTATGGTCTTCAGATTTTCAGGTCTGGAGACTGGCTAGGCCACTCCAGGACCTTGAAATGCTTCTTACATACCCATTCCTTAGTTGCCCTTGCTGTGTGTTTCAGGTCATTGTCATGCTGGAAGACCCAGCCACGACGTATCTTCAGTGCTCTTACTGAGGGAAGGAGGTTGTTGGCCAAAATCTTGCGATACATAAACCCATCCATCCTTCATTCAATACTGTGCAGTTGTCCTGTTCCTTTTGCAGGAAAGCACCCCCAAAGCATGATGTTTCCCCCACCATGCTTCACAGTTGGGACGGTGATCTTGGGGTTGAACTCATCCTTCTTCTTCTTCCAAATACGACAAGTGGAGTTGATACCAAAAAGTTGTATTTTGGTTTCATCTGACCACATGACCTTCTCTTATACCTCCTCTGGTTCATTCAGATGGTCATTGGTGAACTTCAAACATGCCTGGACTTTTTCTTGCGTGAGAAGGTGGACCTTGCGTGCCCTGCAGGATTTTAGTCCATGACGGCTTAGTGTGTTACTAACGATAATATTTAAGACTATGGTCCCAACTCTCTTCAGGTCATTGACCAGGTCCTCCCGTGTTGTTCTGGGCTGATTCCTGACCTTTCTCAGAATCATCCTTACCCCACAAGGTGAGATCTTGCATGAAGCCCAGACCGAGGAAGACTGACAGTCACCTTATGTTTCTTCCAATTTCTAATAATTGTGCCAACAGTTGTTGCCTTCTCACCAAGCCACTTGCCTATTGTCCTGTAGCCATCCCAGCCTTGTGCAGGTCTACAATTTTGTCCCTGGTGTCCTTAGACAGCTCTTTGGTCTTGGTGGAGAGGTTAGAGTGTGACAGATTGAGTGTGTGGACAGGTGTCTTTTATACAGGTAACAAGTTCAAACAGGTGCAATTTAATACATGTAATGAGTGCAGAGTATGAGGGCTTCTTAAAGAAAAACTAACAGGTCTGTGAGAGACAGAATTCTTGCTGGTTGGTAGGTGAACAAATGCTCATTTCATGCAATAAAATGCAATTATCAAATACTTATATTCTCCACTAATATGACTGTGTGTGTGTATATATGTGTGCGTGTATATATATATATATATATATATATATATACTGTATATACAGTACAGACCAAAAGTTTGGACACACCTTCTCATTTAAAAATGTTTCTGTATTTTCATGACTTTGAAAATTGTACATTCACACTGAAGGCATCAAAACTATGAATTAACACATGTGGAATTATATACTTAACAAAAAAGTGTGAAACAACTGAAAATATGTATTATATTCTGTTACGGGTCTGGGAGGTGGAACCTCTGAGCAACTATACAAAGGGGCAGTCCTTGTAAGGAAGCGGGTGGCTCCCAGGGAAAGCGGGCAGGTAGTCACGGCAAGTGACAGGGACAGTCTCTGGGTAGAAGGGCAGGAGGTCACGGCAAGGGACGGGGACAGTCTCTGGGTAGAAGGGCAGGAGGTCACGGCAAGTGACGGGGACAGTCTCTTGACAGGCGGATGGTCACGGCAAGTGACAGCAGGTAAAGAGTCTCTAGATAGGCTAGCAGGCAGGTAGCAGGTGAGCGCTCCCAGGTGAGCGGGCAAGAGTCTCTGGACAGGCAGGTGGTCACAGCAAGTGATGGCAGAGCCTCCAGGTAGGCTAGCAGGCAGGTAGCAGGTGAGCGCTCCCAGGTGAGCGAGCGAGAGTCTTTGGACAGGCAGGTGGTCACGGCAAGTGACGGCAGAGCCTCCAGGTAGGCTAGCAGGCAGGTAGCAGGTGAGCGCTCCCAGGTGAGCGGGCAAGAGTCTCTGGACAGGCAGGTGGTCACGGCAAGTGACGGCAGAGCCTCCAGGTAGGCTAGCAGGCAGGTAGCAGGTGAGCGCTCCCAGGTGAGCGGGCGAGAGTCTCTGGACGGGCAGGTGGTCACGGCAAGTGACGGCAGAGCCTCCAGGTAGGCTAGCAGGCAGGTAGCAGGTGAGCGCTCCCAGGTGAGCGGGCGAGAGTCTCTGGACAGGCAGGTGGTCACGGCAAGTGACGGCAGAGCCTCCAGGTAGGCTAGCAGGCAGGTAGCAGGTGAGCACTCCCAGGTGAGCGGGCGAGAGTCTCTGGACAGGCAGGTGGTCACGGCAAGTGACGGCAGAGCCTCCAGGTAGGCTAGCAGGCAGGTAGCAGGTGAGCGCTCCCAGGTGAGCGGGTAGGCAGATCCATAGACAGACTGACAGGTGTTGGAAGGCAGACTGTCGGACCGCAGGAATGCAAGCAGATGGACAGGAATCAGGTAGGAATCAAGCAGAGATCTGGCAGGTAACTGGCAGGTATCTGGTAACGGGAGCTGAGGGCTGAAGCAGAGTTGAAAGGCTTTGCAACAACATTGCTCGGGCACCTCCATTTTGGAGGAGGTGCCTTATATATGGTGAGGTCCTCCGGCCATTGGCCGGGGACTCCTTAGGATGGCGCGCGCGGCCCCTTTAAGAGAGGGGAGCGCACGCGCGCGCGCCCTAAACACAGAGGCCGGGAAGCAGCGCGCGCTGCCAGCAGAGCGGGAGGAAGCCGCCGAGCACGGAGCGGAGAGGTGAGGGGAACGACGTCCCTGCCTAGCAGGAGGCAGGGACGCCGATGCTACATATTCTAGGTTCTTCAAAGTAGCCACCTTTTGCTTTGATGACTGCTTTGCACACTCGTGGCATTCTCTTGATGAGCTTCAAGAGGTAGTCACCGGAAATGGTCTTCCAACACTCTTGAAGGAGTTCCCAGAGATGCTTAGCACTTGTTGGCCCTTTTGCCTTCACTCTGCGGTCCAGCTCACCCCAAACCATCTCGATTGGGTTCAGGTCTGGTGACTGTGGAGGCCAGGTCATCTGGCGTAGCACCCCATCACTCTCCTTCTTGGTCAAATAGCCCTTACACAGCCTGGAGGTGTGTTTGGGATCATTGTCCTGTTGAAAAATAAATGATGGTCCAACTAAACGCAAACCGGATGGAATAGCATGCCGCTGCAAGATGCTGTGGTAGCCATGTTGGTACAGTATGCCTTCAATTTTGAAGAAATCCCCAACAGTGTCACCAGCAAAGCACCCCCACACCATCACACCTCCTCCTCCATGCTTCACGGTGGGAACCAGGCATGTAGAGTCCATCCATTCACCTTTTCTGCATCGCACAAAGACACGCTGGTTGGAACCAAAGATCTCAAATTTGGACTCATCAGATCAAAGCACAGATTTCCACTGGTCTAATGTCCATTCCTTGTGTTCTTTAGCCCAAACAAGTCTCTTCTGCTTGTTGCCTGTCCTTAGCAGTGGTTTCCTAGCAGCTATTTTACCATGAAGGCCTGCTGCACAAAGTCTCCTCTTAACAGTTGTTGTAGAGATGTGTCTGCTGCTAGAACTCTGTGTGGCATTGACCTGGTCTCTAATCTGAGCTGCTGTTAACCTGCGATTTCTGAGGCTGGTGACTCGGATAAACTTATCCTCAGATGCAGGGTGACTCTTGGTCTTCCTTTCCTGGGGCAGTCCTCATGTGAGCCAGTTTCTTTGTAGCGCTTGATGGTTTTTGCAACTGCACTTGGGGACACATTCAAAGTTTGCCCAATTTTTCGGACTGACTGACCTTCATTTCTTAAAGTAATGATGGCCACTCGTTTTTCTTTACTTAGCTGCTTTTCTCTTGCCATAAAACAAATTCTAACAGTCTATTCAGTAGGACTATCAGCTGTGTATCCACCTGACTTCTGCACAACACAACTGATGGTCCCAACCCCATTTATAAGCCAAGAAATCCCACTTATTAAACCTGACAGGGCACACTTGTGAAGTGTAAACCATTTCCGGTGATTACCTCTTGAAGCTCATCAAGAGAATGCCAAGAGTGTGCAAAGCAGTCATCAAAGCAAAAGGTGGCTACTTTGCAGAACCTAGAATATAATACATATTTTCAGTTGTTTCACACTTTTTTGTTAAGTATATAATTCCACATGAGTTAATTCATAGTTTTGATGCCTTCAGTGTGAATGTACAATTTTCAAAGTCATGAAAATACAGAAAAATCTTTAAATGAGAAGGTGTGTCCAAAGTTTTGGTCTGTACTGATATATATATATATATATATATATATATATATATATATATATATATATATATATGTGTATATATATATATATAGTTGAAACCAGAAGTTTACATACACTATGCGTATAAAAAGACACATATGCATGTTTTTCTCAATATCTGACATGAAATCAGAATAATCCTTTCCCGTTTTAGGTCAATTAGGATTACCATAATTTTTAATATTTGTCAAATGCCAGAATAATGAGAGAGAGAGAATGTTTTATGGCATTTTTATTACTTACTGCAAAGTCAAAAATTTGCATACACTAAGATTACTGTGCCTTTAAACAATTCTGGACTGCCCATATGATGATGTCATGTGTTTGGAAGCTTCTGATTTTTTGGCAACATCTGAGTTAACTAGAGACACATGTGTGGATGTATTTTAATGCACACCTGAAACACATTGCTTCTTTGTGTAGCATCATGGGAAAGTCTAAAGAAATCATCCAAGATTTTAGGATGGGAATTGTGGACTTGCACACGTCTGGCTCATCCTTAGGTGCAATTTCAAGATACAGGTGCATCTCACAAAATTAGAATATCATCAAAAAGTTAATTGCCATATTTTTCGGACTATAAGACGCACTTTTTTCCTCCAAAATTTTGAAGGAAAGTGAGGGGGGGGTGTCTTATAGCCTGATATACATAAATACTGTGGCTGTGGGTGGTGGGGGATGTGGGGAAGGAAAATTAATATTCACTGCTCCCCACGCCCATGGAATATTAATTTTCCTTAATAAACACTGTGCCCGCAGCGCGGCTCCTGGTATGTATAGCACCCTTCATCCCTCTATGTATGGCCCCCCTCATCCCTCATCCCGGTTTGTATTGCACCCTTTATCCCTGTATGTATGGCCCCCTCATCCCTCTTCCTGATATGTATGGCACCCTTCACTCCCTGTATGTATGGCCCCCTCATCCAGGTATGCTTGGCACCCCCTTAACCCCCGTCACGCTGCACAGAAAAAAAATAAACTTTCATACTCACCTGCTCTCTCCTCCAGTGCTGCGTCTCACTCTGTGCCGGAATAGTCATTGCTCCCCACGCCGGGACTGCGTGCGTGGGGAGCAGTAGCCATTCATTCTCCCTAATAGCGCGCACGCTGTAGCCGCAGCGCGGCTCCTCCGGCGCTCGGCTGTCAGCATGTCCGCTATTAAAGGCCATGAATATTCCCCGGCATGGGGAGCAGTGACTATTTCGGCACAGAGCGAGACACAGCGCTGGAAGAGAGAGGAGGTGAGTATGAAAGTTAATTTTTTTTCTGTTCAGCATGACAGGGATCGGGGGGGGGCATACATGCATACAGGGATGAGGCGGGCCATGCATACAGGGATGAGGCGGTAAATGCATACAGGGATGAGGCGGGCCATGCATACAGGGATGAGGCGCGCCATGAATACAGGGATGAGGCATGAGGGGGGCCATGCATACAGGGATGAGGCATGAGGGGGCCATGCATAGAGGGATGAAGGGGGCCATCCATACAGGGATGAAGAGTGCCATACATACCAAGAAGAGGGATGAAGGTACCATACATACCAAGAAGAGGGATGAAGGTACCATACATACCAGGATGGGTATGAGGGGGGCCATACATAAAAGGATGAAGGGTGCCATACATACTAGGAAGATGGATTAGGGGGCCATGCATACCAGAATGGGGGATTGGGGTGCCATGCATACCAGGATGGGGGATTGGGGGTGCTATGCATATCAGGATGGGGATGAGGGCCACGTATAACAGGAAGGAGGGGCCATATATACTAGGATGGGGGATATTAACATAATTGGGGGACATTACCCCTATAACAGTATCAGCAGCAGACCCCCTCCCCCTTAACAGGGCATCATGACCACATTTTTTGCTTAATTTTTTTTTCTATTTTCCTCCTCTAAAACCTAGGTGCGTCTTATGGTCCGGTGCGTCTTATAGTCCGAAAAGTACAGTAATTTCAGTTCTTCAATACAAAAAGTGAAACTTATATATTGTATAGAGTCATTACAGAGAGATCTATTTCATGTGTTTATTTCTGTTAATGTTGATTATGGCTTACAGCCAATGAAAACACAAAAGTCATTATCTCAGTAAATTAGAATACTTTATAACAGCTTGAAAAAGGTTTTTAAAATCTGAAATGTTGGCTTACTGAAATTTATGTTCAGTAAATGCACTCGATACTTGGTCGGGGCTCCTTTTGCATCAATTTCTGCACCACTGGGGCGTGGCATGAAGGCGATCAGCCTGTGGCACTGCTGAGGTGTTATGGAAGCCCAGGTTGCTTTGATAGCGGCCTTTAGCTTGTCTGCATTGTTGGGTCTGGTGTCTCTCATCTTTGTCTTGACAATACCCCATAGATTCTCTATGGGGTTTAGGTCAGATGAGTTAGCTGGCCAATCAAGCACAGTGATACTGTTGTTTATAAACCAGGTATTGGTACTTTTGGCAGTGTGGACAGGTGCCAAGTCCTTCTGAGGAATGAAATTTCCATCTCCAAAAAGCTTGTTGGCAGAGGGAAGCATGAAGTGCTCTAAAATTTCCTGGTAGATGGCTGCGCTGACTTTGGTCTTGATAAAACACAGTGGACCTACACGAGCAGATGACATGGCTCCCCAAACCATCACTGATTGTGGAAACTTCACACTAGACCTCAAGCAGCTTGGATTGTGTGCCTCTCCACTCTTCCTCCAGACTCTGGGACCTTGATTTCCAAATGAAAATTGAAACTCTGGGACCTTGTGGAGTGTGTCAATGACTGCCTTCTGGACATCTGTCAAGTCAGCTGTCTTGCCCATGATTGTGGAGCCTACTGAAACAGACTAAGGCATCTTTTTAAATGCTTAGGAAGCCTTTGCAGGTGTTTTTTGTTAATTAATTATTTTAATTTAGTGAGATAACTTTTGTGTTTTCATTGGCTGTAATCCATAATCATCAACATTAACAGAAATAAACATTTGAAATAGATCACTCTGTTTGTAATGACTATCTAACATATGAGTTTCACTTTTTGTATTGAAGAACTGAAATAAATTAACTTTTTGATTATATTCTAATTTTGTGAGATGCACCTGTATATGTAAGTACAAACAAGATGGGAATGTCCAGCCATCATACCGCTCAGGAAGGAGACGGTTTCTGTGTCCCTGAGGCAAACGTGCTTTGGTCCGACATGTGCACATCAACCCAAGGACAAAAGCAAAAGACCTTGTGAAGATGATGGCGGAAGCTGGTAGCTGGTAAGATTGTGTCAATATCCACAGTGAAACGAGTACTGTATCAACATGGGCTGAAAGGCCACTCTGCCAGGAAGAAATAGTAGCATAGGTTGAATAAAGATGTAGCGCCCCGAGGGTTCGGTCGCTACAGAGGTATTGCATCTCACCCAGAGGTGTGATATCTCACTTCCAGGTAAGGATGGAGTGTGGCTCAGGACCCTAGCACCCACATGCACTACACCACATTTCCGGGGGGCAGGGCGACAATGCTCCCAGGAGTGAGCACAACTGCCCCTGTCCCTGGCTGGAGTGGGGGGAGGGAACACCTAGAAAGGGGGAACCCGGTAGTGTGTGGGTGGGGAGAGTAGATCCCAGGTGCACTGTATAGGGGAGTATATATGGTGGGCACTATCTTAGAGTCAGAGAGGAGTAGAAAGTGGGAGAGAGCAGAGAGAGGAAGGAGGCAGGGAGCAGGGGCTCTGTATGGGCTCTGCTCCGCAGGCAGGCAAAGTCTCAAGGCCTGGGCCTGGAGGAGAAGAAAGGAGAGCAGAGGAACGGAGGAGGCTCCAGGAGTGGAGTGAAGGGACCCCAGGGGTGCGGACCGGCCAGCCGCCACCGCACGCCCGTCGCTACCAGAGTAGTGGGGTCAGGCCAAGAAAGGGAACCGGATCCCTTATCTAGTGGAGGAGAGCAACTACCCTCAGCTAGTAACCGGAGGCCGTGGCATTGTACGTGCACGGCCCCTCACTACTCCCATTAGGAAGGCACCATATAGGACCCAGGGAAATGGAACATGCGTTTGCCCGCCAAGGCCCGAGACAGCTGGACAGAAACGTGGTCAATTGTGGGGTACGACAGGCCAGAGAAAGGACACACGAAGGGGGTCCTGAAAAGCATTCCAAAGGTACCTGGGAGTTGGCCGAGCCCCTCACCTGGTGAGCACAGCACGACGTGGGCAGCCATTACCTGCAGAAGTGGCTTGGAGTGTAAAACTGTGAGTAAAGACCCTGGACTGCATCACTGGACTCTGAGTCATTACTGTTGCTCCCGCGCACCATCACCCACAGCATCTGCACTCACTGCCCTGAGGCTATACTCCTCCCGTGGGGAGTTATACTACCCCCTGCTGCGCATACAACATCAGCCTCAGCGGTCTGCCCGCAGCGGCGGTTCTCAGTGACCGCAATCCACGGGTGGCGTAGTCGGACATTTAAACATTAAAACCCAAAGAAACAGATCCGCCACTGGTTTGACCACCCTGAGCCACGGGACCGGGTCGCCGCCACGGAGACTACAACCCCCAGCATTATACAGAGACCCGGCTCCGGGTATTCCCCTACACACACGGCCAAGGGGGCGCGTCAAAGACCATGTCCATCCAGTTCAACATTTCTCTCCCAATTGTACTACCTACACAAACATACTAACTTACTGGGACTAGGCCTCACAAATATATTATTATTACTATTTGTATTATTGCTGCACTATTACAATTAAAAATGAACCCGTTTATAATTTTTTAATTAGTTTTATATTTTGTATTATTCTTATGACTCTAATAATGGTATTATTAAAATCCCTATGCCTAAATCTGTTGATCCAGAAGGCAAAAACCCCAGGACACATTCAGCCAATTTGCATCACAGGCAAAATTTACTTCTTGACCCTGAGAAAAGGCGATCAGTCCAAGAACCCTGGATCAAACCTAATTATGATACTAGTTATGTAATTACTATTATTGTATTAAATGTACTACTATAGGTGTAACATTTTGTCTAATTTAACAGTAGCCCACAATGTTATGTGTATCGAGGAAATCATCCAGCCCTTTTTTCAAAGCTGTTATATTGTCTGCCATCACTACCTCTTGTTGTAGGGCATTCCACTGTCCGACTGCTCTGACTGTAAATAACCCTTTCCTGTTTAGGTGCCAGAATCGCCTTTCTTCCACCGTAATGAGTGCCCCCTTGTCCTTAGTATGGTCTTTGGAAAGAATAAGTCATGTGCTAGTACTGACCACACATATATTTATACATGTAAATGAGATCTACTCTGAGGCGTCGTTTTTCTAAAGGCCTTCCATCCCTTGTAATAATCTAGTTGTCCACCTTTGAACTGACTAGTGATTTATAAAGGGGTAACAATACTTTGGGTTCGCGGGATTTTATTTCTCTTTTTATACATCCTAAAATCTTGTTTTCTTTTGCGACTGCTGCTTGACATTGAGTACTGCTGCTCAACTTTCTTGTAACCAGAATACCCAAGTCCTTCTTCTGTTCTGTAGTTCCGAGTATACTCCCATTTAATGTATATGCAGCAATAAGATTACTCTGTCCTAGGTGCATTGCTCTACATTTATCTACATTAAACCTAATCTGCCAAGTGTTTGCCCATTCAGTCATCTTATCCAGATCATTCTGCAATATTGTAATGTCAAGATCAGATTTTAATATCCTACACAGTTTGGTGTCATCAGCAAAAACTGACACTTTACTCTCAATTCCATCCCCAAGGTCATTAATAAAGAGGTTAAAAAGAATTGGTCCTAGCACAGATCCCTGCGGCACCCCACTGCTGACTATATCCCATTTAGAGAACGTACCATTTATGATGACTCTTTGTTTCCTATCATTTAGAAATTCCTTACCTATCTGCATATAGTTCCCCCAAGTCCTTGCTTCTGGAGCTTCAGTATAAGGCTGTTATGTGGTACAGTAGCGAATTCCTTTGCAAAGTCTAGGTAAATCACATAAGCCGCATTACCAACATCCAGATTTGTACTTACCTCCTCATAGAACCCCAACATGTTGGTTAGACACGACCTATTTTTCATGAATCCGTGCTGATTATCATTTATTATCTTATTCTCTGCGATATAACTCTGCAGGCCATCTCTTATGATGCCCTCAAAAACTTTGCACACTACTAATGTCAGACTTACCGGACGGTAGTTACCTGGATCCACCTTCTTACCTTTCTTAGATATCGGTACTACATTGGCTATCCTCCAATCCTGTGGCACTACCACTGTTACAAGAGAGTCTAAGAATAAGAGATACAGTGGTTTGTCAATTACTGAGCTTAATTCCCTCAGTATCCATGGATGAATACCATCTGGGGGATTTGTCAATGTTTAATTTGATCAGATGCAGGAATACTTCCTTTTGTGTTAAACTAGTTATGTTAGATGGTGAACTTTGATTTTTGCCCTGTTGAAAGATCCCTGGAACATACGGTTTGTTGGTGAACATGGATGAAAAGTGCCTGTTTAATAACTCAGCCTTTTCTTTGTCCTGTGTAATTATCTTGTTGTTATCGTCTTTTAAGGGGCTGATACCATCTGATTTTTTCTTTTTGGCATTGATGTATGTATAAAATTTTTGGGGATTTATTTTATCCAAAATAAACATAAAAAAACAGATTAATGTTTGCAAATGCACACAGGAACAAAGACCTTACTTTTTGGAGACATGTCCTGTGGTCTGATCGAACTTTTTTGGGCATAATAACCATCGTTACATTTGGAGGAAAAAGGGAGAAGCTTGGAAGCCTAAAAACACCATCCCAACTGTGAAACACGGGGGTGGCAGCATCATGTTGTGGGGTTGTTTTGCTGCAGGAAGGACTGGTGCACTTCACAAAATAGATGGCATCATGAGAAAAGATTATGTGTAAATACTGAAGCAACATCTCAAGACATCAGTCAGGAAGTTAAAGCTTGGGCAGAAATGGGTCTTCCATACTGCCAAAATGGTAACAAAGTGGCTTAAGGATAGCAAAGTCGATGTTTTGGAGTGGCCATCACAAGGACCTGATATCAATCCTATTGAACATTTGTGGGCAAAGCTGAAAAGGCAGGTGCGAGCAAGGTTACCTACAAACCTGCATCAGTTACACCAGTTTTGTCAGGGTGAATGGGCCCAAATTCCGACCAACTATTGTGAGACGCTTGTGGAAGGATATCCCAAACATTTGACCCAAATCATTCAGTTTAAGGGCAATGGTACCAAATACTAATGAAATGTATGTCAACTTTTGACTTTGCAGTAAGTAATAGAAATGCCTTAAAACATTCTCTCTCTCTTTCATTATTCTTGCATTTGGCAAATATTAAATATTATGGTATTCCTAATTGACCTAAAACGGGAAAGGTTTATTTTAATTTCATGTCAAATATTGAGAAAAAACTGCATATGTGCCTTTTTATATAGTGTATGTAAACTTCTGGTTTCAATTTTGTGTGTGTATATACTGTCCGGTGCCTAGGGCGGCAGGTAGCGGGGGGACAGCCAGGCTCAGGATTTAAAAAAAATATATATATTTTTTAAATCTACCCTCTCCTCCCCAGACTCCATAAGAAAACCGGAGTCTTTGTGGGCGAGGGGGAGGTGTCCCTGTATTCATTTGTATTAGCGTCTTTAAGATGCTAATACAAATGAAAGTCCACGTGCGCTGGTATGTCAGGGGCCAGTGGAGCTCCAGTCAGCTCTCTGACCCCACATGCTGCGACGTGTGCATGCTGCTGATGCTGATGTCACGACAGTGCAATGAGGAGACCTCATCACGCAGCTGACATCAATGTAGAGTGCCGGGGAGGAGGACAAGCCGGATCCTGGAGCAGGTAAGCGCTCACAGAGCTGAAGATGCAGCCTGGGAGGAGGAAGCTATATGGAAAAGCTATATGGAGAACCTGGGGAGGGAAGCTATACAGAGAAGCTATATGGAGAACCTGGGGGGGTAAGAAGCTATATGGAGAACCTGGGGAGTGAGAACCTGCAGAGGAAAAACTATATGGAGAAGGTATATGGAGAACCTAGCCAGGGGCGATAAGCTATATGGAGAAGCTATATGGAGAACTTGGCGAGGGGGTAAAAGCTATATGGAGAACCTGGGGAGGGGGGAGGCTATACGGAGAACCTGGAGGGGGGGAAGCTATATGGAAAAGCTATATGGAAAACCTGGGGAGAGGGTAGAAGCTATATAGAGAACCTGGGGAGGAGGGGAGCTATATGGAGATCCTGGGTGGGAGAAGCTATATTGAGAAGCTGGGGGAAGCTATATAGAGAAGCTATATGGAGAACCTGGGGAGGGGGGAAGCTATATGGAGAACCTGGGGGGGGCAGAAGCTATATGGAGAAGCTATATGGAGAACCTGGGGAAGCGGGAAGCTATATGGAGAACCTGGGGGGGCAGAAACTATATGGAGAACCTGGGGAGGGAGGAGGCTATACAGAGAACTTGGGGGGGAAGCTATATGGAGAAGCTATATGGAGAACCTGGGGAGGGGGTAGAAGCTATATTGAGAACCTGGGGAAGGGGGGAGCTATATGGAGATCCTGGGTGGGAGAACATGGGGAGGAGGGGAAGCTATATGGAGAAGCTATCTAGAGAAGCTATATGGAAAACCTGGGGAGGGGGGAAGCTATATTGAGAACCTGGGGGGGGCGGAAGCTATATGAAGAAGCTATATGGAGGACCTGGGAGGGGGGGAAGCTATATGGAGAAGCTGAGGAGGAGGGGGGAGAGGCTCTATAGAGAAGCTATATGGAGAACCGGGGGGGAGAAGCTATATAGAGAAGCTATATGGAGAACAGAGAGGGGGGAAGCTATATGGAGAACTTGGGGGGGGGGGGCAGAAGCTATATGGAGAACCTGGGGAGGAAAGAGGCTATACGGAGAACCTGGGGGGGAAGCTATATGGAGAAGCTATATGGAGAACCTGGGGAGGGGGTAGAAGCTATATTGAGAACCTTGGGAGGGGGGAAGCTATATGGAGATCCTGGGTGGGAAAACATGGGGAGGAGGGGAAGCTATATCGGGAAGCTATATAGAGAAGCTATATGGAGAACCTAGGGAGGGGGAAAGCTATATTGAGAACCTGGGGGGGCAGAAGCTATATGGAGAAGCTATATGGAGAACCTGGGAGGGGGGGAAGCTATATGGAGAAGCTGGGGAGGAGGGGGGAGAGGCTCTATAGAGAAGCTATATGGAGAACTGGGGGGGAGAAGCTATATAGAGAAGCGATATGGAAAACGGAGAGGTGGGAAGCTATATAGAGAACTGGGGGGGCAGAAGCTATATGGAGAACCTGGGGAGGGAGGAGGCTATACGGAGAACCTGGGGGGGAAGCTATATGGAGAAGCTATATGGAGAACCTGGGGAGGGGGTATAAGCTATATTGAGAACATGGGGAGGGGGAAGCTATATCGAGATCCTGGGTGGGAGAACATGGGGAGGAGGGGAAGCTATATGGGGAAGCTATCTAGAGAAGCTATATGAAGAACCTGGGGAGGGGGGAAGCTATATTGAGAACCTGGGGGGGTCGGAAGCTATATGGAGAAGCTATATGGAGAACCTGGGAGGTGGGGAAGCTATATGGAGAAGCTGAGGAGGAGGGGGGAGAGGCTCTATAGAGAAGCTATATGGAGAACTGGGGGGGAGAAGCTATATAGAGAAGCTATATGGAGAACAGAGAGGGGGGAAGCTATATGGAGAACCTGGGGGGGGCAGAAGCTATATGGAGAACCTGGGGAGGGATGAGGCTATACGGAGAACCTGGGGGGTAAGCTATATGGAGAAGCTATATGGAGAACCTGGGGAGGGGGTAGAAGCTATATTGAGAACCTTGGGAGGGGGGAAGCTATATGGAGATCCTGGGTGTGAGAACATGGGGAGGAGGGGAAGCTATATGGGGAAGCTATATAGAGAAGCTATATGGAGAACCTGGGGAGGGGGGAAGCTATATTGAGAACCTGGGGGGGCAGAAGCTATATGGAGAAGCTATATGGAGAACCTGGGAGGGGGGGATGCTATATGGAGAAGCTGGGGAGGAGGGGGAGAGGCTCTATAGAGAAGCTATATGGAGAACCGGGGGGGAGAAGCTATATAGAGAAACGATATGGAGAACGGAGAGGGGGGAAGCTATATGGAGAACCTGGGGGGGGGGGCAGAAGCTATATGGAGAACCTGGGGAGGGAGGAGGCTATACCGAGAACCTGGAGAAGCTATATAGCTATATGAAGAATCTGGGGAAGGGAGGGAGAAGCTGTATGGCGAACGTGGGGAAGGGAAGGAGAAGCTGTATTGAGAACCTGGGGAGGGGTGATAAGCTGTATGGAGAACCAGGGGAGGAAAACCTGTGGAGGGGGCCCTGTGAGGAGAAGGGTGAAGGGGTGCTGTGACTGTCATATTGTGTCACCCTGGCCTGGATGCCACAAATATAATAAAGCTGTGTCTGAGAGCAAGGGGGAGGTTCTCTGGTCAGGGGAACATTAGCATGCAATACCTCCTGTCTCAGGCCAGTAGGGGGAGCAGGCTGCCCCTATAAAAGCTGGAACGGGGGGCAGGGTTAGAGAGAACTGGACGACCTGTCTCTGGATTGAGAGGTGTCCCAGAGCAGTGAGGGACAGTTGTATTGCACCCTAAGAGGACGTGTGGCAGTAGGAGAGCCACAAGCCAGGGACAAGAGGTGAAGTACGCCTGTCCTGGAAGATAAAGAACCAAATTTACTAGACTTTGGCGTCTGAGGCTGTGAGGATTCCACGTCCTACAGCAGATAACCAGTCCGCAGGGGACTGTATGTTCCTTGGCCTAAGAAGCCCGGAGGCTCCGCCACAGCAGAAGGGTCCAGCAGAGCCGTACCAGGCCGGGAGTAGAAAGGAACCCACGTTGCAAACCATATGGGCGAGAGGACACGGTGAGCTCGGGACCGTGGGCTGTTACCCTACCAGGAGGAAATCGCCAGAAGGAGCGCAGAGAGCACGGTAGGCCTACACCGTCACCCTGACCAGGGCCAATTTCCCGTTTGCTCTCAGACGTTCAGGCCCCCTCCTAGCCGGGCTTGTTTGTGGGTCAGTTCACCTGTTCTAGTAAAGACCCTGGACTGCAACCTGTTGTCTGTGTGCTCCTTGCTCCTCCAGCACTAACGGTACTGGGATGTCCTGCACCATCACCCCCATCTTCCATTATACTGCCCTGGGGCCGCTGGGGAGTCACACTATCCCAGCTGCATACATCATCATCAGCCCAGCAGAGGCGGTCCGCACTGACTGCAATCCACGGGTGGCGTAGTCGGACACATCAACAGCGCGTCGCAGACCACCAATGGTCTGACCACCCTGAGCCACGGAACCGGGTTGCCACTACTACCCCCATCGTTTCCCGATTGCCCGGATCCGAGTGCCCCACGGCCCAGGGGGCGAGTCAGCTTTGGCGTAGTCGGCAGGATAGTAACCAACCCGCCACAAACGGGTATTGCGTGCCTGAAAAAGACTGTACACGTACCTGAAGAAGAGGTTTCCCGCCATTCGGAGCCGTTTCCCGCCATTTTCAGCCGTCTCCCGCCATCTTCTGTCGGTTCCCGCCATCTTCAGCCGTTTTCCCACCATCGGATGCCATCTTCAGGACGCCGCGCGGGAAGAAGAGGGGCGTGGACGTCCAAACCGCGCGAGACCCGAAGCTCCGCACCAACGCTGCGCAAGGTCCTGGAAGGGAGAGAGAGCGACGCTGACTGGCGCAGCCCAGCGGGAGGTAAAGTCATGGCCCGCTGAGGAGAAAAGAACTGTGAAGGGTATTCTGGCCCGGCTGCGGGGTACCTTTGACACACGTACCTCCCCTGAAATTAAAATGAGGTTCTATGGATGTAAGCAGCGGACACAGGACAGCATCAGAGACTATGCCCTAAATTTGTAGGAAGCCTCGAGAGCCATCCAACAAGCTGACCCTGGCAGCGTGCAGGATACGGATAAGCTACTAACAGAGCAGTTCATAGAAGGTCTGCTGTCTAGCACCCACAGGACCCAGCTGCGCCTCATGTTCTTTCAGAACCCTGATCTGACCTTTGCCCAATTCAAGGACAGGGCCATAAGGGTGCTCCGTGAACCCGCAACAAGTGGCGCTATAAACCCCCGGCGCCCTGCTCTCACCTACCACCAGGAGGCGGCGCCCTCCTCTATGGACTCTGTGGGGGCCGATGCACAGGCCCTGAACCAAGCCCCGTCGAAAGATCTGCATCACCAAGTCCAGGAGCTGACCAGGAGCGTCGCGGCCTTGACCAGGACCGTCCAGGCGTTACAAGTGGACCCGTCAAGACCCATCGAGTTGGCTTCAAGTCCGGAGGATGTCCCGTGGCGTCGACAGAGGAGGACCCCGTCGTTCCGAGGGAGGCCCACAGACCGCTACGCAGAGGATGGACAGCCCATTTGCCGTCGATGCAACCAGCCCGGACACATTTCCAGGTACTATAATTTAAACGGGTCCAACCTGGGGCAGAGGGCCAACCCCCAGGCATAAGATCACCAGGCCCTTACAATTGGCGCAATAAGTACGTTGGGGGGCGCCCACTTTTACCCGTGGTGCTGGACGGTATCCCCAGGAGCGCCTTGCTGGATACCGGGTCGCAAGTAACTACTATCCCTTATGTACTTTTTAAGCAGTATTGGACTGATGCTGATATAACACGGTATCCAGACAGTGACTTGAGCATCATCGCCAGTAATGGCTTGCCCGTGCCGCAGATGGGGTTCAAGGAGATGACCATTAAAATTGGTAAAGTTGAACTACTGGCACAGGGAGTGATTATTGTGGACATTGACCGTCGTGAAAGTCACCCTAAAATAACTGTGGGTACTAACGTGATTGAATATTGTCTTTCAGAGGTAATTGTAATTCTACAACAGGAGGCGGTGAATGCTAGTTCCAGCCAACAGAGAGTCCTCAACAAGGAGATAAAAGCCCTGATGAGACGGCAGCAGGTAGAACTGTCTGGTGGTGAGATCGGTAGCGTAAGAATGAGTGACCCATTCCCCATTTCCATGCCTCCCAAAAGTGAAATGATGATCTGGTGTCGGACTGCAATCGGGTTGAGAGGTAGAGACTACCAAGCCATGGTAGAACCCGTGTACTCGGACAGCAGGCCCACCATTTTGACAGCCCGGGGGGTGGTTGATTTCCGTCATGGGAGGGTGCCCGTCTGCATCCTCAACATTGGGGAGAGGGAGGTACATTTACCCAGGTACGCTACACTTGCCAAACTGTTTGCGGTTGAGCACAAAGCTATCAGGGCCGTGGAACCCTTGCCTCCATCTCCACAGGCGGAGGGTAATGGCTCCCAGAAACTCCATGTGGGTGCTGACTCCACTCCCCTGCACCAAAAACAAGGAGTCTACCGGATGGTACAGGAGTACGAGAGAGTCTTTAGTAAGCACCTGCTAGACTTCGGCAGAGTTAAAGGGATAGAACACCACATCCCCACAGGGAGCCACCCACCAATAAAAGAGAGACACAGACCTGTACCCCCTGCA
The DNA here is from genome assembly GCF_046119375.1 of Phyllobates terribilis. Lineage (NCBI taxonomy): Eukaryota > Metazoa > Chordata > Amphibia > Anura > Dendrobatidae > Phyllobates > Phyllobates terribilis. The sequence goes on from NW_027362761.1 coordinate 808,905,812, forward strand.
CATTATCAGAACGCAAAGGGCATGCTAAGAGAAATGAAAGATGCTGGGGTCATTAGAGATAGCTGCAGCCCCCTTGGTTCTGGTGAAAAAGAAAGATGGCACCATGAGAATGTGCGTAGACTATAGACAAATCAACCGTATCACCCACAAAGACCCATATCCGCTGCCTAGAATAGAAGAGTCTTTAGCCGCACTAAAATCAGCTAACTTCTTTTCTACTTTGGACCTTACTAGCGGGTACTGGCAGGTTCCTGTGGCAGAGGCTGACAAGGAGAAGACCGCCTTCACCACCCGGATGGGACTGAGCGAGTTCAACTGTATGCCCTTCGGGCTCTGCAACGCACCAGGGACCTTCCAGAGGCTGATGGAATGCTGTCTAGGGCACCGAAACGTCGAGACGGTCCTCCTTTACCTGGACGACGTGATCGTCTATTTGAAGACTTACGAGGACCATCTAAAGCACCTGGCCGAGGTGTTCGAAGCCCTGGCAGGCTATGGCCTGAAGGTGAAACCATCAAAGTGTCACCTGTTGAAACCAAAGGTCCAGTACCTAGGGCACGTGGTAAGTGCGGAAGGAGTAGCCCCCGACCCTGACAAGGTCACAGCAATCAAGAGCTGGCCAAGCCCCTCGAACATCAAGGAAGTGAGGCAATTCCTCGGGTTGGTAGGCTACTACCGAAGGTTCATCCCCGGGTTCACTAAGATGGCAGCTCCTATGCAGGATCTCCTGATAGGACAGTCTAAGTCCAGAAGCCAAAAGCCACCCTTCAAGAGGGATAAACCGGAAGAGGAGTCCTTCCGTCAGTTGAAGATGGCCCTCACAGGGGATGAGATCCTGGCCTACCCTGATTATGGCCAGCCTTTTATTCTCCACACAGACGCCAGTAATGTGGGACTGGGAGCCGTACTGTCACAAAACCATCAGGGCAGAGAAAGAGTGATCGCGTACGCCAGCCGGAAGCTGAGGCCCACCGAGAGGAACCCGGAGAATTACAGCTCCTTCAAGCTAGAATTCTTGGCGGTGGTGTGGGCCGTAACGGAACGCTTCAAGCATTACCTGGCCTCCGCAAAGTTCACTGTGTACACGGACAACAACCCCTTAACACACCTAGACAGTGCACCTAGACAGTGCAAGACTTGGTGCCCTGGAACAGCGGTGGATGGCCCGTCTCTCCAATTATGACTTCGTGATCAAGTACCGGGCAGGCAAAACCAATGCCAACGCTGATGCCCTATCGAGAATGCCTCACTTACCTGAAGGTGATGAAGACCCAGAAGAGCTGGAGGAGGTAGAACTCCTCGCGTTTCACCGGTATGGGGCCGCTCAATACTCCCACCGCGTGAAGGAGGAAGATTTAACAACCGTTATGATCAATCCCCTACCTCACCACAGCTGGGCCGAGACCCAAGATAGTGACCCTGCAATCCGCCTGGTGAAAGATCTGCTGACCCAGGAAGATGCCCGCTTAGATCCGGATGCTCCAGAGGAAGCCAAGCAGCTATGGAAAGAGAAGAGCAAGCTGTTCCTCTATGAAGGCAAGCTGTGCAGAAGACTTGTCAACCACCGGACACACGAGCTGACCTGGCAAGTCGTGGTCCCAAGGCGGGATGCAGCTATGGTTCTGGGGGCTTACCATGACAGAGCGGGGCACTTTGGTTGGAAGAAACTGGAGTTCCTGCTAAGAAGACGGTTCTTTTGGGTCGGTATGAGAGGGGCTGTAGAGAAGTGGTGCAGGGACTGTGGCCCTTGTAACTTAAGGAGGAAGGATCGTGCCAGCCAGAAGACACCCTTGAGGCTCATCGTCACCACGCAGCCTCTTGAGCTGGTAGCTCTGGACCAAGTCAAATTGGCTCCAAGCCGGTCAGGATACATCTACGCCCTGACAATCGTGGACCACTATTCCCGTTTTCTAGTGGTGGTCCCGGTAAAAGACTTGACAGCCCAAACGGCGGCCAGAGCCTTCCAGCAATACTTTTGCCGTCCACACGGGTATCCGGAACAGGTCCTGACGGACCAGGGTCCAGCGTTCGAAGCTGAAATCTTCCAAGAATTCTGCAACCTCTATGGCTGTAAGAAGATTCGGACAACGCCTTACCACCCACAAACCAACGGGATGTGTGAGAAAATGAACAATATAGTCATTGATCTCCTGAAGACGTTGCCCCTGGAGGAACGCAGCCTGTGGCCAGAAAAACTGCCAGATCTAATAGACTTATACAACCATATCCCGGTGAATGCTACAAACTGCACCCCGGCTTACCTGATGCGAGCTAGACCAGGTAAACTGCCCGTAGACCTGGAGATGGGAGTCCTAACACCTGAGGACACCTCCCCGGATGCGGACTGCGATACGGAGAGGCGACTGCAGTACAAGAAGGTACAGGAGAGTGTGGAGAAGAGCCTGGCCCAGGTGAGAGAAAGGCAAGAAAGACTCTTCAACCAACACGCCCCTGCTGGTCCCCTGGAACCTGGTGAGCAGGTCCTGAAGCGAAAGAGAAGGCTACATAAGTTGGACGACCAGTGGGAAAGGGAACCCTACACCGTACTGCAGTCTGACCACGACAACCCGAAGGTGTGCGTGATCACCAAGGATGGAGGAGAAACCACTAGTACCGTCTCCAGAGACCACCTCAAAAGATGCCCCGAGCAACTCCGTAGTGCAGAAGAGGATCAAAATGACCTTGAACCCGCAGAGGACAAGGAAGAAATGATCAGCACCGTTCTCGGAGAGTTCCCTCAGTCCTGGACTCGAATAAACGATGCCATAGTGGTACCCGTCCTGCATTTCCTGCAACCAGCTCAGCAACAACCTACACCAGAGTCGGAAGGCGAAGAAGAGCAAGCAGTTCCAGAGGCAGAAGAGACGGTACCAGCAGCCCAGGAGAGTCAACCCTCTGCCTACAGTGAGCCTGTCATGCCTGCGGTAAGCCAAAGGACCCGCAGACAGCTGCCTGCCCTGCCTGTAAGTCCAGCTGGTAGCTGTACCCCTAACGCTAGTGGGGAAAGCCAGGTCGGTCCACCACCAGACAGTGGGTTACGCAGGTCAACCAGGAGCACAAAGGGGCAGATACCCGCTCGTTGGAGAATATAGGGTGCACTAAAATTGTAAATAACCCTGTTGCCAAGTGTTGAAATGTTTGCAAAGTTAAATGAATGATTGGTAATTCTGTGTTTCAGTTTCTTACAGTTACCGTACGGACTTAAAGGTTATGGACTTTTAATAACCGGGACTTTGTATGGACTGCGTTCGGAGCCTGACCAAGGAATGAACTAAGACTGTAAAGGACTTGGGGTAGGACAGACCCCCACCTGGTAAAGGCTCCCCGTTGTGTTGGTGAGATGGACACCCGGTCACAGACCACACTGTGACCTTAAGAACTCAACCTGTGCGTCGTTTGTCTACTAATGTTTTATAGTCATGTATATTATCTTTGTTTACTGTTTAGTCCCGGAGTGCTAAATTCTACTAGGGGGGAATGTGTCACCCTGGCCTGGATGCCACAAATATAATAAAGCTGTGTCTGAGAGCAAGGGGGAGGTTCTCTGGTCAGGGGAACATTAGCATGCAATACCTCCTGTCTCAGGCCAGTAGGGGGAGCAGGCTGCCCCTATAAAAGCTGGAACGGGGGGCAGGGTTAGAGAGAACTGGACGACCTGTCTCTGGATTGAGAGGTGTCCCAGAGCAGTGAGGGACAGTTGTATTGCACCCTAAGAGGACGTGTGGCAGTAGGAGAGCCACAAGGCAGGGACAAGAGGTGAAGTACGCCTGTCCTGGCAGATAAAGAACCAAATTTACCAGACTTTGGCGTCTGAGGCTGTGAGGATTCCACGTCCTACAGCAGATAACCAGTCCACAAGGGACTGTACGTTCCTTGGCCTAAGAAGCCTGGAGGCTCCGCCACAGCAGAAGGGACCAGCAGAGCCGTACAAGGCCGGGAGTAGAAAGGAACCCACGTTGCAAACCATACGGGCGAGAGGATACGGTGAGCTCGGGACCGTGCGCTGTTACCCTACCAGGAGGAGATCACCAGAAGGAGCGCAGAGAGCACGGTAGGCCTACACCCTCACCCTGACCAGGGCCAATTTCCCGTTTGCTCTCAGACGTCCAGGCCCCCTCCTAGCCGGGCCTGTTTGTGGGTCAGTTCACCTGTTCTAGTAAAGACCCTGGACTGCAACCTGTTGTCTGTGTGCTCCTTGCTCCTCCAGCACTAACGGTACTGGGACGTCCTGCACCATCACCCCCATCTTCCATTATACTTCCCGTGGGGAGTCACACTATCCCAGCTGCATACATCATCAGCCCCAGCGGTCTACCTGGCAGCGGCGGTCCGCACTGACCGCAATCCACGGGTGGCGTAGTCGGACACATCAACAGCGCGTCGCAGACTACCAATGGTCTGACCACCCTGAGCCACGGAACCGGGTTGCCACTACTACCCCCATTGTTTCCCGATTGCCCGGCTCCGAGTGCCCCACGGCCCAGGGGGCGAGTCACAAGCTGGGCACAATGTATGGGCACTACAATGTACTGGGCACTATAATATACTGGCACTATAATATACTGGCACTATAATGTATGGGCACTATAATGGCAGATTTGTAATTTTCACTTAGCAACACCCACTACTGCTTGTTTCTGGAAAACATATATGGAGTAAAAATCATCACTACACCTGTAGATAAATTACCAGAGGGGTGTAATTTCCAAAATGCGGTCACTTGAGGGGGAATTCTGCTCTTCTGGCACTTAGGGGCTCGGTATAAGGAGTCAGCAAACTATTTTATGAAAATTTGTTCTCCAAGAGTCAAACACGCTCCTTCCCTCCCGAATCTTGACGTGTGGCTAAGCAGTACTGTTCACCACATATGAGGTATTGCCACATTTATCAGAAATTGTGTGACAAATTTTGTTGCCAATTTTACTCATTTGTCCATGTGAAAATGTAAAATCTGGGGCTAAAACAAAATTTTTGTGGTAAAAATATAATAATTTTTACTTCACTGCCCAATGGTATAAAATTCAGTGACACATCCATAGTGTCAATATGATCACTGCACCCTTAGATCAATTCATTGAGTGGTGTAATTTGGTGGTGTAATTTGTAAAATGGGGTCATTTATGGGCGGGTTCTGCTATTCTGGCACTTGGAGGGCTCTTCCAGTGGGTCATGGCACATGCAAACCATAACAGCCAAATCTGCACTACAATATGGCGCACCTTCCCTTCTGAGCTTTCCATTGTGGCCGAAAAGTATTTCCCGATTACATGTAGGGTATTAGCGCACTCAGGAGAAATTGCACCATAAACTGAGGTCCATTTTTTCCTTATAGCACTTATAAAAATTAAAAACTTGAGGCTAAAACAACATTTTAGTGGTAAAAATTAGTGATGGGCGAGCACTAAAATGCTCGGGTGCTCGTTGCTCGGGTCGAGCACATTGGATAACTCGGGTGCTCGACCTGAGCGACGAGCCCAATGTAAGTCTATGGGAAACTCAAGCATTTTTCAGGCAACTCCCCTCGGCGGCATACTAAAATGAAACCAAAATGGATTTTCCTGGGAAATATGTTAAGGAACATCCTTTCCAGGGTAATGACTTGTATATTAGGCAAAATAAAAAACCAAAAACAAAAATACTCCTCCACACCTTGGGCTGTGTTCACACGTAGCGTTTTTGATGCTTTTTTGCACTTTTGCATTGCTTTCAACCGTGACAAATGCATTCACCGGGACATGTCGTTTTAACATTTTACAACCTTATTTGGCCATGTAGTGTGTGAGACATGATCAGACACATCCTGTGGAGGAGGGATTCTGAAAGTCACGAAGCCTATTTTTATAGGGCCATCAGGCTTCCTTTACTATTCTTAAAGGGCCAGCAGTTGGCCCTCACTATTCTTAGAGAGCCAGCAGCCGGCTAGGCTTTGTTGTTCCCATTACTAAAGAGTGGGTATCCTATACTGTTATTGCGTATTCAGTGAGTGGCAGGACTGCCCAAAATTTGGACGCACCCCAATATCCCCTTGAAAATTTGGACGCACCCCAATACCCCTTTGAAGAGACTTAGAGGAGGGCTTCCAGAAAAAAATGTTCCCATTATTAGGACGTGGGTCTCCCATTGTGTTTGCCTATGCAGTGAATGCAAGGGTTGCCAAAAATTTGGAGGCACTCCAATGCCCCTTGGAAGAGACGTAGAGGACCTCATGAAAAAATGTTCCCATTATTAGGAAGTGGGTCTCACATAGTGTTGGCCTATGCAGTGAATGCAAGGGCTACCAAAATCCCAATCCAGCCCTTGTTCATTTTTATAAGAGTCAGCCTGTCAGCATTTTCAGTTGACAGGCGGATGCGCTTATCAGTTATAATTCCACCAGCAGCACTAAAAACCCGCTCCGATAAAACGCTAGTGGCAGGGATGGCCAGGACTTACAAGGCATAGAGAGCCAGTTCATTCCACGTGTCCAGCTTGGATACCCAATAATTATAAGGCACAGAGGAATCACGGAGGACGTTGGTACGGTCGGCAAGGTACTCCCTCAGTATCTTCCCAAATTTTGCACTCCTTGAGAGAGTACCCCGCGACACAGGGCCTGTGCGATGGGAGGAGCTGAGAAAATTCTCCCAGAACTTTGACAGTGTTCCCCTGCCTCTACCGGATTGGAGTTGTGGAGTTGTGTCTCTCTCGCCTGTAGTCCTTGGTTGTCCAAAGAACTGTGACCTCTGCTGCCAGCGTTTTCAGATGGGAATTTTTTTAATAGTTCCGCAACAAGGGCCTTCTGGTACAGCCCCATTTTTGTAGACCTGTCCGCCTCAGGAATAAGAGATATAAAGTTCTCCTTGTAGCGTGGGTCTAGAAGTGTCACCAACCAGTAATGACTGTCACCCAAAATTTTGAGAACGCGAGGGTAATGGCAAAGGCAGCGTAACATAAACTCAGCCATGCGTGCCAGACTGCTAACAGGCAAGACTTCCGTGTCCTCACTAAGAGGATGACTGACCATGCTCTCCTTCTCCTCCTCCTCCTCTCTGTCCTCAGGCCATCCAGACGGTATGACAGTTGTGCAGGTAGTACCGTCTATAGCGCATGAAACTAGCTCCTGTCTTTCTTCCTCCTCCTCCTCTTCCTCATTGTCACCCAATCCACGTTGGGAGGAGATGAGGCTGGGCTGTGTGTAATCACCCTGTATGGTTCCTTGCTCCATCTCATCATGTTCAGCCTGCAATGCATCCTCTTTGATTGTAAGCAGAGAGCGTTTCAGAAGACAGAGAAGCGGGATGGTGATGCTAATTACGGCGTCGGCGTCGCCGCTCACCATCTTGGTGGAGTCCTCAAAGTTTTGGAGGATGGTACATATGTCTGACATTCATGTCCACTCCTGAGGTCTTATGTGTGGAGTCTGAACTGAATACCGATGGCCTTGTTGATGCTGGTACTCAACACCTGCCCTCTTCTGCTCACAAATCCTTCCCAACATCTCCAGTGTAAAGTTCCAATGCGTGGGGAAATCACAACCAGTCTGTGAGCCGGAAGCTGCAAACGCTGCTGAAACACGGCAAGGGCAGCGGAAGCTGTAAGTGACTTTCTAAAATGGGCACACAGGCGGCGTACTTTAACAAGCAGATCTTGCAGCTCTGGGTAGGATTTAAGAAACCGCTGAACCACGAGGTTAAGCACTTGGTCCAGGCATGGTACGTGTGTGAGCTCGCCTCGCCTCAGAGCCGCCACCAGGTTCCGACCATTGTCACACATGACCATGCCTGGCTGTAGGTTCAGCGTTGTGAGCCACAGATCTGCCTGGTCTTTCAGAGCTGTTCACAACTCTTCAGCATTGTGCGGTTTGTCACCTAAGTATATTAGCTTCAGCACAGCCTGTTGCCGCTTGGCTGAGGCAGTGTTGCAGTGCTTCCAGCTTGTGACTGATGTGGTCATTTCGGAGATGGAGGCTGAAGAGGAAGAGGAGGCTGAGGAGGATGAGGTGCAGGAGCTGTAGACTGTGGGGGCAAAACCTGATTGACCTAGGGCCCGCAATCCTTGGCGTCGGGAGGACGTGTTCCGTCCCAAGGTCTGATTGGGTCCCGGCTTCCACTATGTTAACCCAGTGTGCCGTCAGCGAGATGTACTGTCCCTGCCCACAAGCACTTGTCCACGTGTCTGTTGTTAGGTGGACTTTCCCGGTAACAGCGTTGTTGAGGGCATGGCTAATGTTTTGGGACACGTACTTGTGTAATGTGGGGACGGCACACCGGGAGAAATAGTGGCGGCTGGGGACCGAGTTCCGAAGGGCTGGCCGCTGCCATCAGGTTACGGAATGCTTCCATCTTCACGAGCCTAAAAGGCAACATTTCGGGTGAAAGCCGTAGCGAAATGTGGGAATTTAGTAGTGTGGCCTGTGGGGCGTTGGCTGCGTATTTGCGCTTGCGTTCCAAGGACTGGGGTATGGACAACTGAACGCTGCACTGGGACAAGGATGTGTACGTGCTTCCTTATGCTGCTACTTGAGAGTGTGCAACGACAGGTGCAGTTCAGGAGGCATCTTCGCATGCACCATGGACAGGGGATTGGCTTGTATGTGTTAGAACCCTCCTGTTTGTTTTTTTCCATCTTGTGTTTTGCGGTCACGTGACCATCTGCGCTGGTGGTCCTCACCAGACACCACAGGTGGAGTCACGAACGTTCATTTTCCATTTAACCCCTTTTTTTTAAGAGAGACCACAGGGTACAGGCCCGGGAGCCGACCACCGCGACATCCCCCAAGGCCAGGCATTAAGGCCCGGGCGCCGAGTAGTCCCCATTCCCTGGGTGCCACAGGGGGAGGGGCAGTAAAGCTGAGCTGACAGCACTATTGTTAGAACCTTCCTGTTTGTTTTTTCCATCTGGTGTTTTGTGGTCACATGACCATCTGCCTTTATATTCCAGCTCCGCCATTTTGGCTGTGCTGGACTTCAGTGTTTGACTGTTTCTCTAGCCAGGTGCTTCGGTGCCTTTCTCTGTCAGTTCGCTTGGTCCTTCTGGGACCTCTAGTACCTCTTTGTCAGTTTGTCTTGTTGTGTTCTGCAACAACTTCTCTGTTTAGGAGGTGTCCCATTTTTGTCCCAGTCCTTAGTTCTTTTAGGGACCCCTCCCCTTATGCTATAGGTCTTCATTCAGACTAGCCAAGGACAAAGGCGGGTCTGTTCGCTAGGAACAGGCAGCCCGCTACATCGTAGGGATTCAGCTTAGTCTTACTGTAGGGACAGCTTTCCCCTATCTTTCCTTAGTACTTGTTGCAGATCATAACAGTATGCACAACAGCGGAAGAAGCAGTAGTGCCACACGCAGACACTGTTCCTGGACCCTGGGGTTCGGCCCACAAAGTCAGGTGCTTTGCTGCCATGTGCCTGATCATGCTGGTGGTGGTCAGGCTGGTAGTTTTTCTACCCCTGCTGATGCTGGCCTGGCAGGTGGTGCAAATGGCCTTTTTGAGGTTATCGTCAGAGTCTTTAAAAATCAACCAGCCTTGGGAATGCCTAACAGTTGTACTGGCAACTTCCGTCGTGTTGGTGTTACGGGGAGGGGTTGCCCGCCTTCTGTCTGCGGCCACCACACTGCTTCTTCCTGCCTGTTGGGCTGCTCTGCCTCCCTCCCCCTGTGTGCTGCTGTCCTCGCTCTGCATGTCCTCCAACAGGTTGGGTCAGTTACTATATCATCCACCACCTCGTTTTCCACTTCCGCACCCTGGTCCTCCTCCTGACTTTCTGGCAATTGTGTCTCATCATCGTCCTCCTCTTGTGACATTTTCCCACTGTCGCCTTCATATGACCGTGGCTGCTCAAATATTTGGGCATCGCTACATGTGATCTCCTCTTGCCCCTCTTCAAGTGGACCGGGCGAGAGGCCCGAATCTATAAATGGAAAAGTGAGTTTGGAGTGTCCAAGTGTGGGATCAGTTGTCTCTGGGCACTCGGCATGGTGGGAGGAAGGAGGTTCAGGGTGAGGAATATGCAGTCCAAACTCACAGCTACTGAGACTTGACCGTGTGAAAGACAGGGTGGTGGTGGTGGCTAAGTGACTGGAAGCATTATCTGCTATCCAACCAATAACCTTTTAACACTGCTCTGTGCTCAATAGTGGTGTTCTGCGGTCCCCTATTTATTGGGTTAGGAAGGTCGAGAGAGAAGATGTGGGTGTTTGTTGTGGCACAATTTCAGCTTGCCCATGGCCTCCGCCTATGCATGCACCATCACCATCACGTCCAGTTCCTCGTCCCTTGCTACGTACCTTGCCTATTTTAAATGGAGGATAATATCTTCCACGCTCACTACAAATGGCTGAATTTGGAGCGAACTTATATGTGATCCGTGTGACAGACAAATCACAGTATTAAATAGCTGGCCTGTAAGTAACTATTTTGAACAGCAAACTGGTGTCAATAGCTTCACTGACACACTGAAACAAATTTTTAATGGAGGCCAGAAATGGCAATATTTTCTGAAAACATATATGTGATCTGTGTGATGGAGAAAACACAGTTTTAAATACCTTGCCTGTAGGTAACTATTTTTAACAGCAAATCGGTGTCAATAGCTTCACTGACACACTGAAACAAATTTTTAATGGAAGCCAGAAATGGCAGTATTTTCTGAAAACGTATATGTGATCTGTGTGACGGAGAAAACACAGTTTTATGTACCTGGCAAACTGGTGTCAATAGCTTCACTGACACACTGAAACAAAATTTCAATGGAGGCCAGAAATGGCAATATTTTCAGCGCAATTATATGCGATCCGTGTGACGGACAAACCACAGTTTTAAATAGCTGGATTTTTAGCGCTGTAATATGGAAAGGACCTGGCTGTATTCTGCAGTACCAACAAGCAAATGGTGCAGAAAACGGTTTTCTCTGGATTGCTTTTTAAGCAAATAGTGAGGATTAAGATCCAAAAAAAATATTCCTGGCCCCTGAGACCTTGGCCTACGTCTAGAAATGTCTAACAGCAGCAGCAGCAGCAGACAGAACTGGAATGGAGCCTCTTGTGCTATATGCACTCCAGTCTGCTATATACACTGCCTGCCTGCCTATATACCCTGCCTGATATCTCTGCAGATGGATTAGTTCTCAGAAGGACTGTTTGTTGAGATGGATATGTGTAATATACTTCTGTTTTACCTACACTACCTAATAAACAAGCAAATCTCTCCCTAGCTCAGCAGCAGCTCTCCCTACACTGTCTGATTCCGGAGTGACTGTGACTAGCACGGCGGCGCCAGGTCTGATATAGACCTGATGACTTTGTGCGGCCAGCCAATCACTGTAATGCCACAACCAACATGGCTGCGGCATTACAGTGAGTGGCAGGCAATCCCTGCATGTTCATTGGCTCTGTAAAGAGCGCCAAACATGCAGGGAGGGGACCCGAGCTCCCGACGAGCAACCCCGGAAATACTCGGTGAGCACCGAGCATCTCGAGCAGTGAGATGCTTGTGACTCGCCCCCTGGGCCGTGGGGCACGCGGATCCGGGCGATAGGGAGACGCTGGGAGTAGTATTGGCGGCCCGGTCCCGCGGCTCAGGGTGGTCAGACCAATGGTAGTCTGCTACGTGCTTCAGATAATGTCCGACTACGCCACCCGTGGATTGCGGTTATTAGGAACCGCCGCTGCAAGGCAGACCGCTGGGGCTGATGGTGGGTGCAGCTGAGGTGGTGTGACTCCCCACGGGAAGAGTGCAGCCCCAGGGCAGTGTAGTGGATGGTGGGAGTGATGGTAGTGAGAGTCTCAGTACTGATAGTGCTGGAGGCACGAAGGAGCACATGGACAACAAGTTACAGTCCAGGGTCTTTACTCACAGTTCGTTTGTTCCGGGTCACTTCCGTCGGCAGTGACCGCCCGAGCCGTGCTGCGTCCACCAAGTGAGGGGCTCGGTCAACTCCCAGGCAGTTCAGGAGCATGGCACAGGACCCCCTTTAATCCTTTCTCTGGCCTGCCTCACCAGTGACCCACTTTTGTCCAGCTGCCGCGGACCTGTGCGGTTAAACGTGGGCCCCGTCCTCCGCTGTCCTATATGGTGCCTTCCTAGCAGGTTTGATGAGGTGTCGCACCAATAAATGATCACGACGACCGGTCTTTGGCTGAGGGTAGTTTCTCCTCCACCAACTTGGGATCCGGTACCCTTAATCTGCCTGACCCTTCACCCTGGATTCTCGTGGGTTCTTAGGGTCCCTTCCACCTTCTTGTTCCTGAGCCCTTCTGTTTCTCTGTCTCTTCTTCTCTTTCTCTGTTCCTTTCTGTTCCTTTCTCGTGGAGCTGGGATGAGACTTAATCACAGCTCCCTTTCACCTCCTCTCTCTCTCTCCCTCGGCCTCTCTCTAGGCCCGCTCCTGAGTGGAGCTCCTACAGAGCCTCCACTCCCGGTCTTCTCCTCTGGCTGAACGAACCTAGATCTAAGATGGTGCCCACCTTTTATACCTCCCTCTGACCATGAGCCAGGTGACCAGCAACCAATTGGCTCAGGAACCAACCCCTATCTGCCCCTACAGCACTGGGTGTTCCACCCCCCTCCCCACTCCAGCCAGGGACATAGTCGGTCGTGACTGCACTTCTGTCTAGTGGGAGCACCGTTGAGGTGTCCCTCGGAAATGGGGTGTGTGTGCTGTATGCAGCTAACTGAGCCCTGGTCCATACTCCATCCTTACCTGGGAGTGGAATATCACACCTCTGGCAGAGGTGCAATACCCCTGTAGCAGCCGAACCGTCGGGGCGCTACACTTGGGCGAGCACCGAGCAGTAGCGAGCATGCTCGCTCATCACTAGTAAAAATGTCATTATTCTTTCTTCATCACCCAAAGGTATAAAATTCTGTGAGGCACATGTGTTGTCAGTATGATCACTGCACCCCTAGATGAATTAATTAAGAGGTGTAGTTTTAAAAAAAAAAAGTAGTTTTCGACCATATATATGGTATTGCCTACTCAGGAGAAATTGTGAAACAGATTGTACAGTTCATTTTCCCCAATTACCCCTTTTGAAAATTAAAAACTTGGGGCTAAAGCAACATTTTAGTGGAAAAAGTGGTAATTTTCCATTGACTCAGCCCAATGGTATACATTTTTGTGAATCGCGTGAGGGTTAAAAATGCTCACTACACCCCTAGAGGAATTGCTCAAGAGGTGTAGTTTCCAAAATGTGGTCACTTGTGGGGGTTTCTTTTGTTTAGGTACATCAGGGGCTCTGCAAACATGACATGGCGTCTGCTTTCGATTCCAGCCATTTTTGTTCTCCAAAAGTCAAATGGCGCTCTTTCACTTCCCCTGCCCCGCCGTGCGCCCAAACATTAGTTTTCCACCACATCATCATCGTACTCAAGAGAAATTGCACAACAAATTTTATGGTCTACTTTCTCCTGTTACCCTTGTGAAAATGAAAAATTTGAAGCAAAACAAAAATTTTAGTGGGAAATTTTTTTTTCATTTTTACTAGTGTTGAGCGAGTATGTTCAGTTACGAGTATGCTCGGGCAGAGCTCCGAGTATTTACAGCTGCTCGGTGATATGTTTGAATCGCTCCCGTGTGCATGATTTTGACAGCTTTATTACATGTGAGGAATGTGTAAGAAATAGACATTCCTCCCATGTATTAAAACTGTCAAACAGTCGCAAATCATGCACACCGGAGCGATTCAAACATATCACCGAGCAGCTGTAAATACTCGGAGCTCGGTCCGAGCATACTCGCCGAAAGGGTTAACAGAACATACTCGCTCAACACTAATTTTTACGGCTCAACGTTACAAAAATTCTGTGAACCATCTGTGAGCTTAAGGTGCTCACCACTCCTTCAGATAGGTTCCTTGAGGTGTGTAGTTTCCAATATGGAATAATTTGTGGAGTGTTTAAGCTGTTTAAGCATAGCAGGGACTCTCCAAACGTGACATGTCATCCGCTATCGATTCCAGACAATTTTGCGCTCCAAAAGTCAAATGGCGCTCCTTCTCTTCAGAGACTTGCCGTGCGCTCAAACAGTAGTTTTCCACCACATATGGGGTATCTGTGTACTCATGAGAAATTGCACAACAAATAGTATGGTCCATTTGGGGCTAAATCAAAATTTTTTAGGGGAAAAAAGTAAAAGTTTAATTTTTTCCTTCCTCATTGGTTTAACTCCTGTGAAGCACATGAGGGGTTAATAAACTTCTTGAATGTGGTTTTGAGCACTTTGAAGGATGCAGTTTTAAAATGATGTCACTTTTGGGTATTTCCTGTCATATAGGTCCCTCAAAGTCACTTCAAATATGATGTGGTCCCTACAAAAATTGGTTTTGTAAATTTTGTTGGAAAATTGAGAAATTGTTGATCAACTTTTAACTTCTAACTTCCTAACAAAAAAGTAATGTTTTAAAAATGATGCTTATGTAAAGTCGAAAAGTGTTAAATGTTATTTATTAACTGTTTTGTGTGGTCTAACTTTCTGGTTTAAGGGCATAAAAACTTAAAGTTTGAAAATTGCGAAATTTTCAACATTTTTGGCTCGCTTTGGCACCCTACAGACAAAGTGTGTCCTCCCTCTGGTGTGCAGCTGTGCATGTGGTGTCTCCCACTTACTTCTGTCCAGCCGGCCTCTTCTGACTCCAGGAATTCCTCTTCTGGAACCAGGGCAGCAATCTATTCAGAGGACACAGAGTTCATAACAACAACTAGAACTTTACTTGGTAACAGACAGTATTTACAGCCAGGTATAAAGGATGAGGCCCAACGGGTTGTCATCTTTCCCACAGGTACCAGATGCAACTTCAGCCCTGGTTCCTGATTTAGGTGAAGCATCTCTGTTGCTTTCTTCTCTAGCCCTAGAGACTCCTCCTCACCAATGACAGTATATTTGGATCCCAATTCACTCTACCTCCTAGAGCTTGAGTCCTGACTTCTTCTGCAGCCTCGCAGACAGAATGTGCCCCCACACCACCGACGACTTTCTTGAGGTTCCCAGGAGGGCTAAGGGGACTCTTGTGGAGGGATTCTTTGGTGATCCACTGACCGGGATACTAGGCCCACATCTTCCCTAGCAGCCACTGTAGAGCCTGTCAGCTCTCTGAAGTACTGCACACTACTGACTGTGATCATTTCCTGCACTAGACACTAGCACTGAGATCCCTCTCCCTCCACTGGGCCGGCTGTCACAGTTAACCCCACGTGGACCAAACTGCAGCCCCATAGGGTTCTAACTTTGGGAGCATGCTTTTAACTCTTTTTAGTGTCAGAGGGAAGCTATCTCCTACACCACTGCTACATGGTCATTCCCTTAATTGGAGAATTATTGGAGGAAAGTATTAGGGTTGACTAGACTCCAAGGTAGCTCTGGAAACAATGCCACTATTTTAGGTACTGGGATACGTTATCTGACATTCAGATAACTGAGCTGGGTAAAATAGCTATAGCATGCATGCTGTACTTAGTGAGAAAACTAATAGAACAACATTGGTTGGATACTAAGAGCCCAACAAGAAAGGAAGATATTAAGAAAATAAATTGTTTTTTAATTATGGAAAAAAAAGGTGTATAAGAAAAGAGGGACCATCAATAAATTTGAACAAATTTGGGTTCCCTGGATTGACGAGTTAGGGCTAGCTTCTAGGGAACTAGTGAGACTGAAACCAGGAGTTTATATACACTGTATAAAAAAAAACATATGCATGTTTTTCTCAATATCTGACATGAATAAACATTTCCTGTTTTAGGTCAATTAGGATTACTATAATTTTTAATATTTGCCAAATGCCGAAATAATGAGAAAGAGAGAATGTTTTAAGGCATTTTTATTACTTATTGCAAAGTCAAAAGTTTACATACATTTCATAGTATTTGGTACCATTGCCCTTAAACTGAATGACTTGGGTCAAACATTTGGGATATCCTTCAACAAGGTTCTCACAATAGTTGGTTGGAATTTGGGCCCATTCCTCCTGACAAAACTGGTGTAACTGATCCAGGTTTGTAGGTAACCTTGCTCGCACCTGCCTTTTCAGCTTTCCCCATAAATTTTCAATAGGATTAAGATCAGGACTTTGTGATGGCCACGCCAAAACATTGACTTTGTTATCCTTAAGCCACTTTGTTACCATTTTGGCAGTATGCTTCGGGTCATTGTCCATTTGGTAGACCCATTTCCACCCAAGCTTTAACTTCCTGGCTGATGTCTTGAGATGCTGCTTCTGTATTGCCACATAATCTTCTTTTCTCATGATGCCATCTATTTTGTGAAGTGCACCAGTCCCTCCTGCAGCAAAGTAACCCCACAACATGATGCTGCCACCCCCGTGTTTCACAGCTGGGATGGTGTTTTTAGGCTTCCAAGCTTCTCCCTTTTTCCTCCAAACATAACGATGGTCATTATTACCCAAAAGTTCAATTTTAGTTTCATCAGACCACAGGACATGTCTTCAAAAATGAAGGTCTTTGTTCCTGTGTGCATTTGTAAACATTAATCTGGCTTTTTTATGCTTCTCTTGGAGTAATGGGTTCTTCCTGGCAGAGTGGCCTTTCAGCCCATGTAAATACAGTACTCATTTCACTGTGGATATTGACACAACCTTACCAGCTTCCGCCATCATCTTCACAGGGTCTTTTGCTTTTGTCCTTGGGTTGATATGCACACGTCATTCAAAAGCACGTTCATCTCTGTGACACAGAACCTGTCTCCTTCCTGAGCGGTATGATGGTGTCACACATAGTGTGGGAAAGACTAAGTGCAACACGATGGGATGAGGGCAAGGAAGCCCAGACACTAGGGAAAGGCGGAGTGGAGACCCCTAGCCGAATCTAATAACACCCTGCCTACCCTACCGTCCCTATCTTGGTTCCACACCAATCGCCGAGCAGGAAACCTCAGCCCTGTATATCCCTAGAGCTAGACCCTTGATAGGGAGGGAAGGTGAGCACTGGTCAGTCCCCACTATAAACTAAAGACAACAAGGGAGGCAAACAAAGGGGGAAAACTTAGCTTGAGCAGACACCAGAGAGTTAACACCAAACGTCCTCGAAGAGCACCAGAGAAGAAGCTAGCCGACTGCTATAGCTCCAAGCCTTCACAAGGGAAAATGTGAATATCACCGGCGACTCCCTGAGGCAGACTGAGAGTTCATAAACACCCAGACCAGTGTGTGTCAATCAGAGCAGGAGGGAGGTTGCCGCTGGGTCCAAAAGTGAGAAGGATTAAGAAGGCATCTGCATTGCCAAATGCAGTGACCTTCTGCAGCCAGATGCAGAGCGACTGTCTGTTACATCTGACACACCCATCACAGATGGCTGGACATTCCCATGTTGTTTGTACGTACGTGCGAATAATTGTTTGTACAAATAAACGAGGCACCTTCAAGTATCTTGAAATTGTACCCAACGATGAGCCAGACTTGTGCAAGTCCACAATTCTCTTCCTGATATCTTGGCTGATTTCATTAAACTTTCCTATGATGCTACACAAAGAAGCAGTGTGTTTCAGGTGTGCATTAAAATACATCCACAGGTGTGTCTCTAATTAACTCAGATGTGCCAAAATCAGAAGCTTTCAAACACATGACATCATCATTTGGGCAGTCCAGAATTGTTTAAAGGCATAGTAATCTTAATGTATGTAAACTTTTGACTTTGCAGTAAGTAATAAGATTGCCTTAAGGGGAATCTGTCACCCCCTGGGCGATATAAGACCACTACTATGGCCATACAGGTGATAGAAATGTAAATCTATACTTACCTGTATGGCCCATAGTAGAGGTCTGATTCCAGAGAAATCTTCTTTTATAAAGTTTCTTCCCCTCCTATCTGCTTATTATGCAGCTAAATCCCCGCCTCTGGGCTAAATTATCATCTTCGTGGCACATCACAGGGCCCTGTGACGTGCCCTGCTGTCTCCTCTGCCACGCATTCGCAAAGCGCAGCTCCCATTGAGCGCGCTTTGTTTCTCCCCGGCCCGCACTGCGCCGCAGCCCTTGTATTGGGAGCTGCGCTGTGCGCATGCGCGTCAGGGGAGATAGCAGGGCATGTCACAGGGCAGTCACAGGGCCCTGTGACGTGCCGGGGAGGGGGGGAAGATGATAGTTTAGCCCAGAGGCGGGAATTTAGCTGCACAATAAGCAGATAGGAGAGGTTTGCTTTGCGCCCCCCGGACGCCAAGCCTCTGGAGAAGGAACTTTATAAAAGAAGATTTCTCTGTAATCAGACCACTGCTATTGGCCATACAGGTATGTATAGATTTACTTTTCTATCACCTGTATGGCTACAGTAGTGGTCTGATATCGCCCAGAGGGGTGACAGATTCCCTTTAAAACATTCTCTCTCTCTCATTATTCTGGCATTTGGCAAATATTAAAAAATATGGTAATCCTAATTGACCTAAAATGGGAAAGGTTTATTCTGATTTCATGTCAGATATTGAGAAAAACATGAATATATGTGTCTTTTTATATAGTATATGTAAACTTCTGGTTTCTACTGTATATATTGGAATGACACCCAAAGAGAGATGTTTCTTCTTTAAACTTGATCCGCAAGGTGATGATTGTTGGATTTATGGATGGATTTAGTTTTTCCATAGTACCCAATGATCTAATGCCCCTGCTAATAATCTTAGATACTTTACTAGCTTCAGTAATGTAACTTGTCTTTTACAGTACATATAATAGAATATTAAATTATTTCTATGGAAACAAGTTGTCGCTATGACAGCAAAAATATGAACATTTGCAATGAACCCCCTTGATCTTCTAAACTATATGAAATGACCCTAATTTATTGCAGATATGATGTAGTGGAGTCTAGAAGCAGAACAGCACTCTTGCAATTCCATAATTTACTGTCCTGAGTTCCACAGTGGATGTTATCTACACTTATGTATTATGTGAGCAGCACAGTTTAGAGATGTATGGATTCACTGACCTCATAGAAGAACAATGCCAGTACTTGACCATGCAGGTTCATGCACAATGATACCCACCTACAACTAGAACAAGGTGGTTATCAAATCCCTTTGAGACCCATTGGCTTCTCTCTGCTTCATTCAAGAGAGCTGTATACAGGCAATAGTCCTATATTACAGTCTATGCTTAGATTTACTTCTCGTGCATTAAACTGAGAAAAACTAACAGAGAACAGTTAATGAATTATCTAGTATTAGAAAAACATGACTCCTTTCTTTCCAAATGGATATGGTCCAGCTATATTTATTAAGTGAATAGTAGATAAGTTGCAGTACTTGACAATGGTCACCAAGCAATGTATGGGGTTACTTTGTTCCACCTTGTACATTACTTAGTTTTGGTCACTGAGTAGTTTTGAATTTATTGGTAAGGTGCTGGACTACCACTAATCTCACATTGATGACCTATCCTAAGGATGGATCATCAATTTTTAAGTCCTAGACAAACCCTTTAAAGAGCCTATACACCTTCAAAAATTGCCAGCCAAACGATTTGCTTGACAGCTAGTCCGTCTGGCACCCAGTATACATATATGCTTGGAAAGGAGAGTAAGCTGCTTTAGAGCACCTCTTATCTCCCAGTGAGAAAAACAAGTTACTGTATGATTCAAGGAGGGCCAATACTTATAAATAGTGGTTTTGCCAAACTATGCACCTTAAAATAAATCTGTCACAAGGTTTTTGCCTTCTAAATTGAGTGAAGCTTAATATTTTCAGGCTTACTTTGTAAAGTGGACCCACTAAGCCCAGGTCCAGGTGGGTACACGGTCCCCGGGTGTTGGTGCAGCTGGACGGATGGCATGTGGGGAATGAGGACAAGGCACACTCAGAAGTCTGCAGTTGGATGCAGCGAGTCAGCAGGGATAGCAGCAAAAAAACGCAGTGTGCACAGGAGCAGGAGAGAAAGCAAGCTAAAGACACAGGTGTGTGTCGTAATGGGCCTTAAGTAGGTCTAGGGAGGTGATATCACGCGGGCAACGCCTGATGTGGAACACAGAATTGAGGTCCCTTGAGAAAGCAAGGTACGCAAAATGCGCATCGGGGCTGCGTGACATTCAGGATATATGCATCACTCTATGGGTAAGCATGTCTAGACTATAGGTCTGGTCCTGTTTTCACTGTTCCATTCACGGCTTATTACTGTTTCAGCTGATTTTCATATATATATATACATGCACTTGCCACTTTAATTTAAGAGACAACAAGATTTTAACTTCATTTTGTACCTTATATTATGGAACAGGGTGTATAATGGATGCAGGACACGACCTTTAATACTTTAAAGGAAAAAAACATTTCCAGTAGTGATAACTACATTTCTTGACATGCTACCTATTAATTGTTCTACTCTAATTTAATTTTTCTACTTAAAATTCGTATTACTGTGATCTATATGATTTACCTGTAATTGTCACGCTTTTTTCTTGTGTCACCACTACACAACTTTTTTCATGTACTATTTTTTCTATTTTTGATGAAGATTTTTAATGTTTATGTATCAATAAAAATGTTTTTTTAATGGAATTATTTTGATTATGTTTCTTTACATCATGAGATGTTCGGCTCCAGCTTCTCTTCTTTTTTCTGCATTTGTAAGGTCATCGGACGGTGGTGAAGGGAGTACAGCCCGGACCCAGGACAAGTGTGTAACAAATATAGAGACAGAGACCCTGCTTCCAGGGGCTTAGTGGGCTGCCTGCTGTAGTTTTGATAAAAACAGTTTTATAAGCAGGAGATTATTACTAGAGGATAATTAGATTATCACTAGAAAACCTGATGTCCTCCACATGAGCTCTGTATAGCCCCACACAATCACTGATAGGCAGCTTTCTGCTGTTAGCTTTTATCTGAGTGCTATTTATCAACAGACATTGGGAGACAATGGTTTTAATAGGAATGGAAACTAAATAACATGGTTGTAAGAAACACAAAAAATATAAGTATAGATCAGCGATGTGGCTGGCATAGCAAGCAATAGTTCCAGATGCATAAGACGACTAACCACATTCTATTTTTTAACAACTTTAATTGCATAGTAACACTGATATAAGATTTTTCATACACTTGGAAAAAAAACCAAAACCCTGAAATTACATCCTTAGTGGTATTTGTTGTGCCTATCACACATTAATTGGATGTTATCATTATTAAATGCAATATTAAAGCACATGTTATTCCCAGCTTCCTCTCTATTTACCTCCTAGTCAGTACAGGCATCAAAATAATGCAAGATAACTGAAATCCTATTTTAAAGCCTCGTTTAATGTTGAGGAAGGGGATTAGGCTGCTAGCTCAATATGAAAAGCTAGAAAACAATTTGGTAATGTAAATGACATTGTTTCATGAATGCAGAGTTCTTGAAATGTTCACAATAGTAGAAAGAAGACAGGAGTCTGCAAGTTATGGTAAAAACTTTCCAAGGTAATATGGTATTCATAAGTAAGTCCTTCATTATAGTACCCATGCTAGCTTCAAGCTTTCCAAGCAGAAACCAATAAAGTCGGGTGGCTGCCTAGCAACAGGTATGCCCGCTCAAGGTGACTACTCTGGCACCCTTGTGAAGGCCAATGTAGTCAGCTGATACGTTGCTGGGTGCTGTTAGTATTTCCAGTGAAGATTTGCTTAAAATGAAGACTATACGTTTCTTTTTCATTTTCATTGAAATTATGTAATATGGTTATACAAATATACACCTGTCAAAAAACTCAAACTTTTCACAAAAGGATCACATGGCAGGAAAATACAGAGAAATTGGAGCAGATAATTATATTTTTCACTTGCAATATATTCAGCTAAATTGAAAAATTGTCTCATTACAGTATGGGCTGAAAACTAGGACACTTGATAACCAAAGGGCCAATTCAACAAGACGCTGTATTTGCTGCCAGTGAAATAATAATAATAATATACCTGGTGAAATTAACTCTGAAAATGTACAAAAACTAATAAAAGAAATAAAACTGTTCTCAGGGAGACAATCATTGCAGTGAAACCAGTGAGCAATATAGAAAACCAATTCACTCTCGAATGCTCAGCTATAGCATACTATTCATGAGCTTGAACTGCAGACTATGGTGACTTAGGGTCCGTTTACATGGACCAACTGGCGGCACGATACGACCTCTGATCCATAAACTTTTACCGATCAGCGCTCATTTAAATGTCTGTTTATACACACAGACCAAAGCAAACGAAGCACATTAAACGATCAATACTAGAGTGCTCAGGGCGCATAGGACGCCATAGTTCTCAGCAGAGCAAGCCCTGTTTACACAGGACAGTGCACCTCAGAGAACGATGATTTTATACTCTGCATTTTGTGCGTTCATCAGGTGATGTTTACACGGCAAGATAATTGTGAACCCAACGTTTTTAACAATGCTTGTTCACAATTATGTTGCAGTGTAAATGCAGCTTTCGAAGAGACTGGGCATCAACTACTATTGTATCTACTCTGGGTTACCACTTTTTAATACCTATTTAAATAAAGTTTCAGCAAAATAAAAATAATAATGACATTTGGACTATATTAGTAGAGTGTTGTAAGTAATAATAGTAATAATCTGCCTTGTAACATATATACAGTGGGTGAAATAAATATCAAACACGAACGTAAAAGTATTCACCCCCTTGGCATTTTTTGTGTTTTGCTACCTCACAACTTGCAATTTCATTGGTTTTGGTTTGCATCAGTTCATGTAAAGAACTTGCCTACAATTGTGAACATTTGATTTTCTTTTTATTGTGAAGCAAACAACAAATAGGCCAAAATAATTGAAAACTTTAGTGTGCATAACTATTCACCCCCGTAAAGTCAGTACTTTATAGAGTCTCCATTTGTGGCAATTACAATTGCAAGTCACTTTGGATAAGTCTCTATGAGCTTTCAACATCTTGCCACTGGGATTTTTGGCCTTTCCTCAAGGTAAAACTGCTTCAGCTAATGCAAGTTAGGTGGTTTCCTCTGGCGAACAGCAATCTTCAAATCTGACCACAGATTCTCAATTTGATTTAAGGTCTGGGCTTTCTCTAGGCCACTCCAAAACATTTACACAGTTACACGTTACCCCTTAAAACACTCGAGTGTTGCTTTAGCAGAAAGCTTAATGTCATTGTCTTGTTGGAAGGTGAACCTATGTCCCAGTCTCAAATCACTGACAGACTGAAAGGTGTTTTGTTTAAGAATATCCCTGTATTTCGCACCATCCAAATTTCCCTAGACTCTAACCATTTTCCCTCTCCCTGCTGCCAAAAAAATCCTCACAGCATTATGCTGACACCACCATGTTTCACTGTGGGGATGGTGTTCTTGAGGTGATGAGCTGTTGGTTTAATGCCAGACATAGTGTTTACCTTGATGACCAAAAAGTTAAATTTTGGTCTCATCTGACCATAGCACCTTCCTCCATACATTTGGGGAGTCTCCCACATGTCTTTTGGCAAACTCAATTTTTGTGTGCAAGGAAAGGCTTTTTTCTGGCCACTCTTCCATAAAGGCCATCTCTATTGAGTGTACAGCTTATTGTGGTTATATGGACAGATACTCCAGTCTCTGCTTGGGAACTGTGCAGCTCCTTCAGGGTTACCTTTGGGCTTTGTGCTGCCTCTCTGATTAATGCCCTCCTTGACCAGGCTGGGAGTTTTGGTGTGTGGGCCTCTCATGGCAGGTGTGTTGTGGTACCATGTTCTTTCCATTTGATAATAATGGATTTGATGGTGCTCCGGGAGATCAGCAGGGATTGGGATATTTTTTAACTCAACCCTAACTTGTACTTCTCAACAACTTTGTCCTTGACTTGTTTGGAGAACTCCTTTGTCTTCATGGTGTTGTTTGGTTAGTGCTGCCTCTTGCTTAATAGTGTTGCAGCAACTTTCAGGAAAGGTGTGTATATACTGAAAGACCATGTGACACTTAGATTGATGCATCATACTCAAATCGGATAACAAAAATATTTAAACACAGGTTGTAGTGTAACAAAATAGGTAAAAAGCCAAGGAGGGTAAATACTTTCACAAGCCACTTTATTTCTAAAGGTGCTATTGACATGAAATTCTTACCAGATGCAGGTAACAACCCATCCAATCCACACAGGCAAAGAAATCTAATCACAGATGTCCATAAATTAAGCTATGTGTAATAATGAAAAATGACACAGGGAAAAAGTATTGAACATAGGAAGAAAGAGAGGTGGAAAAAGCCATGGGAAGTCATGACACCAGCTGAAATCTATCAGTAATTAGAAAACAATCCTGCCACTGAGTGAAAAATAATATTAGTTGGTTCAACTGATGGTCTATAAAAAGGTGTCTTATTACCAAGGTGGCACACAAGAAACATCTCTTGATGGGTAAAACCAGCGAGCTGTTTCAAGATCTTGGCAACCTGTCTCAAGATCTTGCAAAACATACTGATGGTATTAGCTACAGAAGAATTTCTAAACTACTGAACGTTCCAGTGAGCACTGTTGGGGCCATATTCCAGAAGTGGAAAAAACATCCTTTCACCATGAGCCGGCCATGACCAGGTGCTCCCGCAAGATTTCAGACAGAGGAGTAAAAAGAAGTATCAGAAGAGTTGTCCAAGAGCCAAGGACCATCTGTGGAGAGCTACAGAAATACCTGGAATCAGCAGGAACAATGGTTTTAAAGAAAATAATAAATAATACACTCAACCTCCATGGCCTGTATGCACGCGCACCACGCAAGATTCCATTGCTAATAAAAAAACATGTTCTAGTGCATTTATAGTTTGTGCAGCAACATTAAGACTTCTTCTTTGCAAACTAGCTCTAGCTCAGTGAGATTGGATGGAGAGCGTCTGTGAACAGCAATTTTCAACTCTGACCAGCTTTCCGGTCCCTGCTGAAAAAAACATCCCCACAGCATGATGCTACCAAGACCATGTCTGATGGTCTGATGGGCGAGATGATGTTTTCAGGGTGATGTGCATTGTTCGTTTTCCTCCACACATAGCATTTTGCATTTAGCCCCAAAAGTTCTACTTTAGTCTTATCTGACCAAAGCGTCCTCTCCCACATGCTAGCTGTGCCCCTTACATGGCTTTTTGCAAGCTGCAAGCGGGATTTCTTATGGCTTGCTTTCAAAACTGGCTTTCTTCTTGCCACTCTCTCATAAAGGCCAAATTTGTGGAATATACGACTAATATTTGTCCTGTGGACCACTTGGGCTGTGGATCTCTGCAGCTCCTCTTAAGTGACCAAAGGCCTCTTGGCTGCTTCTCTAATTAGTGCTCTCCTTGATTGGAATGTCAGTTTAGGTAGACGGCCATGTCTTGGTAGGTTTGCAGTTGCGCCATACTCCTTCCATTTTTGGATGACGGATAGAACAGTACTTTGAGAGAAGTCCAGAGCTTGGGCTATTTTTTTTTTTATAACCTACCCTGCTTTACTCTTCTCCACAACTTTATCCCTGACCTTGAACTTTTTGGCCATAATTCCTTAAGGCCTCTGCTAAAAAGCTGAACATAAAGAGGAATTTCACCTTTCAGAATGACTATGACCCTAAGCATACCTCCAAATCAATAAAAGAATGGCTTCGCCAGAAGAAGCTCGAAGTTTTGGAATGGCCCAGCCAGAGATAGAATCCAATTGAAAATTTGTGGGTGATCTGAAGAGGGTGCTGTAAACAGGAAATGCCCTTGCAATCTGACAGATTTGAAGTGCTACAACAAGGAAGACTGGGTGAAGATTGCTAATTTTAGATGTGACATGTTGATAGATTCCTATCTAAGAAGACTGAATGCTGTCATAAATTCAAGGATACTTCAACAAAATTTTAGTTTGAGGGTGTACTTATGCAGGAACCACTAGGGATTGCAGGGTCAAGATCTCTAGTCTATACAGGAACCAGCCCACTCCATTTTTTGTGCTGAGAAGTCATCATGGATGCTGTGAACATGGATCACAGCATCCAAGATGCTGCCCTTGTTGTCGGATGCAGACATCAAGCAGCAACAACAGCATGTATTAACCGCCGCTAAGCAAGTTCTACTACACCTAAAACCGCCTTCTGAGCCTAAGGTAAATTTGCTGGATTGTTTTGATGAGGACCGAAGTAAGTTTTCCGTTTTTCTTTTTTTATGCAAGTTGTTTTTTTGCCTCCGTCCTGCCTCATCCGGAGGAGAGAGTCAATGCGTGGGTGTTTTCGCAACTTCTCCCTCTCATTCTATTGAGGCAGGAGAACCGATGCAAATTGGGGCCTGTAGGGAACCAAGGAGGGAACTGAACTTGAAACTCCTGCTCGTTTCTGTCTGTACCGCTGTCAAACAGGTCATGTAATAATTCAGTGTTTCAAATACGATAATGAGTTTCTTAAAAAAAGAAAGAAAAGAATCATTAATATGTAAGGACCCTGGTTCTAAAGCTTTGAGGTTATCTCTCATGCATACTATTGGTTGTTTTTTACAAGTGTCTTTGGTTACCAAAACTAGAGGTGTAGTTACCTCTGTATTTGTTGACTCAGGCTCTGCTTTAGATCTCATTGACAGTGATTTTGCTATCGAGTGTGGGTACACAGTTTCAACTCTTGGTCATCCTATTTAAGTATCCGCAATTGATAATTCTCCCCTTACCTAAAGTCATGTTACTTATAAGGTTGTAAATGTGTGCAATAGAGTGGGAGTGTTACACACACATCTATTTCATTCATATTGTTTCCTTCCTTGCCAGCTACAGTTGTGTTGGATATGCCCTGGTTGGTGAAACACAATCCTACCATCAATAGGGAGACTTGCAAGGTTAAGTCTTAGGGGGATTGTTGTTTTTCTAGTTGTTTATCTAAATCCCGGGCATCTATGAAATATTGTCTTCCAGATTTTAAACAGGATTTTGAGAATTTTTTTTCTGAGACTGATTGTGACTTTCTTCCCCCTGCATAGGTCTTATGATTGTGCTATCAAATTTATCCTAGGGGCCAAATTGCTTAAATCTCGTCTGTTTAACCTTTCTCTTCCTGAAAGAGATGCCTTGAAAGAGTACATTCAAAAGAGTCTCTCCAAGGGTCACATAAGGCCTTCCACCTCACCAGTCGCTGTGGGGTTTTTCTTTGTTAAGAAAGTAGATGGAGGCTTGTGTCCTTGTCTGGATTTTAGAGAGATTAATAAGATTACTGTACGTAATCAATACCCATCACCTCTTATTCCTTATCTGTTTAATCCAAGTGGGGCCAAGTGGTTTTCTAAACTGGATCTGAGAGGGGCATATAACCTTATACATGTTTGCCAAGGTAATGAGTGGAAAACTTTCAATAGACCTGAGGGTCACGTTGAAAATTTGGGGATGCCATTTGGTTTGACCAATGCTCCAGCAGTGTTTCAGAACTTCATAAATTATATTTTGTCTTTTTTGGTGGGTAGATTTGTGGTGAATTGATATACTTGGAAGATATCTTGATTTACTCAAGTTCTCGTGAGGAGCATCAAGAGCATATTCGACAGGTGCTTCAGGTTCTTTGTGACAATCGTTTGTTTGTGAACTAGAGAAGTGTCAATTTGAGGTGCAGCACATACAGTTTTTAGGCTATTTGGTTTCTGCTAATGGTTTTCTGATGGATCCCGTTAAGGTATATGCCGCCCTTGATTGGGTACAACCTACTAATCTTAAAACTTTACAGAGGTTGTTAGGTTTTGCTAATTATTATTGTAAGTTCATTAAGAATTTTTCATTCATAGTCAAACCCCTTACTGATATGACCAAGAAGGGTATTGACTCTCAAGACAGCCTTTTCTAAAGCTCCTGTGCTCAATCAGCCCAATTTGCCTTTTGTGGTTGAGGTAGATGGCTCTTCTGTGGGGATGGGTGTTGTTCTTTCACAGAAGAAAGATGGTTATTATCATCCTTGTGCTTTTTTTCTTGGAAATTCTGACAAGCGGAGTCCAACTATGATATAGGCGATTGGGAACTCTTAGCTGTTAAGAGAGTTTTCGAGGTATGGAGACATTGGTTGGAGGGAGCTAGGCATAGAGTAATGGTCTTTACTTATCCCAAAAATTTATTGTATGTTGACGCCACTAAATGCGTGAATACTAGAAAGGCTTGGTGGGCCTTTTTCTTAGCTCAGTTTGATTTCTCTGTGACATATCTTCCTGGTACTAAGAATGTTAAGGCTGATGCCTTATCACATAGTTTTGTTCTGGAGTTGAGGGATGAAAATCCAGTCAAAATTCTTAGTGAAGGGGTGATGGTTGGTGCTCTGGGGATTGATCTTAGACAGCGTATTATGGAAGCTCAGGTTGGTGCACTGGAAGGCTTGCCACCCGGCAAGTTTTTTGAGCCATCCTTGCTTCGCATTGAACTTCTTAGCTAAGTGCATGACTCTGTGGTGGTTGGACATCTTGGTTCCTCTGCTATCTTGAGAGCTGTTCCGAGGTCGTTTTGGTGGCAGATGCCTCAAAGAATGTGGATGAGAATGTCCGTGAGTAAAGAATGTTTTTGCAGGTCTAAAGCCTCTCGCCAGGTCCTGACAAGGTTTCTATTGCATAATGAGGTTGACTTGGAGGAGGACAAGGAGTGTGAGGTGGAACGAGTTTTGGGTTCCAGACATCGATGGCAACATTGCGTTAAGTGGAAGAGTTTCGGTCAGGTGGACCGGGTTGATGAGAAAGATTTGCATTCGGGTCACCTAGAGGGGGAGTTCTGTCAGTGGATGGGGATCTCTTTGCGTCCGGTGGCCTCTCGTACAGGGGGGGGGGCTGTCATGCTTCTGGGTTCGAACCCTTGAGCCTGTGTTTTGTGGTCGGCTTCTCTGTCCGCCAAGTCACAGCAGACACACCTTTTCTCTGGGTGTTTAGGTTCTGTTATCCTGGCTACAGTCTGTTTAACATAACACAAGTGTTTTCATTTGTCTATCCTATCACCTTTCAGGTGCGGCTGTATATTCTTTCCCCCTGCTGGCATTTCCTGTTGGTGATAGTCTCATTTGGATGTCTAGCCATTCTGTTGTAGTTTAAAGTCAGTCAGTGAAGTTCCAGCTAGGGTTTATCTTTTTGCTGTTTCTGTTGTTTACTCTCCAGTTTCCACCTATTTTCTGTTTCTTTTTAGAAAGTAGGTGGTATATTATCTAACAGTATGTATTTTATACTTTATTTTGTATTTCATGGTTTATTTTACTCACTCTAGGATCTTTTCTTTTTCAGCTCACTTTCCCTTTTGTAGGTAATTCACACTCTGCTCTGCCCTCTGGTTCTTTAGGAACGTGACGCAATTGACGGCCTTTCAGGCAGCATAGGTCTGAGTTGCTATCTTCTAGTCTGTGGTTAGGGCTATCTCAGTACACGCTGGAACCACTAGGGACTGCAGCATCAGGATCTCTAGCCTGTACAGGAATCATCAGGGTCAGTTGCAGTTTTTCGTTTTACCTATTTTCCCGAGTGAGTTGCTACACTAGCATAACACTTTAGGGCCTAAAGCTCCATTGATAAAAATGTTTTCCAGCACACAAAGAAAGAAATAATAGGAATATTGGCAAATAAGCACCTTTCACACGAGCCCTGTAATTTCAGCTATGGTTTATTGGTGTATTAACAAAGTGTTCCCACTATTAACAAAATTTGACATTAGATATAAATCACATTTTGGAGAAGGCCAGTTTTAGATATCTGTAATATTGCCTTATTTTAGGGTCTGTATTATAATAATATTAATTATTATTAAAATTAAATTATGAATAGTAAATTATCAATACTTTAATTATTAAAATTATTATTAAAATAGTTATTAAAATAATTAATTATTTTGTTATTAAAATTGTATTATTTATATTTAAATTAATTGCAACAGCTGTAAAGATCTTGCATGGGGTTACTCTGGTTTTCTCCCACACTGAAGGAATTTAGAATATATAACCTTTTAATATATTAAAAGTCAATTCTACACATAGGTGGGAAAATCACAAGTAAGAAGATATCTGGTCTGACGCATAATCAATAGTGATGAGCGAACGTGCTCGCCACTGTTCGGTACTCGCCTGAGCATCACTGTGCTTGGCGAGCTCGGCGAGTATTTCCGGCTTGCTCGGGCAGGAACTCGAGTCCCCTCCCTGCATGTTTGGTGCTCTTTAGAGAGCCAATAAACATGCAGGGATTGCCTGTCATGCACTGTAATGACGTAGCCATGTTGGTTGTGGGCATTACAGTGATTGGCTGGCCGCACGGCATCATCAGGTGTATATAAGACCGGGCGCCGCCATGCTTGTCACAGTCTACCCCGGAATCAGGCAGAGTAGGGAGAGCTGCTGCTGTGTCAGGGGGATATTTGCTTCTTCATAGTTAGTATAGGTATTCCACAACATATACACTGCTCAAAAAAATAAAGGGAACACTTAAACAACACAATGCAACTCCAAGTCAATAACACTTCTGTGAAATCTACCTGTCCAGTTATGAAGCAACACTGATTGTGAATCAATTTCTCCTGCTGTTGTGCAAATGGAACAGACAACTGGTAGAAATGATAGGCAATTAGCAAGACACCCCCTATAAAGGAGTGGTTCTGCAGGTGGTGACCACAGACCATTTCTTTGTTCTCATCCTTTTTAGCTGTTGTTTGGTCACTTTTTCATTTTGCCATTGCTCTCACCCCTAGAGGTACAGTAGCATGAGGCGGTGTCCACAGTACAACCCACAGAAGTTGCTCAGGTAGTGCAGTTTATCCAGGATGACACATCAGTGCGAGCTGTGGCAAGAAGGGTAGCTGTGTCTGTCAGCACAGTGTCCAGAGCATGGAGCAGATACCAGGAGATGTGGAGGGAGCCATAGGAAGGCAACAACCCAACAGCAGTACCGCTACCTCCACCTTTGTTCAAGGAGGAACAGGAGGAGCACTGCCAGAGCCCTGCAAAATGACCTCCAGCAGGCCACAAATGTGCATGTGTCTGCACAAACAGTTAGAAACCGACTCCATGAGGATGGTATAAGGGCCTGACGTCCACAGATGGGGGTTGTGCTCACAGCCCAACACCATGCAGGACTCTTGGCATTTGCCACAGAACACCAGGATTGGCAAAGTCGCCACTAGCGCCCAGTGCTCTTCACAGATGAAAGCAGGTTCACACTGAGCACATGTGACAGACGTGACAGAGTCTGGAGACGCCGTGGAGAGCGATCTGCTGCCTGCAACATCCTTCAGCATGACCAGTATTCTCCAGACCTGAATCCGATTGAGCACATCTGGGACATCATGTCTCGCTCCATCCACCAACGTCACGTTGCACCACAGACTGTCCAGGAGTTGGCGGATGCTTGACTCCAGGTCTGGGAGGAGATCCCACAGGAGACAATCCGCAACCTCATCAGGAGCATGCCCAGGCATTGTAGGGAGGTCATACAGGCACGTGGAGGCCACACACAATATTGAGCCTCATTTTGACTTGTTTTAAGGACATTACATCAAAGTTGGATCAGACTGTAGTGTGTTTTTCCACTTTAATTTTGGGGGTGACTCCAAATCCAGGCCTCCATTGGTTAATAAATGTGATTTCCATTGATGATTTCTGTGTGATTTTGTTGTCAGCACATTCAACTTTGTACAGAACAAAGTATTCAATGAGAATATTTAATTCATTCAGATCTAGAATGTGTTATTTGAGTGTTCCCTTTATTTTTTTGAGCAGTGTATATATATCTGTTACACGCATGCCGCTAGGTTCAGATAGGGCGAGACGGGTTTCATGAATTCTTTGGAATCCTGGTGGAACTGTTACTCAGGGCGACCATAGGCTGCAGACCCTGTCTCCTGTGACTGTGTTAACCCCTCTAGTTGCTGGATACTTCTGAAGCACAACACTTCCTGTCTCTTGTGACTGTGTTAACTCTTATAGTTGCTGGATGCTTCTGAAGCAACAGCACTATTTCTGCATATCACACTCTTCCCTCCTTTTTGAATGTCGTCCTCGACATTCGTCTTAATTGGTCAATCTGACCAATTCTGAGACAGTGGTGAAAGCTTAGTAACTATGTATACAAATGGGCATTTTCAAATTGGCATAACATTTATAAACATTGATAACAACCTATCCTATGACCTTTTTCTTGTAGTACTCCTGTAAAAAATAAACAATTACCACAATTAACACAATCAGCCTCTCTTCAGCCGGAGCTTTTCGTACGTCTTCAACCAGCTCTCTCTCTCACTAGGCCTTAACAGTTCTTTGTTTCTACAAAGTCTTTTAAGGAAAATCAAAGCATGAAAACAAGTCTTTCCACCAGGCAACATGTACCATACTGCCTCTCGGTGGTGAATACCACTCAAAGTGGGCTTACCTGGTCCGCAGGCAGAGATACCTGTTTCCAGTCGACAGTCCTTGGCACTTGATTCGGTTCACCAAGTGACTCGTACGTCAGCATCACGGGCCTCCTCACTTCTTGAGTCGACATCCTCCTGGTGGGTTGTTCCTCAGATACGACGGGTTCTTTGGTCACAGGAGTTTCTTCCACCACACTCATTTCTAGTGTTGAGCATTCCGATACTGAAATATCGGGTATCGACCGATATTCGCGGTATCGGAGTTCCGATACTGAGTTCCGATACTTTTAGAATATCGAATACCGGAATCGGAAGTTCCCATAATGCCTGCGCTCTGCAGTGTCTCTGAAGGATGACAAGCTGGATGGCAGCGCTCAGCTTACTGTACTTGTCATTTAGTGTTAAAGGATTTATTAAAAAAAATAATAGTGTTTTCATGCACCGTCTCTTTAAAAAAGCCGGCTGGCAATTCAGCAGCGGCGTACACCGGTACCCGACAATTTAGAATAGAAAGAATAGAGCATCACACATAGATTAGATAGATAGAAACATGTCAGTCACATATATAAGAAGTACAGTGACATCTCAATGCCATCCCAGCGTGGGAGAATTCTCCTGCTGAAGCGCTGAGCGCAGGAGAATTTTCCCATGCTGTCAGTGACGTGCATGAGGTGAGCCGAGTTCATTGGACATGACCTCGGCTCATCTGGATGCCGTCACAGCCAGACACTGAGGAGCGCAAGCATGCCTGCGCTTCTCAGTGTCTGCGGCATGGCAAGCTGGATGGCTGCTTACGGCTGCGATCCAGCCTGTCATGTCAATGTAGCAGAGCTGAAGCTGTCTTGGGAACCATGGAAAGGTAAGGATGATGTTGCTTTATTATTTTACTTTTATTGCAGAAGACATTGGCTTCAGCTGGAATGGGCGTGATGGTAAGTATGGTTTAATTTAGAACATTAAAAAACTGTGTGTTTATTTCAATTAAAGGACTTTATTCTGGGTGTTGTGTTTTTTTAAATACTTTACTAGAAATTCATGGCGGTCATGTCTAATATTGGCGTGACCCCATGAATTTTGGGCTTAGGGCCAGCTGATAATGCCTAGCTGGCCCTAACCCCTTTATTACCCAGTGAGCCACTGCACCAGGGCCCTGGATGAGTTGGGTAGAGCGTCAGAAGATGGCACTTCTATGAACGCGCCATTTTCTGGGGTGGCTGCGGACTGCAATTTGCAGCGGGGGGGCCCAGAAAGCTTGGGCCTCCCTGCGCTGCGGATTCCAGCCCCCAGCTGCCTAGTTGTACTTGGCTGGACACAAAAATAGGGCAAAGCCCCACATATTTTTTTTTCAATTATTTCATGAAATTCATGAAATAATTAAAAAAAAAGGGCTTCCCTATATTGCTGTGTCCGGCCAGGTACAAATAGGCAGCTGGTGGTTGGGGGCAGCCCGTTCCTGCCTGCTGTACCTGGCTGGACACAAAAATAGGGCGAAGCCCCACGTATTTTTTTTTTAAATTATTTCATGAAATTCATGAAATAATAATAATAATAAAAAAAAAGGGTTACCTATATTGTTGTGTCTG
The DNA here is from genome assembly GCF_046119375.1 of Phyllobates terribilis. Lineage (NCBI taxonomy): Eukaryota > Metazoa > Chordata > Amphibia > Anura > Dendrobatidae > Phyllobates > Phyllobates terribilis. The sequence continues at coordinate 808,939,595 of NW_027362761.1, forward strand.
GCCAGGTGCGCTCTGCAGTGTCTCTGAAGAATGACAAGCTGGATGGCAGCGCTCAGCTGTGATCCAGCCTGTCATCTCAATGCCATTCCAGCGTGGGAGAATTCTCCTGCTCAAGCGCTGAGCGCAGGAGAATTCTCCCACGCCACGCTGTCAGTGACGTGCATGAGGTGAGCTGAGTTCATTGGACATGGGCTCACCTCATGCACGTCACTGACAGCGTGGGAAAATTCTCCTGCGCTCAGCGCTTCAGCAGGAGAATTCTCTCACGCTGACTGCAAGCGCAGGAGAATTTTCCCACGCTGTCAGTGACGTGCATGAGGTGAGCTGAGTTCATTGGACATGACCTCGGCTCATCTTTATGCCGTCACAGCGAGACACTGAGGAGCACAAGCATGCCTGCGCTTCTCAGTGTCTGCAGAATGGCAAGCTGGATGGCAGCTTTCGGCTGCGATCCAGCCTGTCATGTGAATGTAGGAGAGCTGAAGCTGTCGCGGGAACCATGGAAAGGTAAGGATGATGTTGCTTTATTATTTTACTTTTATTGCAGAAGACATTGGCTTCAGCTGGAATGGGCGTGATGGTAAGTATGGTTTAATTTAGAACAATAAAGAATTGTGTGTTTATTTCAATTAAAGGACTTTATTCTGGGTGTTTGTGTTTTTTTTTTAACTTTGACTATGGGGTTAGTAATGGGGGTGTCTTATAGACGCCTCTCCATTACTAACCTGGGCTTGATGTCAGCTGGCATTATAAGCGGACATCAACCCCAGCCCTATTACCCCACTGCCACCGCTACAGGGCAGTGCGAAGAGCGAGGCTAAGTGCCAGATTTGGCGCATCCTATGGATGCGCCATTTCTGGGACGGCTGACGGCTGGTGTTTCTAGCCTGGGAGGGGGCCAATATTCATGGCACCCTTCCTGGGTTATTAATATCAGCCCCCAGCTGTCTGCCTAGCCTTTGCTAGCTACTAAAATAGGGGTGACCCCACGTCATTTTTTTGGGGTCCCCCATTTTAATAGCTAGTAAAGGCTAGGTATTCAGCTGGGGGCTGATATTAGTAGCCTGGGAAGCTCCGTGGATATTACCCCCTTCCCAGACTTCAAACATCTGCCCCAGCCGTCTGCTTAACCTCCGCTAGAGACTAAAATTACGGGGAACCCCACGCCAATTTTTTTTTAATAAATCCTTCATTTTAACACTAAATGACAAGTACAGTAATCAACACTATCACTGTACTTCTTATATATGTGACTGACATGTTTCTATCTATCTAATCTATGTGTGATTCTCTATTCTTTCTGTTATAAATTGTCGGGTACCGGTGTATGCCGCTGCTGAATTGCCGGCTTTTCAAGTAATACATTCTACATTATTCTTAGTTGTTTTCCTTCATGTAGAATTAACCTACAAGGAAAGAAAGGGTTTATTTTCATTCCGATATTTGTGTCCCATTGACTTGCATTGGTTTCCGGTATCGGAATCGGCGATATCCGATATTTTTTGGGTATCGGTCCGATCCAATCCGATCCGATATTTTCCTGTACTTCTCCAGAATCGCCCGTTTCCTCACGGTCTGGTAATTCCGCTTCTCCTGAGTGTTAATCGATCTCTTCAGGGACCAGTGTTCAATCGTCAGATCCGAATTGGACTTCATCTGTACTCCTTGGTACAAACTCTGGAGCCTCGGGACTTAGTTCACTCTCCTGAAGATGGTACATTCCGCTCCTCGCTGGTCCAAGAAATACAACGGTGTGCTCTTCTTCATCGAAACTTTCAAGGTCACTATCCACCTCCGGAGCTTCAGTCTGTGGTGGTCCCTTAGTCGATCTCGGACGAAGTCTTGTTGTGGTTGGGAGATAATCACAGGGTAATAGTAAATTCCAATGGACTATTCTGGTTTTCTTGTCTCCCATTTCCAATCAGATTTCATACACTGGACTGTCATCGGTTTTCCTCATTCCGACCACATACACCTTGTCTTCCCAGTATGACCGAAGTTTCCTGGACCACCTTTCTCACGTACGTTCTTGACTAGCACCCGGCTTCCCGGTGCCAATTCTGCTCCATAACATTTTCAATCATAGTACTCCTTACTCTTGCTCTGTCCTTGCATAACCACTTTGGACGCTATGTTGTATGCCTCTGCCATCCGTTCCTTCCATTTCCGAACGTACTCCGGATATCTTCCAGTCTTTCTTCTCGTCAGCTGTTAAAGTGCGCAACATCGACAATAATGTCCGGTTAAAACATTCCACTTGTCCATTATGCTCTGGGTGATAGGGCGTTGTGTGGGATCTCTGCTTCTACAGTACTTTCCTAGCTTGGAAAAGAGCTGATTCTCAAATTCTCTTCCTTGGTCATGGTCTAACCTGCCGCTGTTTGACCCAGTTTATTGGTGGTGGCATATGCTTGAGCAAATCGAGTAAAATGGTCCATCACCACCATGATGTATTCGTAACCACCCTTGCACGTCTCGGGATGTAGAAAGTCTATTGAGACCATCTCAAACAGATATGTAGTTGCCCATAGGTGCCCGGGTTGATGTGTTAGGACGTTTATTTTTCAGACACCCACACTCCCTGGTCACGTACCTCTCAATATCTCTCTGCATATATGGCCAGAAGAAACGTTCACGGATCAAGTTGGTTGTCTTTTCCACTCAAAGGTGTCCCATGTTTTCATGGAGTTGTTTGAAGATCAACCTAAGGAATACTCTGGGTAGTTCCAACTGCCGGTTTTGTCCTCCTTTACGATACAGGATACCATCTTCACTGAGGTAGAGCTTTGTCCATTCTTTAACTGAAACAGATACTGCTGATGACTCATTATATCTTTCTCAAGTTTACTCGGAAACCGATTTTGGTCCACATAAAGTAGTATCTGCCAATTGTCTGATCTTCCCATTGTGCTCTACGGATTTTTCCTTTTTGTAGTTGTTGAATAGACAGGGGGTGATCTTGTTCTCTCGCTTTTATGGTGGTTTCCACCGTGAACCGATACCACAATGGTGTGTCTTCCTCTTGATAAGCTTGTACTGCTTGGGTTGTGCTCTCAATTGCTTCAAGACTGACTTCCTCTGAGCAGTCTTGCATGAACTCCTCAGGCTCTAGTGGCATTCTTGTCAATCCGTCAGCATCCTCATTGCATTTTCCTGGCCTGTACTTGATTCTGAAATTACAGTCAGCTAACTCAGCGACCCATCTCTGACCCATTGCATTAAGTTTGGCTGTAATGAGAACATAGGTCAAAGGGTTGTTGTCACTGTATACCTCAAGCTCTTTGCTGTAGTAGAGATAATCTCTAAATCGTTCACAAATAGCCCATTTCAATGCCAGGAATTCCAATTTTCCATAATGTAGATGGTAATTCTTGTCAGCGTCCTAGAACTTTATCCGACAACTCTCAATTTTCCATCTTGATGCTGATACAGGGCAGCACCCTGTCCAACCAGAGAAGTGTCACAATGAAGAACAAATGGTAAGTTGAAATCAGGATCTCCCAAGATGGGTGGTTTTACCAGGTAGTCTACTAGTTCTTCCAATACTGGTCTGCTGTCCAGGGAATGGACTGTTGGGTCGAAAAGGCGTTGTTTCTTTTAAGCCCGGTCCTACCTGCGTTCTTCTTTTTTTCCGTGGGTGTCGTGTACTCTGTCGTCCCCCCCAAGAGGAGGTATAGTGGGGCGGCAATCCTGGAGATGTTCTGAATGTAAGTACGATAGTAGGAGAGGAATCCTAAGATCTGCCTTAACTCCCTGACTGTAGAGGGCCGCTTGTCTTTTAAGGCCAGTACCGGAGCGATTTCTGCTGGGTCCATGGTATATCCTTCTCCGGACACAATTTTCCCTAGAAAGCGGACTTGCCTTTTGAACAGTTCACACTTCTTAGGGGTCAACTTAACTTTGTGTTGTTGATACCGTTGTAATACGGTCCTCATGTGTTCAACATGCTCCCGGCAGGTTTTGCTGTGTGCCACATTGTCAAGTACGGCTGGCAGATTTCGTCCCTCAATCCTTCTAAACAGGTCTCCATGCTCCTCTGAAATTCTGCTGGAGCTGAACTGAGCCCAAACGGAATGCGGATCCACTCATATAACCCCCACGGTGTTATGAATGCTGTCAAAGATCTACTAGACTCTTCAACAAACCCTTGATGGTATGCTTTACCCTGATCGAGGACAGAGAACCAGTTGCTTCCTGATAGGCTATCCAGCATATCTTGAATCTTTGGTATCAAGTGCCGATCAGGTACTGACTTTTGGTTTAGTTCCCGGTATTCACAGCAGAGTCTCAACGTACCGTCCTTCTTCCTAACACAGACAATAGGAGAGAAATAAGACTACTTTGACTTTTGGACCCAACCTCTGTTGATTAGATCTTGTAAATATTCTTTCACTTCACGGTGTAATGGTTTCGGCACAGACATGTAACTTCTGGTTACTGGGATCGTGTCTTTCAAATTGATTTTCAACTGCAACGATGGGATACAGCCTATATCAGAGTCATCTTTGGAGAATGCATGACACTCTTCACTCAGCATCTGTTTTGCTACCGCTCGATCTTCAGCACACAAGTGTTCCAGGAGTAATGGGGGATCCCAGGACCCCGAGGTGGGTTGTGCAATTTCCTCCCCTGGACAACTCCTGTTCATTGGAGGGGAGACTGAATTCACGGTAGACCCCTGGGCTGCTCTCACACTGGCTGGAGATACCGTATTAACGGTTTCAATGTGACCTAACACAGTCTTTGGATCCAGTCTAATTTCATGTTTCATAGTATTCATCACCGGTACTGTCACTCGAGCAAACCCACCAGTAGGAATTGTAAGCACAGTCTCACCTTGAACTAGGCCTTCCGGAAGATCTGAGGAGTCTTTTGGCACGAGCAGTCTTTTCTGGACTTTTCTTCCCGGTTCTACTCGGACTTCACACCTCATCCCCACCATTTGGTTTGCAGGATGATGGTTGGGTGCCAACCCACCTTGACTTCTTTTAGGTCCATTGTATTCTGTGCTTTCTTTACTCTATGAATCACATTTTCCGCTATGGCGTTGGGTATGGCAAGCAATGTTGCAATTGTATCCACTACCAGCATCCCTGACTTGTGTTTCGTGATGACCTCACTGATTACATTATAACCCAGGATAGGATCCTCTGCCACGTTCTGATCACTGGTCACGAGAAAAGGTACCAAAAGCTCAATGCTGTTGCTGTTCTTTGTGGCCCTCAGTTGGAAAGTCACTTTGACCCAGCCTATGAAAGGGATTTCGGTCTGGTTGACTGCTTTGCCGTGGAGTTCCACTGGTCCTAAGAGTTCTTTTAGCGACTGAAGACAGATATGTGGCAGGTAGCGCCTTCTCCATTCTTCATTTAAAAGGCTCGCTTGGGCTCCTGTGTCCCACAGTGGTTTTACCTGGAGTCCATCTAGCTGGCACTGTATAAAGCACCTTTCACCGATTAGGCTGATGAGGCTATCTTTATTGACCGAGGAATCCTCCTCCCAGGAGCACATTGTTTGACCTCCACACTGGGCATTAAGTAACTGATGCCCTTGTCTCTCTTGCAGCTGTTGTAGATGGGAACACGCTTGGGGATAGTACTGACGCAGCCGTTTCACCTCATGCGCCGTTCTGGGGTTTGGTGAGATTTGGATTTGCTTCTGGGGCCTCCTCTGTGTCGCGGTTATCAGTCGCCCCGCACTGGTAACCTCCTGTCTTTTAACCCAAACGACCATTGGCACTCCTTGGCATAATGTCCTTCATCACCACATCTTAGACAGTAGACACACACCGTACTCTGATTTGATGAACAGCACGCTTCACAAGCCGGGTGTCTTCTGTTTTGGAACCCACTCCTGGGTCTGAAGGATACAGCTCTGGCCAGGAACTAATCAACTTTTTCACCTCAATCAACTCGGCTCGCAGTTCTCCTATTACTTCCTCCCAGGTAGCGCTGGCGGTCCCCTCTTTTGTTGGTGATTTAAGGTTCCCTCTCGGAGGTGGCACTGGAGGGTCTCCATGATGTTCTTTGGACTGGTCACCAGGGGTCTCCAACTTCAGCTGACTCATTTTGGTGATTTTAGGAGCAGAGCCTTTCTTTAATTTCTGTTCGCTCTCTTACTCCAAACTAGTTGCCTCATTCATTTTTTCAATTAGGACTTCGTCCAGAATGCCAGGATCTTCTAGATACTGTTTCAGCTGCAACTTGATGTCTTTGCTGATTAACCCCGCTCCCAATGATCTCAAGAACTTCTTCTGGACTAGTCTAGCATCAAACTTCTCCTCCACTTCTACATCTCTGGATGCAAACAACAGTCTATCCTTCAGTTCAATTCAAGAATCTTTGGGGTGATTCATTATTTTCCTGTGAGATGTTAATGAGTCGGTGGAACAATTCTGAAGTACTTTCTTCTTTATAGTGCCCTTTTAAAATCATCTTCAGCTGTGGCAAGGTCAATTGACTCTTCATTTCTAGCATACTACAGAGGTTCAGTCCCAGGCTGATCGCTTTCACCACCCCCTTAACGATCTCATCTGGCTGGTAGCCTTTCTGTAAGCCTGCAATGATCTGGTGCAACAAGTTCATATAAGATAGTTTCTCTTTCTGTTCACACTCTCCAATCTGTATCAGGATCTTGAATTCTTTTCTTATGGTGATTTGTGGTATTAGGGAGGACTGTCTTCCTGATTCATATAACCTGAGCATGTTAAAGGTTCTGTCTGAGTCTGTCACCCGATCAGAGGTTTTGGTCGATTCCTGCAGGGCTGTTAGGACTTTTGTGACATGCAGAAGTAGTGCTGTTGCAGAGTGTGACATGCAGAAGTAGTGCTATTACTTTAAAAGCATTCAGCAACTATTAGAAGTAACACAAGCACAGGAGACAGGAAGTGTTGTGCTCCAGAAGCATCCAGCAACTAGAGGGGTTAACACAGTCACAGGAGAAGGGGAGTGTTTTTAGCAGAGCCCTAGGGGGATGGTGGGGAAGTTATTTACTGTCTGGCCGGAGCAGAAGAGAAAGGTGGCTTATGATCTGTGTAGCGCCGGCGTCCCTGCCCTCTGCTAGGCAGGGACGCTGTTCCCCTCACCTCCCTGCTCCGTGCCCGGCGTCCTCCTCCCGCTCTGCTGGCAGCGCGCGCTCCTTCCCGTCCACTGTGCTTAGGGCGCGCGCGCTCTCCCTCCCTCTTAAAGGGGCCGCGCGCGCCGTCCTAAGGAGTCCCCGGCCAATGGCCGGAGGACTTCACCATATATAAGGCACCTCCTCCAAAATGGAGGTGCCCGAGCAATGTTGTTGCACTGTTCACTACTCTGCTTCAGCCCTCAGGTCCCGTTGCCAGTTCCTGCCAGTTACCTGCCAGTTACCTGCCTGATTCCTGCCTGATTATCTGCTACCTGCCTGCTAGTCTGAGGTCCGACGGTGTGCCTTACTACTCCTGTCAGTCTGTCTAAGGACCAGTCTGCCCGCTCACCTGGGAGCGCACATCAGCCACCTGCCTGCTTGCCCGAGGTCCGACGGTCTGCCTTCCAACTCCTGTCAGTCTGTCTATGGACCAGCTTGCCCGCTCACCTGGGAGCACACACCTGCTACCTGCCTGCTAGTCTACCTGGAGGCTCCGCCGTCACGTGCTGTGACCACCTGCCTGTCCAGTGACTCCTGCTCGCTCACCTGGGAGCGCTCATCTGCTGCCTGTCTGCTAGCCTACCTGGAGGCTCTGCCGTCACGTGCTGTGACCACCCGCCTGTCCAGAGACTTCTGCCCGCTCACCTGGGAGCGCTCATCTGCCGCCTGTCTGTTGGTCTTCCTGGAGGCTCCGCCGTCACATGCTGTGACCACCCGTTCATCCAGAGACTCTCGCCTGCTCACCTGGAAGCTCACGTCTATCATCAGCCGCCACAGGTTGTACCAACCCTTTACCTAGAGACTGCCCCGGTCACTTGCCGTGACCATCTGCCCGTTCATCCAGAGACTGCCCCGGTTACTTGCCGTGACCATCTGCCCGTTCACTCAGAGACTGCCCCGGTCACTTGCCGTGACCATCAGCCCGTTCATCCAGAGACTGCCCCGGTCACTTGCCGTGACCTCCAGCCCGTTCACTCAGAGACTGTCCCGGTCACCTGCTGTGACCTCCTGCCCGTCTTCCCTGGTCGCCACCCGCTCCCTTACAAGGACTGCCCCCTTGTATAGTAGCTCAGAGGTTCCGCCTCCCAGACCCGTTACAGTTTGCTCGGGCCATGGAACCCGGTGGCACCCAAGCTCCCTCGCTCTCGGACCTGTGTCATGAACTGTCCCGTCAAAGGTCCCAACAGGAGTCCATCCTGGGTCACCTGCGGAATGTCAATACTCGCCTGGACACTCTGACTGCTCCACCAGCAACACCGCCACTGCCATGTCTCGCAATCCGGCAGCCCCGCTGCCCACTAATACCATGGTATCCTACCCCGGACCCCGGCTTTCTGCACCTCCTCGCTTCGGAAGCGACTCCGCCCAGGCTCGGGGCTTCATAAATCAGTGCACCCTGCACTTTGAACTATTGTCCCACCAGTTTAACTCCGACCGGGCCAAAATTGCATTCATCATGTCCCATCTCACCGGGGAGGCCCTGGCCTGGCTAAATCCTCTATGGGAGAGAGGAGACCCCCTGGTGTCCGACTTGCCTGCCTTTCTCACGGCTTTCCGGAAAGTCTTCGACGAACCCGGACGGAAGACCTCATCCGCATCATTTCTGCTACGCCTCCGTCAGGGAAGTCTCACCGTGGGCCAATATGCCATACGGTTCCGTACCCTTGCCTCGGAGCTGGCCTGGGATAACGACGCTCTGGTATCCGTCTTCTGGGAGGGTCTGTCCGGCCGTATTAAAGATGAACTTGCCGGTCGGGACATTCCTACCACTCTCGATGACCTAATAACTCTTGCCACCCGGATTGACCTACGGTTCCAGGAGTGTGCCAAAGAGGTCACCCGTGAGAGGAGGTTTCCACGTCTAGCTCCTACTTTTCAGAAACCCGTCACTCCATCCGTCTCTCCCCAGGTACACTCTCCTGACCCTATGCAGGTCGACCAGACCAAGATGGTCAAAACCCGTCAGGACTTACGCCGTGCCGAAGGGAGCTGCTTCTACTGTGGCAGTAAGGAGCACCGGATCCGTACCTGCCCGGAGAGGTCGGGAAACGCCTGTGTCTAGGTTCGCTCAGAGAGGTCAACCTAGACAAGAATAAATCCTCTCCATCTCTGCTACTGTCAGTCTCAATTATCTGCAGGGAGAATCGTTATTTCGAACTAGCCCAACTTGACTCTGGAGCGGCCGGGAATCTTATCTCACAGTCCCTGGTAGAAAAATACCGCATTCCCACCAAACCTCTGGCTGTACCCATATCTGTCGCTGCTGTGGATGGGGGCCTCTTACCACGACCCATCCAACTCATCACCGAATCTGTAACTCTGCAAGTGGGAATGCTGCATTCTGAGAGCATCTCCTTTCATGTTCTGCCTGGACTCTCTCACGCCCTTTTGCTAGGCCTACCTTGGCTCCAGAGACATGCACCCGTGCTTGACTGGCAGACCGGAGAAGTCCTTCGCTGGGGACAGGACTGCCATAAGACCTGTCTGGTTCCCGTCCATCCCGTCCGTCCTTCTCCTACCCCAGCTAATCTACCTGGACTTCCGATTCCTTATTGGTCTTATGCTGATGTCTTTAATAAAAAGGAAGCAGAGACACTACCTCCTCATAGACCATACGACTGCCCTATCGACCTGTTACCTGGTACTACTTCTCCCCGTGGGCGTATTTATCCTTTATCCGCTGCTGAGAGCCGGTCGATGTCCGAATATATTGAGGAGAATCTGGCCAGGGGATTCATCCGGAAATCTACCTCTCCGGCGGGAGCAGGCTTCTTTCTCGTCAAAAAGAAGGACGGCTCTCTCCGTCCCTGTATAGACTATAGAGGCCTTAACCAGATCACGGTGAAGAATAAGTACCCCCTTCCGCTCATTCCGGAGTTATTTGATCGCCTGAGGGGGGCTAGAATCTTCACCAAACTGGACCTCCGTGGGGCGTACAACCTGGTTCGTATCCATCAGGGGGATGAATGGAAGACGGCATTCAACACCCGGGACGGCCACTATGAATATCTGGTAATGCCCTTTGGTCTCTGTAACGCTCCTGCTGTCTTTCAAGAGTTGGTCAATGACATCTTCCGGGACCTTCTCTACTCCTGCGTAGTGGTGTACCTGGACGACATCTTGGTCTTCTCTCCGGATCTCCAGACTCACCGGAGGGACGTTAGTCAGGTCCTGCTCAGGCTCAGGCAGAATCACCTCTTCGCTAAATACGAGAAGTGCCTCTTTGAGCAGACCTCGCTTCCGTTTTTGGGCTACATTATTTCTCAGACCGGCCTACGAATGGATCCAGAGAAACTGTCTGCCATCGAGAAATGGCCTCGACCGGAGGGGTTGAAGGCCATTCAGCGATTCCTGGGCTTCGCCAACTACTACCGCCTCTTCATACCACACTTCTCTTCCCGGACTGCCCCAATTTCCGCGCTCACCCGTAAGGGTACTAATCCCAAAGAGTGGCCGCCCGAAGCAGAGGAGGCCTTTCTTTCCCTAAAACAGGCCTTCTCTTCCGCCCCGGTGCTGCATCGCCCGGATGGCAACAAGCAGTTCTTCCTGGAAGTTGACGCCTCCTCCTCTGGAGCCGGAGCGGTACTTACTCAAAAATCATCTTCCGGGAGAATGGTAACTTGTGGCTTCTTCTCCAAACTCTTCTCCTCTTCTGAGCGCAACTATTCCATAGGAGACCGAGAGTTATTGGCCATCAAACTGGCATTGGAGGAGTGGCGTTACCTACTCGAGGGGGCTCTTCACCCGGTAATAATTTACACTGACCACAAGAACTTGGCTTACCTCCAGCATGCCCAGAGACTTAACCCGCGCCAAGCCCGGTGGTCCTTGTTTTTTGCTCGCTTTGATTTTGTTCTTCATTTTCGCCCGGCTGACAAAAACGTCAAAGCAGATGCCTTGTCCCGATCCTTTCTAGTGTCCGATCTCGAGGAAGAACCTAAACATATCATCGATCCCGCCAGAGTAATGCAGGTGGCTCCTGTGAGTCTAAATCGTCTCCCTCCCGGTAAGACGTTCGTATCAGTACCTGATCGGGAGAAGATCCTACACTGGGGTCACTCATCTAAACTAGCTGGCCACGCCGGTCAGAAAAAGACCCTCCAGCTTATTGCCCGGCACTACTGGTGGCCTACCCTGCACAAGAACGTAATAGACTTTGTTTCTGCCTGTGTGTCCTGCGCCCGCAACAAAGTCCCGAGACACGTGCCAGCCGGTCGCCTTCTTCCGCTTCCTGTGCCTGCTGCCCCCTGGCAGCATATTGCTATGGACTTCATAACTGATCTCCCCGTCTCTGCCGGTTGTACGGTCATTTGGGTGGTCGCTGACCGCTTTTCCAAGATGGCTCACTTTATTCCCCTGCCTGGCCTCCCGTCTGCACCCGAGCTGGCTAAAGACTTTATCCGCCACATCTTCCGTCTTCATGGCCTGCCCCTCCACATCGTGTCGGATCGTGGGGTACAGTTCACCTCACGTTTCTGGAGAGCCACTTGTAAACTGCTAGACGTCACCCTGGACTTCTCTTCCGCTTACCACCCACAGTCTAATGATCAAGTGGAGCGGATCAATCAGAACCTGACCAGTTACCTCCGGCACTTCGTTAATGCCCATCATTCTGACTGGGTGGATCTCCTACCATGGGCCGAGTTCTCCTATAACAATCACGAGAGCGAATCCTCCTCCAAATCCCCGTTTTTTGTAGTCTTCGGTCAGCATCCTCGGATTCCTTTTCCTGTCTCCACCTCTGTGGACAACCCGGCTGCGGAATCTCTCGTTAGCAAATTTTCCTCCATTTGGGAGAGTACCCGATCCGCACTCCTCCAGTCGTCCGAACGGATGAAAAGACACGCTGACAAAAAACGCCTGGATCCTCCACAATTTCGTCCTGGAGATAAAGTCTGGCTCTCGTCTAAATATGTCCGACTCAAGATACCTTCTTACAAGTTAGGGCCTCGGTTCATCGGTCCTCTGGAGGTCATCAGTCAGATCAACCCGGTGGCCTATAAATTAAAACTCCCGGCCAACTTACGGATCCCTAACTCCTTCCATGTATCTCTCCTCAAACCTGTGGTACTTAACTCTTTCTCCAAGTCTACAGGTACGCCTCCTGCTCCGGTTTCTGCTGAGGACGAGTTTGAGGTAGAGAACATTCTTGCCACCAAAAGGGTAAGAGGAAAGACCTTTTTTCTAGTAGATTGGAGGGGGTTTGGTCCTGAGGAGAGAACGTGGGAGCCCCGGGAGAACATCCATGCCCCTCTCATCCTAGCTAAATTTCTGTCTGGCCTAAAAAAGGGGGGGCCTAAAGGGGGGGGTACTGTAGCGCCGGCGTCCCTGCCCTCTGCTAGGCAGGGACGCTGTTCCCCTCACCTCCCTGCTCCGTGCCCGGCGTCCTCCTCCCGCTCTGCTGGCAGCGCGCGCTCCTTCCCGTCCACTGTGCTTAGGGCGCGCGCGCGCGCTCTCCCTCCCTCTTAAAGGGGCCGCGCGCGCTGTCCTAAGGAGTCCCCGGCCAATGGCCGGAGGACTTCACCATATATAAGGCACCTCCTCCAAAATGGAGGTGCCCGAGCAATGTTGTTGCACTGTTCACTACTCTGCTTCAGCCCTCAGGTCCCGTTGCCAGTTCCTGCCAGTTACCTGCCAGTTACCTGCCTGATTCCTGCCTGATTATCTGCTACCTGCCTGCTAGTCTGAGGTCCGACGGTCTACCTTACTACTCCTGTCAGTCTGTCTAAGGACCAGTCTGCCCGCTCACCTGGGAGCGCACATCAGCCACCTGCCTGCTTGCCCGAGGTCCGACGGTCTGCCTTCCAACTCCTGTCAGTCTGTCTATGGACCAGATTGCCCGCTCACCTGGGAGCACACACCTGCTACCTGCCTTCTAGTCTACCTGGAGGCTCCGCCGTCACGTGCTGTGACCACCTGCCTGTCCAGTGACTCCTGCTCGCTCACCTGGGAGCGCTCATCTGCTGCCTGTCTGCTAGCCTACCTGGAGGCTCTGCCGTCACGTGCTGTGACCACCCGCCTGTCCAGAGACTTCTGCCCGCTCACCTGGGAGCGCTCATCTGCCGCCTGTCTGTTGGTCTTCCTGGAGGCTCTGCCGTCACATGCTGTGACCACCCGTTCATCCAGAGACTCTCGCCTGCTCACCTGGAAGCTCACGTCTATCATCAGCCGCCACAGGTTGTACCAACCCTTTACCTAGAGACTGCCCCGGTCACTTGCCGTGACCATCTGCCCGTTCATCCAGAGACTGCCCCGGTTACTTGCCGTGACCATCTGCCCGTTCACTCAGAGACTGCCCCGGTCACTTGCCGTGACCATCAGCCCGTTCATCCAGAGACTGCCCCGGTCACTTGCCGTGACCTCCAGCCCGTTCACTCAGAGACTGTCCCGGTCACCTGCTGTGACCTCCTGCCCGTCTTCCCTGGTCGCCACCCGCTCCCTTACAAGGACTGCCCCCTTGTATAGTAGCTCAGAGGTTCCGCCTCCCAGACCCGTTACAATCTGTATATCACAGAAGGCAAGGGAACAGAATTCAGGTCAAGATGGAAGCTAAACAAAGGTCAGTTAGACTCCCTGAGCTAACAGTGTGAAGTATTATCGGCCAGGAAGATAAGGGCTAGAAGGAGTACTGTCATAGAGATCATCTCCCTCATCACACCCTTCCCCCTCTCCATCTCCATGCAGGATAAAGAATGCTTTGTACTATTGAGTCCTTGTGAAGAAAAACCAGAAAATGACACCCCAATCCTAAATACCAGGTGGGGTAATCAAACCATGACCACTACAGTTGTCATTAAAATTAGTGTTTATTAATATAAAAAATTATTTTTATCAACATTAAAATACACAAAGCAAAGTACCTCAGTTGTGAGGGACGGCAGAGAGCTCTGCCCTATTAACAGTTATTGCTCTACAGATCAAAATACGTCTAATTGGGAAGGTTCATAATTATAATAAACAATTGCTCAAATAGCATAAATCAGCAAACTACCAGTTCAATGATTGACACATAAAATCATTCACAAAATCACATAATCCATATGGTAAAAAAATAATGAACAAATAGGATGGAATCCATGTCCTGAATGGAGTAAAGTGCAAAGTGCAAATAATACCAATATGGAATAAGAAAATATCTCAGAACCAACTCTAAATGGTAGGGTGCAAGTACAATGCAGCACTCCAACACTCAGTTGTATATGGATATATTCATTCCCCTGAGGAAGTGTTTACGAAATGCACGTCGGGGTTGAGGGACGCGTGCATGCCCTATACAGAGCTCCTCCATTATCACAGGTAATTTATGGTAATTGCTAGATATCCATATACAACTGAATTCCTTGGAATCCTGGGGGAACCATTACTCAGGGCGACCATAGGCTGCAGCTTCTCTCAGGCACACGACAGATTCAATTGCTGACCAGATACATCTGACAAGAGTCTTCATAAACAGTTGAACAGTGGAGTTTAATAAAGTACATCCAGTACCATTTAACTCTTTGAAGCAACAGGTTTCACCACAGTACAGTCTATTAAAGCAGGCACTGTAACGTCAGTCTCTTCAGTAGCATAATTCAGCACAGATTAGATCTCTTTGCAGCACACTTCTATGCATACAGAACCACAGTTTTTTCCTTCACAAGGACACAATAGTGCACAGCATTCTTTATCCTGCATGGAGATGGAGGGGCGGAGGGTTTGATGAGGGAGATGATCCCTGTGACATGATTTTTTCCAGTCCTTATCCTTCTGCCTGATAATAGTCTGCACTGTTAATTCAGGGAGTCTATCTAACCTGTGTTTAGCTTTCCACCTGACCTGAATTCTGTTCACTTGCCTTCTGTGAGATACAGATCATACACCACCTTTCTCTTTGGCTCCAGCCAGACTAATAGACAAGTTCCCCACGATCCCCCTGGGGCTCTGCTAAACACTCCCTGTCTCCTGTGATAGTGTTAACCCCTCTAGTTGCTGGATGCTTCTAAAGCACAACACTTCCTGTCTCTTGTGACTGTGTTAACGCTCATAGTTGCTGGATGCTTCTGAAGCAACAGCACTACTTCTGCATTTCACATATCCAACTGAACTAACAGTCCTTCTGAGGACTAATACAGCTGCATATATTTAGTGGTGATAGCAGGAGTTAGGCAGGCAGGCCGTGTATGTGGCAGACTGCAGTGCATGATACAGCAGAAGAGGGTCCATTGAACATCCTATTAGTATAGGTATTCCACAACATATATATATATATGCAGAATAAAGCTAGATCTGTTCCATATTTTAGTGATAAAAATCCAGAAACTTAAACTGAACGTGGAAAATATTGGCCTCCTTTTCCATTCTGTTGCTGTGTTTCGTTCAAGCTATTCACACTAGGTGTCTGTGAAGGATAGTATTAGCAAATTACAGGCCTGCTATTTAAAACCGTGGTTCTCTGTCAGACGTATCACATATAACTGCGTTCCAAAATCAGCCATTTCTCATGAACGTGGAAAATATTGTCCTCCATTAAAAATAGGCAAGGTGCGTAGCAGGGGACGGGGAAGTGGGCGTGATGGTGATGGTGCATGCAGAGGCCAAGGCCGAGGATGTGGCCTTGGGAAAGCTGAAATTGTGCCACAACAAACACAAAAATCTTGTCATTCGACCTTCCTGTCCCAATTATTATGGGACCGCAGAACACCACTATTGAACACAGAGCAGTGTCAAAAGGTTATTGGTTGGATAGCAGATAATGCTTCCAGTCACTTAGCCACCACCACCACCCTGTCTTCCACAGGGTCAAGTCTCAGTTGCCGTGAGCCTGGACCGCATATTTCTCACCCCGATCCTCCTTCCTCCCACCATGCCGAGTGGCCGGAGACAACTGATCCCACACTTGGACACTCAGAAGAGCTGTTCACTTTTCCATTTGTAGATTCGGACCTCTCGCCCGGCCAGCTTCAAGCTAGTCAAGAGGAGAACGCATGTAGCGATGCCCAAATATTGGAGCAGCCATGGTCACACGAAGGTGACGGTGGGAAAATGCAATTACTGTGGCAAGAGGTGGATGATGATGATGATGAGACAATTGCCAGAAAGTCAGGAGGAGGACCAGGGTGCGGAAGTGGAAGACGAGGTGGTGGATGATATAGTAACAGACCCAACCTGCCAGGGGGACATACAGAGCGAGGACAGCAGCACCCAGAGGGAGGGAGGCATAGCTCCACAACAGGCAGGAAGAAGCAGCGTGGTGGCCGCAGACACAAGGCGGGAAAGCGTTCCTAGTAACGCCAACACAACGGTAGCTGCCAGTACAACTGTTAGGTCTTCCCTAGCCTGGTTATTTTTTAAAGACTCTGCAGATAACCCCAAAAAGGCCATTTGCACCATCTGCCAGGCCAGCATCAGCAGAGGTAGCAAAACTACCAGCCTGACCACCACAAGGATGATCAGGCACATGCCAGCAAAGCACCCGACTAAGTGGGCCGAACCCCAGGGTCCAGCAACAGTGTCTGTCGGTGACACCACTGCTTGTTCCGCTGTTGTGCATGCACGGCAATACCCTGTCCATGGCGCATACCAAGATGCCTCCAGCCTTGCACCTGTCGTTGCACACTCTCAACTAGCACTATCAGCAAGCATGTCCATCTCCTTTTCCCAGCGCAGCATTCAGTTGTCCCTGCCCCAGTCCTTGGAACGCAAGCGCAAATACGCAGCCAACGCCCCACAGGCCACACTGCTAAATTCTCACATTTTGCAAATGCTTGCTCTTGAAATGTTGCCTTTTAGGGTCATGGAGACGGAAGCTTTCCGCAACCTGATGGCAGTGGCTGTCCCTTGGTACTCAGTCCCCAGCCGCCACTATTTCTCCCGGTGTGCCGTCCCCGCATTACACAAGCACATATCCCACAACATTAGACGTGCCCTCAACAACGCCGTTACTGGGAAAGTCCACCTAACCACAGACACGTGGACAAGTGCTTGTGGGCAGGGATGGTACATCTCGCAGATGCCACATTGGGTTAATATAGTGGAAGCCGGGACCCAGTCGGACCTTGGGACGGAACACGTCCTCCCGACGCTGAGGATTGCGGACCCTGGCTCAATCATGGTTGCTCCCACATTCTGTAGCTCCTCCACCTCCTCCTCCTTTTCAGCCTCCATCTCTGAAATGACCACATCAGTCGCAAGCTGGAAACACTGCAGCACTGCCTCGGCCAAACGGCAAGAGGCTGTGCTGAAGCTAATATGCTTAGGTGACAAACCGCACAACGCTGAAAAGTTGTCGACAGCTTTGAAACAGCAGGCAGATCTGTGGCTGACACCGCTGAACCTACAGCCAGGCATGGTCGTGTGTGACAATGGCTGGAACCTGGTGGCGGCTCTGAGACGAGGCGAGCTTACACACGTACTATGCCTGGCCCATGTGCTTAACCTCGTGGTTCAGCGGTTTCTCAAAACCTACCCGGATCTGTTGGATCTGCTTGTCAAAGCACACCACCTCTGTGCACATTTTAGAATATCAGCTACAGCTTCCGCCGCCCTTGCCGTGCTTCAGCAGCATTTGCAGCTTCCAGCTCACCGACTGATCTGCAACGTCCCCTCGCGTTGGAATTCTACATTGCAGATGTTGGGAAGGATTTGTGAGCAGAAGAGGGCAGTTGTTGACTACCAGCATCAACAAGGCCGTCGGTATTCAGGTCAGACTCCACACATAAGACCTCAGGAGTGGACAGGGATGTCAGACATATGTACCATCCTCCAAAACTTTGAGGACTCCACCAAGATGG
Organism: Phyllobates terribilis; assembly: GCF_046119375.1. Classification (NCBI taxonomy): domain Eukaryota; kingdom Metazoa; phylum Chordata; class Amphibia; order Anura; family Dendrobatidae; genus Phyllobates; species Phyllobates terribilis. The sequence continues at coordinate 808,957,480 of NW_027362761.1, forward strand.
TGAGTGGCGATGACGCCATAATTAGCGTCACCATCCCGCTTCTCTGTCTTCTGAAACGCTCTCTGCTCACAATTAAAGAGGATGCATTACAGGCGGAGCACGATGAGATGGAGCATGGAACCATGATTCCACACAGCCCAGCCTCATCTCATCCCAACGTGGATTGGGTGACAATGAGGAAGAGGAGGAGGAGGAAGAACAGGAGGTAGTTTCTGGCACACAGGCTGAGTTTATGCTATGCTGCCTTTTCCGTGACCCTCCCCTCCCGTTGTCCAAATTTTGGGTGACAGTCATTATTGATTGGTGACACTTGTAGACCCACGCTACAAGGAGAACTTACTGTCTCTTATTCCCTTGCAAGACAGGCCTAAAAATGGTGCAGTACTAGAAGGCCCTTGTTGTGGAATTATTAAAAAAATTCCCATCTGAAAAAGCTGGCGGCAGACGTTACAGTTCGTTGGACAACCAAGGAGTACAGGCGAGAGAGACACAAATGCAATTGAGCAGAGGCAGAGGAACACTGTGAAAGTTCTGGGACAGTTTTCTCAGACCCTCCCATCGCACAAGCCCTGAAGCGCGGGGTACTCTCTCAAGGAAGGAAAAGTTTTGGAAGATGGTGAGGGAGTACCTTGTCGACCGTATCAATGTCCTCCTTGATTCCTCTGTGCTTTATAATTATTGGGTATCCAAGCTGGACACTTGGTATGAATTGGCTCTCTACGCCTTGGAGGTCCTGGCCTGCCCTGCTGCTAGCTTTTTGTCAGAGTGTGTTTTTAGTGCCGCCGGTGGAATTATAAACGATAGGTGCATCCGCCTGTTAACTGAAAATGCTGACAGGCTGACTCTTACAAAAATGAACAAGGGCTGGATTGAGCCAGACTTCTCAACACCACCGAATGATAACAGCGTAACATAAACTCAAATCAAATCCAGAGTCTTTTTTTGGCAGGTCTAACTCTATTCCCATGCACCTCTGTCTTCACACCCAGACATGGGTATACGCTTCCTGATTTTGTCTATTTGCTCTTGTCCTCCTCCTTCTCCGCATCCTCATCCTCCACCACCATATCACCGCAATATCTACCATATCACCATATCTACGTCTCTTGCAAGGGACATTGGAGTTCCTCCAAATTTTCGGCAGAAGTTGCTTCACTGCATAAGCAAACAGTATGGGAAACACACTTCCTAATAATGGGAGAATTTTTTGCAGGAGGCCCTCCGACCTCTACGTCTCTTGCGAGGGGCATTGGAGTTCCTCCAAATTTTTGGCAGCCGTTGCTTCACTGCATAGGCAAACAGTATGGGAGACACACTTCCTAGTAATGGGAGCATTTTTTGCAGGAGGCCCTCCAACCTCTACGTCTCTTGCAAGGGGCATTGGAGTTCCTCCAAATTTTTGGCAGCCGTTGCAGTCACTGCATACGAAAGAACAGTATAGGAGACCCACTTGTTAATAATGGGAACAACAAAGCATAGCCTGCTGATAGCTCTCTAACAATAGCGAAGGCCGACTGCTGGCCCTTTAAGAATAGTAAATTACTTTTCCTGGTGAATGCATTTGTCTTGGTTGAAAGCAATGTAAAAGTACAAAAACGCATCAAAAACGCTACGTGTGAACATAGCCCAAGGTGTGGAGGAGAATTTTTGTTTTTGGTTATTTATTTTGCCTTATATACAAGTCATTATCCTGGAAAGGATGTTCCTTAACATATTTCCCAGGAAAATCCATTATGGTTTCGTTTTTGTATGTTTTATTGTGAGTCCGTAAAAGTGGTGTCATACCTCTAACAACGTTGTTGACAGCAGTGACCTGGGAGTCAGAAATGCTTCCAGGGGTCTTCCCCATGCTGTTCCCATGTAATTTGACCACCATCGATTTGGGCAATTTTTAGTCCCGCTGCAGACCTCCGGGGGGAGCTGCCGGAAAAATGCTTGAGTTTTCCATAGACTTTCATTGGGCTCATTACTCGGTCAGAGAACTCGAGCATTCCAATTTGCTCGACTCGAACAACGAGTACCCGAGCATTTTAGTGCTCGCTCATCACTAATAACCAACAATATCTATTTTACATATGTGGCAAAATACATAGTGTGCAGTAAACTACATCTACATACATTTATGCAGAAATAGGCCGCACATAAAGAGCATAGAGCAATAAAGTATAACATCTTACCAAAAACTCAGAGCCCAGATAGCCAACCTCACCTCAGGTATAATGCAAATATTCTTAACTAGATAATAGACAGTAAAAAAGGCAATTGTGGTCTTCAAATTAACTTATAAAGGCCATTGCTCCTTTAAGGGGTTGTCTGGTCTAAGCTACAAGTCTGCAGTCACTCTATGTGACTGCAGACTTGTGAATCCTCACATCGCGTGCACTGCATGCATTCTCCGGTGTCGGGAGTGGCGGGCGTGTGACCACAAGGATGTGATTTGTATACATACAGTCACGCACCAACAAGAAGGATGCGGCTTTGCTTAATGCAAGTGTATTGAGCGAGGTTAGATACAGTATAGCCAAAATGTGGCCAGAAGTATGCAAGTAGCATACCTGCGGTCATATGACTGCCCAATCCCGGCACAGGAGAATCCTCACAGCATGCAGTGCGCACAATGTGAGGATTCCCAAGTCTGCAATCACATAGAGTGCCTGCACGCTTGTAGACTAAGCCTGGACAACACCTTTAACTTTTTGACTTCCTCATACTTTAAACTGCAGCTCTGCTGGCTTTATATTTATTATTTATGATTACAAGGACAGAAAGTCATTGCAATGCAAGTAATTTAGTTATAGTAATAACAAAATGATCATAAATATAATTATAAACTGCATGCATTTCCCACACCCTGACACCTATTCAGGCAAAAATGCGACAGCTAGTTATAAATAAAATCTATATACCGTATATATACTAAAGAAAATCACACAAAGATAAATATATACAGTATGGTAACATATATGATTAATGAGTCTGATATTTGATATGAAACTGCAATGAATGAACTGTACTCAATATAAAATTACTGCTAACTTTATTCTCTCATATCACAGAGTAAACCACATGGGAAAAAGTCAAGTGTGTGAATGGATATTAGACTGAATTATTAACAGGCACTGTGGCCATATTTCACCTTTCAGAAAATCTCGCTTTGACTGTTTACACTACAGTTATATCATTGACTAAGTATTATCATGCAAACACATTTTTTAATTAATCTCCCATCTCATTAAATTATTTTGAACTGACATTTCTTAGTTGTCATTTAACGAGGGATTGAATTTGTGGAATGACTCTGAGGACACTACTTGCATAATTATCATGATCAGTTATTCAGCGAATAGCCAGATTTCCTGGAACATTGTAATATCAGAGGTATAGGTAGACTTTTCTTCACCCAGAGCAAATATTCAGTTTGGCACACCATCCCTATCTGAACATTAACTCAATTTGCTGCTACAACCAATTAACTTTAAAAAATATGAGTTGATTTCTTCAGATACCAAAAAATACCACTATACAAAAAGAAAATAGTAACTCCACACCATAGCTTCATATAATTGGCATAAAAACTAATACATTTCATGGAAATATACGATCACACCATAAAAATTACACCATAAAAATATATATACAATCACATCCTAAAAGTATATATATTCTCACTAGTGATGAGCGAGCATGCTCGCTACTGCTCAGTGCTCGCCCGTGCATCTCACCGCTCAAGATGCTCGGCGCGAGTATTTCCAGGGTTGCTCGGCGGGAGCTCGGGTACCCTCCCTGCATGTTTGGCGCTCTTTAGAGCGCCAATCAACATGCAGGGATTGTCTGCCACACACTGTAATTCTGCAGCCATGTTGATTGTGGCATTACAGTGATTGGGTGGCCGCACAGCGTCATCAGGTCTATATCAGACCTGGCGCCGCCATGCTCGTCACAGTCACTCCGGAATCAGACAGTGTAGGGAGAGGTGCTGCTGAGCTAGGGAGAGATTTGCTTGTTTCTAGTTAGTGTAGGTATACCAGACTATATTAGAGACACATATCCATCTCAACTAACAGTCCTTCTGAGAACTAATCCAGGTGCAGAGAAATCAGTGCTAGGCAGGCAGGCAGGGTCTATAGCAGACTGCAGACCACATAGCAAGAGGGTCCATTCCAGCTCTGTCTGCTGGTGCTTTTACAGATATCTGTAGAAATAGGCCCAGGTATCAGGGGCCAGAAATATATATATTTTTTTATCTTAATCCTGATTATTTGCTCAAAAAGCAATCCAGAGAACACCGTTCATATGCGCCATTTGCTTGTTGGCACTGCAGAATACAGCCAGGTCCTTTCCATATTACAGAACTAAAAATCCAGCTATTTAAAATTGTGGTTTGTCAGTCACACGGATCACATATAATTGCGCTGAAAATATTGCCATTTCTGGCCTCCATTGAAATTTTAAAGACTCTGCTGATAACCCCAAAAAGGCTGTTTGCACCACCTGCCAGGCCAGCATCAGCAGGGGTAGCAAAACTACCAGCCTGACCACCACCAGCATGATCAGGCACATGGCAGCAAAGCACCCAACTTTGTGGGCCAAACCCCAAAGTCCAGGAACAGTGTCTGCGGGTGACACCACTGCTTGTTCCGCTGTTGTGCGTGCAAGTCAATCCCCTGTCTATAGTGCATGCGAAGATGCCTCCTGCCCTGCCCCTGTCATTGCACACTCTCAACTAGCACCATCAGCAAGCACGTACTTGTCCCAGCACAACATTCAGTTGTCCATACCCCAGTCCTTGGAACGCAAGTTAAAATACGCAGCCAACGCCCCACAGGCCACACTACTAAATTCCCACATTTCATGACTGCTTGCGCTCAAAATGTTGCCTTTAAGGCTCGTGGAGACTGAAGTTTTCCGCAACCTGATGGTGGCGGCCGTCCCTTGGTACTCGGTCCCCAGCCACCACTTTTTCTCCCGGTGTGCTGTCCCCGCATTACACAAGCACGTGTCCCACAACATTAGCCATGCCCTCAACAATGCAGTTACAGGGAAAGTCCACCTAACAACGAATACGTGGACAAGTGCTTGTGGGCAGGGACGGTACATCTCGCTGACGGCACACTGGGTTAACATAGTGGAAGCCGGGACCCAGTCGGACCATGGGAAGGGACACATCCTCCTGACGCCGAGGATTGCGGGCCCTAGGTCAATAAGGGTTGCCCCCACAGTCTACAGCTCCTGCACCTCATCCTCTTCAGCCTCCTCCTCCTCTTCAGCCTCCATCTCCGAAATGACCACATCGGCCACAAGCTCAAAGCACTGCAGCACTGCCTCGACCAAGCAGCAAAAGGCTGTGCTGAAGCTAATATGCTTAGGTGAAAAACCGCACAATGCTGAAGAGTTGTGAACAGCTCTAAAAGAGCAGGCAGATCTGTGGCTGACACCGCTGAACCAACAGCCTGGCATAGTCGTGTGTGACAATGGCCGGAACCTGGTGGCGGCTCTGAGGTGAGGCAAGCTCACACATGTACCATGCCTTGCCCATGTGCTTAACCTCGTGGTTCAGCGGTTTCTGAAAAGCTACCCGGAGCTGCCAGATCTGCTTGTCAAAGTACGCCGCCTGTGTGGCCATTTTAGAAAGTCAGCTACAGCTTCCGCCGCCATTGCCGTGCTACAGCAGCATTTGCAGCTTCCGGCTCACCGACTGGTGTGTGATGTCCCCATGCATTGGAACTCTACACTGCAGATGTTGGGAAGAATTTGTGAGCAGAAGAGGGCAGTTGTTGACTACCAGCATCAACAAGGCCGTCGGTATTCAGGTCAGACTCCACAAATAAGACCTCAGGAGTGGACATGGATGTGAGACATATGTACCATCCTCCAAAACTTTGAGGACTCCACCAAGACGGTGAGCGGCGATGACGCCATAATTAGCATCACCATCCCGCTTCTCTGTCTTCTGGAACGCTCTCTGCTCACGATCAAAGAGGATGCATTGCAGGCGGAGCACGATGGAGCAAGGAACCATGCAGGGTGAATACACACAGCCCAGCCTCATCTCATCCCAACGTGGATTGGGTGACAATGAGGAAGAGGAGGAGGAGGAAGAGGAGGAAGAACAGGAGCTAGTTTCATGCTCTATAGACGGTACTACCTGCACAACTGTCATACCATCTGTTCAGCGTAGATGGCCTGAGGACAGGGAGGAGGAAGAGGAGAGCATGGTCAGTCATCCTCTTGGTGAGGACACGGAAGTCTTGCCTGTTAGCAGTCTGGCACGCATGGCTGAGTTTATGTTATGCTGCCTTTCCCGTGACCTTCGCATTCTCAAAATTTTTGGTGACAGTTATTACTAGTTGGTGACACTTCTAAACCCACACTGCAAAGAGAACTTTATATCTCTTATTCCTGAAGCGGACAGGTCTACAAAAATGGGGCAGTACCAGAAGGCCCTTGTTGCGGAACTATTAAAAAAATTCCCATCTGAAAACGCTGGCGGCAGAGGTCGCAGTTGGTTGACAACCAAGGAGTACAGGCGAGAGAGTCACAACTCCAATCCAGCAGAGGCAGGGGAACACTGTCAAAGTTCTGGGAGAGTTTTCTCAGCCCCTCCCATCGCACAGGCCCTAAGGCACGGGGTACTCTCACAAGGAGTGCAAAGTTTGGGAAGATGCTGAGGGAGTACCTTGCCGACTGTACCAACGTCCTCCGTGATTCCTCTGTGCCTTATAATTATTGGGTATCCAAGCTGGACACGTGGAATGAGCTGTCTCTCTTCGCCTTGGAGGTCCTGGCCTGCCTTGCTGCTAGCTTTTTATCAGAGCGGATTTTTTGTGTCGCTGGTGGAATTATAACTGATAAGTGCATCCGCCTGTCAACTGAAAATGCTGACAGGCTGACTCTTATAAAAATGAACAAGGGCTGGATTGGGCCAGACTTCTCAACACCACCGAATGATAGCAGCGTAACATAAACTCAAATCCAGTGTCTTTTTTTGGGAGGTGTATTCCCATGCACCTTTTCACACCCACACATGAGTATACGCTTCCTGATTTTGGCTATTTGCTTTTGTCCTCCTACTTCTCCTCATTCTCATCCTCCACCACCATATCACCAGGATGACCATGGTCCATGATGCAAAACCCACATAATTTTTTTAAAGGGTGTTTATGATGCCTGTAAAAATTTTTTTTTTATACTGTACATTCATGTATACCCCCCAGGGGTAAATGTTTGTCAGCCCATACACTTAGTGCATGGGCATTACAAGTATAGGAGACCCACTCCTTTCTAATGGGAACAATTTTTTATGAGGCCCTCCTCCACGTCTTTTCCAAGGTGCATTGGAATGCCTCCCAATTTTTGGCAGCCCTTGCATTCACTGCATAGGCCAACACTATGGGAGACCCACTTCCTAATAATGGGAACATTTTTTCATGAGGACCTTTACGTCTTTTCCAAGGGGCATTGGAGTGCCTCCCAATTTTTGGCAGGCCTTGCATTCACTGCATAGGCCAACACTATGGGAGACCCACTTCCTAATAATGGGAACATTGTTTTCAGGGGGCCCTCTGACCTCCACGTCTCTTCCAAGGGGCATTGGAGTAGGTCCAAATTTTTGGCAACACTTGCATTCACTGCATTGGCAAACAGTATGGGAGACTCACTTCCTAATAATGGGAACATTGTTTTCAGGAGGCCCTCCTCTAAGTCTCTTCCAAGGGGCATTGGGGTGGGTCCAAATTTTCAAAAGGGGTATTGGGGTACATCAAATTTTGGGCAGACCTGCCACTCACTGCATACGCAATAACAGTATAGGAGATCCACTCTTTAGTAATGGGAACAACAAAGTATAGCCGGCTGATGGCTCTCTAAGAATAGCGAGGGCCGACTGCTGGCCCTTTAAGAATAGTAAAGGCCGCCTAATGGCCCTAGAAAAATAGGCTTTGTGACTTTCAGAGTCCCTCCTTCATAAATGAAACACAATGTGTCTGATCATGTCTCACCACATGACACACCACATGGTCAGATAAGGTTGTAAAATGTTAAAATGACATTTCCCGGTGAATGCATTTGTCACGGTTGAAAGCAATGCAAAAGTGCAAAAACGCATCAAAAACGCTACGTGTGAACATAGCCCAAGTTTTGGAGGAGTATTTTTGTTTTTGGTTATTTATTTTACCTTATATACAAGTTATTACCCTGGAAAGGATGTTCCTTAACATATTTCCCAGGAAAATCCATTTTGGTTTCGTTTTTGTATGTTTCATTGTGAGTCCGTAAAAGTGGCGTAATACCTCTGACAACGTTGACAGTAGTGACCTGGGAGTCAGAAATGCTTCCAGGGGTCTTCCCCATACTGTTCCCATGTCATTTGAGCACTGTTCCCATCGATTTGGGCAATTTTTAGGCCCTCTGCAGACCGCCGGGGACAGCCGCCTGAAAAATGCTCAAGTTTCCCATAGACTTACATTGGGTGCGTTGCTCGGGTCGAGCACCGAAGCATCCCAATTTTCTCGACCTGAGCATCAAGCACCCGAACATTTTAGTGCTCGCCCATCACTAATTCTCACAGCAAAGTGACCATATAGTGGCAAGACACCAGTTTTACAGTGGGATTCTGCACAGTATAATCATACTACAGAACTTACTGTATATGGGTCAATACAATCATGGCCATATATTCAGCTTATACTATGATAAACTTGAATACATCTCCTTTAAAAGGGTATTCTCAAGTTATTAAATTGATCGGTTAGCATGAAAATAAGCACGTTTGCAATTAACTTGCTTTTTCTATCTGCTGTCATTCTACCTTTTATCTTTCATAATGTACAGTGGGTAAGGAAAGTATTCAGACCCCTTTAAATGTTTCACTCTTTGTTTCATTGCAGCCATTTGGTAAATTCTAAAAAGTTCATTTTTTTCTCATTAATGTACACTCTGCACCCCATCTTGACTGAAAAAAACAGAAATGTAGAAATGTAATATTTAAGTCAAATGCTGTCCATTTCCTTGTGATCCTCCTTGAGATGGTTCTACTCCTTCATTGGAGTCCAGCTGTGTTTAATTAAACTGATAGGACTTGATTTGGAAAGGCACACACCTGTCTATATAAGACCTCACAGCTCACAGTGCATGTCAGACCAAATGAGAATCATGAGCTCAAAGTAACTGCCCAAGGAGCTCGGAGACAGAATTGTGGCAAGGCACAGATCTGGCCAAGGTTATAAAAGAATTTCTGCATTGCTCAAGGTTCCTAAGAGCACAGTGGCCTCCATAATCCTTAAATGGAAGAAGTTTGGGACCACCAGAAGTCTTCCTAGACCTGGCCGTCCAACCAAACTGAGCAGTCGTGGGATAAGAGCCTTGGTGAGAGAGGTAAAGAAGAACCCCAAGATCACTGTGGCTGAGCTCCAGAGATGCAGTAGGGAGATGGAAGTAAGTTCCACAAAGTCAACTATCACTGCAGCCCTCCATCAGTTGGGCCTTTATGGCAGAGTGGCCCGACGGAAGCCTCTCCTCAGTTCAAGACATATGAAAGCCTGCATAGAGTTTGCTCAAAAAAACACGTAGGACTCCGAGACTATGAGAAATAAGATTCTCTGGTCTGATGAGACGAAGATAGAACTTTTTGGTGATAATTCTAAGCGGTATGTGTGGAGAAACCCAGGCACTGCTTATCACCTGCCCAATACAATCCCAACAGTGAAACATGGTGGTGGCAGCATCATGCTATGGGGGTGTTTTTCAGATGCAGGGACAGGACAACTGGTTGCAATTGAAGGAAACATGAATGCGGCCAAGTACAGAGATATCCTGGATGAAAACCTCTTCCAGAGTGCTCTGGACCTCAGACTTGGCCGAAGGTTCACCTTCCAACAAGACAATGACCCTAAGCACACAGCTGAAACAACAAAGGAGTGGCTTCAGAACAACTCTGTGACCATTCTTGACTGGCCCAGCCAGAGCCCTGTCCTAAACCCAATTGAGCATCTCTGGAGAGACCTGAAAATGGCTGTCCACCAACGTTCACCATCCAACCTGACAGAACTGGAGAGGATCTGCAAGGGAGAATGGCAGAGGATCCCCAAATCCAGGTGTGAAAAACTTGTTGCATCATTCACAAGAAGACTCATGGCTGTACTAGCTCAAAAGGGTGCTTCTACTCAATACTGAGCAAAGGGTCTGAATACTTATGACCATGTGATATTTCAGTTTTTCTTTTTTAATAAATTTGCAAAAATTTCTACATTTCTGTTTTTTTTCAGTCAAGATGGGGTGCAGAGTGTACTTTAATGAGAAAAAAAAATTAACTTTTTAGAATTTACCAAATGGCAGCAATGAAACAAAGAGTGAAAAATTTAAAAGGATCTGAATACTTTCTGTACCCACTGTACAGCTGGTTTCCATAGAGAAGGGCACTAGTGCATTACAGGATAGGAGTAAACTCCTAACATACCGATCTGCTTTCTCCAGCCCATTGATCTGTATATGGCAGTTAGCTGCTCACCTTCATACCCCTCCTTCTCAGTTCCTGACAAGCTGCTATTTTAACCCCCTTTCTGACATTGTACGTAATAATACTTCCCTGTGCCCTGGGCCTTATGGAGCAGGTACGTATTATTAAGTCTCCTTTTTAATGCAGCACCACGACCAGAGTCGCGATGATAGCATTAAAGTTCCGGCGCCATCTTACCTCAGGGTAGATGGCATCGTTGTCCTGGGAGTTGTCGCTGCTCAACTGCAAGTACAATCGCGATAATTGGCTGTTCATTTCTGAACAGCCAATCGCAGCATTTCTCAGTGTTTCAGGCAATCAGATTTCCTGAAACACTGATGTCCAACCTAGGATCGGTGCTGTAAGAGCGCTGTGACCTGGCGATGACCGCCCTGCACATGAAGAAAGAAGACAGAAGAAAGAAGACAACTGTAAGAAGATCCCTGCCTGATCTCTCCTCATCCATCCCAATCCCCCTCTTCCCCCCTTTTTACCTCCCTCCCCACCCACCCTTTCTGCCGCCGAGATCTGATCAGTACTTGATCGCTCGATTTTTGGCAGTTTCTTTTTTTCGCGCATCCTGCAGTGGCCGAGCGATGATCAGTGATGCAAATCACTGATCAACATCCGTGCTCGCTGTTTTCCAGGACTTTTTTTTGTTCCTGTCTATTTCACCCCCTTTGCACCACCTCCATGCGCACATCCAGCAGCCGCCAAGCATTGATCAATGAATTAAATCACTGATCTGCACTCATGCTTGGTGTTTTCCACTTTTTTTCCCTGACTTTTTCTCCCCCCCCTTTGAACCTCTTCCGTGCGCACATCCAACAGCTGCCGAGTGTTGATCAGTGACACTGATCACTGAACCACACTCGTGCTCGCTGTTTTACACTTTTTTCCCACTGACTTCCCCCCCTTTGCACCACCGCCGTGCGCACATCCAGCAGCCGCCAAGCATTGATCAGTAATGCAAATCAGCACTGTTTTACACTTTTTTTTCACTGACTTTTTTTTGTACTTGTGCTCGCTGTTTTACATCCCCCCTTTGCACCACCTCCATTTGCACAACCAGCAGCCGCCGAGCATTGATCAGTGACGCAGATCACTGATCCACACTCATGCTCAAGGTTTGCACCACCTCAGTTTGTTGCTTTTTTCTGTTATGTTTTTCTTTCAGAAAGATTTTTTTACACCAAGCACTGTCACACACACACAAAACTGAATAAAGTACTGACACAAACACCACATACAGTACAGACCAAAAGTTTGGACACACCTTCACATTTAAAGATTTTTCTGTATTTTCATGACTATGAAAATTGTACATTCACACTGACGGCATCAAAACTATGAATTAACACATGTGGAATTATATACTTAACAAAAAAGTGTGAAACAACTGAAAACATGTCTTATATTCTAGGTTCTTCAAAGTAGCCACCTTTTGCTTTGATGACTGCTTTGCACTCTCTTGGCATTCTCTTGATGAGCTTCAAGAGGTAGTCACCGGAAATGGTTTTTACTTCACAGGTGTGCCCTGTCAGGTGTAATAAGTGGGATTTCTTGCCTTATAAATGGGGTTGGGACCATCAGTTGTGTTGTGCAGAAGTCTGGTGGATACACAGCTGATAGTCCTACTGAATAGACTGTTAGAATTTGTATTATGGCAAGAAAAAAGCAGCTAAGTAAAGAAAAACGAGTGGCCATCATTACTTTATGAAATTAAGGTCAGTCAGTCCGAAAAATTGGGAAAACTTTGAAAGTGTCCCCAACTGCAGTTGCAAAAACCATCAAGCGCTACAAGAAACTGGATCACATGAGGACCGCCCCAGGAAAGGAAGACCAAGAGTCACCTCTGCTTCTGAGGATAAGTTTATCCGAGTCACCAGCCTCAGAAATCGCAGGTTAACAGCAGCTCAGATTAGAGATCAAGTCAATTCCACACAGAGTTCTAGCAGCAGACACATCTCTACAACAACTGTTAAGAGGAGACTTTGTGCAGCAGGCCTTCATGGTAAAATAGCTGCTAGGAAACCACTGCTAAGGACAGGCAACAAGCAGAAGAGACTTGATTGGGCTAAAGAACACAAGGAATCGACATTAGACCAGTGGAAATCTGTGCTTTGGTCTGTTGAGTCCAAATTTGAGATCTTTGGTTCCAACCACCGTGTCTTTGTGCGACGCAGAAAAGGTGAACGGATGGACTCTACATGCCTGGTTGCCACCGTGAAGCATGGAGGAGGGGGTGTGATGGTGTGGGGGTGCTTTGCTGGTGACACTGTTGGGGATTTATTCAAAATTGAAGGCATACTGAACCAGCATGGCTACCACAGCATCTTGCAGCGGCATGCTAATCCATCCGGTTTGCATTTAGTTGGACCATCATTTATTTTTCAACAGGACAATGACCCCAAACACACCTCCAGGCTGTGTAAGGGCTATTTGACCAAGAAGGAAAGTGATGGGGTGCTACGCCAGATGACCTGGCCTCACCAGCCACCAGACCTGAACCCAATCGAGATGGTTTGGGGTGAGTTGGACCGCAGAGTGAAGGCAAAAAAGCCAACAAATGCTAAGCATCTCTGGGAACTCCTTCAAGATTGTTGGAAGACCATTTCCGGTGACTACCTCTTGAAGCTCATCAAGAGAATGCCAAGAGTGTGCAAAGCAGTCATCAAAGCAAAAGGTGGCTACTTTGAAGAACCTAGAATATAAGACATATTTTCAGTTGTTTCACACTTTTTTGTTAAGTATATAATTCCACATGTGTTAATTCATAGTTTTGATGCCTTCAGTGTGAATGTACAATTTTCATAGACATGAAAATACAGAAAAATCTTTAAATGAGAAAGGTGTGTCCAAACTTTTGGTCTGTACTGTATATAAAAAAAAATGTCCCGCTCGTCCCAAACCCGCTATTCAGAGGAGGAGGCATACGCTTTCCTTGCCTCCGACACTGACACTGAGTGAGAGGATCCCAACTTTCTTTATTTTTCCGACTCTGACTAGTGATGAGCGAACGTGCTCGCCACTACTCGGTACTTGCCCAAGCATCACAGTGCTCGACAAGCTCAGCGTTCGATGAATATTTGTGGGTTGCTCGGGCGGGAGCATGGGTCCCTGCCCTGCATGTTTGGTTCTCTTTAGAAAGCCAATGAACATGCAGGGATTGCTTGCCACACACTGTGATGCCGTAGCCATGTTGGTTGTGGCTTTCCAGTGATTGGCTGGCGGCATAGCATCATCTATTTAAGACCTGGTGACGTTAGGCTCGTCACAGTCTACCCCGGAAACAGGCAGAGTAGGGAGAGCTGCTGCTGAGTTAGGGAGAGATTTGTTTGTTTATAGTTAGTATAGGTATTCCATAGCATATCTATATATCCATCTGAACTAACAGTCCTTCTGAGGACTAATCAAGCTGCATATATTCAGTGGTGATAGCAGGAGTTAGGCAGGCAGGCAGTGTATGTGGCAGACTGCAGTGCATATAGCACAAGAGGATCCATAGCACGTTCTGTCAGCTGCTGCGGTTGTTACAGATATTTGTAGACATAGCCCCAGATATCAGGGACCAGGGCTAATTTTTTTTTTATCTTAATCCTGGTTATTTGTTTAAAAAGCTAGGCAGGCAGGGTATATGACAGACTGCAGTGCATACAGCACAAAATGGTCCATTGCACATTCTGATTACTGCTGTGCTGCGGTTGTTACAGATATTTGTAGACATAGCCCTAGATATCAGGTACCAGGACTTATTTTTTTTTATCTTAATCGTGACTATTTGCTTAAAAAGCAATCCAGAGTACACCATTTTTCTGCTCCATTTGCTTGTTAGCACTGCAGAATACAGCCAGATTTTTTCCATATTACATCGATAAAAATTCAGAAATTTGAACTGAACGTGGAAAATATTGGCCTCCATTTCCATTTTGTTGCAGTGTTTCGGTGAAGCTATTCACACGAGGTCGCTGTGAACAATAGTATTAGTAAACTACAGGGCCACTAATTAAAACCGTGATTCTCCGTCAGACGTATCACATGTAGCTGCGTTTCAAAATCAGCCATTTCTGGCTTCCATTTCTATTTTGTTGCAGTGTGTTGGTGAAGCTATTCACACGACGTTGCTGTGAACAATAGTATTAGTAAACTACAAGCTCGCTTTTTAAAACTGTGGTTCTCTGTCAGACGTATCACATATAACTGCGTTCCAAATTCAGACATTTCTGGCCTACATTTCCATTTTGTTGCAGTGTGTCGGTGAAACTATTCAAATGAGGTCACTGTGAACAATAGTATTAGTAAACTACAAGGCCCGCTTTTTAAAACAGTGGTTTTCCGTCAGACGTATCACATATAACTGCATTCCAAAATCAGCCATTTCTGGCCTCCATTTCCATTTTGTTGCAGTGCGTCGGTGAAGCTATTCACATGAGGTCGCTGTGAACAATAGTATTAGTAAACTACAGGCCCGCTTTTTAAAACCGTGGTTCTCTGTCAGACATATCACATATAACTGTGTTCCAAATTTGGCCATTTCTGGCCTCCATTTTCATTTTGTTGCAGTGTGTCGGTGAAACTATTCACACGAGGTCGGTGTGGAGGATAGTATTAGTAAATTACAGGCCCGCTTTTTAAAACCGTGGTTCTCTGTCAGACGTATCATATATACTGTAACTGTGTTCCAAAATCAGCTATTTCTGGCTTCCATTTCCATTTTGTTGCCGTGTGTCGGTGAAGCTATTCACATGAGGTTGCTGTGAAAAATAGTATTAGTAAACTACAGGCCCGCTATTTAAAACCATGGTTCCCCCGCCAGACGTATGACATATAACTGTGTTCCAAATTCAGCCATTTCTGGCCTCCATTTCCATTTTGTTGCAGTGTGTCAGTGAAGCTATTCACACAAGGTCGCTGTGAACAATAGTATTAGTAAACTACAGGCCCACTAATGAAAACTGTGATTCTCCATCAGACGTATCACATATAGCTGCGTTCTAAAATCAGCCATTTGTGGCTTCCATTTCTATTTTGTTGCAGTGTGTTGGTGAAGCTATTCACATGAAGTTGCTGTGAACAATAGTATTAGTAAACTACAGGCCCGCTTTTTAAAACCGTGGTTCTCTGTCAGACGTATCACATATAATTGTGTTCCAAATTCAGCCATTTCTGGCCTACATTTCCATTTTGTTGCAGTGTGTCGGTGAAGCTATTCAAACGAGGTCGCTGTGAATAATAGTATTAGTAAACTACAAGGCCCGCTTTTTAAAACAGTGGTTCTCCGCCAGACGTATCACATATAACTGCATTCCAAATTCGGCCATTTCTGGCCTCCATTTCCATTTTGTTGCAGGGTGTCGGTGAAGCTATTCACATGAGGTTGCTGTGAAAAATAGTATTAGTAAACTAAAGGCCCGCTTTTTAAAACCGTGGTACTCTGTCAGACATATCACATATAACTGCGTTCCAAATTCAGCTATTTCTAGCCCACATTTCCGTTTAGTTCCAGTGTGTCAGTGAAGTTATTCACATGAGGTCGCTGTGAAGAATAGCAACATGCAGGCCCGCTACTTAAAACTATGGTTGTCCGTCAGACGTATCACATATAACTGCGGTTCAAATCCAGTCATTTGTAGTAAACGTGGAAAATATTGTCCTCCATTTAAAATGGTCAAGGTGAGTGGCAAGGGATGGGGAAGTGGACGTGATGGGGATGGTGCATGCAGAGGCCGAGGCCGTGGGCAAGCTGAAATTGTGCCACAACAAACACCCAAATCACCCAAATCTTGTCGCTCGACCTTCCTGTCTCAATTACTAGGGGACCACAGAACACCACTATAGAACACAGAGCAGTGTCAAAAGGTTGTTGGTTGGATAGCAGATAATGCTTCCAGTCACTTTGCCACCACCACTACCCACCACCACTGTCTTCCACACGGTCAAGTCTCAGTAGCCGTGAGTCTGGACCGCATATTCCTCACCATGATCCTCCTTCCTCACACCATGCTGAGTGCCCGGAGACAACTGATCCCACACTTGGACATTCAGAAGAGCTGTTCACTTTTCAATTTATAGATTCGGGCCTCTAGCCCGGACAGCTTCAAGTGGGTGAAGAGGAGAACGCGTGTAGCGATGCCCAAATATTTGAGCAGCCATGGTCACATGAAGGCAACAGTGGGAAAGTGCAATTACTGTCGCAAGAGGTGGATGATGATGAGACACAATTGCCAGAAAGTCAGGAGTACCAGGGTGCGGAAGTGGAAGATGAGGTGGTGGATGATATAGTAACTGACCCAACCTGGCAGGGGGACATGCAGAGCGAGGACAGCAGCACACTGGGGGAGAGAGGCATAGCACCACAACAGGCAGGAAGAAGCAGTGAGGTGGCCGCAGACACAAGGCGGGAAAGCGTTCCCCGTAACACCAACACGACGGAAGTTGCCAGTACAATTGTTAGGTCTTCCCGAGTCTGCAGAAAACCCCAAAAAGGCCATTTTCACCACCTGCCAGGCCAGCATCAGCAGGGATAGCAAAACTAGCAGCCTGACCACCATCAGCATGATCAGGCACATGGCAGCAAAGCACCCGACTAAATGGGCCGAAACCCAGGGTCTAGAAACAGGGTCTGCGGGTGACACCACTGCTTCTTCCGCTGTTGTGCGTGCACGCCAATCCCCTGTCCATGGCACATGCGAAGATGCC
Organism: Phyllobates terribilis; assembly: GCF_046119375.1. Taxonomy (NCBI): domain Eukaryota; kingdom Metazoa; phylum Chordata; class Amphibia; order Anura; family Dendrobatidae; genus Phyllobates; species Phyllobates terribilis. The sequence goes on from NW_027362761.1 coordinate 808,974,671, forward strand.
TCCTGCCCTGCACCTGTCGTTGCACACTCTCAATGAGCACCATCAGCACCATCACCATTGTCCCAGCGCACCTTTCAGTTGTCCCTACCCCAGTCCTTGGAACGCAAGCGCAAATACTCAACCAACGCCCCACAGTACACGCTACTAAATTCACACATTTTGCGAATGCTTGCACTCAAAATGTTGCCTTTTAGGCTTGTGGAGACAGAAGCTTTCTGCAACCTGATGGCGGTGGCCGTCCCTTGGTACTCGGTCCCCAACCACCACTATTTCTCCGAGTGTGCCGTCCCCGCATTACACAAGCATGTGTCCCACAACATTAGCCGTGCCCTCAACAACGCAGTTACTGGGAAAGTCCACCTAACCACGGACACGTGGACAAGTGCTTGTAGGCAGGGACGGTACATCTTGCTGATGGCACATTGGGTTAATATAGTGGAAGCCGGGACCCAGTCGGACCTTGGGATGGAACACGTCCTCCCAACGTTGAGGATTGCAGGTCCTGGATCAATCAGGGTTGCCCCCACATTCTTCAGCCTCCATCTCCAAAATGACCGCATCAGTCACAAACTGGAAGCACTGCAGCACTGCCTCGGCCAAGCGGCAACAGGCTGTGCTGAAGCTAATATGCTTAGATGACAAACCGCATAATGCTGAAGAGTCCTGGACAGCTCTGAAAGAGCAGGCAGATCTGTGGCTGACACCGCTGACTCTACAGCCTGGCATGGTCGTGTGTGACAATGGCCGAAACCTGGTGGCAACTCTGAAGCGAGGCGAGCTCACACACGTACCATGCCTGGCCCATGTTCTTAACTTCGTGGTTCAGCGGTTTCTCAAAACCTTCCTGGATCTGCTTGTCAAAGTACACAGCCTGTGTGCCCATTTTAGAAAGTCAGCTATAGCTTCCGCCGCCCTTGCCATGCTTCAGCAGCGTTTTTTAGCTTCCAGCTCACCGACTGGTGTATGATGTCCCCACGCATTGGAACTCTACATTGCAGATGTTGGGAAGGATTTGTGAGCAGAAGAGGCAGTTGTTGACAGCCAGCATCAACAAGGCCGTCGGTATTCAGGTCAGACTCCACAAATAAGACCTCAGGAGTGGACATGGATGTGAGACATATGTACCATCCTCCAAAACTTTGAGGACTCCACCAAGATGGTGAGCGGCGATGACGCCATAATTAGCATCACCATCCCGCTTCTCTGTCTTCTGGAACGCTCTCTGCTCACGATCAAAGAGGATGCATTGCAGGCGGAGCACGATGAGATGGAGCAAGGAACCATGCAGGGTGATTACACACAGCCCAGCCTCGTCTCATCCCAAAGTGGATTGGGTGACAATGAGGAAGAGGAGGAGGAGCTAGAACAGGAGCTAGTTTCATGCGCTATAGACGGTACTACCTGCCCAACTGTCATACCGTCTGCTCAGCGTGGATGGCCTGAGGACAGAGAGGAGGAGGAGAGCATGGTCAGTCGTCCTCTTGGTGAGGACACGAAAGTCTTGCCTGTTAGCAGTCTGGCACGCATGGCTGAATTTATGCTGCACTGCCTTTCCCATGACCCTCGCGTTCTCAAAATTTTGGGTGACAGTCATTACTGGTTGGTGACACTTCTAGACCAACGCTACAATGAGAACTTTATATCTCTTATTCCTGAGGCAGATAGGTCTACAAAAATGGGGCAGTACCAGAAGGCCCTTGTTGCAGAACTATTAAAATAATTCCCATCTGAAAACGCTGGCGGCAGAGGTCATAGTTCGTTGGACAACCAAGGACTACAGGCGAGGGCGAGAGAGACACAACTCCAATCCAGCAGAGGCAGGGGAACACTGTCAAAGTTCTGGGAGAATTTTCTCAACCTCTGCCATCGCACAAGCCCTCTGGCGTGGGGTACTCTCACAAGGAGTGCAAAGTTTGGGAAGATGCTGAAAGAGTACCTTGCAGACCGTACCAACATCCTCCATGATTCCTTTGCGCCTTATAGTTATTGGGTATCCAAGGTGTATATGTGGAATGAACTGGCTCTCTACGCCTTGGAGGTCCTTGGCCTGCCTTGCCGCCAGCGTTTTATCAGAGCGGGATTTTAGTGCCGCTGGTGGAATTATAACTGATAAGCGCATCCACATGTTAACTGAAAATGCTGACAGGCTGACTCTTATAAAAATGAACAAGGGCTGGATTGGGCCAGACTTCTCAACTCCACCGAATGATAGCAGCGCAACATAAACTCAAATCCAGTGTCTTTTTTTGGGAGGTGTATTCCCATGCACCTTTTCACATCCTCATCCTCCACCACCATATCACCAGGGTGACCATGGTCCGTGATGCAACACCCACTTAATTTTTTTAAAGGGTGTTTATGATGCTCGTAAAAATTTTTTTTTATACAGTATGTTCATGTATACCCCCCAGGGGTAAATGTTTGTCAACCCATACACTTAGTGCATGGGCATTACAAGCCCTTGCATTCACTGCATAGGCCAACACTATGGGAGACCCTTTCCTTTTTAATGGGAATTTGTCGTTACTGTGGCCCTTCTCTATGTGTCTTTAAATTGTTAGTGGAGTTTTTCCTAAATTTGGTCAGCCGTTGGACTCACTGCATGCCCTATAACTGTATAGCAGACTCTCTCCTTTTTAATGGGAACATGTCGTACTCGTTACTGTGGCCCTGCTCTATGTGTCTTTAAATTCTTAATGGGGTTTTTCCTAAATTTGGTCAGCCGTTGGACTCACTGCATACCCTATAACTGTATAGCAGACTCTCCTTGCTAATGGGAACATGTCATACTCGTTACTGTGGCCCTGCTCAATGTGTCTTTAAATTCTTAGTGGGGTTTTTCCTAAATTTGGTCAGCTGTTAGACTCACTGCGTACCCTATAACTGTATAGCAGACCCTCTCCTTTCTAATGGGAACATGTCGTACTCGTTACTGTGGCCCTGCTCTATGTGTCTTTAAATTCTTAGTGGGGTTTTTCCCAAATTTTGGCAGCCCTTGCAGTCACAGCATGGGCATTACCACTATAGGAGACCCGCTCCTTTATAATGGGAACATTTTTTTTACTGAGACCATCCTCTATGTCTCTTCAAAGGGGTATTGGGTTGCGTCCGAATTTTTGGCAGACCTTGCAGTCACTGCATGCGCAATAACAGTATAGGAGACCCACTCGTTAATAATGGGAACAACAAAGCATAGCCGGCTGATGGCTCTCTAACAATAGTGAGGGCCGACTGCTGGCCTTTCAAGAATAGTAAGGCCCTATAAAAATAGGCTTTATGACTTTCAGAGTCCCTCCATCATAAATGAAACAGGATGTGTCTGATGATGTGTCACACACCACATTGCCAGATAAGGTTGTAAAATATTAAAATGACATTTCCCGGTGAATGCATTTGTCTTAAAAAATAACGTAAAAAAAGAAAAACAGTAGGATCTTTTTTTAGTATAAAAAACAGAATCGCCAATGTAACCTCAATGTAATCACATTGTTCAGCTCCTGTACCTCCTCCTCCATCTCCGAAATGACCACATCAGTCACAAGCTGAAAGCATTGCAGCACTGCCTTGGCCAAGCAGCAACAGGCTGTGCTGAAGATAACATGCTCAATGCTTAGGTGACAAACCGCCCACAGCTGCAGAGTTGTTGAAAGCTGTAACACAGCAGCCTGATCTGTGGCTCCCACCGCTGAACATACAGCTAAGCATGGTCGTGTGTGACAATGGGCGGAACCTGTTGATGGAGAAATGAGAGCCGGAGTAGATATGGTTTCCCTCTATGCCAGTCCTTTCACCGAGCTAAAGAATATGGCTGTGGTGAAATACAACTCCCACTGAGAAGCAGTTTCAGATTGAAAAACAGCAGAGGATTTGATTCTGAGGTCTCACCTTTCTCCCCGCTCAAGAGCCCCATAGCAGCTGCAAAGTTAGCGCTATTATAAACTCTCCTGATGTAGAAGCCAGGGCACACCAGAGGATTCTCTGGTGGGACCGTCCAACCCTGCCGAGAAGCAGTCCTGGCTAAGAAAAGTGTGTGGGAAGGTTCTTGGATACTCTATGGCTGCTTTTTTACTGAGGTGGAAACCCACGCAAACACGGGCAGAACATGCAAAATCCTTGCAGATGTTGTCCTTGCTGGGATTTGAACCCAGGATCCCAGCGCTGCAAGGCTTCAGTGCTAACCACTGATCCAATGTGCTGCCATGCACCTACTGCCACTCTATCTTCAGCTCCTTTGTGAGAAACTAATGTATTTGGGCAGCCACTCAGTCTACCAAATAAAATTCCTGAGAAGGAAATTGAGGATGGCTTCACTACTGGTACTGGGGGCAGTGCTAATACCATGGTGTCGTACCATAGTTTACTGAAAATATTCCAGGCTGGTAGGAGGCAAGCAGATTCCAACAGAAAAGTACCAGCAGTAATGTTCAGGGACCCGCGCTTGTAGAAGGTGGAGACAACACCGGGAGAAATAGTGGCGGCTGAAGACCGAGTATGGACATGAGGCTGTGAAAAGCGTCCCTGGCCACATTCACTTGACCACGTGTTTGTGGTTAGGCAGTCCTTCCCAGTAAGTGCACTGGGGAAGACATGGGTAATGTTGTGGGACCCGTGCTTGTGGAAGGCGGAGATGATACCGGCAGGAGACCAAGTATGGACACCCAGCCGCCGTCGGCATGAGGTTGTGAAAAGCTTCCTCCTCCACAAGCCTAAAAGGTCACATTTCAAGTGAAAGCAGCTTTAGAGGATTTCCCGGGAGAAATGACAGCTGGAGTAGATATGGTTTCCCAAGTCCTTTCACCATGCTAAAGAATATGGCTGTGGTGAAATACAACTCAGCAAAAAAAGCTGTGGACTGGCTCCGTACCATCCCTGGCCACATTCACTTGACCACGTGTGTGTGGGTAGGCGGTCCTTCCCAGTAAGTTCACTGGGGATGGCACGGGTAATGTTGTGGGACCCGTGCTTGTGGAAGGCAGAGACGACACCGGGACAAATAGTGTATGGATACCCGGTCGCCGCCGCCATAAGATTGTGGACAGCTTCCGCCTCCACGGGGGGGGGGGGGGAGCCGCCTGAAAAATGCTCGAGTTTCCCATAGACTTACATTGGGCTCGTTGCTCGGGTCGAGCACCCGAGTATTCCTATTTGCTCGACCCGAGCAACGAGTACCCAAGCATTTTAGTGCTCGCTCATCACTAGTCTTTAAATTGTTATTGGGGTTTTTCCCAAATTTTGGCAGCAGTTGTACTCACTGCATACCCTTTAACTGGATAGCAGAACCGCTCCTTTCTAATGGGAACATGTCGTTAATGTGGCCCACCTCTATGTGTCTTTAAATTGTTATTGGGGTTTTTCCTAAATTTTGGCAGCCGTTGTACTCACTGCATACCCTATAACTGGATAGCATAACCGCTCCTTTCTAATGGGAACATGTCGTACTCGTTACTGAGGCCCACCTCTATGTGTCTTTAAATTTTTATTGGGGTTTTTCCCAAATTTTGGCAGTCCTTGTACTCACTGCATACTCTATAACTGGATAGCATAACCGCTACTTTCTTGGAACATGTTACTGAGGCCTACCTCTATGTGTCTTTAAATTGTTATTGGGGTTTTTCACAAATTTTAGCAGCCCTTGTACTGACTGCATACCCTATAACTGGAAAGCAGACCCGCTCCTTTCTAATGGGAACATGTCGTTACTGTGGCCCACCTCTGTGTCTTTAAATTGTTATTGGGGTTTTTCCTAAATGTTGGCAGCCGTTGTAGTCACTGCATACCCTATAACTGGATAGCATAACCGCTCCTTTCTAATGGGAACATGTCGCACTCGTTACTGAGGCCCACCTCTATGTGTCTTTAAATTGTTATTCGGGTTTTTCCCAAATTTTGGCAGTCCTTGTACTCACTGCATACCCTATAACTGAATAGCATAACCCCTCCTTTCTAGGAACATGTCGTTATTAAGGTTCACCTCTGTGTGTCTTTAAATTGTGATTGGGGTATTTCCCAAATTTTGGCAGCCCTTGTACTCACTGCATACCCTATAAATGGATAGCAGACCCATTCCTTTTTAGGAACATGTTGTTTCTGAGGCCCACCTCTATGTGTCTTTAAATTGTGATTGGTGTTGTTCCCAAATTTTGTCAGCCCTTGTACTCAATGCATACCCTATAACTGGATAGCATAACCGCTCCTTTTTAGGAACATGTTGTTTCTGAGGCCCACCTCTATGTGTCTTTAAATTGTGATTGGGTTTTTTCCCAAATTTTGTCAGCCCTTGTACTCACTGCATACCCTATAACTGGATAGCAGACCCGCTCCTTTTTAGGAACATGTTGTTACTGAGGCCCACCTCTATGTGTCTTTAAATTGTTATTGGTGTTTTTCCAAAATTTTGGCAGCCCTTGTACTCACTGCATACCCTATATCTGGATAGCATAACCGCTCCTTTCTAGGAACATGTCGTTATTGAGGTTCACCTCTGTGTGTCTTTAAATTGTTATTGGGGTTTTTCCCAAATTTTGGCAGCCCTTGCAGTCACTGCATGGACAATACCACTATAGCAGACCCACTCCTTTATAATGGGAAATTTTTTTTTACAGAGGCCCTTCTCTATGTCTCTTCAAATGGGTATTGGGTGCGTCCAAATTTTTGGCAGTCCTTGCAGTCACTGCATACGCAATAACAGTATAGGAGACCCACTATTTAATAATGGGAACAACAAAGCATAGTCGGCTGATGGCCCTCTAACAATAATGAGGGCCGACTGCTGGCCCTTTAATAATAGTAAAGGCCGCCTGATGGCCCTATAAAATAGGCTTTGTGACTTTCAGAGTCCCTCCTTCATAAATGAAACAGGATGTGTCTGATCATGTCTCGCACACCACATGGTCAGATAAAGTAGTAAAATGTTAAAATGACTTTTACCGGTGAATGCATTTTTCACCGTTGAAAGCAAAGCAAAAGTGCAAAAACGCATCAAAAATGCTACGTGTGAACATAACCCATGGTGTGGAGGAGCATTTTTGTTTTTGGTTATTTATTTTACCTTATATACAAGTCATTACTCTGGAAATGATCATCTTTTCAAAGTTTCGTCGGTCACTGAACACTTCAACAACAAGTTTGCTGAAGTGTATGTGCCTTAAAGGGCAGACTTAAATTCCGGCAGTACCTGCCCAGTAAGAGGGCCAGGTACGGAATTAAGCTGTACAAACTGTGTGAGAATCCCTCAGGGTACACCCACAAGTGTAGGGTTTATGAAGGGAAGGACTCCCGAACTGAACCCCCTGAATGTCCCCCGGTCCTGGGAGTGAGTGGGAAAATTGTGTGGGATTTTGGTGCACCCACTGCTGGATCAAGGTTATCACCTCTACGTGGATACGTTTTATACCAGCATCCCACTCCTTATGTCCCTCTCTGTGCGAGGTACCACAACCTGTGGTACAGTCCGCAACTATCAGAGAGGCCTCCCGAAGACGCAAATTGGGCAAATGCTCAGAAGGGGTGACAGCAGAACCCAATGTAGTGACCACCTGCTGGTGGTCAAGTACAAGTGTGAGAGGGAGATGTATTGACATTGCTGCGGTATAAGCCTCCGGCCACAAGAGGTCTCTGTTGCCTCTCAAAGGGACTCTATGGTGAACTTGATGGTGTTTGAGTCAGAGAGAGCAAGTAGTGAGGAGAGAAGGCAGATGGTGGTGCTGCATCCAAAAAGCTCTGTGTGTGCAGCATGCTGGGAGCAGAACAGAACTTTGAGTGAAGGTGAAACTTTGCCTGTGACTCCGGCCAAAGATAAAGAATCACTTTGGGGGGACGACTACGGTTGGATGCAGAGTTGGATTCCCCCCAAGGCAGCTGAGTGAAATGTAGGGCCTTCTGCTGGTCTGTCAGACTGAATCTGCGCTCCTGTGACAAAGTTAAGACCCTCTCCTTGGTCTCTCAGCTAAGTGCCCAATCAGACAGCTTCTACAGAGAACAGTTAACGGCCGGTAAGTCCTGAGCTCAGGCCCGACCACAGGGATCCCAGTGTATGCAAATAGCAGAAAGAGTTTGACGCCAAACACAGGTTCTCAGAGACATTGTTTACTAGATGGGCTGGGTGAACCTTAGCTAGCTTCTTCCCTCAGTGGGTGAGTTTGTGTATAGATAGAATAACAGTATTGTAATCCTAGAGCATTGTTAAGTTTGTGAAATTTTGCGCTGCACCACTGCAGGGGCTGCCTCTTGCACCCATCTGATTGCATCCTTGTTTTGGGTAACACTTGGTTACTGCATTAGGCGGAACCACCATTTAGGCAAATTATAGTTCATCTTGTAGTACATCCTAGTTCTGTCAGTTGTGCAGTGCAGGGGTCCCAGCTGTCCAGAGCGTGTGTGTCCAGGTGTGTGTGAAGTTTATCTGTGTTCCTTTCTTGCGTTTCTGGGACAACCCAGTTTTGTTCTTAGTAAAAAGGCGTTCCCTAACAATTTGTCTGCTAGTATCCTTTGTCCTCGGCCCGCTGTATTCGGAGAGAGACCTCCCCAGTACACGGTCTACACAAGGACAAGAGGGATGTCCTTTTCTTGACAACCACACATGATAATGATAGCACCTCCAGGACTGTACGACGTACCTTTACACAAGTCGACAAACCAGACTGTGTACTGGGGTGCAACAAAAACATGGGGTGAGTTGATCTCTTTGATCAAGTCCTCCAGCTGTACAGTGCCTTGAGAAAGGCCAAGGTGTGGTACAAGAAGCTGGCCGTGCACATCGTACAGATGGCAATTCACAACGCTTTCCTGCTATCACGATATGCAGACCAAACATCTACATCGTGCCTTCAGTTCCAGGAGGTAGTTATCAAGGCCCTGATATTTGGCAGTGGTGAAGGAGCGGGCCCCAGTACTTCCGGAACTGAAGAGGGAGGTCCCTCTAAGTGGAAAAAAGGTAAGTCACAAAAGAGCTGCCGAGTTTGTTACAGAAGGGGAATACACAAGGAATCAATTTATTAATGCGACACCTGCCCCGACAAACCTGGCCTGTCTATGAAAGAATGTGTCACGGGTGTGTCAGAGTTGACAGACAGTCATATGGTGTCTGACTGTAGAATGTCACTGCGTTTGGCCTTACAAACATCTCCCTGATCCTTTTATTATACCTTTCTCTTTAGGACCCAGCGGTGATCCTCACCTTGCTTAGAGACTATACCTTTCCCTTTAGGACCCTGTGTTATCCTCACCTTTCTGCTGTTAATCAGCACTTCCTTTCTGTTTCCTCAAATACACTCAGATCCTCAGAGAGTTTGCTAGTGATAACGTGTTATACCTATTCAGGCCTGGGATTCTAGTAGTCGACTAGAATTACCTTGGAGTTTCTTTGTAGATTGTTGCTGTGCTTTCTCCTGTGTTATCTTGGAGCTAAGTGTATTCCCCTGTTTATTTCCCCTGTGTGTTCTTTAGTTTTAGTGGGGCTTACTTAGTGCTCACTCCCACTCCCTTCCTAGGGCCTAGCCTTAGGGTCTGCTAGGGCTAGGTATCCTGCTCGGTGATAGGTGCAGAACCTATTTAGGGTCGATAGGGGAATTAGGGTTTGTCAGTAGTTCTGATTAGGGGTCTCCACTCTCCCCTTCCCTAGATTTAGGGCACTCTTCCTTTTTTCCATCGTTATACACTGGGTTCTCCCCATTCCTAGCGTGATAGAATGCTTCAGACTGTACCACACATCCATGGACTACTAAATTCATCTCTGACTTACACAACTGACGTATGACAACCTAACGAACACTACACAACTGACATATGACAATCTGACAAACACTACACAACTGACGTATGACAACCTGATGAACGCAACACAACTGACATGTAACACTACATCATAAAATTCACATACCAGGAAACAGTACATCCGTTCCAAAAAGGGGGCACTTGTTGGGCATTTCCACTATTTAGGCACATCAGGGGCTCTGCAAACTCGACATGACGCCCACAAACCATTCCATCAAAGTCTGCATTTCAAAATGTCACTCCTTCCCTTACCAGTCTCAGAATCAGTGGGATCCATTGTAGCGTTCAAGAGTTATTACCTCATAAAGTGACAGTGGTCAAAATTGTAAAAATTGGCCTGGTCATTAACGTGCAAACAGTCTTCAGGGTTAAAGGGGTTAAATCTAGCAAAATCACCAGCGCCCACTATCGGTTTCTCTAAGAACAGCTCCCCTATCCACAGCTCTCACTGTCCCGGTTATGTGTTTGTTCAAATGCACTACTACCTCTATATTTAAATATAATAAATGTGTTACATCAAAACTTTATAGTTCTACTAATACTACAATTCTGTTACTTACCAGAACTGCCACTCAAGAAGGAGTGCTTCCAGAAACCGGAAAGTGAAAGAAACTGTAAAGCTGTGCTCCTCAAGTGATAACTTGAGAATGGCTAGGAAAGGAAAGGTCCAGCTTCTGCAGTCAACGGTTATGAAATAAAAAACATTATTGCTTATTCTTGTTAAAATTCATACACATTACAATAATTGGGAGGGAAGAAGACCTCCAGAAAATTATTCACCGAAAAAATATATACAGTGGTTTGCAAAAGTATTCACCCCCCTTAGCATTTTTTGCATTTTGATACCTCAGAACCTGGAATTTCACAGTTTTTTGAGGGTTTGCATCAGGTCATGTAAAGAATATGCCTACAACTGTGAACATTTGGTTTTCTTTTTTTTTGTGAAGCAAACAACAAATAGGACAAAATAACTGAAAACTTCAGTGTGCATAACTATTCGCCCACCTAAAGTCAGCACTTTGTAGAGCCTCCTTTTGTGGTAATTACAGCTACAAGTCACTATGGATAGGTCTCTATGAACTTTCCACATCTTACTACTGGGTTTTTTGCCCATTCCTCAAGGCAAAACTACTCCAGCTCCTTCAAATGAGATGGTTTCCGCTGGTGAACAGCAATCTTCTGACCACACATTCTCAATTGGATTAAAGTCTGGGTTTTCACTAGGCCACTCCAAAACATTTGCTTGTTTCCCTTTAAAACACTCGAGTGTTGCTTTAGCAGTATGCTTTGGGTCATTGTCTTGTTGGTGGGTGAACCTCCGTCCCAGACTCAAATCACTGACAGATTGAAACAGGTTTGGCTCAAGAATATCCCTGTATTTTGCACCATCCATCTTCCCCTTGACTCTGACCATTTTCTCTGTCCCTGCTACCGAAAATTGTGTTCTTGAGGTGAGGAGTGCCAGACATAGCATTTACATTGGAGGCCAAAAGTTCAATTTTGGTCTCATCTGACCTCCGCACCTTCCTCCATACATTGGGGAGTCTGCCACATGTCTTTTGGCAAACTCAAAACAAGCCTTATGATTTTTGTGTGTAAGTAAAGGCTTTTTTCTGCCCACTTTTCCATAAAGGCCACCTGTTTGGAGTGTACGGCCTATTGTGGTCATATGAACAGTTTCTCCAGTCTCTGCTTGGGAACTGTGCAGCTCCTTCAAGGTTACCTTTGGTTTCTGTGCTGCCTCTCTGATTAATGCCCTCATTGCCCAGGCTGAGACTTTTGGTGGGTGGCCCACTCTTGGCAGGTTTGTTGTGGTACCATGTTCTTTCCATTTGATGATAATGGATTTGATGGTGCTACGGTGGGTCATCAGAGATTGTGATATTTTTTTAAAACCCAATCCTGAATTGTACGTCTCAACAACTTTGTCTCTGACTTGTTTGGAGATCTCCTTGGTCTTCATGGTGTTGTTTGGTTAGTGGTGCCTCTTGCTTAATGGTGTTGCAGCCTCTTTGGCCTTTCAGAAAAGGTGTGTATATACTGACAGACCATGTGATACTTAGATTGCATACAGGTGGATTTCCTTTCACTAAGCATGTGACTTATGAAGGTAATTAATTGATGCCTATATTTTTCTCACTTCACCAACTTAGACTATTTAGTGCTGATGCATCACACACAAATCGGATTACAAAAATATTTAAACACAGGTTGTAATGTAACAAAATAGGAAAAAAGCCAGGGGGGGGATCCTTTTGCAAGCCACAGTATATACCCCTTAAAATCCTTTATTAGTTATATTTTAAAAACTGTTCTACCACAAAATATTCAAAATAGGAAAAATCAAAATCAAAAATACATTAATAATCTCAGAGTAGAATGGTCTATCTACAATCATCAGTGTGGTCTACTGATGGCCACTTTTTTGCCCAGTATAAGACCAAAATGATGCCTTCAAAAATAACCCTAACTTACCGTGGAGGTTGGCATCCTCGTAAGCTCAACTGGAGCCCCCGCACAAAGTTGGCTCACCCTGGAGAACCCTAATAGGCCCTATCCAGTTAACTATTAGGAAAAAAGGTTTTAATATTTATATATATATATATATATATATATATATATATATATATATATATATATCTAACCAAGGAGAAATTACGGAGTAAGTTAATAAAAGGTAATCTTTATTACATACATAAATATAAAAGATACATAATCAAATCACAGCAAAAAATGGATAGGGATACACAGGGTCATGGGATAGCAGCAATGAAAAGCTCATGAGCCTTTTGAGAAAGCCACTCTACATTAGGCGAAACGCGCGTTGAGGCGCTCTTTTCCATGGGCCATTGCACTCAGCACTTTTTATTCTTGTGTTCTATACTCTGGTAAGGCTCTCTTTATGAAACTTAGACCATGGGTATACTATAAGTATGTGGACGGTTCTTAGTCCAGGTTACACTGAGTATGACAGATCCCTGGCCATTGTTTATGTATGCTATTTACCTTACCTGAGGTGTCCCCAACCCACAATTCACAACCCATGTTATGGTTGTGGGGGGCTCATGAGCTATTCATTGCTGCTATCCCTTGACCCTGTGTATCCCTATCCATTTTTTGCAATGATTTGATTATGTATCTTTTATATTTATGTATGTAATAAAGATTACCTTTTATTAACTTACTCCGTAATTTCTCTTGATTTGATTCTGTTTCTGGAGTGGAGCTCATGCTGACCTTGACCCGGTGGTTCAACAGCTATGTTTGCTTTTTTGCATTTATATAAGGCTGCTCAATGTATGCTATATATATATATATATATATATATCTGTAAGGAGCCAGAAAAAAGGGGTCTACATAATAACAAAAATAAAATAAAAAAAATAATACATTTACTCAAAAATTGGAATAAATAGATACACAAAGATACTTTATAAGCACATATCCCAAGGTGCACAAAATTTGGTTAACGATATGTCTATGAAAAATTGTATCACACTAGTGTCCTATCCCAATACATCAAAAACCAAACAAATAGGCAAAATATACCGGTATGTCTCATCTTGTAGCTTATACAGATGCTATGATTAATGTATGTCTCAAAACCATTAAATCATATGGGCAGAATATAGTCTTAATTGTCTACAAGCATCACAATTAATTTATCACTCAAAAACAAACACTCTAAGGCTATGTTCACACACGTTGTATTTTTTTCTGCTTCAAATCTGCTGCTAACTTTTCTCTGGCAGGAAAACAGCTGTATTAAAAATGCAGGTTTTGGTGCATTTTTTGCTGTGCTTTTTGATGCGTTTTTGCTGCGTTTTTTTGATCACCTATTACTTACTATGGGTGAAAAAATGCTGCAAATACACAGCAAAAAACACAGGTGTGTAATCTACTGCAAAATCGCTGAAAGAAGTGCCATGCTCTATTTTCCAAAAACACAACCAAGTCACAAAATATGCAGCAAAAAAAAAAAACAAGATGTGTGAACAGAGAATTCTGGTTTCTCATAGATTTTGCTGGTACTGCAAAAAGCAGCTGAAAATTTGCAGCAAAACCCAACGTGTGTGAACATAGCCTAAGTGTTTAGGCTCCAGTATCAGAGGTTTCTCATGAGTATATGATCTATATAATAATATGAACTTATCGAATATAAATCACACCACACAGGTGCATAGCTCCCAACCATCCCAGATTGAGTGTGACTGCCCCGTTTTGAGGGCTCAATCCCTCCACATCATTGATTTGTCCTGGGTTCTATACTCCCCTCTACAACATCTTCATCGCTCCCGTAACTCCCCCTCGGGAGACGGGGCAGCTTCTCTCAGCTCAGTGCATAAATTTTATTTAATTTATTCACTTCACATGCCATGGGTCTCCCCAGGAGTCAAACTCTTTAAGATTGATGAGCATCGGTAGGAGTGTAATATTGAAGGGTTCGGCTGACAGACTGTGCATACGAGCCCTGGACAATTTATTATAAAGGGAAATATTGACCTGGAATATCCGATTTAGGACTGTTGATTATATTGTTTCCTGAAGATAGCCACCACCAGACATATCTGGTTAAGGCTCGCTTGTAAAAAACAAAAGTACTCGGCTGAAAAAGCACTCTTGTGTACTGGAGAACCGGCTGAGATGGTTGCTGGCCAAACTATCGTTTCACCGACAGCCATGTAATGTAAAAACCCCATTAGATGATAATTGCTTATTAACCTGAATTAAAGGGATAGTCTAGTATATAAAAATTTATTCCTAATGAAAGTATGTGGTATAAAGTAAAAATGTTTAATAAGCATAGTTATTACATTTTTTTCAGTAGTTTAAATGTAATGTTTTATCTAGTTTACTAGGGTTACAGCCTGTAGTTTGACTTATGCTTGGAGGTTGAGTATGGGCTGCTCCAGCACTCTGTGGTGTGCAACAAGCATGCATACTTAATTTGCAGACATATTTCTGCTCTCGACCATGCGTGGCTAGAATGTGGACCCTTTGGATGCATAATCACTCTGCAGTCATACTTCTCTTCCCAGATGTGCCCATTTAAAATGTTGTCTATAGCATGTAATACTGGTATTCTAGACTTCATGGCCACAAAGATGCTCTATTTCTCTTCAAGCAGCATAAAAAGTGAAAAAATATTTTTACCCTACTGCATTGTTAGCGTAGTTGTCCTTACATTGCACAGACAACACATTCATTTCAAAGCGTATTCTATATTACTCCCTATCCTCCATAATGGTGCTGCATGGCTTCTTTATGCCGGTGTCCCCAACAGATTGTATCAGATCCCTGTGGGGTCTTATGTGCGTGAAATCCTATGACACCATATGGCATCACTTTCTTGTAGTGGTACATACTGTATGCAATCTGTTGCCATTAATTTCTTTATAAATTACTTTTCTTAAATTACAACTTACAAGTGGAATTGATTTTTTTTGTTTCCTCCCCTTTTCCTGCAGCATACCAGCAGATGAAAATAACAATTCAGCTCCACTTTGTAGATAAGCAGAGAAGGTTTTCTTTTTCTCTTCAGTTACTGATCTTCAATTTACTCATTACAGGGATAGCAACTCAGTGGCATGCCTGGTGTTTACCCTGCAGGAGCCCTGAGATTAGAGTCAGGATGAAATGCAAAGTGTCCTTTATGTTAATGAAACGGATACATCGTAACGGAAAATATTAGGCAAATCGAAAGTAAGGGATATTCTTAATAAACCGCCATGCACACTTTGAATGATAGTGTTGTATATATCCTTCTTTCCCACATACAAATCTACAGTGCAGAGTCTATAGCTGCATTTACTATACGCTTATTGTGCCTTTATTTAAAGAAGACATTTCCTGGCACAGTACTAAAGAAGTGAAAATTATATAAAATTTCATGCTATCACTTCCTTTGATTAATTGCCTTCTTATTTGTTTGAGTTAAATTCTACAGTTTTCATTGCAATGATTAAGGACTCGCAGGTCTGAAACGCGTGTGTGCACTATACCTCCCCCCTTGGGGTTGTGACTTTCCACATGTGTGTTTTTTAATATTTTTCCAATAAAGTATTTTCTGATTTTATGAAGACGTCTTGATGCTAGATTACCCTCTCACTTGAATGCCATTTTTTTTAGGGACCACATCACATTTGAAGTGACTTTGAGGGGTCGATATGACAGAAAATACTCAAAAGTGACATCGTTCGAAAAACTGCACCCCTCAAGGTGCTCAAAACCACATTTAAGAAGTTTATTAACCCTTCAGATGATTCGCAGTAATTAATGGAATGTGGAAGGAAAAAATAAACATTTTACTTTTTTCACAAATTTTACTTTAGACCCATTTCTTTTTACTTTCACAACGGTAACAGGAGAAAATGAACCCCAAAATTTGTTGTGCAATTTCTCCTGAGCAAACGGATACTCAATATGTGGAGGAAAACTACTGTTTGGGTGCACGGCAGGGCTCGGAAAGGAAAGAGCGCCATTTGACTTTTTGAATGTAAAATTTGCTGTCATAATTAGCGGACGCTATGTCACGTTTGGAGAGCCACTGATGTGACTAAACAGTGGAAACCCCCCACAAATGACACCATTTTGGAAACTAGACCCCTTAGAGAACTTGTATACATGTGTAGTGACCACCTTGAACTCCCAGATGCTTCACAGAAGTTTATAGTGTTGAGACCAATAAAAAAAATCTAATTTTTCTCATACAAATGTTTTTTTTTTAGCCCCATATTTTGCATTTTCACAAAGGTAACAGGAGATATTGCACCATGCAATTTGTTGTGCAATTTCTCCTGAGTACACTGATACCCAATATGTGGGGGAAAACTACTGTTTGAGCGCACGGCGGGGCTCGGAAGGGAACGAGCGGCATTTGACATTTTGAATGTAAAATTTGCTGGCATAGTTAGCGGACACCATGTCGCATTTTGAGAGCCGCTGATGTCCCTAAACAGTGGAAAGTGAAACCCCCATCATTGCTCTCTCCCAGCACCCCCATCATTGCTCTCTCCCAGTAACCCCCATCATTGCTCTCTCCCAGTAACCTCCGTCATTTCTCTCCCCATCCCAACATCCTCATCATTGCTCTCCCCATCCCCACCATCCCCATCATTGCTCTCTTCCAGCACCCCCATCATTGCTCTGTCCAAGCACCCCATCATTGCTTTCTCCACACCACCCCTGTCATTGCTCTCTCCCAGCAACCCCCATCATTGCTCTCCATAGCCACATCATTGCTCTCCCCATCCCCACCATCCTCATCATTGCTCTCCTCATCCCCACCATCCCCATCATTGCTCTCCCCATCCTCATCATTGCTCTCCCCATCCCCATCATTGCTCTCCCCATCATTGCTCTCCCCCTCCCAATCATTGCTCTCCCCATCCTCATCATTGCTCTCTCCATCCCCATCATTGCTCTCCCCAGCCCCATAATTGCTCTCCCCAGCCCCATCATTGCTCTCCCCATCCCCATCATTGTTCTCCCCAGCCCCATCATTGCTCTCCCCATCGCCATCATTGCTCACTCCAGCCCCATCATTGCTCTCACCAGCCCCATCATTGCTCTCCCCAGCCTCATCATTGCTCTCCCCAGCCCCATCATTGCACTCCCCCATCGCCACCATTGCTATCCCCATTGCCACCATTGCTCTTCCCATCGCCACCATTGCTCTCTTCAGCCCCATCATTGCTCTCTTCAGCCCCATCATTGCTCTCCCCAGCCCCATCATAGCCCTCCCCAGCCCCATCATTGCTCTCCCCAACCCCATCGTTGCTCTCCCCAGCCCGATCGTTGCTCTCCCTATCATTGCTCTCCCCATCACCACCATTGCTTTCACCATCGCCAACATTGCACTCCCCATCGCCACCATTGCGCTCCCCATTGCCACCATTGTGCTCCCCATAGCCACCATTGCTCTCCCAAGCCCCATCATTGCTCTCCCCAGCCCCATCATTGCTCTCCTCAGCCTCGTCATTGCTCTCCCCATCGCCACCATTGCTCTCCCCATCTCCATCATTGCTTTCTCCATCCCCATCATTGGTCTCCCCAGCCCCATCATTTCTCTCTCCAACCCCATCATTGCTCCACCCAGCCCTATCATTGCTCTCCCCAGCCCCATCATTGCTCTCCCCAGCCCCATCATTGCTCTCCACAGCCCCATCATTGCTATTCCCAGCCCCATCATTGCTATCACCAGCCCCATCATTGCTCTCCCCATCCCCATCATTGCTCTCCCCCATCTCCCCTCATCCTCCTGTTCCTCTCCCCAGCGTTTTAGTATAAAAAATAAATAAATAAAAAATAAAAAACACAACTTACCTCTCAGCCCGCTCCCCTGCAGCAGCATCCTCCTCATTGCTGGAAAATTTCTCTCTGACCTAGGCACGTGCTTCATGATGATGTCATCAAGTAGCACTGGCTTGTGTCAGAGAGGAAGCTCCGGGCAGGAAGCAGAGGTGAGGACGGATCCCCCCCAGCTCCGCTGTGATTTTCTTCCTGTCAGCAGCAGAGCAGGAGGGATCGCTCCCTGCCCGCCTCATATGATGATGGCATTCTGGCCATGGGCCACCCGGAGCCTGGGGCTCCGAGAAACAGGCCAGATTGCCCTCAATATTAACCGAACTGCACCGTCGGGCCCTGGTGCAGTTCCACCGGCTGCACCGGCGGTAGGTCCGCCCCTGCTGCACAGTACAACTTCTCCTGTCCTGTATATATACATTGCACAGTACAACTTCTCATGTACTGAATATATACACTGCACAGTACCACTGGTCCTGTCCTGAATATGTACACTGCACAGTACGACTCCTCCTGTCCTGTATATTCATATATATATATATACTGTACAGTACCACCCCTCCTATCATATATATATACACTTCACAGTGCCACTCCTCCTATTCTGTATACATACACTTCACAGTACCACTTCTCCTGCCCTGTATATATACACTGCACAGTACCACTTCTCCTGTCCTGGATATATACACTGCACAGTACCACTCCTCCTGTCCTGTTTATATACACTACACAACACCACTTCTCCTGTCTTATATATGTTACTGAAAAAGTCAGAAGGTACCAGTATCACTTCTATCGTATATATACACTGCACAGTATCTTTTTACCTGTCCTGTATATATACACTGTACAGTACCACTTCTGTCCTGTATGTATACACTGCACAGTACCACTTCTCCTGTCCTGTATATATACACAGCCCAGTACCACTTCTCCTGTCCTGTATATATACACTGCACAGTACCACTTCTGTCCTGTATATATACACTGCACAGTACCACTTCTGTCCTGTATATATACACTGCCCAGTACCACTTCTGTCCTGTATATATACACTGCACAGTACCACTTCTGTCATGTATATACTGTATACACTGCCCAGTACCACTTCTCCTGTCCTGTATATATACACTGCCCAGTACCACTTCTCCTGTCCTGTATATATACACTGCCCAGTACCACGTCTCCTGTCCTGTATATATACACTGCCCAGTACCACTTCTCCTGTCTTGTATATATACACTGCACAGCACCACTCCTTCTGTCCTGTATATATACACTGCCCAGTACCACTTCTCCTGTCTTGTATATATACACTGCACAGCACCACTCCTTCTGTCCTGTATATATACACTGCCCAGTACCACTTCTCCTGTCTTGCATATATACACTGCACAGCACCACTCCTTCTGTCCTGTATATATAAACCGCACAGTCCCACTTCTGTCCTGTATATATACACTGAACAGTACCACTTCTCCTGTCTTGTATATATACACTGCACAGTACCACTTCTGTCCTGTATATATACACTGCCCAGCAGGGGTGTACATAGGAATCATGGGGCCCCATAGCAGAAGTTCTAATTGCCCCCCCCCCCCCAAAAAAAGTAAATAATTGTCGGGGTCACAGACGAGCAGATCTCACAACTTTCCAGCCTTTACATGGACCTCAGCAGGAGGAAAATTACTAGATCCCTTTTTCATTGCCCCATAAAGTGTGATGCCAACAAAAGTGCCCCCAAATACATTATGATACCCCCATGGTGAATTCCTCCACATGCACAGTACAATGACCCTACTGTACCCCACCTCAACTCCCAAGGCAAAGTATGGTGACCCCAACACAGTACGATCCCCCAACTGTGACCCCCATACAGCCCTCCATGCAGTACAATGGGCCTACATACACTATAATGGCCCCACACCTCTCTACACTCCACAGAGGATAATGCACTTGCCATGGTCCTACACACAGTATAAGGCACTCGCCATGGTGCTCCACGCAGTAGAATGTACTCTCCATGGTCCTCCACGCAGTATAATGCACTCCCCATGGTCCTCCACACAGTATAATGCACTCCCCATGGTCCTCCACGCTGTATAATGAACTCCCCATGGTCCTCCACGCAGTATAATGCACTCGCCATGGTCCTCCACACAGTATAATGCACTCCCCATGGTCCTCCACACAGTATAATGCACCCTATGGTCCTCCACATAGTATAATGCACCCCATGGTCCTGTACGCAGTATAAAGCAGCCCCCCATAGGGTAAAATGCGGCCCCCACCATAGGGTAAAATGCAGCTTCCCCCCATAGGGTAAAATGCAGCTTCCCCCCATAGGGTAAAATGCAGCCCCAATCCTCCAGTATTATCAGTACTCACCGATTTAAAAATAAATAAATATATACTTACTGCTCCTCATTCCCCGCTGCTTCAGTCTCTGCAGTGTGGCTATCTCATCATCTCAGCAGCTGCCAGCTCCACTGTCTGACACAGCGTGGTGCGTCATCATGCTGCTGAGTCAGACGCAGAGGAGGAATGATGGGAGATGGAGTGTCACATGACGCTGCCTCCTCCATCATTGCTTTCACCCAGGGCCGGCTCCAGGTTTTCGTGGGCCCTGGGTGAAAGAGTCTAGGTGGCTCCTTTAACACATACATTCATGGTGCACAGATATGGCAGAGAAATATAGGTATACAACACAGGGCCCAAGCTGTCCCCTCATCCTTCCCATATGCAAACACGCACACGCACAGTACGCAGACACGCGCGCACACAGTACGCAGACATGCGGCAAACACACAGTACGCAGACATGCGTGCACACACAGTACGCAGACATGCGCGCACACAGTACGCAGACATGGCCGCACACACAGTACGCAGACATGGCCGCACACACAGTACGCAGACATGCGCGCACACAGTACGGAGACATGCGCGCACACAGTGCACAGACATGTGCGCGCACACACAGTACGCAGACATGCGCGCACACAGTACGCAGACATGCGTGCACACACACAGTACGCAGACATGCACACACACAGTATGCAGACATGCACACACACAGTACACAGACATGCATGTACATGGTACTCAGACACGCACATGGTAAGCAGACATACACACACAGTACGCAGACATGCACACACACACACAGTACGCAGACATGCGCGCACACAGTATGCAGACATGCTCGCACACAGTACGCAGACATGGCCGCACACACAGTACGCAGACATGGCCGCACACACAGTACGCAGACATGCGCGCACACAGTACGGAGACATGCGCGCACACAGTGCACAGACATGTGCGCGCACAGACAGTACGCAGACATGCGCGCACACAGTACGCAGACATGCGTGCACACACAGTACGCAGACATGCACACACACAGTACGCAGACATGCATGCACATGGTACTCAGACATGCACATGGTAAGCAGACATACACACACAGTACGCAGACATGCACACACACACACAGTATGCAGACACGCATGCACATGGTACGCAGACATGCCCACACACTATGCAGACATGCACGCACCCAGTACGCAGACATGCACGCACCCGGTACGCAGACACACATGGACCAGGTACGCAGACATGCATGCACACGGTACGCAAACATACACACATGCACATGGTACACAGATATGCACACATACATTACGCAGACAAGCACATACACAAACAGATACAAAGATGCGTACACATACAGACATACGTACATATTTGAACACATTCTTAAAAACACATAAAACATATAAATATATATATACACTGTCATACACACTGACATACACACAAGACACATTAGAAATATATTTAATATGGGGATTGGGGAATATGGCAAGAAGCCTCACCTACCTGCTCCCTGGCCTGTGTCCGATCCAGCTGTGCAGGGCTGCCGGCTTGTCTGATGGCCATCACAGGCTCTGGACCATCAGAGGGTTGCACTCGCCGTCGGGGCCCAGACCGCTCCCCCAGCATCTCCGAAGGGAGGACCTCTGGCGGTGTTTCATTGCCAGCACTTCATCGGGGCCCCCCTCCTGCACCCCCCACTCCGCCGGCGCTGCTTAATTGCCAGAACTTCATCAGGGCCCTCCTCCAGGCCCCTCTTCATCAGGGCCCCTCCCGGGGCTCCCTTCAGCATGGCCACCCTTCAGAAGGGCCTCCCTTCAGCAGGGCCCCCCTTCTGCACCCTACTTTAGCAGGGCCCCCTTCTGTACCCTACTTCAGCAGGGCCCCCCTTCTGCACCCTACTTCAGCAGGGCCCCCTTCTGCACCCACCTTCAGCAGGGCCCCCCTTCTGCACCCCCGTTCAGCAGGGCCCCCCTTCTGCACCACCCTTCAGCAGGGCCCCCCTTCTGCACCCCACTTCAGCAGGGCCCCCCTTCTGCACACCCCCCCTCTGCTGCTTGATTGCCACTTCAGGCATGGCCGCGCGCTGTGCAGCTGTGTCTTGTATTAATGATGCGGCAGGAGCAACACAAGCACAATTAAAGGTGCAGTGTCGCCCCTGCCATCATTATTACAAGACACAGACGCACAGCGCGCAGCCATGCCTGAAGACCGTGCCGACGGGCGACGGCGGCAATCAAGTAGCAGAGCGGGGGGTGCAGGAGGGGGGCGACTGCTATGGGACCCCCCGGCTCACGGGCCCTAATAGCAGTCTCGTGGCCTGCCGCCATTGGCGGTACGCCACTGCTGCCCAGTACCACTTCTGTCCTGTATATATACACTGCACAGTACCACTTCTGTCCTGAATATATACACTGCACAGTACCACTTCTGTCCTGTATATATACACTGCCCAGTACCACTTCTGTCCTGTATATATACACTGCACAGTACCACTTCTGTCCTGTATATATACACTGCCCAGTACCACTTCTCCTGTCCTGTATACTTGGTGTAATTATATCGCTATTAGGGTAGGGTGACCCGACAGTAAAACAATCACCGTGTGCAGTCACAGAATTGTAATGTATCTGACGTGCCCCCTGGGACATATTCATTTTTGAGGGGAATACCCGGCACCGGATCAGATGGGGGGTTGTAGTCTCCGAGCGGCTGTGACCCGGCCCGTGCCCAGGGCGTCAAACTCAGTGTTATGTGGCAGTCCTACAGATGTTATTAAGAGTTCTTTTGTGTCGACTACGCCACCCGTTGTGATGCGGTCACTGTGGCCGCCGCTGCAGCAGGGTCCGCTGAGGCTGATGGTGCAGGTGCAGCTTGAGATGGTATAACCCCCAACGGGTGGGGTATAGCCTCAGGGGGGACAGGTGCAGAGGATGGGGGTTGTGGTGGTGCAGTGCAGACGGCAGTGAAGACAGAGTCGGGTTGTGCAGTTAAGGGTGTTTACTTACTGCAGATGTTGTACTGGTCACTCCAGCTTCGAGTGACCACCCGAGCCGTGCTGCGTCCACCAGGTCCTGGATCCAGCCAACCCCCAAACAAGTCCGGAGCGTGGCCCTGAGCTCTCCTTCTGTCCCGTTCTCTGGCCGTCCCCACCAGTGATCCACCTAGGTCCAGCTCCCTCGGGCCTTCTGTTGGGACACCCTTGGCCTTGGGTTCCCTGACCCTTCATGTGGTGTGCCTTCGGGGTGGATGTGGTGGGTGACCGTGGCAAACGCTGCCCACGGTCTCCGGTCTCTGGCTGGGGAATGTTTTTACCCCCACCAGCTTGGGTTCCGGTACCCTGTGCCGACTCTTCACCCGGGGATTTAGTTTGGGATCTTAGAGTCCTTTTCTTCTGTGCCTCTGGGTCTCTCTCTCTCCTCTCTCACTCTGGGTCTTTCCTTCTCCTCTGCTCACTCTGGCTTGTTCTCTGCATCTGACTTGTTCTCTCTGCATCTGACTTGTTCTCTCTGCATCTGACCCTGTTCTTAGTTGGTGCCCACCTTATATACACCCTCTATGTGTGAGCTCAGGTGACCAGCACCCAATGAGCTCCTAACTTTACCCAGGCTGCTCCCCCTATCTGCCCCTACACTACTTGGGATGTACCACCCCCCTCCCACTCCAGCCAGGAACAGACTCGGTCGTACCTGCACATTTCTAAGTGGGAGTACCGTCGGTCTGCTCCTCGGAAATGGGATGTGTGTAGTGCATGCAGCCTACCGAGCTCAGTTCCACACTCCATCCTTACCCGGGAGTGGAATATCACACCTCTGGGTTGAGGTGCAATACCCCTGTAGCAGCCGAATCCTCAGGGTGCTACATTCCCCCCTGGTAAATCACAGCACGTCCTCGGGCTGTAAGACATAAAACATCACCAAAACATACAAATTTTTCATAAACATATAAAACATATAAAACATTATATATATATAAAACTTTTCATATAACATTCTCGTCGTCTCTTGTTTCTGGTTCCTCCTCCGGACACTGTGCAACGTGTGTCCGGGAAAAGTGCGACAGTCTCTTAGAAAAACTGGTTTTCTATAAAACCGGTAGGGGGCGCTTTAGGACGCGCAACTATATACAGGGATAGTGGCCGCTCTCAGTCCTCGGCCAGTTAAGGAGGGAAAGGGAATGGCTGCTCACAGTCCTCAGCCTGTGGGATTAAGGGTAAACGGGTAAACAGTTCACTCAGCTGGTCCCAACGGGGACTATATTTGCAGTAACAGTTTCTTTGGTACCCGATCTGGTAACTATTTACAGCTTCTGCTTCGCTGTCCTCAACGACGGCGTCCTCCTGCTCTTTGCTTGTAGCTGGTGGTAACTTCAGACCCGTCCGGGTCCTCTTGCTCCTCCTCCTCGCACCGCAACTCCTCCTCCGTCAGGCGGTGTACGTGGAGGGCGTAAGGTCCTTTGGCACACTTGTGCCGGGTAAAGGTGACCTCGTCCCCGATATAAAGGTCACGACCTCTGTGCCCCTCCGGCAGATGGGACTCAACGTCTCTGCGCGTTACAAAAACGTCGCCGGGGGTGTTGTGGTCTCTGATGAAGCCCCACCCATGCTGCTGGTTGAACTTGATCACTGTCCCGATGGTGCGGGGACAATGCGCTGCACGGGGGTCCCTCCTGGTTCGGCTCTTCTGCTCGGCGCTCCGTACTTGGGCCTGTTGCTCCCGGACCCGCCTCTCTCTCCGCTCCCTCGCAAACTCTTCGAGCTGCTGTCGGCAACACTCAGCACGCTCTGCTACAGCTGCCCTGGTTTCCTGAGTGAACCCCATTAGGTCTTCTCCGGTGGGGTCCCACTCAAATTGGGCTTCTTCCAGAGGAGGCGAGATCCTTATCACGGGCTTCGGAGCCGGAATCAGGGGTGCACACATGGCCCCAACTCTCCTCTGGTGCTCCAGTTCATAATATTTCTGGGGCCAGATGAAAGGCTGCCCGTCCAGCCACGTGTGCTGGGCAAACAAGTCCTCTCCCAGACGCGGCACCCTTGGTTTTACGGGTGCGGGCGCGGTGGTGGTGGCGCCCGGGTTGCCCAGGCCTTGCGGCCAGGCCTGGGGCACCTGGAAGGTGAAGGGCACCGTTAGGACGGCGGCACCCTGGGCTACCTGGCCTTGCGGCCAGGCCGGAGGCTCCGCGGAGGTAGGGGGCGCTGTTGGTAATGCGACGCCCGGGAATTCTAGGCCCTGCGACCAGGCTGGTGTTACTTCCTGTTTGGTCACGCTCGGGGTCGAGGCGTGTGACGTCACAGGGGTCGCGGCGGCGGCTTCCGGTTGGGGCCTAGTCTGCGTCGGTGACATGGCGTTTTCGGGCACAGCAGGGGGACTTTCGGGCTCTGCGACGGGGAGCTGGGGCAGGTGGGCGGTTTCCCGGCTTGGGGTATAGGCGTCCCCTTTACCTGCCTCCTTGCGTCCGGCTCCCTTCTCTGCGCCGTCTCCGGCCTTTGGTCCTCCCGCGCCATCCTCAGAGGCGGTCTGTTTCCTCTTCCAGGGTAGCGTGCTCCGTTGACTGGTCTCAGCTTGCTGGGCCATCTCCCGGCTCCATTCCGCCAATATCTCGCGCTGTACCCGGGCCATCCTCCGTGCGAGGCCCTCCAGGGCAGTCTGTGCACACTCCCGGTCTCGGGGGAGCTGTGCAAGGACCTCCACTAGGCCTAGTGGGGTCGTGATGTCTAGCAGGCTCCTGACCAACGGGTCGGTGCTGCTCTGCTCTTCTTCCAGCAGGCTCCTGGCCAGCGGGCCGGTGCTGCTCTGCTCTCTGGACATCTCCGGGTGAGCTTCTCTGCTGCTCCTCTCCAAGCTTCCTGCCTCCGGGTGCGCTCGCTCCAGACTGCTCCAGGCGGCACCCATCTTCGTTCTTTTCTCTCGTCTCCTCCCACTTCGAGGGCGGTCCCGGGGCAACTCGGTGACTGTCAGCTCCAGGGGTAGTTCTTTCACGCTGACAGACACCTCCAGCATCACAGTCTCTGTTGGTGGGGGCGGTTTCCACTTTTGGCGCCATTTTCTGTCCCGGCCCACGATGGGAGGCGGCCTCTTGCCCTCCTTTGGCACGCCCATAATGGCGTCCGCTGCTCTTCCAAGGCGGGAAATCTTCGGATTTGGCGGGAAGCGTCGCCCAGTGGCGGGGAACTCTGCAGATGGCGGGAACAAGCTGGAAATGGCGGACAATCGGCGGGAAACGACCTGTGATGGGGTCCGATGGCGTGGACCCTCCGGAACCGGCGGGAGACTTCTTTCTGAGGTAAACTTGCACTTTTCTTCAGGCACGCAGTACCCGGATGTTGCGGGCACGTTATCCTGCCAACTACGCCAAAGTTGACGTGCCCCCTGGGACATATTCCTTTTTGAGGGGAATACCCGGCACCGGATCAGATGGGGGGTTGTAGTCTCCGAGCGGCTGTGACCCGGCCCGTGCCCAGGGCGTCAAACTCAGTGTTATGTGGCAGTCCTACAGATGTTATTAAGAGTTCTTTTGTGTCGACTACGCCACCCGTTGTGATGCGGTCACTGTGGCCGCCGCTGCAGCAGGGTCCGCTGAGGCTGATGGTGCAGGTGCAGCTTGAGATGGTATAACCCCCAACGGGTGGGGTATAGCCTCAGGGGGGACAGGAGCAGAGGATGGGGGTTGTGGTGGTGCAGTGCAGACGGCAGTGAAGACAGAGTCGGGTTGTGCAGTTAAGGGTGTTTACTTACTGCAGATGTTGTACTGGTCACTCCAGCTTCGAGTGACCACCCGAGCTGTGCTGCGTCCACCAGGTCCTGGATCCAGCCAACCCCCAAACAAGTCCGGAGCGTGGCCCTGAGCTCTCCTTCTGTCCCGTTCTCTGGCCGTCCCCACCAGTGATCCACCTAGGTCCAGCTCCCTCGGGCCTTCTGTTGGGACACCCTTGGCCTTGGGTTCCCTGACCCTTCATGTGGTGTGCCTTCGGGGTGGATGTGGTGGGTGACCGTGGCAAACGCTGCCCACGGTCTCCGGTCTCTGGCTGGGGAATGTTTTTACCCCCACCAGCTTGGGTTCCGGTACCCTGTGCCGACTCTTCACCCGGGGATTTAGTTTGGGATCTTAGAGTCCTTTTCTTCTGTGCCTCTGGGTCTCTCTCTCTCCTCTCTCACTCTGGGTCTTTCCTTCTCCTCTGCTCACTCTGGCTTGTTCTCTGCATCTGACTTGTTCTCTCTGCATCTGACTTGTTCTCTCTGCATCTGACCCTGTTCTTAGTTGGTGCCCACCTTATATACACCCTCTATGTGTGAGCTCAGGTGACCAGCACCCAATGAGCTCCTAACTTTACCCAGGCTGCTCCCCCTATCTGCCCCTACACTACTTGGGATGTACCACCCCCCTCCCACTCCAGCCAGGAACAGACTCGGTCGTACCTGCACATTTCTAAGTGGGAGTACCGTCGGTCTGCTCCTCGGAAATGGGATGTGTGTAGTGCATGCAGCCTACCGAGCTCAGTTCCACACTTCATCCTTACCCGGGAGTGGAATATCACACCTCTGGGTTGAGGTGCAATACCCCTGTAGCAGCCGAATCCTCAGGGTGCTACATATCCATAAATATCGGATGTGTACTGCCTCCGGCGCCATTTAGACCCTGCCCCATGTCCTGCCCCCCGAAGCACACAAGATGTCATTTTCTGAAAACTTCATAAGGTGAGTATTAAACAACCACTGATCAGATCTCACAAGATCTTTTAAAGCCAATTTTGACACATTCCTGTTTGAGTATTGAAAAAGAGAAAAGGTGCTCCAAATGTGTTACTCTCAATGTTATACACAGCGAGCAAAGGATTGTATATGCTCACCTGCCTGGGCAGTGACCTGGCACAACTCCGTACCTGTAAGAGTGAAGGGCTGCTGCTCCGACCACTGATCCACACACCGAAAGGAAGAAACATTTTCAAACCAAACAAGAATAGAACGGTGATTCCCGGGCGCTGCCACAGAGTGTAAGTCTTCATTCTGTGGCAGCGCCCGGGAATCACCATTATTTTCCTGTTTGGTTTGCATATGTCTGAGTATTGAGACTGTAAGGTGTGAATAGTAGCCATTTGTTTGGCGATTGCCACCATCTTTTTCTTCTGCTGCCTTCATCTTCTCAGAGTCCTGTGAGTACTATGTTCATCTGCTCTCTGGCTCCTGTAAGCATCACAAACTGTTTTTGGAATCTATTCGCATTATTCTACAAACTGCTGTGGATTTCGCTTCCTATATCTTAGTGCTGCTTCAGACCTACCATTTACCTTTTCATCTGCCCTTTTGTGGCTTCTGATGTGTTCTGTCTCACTTGTTTTTCTGCCATTCAACAGCCTGTTGTCCAGGTTCTTAATGATCCGTGTGTCTTTTTGTCTGCTGTTCGAATGCCCTTGGTCCATGTGTCTACATGTTGTTATCACTTATTATCCCTATTGGAGCTCACAATCTAAATTCACAATCTCTGTCTTTGAATGGGACTGACCCATCTACCACATTTAAGTCATATTGATAGGATTTACAACAAACGT
Source organism: Phyllobates terribilis (assembly GCF_046119375.1). NCBI lineage: Eukaryota > Metazoa > Chordata > Amphibia > Anura > Dendrobatidae > Phyllobates > Phyllobates terribilis. The sequence continues at coordinate 809,003,672 of NW_027362761.1, forward strand.
CCTTAAGATGTTGGGACCCGCATCTTGCTCTAGAACAGGGTATGAGCACTCACTCACATAGAAATGAATGGAGAGAGCTGCACACGTGACCACCTTCCCATTCTACAAGAACCTCCGCTAAGGTCTAGTTCTCAAGGTAAATCCAGGTCCCTGTGATGTGGTCTGCATCTATCCGAAATATAAGGCTTATCGTATCAATATGGCATAAATGTCCCTGATGGGACAACCACTGTAATATGTACAGGACAGTCTTGACAGAGGTTGAAAACCTAATCAAATAGTTAAATGCAATCAGGTTGACCAAATAAAAAGTGATTGCTTTTTAACGTAATTTAACTATAAGTGTACTGTACAGCATTAAAATGGTGATGGAAAAAATGATGACACAAATCATAAAAAAATAGCAAGAATAAATTCTAATAGTGAGATTAGCTAATATTACACTGCCATCTGTTGTTTCATTTGGGAAATAATGTGCACAGTACATGCAAAATGTTCAGTAAGGTATAAGCATATAACAGCAAATCTATTTGATAAAGATGACTAGCGAAAACAATATCCAGTTAAAATCAATAGTTGCCATGGTTGTAAAATGTACAGTTGATGCTTTTTAAAAAGTGATAATGCAAAGTAATTAGTGGTGTTACAAGGTATAGCCAATATTCTTTCCATATGCTTCATAAGTGCTTTTATGGGTATGTGGATATGGTAAACATTGAGTGAGAGTAATATATGTATACATTTTCCCATTTGCATGAACAATACAGACATGGAAGGGGTTATCAAGTTTTAAAAAAGATCTTATAATGTGTTTGAAACAGAAAGATATAAACATTCTCATGTACTTCAAATAATAAAGTGAACTCATTTGGCAGCTTTATGGGAATGGGTAATCATAAATTTACCTACTGTTTAAATCAGGTTTTTGTTTTATACGTACTGTATTTGTTTTATTTTTGGCAGTGTTTTTTTTTCATTTAGCAATCTGTGTGAGGGCTCGCTCACACGCCCACTTAACATGGCTGAGTGCGATCCGATGTTTTACTGGATAGCACTCGGCCCAATGTTACATTATGTGTTAGTACAGACCTGTGATTTATTTGTCATGCTGATTTGGCATGAGAAAACAAAAGCAGCATGCTGTGGGTGCATCCGGTGATTGGATGACACGCATCCATACAAATCTATGGGTGCGTGTGAAACATTGGACTGCACTCAGATGTCATCCGAGCGCAGTCCGATTACTGCGGACACGGAGAGTGGAGAAGATGGAGAAATGAAGCTTTCCGTCTTCTCCACACCTGTACTGTGATTATCTCATGCAAGAGAATCAGATTACACTAAGCTGACACTCTGATCAAACTCTGACAGAGCTTGATCCGAGTGGCATTAGCATAACTGGTCCGATTCTCTCGCATGAGAGAATCAACGACCGTGTGACCCTAGCCTCAAAAAAGCAAAATTAGTAATATTGTAATTTTCAGACTGGCCACTGGACTATTTTACACTCTAAGGCTACGTTTCCAGACTCAAAGCTACGTTTTGGTGACTTTTTGACACAGAGTCTTTTTGCTGCATCAAAAACGCAGTGTATTACAGTTTTAGAAAAGTAAATGGGATTTATAGAACTCTCATGCCCACTGTGCTTTTTTTTTACTCAGTGTAAACTGACCTGCGGTCCGTGCTTCAAATCCGCAGCATGTCAATTTCTCTTGCGAGTATGCTGAGCTTTCTGTGTGGATTTTCCCCATAGACTGCATTAGATGCGGAAAATCCGCAGATAAAAAATGCACATGCGTTTTTAGGGCGTTTCCACGGCGGAGACGCAACAAAAATGCTTCTGATCTGCACCTAAGTACATCAATAAAGTTTTGTCAAACCCAAATAGCAGGAAGTATTCAAAAAGCTCATTGTGGGAATGTAGCCTTACTGCCTGTCCTTTCAGAAAGAGTTTTCAGTTTATCATCAGAGGTAGGATTGCATTGACAGGTAACACCTCTATAGAAAGCTGATAACAGAAGATCCACTAATCACAATAAGTTGATAATGGATGGTCCTGTAGCCAGGAAAGGTTTGTAGTAAAGAAGCTTTTCATGCAAAGCCTTTAAGGGACTTGCTGGACAAAGTATGCACCCATTGCAGATATTTACTGGTCAGCCTTTGCACTAAGCATTCCCCTCTTGGAGTGATGCAGAACAGGGATACTAGACAGTTTCTAGAACAACACTCAGTTTTACTCCTACTTTGCTTTGTCTCTAAAAAGGAATTTGTCAGTAGGATCAACTTTCCTAAGCTTTCTACATGGGTATGTGACTCGCCTCCTGGGCTGTGGGGCACCCGGATCCGGGCAATAGGGGAACGATGGGGGTAGTAGTGGCAACCCGGTTCCGTGGCTCAGGGTGGTCAGACCAGTGGCAGTCTTTTAGATGTTTTAGATAATGTCCGACTACGCCACCCGTGGATTGCGGTTATTAGGAACCGCCGCTGCAGGGCAGACCGCTGGGGCCGATGATGTATGCAGCTGGGATGGTGTGACTCCCTACGGGAAGAGTGCGGCCCTAGGGCAGTGTAGTGGATGGTGGGAGTGATGGTGGTGGGAGTCCCAGTACCGTTAGTGCTGGAGGAGCGAAAGAGCACACAGACAACGTACTGCAGTCCAATGTATTTTACTCACAGTTCAGGTACTCCGGGTCACCTCTGTACACGTAGTGACCGCCCGAGCCGTGCTGCGTCCACCAGGTGAGGGGCTCGGTCAACTCCCAGGCAGCTCAAGAATATGGCACAGGACCCCCTTCTTTCCTTTCTCTGGCCTGCCTCACCAGTGACCCACTTTTGTCCAGCTGCCGCGGACTTGTGCGGGTAAACGTGGGCCCCGTTCTCCGCTGTCCTATATAGTGCCTTCCTAGCAGGTTTGGTGAGGTGTCGCACCAATAAATGATCACGACGTCCGGTCTTTGGCTGAGGGTAGTTTCTCCTCCACCAACTTGGGATCCGGCACCCTTAATCTGCCTGACCCTTCACCCTGTATTCTCGTGGGTTCTTAGGGTCCCTTCCACCTTCTTGTTCCTGAGCCCTTCTGTTTCTCTGTCTCTTCTTCTCCTTTTCTGTTCCTTCCTGTTCCTTTCCGTTCCTTTCTCGTGGAGCTGGGATGAGACTTAATCACAGCTCCCTTTCACCTCCTCTCTCTCTCTTCCTCGGCCTCTCTCTAGGCCCACTCTGGAGTAGAGCTCCTACAGAGCCTCTACTCCCTGTCTTCTCCTCAGTCTGCACAGACTGCCTGAACTTCACTTCTCCCAGAGCTAAGATGGTGCCCCCCTTTTATACCTCCCTCTGACCATGAGCCCAGGTGACCAGCAACCAATGGGCTCCTTCCTACGCTCAGGAACCAACCCCTATCTGCCCCTACAGCACTGGGTATTCCACCCCCCTCCCCACTCCAGCCAGGGACATAGTCTGTCGTGCCTGCACTTCTGTCTAGTGGGAGCACCGTTGAGCTGTCCCTCGGAAATGGGGTGTGTGTGCTGTATGCAGCTAACTGAGCCCTGGTCCATACTCCATCCTTACCTGGGAGTGGAATATCACACCTCTGGCAGAGGTGCAATACCCCTGTAGCGGCCGAACCCTCGGGGTGCTACATATACAAGTCATAAAATGTTTAATAAAACAATGTCTTGATATATAAAGAGCTGATCTTTGTCTCATTACAAACACATTTGCAGCTGCATCTCTCCTCTCATAGTTGTTATGATCTGCAACACGTACTAAGGAAAGAAGGGGAAAGCTGTCCCTACAGTAAGACTAAGCTGAATCCCTACGATGTAGCGGGCTGCCTGTTCCTAGCGAACAGACCCGCCTAAGTCCTCGGCTAGTCTGAATGAAGACCTAATGCATAAGGGGAAGGGGTCCCTAAAAGAACTAAGGACTGGAACAAAAATGGGACACCTCCTGAACAGAGAAAGTTGTTGCAGAACACAAAAAGATAAACTGACAAAAAGGTACTAGAGGTCCCAGAAGGACGAAGAAAACTGACAGAGAAAGGCACAGAAGCACCTGGCTAGCAAAACAGTCAAACAACACTGAAGTCCAGCACAGCCAAAAGGGCGGAGCTGGAATATAAAGGCAGATGGTCATGTGACCACAAAACACCAGATGGAAAAAACAAACAGGAGGGTTCTAACAATAGTGCTGTCATCTCAGCTTTACTGCCCCTCCCCCCACACTGGCTGCATGTGAGCTGGAAGCTGAGGAAGTGTTAGTTTTAATTAGGCACAGCTCTGTAACAGAGCTGACAGAACTATGAGAGGACAACTGCAGTTACTGCAGATATCAATATAACATTTTATTCAGCCTTCTATGACCTACATGGCCATATAGACTGCTTAGGAGGGTTGATCCTATTGACAGAGATCCTTTAAACACTTCTAAAAATATTTGCAGTCTCATTCACGGACCTTTTTTAGACTATTCACAGGACCCTCTCACATTTGGCCCAGTGCACGGATGGCTTTCTCTTGTCTTCCTTCTCATACTTTTTTTCTTTCACTTGACCCTCAAGCCCTTGTTCCTGCAGCGACTCTATCATTCTTGCAGTATGTTTGATGTTGACTGTGGCCATTAAATGTCCACCAATTGGTTACATGCAAGCCAATTTGTGGTTGTTTAATGACCCGTTTAGACAGGCCATTTAGAATTCTATGTGCACAGAGTGATTTCTTATAAGATCATTCTGTGCATATAGAATATCATGACAGGGTACCGCTAATACGGCTTCCTTCCATCTAATTTCAACCTCCCCTAACATCAAGCATTAACCTTCCTCCCCAATAAAAAAACACTGCAACATAATTTTCATTTGGTTAATTTTGGCTACAGCGGCCATTTTATTAACAATACAACATTAACATTTTAAAACAATATTATGACAATAATATGAGGGGAGGGTTCTTGGATCTAAGAGATCTGGCACCAATAGAATGTATTCTCCAACCGCCATGTTACCCTCAGCCGTACACCACCAGCTCAAGGGCACCATACTCCCACAGTACGTGGAAGGTTACGAACCGAACAGCTCCCAGGGTAAAACCCCGTCCAGAGCCCAAAACCAAATGCCAGATCAGCCCCACTCGATTTAATACTGAATAGAATTATCCATATAATTCGTTCCACTACCAATTATGTACCAACTCCAAAAATCCCACCCCCACCACCAATGCCTCTGTGACATGCAATAAACCCCATTTTTGTTTTTTAAATTGATCACCTACGCACAATATAACCACCAAAAAAAAAACGAAGTGTGTGTGGGCCTTTCCTATGGGATTGCCAGCTGTACAATGGCGATTTTCATGCACTTTTCCCTATATATCCTATAATCTCCACCACTTTATCCGCCCCTTCCCTTACATTGGCCAATCCCTGCACTATTATCTTTCAAATTCAAGCCCTCCAGGCCAATCCCAGTCATGGGGGGCATCCCTCTATCTACGCTTGTATCCTGCCCCCTCCTTTGTTCTTGCCAGATCATGTCCTGTTTACACAGAGTGATGTACTGCAGTGAATAATGCTCTTTAAGCCAGCTAAAAACTCATCACACTCGACAAATGAGCATTTTGCTGGTTAGTGGCCTTTTTAGATGGCCTGATAGTTGGAAATTAAGCCTCTGGAAGATTTCTCTAAAACTTTTTTTTTTAAGAACATGGAAAAACACTGATGGCAAGTTTATCTCCTGACATTCATTTCTATGTGTAATTTTCCCATTAACCTACAGATAAAAGTTTATATTAAACAAGAAATATAGTTGCCCTCATTGTTTATTAATATGCAACATTTTTTGCAAGATACTGAAACAGTTAGGCTGTGTGCCCACTATGCGTTTTTTAAGCGTTTCCGCAGGGGCAATTCTGCTGCAGAAACTCTTAAAAAATGCTTGGTAGAAGGTCAGCAATGTTCCCCAATGATAATCCGCATGTGCTGTGTGATTTTTCGCAGCACTATCAATTTTTTTGCTTAATATTGCATTGAATCGCTTAATATCTGCATGACTACATGTGTACATACGGATATTAAGCGATTCAATGGGCGGATGGTACCCGGGTCTGGAGAAGAGGAGACTCTCATCCAGACCTGTGTACCATAGAACTTGTAAAAAAAAAGAGTTAAAATAAAAAAATATACATCATACTCACCTTCTGATGGCCCCCGGTCTCCATAGCGATGTGACCTGGCTCCCCGGCAGCTCGCGATGGTCTAAAAGGACCTGCCATGACGTCATTTAGTCATGCGACGGGTCATGCGACCGCTGACGTCGGCGGTCACGTGACCTGTCACATGACTAAATGACGTCATGGAAGGTCCTTTTACACAACCGCGAGACACGGGGAAGACTGGACGCATCGGATAAGGAGACCGGGGGCCATCAGAAGGTGAGAATATGTTTTTTTTAAACTTTTTACTATTTTTATTCTTTTTTTTTAACTAACTTGGTCACACTATATAAAATCCATGCCGGTTGCATAGATTTATATAGTGTGACCAAGTTGTCAAGCACTTTCCAAGTGATGCTAAAATTGCTTGGAAAGCGCTTGACAACCCGCATGCGAAATCGCATGTGCAAAACGCGTGACAAACGCTTGTCCCTGGCTGAAAAAACGCATGTACAATCTGCATGCGTTTTTTCTGCCAGGGAGATGCAGAAACACTCAGGCCTCAGATATCCTTCAACTCATGCCACATACAGAATATGTTTTCTCCAGGCAGGTAAGTATAATTTCAGTAAGGTATCTACAATGATAAATGCATCAAATAAAGAGAAAAATAATAACTGTTGAATCTAATGAAACACTTAATGAAACCGAGTATTAAATATCCATAACTGGAATATCAGCAGTTGAAGGGCAGGCGATGAGGCTGTGTGACATTTACCGGGGCTAAGACAATCTGATATTTATTGACTCAGCTTATATAGCTTTACAATTCAGAACCACAAATACAAATTCAACTGACTATTGAGCACTTAAATAATCAGACAAATATTATTAAAGTGAACAAATGATTCCCTAAGTCTTAAAAAGACTGATTGTATATAGGGTATATAGTTATTTTTCTCACGGGTTTTAAATCTCTAAGTCAGAGTTGCTGTACTTTGTTAAATTCAGCACAAAAAGCCTTGTTAGTAAAGATGTGCAAGTTTATTCAAGTTTAATTGAATTATACTCGAATTTTATAATAATTTGCATCCTCCATAATATGGCTTTTTTTGTATTTCAGTCCTGACAAATTAAGCAAAATGGTGGACTGTTGCCATTTTGCTAAACCATAGACGGCAGGCAAAAGGATAAAAAAATGTATATTCACCGCTCTCCTTTTTGGCCACCGCCGCTACTTGCGCTCCCTCACTCTCTTCTTATCTCTGCACACTGAAACCCTGGCCCTCCTCATAGTTGGATGGGACTGTCGACTGCAACCAGGAACAGGACATCTTTGTACATGTGCGTCAAATATTTTAAGGTTGCAATGTCGTGACATCATGATGTGTGCCGTGAACTCCCAGCCACAACTAGGTCCAGGAAGTTCCTGTAAATGCACTTTGTATTGTGAAGTTCCTTTCTACGATGAAAATGCCCAGGGTTTCAGCACACGGTAGGGGTAAGAAGAGGTGCCAGGGACTGTATGAGGGACAGTTAGCAGTGGAGGTAAGCAGTCAGGTGAGAATTAGTTGTTTTTCTTAATTCTTTCTACATCGTACGTTTATTATGCTCTGGGGTCTGTAGAGTCTCCAGAGCATGCTAAAGCACATTCAGCTCGTGAAGAATAAATTCTCCGCAAATTAAATTACTCAGTAAAATCCACACAATTTGACTAAAAAAGAGTCTTGCCAGATCTGCTCATCTCTACTTGTCACCCACAGCATAAAGACTCATTATATGTAATAATTTCCACTCTTGCGAATAAGAAGTTTTTATGGGATACTTCTCTGATGAAAAATTAAGCAAATTTACTTTTCCCCAGATGGAAGAAAACTTTTTTTCTAGTGCTAGCTATAGATAGCTATTCTATAAGATAAAGTCCAACCTCTTAAGGAAGTAGTCTGTTCTAATTTTTTTATACTAGAGTACCTTCTTCCACATGCTAGCTTTGTCCCCTACATGGCTTGTGGAAGAAGGTGCTCTGGTTAGATGAGACCAAAGCAGAACTTTTTGGGATGAGTGCAAAACACTATGTGTGGCAAAAACTAACACTGCACATGACCCTGAAGACACCATCCCCACTCTCAAACATGGTGGTGGCAGCATCATGCTGTGTGGATGTGTGACACCCCAGGGGTCTGGTTGACACAGTAATAGAGATATTATGTCTGAGAGCAAGTGGGAGGTTTCTCTGGTCAGGAGCCCTAAGCATGCAACACGGCCCACCCAGACCTGGGAGGGGAGGAATCTGCCCTTATAAACTGGGTCTGGGGCGGGATTAAGTGAGTCAGAGCCTGGAGAGGGAAAGTGACAACAGGAGCTCTGTAGGAGCAGGAGCGAGTGCCAGAGGCTGGAAGCTAGAGAGCTCGCCTTGGCTGAAGACACTAATACCGGACACGGAGTCCGAGGCTGTGGGGACATCCAGGTCCAGCAGCAGAATCCAACCGGCAGGGGATTCCATGTCCTCTGGCCTTAGAAACCCGAAGGCACGGTCACAAGCAAGGGACCAGCACCGCCATCGTGAAGCGAAGGCTGATGGAAGGCCCCAAGTCACCGGCCATACGGGTGAGCACCACACGGTATACTCAGGGACGTGGGCTACTTCTACCTGCATAGAGCAAGGAAGCCAGGAAAGAGTGCAGATAGTCGGGGAGGCCTACAACTCCACCTGGCCAGGGGAGATCCTGCTTGCTCACAGACTGACCAGGCCCCTACTGCTAACCAGTACTCCCGGGAGGGTCTGCTTTATACCATCAGTAAAGACCCTGAACTGCACCACACGTCTCTGTGATTCCTTGCCGCACCAGCACCATTACTACTGGGACGCACACACCATCACTCCCATCATCCACATTAGCTGCCCTGAGGCATTACTTCTCCCGTGGGGAGTTATCCCATACTCGGCTGCGCAAACTACATCAGCCTCAGCGGTCTGCAGCGCAGCGGCGGTCCCCACTGACCGCAATCCACGGGTGTCGTAGTCGGACAATTACAATACCAATAGACTGCCACTGGTTTGACCGCCCTGGGCACGGACCGGGTCACCGCCACGGAGAACTACAACCCCCAGCGATCCGGCTTCGGGTATCCCCCTGCACAGCACAGACCCAGAGGGCGCGTCAGATGCTTTTCCTCAGCAGTGACAGGGAATCTAGTCAGAGTTGATGGGAACATGGATGGAGCTTAATACAGGGAAATCCTGGAAGAAAACCTGTTAGAGCCTCCAAAAAACTTGATACTGCCATAGCTACAATATAATGAGTTCAATTAAAACATATTCATGTGTTTCAATCGCCAAGACAATGTCCAGACCTTAATCCCATTGAGTATCTGTGGCAAGACTTGAAAATTGCTTATCACAGACACTCTCTATCTAATCTCTCTCTATTCTCAATGAGCTAGATCTAAGTTGCAAAGAATGCGCAAGAATTTCAGCTTCTAGATGTGCAAAGCTGATAGAGACAGGGGTGTAACGATTGAGGTCACAGAGGTCACGACCGTGACCAAGCCTGTGCGGGTGGGGTCCCGCTGATGCCAGCGCAAACTTCAACCGGATGTGCATCCTCGGACGCACATTGTGCTGAAGTGTATTGTGTTGTAGGGGACCTGCCTGGTCCGTGTGCTGGAATACATGCCAATCAGAGGCCAACAGCTGATGGTGGCGTGCACTTGACTGGGGGCGCATGACTGTGATGCCATGTGTTCCTGTCGTTTGCACACTGAATTCAGCGGCCGGCTTCAGAAGAGGACGCAGTTCTGCGGGGGAGCTGGGGAAGATGAGTATAATCATTTATTTTTTTCTATGCATTAAAAAACAGCGGCAGAATGGGGGACATATACCAGGATGGGCCCAGGATGTGGAACATGTATACCAGGATGGGGAGACATGTATACCAGGATGGGGCCCAGGAGAAGGGACATGTAGTGCCCAGTGTCAGAAAGCTGGGTTTCTGTCATAGGTCATGCATCTTCCAGCAGGACAATGACCTCGCACATACTTCAGGAAGCATGGATGGAAACTAAGCCCTGGTGAGTTATGAAGTGGCAGCAATGAGTCCGGATCTAAATCCCATTGAACACCTGTGGAGAGATCTTAGAATTGCTGTTGGGATAAGGCACCCTTCAAATATGAGGGACTTGGAGCTGTTTGCAAAAGAAGAGTGGTCAAAAATTCCATTTGAGAGGTGCAAGAAGCTTGTTTATGGTTATAGGTAGCAATTGATTGCAATTATTTATTCCAAAGGGTGTGCTACCAAATATTAAGTTGAGAATGCCAATAATTTAGTCCGGACCATTTTTTGGTTTTTGAGTGAAATTATGCACAATTTGCCTTTTTCTCTCAGTTTTTTTGGGTTGTTCCAATATACACAAAGGAAATAAATATGTGTATAACAGAACATGTAATAATTTTCAGGGAGAAATACTTTATTTTCTAAAACAATTTCAAGGGTGCCAATGGTCGAGTTGCACATGCCACTCTATTCTAATGGGGATAAAAGCTCCACATTCTGCAGATCGGCTGGGTCCCAGCAGTCAGACCTCCACCAATCAATAACTTATCACTTATCCTTTGACCATGTTCACACATTCAGTATTTGGTCAGTATTTTACATCAGTATTTGTAAGCCAAAATCAGGAGTGGAACAATCAGAGGAAAAGTAGAATAGAAACTCGTCACCACTTCTGTATTTATCACCCACTTCTGGTTTTGGCTTACAAATATGGTTGTGAAATACTGACCACATACTGAATATGTGAACGGGGCCTTAGGATAGGTGATTACTTGTTTTTACCATAGAACACCTGTAAGTGCATATTTGCTACGGTGTAATAGTCACAGGACAGGGAGGGGTTAAACATCCAAGTATTAAATCTCTATTGGAAATCAAGAATCTTCCCCTTACTGAGAGAACATATGGCTGCCATACACAACACAATCCACTATACCAAGACCAATATTACCACATACAAGGGATAAATACCACCATACCATGACCAGACTACATATTATCAATACATAGTGACCGAATATATCACATACAAGGAACAAATACCGCCACACCATGACTAGACCACATATTACCACCACATAGTGACCGATTAATACAGTCATACAATGACCAGGTCACATATTACCTCCACATAGTGAGTGAATAATACCGTCACACCATGACCAGACAAGGTATTACCACCACATAGTGACCAAATGATACCACATACGAGGAACAAATACCTCCACACCAGGACCAGATCATATGTTACCACCTCATAGTGACTGAATAATACAATACCGATCATTATTAAAAAACACAATACTAATAAAACTAATATTACCATTGGTGACATTACACACAGGAGTTCTGTATTGTATAAGTGTACAGGGATCACCAGTGACATTACAGCATATGCAGAGTACCTGTATATGCTGCAATACAGGTAATACAGTGACCACCTCCATACAAGATTCTGGGCCCCACATGGTCCCCCATACATGATTCTGGTCCCCACATGGTCCCCCATACATGATTCTGGTCCCCACTTGTTCCCTCATACAGGATTCTGGGGCCCACATAGTCCCCCATACAGGATTCTGTGGCCCACATGGTCCCCCATACAGGATTCTGGGGCCCACATGGTCTCCCATACAGGATTCTGAGCCCCACATGGTCCGCCATACAGGATTCTTGGCCCCACATGATCCCCCACCAGATTCTGGGGCCCACATGGTCTCCCATATAGGATTCTTGGGTCCACATGGTACCCCATACAGGATTCTGGGGCTCATATGGACCCCCATACAGGATTCTGGGCCCCACATGGTCCCCCATACAGGATTCTGGGCCCCACATGGTCTCCCATACAGGGTTCTGGGCCCCACATGGTCCCCCATACAGGATTCTGGGCCCCACATGGTCCCCCATACAGGATTCTGGGCCCCACATGGTCTCCCATACAGGATTCTGGGCCCCACATGGTTCCCCATACAGGATTTTGGGCCCCACATGGTCCCCCATACAGAAATCTGGGCCCTACAGGGTCACCCATACAGGACTCTGGGGCCCACATGGTCCGTCATACAGAATTCTGGGCCCCACATGATCCCCCATACAGGATTCTGGGTCCCATGTAATGCTGCATACATACAAAAAAAAAAATCAAATGCTCACCTCTCCAGTTTCCTGCAGGTCCGGTATACTCAGCGCGCCTTCTGACTCTGCAGTGCTGGTAGTGACGTCACCTTGCCTTCTGTCCTGAGACGTCAGAATCAGAAGGCTCTGATGTCACTGGAGCTGCGAGGAATGAGGAGAGGTGAGCATTTGAGGAGGAGGTGGAGTTCTCGTTCTCCCTCCCGACTCTTGGGCCCAATAGTGTGCCGGAGTCCCTTCCCCCCGGGGCCTCAGCACTTGCCTGGGTGCGCCGGGTGGTGACACCGGCCATGATCATCGCTGTGTGTCAGGTCTGCGTGCATGCGTGCGTGCGCCTCTGCCTCCTGCGTTTTTAAAGGTCCCGTGTCCCAAAAAATTATTATTTATTTTTTCCTCTTCATCTCCTTCTTCTTTCTCTGGGACCCAGGACCTACCGGGCATTTCACTGGTACCCCACCAGGCCAGCCTGACCGTGTATACCAAGTTGGGGAACATATTTACTAGGATGTGCCCAGGATAGGGGACATATATACCAGGATGGGGAAAATATATACCAGGATGTGCCCAGGATAAAGGACATTTATTTACCAGAATGGGGAACATATATATTCCAGGGATGGGCCCAAGATGGGAAACATATATACCAGGATGGTCCCAAGATACGGAACATATTTACCTGGATGGAGGCCATATATACCAGGATGGGGCCAAGATGAGGGACATATAAACCAGGACGGGAGACATACAGTTGAAACCAGAAGTTTACATACACTATATAAAAATACACATATGCATGTTTTTCTCAATATCTGACATGAAATCAAAATAAACCTTTCCCGTTTTAGGTCAATTAGAATTACCATAATTTTTAATATTTGCCAAATGCCAGAATAATTAGAGAGAGAGAATGTTTTAAGGCATTTTTATTACTTAATGCAAAGTCAAAAGTTTACATACATTTCATTAGTATTTGGTACCATTGCACTTAAACTGAATGACTTGGGACAAACGTTTAGGATATCCTTCCACAAGCTTCTCACAATAGTTGGTTGGAATATGGGCCCATTCCTCCTGACAAAACTGGTGTAACTGATCCAGGTTTGTAGGTCGCCTTGCTCGCACCTGCCTTTTCAGCTTTGCCCATAAATTTTCAATATGACTGAGATCAGAGCTTTGTGATGGCCACTCCAAAACATTGACTTTGTTATCCTTAAGCCACTTTGTTACCATTTTGGCAGTATGCTTTGGGTCATTGTCCATTTGGAAGATCCATTTCTGCCCAAACTTTAACTTCCTAGCTGATGTCTTGAGGTATTGCTTCAGTATTGCCACAATCTCTTTTTCTCATGAAGCCATCTATTTTCTGAAGTGCAACAGTCCCTCCTGCAGCAAAACAACCCCACAACATGATGGTGCCACCCCCGTGTTTCACAGTTGGCATGGTGTTTTAGGCTTCCAAGCTTCTCCCTTTTTCCTCCAAACATAACGATGATCATTATGCCCAAAAAATAAAATTTTTGTTTCATCAGACCACAGGACATGTCTCCAAAAATTAAGGTTTTTGTTCATGTGTGCATTTGCAAAAAATAATCTGTTTTTTTATGTTTCTTTTGAAGTAATGGCTTCTTCTTGGCAGAGTGGCCTTTCAACCCATGTTGATACAGTACTTTCAGTGTGTATATTGACATAATCTTACCAGCTTCCATCATCATCTTCACAAGCTCTTTTGCTTTTGTCCTTGGATTGATATACACATGTCGGACCAAAGCATGTTCATCTTCTGGGACACAGAACCCGTCTCCTTTCTGAGCGGTATGATGGCTGGACATTCCCATCTTCTTTGTACTTGCATATAATTGTTTGTACAGATGAACGAGGCACCTTCAGGTATTTTGAAATTGTACCCAAGGGTGAGCCAGACTTGTGAAAGTCCACAATTCTCTTCCTGATATCTTGGCTGATTTCTTTAGACTTTCCCATGATGCTACATTAAGAAGCAGTGTGTTTCAGATATGTATTAAAATACATCCATAGGTGTGTCTCTAATTAACTTAGATGTTGCTAAAAAACCTACCAGAAGCTTCCTAACACATGACATCATCATATGGGCTGTCCAGAATTGTTTAACCCCTTTACAACCCAAGGTGGTTTGCACGTTAATGACCAGGCCAATTTTTACAATTCTGACCACTGTCAATTTATCAGGTAATTACTCTGGAACGCTTCAACGCATCCCCCTGATTCTGAGATTGTTTTTTCGAGACATATTGTACTTCATGATTGTGGTAAAATTTCTTCGATATCACTTGCGTTTATTTGTGAAAAAAAACAGAAATTTGGCAAAAATTTGGAAAATTTTGCAATTTTCAAAATTTGAATTTTTATGCCCTTAAATCAGAGAGATATGTCACACAAAAAAGTTAATAAATAACATTTCCCACATGTCTACTTTACATCAGCACAATTTTGGAACCAACATTTTTTTTTATTAGGGAGCTATAAAGGTTAAAAGTTGACCAGCGATTTCTCATTTTTCCAACAAAATTTACAAAACCATTTTTTTAGGGACCACATCACATTTGAAGTGACTTTGAGGGGCCTTTGTGACAGAAAATATCCCAAAGTGACACCATTCTAAAAATTGCACCCCTCAAGGTGCTCAAAACCACATTCAAGAACTTTATTAACCCTTCAGGTGCTTCACAGGAATTTTTGGAATGTGGGTGAAAAAAATGAATAATTAACTTTTTTCACAAAAATGTTACTTTAGACCCAATTTTTTTTATTTTTGCAGGGGTAACAGGAAAAAATGGACCTCAAAATTTGTTGCGCAATTTCCCCTGAGCACGCAAATACCTGATATGTGGGGGAAAACCATTGTTTGGGTGCACGGCAGGGTTTGGAAGGGAAGGAGCGCCATTTGACTTTTTGATTGTAATATTTGCTTGAATAATTAGCGGACGCCATGTTGCATTTGGAGAGCCCCTGATGTGCCTAAACAGTGGAAACCCCCCACGAGTGACACCATTTTGGAAATAAGACCCCTCAGGGAACTTATCTAGATGTGTGGTGAGCACCTCGAACCCCCAGGTGCTTCACAGAAGTTTATAACATTGAGCCGTAAAAATAAAATTTTCACATTTTTCCCCCAAAAATGTTTTTCAGGCCTCAATTTTGCATTTTCATAAGGGTAACAGGAGAAATTGCACCATGCAGTTTGTTGTGCAATTTCTCCTGAGTAAGCAGATACCCCATATGTGGAGGAAAACCATTGTTTGGGCGCACGGCAGGGTTCGGAAGGGAAGCAGCGCCATTTGACTTTTTGATAGTAAAATTTGCTTGAATAATTAGCGGACACCATGCTGCATTTGGAGAGCCCTTGATGTGCCTAAACAGTGGAAACCCCCCACAAGTGACACCATTTTGGAAATAAGACCCCTCAGGGAACTTATATAGATGTGTGGTGAGCACCTTGAACCCCCAGGTGCTTCAAAGAAGTTTATAACATTGAGCCGTAAAAATTAAATTTTCACATTTTTCCCCCAAAAATGTTTTTCAGCCCCCAATTTTGCACTTTCATAAGGGTAACAGGAGAAATTGCACCATGCAATTTCTCCTCAGTAAGCAGATACCCCATATGTGGGGGAAAACCACTGCTTGGGCATACAGCAGGGTTCGGAAGGGAAGGAGCACCATTTGACTTTTTGAATGTAAAATTTGCTTGAATAATTAGCGGATGTGCCCCAGATGTGCCTAAACAGTAGAAACCCCCCACAAGTGACACCATTTTGGAAACTAGACCCCTCAGGGAACTTATCTAGATGTGTGGTGAGCACCCTGAACCCCCATGTGTTTTACAGAAGTTTATAACATGGAGCCGTGAAAATAAAAAAATCAAACTTTTCCACAAAAATTATGTTTTAGCCCCAATTTTTTTATTTTCACAAGGGTAAGAGGAGAAAATGAACCCAAAAACTTTTGTGCAATTTCTCCTGAGTACGCCAATACCCCATATGTGGGAAAAATACAGTGTTTAGGCGCACAGCAGAGTTCAGAAGGGAAGGAGCACTGTGTGACTTTTTGAACGTAAAATTGTCTGGAATCGAGAGCGGACGCCATGTCGCATTTGGAGAGCCCCTGATGTACCTAAATAGTGGAAATCCCCCACAAATAACCCGATTTTGGAAACTACACCCCTCAAGGATTTTATCAAGGGGTACAGTGAACATTTTGTACCCAGAGGTACAACACAGAATTTGATAACATTAGGTCATCATATTGAATAAGTTGTCATTAGTCTTGAGCGCAAGTGCTCGCTACTTGAGTTTGCATCGGGTACTCAGGTATGCACCATGTATCGCGCGTGCTCGAGTGACATGCTCGAGTCCCCGCCCGCATGTTTCACGGTTATTAGACACCCAAAAAAAAACATGCAGGGATCGTTCGTGAATGGCAGGCAATCCCCGCAAGGTTTTTTTGGCCGCAAAGCATATGGGGCGAAGAGACTTGAGCATGTCACTCGGCACCCGCAATACTCAGTGCATACCCGAGCACCCGATGCAAACTCAAGTAGCGAGCATTTGCGCTCAACACTAGTCGCCATATCGTCATGTTTTTTTTTTTTACTTTTGTAAGAAATCCCTAGCCCAACCTTAGCCCAACTCTAACCCTAGCCCAACCCTAACCCCAACCCTAGCCCAACCCTAACTATAGCCCAACCCTAGCCCAACCCTAACTATAGCCCAACCTTAACCCCAACCCCAACCCTAACCCTAACCCTAGCACAACCCTAACCCTAACCTGAGTATATTTTTTACGCCGTTCCTTGTGCGGTATAAGTTATTAGACGACTTTATTCTTCAGGTCGGTGCGATTACAGCGATACCAGAATCATATCGGGTTTTTATGATTGACAGCTGTCACACACTGAAAGACGCATTTTTTTGTAAAATCTAGTTTTTGCATTGCCATATTTTGAGAGCTATAATTTTTCCATATTTTGACCGACAGAGTCATGTTACAGCTTGTTTTTTGCGGGATGAGTTGACGTTTTTATTGGCACCAATTTTAGGCACGTAACATTTTTTGATCACTTTCTATTCCGATTTTTGGAAGGCAGAATAAACAAAAACTAACAATTCAGGATTTTTTTTATTTTTTTTATGCTGTTCCGCGTGTGGTAAAATTGCTAACATAGCTTTATTCTTCGGGTCAGTGCGTTTACAGCGGTACCACATTTATATATTTTTCTATGTTTTGGCGCTTTTACACAATAAAAGCTATTTTATAGAAAAATTTATTTTTTTGCATCGCTTTATTTTGAGAGCTATAACTTTTTTATTTTTCGGCTGATGAAGCTGTATGGCGGCTTGTTTTTTGCGGGACAAGATGAAGTTTTCAGGGGTACCATTTTTATTTATATTTGTCTTTTTGATCGCGTGTTATTACATTTTTTGTTTGGGGGTATGATGATAAAGCATTGTTTTTTTTTTTTTTTACCATGTTCACTAAAGGGGTTAACTAGTGGGACAGTTTTATAGGTCAGGTCGTTCCGGACACAGCGATACCAAATGTGTACTTTTATTGTTTTTTTTTTGTTTTTTTTCATAATAATATTTATTGATGGGTACATTATATTTTTATTTTTGGTGGATTTTTTTTTTTATATTTGTACAATTTTTTAAAATTTTTTTTTCACTTTCTGACACTTTTTTTTACATGGCAACATCCGGGAAGCCGCGTCAGACAGCGCTGGAGGCCGGCAGGAGAGGTGAGTATCGCGATCACTTCCCCTTGCCACCGCAATGCTGCGATCGACTTCGATCGCAGCATTGCGAGGGTTAATGTGCCGGGAGTCAGCTGTGGCAATCAGCTGACACCGGGCGGTCTGTGTGCGGGCGCGATCGCAAAGACGTATTAATACATGTCAGGCTCTTAAAGCCCAGGGCGCAGATACGTATTAATATGTCTTGGGCTTTAAAGGGGTTAAGGGCATAGTAATCTTAGCGTATGTAAACTTTTGACTTTGCAGTAAATAATAAAAATGCCTTAAAACAGTCTCTCTCTCATTATTCTGGCATTTGGCAAATATTAAAAATTATGGTAATCCTAATTGACCTAAAAAGGGAAAGGTTTATTTGGATTTCATGTCAGATATTGAGAAAAACACGCATAATGTGACTTTTTATATAGTGAACTGGTTTCAACTGTATGTATATATATAGGATGGGCCCAGGATGGGGGACTTATACAGTACAGACCAAAAGTTTGGACACACCTTCTCATTTAAAGATTTTTCTGTATTTTCATGACTTTGAAAATTGTACATTCACACTGAAGGCATCAAAACTATGAATTAACACATGTGGAATTATATACTTAACAAAAAAGTGTGAAACAACTGAAAATATGTCTTATATTCTAGGTTCTTCAAAGTAGCCACCTTTTGCTTTGAGGACTGCTTTGCACACTCTTGCCATTCTCTTGATGAACTTCAAGAGCTAGTCACCGGAAATGGTTTTCACTTCACAGGTGTGCCCTGTCAGGTTTAATAAGTGGGATTTCTTGCCTTATAAATGGGGCTGGGACCATCAGTTGTGTTGTGCAGAAGTCAGGTGGATACACAGCTGATAGTCCTACTGAATAGACTGTTAGAATTTGTATTATGGCAAGAAAAAAGCTGGTAAGTAAAGAAAAACGAGTGGCCATCATTACTTTAAGAAATGAAAGTCAGTCAGTCCGAAAAATTGGGCAAACTTTGAAAGTGTCCCCAAGTGCAGTTTCAAAAACCATCTAGCGCTACAAAGAAACTGGCTCACATGAGGACCGCCCCAGGAAAGGAAGACCAAGAGTCACCTCTGCTTCTGAGGATAAGTTTATCCGAGTCACCAGCCTCAGAAATTGCAGGTTAACAGCAGCTCAGATTAGAGACCAGGTCAATGCCACACAGAGTTCTAGCAGCAGACACATCTCTTCAACAACTGTTAAGAGGAGACTTTGTGCAGCAGGCCTTCATGGTAAAATAGCTGCTAGGAAACCACTGCTAAGGACAGGCAACAAGCAGAAGAGACTTGTTTGGGCTAAAGAACACAAGGAATGGACATTAGACCAGTGGAAATCTGTGCTTTGGTCTGATGAGTCCAAATTTGAGATCTTTGGTTCCAACCACCATGTCTTTGTGCGACGTAGAAAAGGTGAACGGATGGACTCTACATGCCTGGTTCCCACCGTGAAGCATGGAGGAGGAGGTGTGATGGTGTGGGGGTGCTTTGCTGGTGACACTGTGGGGGATTTATTTAAAATTGAAGGCATACTGAACCAGCATGGCTACCACAGCATCTTGCAGCGGCATGCTATTCCATCCGGTTTGCGTTTAGTTGGATCATCATTTATTTTTCAACAGGACAATGACCCCAAACACACCTCCAGGCTATGTAAGGGCTATTTGACCAGGAAGGAGAGTGATGGGGTGCTACGCCAGTTGACCTGGCCTCCACAGTCACCAGACCTAAACCCAATCGTGATGGTTTGGGTGAGCTGGACCACAGAGTGAAGGCAAAAGGACCAACAAGTGCTAAGCATCTCTGGGAACTCCTTCAAGACCATTTCCGTTAACTACCTCTTGAAGCTCATCAAGAGAATGCCAAGAGTGTGCAAAGCAGTCATCAAAGCAAAAGGTGGCTACTTTGAAGAACCTAGAATATAAGACATATTTTCAGCTGTTTCACACTTTTTTGTTAAGTATATAATTCCACATTCATAGTTTTGATGTCTTCAGTGTGAATGTACACTTTTCATAGTCATGAAAATACAGAAAAATCTTTAAATGAGGTGTGTCCAAACTTTTGGTCTGTACTGTATACCTGGAAAGAGCTTAGGATAGGGAACATTAGTACATAATGGGGGAGGTGGGGCAACTCGTATGTCCTTATAGGATTTAGAATGCTACAAGGGCCCATACATCTGACCAGCGAAGGTGAGTGGGGGGGCTATGTCCAAATTTTGCACCAGGGTCCAAATGACTCTAGTTACACCACTGGGTAGAGGTAGAGGTAGAAAATAGGAGGGATCCAATGGCTGGATGTCCTTAAGGACAAAAATGTCCAGGAAGGATGGGAAATTTTTAAAAATGAGATTCTCAAAGCACAATCGTTAACAATCCCGAAAAGTAGGAAGAATGGGAAGCATTTAAGGAAACCAGGATGGATGAACACAGAACTTAAACACATGCTAAAAAGAAAGAAAGAAATGTTTATCAAATGGAAAGAGGGAGGCATATCTAAAGAAGATTATAATGCAGTCTGCAGATCCTGTAGGGCATGTATCAGGTTAGCTAAAGCTGACAATGAATTAAGGCTTGCAAGAGATGTCAAAAGCAATAAAAAAGGATTTTTGGGGTATGTCAAAAGTAAAAGAAAAGTCAAAGATGTTATAGTATTTTTACAGGATGAAAATGGTGAAATGGTAAGAAAGGATGTTGAGAAGGCCAAACTTTTTAATTCCTATTTTGCATCTGTTTTCTCTCAGAAAGAAAATGTAGCATCAACTGATCTTCTCTGTCCTATTAAAGGAATAGAAGAATCCAAGTTATCTGTAAACAGAGAGATTGTGAGGGAATATTTAGCTAACATAAATGAGTTCAAGTCTCCAGGTCCAGATGAATTACACCCCAGAGTACTGAAGGAGATTGTAGAAGAAATTTTAGAACCACTCTCCATAATCTTTGAAAATTCTTGGAGAACAGGAGAAGTCCCAGAAAACTGGAGAAGAGCAAATGTTGTTCCTATCTTCAAAAAGGGGAAGAAGGTGGACACAGGGAACTAAATACCGGTGAGTCTGACTTCTACACCAGGAAAGATCTTTGAACAAATTATTAAACAACATGTATGTAAGTACCTGGATAAGAATGAAGTGATTAACCAGAGTCAGCATGGTTTTGTAACTAACAAGTCTTGTCAGACTAACTTAATTTCCTTCTATGACAGAATCACTGACTGGGTGGATCAGGGAAATGCTATAGATATAGTATATCTTGACTTCAGCAAAGCATTTGACAAAGTATCTCACACCATCTTTATTGAAAAATTTACAAGTATGGAATGGACAAGGCAACTGTTAGGTGGATTCATAACTGGCTTAGTGATTGGACTCAAAGAGTGGTCATAAATGGCTTCACATCCAGTTGGATGAATGTCTCAAGTGGGGTACCACAGGGCTCTTTCCTGGGACCTGCATTGTTCAACATCTTTATCAATGATTTAGATGAAGGAATTGAGGGTAAACTGATTAAAATTGCTGATGACACAAAGCTAGGAGGGATAGCTAATACTAGAGAAGAGAGAGAGAGGATTCAAAAAGACCTAAATAAACTGGAGCAGTGGGCAGTAACAGAATGGTTTTTAACAGGGAAAAATGCAAAGTACTACATCTGGGCAATAAAAATTAAAAAAGCATATACAAAATGGGAGGAATAGAGCTAAGCAACAGTACATGTGAAAAAGACTTAGGTATACTAATAGATCATAGACTGAACATGAGTCAACAGTGTGATGCAGCAGCAAAAAAGGCAAATACAATTCTGGGATGTATTAACAGAAGCATACAGTCTATATCACGTGAAGTCATTATCGGACTTTACTCCTCTTTGGTCAGGCCTCATCTGGAATACTGCGTCCAGTTTTGGGCACCACATTTAAAAAAAGACATCGACAAACTGGAGCAAGTTCAGAGAAGAGCGACCAGAACGGTGACCGGTCTGCAAACCATGTCCTATGAGGAACAGTTACAGGATTTGGGAATGTTTAGCTTGCAAAAAAGAAGACTGAGAGGAGACTTAATAGCTGTCTACAAATATCTCAAGGGCTGTCACATTGTAGAAGGATCATCTTTATTCTCATTTGCACAAGGAAAGACTAGAAGCAATGGGATGAAACTGAATGGGAGAAGACACAGATTAGATATTAGAAAAAACTTTTTGACAGGGTGATCAATGAGTGGAACAGGCTGCCACGAGAGGTGGTGAGTTCCCCTTCAATGGACGTCTTCAAACAGAGGCTGGGCAGACATCTGTCTGAGATGATTTAGTGAATCCTGCTTTGAGCAGGGGGTTGGACCAGATGACCCAAGAGGTCCCCTCCAACTCTACCATTCTATGATAATCCTGCAAAAATATTGACTCAGGGGGCTTAATACAAATGCATGTCACAATTTTCCGATTTATATTTTTAAAGTAATTAGAAAACCATGAATCATTTCTTTTATATTTCACAAATACTTGCTACTGTTGGTATATCACATATAAACCCCATTAAAATACATTTAAGTTTGTGGGTGTGGTGTGAAAAAGATCACAAGGTATGAATATTGTTTCAAAGCACTTTATATATTCAAATCACCCCTCTTTTCCCCTTTAAACATAAAGATATTAAAAAATAAAAGAAATGAAAAAATTTGGTATGGCCAGGGCCACAATAATCCAGAAATCCATGTAGTGAACACCATAAACAAATACATAAATAAATAAATAATGCAAGAACTAATAAAAAGGATCAAACCATCATAAGTTGGTCATGGTGCCAGTGAAAAACGACATCAGCATGCAAAAAAGAAGCCCTCACACAGCTCCATCAACAGGAATAGAAAAACGTGTTTCAGAAATTGGTCACGCAAACCAATTTTTTTTCACTACTTACATAAAAAAATAACAAGTTCAGTATCACTGTAATCATACTGACCTAGAATTAGAGATGAGCGTTGTTCGACTCGAACTGTTCGCCAATCTCAAATTCGAGCTGTTTTGGGCGGTGTTCGAGCCGTTCGGCGAACACGAACGATTTGAGAAAAATTCGGCTGTTCGAGGTTATGTTCGATAACTGTTCGTGCACCAAAATCATAACTGGATTTTTTCTCAGTAATGATGAAAATTAATGTTAATACGCAGTTTGAGTGTACAGCGGGGTGGGGGGAGGGGCAGGGGATGGATCTCTGCAGGAATAATGAAGATCTCCATTTTTTTTTCTCTTTCCCGCATTTACAGTGGGGAGGTGCAATCAGTCAGCCTATCAGCAGCGCACACAGGGAGCGAAGTGCTTTTTTTCACACAAGCAAGGGCATGTGTCATTGGCAGTGTATGTCACATGTCCTTGCCCTATAAGACCAAGCCATTTTCCCCGTCGCCACCATTTTCTCACTGCTGCAGCTGCGTGTTAGACGGCACCGCTGTTGCTATGTGCGCTATACCTTGTTAATTTCAAGCCAATTTTCGCACAAATCTACAGATAGCTTGGGAGTAGGGAATAGTTGTGATTGCAGTCCTTTTAAGGACTAGGTTACAGCATTTTCTACGACTTTTATCAGGCAGGTCTGTGCTCTTAAATAGATAGATTGTGGGAGTAAAGACTAATTGTAATTGCAGTCCTTTTCAGGACTAGGTTACATCAGTTCCTATCAGTTTTTGCCAGGCAGGTCTGTGCCAGTGCTGTGCAAGTTTTTTTTCACAGCATTTGGCTGAATCTAGCAAAGCTAATCCTTTTTGGCCTATTGCAGAGTGTGTTAGTCAGTGGAGTAGCCTATCTGTGTTGCAAGATATACCACCTGTGTATAGAATACCAATTTTTTTACTGCACCTAGTGAAGTAAAATCTTTTGGGCATAGCATCATTCTATTAGTCCATCTATACTGACCTCCATCAGGTTGCAAATTGAATATAATTTTTTTCTGCATCTAGCTCTGAAAAAATATTTGGGCTTCTAGCAGTGTGTGGGACTTGTTCTATTAGTCCATCTATACTGACCTCCATCAGGTTGCAAACTGAATATAATTTTTTTCTGCATCTAGCTCTGAAAAAATATTTGGCCTTCTAGCAGTGTGTGGGACTTCTTCTATTAGTCCATCTATACTGACCTCCATCACGCTGCAAATTCAAAATAATTTTTTGTCTGCATCTAGCTCTGAAAAAATATTTGGCCTTCTAGCAGTGTGTGGGACTTTCTCTATTAGTCCATCTATACTGACCTCCATCAGGTTGCAAATTAAAAATAATTTTTATCTGCATCTACCTCTGAAAAAATATTTGGGCTTCTAGCTGTGTGTGGGACTTGTTCTATTAGTCCATCTATACTGACCTCCATCAGGTTGCAAACTGAATATAATTTTTTTCTGCATCTAGCTCTGAAAAAATATTTGGCCTTCTAGCAGTGTGTGGGACTTTCTCTATTAGTCCATCTATACTGACCTCCATCAGGTTGTAAATTAAAAATAATTTTTTGTCTGCATCTAGCTCTGAAAAAATATTTGGCCTTCTAGCAGTGTGTGGGACTTTCTCTATTAGTCCATCTATACTGACCTCCATCAGGTTGCAAACTGAATATATTTTTTTTCTGCATCTACCTCTGAAAAAATATTGGGCTTCTAGCTGTGTGTGGGACTTGTTCTATTAATCCATCTATACAGACCTCCATCAGGTTGCAAACTGAATATAATTTTTTTCTGCATCTACCTCTGAAAAAATATTTGGGCTTCTAGCTGTGTGTGGGACTTGTTCTATTAGTCCATCTATACTGACCTCCATCAGGTTGCAAACTGAATATAATTTTTTTCTGCATCTAGCTCTGAAAAAATATTTGGCCTTCTAGCAGTGTGTGGGACTTTCTCTATTAGTCCATCTATACTGACCTCCATCAGGTTGCAAATTAAAAATAATTTTTATCTGCATCTAGCTCTGAAAAAATATTTGGCCTTCTAGCAGTGTGTGGGACTTTCTCTATTAGTCCATCTATACTGACCTCCATCAGGTTGCAAATTAAAAATAATTTTTTGTCTGCATCTAGCTCTGAAAAAATATTTGGCCTTCTAGCAGTGTGTGGGACTTTCTCTATTAGTCCATCTATACTGACCTCCATCAGGTTGCAAATTCAAAATAATTTTTTGTCTGCATCTAGCTCTGAAAAAATATTTGGCCTTCTAGCAGTGTGTGGGACTTTCTCTATTAGTCCATCTATACTGACCTCCATCAGGCTGCAAATTAAAAATAATTTTTATCTGCATCTACTTCTGAAAAAATATTTGGCCTTCTAGCTGTGTGTGGGACTTGTTCTATTAGTCCATCTATACTGACCTCCATCAGGTTGCAAACTGAATATAATTTTTTTCTGCATCTAGCTCTGAAAAAATATTTGGCCTTCTAGCAGTGTGTGGGACTTTCTCTATTAGTCCATCTATACTGACCTCCATCAGGTTGCAAATTAAAAATAATTTATATCTGCATCTAGCTCTGAAAAAATATTTGGCCTTCTAGCAGTGTGTGGGACTTTCTCTATTAGTCCATCTATACTGACCTCCATCAGGTTGCAAATTAAAAATAATTTTTTGTCTGCATCTAGCTCTGAAAAAATATTTGGCCTTCTAGCAGTGTGTGGGACTTTCTCTATTAGTCCATCTATACTGACCTCCATCAGGTTGCAAACTGAATATATTTTTTTTCTGCATCTACCTCTGAAAAAATATTTGGGCTTCTAGCTGTGTGTAGGACTTGTTCTATTAGTCCATCTATACTGACCTCCATCAGGTTGCAAACTGAATACAATTTTTTTCTGCATCTACCTCTGAAAAAATATTTGGGCTTCTAGCTGTGTGTGGGACTTGTTCTATTAGTCCATCTATACTGACCTCCATCAGGTTGCAAATTGAATATAATTTTTTTCTGCATCTAACCCAGCCAATAGTTTTGGCCTAATACCACAGTTTGGCCACTCAGCTCTGCTCGGTTCCCATCCATTGTTTTTTTGTGCAAACAACTCCAGAGTTGTGAATTAGTTAACCACCAAAATGAGTGGAAAAAGGCCTGCTGCTGGTGGAAAGGGGAATAGGCGTGTTGGGAAGGGGAAAAAAGGTTGTGTCCGTGGGGTAGGTGTTAAAGCAACAGTAACATCTGCAGAAGAAAGACCATCTTCCAGCCAAACTAAAATGTCTACTTCTTTTAGCGGACAATGTGATAAGATCCTTTTCTTACGGCCACGCCAATCGCTACAAATTCCAGATGAGGCACAAAAACAGCAGGTGCTTCAATGGATATCAAGTGCTCCTTTAAGTGGGCTCTCCTCCACATCAACTTCAACATCACAAATACTCCAGTCCTCAAAGGTGTCACCCCAATCACACTTGCTTCCTCACAGCTCCCAAATCTCCAGCTGCCCGTCTGAGTATGAGGTAGAACAGATGGATGAGTCTGCAGAGCTGTTTACTCATACTATAGCCTGGGAATCAGAGGTCGACTCCAGCGCTTCTGTGAATCCAGACGAGGAAATGATCTGCACTGATGCCCAGAATCTTTATGAGTCGGATCCAGGACCAGATGCAGAAGGTTCTGACCATAATGTAGACCCTCATTCCCAAACTGTAACTCCTGTTGGTGGAGACAATGAGGAAGACGATGATGAGACTCAAATACCTGATTGGAGCGACAACTTTAGTTTTTTGTCAGGGCAGGAACAGGTTGGCTCTGAGGACGACGGGTGTGATAACGCACAGGGTGATGATGATGAGGTTGGAGATCCCACTTACTGTCAACCCACAGTCAGCCAAGAGATGAGGTCAGCAGAGGAGGTGGAGGAAGATGCTAGTGACGACGAGGTCAGGTTGCGCCTTCCTGGACAGAGACGTAGTACTGGAAGCACGTCAACAACTGCATCCTCAAATACAACTCTGCCTCTCACCACAAGTCGTGGTGGCTCTTCAGGTCGCATGGGTGCTAAGCCTTGCATAGCCTGGGCATTTTTTCAGATCGATAAAGATGACCCAACTCGTGTTATCTGTAACATTTGTCAGCAAAAGCTAAGTAGAGGCCAAAAAATACATAGTTTGAGTACTTCATGCATGAACCGGCACATGGACATGAAGCATAAGTTGCAGTGGGAAGCTCAGTGTGCTACAATGCGGCCTAGCCGGCCGGGCCAACCACCGTCTGCCATATCTTGTGCATCCGCGGCCTCTTCATCCTCTGTGACTGGGGGGACAGCAGTCACACCTGTTTTGGGGCGCAGACCTGCCACCTCTTTACCCGCAACAGCCAGCGTGATTGGCAGGTCATCATTTTCTTTGGAGGTGGTAACACCAGCTGGTGTTGAGCGCTGTCCAACATCGATAGTACCACCTTTGGATCAAGGCAACCTAACATGTCCGCCTGCATCTTCCTCACAGACCGGCAGTTTGCCGGGGACACCCTTATCAACCCCGTCTAAGCACAATAGCCAGCCCTCGGTCCCTCAGATGTGGACAAGTAAAAGACCATTTCCTCCTAGCCATGAGAAAGCTAAGAGGTTGAATTTCACCATCTGCAAGCTCTTGGCTACAGAAATGCTGCCTTTCCGCCTGGTGGACACAGAGGATTTTCGAGACCTTATGTCCGTCGCAGTGCCCCAGTACCAGATGCCCAGTCGGCACTACTTCTCAAAGAAAGGTGTGCCTGCGCTCCACCAGCATGTCGCACACAACATCACCGCTTCTTTGAGAAACTCTGTGTGTGACAGGGTGCATTTCACCACAGACACTTGGACGAGTAGGCATGGACAGGGGCGTTACATGTCGCTGACTGGGCACTGGGTAACTATGGTGACAGCAGGACAAGGGGCTGCTGTCCAAGTCTTGCCGTCCCCACGAGTTGTGCGTCAATCCTATTTATGTCAAAGTTCCTCCACTGCTTCTGCCTCCTCAACCTCCTCTCGGTCTTCCACCTGCACCCAAACCCTGTCTGGTCATGCCACAAGCTTTCTAACAGCGCAGAAGGGATCTGGCACACCTCCTTACTATGCTGGCAGTAGGGCTCAACGTCATCAGGCGGTTTTTACTTTGAAATGTCTGGGAAATGTGAGTCACACAGCTGAGGAGTTGTGGTCAGCTCTGGAGAACCAATTTCATGAATGGTTGTCTCCACTGGACCTGAAACCAGGGAAGGCCGTGTGCGACAATGCTGCAAACCTGGGTGCGGCCCTTCGCCGGGGCAATGTCACACACGTGCCTTGTATGGCTCACGTGTTGAACCTGGTTGTCCAGCAATTTTTAGCCCACTATCCCAGACTAGATGGCCTTCTGCAGAAGGCACGGTCGCAGTGTGCTCACTTCTGCCGTTCGCATCCCGCAGCTCAGCGACTTACATCTCTACAGAAGTCGTTGGGCCTGCCACTTCACCGGCTAAAATGCGATGTGCCTACCCGGTGGAATTCAACTCTGCACATGTTGCAGCGACTGTGGCAGCACCGACAAGCCCTGGTGCAATACGTTCTGACGTATAGCCTGGGCCAACGAGATCCAGAGGTGGGGCAAATCACGCTGGAGGAGTGGTCTCAGATCAGGGACCTATGCACCCTTCTGCACAGTTTTGAAATGGCGACGAAGATGTTTAGTGCTGACGATGCCATTATCAGCATGACTATTCCGGTGATTTACATGCTGGAGCACATGTTAAACAGAATTCGGAGTCAGGTGGTGGCACAAGAGGAGGTGGAGGAAGTAGAGGAGGAGGAGTTGTATGCGGAAGGGCTAACATCTGCAAGGTCCAGACGGTCGGCAGCACCAAGGCGGCAGGCATGTGAGGGTGGGGGAGATGGTTTTACCAGGGCGCATGGTAGCAGCCAAACTAGTGAGGAAGGTGCAGGAGCCCAGGAAGAAGTGGAGGACGAACTGATGGAAGACTCATCAGATGAGGGAGACCTTGATCACATTTCTGTTGTGCGAGGTTGGGGGGAGAGGACAGAGGAAGGAAGCATGATTGTTACCTCGCCACCAACACAACAGGGACTTGGTGCTCCTGGATGCGCAACACACATGAGTGCCTTCTTGCTGCACTACCTGCAACATGACCCTCGAATTGTGAGAATTAGAAATAATCCTGACTACTGGGTTGCCACACTGTTAGATCCCCGGTACAAAAGTAAATTTGCAGAAATTATTCCTGCCATAGAAAGGGATGCACGCATGCAGGAGTATCAGCAGAGACTGTTGCAGAATCTTACATGTGCTTTTCCACAAAACACCAGTGGTGCACGTAGTGAATCTCACAGTTCCAACTTGCCAACCGTGGGACCGTCAAGTGTTCATCACTCAAACCGTAACAGAACCACAGTATCTGCTGGTAACATCAATTTTGCGGAATCATTTCACCACTTTTTTAGCCCATCCTTTGCAAGGCCACGGGAGACAAGAAGTCTGACACATAGTCAACGCCTAGAGACGAAGGTACAGGAGTATCTCCAAGTAAACATTGAAGCCATGACTGTGTCACTGGACGCTTGCTCTTTTTGGGCTTCCAATCTGGATAAATGGCCGGAGCTAGCCACTTACGCCTTGGAGATCTTGTCATGCCCCGCAGCCAGCGTTCTGTCTGAACGTGTGTTCAGCGCTGCTGGTGGTGTGCTGACAGATAGGCGCACGCGGCTCTCCACTGATAATGTAGACAGACTCACGTTCATAAAGATGAACAAATCATGGATCCGAAATGACTTTTCTACCCCTGTGTCATCCTGGGGAGAGTAAAAGCTTGATGATTGGTTAAAATCACCCTACCAACCGTTTTAAGCTTTCAAATTACTAATCATGTTTATCTGTATCTTGGCTGGAAAATAATTTGGGCTTTGTAGCAGTGTGCAGCACTGATTCTATTAGGCCATCTATAATAAGCTCCACCAGATTTAAATTACTAATCATGTTTATCTGTATCTTGACTGGAAAATAATTTGGGCTTTGTAGCAGTGTGCAGCACTGATCCTATTAGGCCATCTATACTAAGCTCCACCAGATTTAAAATTAATAATAATTTTTAGCTGCATCTAGCCCGGAAAATAATTTTGGGGCTCCGAGATGCGCAAGACACATAAGTGCCTTCTTGCTGCACTACCTGCAACATGACCCTCATATTGTCAGAATTTGAAGTAATCATGACTACTGGGTTGCCACACTCTTAGATCCCCCAAACTTTTCAATCAACCTTTTCATTTTAATAAAGACCAAAAAAATGGTCATTTTTGAAATTATAAGCATTAGCAGGTTATTAGAAACTGAAATCAAACAGTTTTCAACTCAAAACTTTATTCTAGGTGATGTTATATTTTCTCATAGGACCCCTTGTTCGAAAGGAGCTTCTGAACTCTCTCGTCCATTGAATTTGTCAGGTTTTGGATGGTTTCTGCTTCAATTGTTTTGCATGAGGACAGAATACCCTCCCAGAGCTGTTGCTTAGATGTGAACTGCCTCCCGCCATCATAGACACTCCTTTTGATGATGCTCCAGAGGTTCTGAATGGGGTAGAGGTCAGGGGAGCATGGGGGTCACACCATAAGTTTGTCCCCTTTTATGCCCATATCAGCCAGAGATGCAGATGTTTTATGTGCAGCATAATGTTTTGTGGAAAAGCACATGTACACTGTGTTCCAAATTATTATGCAAAAAGTGTTTAGGAGTGATAAGGGAAGAATTTGTTTGTTTGTCAGTTAAACTCATTGATGGTGATGTGTGTCAGGGCTCTTTATATCACTGTAAGCAATTGCAGACACCTGTGCTAATTAGTTTGGCAGGTGTGTCCAATGAAAGGCAAGACTACTTAAGAAGGCTGTCTCACATTATTAAGCAGCCTACATTTTCTGCCAAAATGGGAAAGAAAAAGGATGTGTCGGCTGCTGAGAAGCAACAAATTGTGGAGTGTTTAGGTCAAGGCATGACTACAATCAACATTGTGTGATGATCAGGATGAAGTGTCTTGGCAATCAAGAAGTATGTAGCTGATTCACAGTACACACGTGTGCATGCTGATAAGGGCAAATTGAGGACTCTTTCCTACAGGCAATTACGTGAGGTTAAAAGAGCAGCGGCAAAAAAGCCTTGTCATAGCAGCAGACAAGTTTTTGAAGCTGCTGGTGCCTCCAATGTCCCCCGAACAACAAGATGCAGGGTCCTTCAGAGGTTTGCAGCTGTGCATACGCCATCCTGTCGACCTCCTCTATCCACTTCACACAAGCAGAAACGGCTCCAGTGGGCCAAACATTACATGAAGACTGATTTCAAAACTGTTTTGTTCACGGATGAGTGCCGTGCAGCGCTCGATGGTCCAGATGGATGGAGTGGAGGATGGCTGGTTGATGGACACCCCACGCAAACACAGCTACAGCGCCAACAAGGAGGAGGTGGAGTAATGTTTTGGGCTGGAATCATGGGGAGAGAGATTGTCGGCCCCTTTAGGATCCCTGAAGGCGCTAAAGATGAACTCCATAATAAGATAAGATAAGATATACTTTATTTATCCCGGAGGAAATTGCGGTATCACAGCAGCAGAACACAGATCTCGAACATGACACATATGATAACATAACATTTGGAATGCTTTAGACATTGCTTTTCAGACATTTGTTAAACACCCCCATAGCTGTTGGAACAAACGATCTCCTGTATTTTTCCTTTTTACACCTTAGTTGTATTAGGCGATTGCTGAATGTGCTCTTCTGTTTCGCAAACAGTTCATAAAGCGGGTGTGTGTTGTTGCCCATTATAGCTCTGCACTTCTTCTTAATCCTATCCTCTACCAGAGTTCAGAAGCTCCTTTCGAACAAGGGGTCCTATGTGAAAATGTAACATCACCTAGAATAAAGTTTTGAGTTGAAAACTGTTTGATTTCAGTTTCTAATAACCTGCTAATGCTTATAATTTCAAAAATGACCATTTTTTTGGTCTTTATTAAAATGAAAAGGTTGATCGAAAAGTTTGGGGGATCTAAGAGTGTGGCAACCCAGTAGTCATGATTACTTCGAATTCTGACAATATGAGGGTCATGTTGCAGGTAGTGCAGCAAGAAGGCACTTATGTGTCTTGCGCATCTCGGAGCCCCAAAATTATTTTCCGGGCTAGATGCAGCTAAAAATTATTATTAATTTTAAATCTGGTGGAGCTTAGTATAGATGGCCTAATAGGATCAGTGCTGCACACTGCTACAAAGCCCAAATTATTTTCCAGTCAAGATACAGATAAACATGATTAATAATTTTAAATCTGGTGGAGCTTATTATAGATGGCCTAATAGAATCATTGCTGCACACTGCTACAAAGCCCAAATTATTTTCCAGCCAAGATACAGATAAACATGATTAGTAATTTGAAAGCTT
The DNA here is from genome assembly GCF_046119375.1 of Phyllobates terribilis. Taxonomy (NCBI): domain Eukaryota; kingdom Metazoa; phylum Chordata; class Amphibia; order Anura; family Dendrobatidae; genus Phyllobates; species Phyllobates terribilis. The sequence goes on from NW_027362761.1 coordinate 809,036,144, forward strand.
AAAACGGTTGGTAGGGTGATTTTAACCAATCATCAAGCTTTTACTCTCCCCAGGATGACACAGGGGTAGAAAAGTCGTTTCGGATCCATGATTTGTTCATCTTTATGAACGTGAGTCTGTCTACATTATCAGTGGAGAGCCGCGTGCGCTTATCTGTCAGCACACCACCAGCAGCGCTGAACACACGTTCAGACAGAACGCTGGCTGCGGGGCATGACAAGATCTCCAAGGCGTAAGTGGCTAGCTCCGGCCATTTATCCAGATTGGAAGCCCAAAAAGAGCAAGGGTCCAGTGACACAGTCATGGCTTCAATGTTTACTTGGAGATACTCCTGTACCATCGTCTCTAGGCGTTGACTATGTGTCAGACTTCTTGTCTCCTGTGGCCTTGCAAAGGATGGGCTAAAAAAGTAGTGAAATGATTCTACAAAATTGATGTTACCAGCAGATACTGTGGTTCTGTTACGGTTTGAGTGCTGAACACTTGACGGTCCCACGGTTGGCAAGTTGGAACTGTGAGATTCACTACGTGCACCACTGGTGTTTTGTGGAAAAGCACATGTAAGATTCTGCAACAGTCTCTGCTGATACTCCTGCATGCGTGCATCCCTTTCTATGGCAGGAATAATTTCTGCAAATTTACTTTTGTACCGGGGATCTAACAGTGTGGCAACCCAGTAGTCAGGATTATTTCTAATTCTCACAATTCGAGGGTCATGTTGCAGGTAGTGCAGCAAGAAGGCACTCACGTGTGTTGCGCATCCAGGAGCACCAAGTCCCTGTTGGGTTGGTGGCGAGGTAACAATCATGCTTCCTTCCTCTGTCCTCTCCCCCCAACCTCGCACAACAGAAATGTGATCAAGGTCTCCCTCATCTGATGAGTCTTCCATCAGTTCGTCCTCCACTTCTTCCTGGGCTCCTGCACCTTCCTCACTAGTTTGGCTGCTACCATGCGCCCTGGTAAAACCATCTCCCCCACCCTCACATGCCTGCCGCCTTGGTGCTGCCGACCGTCTGGACCTTGCAGATGTTAGCCCTTCCGCATACAACTCCTCCTCCTCTACTTCCTCCATCTCCTCTTGTGCCACCACCTGACTCCGAATTCTGTTTAACATGTGCTCCAGCATGTAAATCACCGGAATAGTCATGCTGATAATGGCATCGTCAATACTAAACATCTTCGTCGCCATTTCAAAACTGTGCAGAAGGGTGCATAGGTCCCTGATCTGAGACCACTCCTCCAGCGTGATTTGCCCCACCTCTGGATCTCGTTGGCCCAGGCTATACGTCAGAACGTATTGCACCAGGGCTTGTCGGTGCTGCCACAGTCGCTGCAACATGTGCAGAGTTGAATTCCACCGGGTAGGCACATCGCATTTTAGCCGGTGAAGTGGCAGGCCCAACGACTTCTGTAGAGATGTAAGTCGCTGAGCTGCGGGATGCAAATGGCGGAAGTGAGCACACAGCGACCATGCCCTCTGCAGAAGGCCATCTAGTCTGGGATAGTGGGCTAAAAATTGCTGGACAACCAGGTTCAACACGTGAGCCATACAAGGCACGAGTGTGACATTTCCCCGGCGAAGGGCCGCACCCAGGTTTGCAGCATTGTCGCACACGGCCTTCCCTGGTTTCAGGTCCAGTGGAGACAACCATTCATGAAATTGGTTCTCCAGAGCTGACCACAACTCCTCAGCTGTGTGACTCACATTTCCCAGACATTTCAAAGTAAAAACCGCCTGATGACGTTGAGCCCTACTGCCAGCATAGTAAGGAGGTGTGCAGGATCCCTTCTGCGCAGTTAGAAAGCTTGTGGCATGACCAGACAGGCTTTGGGTGCAGGTGGAAGACCGAGAGGAGGTTGAGGAGACAGAAGCAGTGGAGGAACTTTGACATAAAGAGGATTGACGCACAACTCGTGGGGACGGCAAGACTTGGACAGCAGCCCCTTGTCCTGCTGTCACCATAGTTACCCAGTGCCCAGTCAGCGACATGTAACGCCCCTGTCCATGCCTACTCGTCCAAGTGTCTGTGGTGAAATGCACCCTGTCACACACAGAGTTTCTCAAAGAAGCGGTGATGTTGTGTGCGACATGCTGGTGGAGCGCAGGCACACCTTTCTTTGAGAAGTAGTGCCGACTGGGCATCTGGTACTGGGGCACTGCGACGGACATAAGGTCTCGAAAATCCTCTGTGTCCACCAGGCGGAAAGGCAGCATTTCTGTAGCCAAGAGCTTGCAGATGGTGAAATTCAACCTCTTAGCTTTCTCATGGCTAGGAGGAAATGGTCTTTTACTTGTCCACATCTGAGGGACCGAGGGCTGGCTATTGTGCTTAGACGGGATTGATAAGGGTGTCCCCGGCAAACTGCCGGTCTGTGAGGAAGATGCAGGCGGACATGTTAGGTTGCCTTGATCCAAAGGTGGTGCTATCGATGTCGGACAGCGCTCAACACCAGCTGGTGTTACCACCTCCAAAGAAAATTATGACCTGCCAATCACGCTGGCTGTTGCGGGTAAAGAGGTGGCAGGTCTGCGCCCCAAAACAGGTGTGACTGCTGTCCCCCCAGTCACAGAGGATGAAGAGGCCGCGGATGCACAAGATATGGCAGATGGGGGTTGGCCCGGCCGGCTAGGCCGCATTGTAGCACACTGAGCTTCCCACTGCAACTTATGCTTCATGTCCATGTGCCGGTTCATGCATGAAGTACTCAAACTATGTATTTTTTGGCCTCTACTTAGCTTTTGCTGACAAATGTTACAGATAACACGAGTTGGGTCATCTTTATCGATCTGAAAAAATGCCCAGGCTATGCAAGGCTTAGCACCCATGCGACCTGAAGAGCCACCACAACTTGTGGTGAGAGGCAGAGTTGTGTTTGAGGATGCAGTTGTTGACGTGCTTCCAGTACTACGTCTCTGTCCAGGAAGGCGCAACCTGACCTCGTCATCACTAGCATCTTCCTCCACCTCCTCTGCTGACCTCATCTCTTGGCTGACTGTGGGTTGACAGTAAGTGGGATCTCCAACCTCATCAACACCCTGTGCGTTATCACACCCGTCGTCCTCAGAGGCAACCTGTTCCTGCCCTGACAAAAAACTAAAGTTGTCGCTCCAATCAGGTATTTGAGTCTCATCATCGTCTTCCTCATTGTCTCCACCAACAGGAGTTACAGTTTGGGAATGAGGGTCTACATTATGGTCAGAACCTTCTGCGTCTGGTCCTGGATCCGACTCATAAAGATTCTGGGCATCAGTGCAGATCATTTCCTCGTCTGGATTCACAGAAGCGCTGGAGTCGACCTCTGATTCCCAGGCTATAGTATGAGTAAACAGCTCTGCAGACTCAACCATCTGTTCTACCTCATACTCAGACGGGCAGCTGGAGATTTGGGAGCTGTGAGGAAGCAAGTGCGATTGGGGTGACACCTTTGAGGACTGGAGTATTTGTGATGTTGAAGTTGATGTGCAGGAGAGCCAACTTAAAGGAGCACTTGATATCCGTTGAAGCACCTGCTGTTTTTGTACCTCATCTGGAATTTGTAGCGATTGGCGTGGCCGTAAGAAAGGGATCTTATCACATTGTCCGCTAAAAGAAGTAGACATTTTAGTTTGGCTGGAAGATGGTCTTTCTTCTGCAGATGTTACTGTTACTTTAACACCTACCCCACGGACACAACCTTTTTTCCCCTTCCCAACATGCCTATTCCCCTTTCCACCAGCAGCAGGCCTTTTTCCACTCATTTTGGTGGTTAACTAATTCACAACTCTGGAGTTGTTTGCACAAAAAAACAATGGATGGGAACCGAGCAGAGCTGAGTGGCCAAACTGTGGTATTAGGCCAAAACTATTGGCTAGGTTAGATGCAGAAAAAAATTATATTCAATTTGCAACCTGATGGAGGTCAGTATAGATGGACTAATAGAGAAAGTCCCACACACTGCTAGAAGGCCAAATATTTTTTCAGAGGTAGATGCAGAAAAAAATTGTATTCAGTTTGCAACCTGATGGAGGTCAGTATAGATGGACTAATAGAACAAGTCCTACACACAGCTAGAAGCCCAAATATTTTTTCAGAGGTAGATGCAGAAAAAAAATATATTCAGTTTGCAACCTGATGGAGGTCAGTATAGATGGACTAATAGAGAAAGTCCCACATACTGCTAGAAGGCCAAATATTTTTTCAGAGCTAGATGCAGATATAAATTATTTTTAATTTGCAACCTGATGGAGGTCAGTACAGATGGACTAATAGAGAAAGTCCCACACACTGCTAGAAGGCCAAATATTTTTTCAGAGCTAGATGCAGAAAAAAATTATATTCAGTTTGCAACCTGATGGAGGTCAGTATAGATGGACTAATAGAACAAGTCCTACACACAGCTAGAAGCCCAAATATTTTTTCAGAGGTAGATGCAGAAAAAAAATATATTCAGTTTGCAACCTGATGGAGGTCAGTATAGATGGACTAATAGAGAAAGTCCCACACACTGCTAGAAGTCCAAATATTTTTTCAGAGCTAGATGCAGATATAAATTATTTTTAATTTGCAACCTGATAGAGGTCAGTATAGATGGATTAATAGAGAAAGTCCCACACACTGCTAGAAGGCCAAATATTTTTTCAGAAATAGATGCAGAAAAAAATTATATTCAGTTTGCAACCTGATGGAGGTCAGTATAGATGGACTAATAGAACAAGTCCTACACACAGCTAGAAGCCCAAATATTTTTTCAGAGGTAGACGCAGAAAAAAAATATATTCAGTTTGCAAACTGATGGAGGTCAGTATAGATGGACTAATAGAGAAAGTCCCACACACTGCTAGAAGACCAAATATTTTTTCAGAGCTAGATGCAGATATAAATTATTTTTAATTTGCAACCTGATGGAGGTCAGTATAGATGGACTAATAGAGAAAGTCCCACACACTGCTAGAAGGCCAAATATTTTTTCAGAGCTAGATGCAGAAAAAAATTATATTCAGTTTGCAACCTGATGGAGGTCAGTATAGATGGACTAATAGAACAAGTCCCACACACAGCTAGAAGGCCAAATATTTTTTCAGAGGTAGATGCAGATAAAAATTATTTTTAATTTGCAGCCTGATGGAGGTCAGTATAGATGGACTAATAGAGAAAGTCCCACACACTGCTAGAAGGCCAAATATTTTTTCAGAGCTAGATGCAGACAAAAAATTATTTTGAATTTGCAACCTGATGGAGGTCAGTATAGATGGACTAATAGAGAAAGTCCCACACACTGCTAGAAGGCCAAATATTTTTTCAGAGCTAGATGCAGATAAAAATTATTTTTAATTTGCAACCTGATGGAGGTCAGTATAGATGGACTAATAGAGAAAGTCCCACACACTGCTAGAAGGCCAAATATTTTTTCAGAGCTAGATGCAGAAAAAAATTATATTCAGTTTGCAACCTGATGGAGGTCATTATAGATGGACTAATAGAACCAGTCCCACACACAGCTAGAAGCCCAAATATTTTTTCAGAGGTAGATGGAGAAAAAAATTATATTCAGTTTGCAACCTGATGGAGGTCTGTATAGATGGATTAATAGAACAAGTCCCACACACAGCTAGAAGCCCAAATATTTTTTCAGAGGTAGATGGAGAAAAAAATTATATTCAGTTTGCAACCTGATGGAGGTCTGTATAGATGGATTAATAGAACAAGTCCCACACACAGCTAGAAGCCCAATATTTTTTCAGAGGTAGATGCAGAAAAAAAATATATTCAGTTTGCAACCTGATGGAGGTCAGTATAGATGGACTAATAGAGAAAGTCCCACACACTGCTAGAAGGCCAAATATTTTTTCAGAGCTAGATGCAGACAAAAAATTATTTTTAAGTTGCAACCTGATGGAGGTCAGTATAGATGGACTAATAGAGAAAGTCCCACACACTGCTAGAAGGCCAAATATTTTTTCAGAGCAAGATGCAGATATAAATTATTTTTAATTTGCAACCTGATGGAGGTCAGTATAGATGGACTAATAGAGAAAGTCCCACACACTGCTAGAAGGCCAAATATTTTTTCAGAGCTAGATGCAGATAAAAATTATTTTTAATTTGCAACCTGATGGAGGTCAGTATAGATGGACTAATAGAGAAAGTCCCACACACTGCTAGAAGCCAAATATTTTTTCAGAGCTAGATGCAGAAAAAAATTATATTCAGTTTGCAACCTGATGGAGGTCAGTATAGATGGACTAATAGAACAAGTCCCACACACAGCTAGAAGCCCAAATATTTTTTCAGAGGTAGATGCAGAAAAAAATTATATTCAGTTTGCAACCTGATGGAGGTCTGTATAGATAGATTAATAGAACAAGTCCCACACACAGCTAGAAGCCCAAATATTTTTTCAGAGGTAGATGCAGAAAAAAATTATATTCAGTTTGCAACCTGATGGAGGTCTGTATAGAAGGATTAATAGAACAAGTCCCACACACAGCTAGAAGCCCAATATTTTTTCAGAGGTAGATGCAGAAAAAAAATATATTCAGTTTGCAACCTGATGGAGGTCAGTATAGATGGACTAATAGAGAAAGTCCCACACACTGCTAGAAGGCCAAATATTTTTTCAGAGCTAGATGCAGACAAAAAATTATTTTTAATTTGCAACCTGATGGAGGTCAGTATAGATGGACTAATAGAGAAAGTCCCACACACTGCTAGAAGGCCAAATATTTTTTCAGAGCTAGATGCAGATATAAATTATTTTTAATTTGCAACCTGATGGAGGTCAGTATAGATGGACTAATAGAGAAAGTCCCACACACTGCTAGAAGGACAAATATTTTTTCAGAGCTAGATGCAGACAAAAAATTATTTTTAATTTGCAACCTGATGGAGGTCAGTATAGATGGACTAATAGAGAAAGTCCCACACACTGCTAGAAGGCCAAATATTTTTTCAGAGCTAGATGCAGATATAAATTATTTTTAATTTGCAACCTGATGGAGGTCAGTATAGATGGACTAATAGAGAAAGTCCCACACACTGCTAGAAGGCCAAATATTTTTTCAGAGCTAGATGCAGAAAAAAATTATATTCAGTTTGCAACCTGATGGAGGTCAGTATAGATGGACTAATAGAACAAGTCCCACACACAGCTAGAAGGCCAAATATTTTTTCAGAGGTAGATGCAGATAAAAATTATTTTTAATTTGCAGCCTGATGGAGGTCAGTATAGATGGACTAATAGAGAAAGTCCCACACACTGCTAGAAGGCCAAATATTTTTTCAGAGCTAGATGCAGACAAAAAATTATTTTGAATTTGCAACCTGATGGAGGTCAGTATAGATGGACTAATAGAGAAAGTCCCACACACTGCTAGAAGGCCAAATATTTTTTCAGAGCTAGATGCAGACAAAAAATTATTTTTAATTTGCAACCTGATGGAGGTCAGTATTGATGGACTAATAGAGAAAGTCCCACACACTGCTAGAAGGCCAAATATTTTTTCAGAGCTAGATGCAGAAAAAAATTATATTCAATTTGCAACCTGATGGAGGTCAGTATAGATGGACTAATAGAATGATGCTATGCCCAAAAGATTTTACTTCACTAGGTGCAGTAAAAAAATTGGTATTCTATACACAGGTGGTATATCTTGCAACACAGATAGGCTACTCCACTGACTAACACACTCTGCAATAGGCCAAAAAGGATTAGCTTTGCTAGATTCAGCCAAATGCTGTGAAAAAAACTTGCACAGCACTGGCACAGACCTGCCTGGCAAAAACTGATAAGAACTGATGTAACCTAGTCCTGAAAAGGACTGCAATTACAATTAGTCTTTACTCCCACAATCTATCTATTTAAGAGCACAGACCTGCCTGATAAAAGTCGTAGGAAATGCTGTAACCTAGTCCTTAAAAGGACTGCAATCACAACTATTCCCTACTCCCAAGCTATCTGTAGATTTGTGCGAAAATTGGCTTGAAATTAACAAGGTATAGCGCACACAGCAACAGCGGTGCCGTCTAACATGCAGCTGCAGCAGTGAGAAAATGGTGGCGACGGGGAAAATGGCTTGGTCTTATAGGGCAAGGACATGTGACATACACTGCCAATGACACATGCCCTTGCTTGTGTGAAAAAAAGCACTTCGCTCCATGTGTGCGCTGCTGATAGGCTGACAGATTGCACCTCCCCACTGTAAATGCGGGAAAGAGAAAAAAAAATGGAGATCTTCATTATTCCTGCAGAGATCCATCCCCTGCCCCTCCCCCCACCCCGCTGTACACTCAAACTGCGTATTAACATTAATTTTCATCATTACTGAGAAAAAATCCAGTTATGATTTTGGTGCACGAACAGTTATCGAACATAACCTCGAACAGCCGAATTTTTCTCAAATCGTTCGTGTTCGCCGAACGGCTCGAACACCGCCCAAAACAGCTCGAATTTGAGATTGGCGAACAGTTCGAGTCGAACAACGCTCATCTCTAGACAGTACCCCCTCTTCTAAGGTCGGCCACTGGAACCCCAGGATTCCCAGGAAAACTAAGATAGAAGGCCCTGACTAGACGAATGCTCTTCACAGAACGAGGGAAGTCTTAATCTAAAGGCCACTGGATTGATTACCTCCATAAACTCATACGTGCCCAACTTCACCAATGGTACTTTCAGCTTAATATTTTTTTATGACAACCAATCTTTATCACCTATTTTTTAAACCAATAAACTTTTTATTCAACTTTTTCAAGCAGTAACAATTATTCAGGCACTTAATTTGATGAATTGGTATAGAATACAGTTACTTTAGGATTATATAGGTGGGAGGGAGGAAAAAAGGGGGGGAGGGGTAGGAGCGGGTAGGGGAAGGGGAAATTTAGATTGGGAGAGCAAACAAGGAAAACAAGGGAATAACAACAAAAGCAATAAACATGACACCATAAGAGAAGTTTGAAAACTAAGTATGCATACATCATTTAACAGATATACAGATACGAAAACTGAATTTCAGGGAATATAAGGTAAGTAGGCCCAACGTGAAGTACTCCACAAGGCCCAATTCTTCTATTGGATCTAAGTGGAAGACTAGAAGCAAGAATTGATTCGTATTGGTAATGTCACGTGTATTCATTTTGTCTATCAAATCAGCCAAAGTGGGTATCCTGGGTTTCTTCCAACATAGCGCCAAACATTTTCTGGCTGCAATAAGGATATGAGAAATACAGGGTCTTACAGGAAAGGGAAGGTCATCCATGCCAATGTTAAGCACTGCTAGGTGGCCCGAGAGTTTTATACTAATACCCGTAAGAGAGTTAATGAGATCCTCCACTGCACTCCAAAATGTCTGGACATTAGGGCAGAACCACCACATATGCCCAATATCCCCCAACAGTTGGCACCCCTTCCAGAACATGGATGAGAGTTGGGGAGAAAAAGATGCAATCTTCAAAGGGCACATATACCAGTCTAACTGGATCTTTTTGATTTGCTCCAAGTAGTTAATACATGAAGAGGACTTAAGAATCCATCTAGTTGACTGATCCAATGAGGCACTAAATGATAAAGCTTTTTCCCATTTTAGCATGTAATGGTACTTTAATTGGTTGTCTGTATCGTGTGATAAGAGTTTGTATATATAGGAAAGGCTTTTGATTGGGGGGGTTTGAGGCGGTAAAAAGTCTGCCCCAGCCTGCGCAATACCTAGGGAGGTCATTCAACACGAAGGAACGAGAGGTAAATAGGTGTCTAATTTGAAGATATTGGCAAAAGCAAGTCTTTCTGAGACCAAACTGTTCCTGCAGGGAGATGAAGGGTCTGAGTCTGGATGATTCAAACAAGAGACCTAGTTTAGATATCCCCATTTTTTTCCATTCCCCCAGGTACAAGTCTGAGATAAGTGCTTCGATAGTTCGGATGTCAGACAGTAAAAAATTTAGGTATTGAGGATTAATATTCCTCCACAACTTTACTAAAGTAGACATCGAGTGTAAAGATAAATTATAATCTACTTTCCCAAGTAGGGATAATTCCAATATCCAACGGGTAGATCCCCGAGGAGCTTTTTGCAATTCAATCTGCATCCACTTCTGCGCCCGATCTTCATGCCACCAGCTCCCAATTGCATCAAGAATGGAGGCTTTGTAGTAGTTAACTAAATGAGGGACACCCATTCCTCCTTGATTATAGTGGTGGTACATGACATTACGTCCTATTCTGGGTTTCCTTTTAGCCCAAATAAACTTACCTAGTAGTGACTGTAATTTAAATATTTCTTTGGTAGGGAAGGTCAGAGGAATGCACCTAAAAACAAAGGATTTTGGGAAAAATTTGCATTTTCACAGCTTGAATTCTAGCCCACAACGACAAGGGGAGAAGAGCCTGCCTATCAAGATCTGCTTTACTTTCCTGCATCAGTGACTTAACATTATATTGTACTAATTTTGTCATTTTGGTTAATTTAATCCCTAGGTACACCATACCTTCTTCATTCCAAACAAATGGAAATTTAAGTTGAAGTTCAGATTGCAGGCCCTTTCCTATCCCCATTCCATAAATCGTGGATTTAGTGGCGTTCAATTTGTAGTATGACACCTTCGTGAAGTCTGAGAGGGTCTCCATAGTGGCCTCTAGAGAGGTCCTGACATTTTCACAGGTGATAACAACGTCATCAGCATAAAGACCCACCTTATGAGACATATTCCCTATTTGAACTCCATGAATATTTGGGTTGGATCTTATGGACTCCGTCAGGGGCTCCATCAGCAGAGCAAATATTATTGTTGAAAGTGGGCACCCTTGGCGAGTCCCATTCGATATGGAGAACCGCCCAGACTGGAAACCCGTCGCATTGACCGATGCAACCGATTTGAGTACAGGGACAGAATTGCATCTTTAATTGGGCCTACCAGACCAAACTTCCTCGGAACCTCCTCTAGGTAGCCCCAGTGAACCCTGTCAAATGCCTTTTCAGCATCAAGTGACAGAAGAACACCAGGGCCGACTCTCTTCTCTAGAGTCTCCAGAATATTTATAATGCGTTGGACCCCATCTTTGGCCTGCCATCCCGTGAAAAAACCCCACCTGATCTGAGTCAACTAAGTCATCATTAGTCTTTTGGCAATAGTTTTGGCGTGCAGTTTTAGATCACAATTTAAAAGTGATATTGGGCGGAAGTTACTAGGAGATGTGAGGCTCTTTCCTGGTTTAGGGAGAGTTGTGCTACTAGCTTCAAGGTTCTGGGGGTTTATGGACCTATTAGTTTGCCAATATTTGAATGTTTTAAGTAAATAAGGGGATAAAATAGATGAGAATTTGTTAAAGTAAATGTTGGGCAAGCCATCAGGTCCCGGGTCTGAGATCTTTTAAGATGTCGAAATCGCCTCCCTGATCTCCTGTAGGGTGAAGGGAGCATTAAGTATGTCAAGTTGGGATTGTGAGACTGCAGGAAGGTGTATTTTTTGGATATAACTAGGAATTCCCTCCAAGGAAGGTTGGGGGACATCTGCATCCTCTCTTAAATTATAAAGTTTGTTACAGTATAACAAATTCATTAGCAATCTCTATTGGGTGAAATGTCCTAGTCCAGTCATTATTATCTAGGAAGTCTATCCTACTTTTGCTCCTCCTCTTTTTAACCCGTCTGGCCAGCAGTTTTCCCGCCCTAATTTGTTGCTTAGTTTGAATTATTTCTTGTGACATTTTACTTGAGGGGTGTTTTTTATTTAAGTTTTCTAAGTTATTTAGGTTATCTAACAGATCGCGCAAGTTTCTTTCTCTATTTCTCTTTCCCATTACCGCCAATTTTATGAAAATCCCTCTAACAAAGGCTTTATGAGCCTCCCATACTATTTCATCAGAGGTTGCCCCATTATTATTGGTGGAAAAAAATTTCTGCGGCTGTGATGCAACCAAATCTGTGGTTTCATTTTTAGAGAGTAAATATTCATTGAGTCTCCATTTAAAGGATCTTGGGACCAATGAGGTATCTGCAACATGTAGGGAGATTGGGTCATGATCAGACCAGAATGCAATACAAATATCAGCAGATTTACATCTGAGAAGGAGGTTATCATCAACCAAAAAGTCAAAGCGACTGTAAGTGTTGCGTCTGGGGGAAGAGAAAGAATAATCCCTTTTCAATCCATGCATATATCTCCATACACCATGAAAACAGAATTCTTTAATAATGGATCCCATTTCCTTCCTATTTCGCGCTGGCTGAGAGCAGTCTAGCTTTCTATTCATCGGAAGGTTAAAATCGCCTCCAATTATCTTCAAACCTTTAGCAAAATCTTTCCATTTTTGGAGAAATGATCTGAGGAACCCAATCTGGGAGAAATTAGGAGTAGTGTTGAGCGAGCACTAAAATGCTCGGGTGCTCGAAGCTCGGGCTGAGCTCACCGTGATACTCGAGTGCTCGACCCAAGCAATGAGCCCAATGTTAGTCTATGGGAGACCCGAGCATTTTTGTGGCGGCACCCCCGGCAGTCTTTTAAAAGCCTAACAAGTGCCCAAAACTATAGTGACAGTGCTCAAATGACATGGGGACAGCATGGGGATCACCCCAGGAAGCATTTCTGACCCCCAGGTCACTGCTGTCAACAACATGGTCAGAGGTATTAAGCCACTATTAAGGGCTCACAATAAAACATTCAAAAATGAAACTGAAACTGCTTTCCTGTGAAATATGTTAAGGAAGTTCCTTTCCAGGGTAAAGACTTGTGTATAAGGTAAAATAAATAACCCCCCAAAAAAATACTCCTCCACACCTTGGACTATGTTTGCAAAAACGCATAAAAAATGCTACTTGTGCTTTTGTATTGCTTTCAACCGTGACAAATGCATTCACCTGGAAATGTCATTTTAACATTTTACAATCTTACCTGGCCATGTGCTGTGTGACACATGCATACAGTGCTGAAAAGACATGGGAACAGCATAGGGAAGACCCCTGGAAGCATATCTGATACCCAGGTCACTGCCTAAAAGTGTGTGTCACGCTGTCTCGGCATTCAGGAGGTCAGGGGCCTATGCTGACCCTACACTGAGGCCCTGCCTAATCCCTCTACCTAGAGGTACTGTTGATGGTACAGAGGTCCAGGCCACCAGCGTAAACCTACCTCCTGAGAATCCCTGAACCTCAGTAATCTAGTCCTGAGAAGGACCCCGATCACAACAATTGGGGACAGGACCGTATAAGCCAAACACAGTACAAGATGAACGAGACAGTACAAGGGGCAAAACCAAAACCACCTTGCATACAAAAACTTACACCACTACAACGGAGGGAACACCAACGGGTAAGGGGAAAAAGAATAAAGCGAGGAAGGGAAAAAACCACACCGAGTACACTTCGCTCCTAACTCCACAATACCACGTATCACTCTGATAGCCTGCATGAAAAGCTTTCACCGACAACTACCCTATCAGAACGGCAGGTATTTGAAGGAGTCCCAATACTGCAGAATTAACTGCAGCTGGGCGAGGCTGGGCCTCGTCTAGCACAGAGAGAGAGAATTAACTCCCTCCCTGCGGAAAAACACCAAGCACCAAAAACTCAGCTGCGAGAAGTCAGGCTGTGTAATCGCGACGATCTTCGTGGCGACACACCCGTGACAGTGTGCCCATCAGAAGTGATCCTTGACGCATCAGAAGATGCAGACCAAGCAAAAGCTGCCAAAAATTAGGACGGAGGAACTTGCAATGCCCCTTACAAGAGCCATGCAGTCCAGCATATTACAAACATTATTCCCATTATTGGGGAGTGGGTCTCCCATAGTCTTTGCCTATGCCTTCCAAGCAAAAGCTGCCAAAAATTAGGATGGAGGAACTTGCAATGCCCCTTACAAGAGCCATGCAGTACAGCATATTACAAACATTATTCCCATTATTGGGGAGTGGGTGTCCCATAATCTTTGCCTATGCCTTCCAAGCAAAAGCTGCCAAAAATTAGGAGGAAATGCAATGCCTGTCGTGGAGGTTAGAGTTAATTAAAAACAACATTTCAATGCCCCTTGGAAAAGCTGTGGAGTTCCGAGTGGCTTAACAAGACGCTTTTAATGCCCCTCGGAAGAGACGTGGAGGTCCCAGTAGCTTAACAAGATGGTTTTAATGCCCCTCGGAAGAGACGTGGAGGTTGCAGTAGCTTAACAAGATGGTTTTAATGCCCCTCGGAAAAGTGGTGGAGGCCGCAGTAGCTTAACAAGACGGTTTTAATGCCCCTTGGAAGAGACGTGGAGGTCGCAATAGCTTAACAAGACGGTTTTAATGCCCCTTGGAAAAGTGGTGGAGGTCACAGTAGCTTAACAAGACGATTTTAATGCCCCTCGGAAGAGACGTGGAGGTCGCAGTAGCTTAACAAGACGGTTTTAATGCCCCTTGGAAAGTGGTGGAGGTCGCAGTAGCTTAACAAGACAGTTTTAATGCCCCTTGGAAAAGTGGTGGAGGTCGCAGTAGCTTAACAAGACGGTTTTAATGCCCCTCGGAAGAGACGTGGAGGTCGCAGTAGCTTACCAAGATGGTTTTAATGCCCCTTGGAAAAGTGGTGGAGGTCACAGTAGATTAACAAGATGGTTTTAATGCCCCTTGGAAAAGACGTGGAGGTCACAGTAGCTTAACAAGATGGGTTTTAATGCCCCTCAGAAGAGACGTGGAGGTCGCAGTAGCTTAACAAGACGGTTTTAATGCCCCTCGGAACAGACGTGGAGGTCGCAGTAGCTTAACAAGACAGTTTTAATGTCCCTTACAAGAGCCATACAGAACAGCATCTTAAAAATATTATTCCCATTATTGGGGAGTGGGTCTCCTACAGTCTTTGCTTATACCTTCCAAGCAAAAGCTGACAAAAATAAGGACGGAGGAACTTTAAATAATGGCAACACGGACCATGGTCACCCTGGTGGTATAGTGGGGGTGCAGGCTGAGGATAAGGAGAAGAACATAAAACAGCCGAAATGCGGAAGCGTATACCCATGTGTGGGTGTGAAGCGGTGCATGTGAATACACCTCCCGAAATAACACAGTGGATTTGACTTTATGTTACTCTGCTGTCATTTGGTGGTGATGAGAAGTCTGGCCCAATCCAGCCCTTGTTCATTTTGATAAGGGTCAGCTCGTCGGCATTGTCAGTTGACAGGCGAGTGCGCGTATCAGTTATAATTCCCCCAGCGGCACTAAAAACACGCTCCGATAACACGCTAGCGGCAGTGCAGGCCAGGACCTCCAAGGCGTACAGAGCGAGTTCATTCCAGGTGTCCAGCTTGGATACCCAATAATTAAAAGGCACAGAGGAATCATGGAGGATGCTGGTACGGTCGGCAAGGTACTCCCTCACCATATTTTGAAACTTTCCACTCCTTGTGAGAGTACCCCGCGCCTCAGGGTCTGTCCGAAGGGAGGGTCTGAGAAAACTGTCCCAGAACGTTGACAGTGTTCCCCTGCCTCTGCTGGATTGGAATTGCGTCTCTCTCGCATGTACACCTTGGTTGGGCAATGAACTGTGACCTCTGCCGCTAGCGTGTTCAGATGGGAATTTTTTTAACAGTTCTGCAGCAAGGGCCTTCTGGTACTGCCCCATTTTTGTAGACCTCTCCACCTCAGGAATAAGAGAGTGAAAGTTCTCCTTGTAGTGGGGGTCTAAAAGTGTCACCAACCAGTAATGACTGTCACCACCCAACATTTTGACAACGCGAGGGTCATGGTTAAGGCAGCGTAACATAAAGTCAGCCATGCGTGCCAGACTGGTAACGGGCAAGACTTCCGTGTCCTCACCAAGATGACGACTGACCATGCTCTCCTCCTCCTCCTTCTCCCCCCTGTCCTCAGGCCACCCACGCTGAACCGACGGTATGACAGTTGTACAGGTACTACCGTCTACAGCGCATGATACAAGCTCCTGTTCTTCCTCCTCCTCCTCTCCCTCATTGTCCCCCAATGCACGTTGGGATGACATGAGGCTGGGCTGTGTGTAATCGACCGCTACGGCTTCTTGATCCATCTCATCATACTCTGGCTGCAATGCCTCCTCTTTAATTCTCTGCAGAGAGCGTTGCAAAAGACAGACAAGTGGAATGCTGATGCTAATGATGGCGTCATCGCCACTCACCATCTTGGTGGACTCCTCAAAGTTTGTCAAGATGGTACATATGTCAGACATCCAGGTCCACTCCTGAGGTCTTATGTGTGGAGCCTGACCTGAATATCGACGGCCTTGTTGCAGCTGGTACTCCACAACTGCTCTCTTCTGCTCACAAATCCTTTGCAACATGTGGAGGGTAGATTTCCAACGTGTGGGGACATCACACACAATTCGGTGTGACGGAAGCTGCAAACACTGCTGCAACACAGCAAGGGCGGCGGAAGCTGTAGCCGACTTGCGAAAATGAGCTGACAGGTGGCGTACTTTGACGAGCAGATCTGGCAACTTGGGGTACGATTTAAGAAACCGCTGAACCACGAGGTTAAGCACATGAGCCAGGCATGGTACGTGTGTGATCTCGCCTCGCCTCAGAGCCGCCACCAGGTTACGGCCACTGTCACACACGACCATGCCTGGATGTAGGTTCAGCGGTGTCAGCCACAGATCTGCCTGCTCTTTCACAGCTGTCCACAACTCACAAACAGTGTGAGGTTTCTCACCTAAGCTTATGAGTTTCAGCACAGCCTGTTGCCGCTAGGCGGAGGCAGTACTGCAGTGCTTCCAGCTTGTAACTGATGTGGTGATATCTGAGATGTAGGCTGAACATGAGGAGGAGGAGGAGGATGATGCGCAGGAGCTGTACACTGTGGGGGCAACTCTGACTGACATAGGGCTCGCAATCCTCGGTGTGGGGAGGATGTGTTCCGTCCCAAGGTCCGACTGGGTCCCGGCTTCCACTATGCTTACCCAGTGTGCCGTCAGGGAGATGTACCATCCCTGGCCACAAGCACTTGTCCACGTGTCCGTTGTCAGGTGGACTCTCCCAGTAACTGCGTTGTTGAGGGCACGGCAGATGTTTTGGTACACGTGCTTGTGTAGTGCGGGGATGGCACACCGGGCAAAATAGTGTCGGCTGGGGACCGAGTATCAAGGGACGGCCACCGCCATAAGGTTGCGGAAAGATTCCGTCTCCACCAGCCTAAAAGGCAGCATTTCCAACGCAAGCAGTCGTGAAATGTGCGAATTTAGGACTGTGGCCTGTGGGGCGTTAGCTGCGAATTTCCGCTTTCATTCAAAGGTCTGGGATATGGACAATTGAACGCAGCGGTGGGACGTGGACGTGGACGTTGATGCTGTTTCTTGAGAAACTGCCATAGCAAGTGAAGACTGAGAGGAGGGGGCATCTTTGCATGCAGTATGGACAGGAGATTGCCTTGCACACACAACAGGGGGATCTATTGCACGCACAACAGAGGAAGAAGCAGTGGTGACACCCGCTGACACTGGTCATGGACCCTGGGGTTCGCCCCACAAAGTCGGGTGCTTTGCTGCCATGTGCCTGATCATGCTGGTGGTGGTCAGGCTGGTAGTTTTGTCACCCCTGATGATGCTGGCATGGCAGGTGGTACCAATGGCCTTTTTGGGGTTATCAGCAGAGTCTTTAAAAAAATTCCAGACTCTGGAAGACCTACAGGTTGTACTGGCAACGTCCCTCATGTTAGTGTTACAGGGAACTGTTGCCTGCCTTCTGTGTGCGGCCACCACACTGCTTCTTCCTGCCTGTTGGGGTACTCTGCCTCCCTCACCCTGTGTGCTGCTGGCCTCACCCTGCATGTCCTCCTGCCATGTTGGGTCAGTTACTAGATCATCCACCACCTCCTCCTCTTCCACTTGCGCACCACGATCCTCCTCCTCACTTACTGGCAATTGTGTCTCGTCATCGTCCACCTCTTGTGACAAATTGCCAGCGTCGACTTCCTGTGGCTGTGGCTGTTCAAATATTTGGGCATCGCTACATGGGATCTCCTCTACCACCACTTCAAGCGGAGCAGGGGAGGGGCACAAATCTGGAAATGGACCAGTGAGCAGCTCTTCAGAGTGTCCAAGTGTGGAATCAGTTGCTGTCTGACAACACTCGGCATAGTGGGAGGAAGGAGCATCAGGGTGAGGAGGAGTATGCGATCGAGACTCACGGCTACTAAGATTTGACCATGTGGAAGACAGACCAGAGGTGGTGGTGCCCAGGTAACTGGAAGTATTATCTGCTATCCAATTAATAACCTGTTCACACTGATTAGTTCACAATACTGGTGTTGTTCTGTGCTTCCCTAGTAATTCGGTCAAGAAGTGGGAGCGAGAAGATGTGGCTGTTGGTTGTGGCACATTTTCATCTTGGCCACGGCCCCGTCCTCTGCACGCACCATCACCGGTACGTCCAGTTCCACGTCCCTTGCCATGCGCCTTGCCCATTGTAAAGGAAGTAAAATAGCTTACACTCGCACTATCAATGGAAGGGTAATAGAAAGTAGATTAGAACCGTGGAAGAGGAAAACCACAGTTCTATTTCTCTGGCCTACACCCGACTCTTTTAAACAATCTGAACAATCAGGGAGAAACTATTACTGTTTCTCTTTACGGAAAAAATACCGAAAGCTGAATAATAGAGATTTTTTACCGTGGAATGGCAAAACCACAGTTATTGTTTACTGGAGTATACCAGACAATTTTAAATAGATATATTTGCGGCTGAACAGTGAGTGACACACTCAAACGGATTAGAACCGTGGAAGAGGAAAACCACAGTTCTATTTCTCTGGCCTACACCCGACTCTTTTAAACAATCTGAACAATCAGGGAGAAACTATTACTGTTTTTCTTTACGGAAAAAATACCAAAAGCTGAATAATAGAGATTTTTTACCATGGAATGGCAAAACCACAGTTATTGTTTACTGGAGTACACCAGACAATTTTAAATAGATATATTTGTGGCTGAACAGTGAGCGACACACTCAAACTGTTTTTTTTTCAGGTAAAAATGGCCCAAAAGTGGATAATACAGAGGTTTGAACCGTGGAACTGCAAAACCACACTTCTATTTCTCTGGCCTTCACCAGACTATTTTCAACAGATATATTTGTGTCTGAACAATCAGGAGACCCTATTACTGTTTTTCTTTACGGCAAAAAATGCCAAAAGCAGGATAATAGAGATTTTTTTCCGTGGAACGGCAAAACCACAGTTATAATTTACTGATGTATACCAGACTCTTTTAAACAGATATATTGGTGTCTGAACAATCAGGAGACACTATTACTGTTTTTCTTTACGGAAAAAAAAAACAAAAGCTGAATAATAGATTTTTTACCGTGGAACGGCAAAACCACAGTTATAATTTACTGGTGTATACCAGACTCTTTTAAACAGATATATTGGTGTCTGAACAATCAGGAGACACTATTATTGTTTTTCTTTACTGCTAAAAATGCCAAAAGCAGGATAATACAGAGATTTTTTACCGTGGAACAGCAAAACCACAATTATAATTTTCTGGTGCATACTAGACTTTTTAAATATATACTGTATATTTGCGGCTGAACAGTGAGTGACACACTCAAACTGTTTTTTTTAGGTAAAAATGGCCCAAAAGTAGATAATATAGAGGTTTGAACCGTGGAACTGCAAAACCACACTTCTGTTTCTCTATCCTACACCAGACTATTTTAAACAGATATATTTGTGTCTGAACTGTCACAGACACACTTTTTTTTTTTTCGGGAGGGGGTTAATAAGATGGGTATTTGTACAGTGTGAAGGAGGGAAAAAAAGAGGTTTTAGATGAAAAAAAAAAAGGATTTTTCCTGGCCCCTCAGGACCTGGAGCTAAGGCCAGAAATTTCAGCAACAGGAGCAGCACACAGGACTGTAATGCAGCGTTTGCTGGTATAACCACTGCGTCTCCTATACAGCCTGCCTGCCTGCCTGCCTGATATTTGGGATGGATATTAGTCCTGAGAAGGACTGTTTCTTTGTTCTGGCAGCCTTTACATACCCTACACTAACTATTTTGCAGGATAAATCTCTCCCTAGCTCAGCAGCGCTTTCCCTACACTAGCTGATCCAGAGCGACTGTGTCCAAGATGGCGGCGCCCGGTTTTAAATACTCGAGGTGACGCTGTGCGGCCAGCCAATCAATGTAATGCCCACAACCAACATGGCTGCGGAATTACAGTGACTGGCTGGCAATCCCTGCATGTTCATTGGGTCTGTAAAGAGCGCAAAACATGCAGGGCGGAGACCCGAGCTCCTGCCCGAGTAACCTGGAAATGCTCGGTGCTCGCCGAACGTCCCGAGTAGCGTGATGCTCGGGCGAGTACCGAGCAGCTTCGAGCATGTTCGCTCAACACTAATTAGGAGCATAAATAGAGGCTATTGTATATTGGACATCATTTAGGGAACAGAGGAGTACAATAAATCTGCCCTCTGGATCTTCTAGTTTGTTATGAAGGGAAAAAGGGACAGAGTTTTTAACCAGGATACCAAACCCAGCTTGCTTTTTATTGTGACAAGCGAAAAATCTGTGCGGGAATCTATCATTATTTAGTCTATGGGTGTCTGATTCCAGTAGATGAGTTTCTTGGATACCGATCACATCTGCCGCCATCTTGCGGATCTCCCTCCACAAGTGGGAGCGCTTACCCAGGGAGTTTAATCCCTTCACGTTAAGTGACATCCATTTAATACTCATATCTTATATATATAAAAAATATTTCAGTTGACCAGAATATGCATAATATAGCTAACAGTGGCGTCATAAATAGTAATAAACCAGAAAGAAAAAATGCCCTGCAAACAGACATATAAACGCATTCTGTGACCATGAGAGGCCAGTATGGAACATCTTTAGGCATGTGTAAGGAAAGAGAACAAGAAAAAAGAACAAAAAAAAAAGGAAAAAAAGAGCTCACAGAGAAAACAGTCAAAAAGTCAGTAAAAGAAGTAAACCTATAGTGGGGGAAGATCATAACAATGATCAGTCAATGCAACAAATGGAGCACGATTACCCCAGCTCCAAATAATAGACAAAAAATCTTGTATCACACACATGGCATTCAAATGTATGGGCAAATGTTGGTTACTAATTGGGGACTGCTGTTGATCCTGATCCTTCACTGGAGTAATTCCCCATGAGAGCAACAGATTCTCTGCCTGGGGAGGAAATAAGCACACGTGGGTGTCTTCTCCTCTATGGATCACCAGTTTCACTGGGAAACCCCATCCGTATCTGATGCCCTCATTCCTTAAAGCTGTAATGTAGGGTTTGAACTCCCTTCTTTTGGCAAGTGTCCCAGCTGAAAAGGTCAAGGAAAACAGAGAGACACTGATACTCCTCTGGTAAAGCAGGATTTTTCCTCAAAGCCTGCATAAAAGAAAATGTATTCTTGCCAGAACATCTCTTGGGAGACTGGGGTTCAAAGCTTTCGGTTTGGGGATTCTGTGGATGCGATCAACTATCAGTTCATGTGGCTCCAATTCTGGCAACACTTCCCCAAGGAATTTATCAAAGAACTTAGGCAGATCTTGGTCTGAGATGGACTCTGGGACTCCCCGGATCTTAACATTGTTCCTACGGGATCTATCTTCTAAGTCTCAGTTTTTATTCCGGATTACAACCATCTCCTCTTTCAGAGCTTCATGCTCATCAATTAGGCTATCATATGATTTAGTGAGCTCAGCCATTTTGGATTCAAGGTGGTCTGTGCGTTCACCCAGTGATGATATTTCCCCTTTAAGATCCTCCACCATGGCCTTCAGATCAGCCTGCAGAGATTTTCTCAGTGAAGCCCCCGTCACACTAAGCGAGATCGCTAGTGAGATCGCTGCTGAGTCACAAGTTTTGTGACGCAACAGCGACCTCAGTAGCGATCTCGCTACGTTTGACACTTAGCAGCGACCAGGCCCCTGCTTTGAGATCGCTGTTTGTGTCGGAATGGTCTGGACATTTCTTTGATCGTTGAGGCCCCGCTGGGTAGCATGTATCGGTGTGTTTGACACCTTACCAACGACCTCATTGACGACTCAGACACAGAAACACATAGGCGTGCATCGTTATACAGATCATTACGGGTCGCTGCATCGCTGCTGTGTCGTTGGGAAGATCTGACTGTTTGACATATCACCAGCGACTACATAGCGACGCAGCAACGATCCGTGACAGGTCGTATCGTTCTCGGGATCACTGTAGCGTCGCTTACTGTGACGGGGCCTTGAGGCCAGTAAAGATTGCATTGTCTTTTTAGTAAGTGGGATGTCTGCAGATTCTGCCTCCCCAGCTTCTCCCCCTCTCCAATCTGTTAGTACCTGCATGCTTCTGTGTGAGGAGTGGGATGAGGAGGCCCTGAACGGTGCCATCTTCTCTGCTGCTGCAGCGTGCGGGTCCTTTGGGAAGAAGTTTGTCACCTTCATGGGTAAGGGCCGATTCTGACCTCTGGTTCACCTGGGTTGTGGCATCTGCGGTGGGGAGTCTGGTAGAGGGGATTTCAGGAGTTTTGCTGGCCTATGTGTTGCTGTGAGAGCTGCGTTAGAGCTGGGGATCGCAGAGCTTCAGAATTATGCTGCGGGTGCCATGAGCTGTCAGGCCACGCCCCCCTTATCACCTATTTTGAAGATACGTAGAACCCGTCTAACGTTTCCTATCAGCCTTCCATTTTTGGCGAAGCTGAGCCACCTCAATATTCTTCTGAACCTCCCACCGGATATCCCCAAGTTTCTGTTTGGCAACCTCTACTCCAGGACAAACAGAACTCATGCTAGGAAATTCACCAAAGTGAGAATGAAAACCATAATTACAAAAAAAGGCGAGGTTCCAGTAGACTAATTGACCTGACTGTTAAAGGCAAACTGACCAAGAGGTAAATATGAGGACCAGTCCTCCTGCTGAGCTGCAACGAAACACCTTAAAATTTGTTCCAACGATTGATTTGCCCCTTCTGTCTGACCATTAGTTTTAGGGTGGTAGGCAGATGAAAATGACAAATCAATCCCCAATTTCCTACAAAACACTCTCTAGAATTTGGAGACAAACTGCACCCCTCTATCAGATACAATGTTCAGATGGATTCCATGCAATCTCACCACACAATTGATAAACAACCTGGAAAGTGTTTAAGCATTTGGTAACCCTGATAAAGGAACAAAATGAACTTGCTAACTGAATCGGTCAATCACCACCCAAATAATAGTTTTCCTGCCAGACAAAGGCAAATCTGTGATGAAATCCATTGACAAATTAGTCCAAGGTCTTTCTGGAATTGGCAATGGAGCCAATTACCTGGCCAGCCCGTTATGACAGACTTTAGAGCGTGCGCAAACTTCAAAGTGCAATGTGCAATTGTGGCACCCCAGGGGGTCTGGTTGCCACAGTGGTAGTAATACCATGTCTGGGAGCAAAACAGGAGTTTCCTGGTCAGGAACACACAACATGCAACACCTCCTGCTCCAGACCAGAAAAGGGGGGGATCCTGCCCTATATAACTGGATCTGGAGGCGGGGTTAGTCAGTACAGTGTCAGGAGTCAAGCAGGACACAGGAGCAAGAAGCCAGGGACTGGAGCTGTGCAGAGCTCGTCCTGGCCAGAGTACATACAGAGAACCGGACACCGGAGTCCGAGGCTGTGGGACCCTTCAAGCCCAACAGCAGATACCGCAAGGCAGGAGATTGCAGGTCTCCTGGCCCCCAGAAGCCCGGAGGCTCAGCCACACGAAAGGACCAGTACCACCACAGAGGAGCGAGGAATAGACGGGATTTGAGTCACCAGCCATACGGGTGAGCACAGCACGTTACACTCAGGGACGTGGGCTACAACACGACTATAAGCGGGATAGCCAAAAGAGTACAGTCAGAACGGCAGGCCTACAACTCCACCTGGCCAGGGGAATTCTAGGATTGCTCCCAGACTAACCAGTCCCTCATCCCTAGCAAGTACTCTCGTTGAGGTCTATATAATTACCACCAGTAAAGACCCCAGGACCGCACTGCAAAGACTCTGTGTTGTTATTACTGATCCAGGCACTATCACCACCATCATCCATACACGCTGCCCTGAAGCTACACTCTTCCTGTGGGGAGTTATAACACCTTGCTGCACATGCCATCAGCTTCAGTGGACTGCTCCGCAGCGGCGGTTCCCAATAACCGCATTCCACAGGTGGCGTAGTCGGACTATATACAAAC
The DNA here is from genome assembly GCF_046119375.1 of Phyllobates terribilis. NCBI lineage: Eukaryota > Metazoa > Chordata > Amphibia > Anura > Dendrobatidae > Phyllobates > Phyllobates terribilis. The sequence goes on from NW_027362761.1 coordinate 809,060,269, forward strand.
AGATACACATAGACTACCCTGGTTTGACCGCCCTGGGTCACGAACCGGGTCGCCGCCACGGTGACTACTACCCCCAGCATCTACAAGGCCCGGCTCCGGGTATCCCCACGACCCAGGGGGCGCATCAACTTTGGCGTAGTCGGCAGGATTGCGTGCCCGCTACCACCGGGTACTGCGTGCCTTCACAGACTGTGTCGCATACCGTGGTGAAGATTTCCCGCCATCGTCCGCCATTTTCAAGTCGCCGCGCGGGAAGAAGAGGGGCGTGATCGCTGAAAATGCGCGAAGTCCAAAGCCCTGCCCCACGCACCGATGCAGCGCCAGGTCCTGGAAGGAGCCACAGCGCACGCTGACGTCAGAAGCGTGCGACGCCAGGTCCTCGACGGAGACCATCGCCTGCGGAGCTGCGGCCTACAGAAGGAAAGAGAAAGAAGGTAGGCCACGGTTCACTAGGGGGGAGGAAGACGCCCGATATGGAGGGAACTTCAACCACCGGCGCGGCCGCTGCCGCGGTAATGCCATTTACCATGCCTTATATACCGGGGGCAGCGTGGTTGCCCCAGTGCTCAGGAGAGTCGCACACCCTGAGTGACTTCAAGGAGAGACTCAGCAGCTTATTTAAAATATACCCCCTGTCCGAGGAGCAGAAAGTGAGCATCCTTATAGGCCAGTTAATCGGTGCAGCCCAGAGAGAAGTAAAATCCTGGTCAACCAGGGAAAAAGGGACTGTAAAAGAGATACTGGCCCGCCTTAAGGACACTTTTGACACCCGTACTACAGCAGAGATAAAGATGAAGTTTTATGGGTGCAAACAACGGGCACAGGACAGTGTACGGGACTATGCTTTAAACCTGCAGGAGGCGCTGAGGGCCATCAAACAGGTAGACCTTGACAGTGTGTGTGATGAAAACAGACTGTTAATTGAGCAATTTATTGAGGGTTTACTGTCCAGCGCCCACCGAACCCAGCTGCGCATAATGGCTCTGCAAAACCCTGACTTGGACTGTGCTCAATTTAAGGACAGGGCCATCCGGGTGCTACGGGAACCAGCACCAGGTGGCGCTACAGCTCACCGGCGCCCAGCTATCACCTACCAACAGGAGGTGGCACCCTTTTCCCCGGAGCCTGTAGGAGCTGATGCACAGACTCTGGACAATGCCCCGTCTACAGACCTGCACCATTAGGTCCAAGAGTTAACTAAAAGTGTAGCTGCGCTAACCAAAACTGTGCAGTCCTTGCAGGTGTCTTCCATAGGAAAGATCCAGCTGGCTTCCAGTCTGGGGGATGTCCCGTGGCGCCGACAGAAGAGGATTCCACCATTCAGAGGGAGGAACAACGACCGCTACGACCAGGATGGACAACCCATCTGCCGCCGCTGCAACCAGCCAGGACATTATGCAAGGTACTGTCATTTAAACGAGCAAAACCTGGGGCAGAGGGCCAACCCCCAGGCATATGATCACCAGGCCCATCAAGCTGGCGAGACAAATATGTGGGAGGACGACCGGTCCTACCTGTTGTGCTGGACGGCTTTCCAATTAGCGCGTTGCTGGACACTGGATCCCAGGTGACCACCATCCCCTACATTCTCATCAAACGGTACTGGACTGACTCTGACATCACCCGCCGTCCAGATGAACACTTGAGCATTTATGCCAGCAATGGTCAACCCGTACCTCAGGTGGGGTTCAAAGAAGTGACCATAAAGGTTGGCAAAGTCGAGCTGTCAGCACAGGGACTGATTATTGTCGACATTGATCGCCAAGAAAGTCATCCCATGATAACCTTAGGCACTAATGTCATTGAAAATTGTCTTGCAGAAATAATTGTCTTGTTACAGCAGGTTGCGGAGGCCGCCAGTTCCAGCCAGCAACGGGTTCTGCAAAGAGAGATCAGAGCCCTGATGAAAAGACAACAGGTAGAACTGTCTGGTGGTGAGATTGGCAGTTTTAGGATGAGTGACCCATTCCCTATTGCCATGCCCCCAAGAAGTGAAATGCTGATATGGTGCCGGGCAGCCATCGGTGGGTAGAGATTACCAGGCCCTGGTAGAGCCCGTCTAGTCTGACAGTAGGCCCACCATTTTGACAGTCAGGGGGGTGGTTGATGTTCACCATGGGAGAGTGCCAGTCCGCATCCTGAACATTGGGGAAAAAGAAGTCCATTTGCCCCGGTATGCCACTCTAGCCAAGCTATTCACCGTCAACCAAAATTCTATATAGACAGTGGAACTCTTACCTCCATCCAAACAGGTGGAGGATAATGGCTCCAAGGGACAGATGGAGGACTGGTGCCAGAAGCTGCATGTGGGCACTGACTCCACCCCTCCACATCAAAAACAAGGAGTACACCGGGTGGTCCAGGAGTATGAGAGGGTCTTCAGTAAGCACCCACTCGACTTCGGGCAGGTAAAGGGGGTTCAACACCATATCCCCACGGGAAACTATCCACCCATTAAAGAAAGGTACCGGCCTGTACCGCCAGCACACTACCAAAATGCCAAAGGGATGTTACGAGAGATGAAGGAGGCTGGGGTAATAAGAGACAGTTGTAGCCCCTGGGCAGCTCCATTAGTTCTTGTAAAGAAAAAGGATGGCACAATGAGAATGTGTGTAGACTACAGGCAAATTAACCGCATAACTCACAAAGATGCATACCCGCTACCCAGGATAGAGGAGTCACTAGCTGCGTTAAAATCTGCTAACTATTTCTCTACTTTGGATCTTACTAGTGGGTATTGGCAGGTTCCTGTAGCAGAGGCGTATAAGGAAAAGACCGCATTCACCACCCCGATGGGCCTCAGCGAGTTCAACTGCATGCCATTCGGGCTCTGCAATGCCCCAGGAACCTTCCAGCGGTTGATGGAGTGCTGTCTAGGACATAAGAATTTTGAGACAGTCCTCCTGTACCTGGATGACGTCATAGTATACTCCAAGACATATGAGGATCATCTGGAGCACCTGGCGGAATTGTTTGAAGCCCTGGCTAGCTTTGGCCTGAAGGTGAAACCATCAAAGTGCCACCTGCTGAAGCCCAAAGTACAGTACTTAGGACACGTGGTAAGTGCTGATGGTGTAGCACCAGACCCCGACAAGATCCCCGTAATCAAGGACTGGCCGAGACCTTCCACCATCAAAGAAGTGCGGCAGTTCCTCGGGTTGGTAGGCTACTACCGAAGGTTTATACCAGGCTTCACCAAGATGGCGGCACCTATGCAGGACCTCCTGATAGGCCAGTCCAGGAAGGCCAAGAACCAGAAACCACCATTCAAATGGGACAAGCTGGAAGATGAGTCCTTCACCAGGTTGAAGATGGCCCTAACAGGAGACGAGGTTCTGGCCTACCCTGATTATGGACAGCCCTTCATCCTCCACACGGACGAGTGCAACGTGGGACTAGGAGCGGTGCTGTCCCAGATCCAGCAAGGCAGAGAAAGGGTAATAGCCTATGCCAGCAGGAAGCTCCGGCCCACAGAAAGAAACCCAGAAAGCTACAGCTCCTTCAAGTTGGAGTTCCTTGCCATCGTCTGGGCCGTGACAGAGTGCTTCAAGCATTATCTCGCCTCCTCCAAATTCACCGTCTTCACGGATAATAACCCGCTGACACACCTGGATACTGCCAAACTTGGTGCCCTGGAACAAAGATGGATGGCCCGGCTGTCTAATTACGAGTTCACCATCAAGTACCGGGCTGGGCACAAGAATGCAAACGCAGATGCGCTGTCCAGAATGCCTAACTTGCCAGACGGGGGAGAAGACCCAGAGGAGCTGGAAGAGATAGAGATCTCCGCGTTCCACCGCCATGGGATAAATCAGTGCTCCCATTGTGTGAAGAACAGGTGCTCTGCCACGTTCAATCCACTGCCCCACCATGGATGGGCAGAAACACAAGACAGTGACCCGGCTGTCCGCCTAGTCAAAGAGTTGCTGACACAAGCTGACTCATACCCTAATTCAGATGCTCCAGAAGAGACCAAACAGCTGTGGAAAGAGAAGAGCAAGCTGTTCATCTATGAAGGGAAGCTGTGTCGAAGAACTGTCAACTCCCGGACACATGAGCTGGTCTGGCAGGTGGCAGTCCCGAGGCAAGATGCGTCTATGGTCCTGGAAGCGTACCACGATGGAGCAGGACATTTTGGATGGAAGAAGCTGGAAGTCCTGCTACATGAACGGTTCTATTGGGTTGGCATGAGGAAAGCAGTCGAGAGGTGGTGTCGAGAATGCGGACCGTGCAACCTGACAAGAAAAGACCGTGACAGCCAGAGGGCTCCCCTGCAGCCCATCATCACCAAGCAGCCACTCGAACTGGTAGCCCTAGACCGTGTGAAGCTATCCCCGAGCAGGTCAGGCTATGTCTACGCTCTCACCATCGTAGACCACTACTCCCGGTTCCCGGTAGTAGTACCAGTAAAGGACCAAACGGCTCAGACAGCAGCCAGAGCTTTCCAACAGCACTTCTGCCGCCCGCATGGTTACCCAGAACGTGTGCTAAGTGACCAAGGTCCGGCCTTCGAAGCAGAAGTATTCCATGAGTTCTGCAACCTGTACAGCTGCAAGAAGATCAGGACAACGCCTTATCACCCCCAGACCAACGGGATGTGTGAAAAGATGAATCAGGTGGTGATAGACCTACTGAAGACGTTGCCCCTGGAGGAACGCAGTCTGTGGCCAGAAAAGTTGCCAGACCTGGTGGACCTCTACAATCATATCCCAGTGAATTCCACCAACTGCACACCAGCTTACCTGATGAGAGCGAGACCTGGTAAGCTGCCCATCGATCTGGATATGGGAGTTCTGACACCAGAGGACGCCTCACCGGATGCGGATTGGGACACTGAGCGGCAACAGTAATACCGTAAGGTACAGGAAAGTGTTGAAAGAAGTCTGTCTCAAGCAAGAGAAAGGCAAGAGAGGACTTACAATCAACATGCAGCTGCTGCCCCCTTGTCACCTGGAGAGCAAGTCCTCAAGAGAAAAAGGCGACTCCACAAGTTGGATGACCAGTGGGAAAAAGAGCCGTACACCGTTCTACCATCAAGTCATGATAACACCAAGGTGTGCCTCATAAGTAAGGACGGAGGTGAGACAACAGCAACAGTTTCCAGAGACCACCTGAAGAAATGTCCTGAGCAGCTACAGCATGCTGAAGAAGGCCAAGATATCCCTCAACCTGCAGAGGAAGTGGAAGAAATGGTTAGCACACTACTCGGAGAATTTCCCCGGTCATGGACGCAAGTAAATAATGCAATAGTTGTGCCAGTCCTTACATTTCTCCAACCAGCCCCTAAAGAAGCTGTAGAAGTCCCAGTAGAGTTGGAAGAACCATTGGCCCCGTAGACAGAAGATTCCTCATCAGAAGAGCAGGAGAACCCACGGTAAGCCAAAGGATCCCTAGGAAGCTGCCCAACCTACAAGAGACACCTCCAAACACCAGTAGTGAGGTGAACATTGAGCCCACCACACAAGGGGTAAATACAGGGGACCAAGGTAGAACACAGACAGACAGTGTGTTACGCAGGTCTACCAGAATCACCAGAGGTCAGATCCCTGCTCGTTGGAGAATTTAAAATGTAATGTATAACTCTATTATTGCAAATGTTGTATATGTGTGTATTAAATATGTTTTCCCAGTTACCCGACAGGGTCCAAAAAGACTTTCAGGTTATGGACGGTGAATAACCAAAAACTTTGCCTGTAAATAGTTGCACTTGTTAAAGTGCCCCTTTTGTGCCAGACCACAGAACAAAAACCCATGGAGGTGGCTGAAGACGTGGTCCAACGTCCAGATCATCAATGCCCTGTAGCCACCCCAGGGCCTCCGTGGAGGGTTTGGGACGGGTCCCTCAAACTACATCTTCAGTGGAATGGACACCTGGTTACGGATGATACAGTGACCTAGAAAGACTGTAAAGTTTGTAATATTCTAATGTACCTTGTATTTACTATTGTATTTGTTCTATTTTTGCAAAATATGTTCAGTCCCAGAGTACTGAAATTTACTAGAGGGGAATGTGGCACCCCAGGGGGGTCTGGTTGCCACAGTGGTAGTAATACCATGTCTTGGAGCAAAACAGGAGTTTCCTGGTCAGGAACACACAACATGCAACACCTCCTGCTCCAGACCAGAAAAGGGGAGGATCCTGCCCTATATAACTGGATCTGGAGGCGGGGTTAGTCAGTACAGTGTCAGGAGTCAAGCAGGACACAGGAGCAAGAAGCCAGGGACTGGAGCTGTGCAGAGCTCGTCCTGGCCAGAGTACATACAGAGAACTGGACACCGGAGTCCGAGGCTGTGGGACCCTTCAAGTCCAGCAGCAGATACCGCAAGGCAGGAGATTGCAGATCTCCTGGCCCCCAGAAGCCCGGAGGCTCAGCCACATGAAAGGACCAGTACCGCCACAGAGGAGCGAGGAATACACGGGATCCGAGTCGCCAGCCATACGGGTGAGCACAGCACGTCACACTCAGGGACGTGGGCTACAACACGACTATAAGCGGGATAGCCAAAAGAGTACAGTCAGAACAGCAGGCCTACAACTCCACCTGGCCAGGGGAATTCTAGGATTGCTCCCAGACTGACCAGTCCCTCATTCCTAGCAAGTACTCCCGTTGAGGTCTATATAATTACCACCAGTAAAGACGCCAGGACCGCACTGCAAAGACTCTGTGTTGTTATTACTGATCCAGGCACTATCACCACCATCATGCATACACGCTGCCCTGAAGCTACACTCTTCCTGTGGGGAGTTATAACACCTTGCTGCACATGCCATCAGCTTCAGTGGACTGCTCCGCAGCGGCGGTTCCCAATAACCGCATTCCACAGGTGGCGTAGTCGGACTATATACAAACAGATACACATAGACTACCCTGGTTTGACCGCCCTGGGTCACGGACCGGGTCGCCGCCACGGTGACTACTACCCCCAGCATCTACAAGGCCCGGCTCCAGGTATCCCCATGGCCCAGGGGGCGCATCACAATGGTGCATATTCTAGAGGAGAAACTGAATCAAGGCTACGTGATAAAGCTTCAGCCCTCACATGGAGACTCCAAGATTCTTGTGTAAATCCTGTATGAGGAGTTTCGTTTGCAACATAAGCATCAAGACTAGTGATGAGCGAGCATTAAAATGCTCAGGTACTCATTGCTCGGGTTGAGCAAATTTGTATGCTCGAGTGCTCGGTCCGAACAACGAGCCCAATGTAAGTTTATGAGAAACTGGAGCATTTTTCCGGCGGCTCCCCCTGGCGGTCTGCAGAGGGCCTAAAAATTGCCCAAATCGACGGGAACAGTGCTCAAATGACATGGGAACAGCATGGGGAAGACCCCTGGAAGCATTTCTGACTCCCAGGTCACTTCTGTCAACAACGTTGTCAGAGGTATTATGCCACTTTTACAGACTCACAATAAAACATGCAAAAACTAAACCAAAATGGATTTTCCTGGGAAATATGTCAAGAAACATCCTTTCCTGGGTAGGTCACTGCCTAAGTGTGCCCATCATAACTGATCCTTGGCACATGCGCAGATGCCTCACGCCATGCACCTGTCATTGCAAAGTTGCAACAATCACCGTCCACGTCCTTGTCCCAACGCAGCGTTCAGTTGTCCCTACCCCATTCCTTATAATGCAAGGGAGTTGTCCACAATCTCATGGCGGCAGCAGCCGGGTGTCCATACTCGGTCCCCCACTATTTGTCCCGGTGTCACAAGCATGGGACGCACAACATTACCCGTGCCCTCCCCAGTGCACTTACTGGGAAGGACCGCCTAACCACAAACACGTGGACAGGTGAATGTGGTCAGGGATGGTACGGAGCCAGTCCACATTAAAAATGCAGCCAAAGAGTGTCCAGGAACCTTCCCACACACTTTTATTAGCCAGGGCTGCGTCTCGGCAGTGTTGGACGGGCCCACCAGAGAACCGGAGACTCCTCCAGTGGGCCCTGGCTTCTCCTTCAGGAGAGTTCATAGTGCCGAGGTGATACCATGATGATGATAGAGGCTACCATTTACTTAGTTTTCTGTTATTTGGAATGCAAGCACAAGTATGCAGCCAGCCGCCCACCCACCCACACGCTGCAATACTATACTGCCAAATTTTTGACAGCTGCTTGCACTTGAAGTGTGGCCTTTTAGGCTCGTGGAGGCGGAAGCTGTCCACAACCTCATGGCATCCATACTCGGTCCCCAGCTGCCCCTATCCTAGCACAGGTCCTACAACATTACTGGGAAGGACCGCCTAGCCACAAACACGTGGACAAGTAATTGTGGCCAGGGACGGTACAGAGCCAGTCCACAGCTTGTCAGTGAGTTGTATTTCACCACAGCAATATTTTTTAGCTCGGAGAAAGGACTGACTTGGGAAACCATATCTCCTCTGGGTGTCATTTCTCCCAGGAACTCCTCTAATGCAGCTTATCACATAAGCAATGGCAGCCCGTCCAACATCAGCTGGCACTTGTCGGTTGTGTTTCGACACACAAACATCTTTCTTTGCCCTTTAATTTCATGACTACAGAGTTGGGCAATCGCCTGATCTGCAATGCGGTTTCAGAAATAACATGCATAAGCACGTCCAATCAACATTAAAAAAGCAGCCATAGAGTGTCCGAGAACCTCCCCTTTTCTTAGCCAGAACTGCTTCTCGGCAGGGTTGGACGGGCCCACCAGAGAACCGGAGACTCCTCTGGTGGGCCCTGGCTTCTCCATTGGGAGAGTTTATAGTGCCGAGGTGAGGCCATGATGATGATAGAGGCCACCATCTGCTTAGTTTTCTGTTACTTGGAATGCCAGCGCAAGTATGCAGCCAGCCTATAATAGTAAACTGCCAGATTTCTGGGCAACTGCTTGCACTTGAAATGTGGCCTTTTAGGCTCGTGGAGGCCAAAGCTTTTCACAACCTCATGGTGGTGGTGGCCGAGTGTCCATACTCGGTCACCAGCTGCCACTATTTGTCCCAGTGTCGTCTCCGCCTTCCACAAGCACGGGTCGCACAACATTACTCATGCCCTCCCCAGTGCACTTACTGGGAAGAACCACCTAACCACAAACACGTGGTCAAGTGAATGTGGCCAGAGACGGTACGGACCCAGCTTGTCAGTGAGTTGTATTTCACCGTCTTCCACCACAAGAGGAACTGTGATAGTGGTGTCCCTATCAGATATGTCAGCCTTTTTCAACAAGGAAACATGAAACGCAGGATTAATCTTCCAGGAAGTAGGGACATCCAACCTAACAGCAGATGGATTAACAACCTGAAGCACTTTAAATGGACCCACAAACTTAGGACCCAGTTTTTTAGAGGGAATCCTCAACCGCAGGTTCTTTGAGGACAACCAAACCATGTCACCCACAGTAAACAAAACCTCTTTACGTTTCCTGTCAAAATACTTCTTGGACTTCTTGTTAGCCTTTTGAAGGTTGCAATGTACATTAGTCCAAACTCTCTTCAAATCACCGGAAAAATTCTCCTCCTCCGGCACGGCCGACCCCAATTTGGAGAACGATCCAAAAGATGGATGTCTCCCAGTACAGCAAATAAAAGGAGAACACCCAGCAGAAGAGGATGTATGATTGTTAAGAGCAAATTTTGCGAGAGGCAGAAACTCAGACCACATCTCTTGATTGTCCACCACAAAACAACGCAAAAACTGTTCAACATCCTGGTTCTTTCTTTCAGTCTGTCCATTAGACTCAGGATGATAACCAGACGAAAATGACAAATGGAATCCCAACCTGTCACAAAAAGCACGCCAAAAGCGAGCTACAAACTGAGGTCCTCTATCAGAAACAATATCCGTGGGAATGCCATGGAGCTTGACAATTTCCTTAACAAACGCCTTAGCGAGTGTCTTGGCGCAGGGCAACTTAATGAATGGAACCAAATGACACATCTTACTAAAACGGTCCATGACCACCCAGATAACAGTAAAACCCTCGGACACAGGAAGATCAGTAATAAAATCCATTGTGAGATGCGTCCAAGGCGCACTAGGAACCTCCAGAGGGCAAATCAACCCTGCAGCAGGAGTATGTGAAGCCTTTGACCTAGCCCACACAGTACACTGACGCACCCACTTGCGATTGATAAGTCTCTTAGTCTGCGAAATTCCTGGATGACCTGCCAACCGAGACTCATGACACTCCACAAACAAATCTCTCCTAAAGGTTCTAGGCACGAACAACCTCCCATGGGGAGTGATAGATGGAGCATCATCTTGAGCTTTCAGAATCCCATTCTCCAAAACGGAGTCCAAAGCCGCCACCACAACTCCTTTCTGTAAAATGCTCTCCTCGGCACCTACCGTAGGAGAGAAGCTGCGAGATAAAGCATCGGCTTTAACATTCTTAGTACCGAGGATATAGGTAACAGAAAAATGAAAACCGAGAAAAAAAAAAAGTGCCCCCCTAGCTTGACGGGCATTCAAGCGCTTGGCAGCATCCAGATAGATCAAATTCTTATGATCTGTGAAAACCTGAATAGGAAATCTAGCGCCTTCCAAAAAATGACGCCAATGTTCAAACGCAAGTTTAATAGCCAGCAACTCCCGATTTCCAACATCATAATTCAGTTCGGTTTCCGAAATTTTTTTCGAAAAGAAGGCACAAGGATGTACTCCACCCTTGTTCTCCTGAGACAAAACTGCTCCGACCCCCACCGATGAAGCATCGACCTCGACCAAAAAAGGCTTGGTCTCATCAGGCTGCATAAGGATAGAGGCAGAACTGAACCTCTTTTTGAGATACTCAAACGCTTCAATGGCCTCAGTTGTCCACTGGGCCGTATTCGCACCTTTCCTGGTGAGATCGGTTAGAGGTTTAAAAATTCTTAATGAATTTCCTGTAATAATTGGCAAAACCCAAAAACCTCTGTATAGATTTCAAACCAATAGGCCTAGGCCATTCCTGCACAGCCTGAACCTTCACAGGGTCCATCTCAAAGCCCTCGCTAGAGACAATGTAGCCCTAAAAACTAATTTTCTGCACAGCGAACTCACATTTCTCCAGCTCAGCAAAGAGTGAATTATCACTCAATAACTGCAAAACTTCACGTACACTCTGCCAATGGGACTCTAGATCTGGTGAATAAATCAAAATGTCATCCAAATACACAACCACATTCATACCAGTCAAAGGTCTCAGGGTGTCATTAATAAGGTTCTGAAAAAATTCAGGTGCATTGGTAAGAACAAAAGGCATCACCAGATTCTCAAAATGACCTACCGGAGTGTTAAAAGCAGTTTTCCATTCATCACCCTCCATCACTCGTAACAAATTGTATGCCCCCCGGAGATCAATTTTTTAGAACCACTTGGCTCCCACTAACTGGTTAAACAAGTCAGGAATAAACGGCAATGGGTAGGAATTGCGTACGGTAATCTTATTAATTTCACGAAAATTCAGACATGGACGTAAACCGCCGTCCTTTTTTTTAACAAAGAAGAATCCAACTGCCACAGGCGACTTAGAAGGTCTAATGTGACCAGCTGCCAGACTAGTTTCTATGTACTCCTCTAGGACCTTTCTTTCAGGGATAGTCAGATTAAACAAGCGACTTTTGGGAAGAGTAGCACCCGGAACAAACTCAATGGTGCAATCATAATCCTTATGAGGAGGTAAAACTTGCGACTCCTCCTCCGAAGAAAACCCTCCAAAAATCTTGAATAGGTACCGGTAATTCCCCTTTTTCCACAGCCGCAATGCGACCATTACAACATTTATCATAGCACTTCGGACTCCAAGACTTAATCACATTAGTAGACCAGTCCAATAAAGGATTGTGCAGTTTTAACCAAGGCAATCCTAGAACAACTGGAGAGGGCAAATTATCCAAAACAACCAAGTCCAAAATTTCTTGATGAACTTCATTGATAGTGAGGGGAAATGCAGCAGTTTTGTGAGTAATACATTTCAAAGGAGTGTTATCAATTGCAACCACAGAAATAGGTGATGACAAAGGTTTGGATTTCAATTTAAGGTTTTCCAAAAACCCTTTATCAATCACATTAAGTGTTGAACCACAATCCACAAATACCTGAAATTCAATCAAATCTCCCTGCAGAGTCGTACTCCCAGAAATAAATACTCCTGCAGAGCATAAACAAGCTATACGGGCGTAACTGACCTTTTTTTTTTTCTTTACTTAAACGACGCTCACAATACTTAATCAAATGGTCAGCTTTACCACAATAAAGACACAATCCCTCGGCGAACCTCCGGTCTCTTTCCTGAGAGCGGAGTGACATCGCCCCAACCTCCATCGGTTCTCCGCCGTCAGAGCAGATTTTCTGGGGACTGGGAACTGACATTACAGGAGTCTTTACCTCATTGAGCCTGCACCTCAGTCTCCTGTCTATACGAACAGCTAATTGCATGGCATCCTGCAGAGTCTCAGGTGCAGGGAATGCAATTAGCAGATCCTTAACCATTTCACTCAGACCAGCAAGAAATAAACATCTCAGCGCAGGATCATTCCACTTAACTTCTGAAGCCCATCTCCTGAAGTGTGTGCAATAATTTTCAACATCATCTGACCCCTGATTCAAACGTCTAAGTTCTGATTCAGCAGATGAGATTCGATCAGGATCGTCATATGATAGCCCCATAGCGGAAAAAAATTCTTCAACAGACCTTAAACACGGACCATTAGGCTGGAGAAAAAAGGCCCACCCCTGTGGTTCATTGCGCAAAAGTGACATAATAAAACCAATGCGCTGTGATTCATTCCCAGAGGATCTTGGTCTCAAACGAAAATATAACAAACGAGCATTTTTAAAGGAAAAAAAATCTTGCTGTTTACCATAAAAAACATCAGGCAGTCCTACCTTGGGTTCGACAAAATGCGCTCCAGAACAGCTACTCACGTTTTGCTGAAGCTCGGCCACCTGCAGAGACAATCCCTGCAGGTGTTCAACCAAATCCTGGATGGAAACCATACTGATTCCCGAATTTATTTCCTTTTAGCTTTTTTGGGCTGGACTTAGGCTATGTGCCCACGATGCAGAAATGCTCAGGATTTTTTCTTGAGCGTTTCTGCATCTCCCTGGCAGAAAATAACGCATGCGGATTGTACATGCGTTTTCCTGCCAGGGACATGCGGAAGTGAAGCGTTCTTCACTTGCATTTCCGCATGCGGGTTGACAAGCGCTTTCCAAGCGATTTTAACATCACTTGGAAAGTGCTTGACAACTTGGTCACACTATATAAATCCATGCAAACAGCATGGATTTATATAGTGTGACCTGAGAGAATGTCAAAAAAGAAAAAAATAAATATATACTTACCTTCCGATGGCCCCCGGTGTCTTGTTTCCCTCCGTCCCGGCTGCCGGCAGCGGTACACTGAAGGACCTGCCGACGTCAGAGTCGCGTGACCCGTCACATGACTATGACGTCAGCGCAGGTCCTTCAGTCCACATCGAGCTGCCGGCAAGCACAGACAAGGAGACTGGGGGCCGCCAGAAGGTAAATATAATCTTTATTTTTTATTTTATTCTTTTTTTTACAGTTTCTATGGTACCCGGGTCCGGAGGAGAGTCTCCTCTAGACCTGGGTACCATCCGCACATTGAACGTGTGCTTTCCGCATGTGATTATCTAGTGAAGCGGAATGCACCCGTTCTAATGTAAGTCAATGGCAGTGAAAACGCAGCACTTCCGCAAAGTAATTGGTAGTGCTGCGTTTTTTTCCGCAATGATAATCTGCAGCGGAAATTTCTGCAGCATGTGCACAGCACATGCGGATTATCATTGGGGAACATGGCAGGCCTTCTACCATGCGTTTTTTAAGCGTTTCTGCAGCGTTTTTGCCGCTGCGTTAACGCTTAAAAAATGCATCGTGGGCACACAGCCTTACTGTTATGATCTGCAACAAGTACTAAGGAAAGATAGGGGAAAGCTGTCTCTACAGTAAGACTAAGCTGAATCCCTACGATGTAGCGGGCTGCCTGCTCCTTGTGAACCGACCCGCCTTAGTCCTCGGCTAGTCTGAACGAAGACCTATAGAATTAAGGGAGGGGTCCCTAAAAGAACTAAGGACTGGGACAAAAAAGGGACACCTCCTAAACAGAAGTTGTTGCAGAACACAAAAAGACAAACTGACAAAAATGTACTAAAGGTCCCAGAGGACCAAGCGAACTTGACAGAGAAAGGCACTGAAGCACCAGGCTATAGAAACAGTTAAACACTGAAGTCTAGCACAACCAGAAGGGCGGAGCTGGAATATAAAGGCAGATGGTCACTTGACCGCAAAACACAAGATAGAAAAAACAAACAGGAGGGTTCTAACAGGTACTTATTGTGCTCCCACAGCAGGCACAGTGTCATGTTGCCCATTGCCTCGGCCTCAGCATGCATCATCACCATTACGTCCACTTCCCTGTCCCTTGCCACGCGCCTTGCCCATTTTCAATGGAGTTTAATATTTGTCACGTTGCCAAAAATGTCTGTGTTATTACCTCAGTAATATAGTATCACGTCTGATGACCACAGTTTTAGGCAGTGACCTAGGATGCAGAGGTGCTTCCAGGGTCTTCCCCATGTTGTTCCCATGTCATTTCAGTACTGTATGAATGTGTCTGATCATGTCTCACACACCACATGACCAGATGACCAGATAAGGTAGTAAAATTACATTTACTGGTGAATGTATTTTTCGCTGTTGAAAGCAATGGAAAAGTGCAAAAACACATCAAAAACCCTACGTGTGAATGTAGGCCAAGGTGTGGAGAAGCATTTTTGTTTTTGGTTATTCATTTTGCCTTACATACAAGTCATTACCATGGAAGAATGTTCCTTAACACTTTTTCCAGGAAAATCCATTTTGTTTTTGTTTTTGTATGTTCTATTGTTTCATTTTAGCACTGTTCCCATTGATTTGTTCAATTTTTAGGCCCCCTCCAGACGTCTGGGGGGCCCCGGAAAAATGCTAGACTTTCTCACTGACTTACACTGGGCAAGTTGCTCGGGTCGAGCACCCGAGCATTACGATTTGGTCGACCTGAGCAATGAGCACCCGAGCATTTTAGTGATCGCTCATCACTAGTGACAGGTCCTCCTTCCTCAGCATTGACATCATCTGAACCTAAGACAGGGCATGTCTTAGTACATGGCTCAGTATGCCTTATGCTTCCGCACACTGACGGCAGAGCTAGCCTAGAATGAAGAGGCCCTGGCAATGACCTTCTGTCAGGGTCTGTCCAGTCAAATTAAGGATGTGTTGGCAAGCAGAGATCTACCATCCTCTCTGGATGCCCTTATACACCTCACTACTAGGATTGATCTCCGTTTTTACGACCAAGATCTGGAACAGGCTCAAGTGTTTTCTCTCTTCGGGGAACCTACCAGGTCATGTCCGAACTTTCAGTATCCCTGCTGCAAGCTACACCTCCTGCTATAGAGTCAATGCAGGTAGAGCGAGCTAAACTCTCTGTACAAGAGAAACAGCAAAGGTAACAATGTGTGCATGTACTTTTGTGGCAAACGTGTGCATGTACTATTGTGGCAAAGGCCATTATGTTTATCATTGCTCAGTGAAACCAGGAGAACTCCCACATCTAGGGTTGGTCGGAGCGGTCAACCTAGGTAAGAGAGATTGCTCTCCAAAACTGGTGACCAATGTTACCCTGTCCTAGCAAGAGAGGTCCCTTTCCATGGCTGCCCATCTGGACTCCGGCTCCGCAGGCAACTTCATCCATCTGGATCTGGTCCGTAAACTTCAGCTTCCTACAAAACAGCTGGATTATCCACTGTCTATTGCCTCCATTGAAGGCCAATTCCTGGCAGAACCTATTGGTTATATTACACTGCCAGTCACCATGCAGATCATAACTCAGCATTCCAAAAATATATATTTTATGTGCTACCTCAGTCTGTATACTTGGTTGCGTCAAAATTTGCCGGTTGTTGTCTGGTCCACCAGCCAGGTGCTTCAATTGGGATCGTATTACATTACCAACTGTCTTGCCAAGATCGTGCCCAAGATGCCACCTTCTGTTTCTTCGGGCCTTTCTTTTTCATCCACTGGCTGGGTGTTTCCTCTGTCCCTGTCTGAGACTAATGTTTTGTCCCTATACTTTGATATGACTTACCCGGCTAGGGTTGAGGAGGTGGCTCCTGTCCTTCAAAGGGACATTCCCCCTGGTAAAACCTTTGTTCCTTCGGCTAGGAGGAGAAGTCTGTCCGGGGGACACGGATCCAAGCTGGTCGGCTCTGTGGGCATACGCAAGCCCTCCAGAGTCAAACCCTGCTGGGTGTTAGGATCTGCAACATAAACTAAGGAAAGAATGGGAAAAGCTGTCCCTACAGTAAGACTAAGCTGAATCCCTACGATGTAGCGGGCAGCCTGTTCCTTGTGAACAGACCCGCCTTCGTCCTCGGCTAGTCTGAACGGAGACCTATAGAATAAAGGGAGGGGTCCCTAAAAGAACTAAGGACTGGGACAAAAATGGGACACCTCCTAACAGAAGTTGCAGAGCAAAAAGACAAACTGACAAAAAGTGCTAGAGGTCCCAGAGGACCAAGCAAACTAGACAGAGATAGGCACCGAAGCACCTGGCTAGAGAGACAGGCAAAAAACACTGAAGTCCTGCAAAGCCAGAATGGCGGAGCTGGAATATATAGGCAGCTGGTCACGTGACCGCAAAACACAAGATAGCAAAAACTAACAGGAGGGTTCTAACACTGGGTCCCTTCTGCCTTTTTGGGTTCTTCCTGTCCTTATGGTTCTATTGGATGTGTTTGAAGTGAAGGACTTTGGCTCTGAAGAGAGTTCTGGGGAGTCTGTTGAGAACATCTGTTCCCCTTCCATTCTTGAGAAAAGTCTCTCTCAGTCTAGCCGAAAAATAGGAGGGCGAAGGCTTAAGAGTGTGGGTACTGTCCCAGCGGTAACTCAAATGCATTCCCGCCGCCATGCTACTCACTGTGTCTGCTATTCTGCTAATCCTCATGTCTGGCCGCCGCACTGAGTTCATGCAGCACTTCCAACTCTGCTGCATAGTCATGATGTCTCCACATGGCTATCTGGCAGCACGGACAGATCCTGCATGAATTTAACCCTGCTGTGGCCTGCAGAGTTTGGATTTCCCAAGTCAATCATCAACCTGCAGGTGCTATATCAGGCAGTGCCGCCCTCCACACCTTGCCTGAGCTTAAGTTCCAGTTTGCTGTTAGCATCTAGTTCCCAGTTAAGGTGTTTTGTTGTTTATTTCTCCTGTTATTGACCTGGCTTGTCTTCACATCCTGTCTGTTCTCTCCGCTCCTGACCTCGGTTATGTATCCTGAACCTGTGCTGCCTGCTCTGACCCTGGATTGTCTGGCTATGCTTCTGGTTTGTCTCTCAGTACCTTTCATCCTTTTCTGACCTGTGGGTCACTCCCTGGATTGGCACCTGGTGGCTATACTGCAGCCCAAGCCTATCCTCACCACTAGGGATGATTGGATAGACCAGGTAGCCACCTAGTCACTCCCCTCCAGGGTAAACCCGGCCCGTGGCACAGTGGGTCCACACCCACTAGTGTTACAGTCTTGAGGTTACCTGTTGAGTTGATTCAATATAAGCTACATTTTTATGATTCCTCATCGCCTTGAGTTGATCAACTGCTTCCTCCAAAAAAAGTCTCCATACTTCAAAAGCAGAAAAAAATGCACATGGCCGCAAGTTGGTCAGAGTTTTGGAACTTTGAGATAATACAGCATCTACTCCAACCTACAAAGCATTCACTTCCACAATAAATGGTTTCTGGAGATCGGGTTGGATTAAGACTGGGGCGGACATGAAACACTTTCAATTTATTGAAAGCTTCAATAGTATCCGACAATCAAATTTTAAGATCAGCCCCCTTACGTGTGAGATTCGTAAGAGGTTTGACGTTCTGAGAAAAGACCCTAATAAATTTGCTATAGTAATTGCAAATCCTGGAAAACGTACCAACGCTTTAAGGTCACTAGGTTGAACCCAATCAATTATTGCCTGCACCTTCCTAGGATCCATCTTAAACCCCTCAGCCGATACAATGAACCCCAGAAAAAGAACATTTCTCCAATTTAGTACACAAAGAATTTTCTCTAAGGTTTTGTTCAATAAGCGAATCTATATAGGGTGAAAAAAAACAGAATCTCATCAAGGTATGCCACAATAAACCTTCCAATATAATCAGAAAAGATGTCATTCATAAAGTTTTGAAATGCTGCTGGCTCATTCGTTAACCCAGAAGACAGGACAAGATTTTAAAATAGGCCCTCAGACCTTCCGGTTGCGTATCAAATTATAAGCCCCTCTAAGATCAAGTTTAGAGAACCATTTAGCTCCCATAAGCTGGTTATACAAATTAGGGATGAGTGGAAATGGGTATGTATTCTTAACTGTAATTTTGTTTAATTCACGGAAATTGAGGCAAGGACGGAGATCTCCATCATTGGTTTTAACAAAGAAAAACTCAGCAGCTACAGGTGAGGAGGAAGGACGGATATGACCCTCCTGTAAACTTTGGCTTACATAATCTTTCATGGCGGTACATTCAGGTCCTGACAAATTGTACAGGCGGACTTTAGGTAATTTGGCATTAGACACAAGATTAATAGCACTTAATTATAAGGACGATGAAGAGGTAATATCTCTGCCTCTTTTTCGGAGAACACATCTTCGAAGTCTTTCAGGTACCCTGGTAGACCCTCAAGACTAGCGGAGCAAATTTGTGCATAATTTCTTATAACAATTGGTGATCAACTTAACAATATTCTTCTGACATCAATCAATAACAGGACTGTGTATATATAGCCATGGGAACCCTAATACCAACCCAGCAGATAAATTGTCCAATACAAAGCAAGAGATGGACTCCGAGTGTAGTGTTCCCACTCTTTGTGTGAACTCCACCGTTACCAGCTCGACAAGATTCTGGAGTAATGGTGTCCTATCAGTGGCAAAAGTTTGAATGGGTCTTTCCAACCTAACTGTCCCTAATCCTAATTTCAGAACCAGTCCTGAATCATGAAGTTGGCGGTCAATGAAAGCTAACATAGATCACAACTGGTTCTTGAAAAGTAGTTCAGTGTTTAGCAGTATTTTATCTGAGGAGTAAAAATGTACCTGGAAGTCTGGGTGACCTCCTTGACAATCACCCAGACTTAGGCATTTCCCGACGGCTTGCTTGCTTGAGGGTGTATCGAGCAGTCATTAAGGAAATGTCCAGCATGACCACAGTAGAGTATGAGATCATGTCAACATCTCCTCTACACGGTAATAGAGTTGGAAGCTCCAACTTTGGTTCTGCCTCAGGTGAGAGGACAGATTTGGGAAGAATGACTGAAACACCCTGTCGCTCATCACATCTCTCCTGAATTCTGCGATCCATCCAAATAGCCTGGGTTAAGGCTTCCCCAAAGGAACAAGGTGAAATGTGCAGAGCCAGAGCATCCTTAAGTGGATCAGAAAAGCCTCTGTGGAACTTGCACCTTAGCCCTCAGCGGTGCGGTCCCCCTCTGTGTTAAGTTCATGATCTTTGCCTCTGTGACCTGGATTCTTTCAGGATCGTCATAGATCAACCCTAAGGCATCAAAAAAGGCGTCAATAGAAGACCGTTCTGGGGCTTGTGGGGACAAAGAAAATGCCAAGACTGAGGGCCCCCTCATAATCGGGACATAATTATTCCCACCTGCTGGGACTCAACCCCTGAAGACCGGGGTCGCAAGATAAAAAATAGTCTAAGGCTTTCCCTGAACACCGTAGACTGTTTTTTTTCCCCCGAAAATTTTTCAGGAAGTGCCACTATTGGTTTGAGAGAAACCAACTACATGTCAGAAGGTACAGATCTCATAGCTACTGCCAGCAGCGGGGAGCTCTGTGAAGCACCCATTGTGCTAGAAAACTGACCCTGCAGCGGGAACTATGACAATTCTATCTTATAATACTCTCTGGCAAGATCCTGAACCATCTCGGCCAGATTCACCACCTGATCGCAAAGTGTATGAATTGGATCGATACTAATGGGAAGAAAAAAAACACACAGTCATAATGTGTCGCTAGTCACTACTCACGGACAAGCCATGAAGCAGGGTAGTCAAGAGATCCGGGGTCAGATACCAAGAGAACTTGTCATAAAATAAGGGGATAGACAGAGGCGTAGTCAGGTCTTGGTCCAAGGTCAGAATTCCAGGAAGATAACAGATCAAGACAAAGGGGCTAGGCAAATGGATGGTCAGAGGCATGGTTCTAGGTCAAGCAGCAATAGATCAGAAACAGAGAACAGAATTACAAGGCACACAAACACCACCGAGCTAAGGCTATGACTGGCAGCCATCAGATACAGCCAGCCAGTTAAATAGCCAGGTAATAGCCCAGGTTGGGAGACACTTGGTTGAAACCCAGCACGCTCAGGCCCTGATTGGATGACTGAACTGTCATTCACAATACCGACAGCTCCGCATGCCCCTGCCCCAGATTGGACGGCTGTACTGTCACTCACTGCATCAAAGACACAATAAGTGGAGGAATCGTGATATGCTTCCTCTTCAAACTGATCTTTTATGTTCAATCTGATTTTATTAAAGCATTTTACAAACAAATATTTAGAGTTCTTCTAAACAGAACTCTAAATTTAACTTTCATTGGCCATAAATTAGGTTAGAAGATGATTCAATGGAAGAGAGACAAGGGTTACAGAGGAGCGTACTGAAATATTTAACTATTAATCCATTTGATAATCTGATATGTACTGTAATACATGTGGAGTGTGGAAACTAAACAGTCCAAATAAAAAAAAAAAAACTATTGTAAAAATGATTTTCAGCCAATATTGTTTAAGCACATTTAAGGGTTGGTCAGTCTCCTGATATAAGTCTGCAGATACTCAATATGACTGCAGACTTATGAATCCTAACATGCAATGGGCACGTTGTCAGGATTCACCAGTATTACTAGTGAGCGTGGGCAGTCACGAGACTGCAAGTTGTGATTTGCATACATGCGGTCTTGTGCTGACTAGTTGTGCTCGACTTCTCTTAAAACACTTGTTTTGAGAGAAGCTAAACTTGTCTAGTTGGATTGTGCCCATTGGAACACCCGCTCTCAGTGGCAATACCGATGAATCCTAACAGTGTGTGCACCGCACATAAAGTGACTGAAGACTTTTATCAGAAGACCGGACAACCTCTGTAATAAGACATTACAATTAGTGTTGAGCCACCCCCGTAGTGTTCGAGTTCGGTTCGGTTCGTCGAACACCCGTGTGTTCCTCGAACTGTTCGTCGAACTGTTCGTCGAACACCTTCGAACACCGTTAAAACCAATGGCAGGCAAACAAAAACACATAGAAACACATAGAAAACACCTTCAAAGGTGTCCAAAAGCTGTCAAACTGCTCAGAAGACACAACTAACACATGGAAAAGTGACAAGTACATATAGTCATGCGAAAAGAAAAGAGGTGGAGGAGTAAAAGGAGGGGGAGACACAGATATAGGCATGTCATGCCCTTCTAAAATCCAAAAAGTGAGAAGCCGACACGGCCAGTCCGCTCCTGCCTGTGCCACCTCCGTGTCGCCGGGTTTGTGCCAGAGCCGCGGTGAACCCTGACGGCCAGCCCCCCTCTCCCAATACTGGTGCCTGTCCGCTGGTGGGTCGAGCGAGCCCCCCTGTGGTGGAGGCAGCTCTAAGCTTTTTAATTTAAATTGTCTCTCTAATTTGAATGAATACACTTTAAATCCATTTACAAGGATCTATTGGAGGGCAAGTCTCATGCCAGCAGCCGCGGTAATTCCAGCTCCAGTAGCGTCCACTAAAGCTGCTGCAGTTAAAAAGCTTTTATAAGGATCGAGCTCGGCTGTCCACCGCAAGGCATCCTACTGCCAGTCCCAGCCCCTATGCCTTGGGGTGCCTCCTGATGCTCTTCACTGAGTATCCCGTGGTCCCGAAGCATTTCCTTTGAAAAAATTAAGTGTCCAAACTACAGGTGGTGTAGCTTGCTTAATAGCCGGGATAATCCGCTGACTAGCAGACACTGCTACTAGGCACAAAGTATTTCCTGGGCTAGATGCAGTTAAAAATTTGTAATTAGATACTCTCGTTGGATGCTGAGAAAGCATTCCATAGAGTCTCCTGGCACGCCATATATGATTCTCTTAAAAAGCTTGGGGTAGGGGTCTAGGGGACCCTTTTATAGCCACAATCACGGCCCTGTATCGTAATACGTCACCTACGCTGAAGATAAATGGAACTGTAGCACCCTGAGGGCTCGGTTGCTACAGAGGTATTGCACCTCACCCAGAGGTGTGATATCTCACTCTCAGGTAAGGATGGAGTGTGGATCAGAACCTGACACCTGCATGCATTACACCACATTGCCGTGGGGCAGGGCGACCAATATGCCCCTGAGATGGGCACGACAGTCCCTGTCCCTGGCTGGAGTGGGGGGAGGGAACACTGAGGAAGGGGAACCCTGTAGTGCAGGAGCAGGGAGGAAGCAGTTCCTGGGTGCATTGAGAAGGGAGTGTAAAAGGTGGGCACCATCTTAGTTCAGTGCAGAGAAGTCTGAGCAGAAGTGACAGGGAGCAGGGGCTCTGCATGAGCTCTGCTCCGGAGGCGGGCCTAGTAACAGAGGCCCAGGCCTGGAAGAGGGAGAAGGAAGGAAGAGGAGCGGAGAAGGCTCCAGGAACGAGGAACGAAGGGATCCCAGGGGTGCGGACGGGCGAGTCGCCACCGCACGCCCGAATCCACCTGCGTGGAGGGGTCAGGCCAAAGGGGGAGACCGGTCCCCGAAACTAGTGGAGGCAGGAAACGACCCTCAGCTAGAAACCGGAGGCTGTGACATTTTATGTGGCGCAGCCCCTCGCTACACCCGCTAGGAAGGCACCACATAGGGTCAGGGAAACTGGCGCCAAGTTTACCAAGAGGAGGCCCGAGGCAGCCGGACAGAAGGGTTGGTAAGAAAGGCCAGACAAAGGACAAACAAAGGGGGTCCTGTGAAGCGCTCCAAAGTTATCTGGGAGTTGTCTGAGCCCCTCACCTGGTGAGCACAGTACGACGTGGGCAGCCGTTACCTGCAGACATGGTCTGGATAATAAGAACTGTGAGTAAAGGCCCTGGACTGCATCACTGACTCCGTGTCATTACTGCTGCTGCCCTGCACCATCACCCCCATCCTCCGCATACACTGCCCTGAGGCTATACTCCTCCCGTGGGGAGTTATGCTACGCTCTGCTGCACCCACAACACCAGCCTCAGCGGTCTGCCCTGCAGCGGCGGTTCACTCTGACCGCAATCCACGGGTGGCGTAGTCGGACATTTAAACATCAAAACCACATAAATAGTTCCGCCACTGGTTTGACCGCCCTGAGCCATGGAACCGGGTCGCCGCCACGGAGACTACAACCACCAGCATCCACCAAAAAGGGTCCGGCTCCGGGTGTCCCAAGGCCCAGGGGGTGCATCAGAACATTTTCATCACCTTTCACAATCACCAATGGGACAAGGCAGGGATGTCCTCTGTCCCCTCTCTTATACATCCTAGTGACGGAGCACCTGCTCTCATCAATTCGCCATAACCCCAATATTAGGTGGATTGAGGTGGGAGGCACCGAGTACAAGTGCTCTCTATTTGCTGATGATGTCCTAGTATATATCACTCAATCACATATATCCATCCATGCTGTTATGGCTGAAATAGATCACTTTGTTACATGGTCAAATTTTAAAATCAATGCAGCGAAGTCTGAGGCCCTCGATGTCTCCCTCCCCAAATCCATACAGGATTCCATCCAGTCCAACTTTCCCTTTGCCTGGCCCTCACAGGGTATCAAATACTTAGGAATTCCTATTCATAGAGACCTCTCCCATCTATGTTATCTTAATTTTGGGCCCTTTATTGAACAACTCCATACAGACCATGGTTGGCAAGTTAGAACTGTAAGATTCACTACGTGAACCACTGGTGTTTTGTGGAAAAGCACATGTACACTGTGTTCCAAATTATTATGCAAAAAGTGTTTAGGAGTGATAAGGGAAGAATTTGTTTGTTTGTCAGTTAAACTCATTGATGGTGATGTGTGTCAGGGCTCTTTATATCACTGTAAGCAATTGCAGACACCTGTGCTAATTAGTTTGGCAGGTGTGTCCAATGAAAGGCAAGACTACTTAAGAAGGCTGTCCCACCTTATTAAGCAGCCTACATTTTCTGCCAAAATGGGAAAGAAAAAGGATGTGTCGGCTGCTGAGAAGCAGCAAATTGTGGAGTGTTTAGGTCAAGGCATGACTACAATCAACATTGTGCGATGATCAGGATGAAGTGTCTTGGCAATCAAGAAGTATGTAGCTGATTCACAGTACACACGTGTGCGTGCTGATAAGGGCAAATTGAGGACTCTTTCCTACAGGCAATTACGTCAGGTTAAAAGAGCAGCGGCAAAAAAGCCTTGTCATAGCAGCAGACAAGTTTTTGAAGCTGCTGGTGCCTCCAACGTCCCCCGAACCTCCTTCAGAGGTTTGCAGCTGTGCATACGCCATCCTGTCGACCTCCTCTATCCACTTCACACAAGCAGAAACGGCTCCAGTGGGCCAAACATTACATGAAGACTGATTTCAAAACTGTTTTGTTCACGGATGAGTGCCGTACAACGCTCGATGGTCCAGATGGATGGAGTGGAGGATGGCTGGTTGATGGACACCCCACGCAAACACGGCTACAGCGCCAACAAGGAGGAGGTGGAGTAATGTTTTGGGCTGGAATCATGGGGAGAGAGATTGTCGGCCCCTTTAGGATCCCTGAAGGGGTAAAGATGAACTCCATAATGTATGTGGAGTTTCTCAAACAGCACTTCCTGTCATGGTTCAAGAAGAAGAACCGTGTATTCCACAGCAAGATCATTTTTATGCATGATAATGCATCATCTCATGCTGCACATAAAACATCTGCATCTCTGGCTGATATGGGCATAAAAGGGGACAAACTTATGGTGTGACCCCCATGCTCCCCTGACCTCTACCCCATTCAGAACCTCTGGAGCATCATCAAAAGGAGTGTCTATGATGGCGGGAGGCAGTTCACATCTAAGCAACAGCTCTGGGAGGGTATTCTGTCCTCATGCAAAACAATTGAAGCAGAAACCATCCAAAACCTGACAAATTCAATGGACGAGAGAGTTCAGAAGCTCCTTTCGAACAAGGGGTCCTATGTGAAAATGTAACATCACCTAGAATAAAGTTTTGAGTTGAAAACTGTTTGATTTCAGTTTCTAATAACCTGCTAATGCTTATAATTTCAAAAATGACCATTTTTTTGGTCTTTATTAAAATGAAAAGGTTGATAGAAAAGTTTGGGGGATCTAAGAGTGTGGCAACCCAGTAGTCAGGATTACTTCGAATTCTGACAATATGAGGGTCATGTTGCAGGTAGCGCAGCAAGAAGGCACTTATGTGTCTTGCGCATCTCGGAGCCCCAAAATTATTTTCCGGGCTAGATGCAGCTAAAAATTATTATTAACCACTTCGCGCCAGAGCCTGTTTTTGCCTTCGTGACCAGGCCAATTTTTTCAATTCTGACCACTGCCAGTTTATGAAGTAATTACCCTGGAACGCTTCAACGTATTCCCCTGATTCTGAGATTGTTTTTTCGTGACATATTGTACTTCATGATAGTGGTAAAATTTCTTCGATATCACTTGCGTTTATTTGTGAAAAAATCGGAAATTTGGCGAAAATTTTGAAAATTTTGCAATTTTCAAACTTTGAATTTTCATGCCCTTAAATCAGAGAGATATGTCACACAAAATAGTTAATAAATAACATTTCCCACATGTCTACTTTACATCAGCACAATTTTGGAACCCAAATTTTTTTTTGTTAGGGAGCTATAAGGGTTAAAAGTTGACCAGCGATTTCTCATTTTTCCAACAAAATTTACAAAAACATTTTTTTAGGGACCACATCATATTTGAAGTCACTTTGAGGGGTCTTTATGACAGAAAATACCCAAAAGTGACACCATTCTAAAAACTGCACCCCTCAAGGTGCTCAAAACCACATTCAAGAACTTTATTAACCCTTCAGGTGCTTCACAGGAATTTTTGGAATGTGGAAGAAAAAAATTAACATTTAACTTTTTTCACAAAAATGTTACTTTAGACCCAATTTTTTTATTTTCACAGGGGTAACATGAAAAAATGGACCCCAAATTTTTTTGTGCAATTTCTCTTGAGCGTGCTGATACCCCATATGTGAGGGAAAACCACTGTTTGGGCGCACGGCAGGGTTCGGAAGGGAAGGAGCGCCATTAGACTTTTTGAATGTAAAATTTGTCTGAATAATTAGCGGACGCCATGTTGCGTTTGGAGAGCTCCTGATGTGCCTAAGCAGTGGAAACCCCCCACAAGTGACACCATTTTGGAAACTAGACCCCTTAGGGAACTTATCTAGATGTGTGGTGAGCACCTTGAACCCCAAGGTGCTTCACAGAAGTTTATAATATTGAGCTGTAAAAATAAAATTTTCACATTTTTCCCACAAAACCGTTTTTCATCCCTTAATTTTGCATTATCATAAGGGTAATAGCATAAATTGCACCATGAAATTTGTTATGCAATTTCTCCTGAACACGCTGATACCCCATATGTGGAGGCAAATTACTGTGTGGGCGCACGGCAGGGTTTGAAAGGGAAGGAGCGCCATTTGACTTTTTGAATGTAAAATTTGTTTGAATAATTAGCGGACGCCATGTCACATTTGGGGAGCCCCTAATGTGCCTAAACAGTGGAAACCCCCCACAAGTGCCACCATTTTGGAAACTAGACCCCTTAGGGAACTTATCTAGATGTGTGGTGAGCACCTTGCACCCCCAGCTGCTTCACGGAAGTTTATAATATTGAGCCGTAAAAATAAAATTTTCACATTTTTCCCTCAAAAAATGTTTTTCATACCCTAATTTTGTATTATCATAAGGGTAACAGGATAAATTGCACCATGAAATTTGTTGTGCAATTTCTCCTGAACACGCCGATACCCCATATGTGGAGGCAAATTACTGTTTGGGCACATGGCAGGGTTTGAAAGGGAAGGAGCGCCATTTGACTTTTTGAATGTAAAATTTGTTTGAATAATTAGCGGACGCCATGTTGCGTTTGGAGAGCTCCTGATGTGGCTAAACAGTGGAAACCCCCCACAAGTGCCACCATTTTGGAAACTAGACCCCTTAGGGAACTTATCTAGATGTGTGGTGAGCACCTTGAACCCCAAGGTGCTTCACAGAAGTTTATAATATTGAGCTGTAAAAATAAAATTTTCACATTTTTCCCATAAAAAATGTTTTTCATTCCCTAATTTTGCATTATCATAAGGGTAACAGGATAAATTGCACCATGAAATTTGTTGTACAATTTCTCCTGAGTACGCCGATACCCCATATGTGGGGGAAAACCACTGCTTTGGTGTACGGCAGGGTTCGGAAGAGAAAGAAGCGCTATGTTGGCTGGGATAGGCAGCAGACACCATGTCACATTTGAAGAGTCGCTGACATGCCAAAACAGCAGAAACCCCCACAAGTGACCCCATTTTGTAAACTACACCTCTCAAGGAATTCATCTAGGGAAGTAGTGAGCATTTTTTAATTTTTAAATTTATACCATTGGGCAGTGAAAAAAGCATAATTATATTTTTACCACAAAAAAATGTTTTACCCTCAGATTTTACATTTTCACACAGGGCAATGGGTAAAAATGGTGCCGAAATGTGTCACACAATTTCTTCTAAAAGTGTCAATACCCCATATGTGGCTGTATCGTACCACTTAGCCATACGGTGAGATTTGAGGGGGAAGGAGCGCTATTTGACAATTGGAGAACAAATTATTGTAGAATAGGCATTTGGATTTGGGAGCACAAAATTTTCTGAATTTCTTTTGGGGGGCAAGGACCATTTTGCTTTTCCAGAGCCTTTCTGCTACCAGTAACTTGGAAGTCCCTTATATTTTTAACAGATGATGGACCTGAGTGGGGACTAGCTTTTTTTGAGGACTGAGTTGAAGCTTTTATTGGGAACATTTTACGTAACATTTATCCGGCGCTCTAGGCTGAGCACTTACATCGGGGTTTCCATCTAATTTTCCAAGTGATGTAATTCAGATGAAACCCCTGCAGGATCCATTCACTGTAATGAGGCAGCAGAGTTACTCTGGACTCCGTCTGGCCTCTGTTTAGTGGTGTCCTTTTTTTCAGAAGTGCACAAAACTGTGGCCAACCGCACTTTTATGCACGCCTAAAACAAATGACACCGTGGGATCCCAGGCTAGACGGCATCCACAGTGGCCTATATCTGCCTCATTACAGGGAATCTTCCATCATGGGTTCTGGCTGAATCACGTATTTCAGAGATTTACACGGAAACTCTGGTGTAAGTGCTCAGCGCAGAGTACAGGATAAATGTGAGCAGAGCCTTACTGGGATCTTTGGGAGACATAATAAACAAATCAGTAGCAGGTGAATAATATTTGTTTTATTTATTTTTTATGCCGTTCCTAGTGTGATATAACTGATTAGATTACTTTATTCTTCGGGTCGGTGCGATTACAGAGATACCAGATTTATATCGGGTTTTTATGACTGACAGCTGTCACACACTAAAATACGCTTTTTTTGCAAAATCTAGTTTTTGCATCACCATATTTTGAGAGCTATAATTTTTCCATATTTCGGCCGATAGAGTCATGTAACGGCTTGTTTTCTGCGGGACGAGTTGAAATTTTTATTGGAACCATTTTTGGGCACGTGACATTTTTTGATCGCTTTCTATTCCGTTTTTTGGGAGGTAAAGTTAACAAAAACAAACACTTCAGGAATTGTTTTTTGAGTTTTTTTTTATGCCGTTCTGCGTGTGGTAAAAGTGATCAGGCAGCGTTATTCTTCGGGTCAGTACGTTTACAGCGATACTACACTTACTGTATTTTTTTTATGTTTTGGCGCTTTTACACAATAAAACAATTTTATAGAAAAAAAAATATTTTTTTTGCATTGCTTTATTCTGAGCGCTATAACTTTTTTATTTTTTGGCTGA
This sequence comes from Phyllobates terribilis, assembly GCF_046119375.1. Classification (NCBI taxonomy): domain Eukaryota; kingdom Metazoa; phylum Chordata; class Amphibia; order Anura; family Dendrobatidae; genus Phyllobates; species Phyllobates terribilis. The sequence continues at coordinate 809,089,302 of NW_027362761.1, forward strand.
TGGAGCTGTATGGCGGCTTTTTTTTGCGGAACAAGATGACGTTTTCAGTGGTACCATTTTTATTTCTATTCTGCTTTTTGATCGCATTTTTTTCCACTTTTTGTTTGGCGATATCATGAAAAAGCATATTTTTTTGCTCCGTTTTTTATTTATTTTTATTACGGTGTGCACAGAAGGAGTTAATTAGTGTGACAGTTTTATAGCTCGGGTTGTTTCGGACGCGGCGATACCAAATATGTGTACTTTTTTTGGTTTTGTAATAATTTACGGATTTATTGGTTTAATATTTTATTTATTTATTTTTATTTATTTTGTGATTTTTTTTTTTAATAGTTTAAAAACTTTTTTTTTACTTTTTTTTACATTTTTACTTAGTCCCTTAATTTTTACATTAATTTTTATTTTTCTGATCACTGATCTCATGTAATGTAATACACATATATTACATTATATGAGATCTTCACTGACTGTTTCAGTCAGAGTCTCCTGTCTGACTTCAACTACATACAGGCTGAAGTCAGACAGGAAGGACACCATATATGGCAGAGCTGGAGGCGGTCATGTGACCTCCAGCTGCCATAGCAACCCCAGGTCCTCAAACGAAACGGAGGTCTTCGGAGGTAAGTAAGACGACCCCCTCTCTTCCTGCTGTCTCCTATATGCCGTGATCACTATAGATCACAGCATATAGCAGACAGCAAAGGGTTAACATCACTGGGACCTGATCTAATCAGGTCCCGATGATGTACCCTGTCAGAGCTAACGCTCTGCACCGGAATCGCAGTGCTTGCAGGACCCTGGGGGTCCTGAGCACTGCGAGACCACCCACCGTTTTTAAACGTCGGCGCTGCACAGAGCCCGGCAAGCGCCGACGTTTATCTACAGTGGGCGGTCGGGAACCGGTTAATTTTAAATCTGGTGGAGCTTAGTATAGATGGCCTAATAGAATCAGTGCTGCACACTGCTACAAAGCCCAAATTATTTTCCAGCCAAGGTACAGATAAACATGATTAGTAATTTTAAATCTGGTGGAGCTTAGTATAGATGGCCAAATAGAATCAGTACTGCACACTGCTACAAAGCCCAAATTATTTTCCAGCCAAGATACAGATAAACATGATTAGTCATTTTAAATCTGGTGGAGCTGATTATAGATGGCCTAATAGAATCAGTGCTGCACACTGCTACAAAGCCCAAATTATTTTCCAGCCAAGATACAGATAAACATGATTAGTAATTTGAAAGCTTAAAACGGTTGGTGAGGTGATTTTAACCAATCATCAAGCTTTTACTCTCCCCAGGATGACACAGGGGTAGAAAAGTCGTTTCGGATCCATGATTTGTTCATCTTTATGAACGTGAGTCTGTCTACATTATCAGTGGAGAGCCGCGTGCGCTTATCTGTCAGCACACCACCAGCAGCGCTGAACACACGTTCAGACAGAACGCTGGCTGCGGGGCATGACAAGATCTCCAAGGCGTAAGTGGCTAGCTCCGGCCATTTATCCAGATTGGAAGCCCAAAAAGAGCAAGGGTCCAGTGACACAGTCATGGCTTCAATGTTTACTTGGAGATACTCCTGTACCATCGTCTCTAGGCGTTGACTATGTGTCAGACTTCTTGTCTCCTGTGGCCTTGCAAAGGATGGGCTAAAAAAGTGGTGAAATGATTCCGCAAAATACAGCAGATACTGTGGTTCTGTTACGGTTTGAGTGCTGAACACTCGACGGTCCCACGGTTGGCAAGTTGGAACTGTGAGATTCACTACGTGCACCACTGGTGTTTTGTGGAAAAGCACTTGTAAGATTCTGCAACAGTCTCTGCTGATACTCCTGCATGCGTGCATCCCTTTCTATGGCAGGAATAATTTCTGCAAATTTACTTTTGTACCGGGGATCTAACAGTGTGGCAACCCAGTAGTCAGGATTATTTCTAATTCTCACAATTCGAGGGTCATGTTGCATGTAGTGCAGCAAGAAGGCACTCATGTGTGTTGCGCATCCAGGAGCACCAAGTCCCTGTTGTGTTGGTGGCGAGGTAACAATCATGCTTCCTTACTCTGTCCTCTCCCCGCAACCTCGCACAACAGAAATGTGATCAAGGTCTCCCTCATCTGATGAGTCTTCCATCAGTTCGTCCTCCACTTCTTCCTGGGCTCCTACACCTTCCTCACTAGTTTGGTTGCTACCATGCGCCCTGGTAAAACCATCTCCCCCACCCTCACATGCCTGCCGCCTTGGTGCTGCCGACCGTCTGGACCTTGCAGATGTTAGCCCTTCCGCATACAACTCCTCCTCCTCTACTTCCTCCACCTCCTCTTGTGCCACCACCTGACTCCAAATTCTGTTTAACATGTGCTCCAGCATGTAAATCACCGGAATAGTCATGCTGATAATGGCATCGTCAGCACTAAACATCTTCGTCGCCATTTCAAAACTGTGCAGAAGGGTGCATAGGTCCCTGATCTGAGACCACTCCTCCAGCGTGATTTGCCCCACCTCTGGATCTCGTTGGCCCAGGCTATACGTCAGAATGTATTGCACCAGGGCTTGTCGGTGCTGCCACAGTCGCTGCAACATGTGCAGAGTTGAATTCCACCGGGTAGGCACATCGCATTTTAGCCGGTGAAGTGGCAGGCCCAACGACTTCTGTAGAGATGTAAGTCGCTGAGCTGCGGGATGCGAACGGCGGAAGTGAGCACACAGCGACCGTGCCCTCTGCAGAAGGCCATCTAGTCCGGGATAGTGGGCTAAAAATTGCTGGACAGGTTCAACACGTGAGCCATACAAGGCACGTGTGTGACATTGCCCCGGCGAAGGGCCGCACCCAGGTTTGCAGCATTGTCGCACACGGCCTTCCCTGGTTTCAGGTCCAGTGGAGACAACCATTCATGAAATTGGTTCTCCAGAGCTGACCACAACTCCTCAGCTGTGTGACTCACATTTCCCAGACATTTCAAAGTAAAAACCGCCTGATGACGTTGAGCCCTACTGCCAGCATAGTAAGGAGGTGTGCAGGATCCCTTCTGCGCAGTTAGAAAGCTTGTGGCATGACCAGACAGGCTTTGGGTGCAGGTGGAGGACTGAGAGGAGGTTGAGGAGGCAGAAGCAGTGGAGGAACTTTGAGATAAAGAGGATTGACGCACAACTCGTGGGGACAGCAAGACTTGGACAGCAGCCCCTTGTCCTGCTGTCACCATAGTTACCCAGTGCCCAGTCAGCGACATGTAACGCCCCTGTCCATGCCTACTCGTCCAAGTGTCTGTGGTGAAATGCACCCTGTCACACACAGAGTTTCTCAAAGAAGCGGTGATGTTGTGTGCGACATGCTGGTGGAGCGCAGGCACACCTTTCTTTGAGAAGTAGTGCCGACTGGGCATCTGGTACTGGGGCACTGCGACGGACATAAGGTCTCGAAAATCCTCTGTGTCCACCAGGCGGAAAGGCAGCATTTCTGTAGCCAAGAGCTTGCAGATGGTGAAATTCAACCTCTTAGCTTTCTCATGGCTAGGAGGAAATGGTCTTTTACTTGTCCACATCTGAGGGACCGAGGGCTGACTATTGTGCTTAGACGGGGTTGATAAGGGTGTCCCCGGCACACTGCCGGTCTGTGAGGAAGATGCAGGCGGACATGTTAGGTTGCCTTGATCCAAAGGTGGTGCTATCGATGTCGGACAGCGCTCAACACCAGCTGGTGCTACCACCTCCAAAGAAAATGATGACCTGCCAATCACGCTGGCTGTTGCGGGTAAAGAGGTGGCAGGTCTGCGCCCCAAAACAGGTGTGACTACTGTCCCCCCAGTCACACAGGATGAAGAGGCCGCGGATGCACAAAATATGGCAGACGGTGGTTGGCCCGGCCGGCTAGGCCGCATTGTAGCACAGTGAGCTTCCCACTGCAACTTATGCTTCATGTCCATGTGCCGGTTCATGCATGAAGTACTCAAACTATGTATTTTTTGGCCTCTACTTAGCTTTTGCTGACAAATGTTACAGATAACACGAGTTGGGTCATCTTTATCGATCTGAAAAAATGCCCAGGCTATGCAAGGCTTAGCTCCCATGCGACCTGAAGAGCCACCACGACTTGTGGTGAGAGGCAGAGTTGTGTTTGAGGATGCAGTTGTTGACGTGCTTCCAGTACTACGTCTCTGTCCAGGAAGGCGCAACCTGACCTCGTCGTCACTAGCATCCTCCTCCACCTCCTCTGCTGACCTCATCTCTTGGCTGACTGTGGGTTGACAGTAAGTGGGATCTCCAACCTCATCATCATCACCCTGTGCGTTATCACACCCGTCGTCCTCAGAGCCAACCTGTTCCTGCCCTGACAAAAAACTAAAGTTGTCGCTCCAATCAGGTATTTGAGTCTCATCATCGTCTTCCTCATTGTCTCCACCAACAGGAGTTACAGTTTGGGAATGAGGGTCTACATTATGGTCAGAACCTTCTGCGTCTGGTCCTGGATCCGACTCATAAAGATTCTGGGCATCAGTGCAGATCATTTCCTCGTCTGGATTCACAGAAGCGCTGGAGTCGACCTCTGATTCCCAGGCTATAGTATGAGTAAACAGCTCTGCAGACTCAACCATCTGTTCTACCTCATACTCAGACGGGCAGCTGGAGATTTGGGAGCTGTGAGGAAGCAAGTGTGATTGGGGTGACACCTTTGAGGACTGAAGTATTTGTGATGTTGAAGTTGATGTGGAGGAGAGCCCACTTAAAGGAACACTTGATATCCTTTGAAGCACCTGCTGTTTTTGTGCCTCATCTGGAATTTGTAGCGATTGGCGTGGCCGTAAGAAAGGGATCTTATCACATCGTCCGCTAAAAGAAGTAGACATTTTAGTTTGGCTGAAAGATGGTCTTTCTTCTGCAGATGTTACTGTTGCTTTAACACCTACCCCACGGACACAACCTTTTTTCCCCTTCCCAACACGCCTATTCCCCTTTCCACCAGCAGCAGGCCTTTTTCCACTCATTTTGGTGGTTAACTAATTCACAACTCTGGAGTTGTTTGCACAAAAAAACAATGGATGGGAACCGAGCAGAGCTGAGTGGCCAAACTGTGCTATTAGGCCAAAACTATTGGCTGGGTTAGATGCAGAAAAAAATTATATTCAATTTGCAACCTGATGGAGGTCAGTATAGATGGACTAATAGAACAAGTCCCACACACAGCTGGAAGCTCAAATATTTTTTCAGAGGTAGATGCAGAAAAAAAATATATTCAGTTTGCAACCTCATGGAGGTCAGTATAGATGGACTAATAGAGAAAGTCCCACACACTGCTAGTAGGCCAAATATTTTTTCAGAGCTAGATGCAGACAAAAAAATATTTTTAATTTGCAACCTGATGGAGGTCAGTATAGATGGACTAATAGAGAAAGTCCCACACACTGCTAGAAGGCCAAATATTTTTTCAGAGCTAGATACAGATAAAAATTATTTTTAATTTGCAACCTGATGGAGGTCAGTATAGATGGACTAATAGAGAAAGTCCCACACACTGCTAGAAGGCCAAATATTTTTTCAGAGCTAGATGCAGATAAAAATTATTTTTAATTTGCAACCTGATGGAGGTCAGTATAGATGGACTAATAGAGAAAGTCCCACACACTGCTAGAAGGCCAAATATTTTTTCAGAGCTAGATGCAAATAAAAATTATTTTTAATTTGCAACCTGATGGAGGTCAGTATAGATGGACTAATAGAGAAAGTCCCACACACTGCTAGAAGGCCAAATATTTTTTCAGAGCTCGATGCAGAAAAAAATTATATTCAGTTTGCAACCTGATGGAGGTCAGTATAGATGGACTAATAGAACAAGTCCCACACACAGCTAGAAGCACAAATATTTTTTCAGAGGTAGATGCAGATAAAAAATATTTTTAATTTGCAACCTGATGGAGGTCAGTATAGATGGACTAATAGAGAAAGTCCCACACACTGCTAGAAGGCCAAATATTTTTTCAGAGCTAGATGCAGACAAAAAATTATTTTGAATTTGCAACGTGATGGAGGTCAGTATAGATGGACTAATAGAACAAGTCCCACACACTGCTAGAAGGCCAAATATTTTTTCAGAGCTAGATGCAGAAAAAAAATATATTCAGTTTGCAACCTGATGGAGGTCAGTATAGATGGACTAATAGAACAAGTCCCACACACTGCTAGAAGCCCAAATATTTTTTCAGAGCTAGATGCAGAAAAAAATTATATTCAATTTGCAACCTGATGGAGGTCAGTATAGATGGACTAATAGAGAAAGTCCCACACACTGCTAGAAGGCCAAATATTTTTTCAGAGCTAGATGCAAATAAAAATTATTTTTAATTTGCAACCTGATGGAGGTCAGTATAGATGGACTAATAGAGAAAGTCCCACACACTGCTAGAAGGCCAAATATTTTTTCAGAGCTAGATGCAAATAAAAATTATTTTTAATTTGCAACCTGATGGAGGTCAGTATAGATGGATTAATAGAGAAAGTCCCACACACTGCTAGAAGGCCAAATATTTTTTCAGAGCTAGATGCAGAAAAAAATTATATTCAGTTTGCAACCTGATGGAGGTCAGTATAGATGGACTAATAGAACAAGTCCCACACACAGCTAGAAGCCCAAATATTTTTTCAGAGGTAGATGCAGATAAAAAATATTTTTAATTTGCAACCTGATGGAGGTCAGTATAGATGGACTAATAGAGAAAGTCCCACACACTGCTAGAAGGCCAAATATTTTTTCAGAGCTAGATGCAGACAAAAAATTATTTTGAATTTGCAACGTGATGGAGGTCAGTATAGATGGACTAATAGAACAAGTCCCACACACTGCTAGAAGGCCAAATATTTTTTCAGAGCTAGATGCAGAAAAAAATTATATTCAGTTTGCAACCTGATGGAGGTCAGTATAGATGGACCAATAGAACAAGTCCCAGACACTGCTAGAAGCCCAAATATTTTTTCAGAGCTAGATGCAGAAACAAAATTATATTCAATTTGCAACCTGATGGAGGTCAGTATAGATGGACTAATAGAGAAAGTCCCACACACTGCTAGAAGGCCAAATATTTTTTCAGAGCTAGATGCAGACAAAAAATTATTTTGAATTTGCAACCTGATGGAGGTCAGTATAGGTGGACTAATAGAACAAGTCCCACACACTGCTAGAAGGCCAAATATTTTTTCAGAGCTAGATGCAGAAAAAAATTATATTCAGTTTGCAACCTGATGGAGGTCAGTATAGATGGACTAATAGAACAAGTCCCACACACAGCTAGAAGCCCAAATATTTTTTCAGAGGTAGATGCAGATAAAAATTATTTTTAATTTGCAACCTGATGGAGGTCAGTATAGATGGACTAATAGAGAAAGTCCCACACACTTCTAGAAGGCGAAATATTTTTTCAGCACTAGATGCAGACAAAAAATTATTTTGAATTTGCAACGTGATGGAGGTCAGTATAGATGGACTAATAGAGAAAGTCCCACACACTGCTAGAAGGCCAAATATTTTTTCAGAGCTAGATGCAGACAAAAAATTATTTTGAATTTGCAACGTGATGGAGGTCAGTATAGATGGACTAATAGAACAAGTCCCACACACTGCTAGAAGGCCAAATATTTTTTCAGAGCTAGATGCAGAAAAAAATTATATTCAGTTTGCAACCTGATGGAGGTCAGTATAGATGGACTAATAGAACAAGTCCCACACACTGCTAGAAGGCCAAATATTTTTTCAGAGCTAGATGCACAAAAAAATTATATTCAGTTTGCAACCTGATGGAGGTCAGTATAGATGGACTAATAGAACAAGTGCCACACACTGCTAGAAGCCCAAATATTTTTTCAGAGCTAGATGCAGAAAAAAATTAGATTCAGTTTGCAACCTGATGGAGGTCAGTATAGATGGACTAATAGAATGATGCTATGCCCAAAAGATTTTACTTCACTAGGTGCAGTAAAAAAATTGGCATTCTATACACAGGTGGTATATCTTGCAACACAGATAGGCTACTCCACTGACTAACACACTCTGCAATAGGCCAAAAAGGATTAGCTTTGCTAGATTCAGCCAAATGCTGTGAAAAAAACTTGCACAGCACTGGCACAGACCTGCCTGGCAAAAACTGATAGGAACTGATGTAACCTAGTCCTGAAAAGGACTCCAATTACAATTAGTCTTTACTCCCACAATCTATCTATTTAAGAGCACAGACCTGCCTGATAAAAGTCGTAGGAAATGCTGTAACCTAGTCCTTAAAAGGACTGCAATCACAACTATTCCCTACTCCCAAGCTATCTGTAGATTTGTCTGAAAATTGGCTTGAAATTAACAAGGTATAGCGCACACAGCAACAGCGGTGCCGTCTAACACGCAACTGCAGCAGTGAGAAAATGGTGGCGACGGGGAAAATGGCTTGGTCTTATAGGGCAAGGACATGTGACATACACTGCCAATGACACATGCCCTTGCTTGTGTGAAAAAAAGCACTTCGCTCCGTGTGTGCGCTGCTGATAGGCTGACAGATTGCACCTCCCCACTGCAAATGCGGGAAAGAGAAAAAAAAATGGAGATCTTCATTATTCCTGCAGAGATCCATCCCCTGCCCCTCCCCCCGCCCCGCTGTACACTCAAACTGCGTATTAACATTCATTTTCATCATTACTGAGAAAAAATCCAGTTATGATTTTGGTGCACGAACAGTTATCGAACATAACCTCGAACAGCCGAATTTTTCTCAAATCGTTCGTGTTCGCCGAACGGCTCGAACACCGCCCAAAACAGCTCGAATTTGAGATTGGCGAACAGTTCGAGAAGAACAACGCTCATCTCTAATTACAATAAATGAAGATAATTGCAAAGACAGTATCTGTTTGAGCAAATCATGGACAATAAAATCCCCCCTAATTGTAATTGAAATTTTCACTTGCTGACTAGTAACACGTTACCTGCAACAGATGATTTGTATAGAAGAATAGTTAGGGTTAAATCTGTTCAATCCCCACTTGTGTTAAAGAGAAAAATACTGTTCATGGATGAAGGAATAATCTTCAAACATCATTTAATACCTGAGTCATCATTATGTGACAGTCAGCAGAAAAACTCATTAATTCCTATTTCTTTCGACGGTACCAAAAAAAGAAGGCAATTAGAGCGCACTTTACAAGAGTACTCCACGTGAGCCTTTGTGTGTGTTTAATTCACTCCCAAACACATTATTGCATAGAATTCTACATGGCAATTGGGGAAGCATTGCTAAGCAGATTAGCAAACGATGTGAGCTTTGTGAACTGTTTTACTACAATCAAATGTTGCTCTATAAAAAGGTCTTTTCTCCTATCCCCCACAGACTCTAAAATTAGACATCTATTATAACAGAAGTAAAAATAAATTATGTACAACTGTGAGGATTCTTGTTTGTTAAATTATTCAGTACTTTGTTCAATAGTTGATATACTCTGCTCAAAAACTTAAGGGAACACTAAGGCTGTGTTCACACATTGCATTGCATTGCAATAATGTTGTTCTATTGCGAATGTGGCAAAAAAAAATGCATCCGCAATGTGTGAACGCTTTAACCATTACAGTGCTTCTAAATCGATTTCACTTGCAATGGGGCAAATGAAAGTGACAACGGGTGCACCAAAGGAAGATGCAACTGCAAGACACCCCCAGAAATGGAATGGTTTTGCAGGAGGTGGCCACAGATAATTACTCTCCCCTATCCTCCATGACTGAGTCTTTTCAACTTTTCAACTTTGCTAGTGTCCTTATCACTATGAGTAGCTTTAGGCCGTACATGCGGCACATTAAGATTGCCCAAGTGGTCCAGGTCCCCAGGATGACACATTAATGGAAGCTGTCGCAAGAAGGTTTGCTGTGGCTCCAGTCTAAAGAGCATGAAGTAGATACCAGGTCACGGACCAGTACACAAGGAGAGTTGGACAGTCATAGATGGAAATCCCTACATCAGGATCAGTGTCTACTCATTTATTTCAGTAGGAATAGGAGAAGCACTCTGCAAAATGACCTCCATTGGGCTACTAGTGTGCATATTTCTGAGAGGACTGTGAGAAACAGAACCAATGACAATGGCACGAGGGCTTGACATCCTGGGACCAGCATTAGCAGCTTGATTGGCATTAGAGAGTACCAGATTTGGCAGGTCTGCCAATGACACCCCATTCAGTTTACAAATAGGTTTAAAGTCAGGAAACGCCATGGTAGACGTTATGTTACCTGCAATACCATCATGCAGCATAACTATCATTGTCAGACCTTACACTGGATCTCATGTGTACAGAGTGCACTGGCAGTTCCTCAAGTTCCCTTGACCTGAATCCAATTAAGAACCTCTGGGACATTATGTATCAGAGCATCCGCTACTGCCAAGCAGTGCTATACACTGTCGAGGAACTCACGGATGCCCTGACCGAGGTGTAGGAGTTAGATCCACCAGGACACAATCCATTACCGTGATGAAATTCATGCAAATTGGTTCCACCTTTTTCAAGTTTTTACTTTTATTTCTGGGGTGAATTGGAATAGAGCACTTAAAGGGAACCTGTCACGTCCTAGCTGCCCTTTACACTGCCCCCATAACATTGTTAGTGATGCAATGTGCATCACTAGCAAGCTTTTTCCATTTTCCACAGTGGGTCTGTGTGATTACCAGCTTCAATGCACATGTGCTATGAGACGCTATGTTCCCCGCGCGTGCGCAGTGAAGCTGTGTAGTTCGCAGCTTCACTGCACATGCGCTATGATGCTCTATTCCCCACGCTTGCACAGTGAGGCTGTGTGATTACCAGCCTCACTGCGCACGCGTGGGGAACATAGCGTGTCATGGCGCATGCACAGTGAAGCTGGTACTCACACAGCCTAACCGCGCAGGCGGCTGGACATCTACAAGTGCGCATGCGCCCCACAATATCAGCGCTTGCTGGGAGCAGTATTCAAATACATGGGCGGCGCCAGCAGTGAGTGAATGCTGCGCCTGCCCATGACTGACTATTTCAAGCACACCCCTATGACTGAGGTAGGATCTAAATATATTAAAGATTATAAAATCATTATAGCTGCACCAATTTTAATGGGCAAAGCTTGCTAGTGATGCACATCGCATTACTAACAATGCTATGGGGGCAGTGTAGAGGGTAGTTAGGACGTAACAGATTCACTTTAAACAGGTTTATGAGTTTGCATTAACCAGTGTTGCAATTTCAATGTTGAGTACTATATATAATTATATACCGTCATGGCCGAAAGTGTTGGCACCCTTGAAATTGTTCCAGAAAATGAAGTATTTCTACCAGAAAATAATTGCAATTACATATGTTTTGTTATACACATGTTTATTTCCTTTGTGTATATTTGAACAACACAAAAAAAACCTGAGAAAAAAAGGCATATTTGATATAATTTCACACAATGGACAAAATTGTTGGCACCTTTCCAAAATTGTAGGTAAACAACTTAATTTCAAACATGTGATGCTCATTCAAACTCACCTGTGGAAACTAACAGGTGTGGACAATTTGAAAATCACACCTGAAATCAGCTAAAAAGGGAAGAAGTTGACTCAATCTTTGCATTTTGTGTCTGTGTGTGCCACACTAAGCATGGAGAACAAAATGAGAAGAGAACTGTCTGAGGATTCGAGAACAAAAATTGTTGAACAATATCAACAATCTCAAGGTTACAAGACCATCTCCAGAGATCTTGATGTTCCTTTGTCCACGGTGTGCAATATAATCAAGAAATTTACAACCCATGGCACTGTGGCTAATATCCCTGGATGGTGGATAAGCAGCCCCAATCAAGTTCCAAAGAATTCAAGCTGTCCTGCACTCAGGGTTCATCACTGTCAGTATGAACTATCCGCTGACACTTGAATGAAATTAAACACTATGGCGGGAGACCCAGGAGGGCCCCTCTGCTGACACACAGACATAAAAAAGCTAGAAGACATTTTGCCAAAATGTACTGTACATGAGTAAGCCAAAATCCTTCTGGGAAAGTGTCTTGTGGACAGATGAGACAAATATAGAGCTTTTTGGTAAAACACATCATTCTGTTGTTTAACGAAAATGGAATGAGACCTACAAAGATAAGAACATAGTACCCACAGTCAAATATGGTGCAGGTTCAAAGATGTTTTGGGGTTGTTTTACTGCCTCTGGCATTAGACACCTTGACTGTGTTCAAGGCTTCATGAAATGTGAAGATTACCAAAGGATTTTGGGCTGCAATATATTGCCCGGTGTCAGAAGGCTGGGTTTGCATCCTAGTTCATGGGATTACCAGAAGGACAATGACCCCAAACACAATAATAATAATTTTTATTTATATAGCACTAACATATTCTGCAGCACTTTACATTTTAGAGGGGAATTGTACAGACAATAAAAAACATTACAGAATAACAAGAGTCATGTAAATTAACAGATACCAGGAGGAATGAGCTTGCAAGCTTGCAATCTTTGAGGGAAAAGGGTAGACACGAAAGATGGATTGTACAATTGCTTGTATTGTATCAATGTAATAAATAGAGTAATCACATAATGCTGAATAAACCAGTCATCAACCAGTATGTGAACAAGTACAGCCACAGAGGTCTATTAAGTACATGGGGGTGGGTGAACAGATGATACGAGGGTCCTGATTTGGAAGGAAATTTGGGAAAAACAGGAATAGTTAGATAAATGAGGTGAGACGATAGGCCCGTTTAAAGAAATGCGTTTTTAGGGCACGCTTAAAACTGTGGGTATTGGGGATTAATCGAATTGTCCTCGGTAGTGCGTTCCAAAGACCTATTGCATCACATGAGAAGTCTTGGAGACGGGAGTGGGAGGTTCAGATTATTGAGAATGTTAGTCTTAGGTAATTAGCAGAATGGAGGGCACGGGTATGTTTGTAGACTGAGACGAGGGAGGAGATCTAGGGTGGGGCTGAAGCATGGAGCTCTTGGGATGGGTATCCAGTGCAACGACTGGCACAGGTTGGAGGCATTGGTGTAGCGGTTGGCGAGGAATATGATCCTGGCTGCTGCATTCAGGACAGATTGGAGAGGGGAGAGTTTAGTAAGAGGGAGACCGATTAGTGGAGAGTTGCAGTAGTCACCCAGAGAAATCACCCAGTAGTCACACAGTAGTCACCAAGTCACCCAGTAGTCACCAAGAAAAACCCAGAAATGAAAAGAAACAAAGCTGTAGAGTTCTGGTGTGGTCAGCAATGTGTCCAGATATACAGTACAGACCAAACGTTTGGACACACCTTCTCATTTAAAGATTTTTCTGTATTTTCATGACTATGAAAATTGTACATTCACACTGAAGGCATCAAAACTATGAATTATATACTTAACAAAAAAGTGTGAAACAACTGAAAATATGTCTTATATTCTAGGTTCTTCAAAGTAGCCACCTTTTGCTTTGATGACTGCTTTGCACACTCTTGGCATTCTCTTGATGAGCTTCAAGAGGTAGTCACCGGAAATGGTTTTCACTTCACAGGTGTGCCCTGTCAGGTTTAATAAGTGGGATTTCTTGCCTTATAAATGGGATTGGGACCATCAGTTGTGTTGTGCAGAAGTCTGGTGGATACACAGCTGATAGTCCCACTGAATAGACTGTTAGAATTTGTATTATGGCAAGAAAAAAGCAGCTAAGAAAAACGAGTGGCCATCATTACTTTGAGAAATAAAGGTCAGTCAGTCCGAAAAATTGGGCAAACTTTGAAAGTGTCCCCAAGTGCAGTTTCAAAAACCATCAAGCGCTACAAAGAAACTGGCTCACATGAGGACCGCCCCAGGAAAGGAAGACCAAGAGTCACCTCTGCTTCTGAGGATAAGTTTATCTGAGTCACCAGCCTCAGAAATCACAGGTTAACAGCAGCTCAGATTAGAGACCAGGTCAATGCCACACAGAGTTCTAGCAGCAGACACATCTCTTCAACAACTGTTAAGAGGAGACTTTGTGTAGCAGGACTTCGTAGTAAAATAGCTGCTAGGAAACTACTGCTAAGGACAGGTAACAAGCAGAAGAGACTTGTTTGGGCTAAAGAACACAAGGAATGAACATTAGACCAGTGGAAATCTGTGCTTTGGTCTGATGAGTCTAAATTTGAGATCTTTGGTTCCAACCACCGTGTCTTTGTGCGACGCAGAAAAGGTGAACGGATGGACTCTACATGCCTGGTTCCCACCATGAAGCATGGAGGAGGAGATGTGATGGTGTGGGGGTGCTTTGCTGGTGACACTGTTGGGGATTTATTCAAAATTGAAGGCATACTGAACAGCATGGCTACCACAGCATCTTGCAGCGGCATGCTATTCCATCCGGTTTGCGTTTAGTTGGACCATCATTTATTTTTCAACAGGACAATGACCCCAAACACACCTCCAGGCTGTGTAAGGGCTATTTGACCAAGAAGGAGAGTGATGGGGTGCTACGCCAGATGACCTGGCCTCCACAGTCACCAGACCTGAACCCAACCGAGATGGTTTGGGGTGAGCTGGACCGTAGAGTGAAGGCAAAAGGGCCAACAAGTGCTAAGCATCTCTGGGAACTCCTTCAAGATTGTTGAAAGACCATTTCCAGTGACTACCTCTTGAAGCTCATCAAGAGAATGCCAAGAGTGTACAAAGCAGTCATCAAAGCAAAAGGTGGCTACTTTGAAGAACCTTGAATAAGAAATATTTTCAGTTGTTTCACACTTTTTTGTTAAGTATATAATTCCACATGTGTTAATTCATAGTTTTGGTGCCTTCAGTGTGAATGTACAATTTTCATAGTCATGAAAATACAAAAAAATCTTTAAATGAGAAGGTGTGTCCAAACTTTTGGTCTGTACTGTATATGCGGTACCCAGCTTACTATCCACATAAGATTTAAATACTCTCAACATGTTCCTACTGATGTGATTATCATCTTTTCTAATGTGTTTGACCCCTTCCCTTCATATGTCATGTCCCTGATTTGATGCGGGCTCCGACGTTATGACCTTCCTGCAATCACAGCATTTAGCGTGCAGGCAGAGGGAAGAAAGCCCCTGTGCCTTTGGATCAGAGACCACGCGACGTCATCACAGGGGTCCCGATCTTTGCCATGGTGTCCCGATGTTGTCATGACGACATCCGGGTCACCAGAACTAGGAAAGTTGCCAGATCATGCGCAGTGCATGATCTGGCAACTTTCTGTCAGTGCAGAACGGACAGCTTGTATAGTATAGGAATGCTGCTGCATACTTATACTACACAAGCAATCAGACTGCAATTAGTGAAAGTCCCATAGTGGGACAAAGTGTAAAAGTAAAAAAAAAAAGTGAAAAATAAATTGTAAAAATATTTTTGAAAAAATCACAAAATAATAATAAAAAAATAAAAATATATTGTACCCATAAATAAATATTTTTCTGAACAAAAAAATAAACATAAAAGTACACATATTTGGTATCGTCACATAAAACTGCCCCAGTAGTTAACCCCTTCAGTGAACACCGTAAAATAAGTAAATAAAAAACGAGGCAAAACGATGCTTTATCATGATACCACCGAACAAAAAGTGGAATAAAACGCGATCAAAAAGACAAATGTAAATAAAAATGGTACCACTGAAAACGTCATCTTATCCCTCAAAAAACAAGCCACAATACAGCTCCATCAACAGAAAAATAAAAGAAGTTATAGCTCTCAGAATAAAACGATGCAAAAATAATTATTTTTCTATAGAACTGTTTTTATTTTGAAAAAATGCCAATACATAAAAATAGCTATAAATGTGGTATCACTGTGTTTGTACTGACCCAAAGAATCAAGTTGCCTCATCAATTTTATCACACGCGGAACGCCCCCAAAAAAACAATTCCTGAATTGCTGTTTTTTGTTCATTCTGCCTCCCAAAAATCGGAATAGAAAGCGATCAAAATATGCCACCAATTAAAAACGTCAACTCATCCTGCAAAAAACAAGCTGTCACATGACTGTTGGCCGCAATATGGAAAAATTATAGCTCTCAAAATATGGTGATGCCAATGAAAAGTGTCTTTTAGTGTGTGACAGCTGCCAAACATAAAAACCCGATATAAATCTGGCATCGCTGTCATCACACCTACCCAAAGAATATAGTCACCTAATAAATTATACCACACGAGGAACGCCATAAAAAAATTCTTCACCTGCTGTTGATTTGTTCATTCTGCCTCGTAAAAGATCATAGTAAGTATCGGCTCACATATATCCTGCGCTCTGCGCTTACACCAGGGCTTCCATGTAAATCTCTGAAATATGGGATTTAGACAGAACCCCAGGCGGAAGATTCCTTATAATGACGCAGATGGAGGCACTGTGGACGCCGTCTGGCCTATGATCTGTTGGCGTTCATCTTTTTATTAGGTGTGCATAAAATTGTCGTTGCCCACAGTTTTGTGCACTTCTGAAAAGGACAATGCTGAACAGAGGTCAGACGGAGTCCAGAGTAACTCTGCTGCCTCATTATAGTGAATGGATCCCTCGGTGGATCATCTGAATCATGTCAGTTGGAGATTTAGATGGAAATCCCAATATAAGTGCTCAGCGTAAAGCGCAGGATAAATGTGATCCAAAATGTTATTTAAAATGTTCCCAAGGAAGGCCCCACTCAAGTTCATCATCTGTTATCGGAAATATGGGGGCTTCCACATTACTGGTAGCACAAAGGCTCTGGAAAAGCGCCATGGCTCATCACCCCCAAAAGAAATTGAGCAAATTCTGCACTCCCAAATCCAAATGGCCCCCTCCCTTCTGAGCTCCAGTGTGTGCTTAAACCACAGTTAGCGTCCACATGTTTGGAATTTCTGTAGCGATGAGAGCCTGCTTAATTTACAGGTGTGTGTCTCCAGAAGCATGAGCTGGGCACAACGGACTGGTCATTCAAATTAGTAAGGTCACTACAACTTACTGGTCACCAAAAGAGTAGTTTGCAATTTTCACTCAGCAACATCTGCTGCTGCTTGTTTCTGGAAAAGACCCATGGAGTCAAAATTGTCACTACACCTGTAGATAAATTCCCAAAGGGGTATAATTTCCAAAGTGGGGTTACTTGAGGGGGGATTCTACTATTTTAGCACTTAAGGCGGGGCTCTGTATATGGAGTCTGCATGCTATTCTAGACAAACCCGCGCTCCCAGAGGCAAATACTGCTCCGTCCCTCCCGAGTCTCGTCGTAAGGCTAAGCAGTATTGTATAGCCATATATGGGGTATTGTACATTCAGCAGAAATTGTGGACACATTTTGGTGCCATTTTACCCATTTCCCAGTGTGAAAATGTAAAATCTGGGGCTAAAACAACATTTTGCTGTAAAAATGTAATTATTTTTTTCTTCACTGCCCAATGGTATAAAATTATGTGATCCACCTGTGTTGTCAATATGCTCACTGCACCCCTAGATGAATTCATTGAGAGGTGTAGTTTGTAAAATGGGGTCTCTAATGGGGGTTCTGCTGTTCTGGCACCTCAAAGGCTCTGCCAATGTGACATGGCACCCTCAAACCAGTCCGGCAAAATATTAACTCCAATATGGTGCTTCTTCCTTTTTTAGCTTTGCACTGTGCATCAATAGTAGTTTTTGACCACATATGAGGTATTGGTGTACTCAGGAGAAATTGCACAACAAATTTTGGGGTCCATTTTCTCCTGTTATCCATGTGAAAAAGAAAAAATATGGGGCTAAAACAACATTTTTGTGGGAAAAATATATTTTTTTCATTTTTACAGATCCACATTGTAAAATTCTGTGAAGCACCTGTGGATTCAAGGTGCTCACCACACATCTAACTAAATTCATTGAGGGGTCTAGTTTCCAAAATGGGGTCACTTGTGGGGGTTTTCCATTGTTTAGGCACATCAGGAGCTTTTCAAACACTATATGACACCCGCAGACCATTCCATCAAAGTCTGTGTTCCAAAATGTCACTCCTTCCTTTCTGAGCCCTGCCGTGCGCCCAAACAATAGTTTTCCCCAACATGTGGGGAATCTGAGTGATCAGGAGAAATTGCACAACAAATTTTGGGGACTATTTTCTCATGTTACCCCTTTGAAAATAAAAAAATTGGGGCTAAAAAACATTTTTGTGGGAAAAAAATTTTTTTTTGTTCATTTTCACGGATCTGCGTTATAAACTTCTGTGGAGCACATGGGGGTTCAACGTGCTCACCACATATCTAGATAAGTTCCCTGAGCGGTCTAGTTTCCAAAATGGTGTCATATGTGGGGTGTTTTACACTGTTCAGGCACATCAGAGGCTCTCCAAATGAGACATGGCGTCCGCTAATTATTCAAGGAAATATAGAATAAAAAAAATTGAGTAAAGTAAAATTTTTGTGAAAAAAAAGTTAAATACTCATTGTTTTCTTGGAAATGTTCAATGTTTTCCATTGGAAAAATTAGAAACCACTGGTCAACTTTTAACCCTTATAACTTCCTAACAAAAAAAAAGGTTGGTTCCAAACTTGTGCTGATGTAAAGTAGACATGTGGAAATGTTATTTATTAACTATTTTGTGTGACATATCTCCCTGATTTAAGGGCATGAAAATTCAAAGTTTGAAAAATTGTGAAATTTGTACAATTTTTTCTACGTTCCTGATTTTTTTTTACAAATAAACCCTTGTCATAAATAAATAAAGTTTAGCACTATCATCAATTACAGTATGTCATGAAAAAAACAATCTCAGAATCAGTGGGATCCATTGAAGCGTTCCAGAGTTATTACCTCATAAAGGGACACTGGTCAAAATTTTTAAAATTGGCCTGGTCATTAACGTGCAAAACAACCTTCAGGGGTAAAGGGGTTAATGTTTCAAGTCACAAAAAAATTAAATAGTAGACCAAGATAACACAAAATGCAGTTTTTGAATGAAAGTCAGTATTATTAAGGGAAAAAGAAATCCAAACTTATGGGGCTCTGTGTGAAAAAGTGATTGCCCCCTAAACCTAATAACTGGTTGGACCACCCCTAGCAGCAACAACTGCAATCAAACGGTTGCTATAACTGGCAATGAGTCTTTTACAACACTCCGGAGGAATTTTGGCCCACTTATCTTTGCAAAATTGTTGTAATTCTGCCACATTGGAGGGTTTCTGAGCATGGACCGCCTTTTAAAGGTCATGCCACAGCATCTGAATCAGATTAAGGTCAGGACTTTGACTAAGCCACTCCAAAGTCTTAATTTTGCTTTTCTTAAGCCATTCAGAGGTGGACTTGCTGGTGTGTTTTGGATTATTCTCCTGCTGCATAACCCAAGTGTACTTCAGCTTGAGGTCACAAACAGATGCCGGACATTCTCCTTCAGGGTTTTGGTGGACAGCAGAATTCATGGTTCCATTTACCAAAACAAGTCTTCCAGGTCATGAAGTAGCAAAACAGCCCTAGACCATCACACTACCACCACCATATTTTATTGTTGGTATGATGTTCCTTTTCTGAAATTCTGAAATTCTGTGTTACTTCTACACCAGATGTAATGAGACATACACCTTCCAAAAAGTTCAACGTTTGTCTCATTAGTCCACAGAGTGTTCTCCCAAAAGTCTTGGGGATCATCAAGATGTTTTCTGGCAAAACTGAGACCAGGCTTTATGTACTTTTTGCTCAGCAGTGGTTTTCATCTTGGAACTCTGCCATGTATGCCATTTTTGGATATTGTTGTGGGGTCTTTTGTGACCTCTTGGACGAGTCGTCGCTGCACTCTTGGGGTAATTTTGGTTGGCCGGCCACTCTTGGGAAGGTTCACCACTGTTCCATGTTTTCGCCATTTGTGGATAATGGCTCTCACTGTGGTTTGCTGGAGTCCCAAAGCTTTAGGAATGGCTTTATAACCTTTTCCAGACTGATACATCTCAATTACTTTGTTTCTCATTTGTTCCTGAATTTCTTTGGATCGCAGCATGATGTCTAGCTTTTGAGGATCTTTTGGTCTACTTCACTTTGTCAGACAGGTCCTATTTAAGTGATTTCTTGATTGAGAACAGGTGTAGCAATAATTAGGCCTGTGTGTGGCTAGGGAAATTGAACTAAACTTCCCAAAGATGTGATAAACCACAGTTAATTTATGTTTTAAGGGGGATGCAATCACTTTTTCACACAGGGCCCTGTAGGTTTGGATTTATTTTTCCCTTAATAATAAAGACCTTCATTTAAAAACTGCATTTTGTGTTTACTTGTGTTATCCTTGTCTAATTTATAAGTTTGTTTTGTGATCTGAAACATTTAAGTTTGACAAACATGCAAAAGAATAAGAAATCATGAAGGGGGCAAACACTTTTTCACACCACTGTTCATGACATCTGCACTTTCAAATTCAAATGCCACCCCCGCCCCCCTTCTGTGACTTACGATGTGCCCAAGCTGCAGTTAATGTCCACATATTCGGCATTACTGTAACAAGAAGAGCCCACTTAATTTACAGGTACAGTACGTGGCTCCAGAAGCACAAGCTGGGCACAATGTACTAGCACTAAATTGTACAGTGGAATATTTGCAATTTTCACTCTGCAATACCCATGAATTCAAATCTTTGCTACACCAGTACATGAATTCCCAGAGGGGTGTAAACTCCAAAAAGGTGTCCCTCAAGGATGGTTCTGCTGCTCTGGAACTTAGGGGCTCTGCAAATGTAGTCAGCAAACTATTGTAGGAACATCTGCCCCGCAAACGTCAAAGAACACTCTTTCCCTCTCGAGCTCTGCTGTGTAGTCAAACAGATCTGTACGGCCACACATTGGGTATTGCCACATTCAGGAGAAATTGTCTAACAAATTATAGGGCATTTTTACATATATCGTGCAAAAATGAGAAATCTGGGCCTAAAACAGTATTTTAGTGATAAAAATGTAATTATTTCTTCACCATCCAATGGTATAAAATTCTGTGACACATCTGTGATGTCAATATGCTCACTCCATCTCTAGATGTAATCACTGAGTGGTGTAGTTTGTGAAATTGGGTCACATATAGAGGTTTCTGTTGTTCTGGTACCTCAGGGTCTCTGCCAATGTGACATGGCACCCGAAAAACATTCCAGCATAATCTGCACTCCAATATGGCGCTCCTTCCCATCTAAGCTTTGCACTGTGCCTGTGTGGCACACTGCTGTTCACAGGTACCACAGGACCCAAAAGAGGAACCAGGAAGATCCAGCTGAACAAATCTTCTAAACTAACAGTTCTTAATCAATGCAATGATTAAGAACTGTTAGTTCGATACGCGTTTGCTGTTCTTCTCCAAGGTGGACTTTTAAAATATTTTTTGCATGACCCAATAAAATATGGATTTTAGAAGATTTGTTCAGCTGGATCTTCCTGGTTCCTCATTGTTCGTCTGGTAGCACTCCTGGCTCCGTGCTGTTGATCTTCTAGGTGGGTGAGCAGATTTTTTCCTTTCTTTTTCAGCCACAGGACCCAAAAGGGTGCATGGATGGACTTCTCCACAAGAGGCCCTCATTGCATGCAGACACCTCCACCCTTCCACCTCAAACCACCAGAGGGAGCCCTGTTAAGGATATATATATGGAGGGTGGAGCTAGGCAGTTCAGTTTTGAGTCTGAGAGAGAGTTCAGAGAGTGTGCTGCCACTTAGAGCAGTGAAGACGCAGCACGTCTGCTGCTGGATTGAGGGCCCTGAGTGTGGCCGGAGGCAGTAAGGAGAGGAGAGAGGAGTTGAGGGGGCAGAGGAGCATCATAGGCTCACCCCAAGACACAAATCGGACACCGGGTCCGCGCCTACAGGGTCTTCTATACCCAGTAGGGACTACCGGCTTACCAGGAGGCTTCCAGACCCCTGGTCATCCTGAAGCTACCAGCAATAACTGGACTAGGAACCACGAAGGCCCCGGAGTCCAGGGATAGTGGTTGTCAAAGAAAGGTCCTACTACCAAGGGGTCAGGTGAGAGAGCAACACAACACAGAAGCTAGGCCAAGTTTAAGGCTGGCTAGAAGCTTAGAGAAAGGGAGACACGGATCTCTAAGGTCTTATACCCGCTCACTGGGGAGAAGTCCTGAAGAGCACAGTTCCTAGCAAGTACCCTGGACCATACCTGCCATTACTCTAGTAAAGGTACTGAAGCAAACCCCCTGTGTGCGTGTCCGTCATTCCCCTTTGACCTGGCCATCTTTCACCTGCATCCCTTCCAACAACTCTGCCCCGGGAGTCCGCTTCACCTGTGGGGAGCAGAAACATCCCAGCTGCCATTTCATCAACCCCGGAGGTCTGCAGCAACGCCGGTAACAATTACCGGAAACCACAGGTGGCGTCACGAAACAAACTATATACTAAAAACCACTTTTTCAAGACAGACCCCAGAGTATGGGCCCGGGAGCCGACTGCCGTGACATCCTAAGCAAGGTAAATGGCCCGGGTACCGAGTCCCCTATATCCCCCTGGGTGACACATCTCTCTACTTGGCGTCACGAACAGGATTTCGTGCCCGTTCCCACCGGGTACTGTGTGCCGCATTGAACTGTGTTTTAACTGTGGTGAACATCGCCGCCATTACCGCGTCGCCGCGCGGGAAGAAGAGGGGCGTAACCGCGGGAACCAGAGAGGCGTGACTGGTGGAAGCGCGCGAAACCCCAGCCCCGCCTCGCGCTCTGATGCAGCTCCAGGACGCATCAGGTCCTGGAAGGAGACCGTCGTCTGCGGAGCTGCAGCCTACCCTATCAAAATTAAAGGAGGTAGGCTACGGTTCACTAGGGGGGGCGCAACCATGGCCGACGACCAGCAAAACGCCGGAGCACCGGTTAACGCTCCTGATGCTCAACTCGCGCTTGGCGCTGCTCAGGCCAGAGCAGCCGCCCCACCAGCAGAGGTCGCGATTCCAGTCATGCCCATGGCCCTGCCGTACATCCCCGGAGCAAAATGGTTTCCCCAGTATGATGGAAAACCAGACACCCTGTCTGGATTCAAGAGAAAGATATGCGGTGTATTGGACATGTATTCAATGACTGGTAAACAGAGGGCCGCTGTTGTGCTGGGACAATTGACTGGTGCCGCAGAGCGGGAAGTTGAAACCTGGCCAGCCGCAGACCAGGAATCAGTATCCGTTATCTTTAAGAGACTGCAAACTGTCTTTGAAAACCGCATTGGGACAGATCTCCGGATGAGGTTCTACCACTGTACCCAGAAACCTGAGGACAGTATCCGGGACTATGCCTGGCGCTTACAGGAAGCCCTGCGGGCCCTGAAACAAGTTAGTCCAGCCAGCATACATGGTGAGGACAAAATGCTGACAGAACAGTTCATCCGGGGGTTGAGGTCTCAGGAGGAGAGCAGAACTGGGCCTTAGATCATCCAAATGCCACCTTTGACGCCCGGAAGGACATGGCTATTAAGGGTCTGCAGCCCCTGGAAACATCAGATACTGCTATCCAGCGTTACCAGGGTGGGGCCACCCCAGTGCCCGCAGCACCCACTGCTCCTTCAATAACGGCTGAAACAAAAATGCAAACAGTGCCCCCTAGCGAGCTGGACAGCCTGCGCTCTGAAGTGTGTCAGCTAAGTAAAACCCTGGCCACTTTCCTGAGCACCCTGCAGCTACAGACGGAGCCCGAGCCGGAAGGAAGGATCCTACTCGCCGACTGTCCTGAATATGTCGCCTGGATGAGGAGAAGAAGGAGGACAACAACGCCACCCCGTAGGAGGACGACGCCACCTCGTGGGAGGACCAATGACCAACATCGCCCTCCAGGAGACTTCATCTGCTACCAATGCCACAAGACAGGCCACACCGCGCGGAACTGTCCTTTAAACGGGCAAACCCTGGGGCCAAGGGCCGACACCCAGGAGTAGATCAACCAGGCCCATCCAGCTGGTACGACCGGTTTGTAGGAGGAAGACCTTTCCTGTCCATCATGCTGGATGGCATAGCAACACCTGCATTACTGGACACCGGCTCACAGGTAACCATCATACCTGATGTCCTCTACAAAAGGTACTAATCCATAGATGAACTCCACACGGCAGCCCCGAACCTCTCTGTGTATGCCTCTAACGGCCTTCCTCTTAACCTAGTAGGGGTTAAGGACGTGACAGTGAAGGTGGGGAGAGTGGAACTAAAAGACCAAGGACTAATTGTCATAGAATCTAACCCTGGTGATACCAATCCATATATGATACTTGGTACAAATATTGTTGGCAACTGTTTGGGAGAAGTGTTGTTTTTACTCCAACAGATTGCTGACACTGCCACACCAGGGCAGAGGAAGGTGCTCCAGAAAGAAATTCGAGCCCTCCTGTACCAGCAACAGGTAAAGCTAACAGGTGGTGAGATTGGTAATGTACGGGTGACAGACCCGATACCCATTGTGATTCCCCCAATGAGTGAAATGCTGATTTGGTGTAGAGCAGCAATAGGTCTCAGAACTACCAGGCGGTAGTGGAGCCCATCAGTTCAGAACACAGACCTACACTCCTAACTGCTAGAGGGGTAGTTGATGTACGCAATGGAAGGGTACCTGTACGTCTCCTAAATTGTGGGGAGGAGGAAGTTAAATTGCCACGATACACCACTGTTGCCCGACTGTATACTGTGAATGATGATGCCATACACACAGTGGAATCCTTGACCCCACCAGACACAGTGGAGGACAATGACTCCGAAGCTCAGCTGGAGGATTGGTGTCAACAGCTCCATGTTGGAACTGACGCCACTCCTGTCCATCAGAAACACGGTGTTTACAGAGTGGTTCAGGAATATGAACAAGTGTTTAGTAAGCACCCACTTGATTTTGGAAGGGTTAAAAGGGGTACAATACCACATACCCACAGGTAACCATCCACCCATTAAGGAGCGTTACAGACCCGTACCACCAGCACATTACCAAAAAGCCAAAGAAATGTTGCATGACATAAAAAAGGCAGGGGTAGTAAGGGATAGCTGTAGCCCCTGGGCAGCTCCCCTGGTCCTGGTCAGAAAGAAGGACGGAAGCATGAGGATGTGTGTAGATTATAGACAAATTAATCGAATAACACATAAAGATGCATACCCTTTGCCCCGTATAGAGGAATCCCTGGCTGCACTAAAATCTGCCAATTACTTCTTTACATTGGATCTCACTAGCGGGTACTGGCAAGTCTCTGTTGCTGAGGAAGCCCGGGAGAAGACAGCCTTCACCACCCCGATGGGATTATGCGAGTTCAACAGTATGCCGTTTGGGCTCTGCAACGCCCCCGGAACATTCCGGAGGCTGATGGAGTGTTGCTTAGGACACCAGAACTTTGAGACAGTGCTGCTGTACCTGGATGACGTTATCGTGTACTCGAGGACGTATGAAGACCATCTGAAGCACCTAGCGGAGGTATTTGAGGCATTGTCCCGGTATGGGCTGAAACTAAAACCTTCTAAGTGCCACCTGCTCAAGCAGAAGGTTCAGTACCTGGGACACGTGGTCAGCTCAGAGGGAGTAGCACCAGACCCAGAGAAGGTCACAGCCATCCAGAAGTGGCCTGAACTGAGAAACATCAAGGAAGTACGTCAGTTTCTGGGACTGGTCGTGTACTACAGGAGGTTCATAAAGGATTACACCAAAAAGGCAGCACCTTTACAAGATCTCCTGGTAGGACAGTCGAAGAGAGGTAAAAATCCCCCATTCCAGTGGGGTAAGGAACAGGCTGCATTCTTTGCAGAAATGAAGGCAGTCCTAACTGGTGAAGAAATCCTGGCTTACCCTGACTACAGCCAGCCTTTCCTGTTGTATACCGACGCCAGCAACGAGGGACTGGGAGCTGTGTTGTCCCAGAAGCAAGACGGCAGAGAGAAGGTAATTGCCTATGCCAGTAGGAAGCTTCACCCTACTGAGAGGAACCCGGAGAATTACAGTTCCTTCAAGCTGGAGTTCCTGGCCTTGGTCTGGGCTATCACTGAAAGATTCAAGCATTACCTAGCCTCAACAAAATTCACAGCCTTTGTGTCACCCTGGCCTGGATGCCACAAAATGTAATAAAGCTGTGTCTGAGAGCAAGGGGGAGGTTCTCTAGTCAGGGGAACATTAGTATGCAGTACCTCCTGTCTCAGGCCAGTAGGGGGAGCAGGCTGCCCCTATAAAAGCTGGTGCTGGGGGCAGGGTTAGAGAGAACTTGATGACCTGTCTCAGGACTGAGACTTGTCCCAGAGCAGAGCAGGGACAGACAGTTGTATTGCACCTAAGAGGAAGTGTGGCAGGAGGAGAGCCACAAGCCAGAGACAAGAGGCGAAGAGAGCCTGTCTTGGCAGATAGAGGACTTAATCTACCAGACTTTGGTGTCTGAGGCTGGGAGGATTCCACGTCCTACAGCAGATAACCAGTCCGCAGGGGACTGTATATTCCTTGGCCTAAGAAGCCTGGAGGCTCTGCCACAACAGAAGGGACCAGCAAAGCTGTGAGCAGAAAGGAACCCACGTCGCAGGCAATACAGGCGAGAATACACGGAGAGTTCGGAAACGTGGGCTGTTACCATATAAAGAGGAGATAGCCAGAAGGAGCACAGAAAGCACGGTAGGCCTACACCCTCACCCTGACCAGGGCCAATTTCCCCGTTGCTCTCAGACATCCAGGTCCCCTCCTAGCCGGGACTGTTTGTGGGTCAATTTACCTGTTCTAGTAAAGACCCTGGACTGCAACCTGTTGTCTGCGTGCTCCTTGCTCCTCCAGCACTATCAGCACTGGGACTCTCACCACCATCACTCCCACCATCCATTATACTGCCCTGGGGCCGCACTCTTCCTGTGGGGAGTCACACTACCCTAGCTGCACACCTCATCAGCCCCAGCGGTCTGCATGCAGCGGCGGTTCCTAATAGCCGCAATCCACGGGTGGCGTAGTCGGACATAATCAACAGCACTTAGCAGACTACCACTGGCCTGACCACCCTGAGCCACGGAACCGGGTTGCCACTACTACCCCCATCGTTCCCCTATTGCCCGGATCCGAGTGCCCAAATCCATAACCCTGCAGGTAGGAATGCTGCACTCTGAGAGCATCTTCTTTCATGTTCTGCCTGGACTCTCTCACGCCCTATTGCTAGGCCTACCTTGGCTTCAGAAACATGCACCCATGCTTGATTGGCAGACCGGAGAAGTCCTTCGCTGGGGACAGGACTGGCATAAGACTTGTTTAGTTCCCGTCCATCCTGTCCGTCCTTCTCCTACTCCAGCCAATCTACCTGGTCTTCCGGCTCCTTATTGGTCGTATGCGGACGTCTTTAATAAAAAGGAGGCAGAGACATTACCCCCTCATAGACCATACGACTGCCCAATCGACCTGATGCCTGGCGCTACTCCTCCCCGTGGGCGCATTTACCCTTTGTCCGCTGCTGAGACCCGATCCATGTCAGAATATATTGAGGAGAATCTGGCCCGGGGATTCATCCGGAAATCTACTTCCCCGGCGGGAGCAGGCTTCTTCTTCGTCAAAAAGAAGGATGGCTCACTCCATCCCTGTATAGACTATAGAGGCCTTAACCAGATCACGGTGAAGAATAAATACCCCCTTCCGCTCATTCCGGAATTATTTGACCGTCTGAGGGGGGCTAGAATCTTCACCAAGCTGGACCTCCGTGGGGCGTATAACCTGGTCCGTATCCGTCAGGAGGATGAATGGAAGACGGCATTCAACACCCGGGACGGCCACTATGAATACCTGGTAATGCCCTTCGGTCTCTGTAACGCTCCCGCCGTCTTTCAAGAGTTGGTCAATGACATCTTCTGGGACCTTCTCTACTCCTGCGTAGTGGTGTACCTGGACGACATCTTGGTCTTCTCTCCGGATCTCCCCACACACCGGAGGGATGTTCGTCAGGTTCTGCTCAGGCTCAGGCAGAACCACCTCTACGCTAAATATGAGAAGTGCCTCTTTGAGCAGACCTCGCTTCCGTTTTTGGGCTACATAATTTCTCAGACCGGCCTACGAATGGATCCTGAGAAACTGTCTGCCATCGAGAAGTGGCCTCGACCAGAGGGGTTGAAGGCTATTCAGCGGTTCCTGGGCTTCGCCAACTACTACCGCCTCTTCATACCGCACTTCTCTTCCCGGACTGCCCCAATCTCTGCGCTCACCCGTAAGGGCACTAATCCCAGAGAATGGCCGCCCGAAGCTGAGGAAGCCTTTCTTTCCTTAAAACAGGCTTTCTCTTCCGCCCCGGTGCTGCATCGCCCGGACGGCAACAAGCAATTCTTCCTGGAAGTTGACGCCTCCTCCTCTGGAGCCGGAGCGGTACTTACACAAAAAGCGTCTTCCGGGAGAATGGTAACTTGCGGCTTCTTCTCCAAACTCTTCTCCTCTTCCGAGCGCAACTATTCTATAGGAGACCGAGAATTATTGGCCATTAAGCTGGCATTGGAGGAGTGGCGTTACCTGCTCGAGGGGGCTCTTCACCCGGTAATAATTTACACGGACCACAAGAACTTGGCTTACCTCCAGAGTGCCCAGAGACTTAACCCGCGCCAAGCCCGGTGGTCCTTGTTTTTTGCTCGCTTTGATTTTGTTCTTCATTTTCACCCGGCTGACAAAAACATCAAAGCTGACGCCTTGTCCCGATCCTTCCTGGTGTCTGATCTTGAGGAGGAACCTAAACACATCATCGATCCCGCCAGAGTAATGCAGGTGGCCCCCATGAGTCTAAATCGTCTCCCTCCCGGTAAGACGTTCGTAACGGTACCTGATCGGGAGAAGATCCTACACTGGGGTCACTCGTCTAAGCTTGCTGGCCATGCCGGTCAGAAAAAGACCCTCCAGCTTATCTCCCGGCACTACTGGTGGCCTACCCTGCACAAGGACGTAATAGACTTTGTCTCTGCCTGTGTGTCCTGCGCCCGCAACAAGGTTCCGAGACACCTGCCAGCCGGTCGCCTCCTTCCTCTTCCAGTACCTGCTGCCCCCTGGCAGCATATAGCTATGGACTTCATAACAGATCTCCCTGTCTCTGCCGGTTGTACGGTCATTTGGGTGGTCGCTGACCGCTTTTCCAAAATGGCTCATTTCATTCCCCTGCCAGGCCTCCCGTCTGCACCCGAGCTGGCTAAAGACTTTATCCACCACATCTTCCGTCTCCATGGCCTGCCCCTCCACATCGTGTCGGATCGTGGGGTTCAGTTCACCTCACGCTTCTGGAGAGCCACATGTAAGCTGCTAGACGTCACCCTGGACTTCTCCTCCGCATACCACCCACAGTCCAATGGTCAAGTGGAGCGGATCAATCAGATCCTGACCAGTTACCTCCGGCACTTCGTTAATGCCCACCATTCAGACTGGGTGGATCTCCTGCCATGGGCCGAATTCTCTTACAATAATCACGAGAGCGAATCTTCCTCCAGATCCCCGTTTTTTGTAGTCTTCGGTCAGCATCCTCGGATCCCATTTCCCGTCTCCACCTCGGTGGACAATCCGGCTGCGGAATCTCTCGTTAGCAAATTTTCCTCCATTTGGGAGAGTACCCGATCCGCACTCCTTCAGTCGTCCGAGCGGATGAAAAAACACGCTGATAAAAAACGCCTGGATCCTCCACAATTCCGTCCTGGTGATAAAGTCTGGCTCTCGTCCAAGTATGTCCGGCTCAAGATTCCTTCCTACAAGTTAGGGCCTCGGTTCATCGGCCCACTAGAAGTTATCAAACAAATCAACCCAGCGGCCTATAAATTGAAACTCCCGGCCAACTTGCGGATCCCTAACTTCTTTCATGTATCTCTCCTCATACCCGTGGTACTTAACTCTTTTTCCAAGTCTACAGGTACGCCTCCTGCTCCGGTTTCCGCTGAAAACGAGTTTGAGGTAGAGAACATTCTGGCCACCAAAAGGGTAAGAGGAAAAACCTTTTTTCTGGTAGATTGGAAGGGGTTTGGTCCTGAGGAGAGAACGTGGGAGCTCCGGGAGAACATCCATGCCCCTCTCATCCTTGATAAATTTCTGTCTGGCCTAAAAAAGGGGGGGCCTAAAGGGGGGGGTACTGTAGCGTCGGCGTCCCTGCCTCCTGCTAGGCAGGGACGCTGTTCCCCTCACCTCTCCACTCCGTGCCCGGCATCCTCCTCCCGCTCTGCTGGCAGCGCGCGCTGCTTCCCTGCCGCTGTGCTTAAGGCGCTTTCTTAAAGGGGCCGCGCGCGCCGTCCTAAGGAGTCCCCAGCCAATGGCCGGAGGACCTCACCATATATAAGGCACCTCCTCCAAAATGGAGGTGCCCGAGCAATGTTGTTGCAAAGCCTTCACTCTGCTTCAGCCCTCAGGTCCCGCTGCCAGTTACCTGCCAGTCACCTGCCAGATTCCTGCCTGTTACCTGCCAGTCACCTGCCAGATTCCTGCCTGTTACCTGCCAGTCACCTGCCAGATTCCTGCTTGATACCTGCCTGATATCCGTTTACCTGCTTGCAAGCCTGCGGTCCGACGGTCTGCCTTCCGACACCTGTCAGTCTGTCTATGGACCAGCCTGCCCGCTCACCTGGGAGCGCTCATCTGCTACCTGCCTGCTAGCCTCCCTGGAGGCTCCGCCGTCACTTGCCGTGACCACCTGCCTGTCCAGAGACTCTTGCCTGCTCACCTGGGAGCGCTCACCTGCTACCTGTCTGCTAGCCTACCTGGAGGCTCTGCCGTCACTTGCCGTGACCACCTGCCCGTCCAGAGACTCTTACCCGCTCACCTGGGAGCGCTCACCTGCTTCCTGCCTGCTAGCCTACCTGGAGGCTTTGCCGTCACTTGCCGTGAGTACCCGTCCTTCTACTCAGAGACTGTCCCTGTCACTTGCTGTGATTACCTGCCCTTCTACCCAGAGACTGTCCCTGTCACTTGCCGTGACTACCTGCCCTTCTACCCAGAGACTGTCCCTGTCACTTGCCGTGACTACCTGCCCGTCTTCCCTGGGAGCCACCCGCTTCCTTACAAGGACCGCCCCCTTGTATAGTTGCTCAGAGGTTCCGCCTCCCAGACCCATTACAGTGATCAAGTACCGGGCAGGCAAAACCAATGCCAACGTGGACGCCCTATCAAGGATGCCTCACTTACCTGAAGGTGACAAAGACCCAGAAGAGCTGGAGGAGGTAGAACTCCCCGCGTTTCACCGGTATGGAGCCGCTCAATACTCTCACCGCGTGAAGGAGGAGGATCTAACAACTGTGATGATCAACCCAAGATAGTGACCCTGCTGTCCGCCTGCTGTCCGCCTGGTGAAAGATCTGCTGACCCAGGAAGATGCCTGCATAGATCCGGATGCTACAGAGGAAGCCAAGCAGCTATGGAAAGAGAAGAGCAAGCTGTTCCTCTACGAAGGCAAGTTGTGCAGAAGGATTGTCAACCACCGGACGCACGAGCTGACCTGGCAAGTCGTGGTCCCAAGGCGGGATGCAGCTATGGTTTTGGGGGCTTACCATGACAGAGCGGGACACTTTGGTTGGAAGAAACTGGAGTTCCTACTAAGAGAAAGGTTCTTTTGGGTCGGCATGAGAGGAGCTGTAGAAAAATGGTGCAGAGACTGTGGCCCTTGTCACCTAAGGAGGAAGGACCGTGCCAGCCAGAAGACACCCTTGAGGCCCATCGTCACCACGCAGCCTCTTGAGCTGGTAGCTCTGGACCATGTCAAATTGGCTCCCAGCCGGTCCGGATACATCTATGCCCTGACAATCGTGGACCACTATTCCTGTTTTCTAGTGGTGGTCCGGGTAAAGGGCTTGACAGCCCAAACAGCGGCCAGAGCCTTCCAGCAATACTTCTGCCATCCACACGGGTATCCGGAACAGGTCCTGACAGACCAGGGTCCAGCGTTCGAGGCTGAAATCTTCCAGGAGTTCTGCAACCTCTATGGCTGTAAGAAGATTTGTACAATGCCTTACCACCCCCAAACCAACGGGTTGTGTGAGAAGATGAACAATATAGTCATTGATCTCCTGAAGACGTTGCCCCTGGAGGAGCGCAGCCTGTGGCCAGAAAAACTGCCGGACCTGATAGACCTATACAACAATATCCCGGTGAATGCTACAAACTGCACCCCGGCTTACCTGATGCAAGCCAGACCAGGTAAGCTGCCCGTAGACCTGGAGATGGGAGTCCTAATACCTGAGGACTCCTCCCCGGATGCGGACTGGGATACGGAAAGGCAACTGCAGTACAAGAAGGTACAGGAGAGTGTGGAGAGGAGCTTGGCCCAGGTGAGAGAAAGGCAAGAAAGACTCTTCAACCAACACGTCCCTGCTGGTCCCCTAGAACCTGGTGAGCAGGTCCTGAAGCGGAAAAGAAGGCTACATAAGTTGGACGACCAGTGGGAAAGGGAACCCTACACCGTACTGCAGTCTGACCATGACAACCCAAAGGTGTGCGTAATCACCAAGGACGGAGGAGAAACCACTAGTGTCGTCTCCAGAGACCACCTCAAAAGGTGCCCCGAGCAACTCCGTAGTGCAGAAGAGGATCAGAGTGACCTTGAACCCGCAGAGGACAAGGAAGAAATGATCAGCACCGTTCTCGGAGAGTTCCCTCAGTCCTGGACTCGCATAAATGATGCCATAGTGGTACCTGTCCTGCATTTCCTGCAACCGACTGCGCAACAACCAACACCAGAGCCGGAAGGTGAAAAGGAGCAAGCAGTTCCAGAGGCAGAAGAGCCTGTACCAGCAGCCCAGGAGAGTCAACCCTCTGCTGACAGTGAGCCTGCCATTCCTGCAGTAAGCCAAAGGACCCGCAGACAGCTGCCTGCCCTACCTGTACACCCAGCTGGTAGCTGTACCCCTAACGCTAGTGGGGAAAGCCAGGTTGGTCCACCACCAGACAGTGGGCTACGTAGGTCAACCAGGAGCACAAAGGGGCAGATACCCGCTCGCTGGAGAATATAGAGCGCACTAAGATTGTAAATGACCTTGTTGCCAAATGTTGAATTGTTTGCCAAGTTACATGCTTGTTTGGTAATTCTGTGTTTCAGTTTCTTGCAGCTACCGTAAGGACTCAAAGGTTATGGACTTTTTATAACCGGGACCTTGTATGGACTGCGTTCGGAGCCTAGCCCAGGAATGAACTAAGACTGTAAAAGACTTGGGGTAGGACAGACCCCCACCTGGTTAAGGCTCCCCGTTGTATTGGTGATATGGACACCCGGTCAGAGGCCACACTGTGACCTTAAGAACTCAATCTGTGCGTCGCTTGTATACTAATGTTTTATGGTCATGCATATTGTTCTTGTTACTGTTTAGTCCCGGAGTACTAAATTTTACTAGGGGGGAATGTGTCACCCTGACCTAGATGCCACAAAATGTAATAAAGCTGTGTCTGAGAGCAAAGGGGAGGTTCTCTAGTCAGGGGAACATTAGCATGCAGTACCTCCTGTCTCAGGCCAGTAGGGGGAGCAGGCTGCCCCTATAGAAGCTGGTGCTGGGGGCAGGGTTAGAGAGAACTTGATGACCTGTCTCAGGACTGAGACTTGTCCCAGAGCAGAGCAGGGACAGACAGTTGTATTGCACCTAAGAGGAAGTGTGGCAGGAGGAGAGCCACAAGCCAGAGACAAGAGGCGAAGAGAGCCTGTCTTGGCAGATAGAGGACTTAATCTACCAGACTTTGGTGTCTGAGGCTGGGAGGATTCCACATCCTACAGCAGATAACCAGTCCGCAGGGGACTGTATATTCCTTGGCCTAAGAAGCCTGGAGGCCCTGCCACAACAGAAGGGACCAGCAAAGCCGTACAAGGCTGGGAGCAGAAAGGAACCCACGTCGCAGGCCATACAGGCGAGAATACACGGAGAGTTCGGAAACGTGGGCTGTTACCCTATAAAGAGGAGATAGCCAGAAGGAGCACAGAAAGCACGGTAGGCCTACACCCTCACCCTGACCAGGGCCAATTTCCCCATTGCTCTCAGACATCCAGGTCCCCTCCTAGCCGGCACTGTTTGTGGGTCAATTTACCTGTTCTAGTAAAGACCCTGGACTGCAACCTGTTGTCTGCGTGCTCCTTGCTCCTCCAGCACTATCAGCACTGGGACTCTCACCACCATCACTCCCACCATCCATTATACTGCCCTGGGGCCGCACTCTTCCCGTGGGGAGTCACACTACCCTAGCTGCACACCTCATCAGCCCCAGCGGTCTGCATGCAGCGGCGGTTCCTAATAGCCGCAATCCACGGGTGGCGTAGTCGGACATAATCAACAGCACTTAGCAGACTACCACTGGCCTGACCACCCTGAGCCACGGAACCGGGTTGCCACTACTACCCCCATCGTTCCCCTATTGCCCGGATCCGAGTGCCCCACGGCCCAAGGGGCGAGTCACCTTTACCGATAATAATCCCTTGACGCACCTGGAGACAGCCAGGTTGGGAGCTATGGAACAGCGTTGGGTAGCCAGGTTGCTGAATTATCAGTTCACAATCAAGTACTGGGCAGGTCACAAGAATACCAATGCTGATGCCTTGTCAAGAATGCCCCACCAGTCGGACACCGAGGATGAAGTGGATGATCTCGAAGAAATTGAACTACCTGCTTTCCACAGAAATGGAATGGTCCACGAGCAACACGTCTCCAGAAGATGTCATGGTAGGGCGCCAAACCCTCTACCTCATCATAGCTGGAAGGAGACCCAGGACAGTGACCCGGTTGTCAGCCTCATCAAAAGACTGATAACCCAAGAAGGTTCTCACCTGGAGAAGGATGCTCCCCCACAAGCCAAGCACCTGTGGAATGAGAGAGGCCGGCTGTTCATCTGCAGAGAGAAGCTGTGCAGAAGGTATGTCAACCCCAAGACCCATGAAATGGTGTGGCAGTATGTTGTACCTAGGACAGATATCCAGATGGTGTTAGAGGCCTACCACGACCAAGCAGGTCACTTTGGCTGAAAGAAGCTGGAAGCCCTGCTGAAGGACCGGTTCTATTGGGTTGGAATGCGGAGTTCCATAGAAAGGTGGTGTCGGAATTGTGGACCCTGTAGCCTCAGAAGGAAAGACTACGGCAGCCAGAAAGCACCCTTGCAGTCCATCAAAACAACCCAACCCCTGGAGATTGTCGCTCTGGATCACGTCAAACTGTCACCCAGCAGATCAGGCTACTCCTATGCCCTGACCATGGTGTATCACTATTCCCGGTTCCTGGTGGTAGCCCCTGTCAAGGACCTGACAGCAGAAACTGCAGCAAGAACGTTCCAAGCCTACTTCTGCAGACCCCATGGATATCCGGAAAAGGTGCTCACAGATCAAGGCCCTGCTTTCGAAGCTGAGCTATTCAAGGAATTCTGCCACCTGTATGGATGCAAGAAGATCTGGACTACGCCATATCATCTGCAAACCAACGGTATGTGCGAGAAAATGAACAACATCGGTATAGACCTGTTGAAAACCCTACCTTTGGAAGAAAGGAACCAGTGGCCAGAAAAGCTACCTGACCTAGTGGACCTGTATAACCACATACCCCATGAGTTCTACTAATTGTACCCCAGCGTACCTTATGAGAGCAAGACCTGGAAAATTGCCCATGGACCTGGAGCTCGAAGTGGTAGAACCTGCTGCAAATACGTCCACTGAAGACTGGGACACAAGTCGGCAAGAGCAGTACAGGAAGGTACAGTCCTGTGTCGAAGACAGTGTAAACAAGGTGAGGGAAAGACAGGAACCAGCAGAACCCTTAGCACCTGGAGAGATAGTGCTAAAGCGGAAAAGAAGAGGTCACAAACTCGATGACCAGTGGGAAAGAGAGCCCTACACTGTGCTAAACTCCAGATTTGACAACAGTAAAACCTGCCTGATTAGTAAGGATGGAGATAAGACAACCGCAACAGTCTCAAGAGACCACTTGAAGGTGTGCCTAGGTCTACTGAAGACAACGGAGGAAGAAGTACCTCCTATAGCACCGGAAGAACCCAAAAAAGATGTGTTTCACACAGTTCTAGGAGACTTCCCTGCGGACTGGCCTCAACTTGATGGAGCAGTTATTATACCAGTAATACACTTCTATCAACCACAAGAAGAACCTGTGAGTGCCCTAGAGGAACCTGCTCAGGAACAGGAAGAGTCCCCAGTCAGAGGAGGATCACCCGTTGAAGCAGAGCCTGAAGGCCCAGTAATCAGTGCACTTGCCAGTCCCATAGAGAGATTCAGGCAGTTTTATAATCTACCAGCATGTACACCTGATAGGTTAGCAGAGAGTGCATGCACAGACACCAGTATCACCCCAGTGCTGCGAAGGTCCACACGCAGCACGCAAGGCCAAATCCTTGCCAGGTTTAGGGATTAAAATACAAAATGCCTAAAGTATAAATAGTTACCCAGTTGGGTATTGCCTATTGTTTATTGTGTAAACTGAAATTAATGTGTGCCTGTAGTTACCCGTCAGGGTACAGAGACTTGTAGGCTGAGGTCTGTGAGCAGCCAAAAACTGTTCTTGCAAATAGTTGCACTCATCAAAAGTGACCCCCCCCCTTATTTGACCACTGAACAAAAACCCGTTTGGCGTGGCATAAGACGTGGTCCAACACCTGAACCACTTATGCACTGTAGCCATGCCCAGGGCCTATGTTGAGGGTTTTCAGGCGGGTCCCTTATGTTACTCATTTTACGCTTTCTTCGGTGAAATGGACACCGGGTTACGGGACTTACTGTAACTTTATTATTGTTATTATAATTATTGTTATTGTTGTAACCTGTTACAAAATGCTTCAGTCCAGGAGTACTGAATTGTACTAGGGGGGAATGGGGCACCCTGCTGTTCACAGGTACCACAGGACCCAAAAGTGTGCATGGATGGACTTCCCCACAAGAGGCCCTCATTGCATGCAGACACCTAAACCCTTCCACCTCAAACCACCAGAGGGACCCCTGTTAGGGATATATATATGGAGGGTGGAGCTAGGCAGTTCAGTTTTGAGTCTGAGAGAGAGTTCAGAGAGTGTGCTGCCACTGAGAGCATTGAAGACGCAGCACGTCTGCTGCTGGATTGAGGGCCCCGAGTGTGGCCGGAGGCAGTAAGGAGAGGAGAGAGGAGTTGAGGGGGCAGAGGAGCATCATAGGCTCACCCCAAGACACAAACCGGACACCGGGTCTGCGCCTACAGGGTCCTCTATACCCAGTAGGGACTACCGACTTACCAGGAGGCTTCCAGACCCCTGGTCATCCTGAAGCTACCAGCAATAACCGGACTAGGAACCACGAAGGCCCTGACATCCAGGGATAGTGGTTTCCAAAGAAAGGTCCTACTACCAAGCGGTCAGGTGAGAGAGCAACACAACACAGAAGCTAGGCCAAGTTTAAGGCTGGCTAGAAGCTTAGAGAAAGGGAGACACGGATCAGGAGGCCTTATACCCGCTCACTGGGGAGAAGTCCTGAAGAGCACCCTTCCTAGCAAGTACCCTGGACCACACCTGCCGTTACTCCAGTAAAGGTACTGAAGCAAACCCCCTGTGTGCGTGTCCGTCATTCCCCTTTGACCTGGCCATCTTTCACCTGCATCCCTTCCATCAACTCTGCCCCGGGGGTCCGCTCCGACTGTGGGGAGCAGAAACATCCCAGCTGCCATTTCATCACCCCCGGAGGTCTGCAGCAGCGCCGGTAACCACTACCGGAAACCACAGGTGGCGTCACGAAACAAACTATACACTAAAAACCCCTTTTCCAAGAGAGACCCCAGAGTAAGGGCCCGGGAGCCGACTGCCGTGACATCCTAAGCAAGGTAAAAGGCCCGGGTACTGAGTCCCCTATACCCCCCTGGGTGACACACCTGAAAAGTAGTTTCCGAAAACATGCTGGGTATTGGAATACTCAGTAGAAATTGTGTAGCAAATGATGTTGTCTGTTTTCTCCTATTATCCCTTTTGCAAACTAAAAACTTGGGGTCTAAAACAACATTTTAGCAGTAAAAATGTAGTATTTTTTTCTTCACCGCCCAATGGTGTAAAATTTTGTAACTCACTTGTGGTGTCAATATGGTCACTTCACCCCTAGATGATATCATTGAAGGATGTGGTTTGTAAAATTGTGTCACTTATTATTTATTATTATTATTTATTATTATAGCGCCATTCATTCAATGGCGCTTTGCATGTGAAAGGGATACACTTATGGGGGTTTCTACTGTTCTCGGACCTCAGGGACTTTACCAATGTGACATGGCACCCACAAATCATTCCTGCAAAATTTGCACTCGTTACCTTCTAAATTTTTCACCGTGCCTGAAAAGTAGTTTTTGACCACAAATGGGCTATCAGCATACAGAGGAGAAATTGCATAACAAATTATGCAGCTCCTTTTCTCCCATTAGCCCTTTTGAAAATCAAAACTCGGAGCTAAACAAAATTTTTGTGAAAAAAAAAATATTTTCCACAATTCTGTGAGTCATCTCTTGGTTTAAAATGCGCACTACACCGCTGGATGAATTCCTCAAGATGTGCAGTTCCAAAAGTGTGGTCACAAAACAAATCTCAGAATCACTGATTTATATGGAAGCATTCCAGAGTTATTACAATATAAAGTGACACTGGTCAAAATTGTAAAATTTGGCCTGGTCAGGAAAGTGAAAACAGGCTGGGTGGGATGGGATTGAAGGTGATGGATATATACTTTTGAGAATTTTTGGTACACTGTGAAAAATAGATATAGTTTGATTATTATTTAACAAATGTTCATGTTTCCGCTTAGAAATAGCCCCTAAAGCTAAACCTGTCACAATTTCTCCTGAGTGTCTGGATGCATGAATGACAGTTCTGCTGTCCAATTTAGGAATGGGGCATGCTGAGCTGTCAGTATGGTGATGGACAGCTCAGCCTGGGGCGTGCTGAGCTGTCAGTGTCTGGAGTGACAGTTTAGCTGTCCAATCAGAACCAAGGCTTTATCCATGTATTTCTTGTCCAGAGTAATTAACTGGCTATTTAACCAGCCCTCTGCCTTTGATTACTGCCAATTAGCTTTGCTTAAGAGGTGTGTGCTTGCTTTGTGCTCCTTGTCTGGTATTCTGATTTTTGCTGCTTGACCTAGTATTTGTCTTGACTATCCGTTTGCCTAGCTCTTTTGTTGTGATCCGCTACCTTCTTGGAATATTGAGCTCGGACTGTTTCCTGACTTCGCCTTGGTCTCATTCCTCTGTCTATGACATACTCTTTTGGCTTTTGACCTCATACCTCTTGACTACCCAGCCTCGTGGCTTATCTGTGAGTAGTGGCAAAACCTTCATCAAGAATAATTTTTAAAGTATCATGAAAAATATTGAAGGGATTTTTTGTCTAGTTTTAGATAAATATTAGAATTATCTAAAATAGAATATACTTGACAAGGATACTATTTTTTTCCATGACAATAATTGAACCACCCTTATTCGCTTTCCTGATCAGTGTATTATCATTATTTGTCAAATCAAAATAATTTAAAAATTATTCTTGTCTAAGGTCAAGCTCTTCTGAGAAGATTAGGATGTCATTCAGATAAACTAAGACATACTAGAACAAGGCATTACGAAAGATTTCATTAACAAAATGCTGCTACACAGCGGATGCACTGTATAATTCGAAAGGCAAGGCAAGATATTCATAGTGACATTACAGCTGTTGAACGCAGTCTTCCTTTTATTGCCCTATTTATTGCAGATCAGGTTGTAGTCTCTGTACTGATCTAAATTGGAGAAGAATAAAAAAACCTTAATCGGATCAAACAGTTCAGACAGAAGGGATAATGGATAACGGTCTTTAAAAGTGATTTTATTCAAACTCCCTTAGTCTGTGCATAGTCTCAAAGACCTGAATTCTGCATCAGATGTACATTTTTGGGTTAACCCCCTTTCCAAATTCTCTTTTATGTAAGCAGACATTGCCTCAGTCTCAGAGAGAGCTAGAGAATAAACTATCCCTGTTGGTTCAGTACCTGGAAGAAAGGGTATGGTGCAATCTAATGGCCAAGCGGAGGCCATATTTTGGCCTTTTACTTAGAAAAGAGATCAATAAAGTTGTGGTAAGAAGCAAGCAAATTGAAAGTAAAGGAGTTTCAGAGAATGTGGCTGTTTTTTAGCTTTGAATCAACTTTGAAAGTAAGATGATCAATAGCAGGAACATGTAGAAATGTCCTCAACGTTTAATGCTCTAATCTGAAGAGTCATCTTCTTGCCAAGAATTATGGAACTGTAGCACCCTGAGGATTCGGCTGCTACAGGGGTATTACACCTCAAGCCAGAGGTGTGGTATTCCACTCCCGGGTAAGGATGGAGTGTGGAACTGAGCTCAGTTAGCTGCATACACTACATACATCCCATTTCCGGGGGACAGATCGACGGTACTCCCACCAGTTTATGTGCAGGTACGACCGTGTCTGTCCCTGGCTGGAGTGGGAGGGGGGTGGAACATCCCAGTAGTGTAGGGGCAGATAGGGGGAGCAGTCTGGGTAAGGCTAGGAGCTCTTTGGGTGCTGGTCACCTGAGCTCACACATAGAGGGAGTATATAAGGTGGGCACCATCTTAGAACAGGGTCTTTTGTAGAGTCAGTCAGTCTTTATAGAGTCAGAGGAGCAGAGCAGAGAAGCTCAGCCAGAAGGGCTGACAGGGAGTTGTGGTTCCGGCTGGGCCCAGCTCCAAGGCCAAGACTGAGAGAGAGAGAGAGGAGTCAGAAGGACCCAGAGAAAAGGAGAAGGAACCCCAAGACCCCAGAATACAAGCAACAGGGTGAAGGGTTGGCACCCAGGGTACCGGATCCCAAGCTGGTGGAGGCCACTAATCCTCAGCCAGAGACCGGAGGTCGTGGGCAGGATCTGCCACGACCCTCACTAAATTCACTAAGAGGGCATACCAAGTATAGGGTCAGGGAACCCAGAAGGGGTGTACCCACCAAGAGACCCGAGGGAGCCGGACATAGGTGGATCCCTGGTGAGAACGGCCAGAAGAGAGGGAAAGTCAGACAGGAGCTCAGGACCACGCTCCAGAATTACTTGGGGGTTGGCCGAGTCCAGGACCTGGTGGACGCAGCACGGCTCGGGTGGTCGCTTCAGGCCAGAGTGACCATAAGAACACCCGTAAGTAAAAACCCCTGAACTGCACAGCCCGACTCTGAGTCTTCTTGCTGAATCATCCTGCACCTTCACAACCACCATCCTCTACATCTGACCCCCTGAGGCTATACCCCTCCCGTTGGGGGTTATACTACCCCAGCTGCACACATACCACCAGCCTCAGCGGACCCTTCTGCAGCGGCGGCCTTTTGACCGCAAATCAACGGGTGGCGTAGTCGACACTAAGGACCTTTAACAACATCAGTAAAGACTGC
This sequence comes from Phyllobates terribilis, assembly GCF_046119375.1. Lineage (NCBI taxonomy): Eukaryota > Metazoa > Chordata > Amphibia > Anura > Dendrobatidae > Phyllobates > Phyllobates terribilis. The sequence continues at coordinate 809,130,498 of NW_027362761.1, forward strand.
CACACACTGAGTTTGACACCCTGGGCACGGACCGGGTCGCCGCCACTCGGAGACTACAACCCCCATCTGATCCGGCTCCGGGTAATCCCCAAACAGCACTGGCCCAGGGGGCGCGTCAACTGTGGCGTAGTCGGCAGGATTTCGTGCCCACAACCACCGGATACTGCGTGCCTGAAGAGAAGTTCAAATTTACCTTAAGAAGAAGTCTCCCGCCGGTTCCAGAGGGTCCCCGCCATGGGACGCCATCACGGATCGTTTCCCGCCGGTTGCCCGCCATCTGCAGCTTTTTCCCGCCATCCACGGAGTTTCCCGCCACTGGGAGACGATTCCCGCCATTTCCAGAAGATTTCCCGCCTTGGAAGAGCGGACGCCATTATGGGCGTGCCAGAGGGTGGCAAGAGGTCACCTCCCATCGTGGGCCAGGTCAAGGAATGGCGCCAAAAGCGGAAACCGCCCCCACCAACAGAGACTGTGGTGCTGGAGATGTCCATCAGCGTGAGAGAACTGCCCCAGGAACTGACAATCACAAAGTTGCCCCGGGACCACCTTCAATGTGGGCGGAGACAGAACAAAAGAGAGAAGATGGGTGCAGCCTGGAGGAGTCTGGAGAGAGTGCACCCGGAGACAAGAGGTCTGGAGAGGACTCCGGAGAAGTCGTACCCGGAGATGGAAGGAGAGTCAGGCAGCACCGACCCAGTGGTCAGGAGCCTGCTGCAAGCAACAACCCCACTAGGCTTAGTGGAGATCCTGGCACAGCTCCCCCGAGACCGGGAGTGTGCGCAGACCGCGCTGGAGCGCCTCGCATGGAGGATGGCCCAGGTGCAGCGAGAGACGCTCACGGAGTGGAGCCGAGAGATGGCCCTGCAGGCAAGAACCCGCCAGCGAAGCACGCCACCCGAGACGAGGAGACAGACCGCCTCTGAGGATGGTGCAGGAGGAGTGAAGGCCGGAGACGGCGCCGAGGAGGGAGCTGAACAGACGGAGGCAGGTAAAGGGGACGTCACTACCCCGAGCCGAGAAGCCGTGAGCCTGCCCCAGCTCCCCGTCGCAGAGCCCGAAATTCCCCCTGCCGTGCCCGTCGCTGCATCGTCACCGCTCCAGACAAGGCCTCAAGCAGAAGCCGCGGCCGCGACCCCTGTGACGTCACGCGCCTCAACCCTGAGCGCGGCAAAGCAGGAAACACCACCGGCCTGGTCGCAAGGTCTAGTACCCCCGGGCGCCGCAGTACCAACAGCGCCCTCTACCTCCACTGAGCCACCGGCCTGGTCGCTGGGCCAAGTAACCCCGGGCGCCGCCGTCTTCACGGTGCCCTTTACGTTCAGGGTACCCCAGGCCTGGTCGCAAGGCCTGGCGAACCCGGGCGCCGCTTCCACCACCGCGCCCTCAACATCTAGAGTGCCGCACCTGGGTGAAAACTTGTTTGCCCAGCACACGTGCCCGGATGGGCAGCCCTTTGTGTGGCCACCGGAGTTCCACCATCCCCGACTCCGGAAAGAAAGACCCCTAGATGAGCCCCTGATTCCGGTTCCGAAGCCCGTTAAGATCACCCCACTCTTGTTGGAGGAAGCGCAGTTTGCGTGGGACCCCACCGGAGGAGACCTCATGGGATTCACCCAAGAGACTCGGGCAGCCGCAGCTGAGCGTGCGGAGTGCTGCCGGCAGCAGTTAGAGGTCTTTGACCGGGAGCGAAGAGAGAGGCGGGTCCGAGAGCAGCGGCTGCAGGAACAGAGTGCAGAGCAGAAGAGCCGGACCAGGAGGAACCCCCGTGCAGCCCACGGTCCCCGTGCCACCGGGACTGTAATTAAATTCCAACTGCAGCACGGTTGGGGTTTCATCAGGGATCATCACACCCCCGGCGACGTCTTTGTCACCCGCAGAGACGTGGAGTCCCATCTGCCGGAGGGACACAGAGGTCGTGACCTATATGTAGGGGACGAGGTCACATTCACCCGGCACAAGTGTGCCAAAGGACCCTACGCCCTCCATGTACACCGGCTGACGGAGGAGGAGCTACGGTGTGAAGAGGAGCAAGAGGATCCGGACGGGCCTGAAGGAGGAGCAGGAGTACGCCGTCATTAAAGTACGGTAAAGAGACTGTACATAGTTACCCGTCAGGGTATAAGAACTGTTACTGCTGCTAGTTAAAATATAGTCCCCGTTGGGACCAGCAAATTGAACTGAAACCCGTGTGTCCCTATTCCCACTGACCGAGGACTGAGAGCGGTCATTCCTTTCCTGATACCTGGCCGAGGACTGAGAGCGGCCATACCTTCCCTTGTATATAGTTGCGCTTCCTAAGGCGCCCCCTACCGGTTTTATAGGAAAGCTGTGTTTTTCTTTCCAGAAGAGACTGTCGCACTTTACCCGGTCACAAGTTGCACCGTGGCCGGAGGAACAAGAGTGTTATTTATGAAAAGCTTTATATGAAAAGTTTAGGCTGATAATATATGATGTTTTATATGTTTATGTTTTATGAAAAAAAAAAAAAGTATGTTTGTGGATGTTTTTATTCTCTTACAGCCCGAGGATGTGCTGTGATTTACCAGGGGGGAATGTAGCACCCTGAGGATTCGGCTGCTACAGGGGTATTACACCTCAAGCCAGAGGTGTGGTATTCCACTCCCGGGTAAGGATGGAGTGTGGAACTGAGCTCAGTTAGCTGCATACACTACATACATCCCATTTCCGGGGGACAGATCGACGGTACTCCCACCAGTTTATGTGCAGGTACGACCGTGTCTGTCCCTGGCTGGAGTGGGAGGGGGGTGGAACATCCCAGTAGTGTAGGGGCAGATAGGGGGAGCAGTCTGGGTAAGGCTAGGAGCTCATTGGGTGCTGGTCACCTGAGCTCACACATAGAGGGAGTATATAAGGTGGGCACCATCTTAGGACAGGGTCTTTTGTAGAGTCAGTCAGTCTTTATACAGTCAGAGGAGCAGAGCAGAGAAGCTCAGCCAGAAGGGCTGACAGGGAGTTGTGGTTCCGGCTGGGCCCAGCTCCAAGGCCAAGACTGAGAGAGAGAGAGAGGAGTCAGAAGGACCCAGAGAAAAGGAGAAGGAACCCCAAGACCCCAGAATACAAGCAACAGGGTGAAGGGTTGGCACCCAGGGTACCGGATCCCAAGCTGGTGGAGGCCACTAATCCTCAGCCAGAGACCGGAGGTCGTGGGCAGGATCTGCCACGACCCTCACTAAATCCACTAAGAGGGCATACCAAGTATAGGGTCAGGGAACCCAGAAGGGGTGTACCCACCAAGAGACCCGAGGGAGCCGGACATAGGTGGATCCCTGGTGAGAACGGCCAGAAGAGAGGGAAAGTCAGACAGGAGCTCAGGACCACGCTCCAGAATTACTTGGGGGTTGGCCGAGTCCAGGACCTGGTGGACGCAGCACGGCTCGGGTGGTCGCTTCAGGCCAGAGTGACCATAAGAAAACCCGTAAGTAAAAACCCCTGAACTGCACAGCCCGACTCTGAGTCTTCTTGCTGAATCATCCTGCACCTTCACAACCACCATCCTCTACATCTGACCCCCTGAGGCTATACCCCTCCCGTTGGGGGTTATACTACCAGAGCTGCACACATACCAACAGCCTCAGCGGACCCTTCTGCAGCGGCGGCCTTTTGACCGCAAATCAACGGGTGGCGTAGTCGACACTAAGGACCTTTACCAACATCTGTAAAGACTGCCACACACTGAGTTTGACACCCTGGGCACGGACCGGGTCGCCGCCACTCGGAGACTACAACCCCCATCTGATCCGGCTCCGGGTAATCCCCAAACAGCACTGGCCCAGGGGGCGCGTCAAAACCACATGCTTGAATTAGTTTCAGAGGAGCCCGCAAAGAAATAAAATGAATATTTAGCTTTCTGACTTGAGAGAGGTTAATAAAATTCTCTTTGGAAACAATGAAGGCTTGTGCCATGAATGGAGGATAAAGTAAATGCCTTTCTCATCCATTCTCTTTTGCCTAGGGTCTGAAATTTCCCTTTAATTTAGAACAGTCTAAGTGAGAATGATCCTGCTCACCACAATATAGACGAGGTGTCTTTCAACAAATGACAATTTCTTTCTTTGGCCACAACCCGCTGGTCTCAATGCTCCTCAAAGTTTCCCCTCTTTTGCAAATTATTACTGTCAAATCAGTAAAAATTACTCATCAGTGGTAGCTTATCTTACAGCCTTCACTCAAAAGGGCGCTAATTCTCTGAAATGGGCGGATTCCACTGATCAAGCCATTAACCCCTTTCCAAACTTGTCAGTAATAGTATGTAGCTGCACTCTGGGCCTATAGGGCCAGCTGTTCTGCCTTCCTCCACGTATGATGCTGTGGGGGATTTAGCATATAGCTTAACCCTCATTCATACACAATTAAATAGACTGTAGCGTTCTGTAATCTTGATTTAATGGTGATGGTATGAACTTGATAGTGGTAAAAACTATAACACAATACAGAATGATGACAGTCAGTACTGGGTACATTAAAGAAACTAGCACTAACATAGTGATAATACAGGTTACTGTAAACAGGAGTAACTGGGGTAAAGATCACTGCCACAGGCTCTATTCTATACAGAATGCATAAACCTGAGTACACTGCAAGAGGCATTAACTAAATGGTGTATCTCAGAGCACAACACACTTCACTTTACAGTATTTCACACAAAACATGTAACTGTATTTGCTCTTACTGGAATCATCTGACAAGAGGAAAGTTGTAGGGAGTGTAGAGCCAGACACACACGTCTTATCTTTTTCCCTGGAAGCCCAGGAAAACTGATTACAAGGATCTCTTCCTCCCAGAGGAAGGAGGGGGGCGACCCTTCTGCACACATTATTCTTAAAGGGGACAGACTCTTGTGACTATAAGAGTATTACTAGATGATATGTAGCTTCTAAACAACAAACAGACAACTGGTGACCTCTACAGGTCATAACTAGCATAACTCTATGAACATTGCCTTAGCTGCTCATGAGTACACAGAACACCAGCTATGTACTATTACGCGCGATCTTTAATGCGGTCCCGCAACCGAAGTCGCGGTGACCGCATTAAATTGACAGTGCCATCTTACCTCAGGGTAGATGGTGCCGTCATCCCGGGGGGTGTCGCCGCCCCCCCTGCTACCACGATTGCTGTTATTGGCTGTTCAAGTCTGAATAGCAAATCACAGCATTTCTCACTGTTTCTGGCAATCAGATTGCCGGAAACAGTGATGTGCAGCCTAGGATCGGTGCTCCTAAGAGCACTGATCCTGGGCTGTTGCTAGGAGACCCCAGCCCTCTCCCCAACCCGCTATGATCGGTGTGTCATAGCGTGACCGCGCGGTGACAGGGCGGTCACGGGGCAGTGACCGTCTTGTGACCTGCCTTTCACTGCCCTATGACCCCCTGTAGTGTATGTCCAGGCTTCAGCCACCTCTGATTGGAGCGATCGATGATGACATCGATCGCTCCAATCAGAGTACCTGAGTACCTGAACACAGGTGACAGGGCGGTCACAGGGCAGTGACTGGCTTCTGACCAGTCTTTCACCTACCTGTGACGCCCTATGATGCTTCCCAGGCCCCAGCCATCTTTGATTGGTGCGATCGATGTCATCATCGATCGCACCAATCACATTACCTGACCGGGAGGTGACCGGGTGGTGACCGGACTGTGACTTGGCTGTCACCACCCTATCACCCCCCTGTGACCGCCCTGCAGATCCTCACACTTGGTGAGGATTTCAACAGAGCGGTCACATCTGATCTGCGCTGTCCTGGGCCTTGTACTGCCACAAAATTTTCTGTGATACTACAAGACCTTTCTCCTACCTGCTCCGGTGTCCTGCTCCAGTCCTGCTGCAGTGTCCTGGATCTCCTGCTCCGTTCTGCTCGGGTCTTCGGTCTCCTGCTGCTGGTGGGCTCCTGCTGCTGATCCTGCTACTGACCCTGCTCTTGCTCCTGATCCTGCTGAAAAAAGAACAGAGAAGACTTTGGTAAGTCCATCTCTGATCTCCCCTCATCCACCCCAATCTCCCTCCCCCCCTCATTTTACCACCCCTCCCCCTCTCTTTTTACAGCCCTCACCATCCCCTTTTTCTGCCACCGAGCGCGTTTTTTTTCCGTGCGTCCTGCAGCAGACGAGCGCTGACCAGTGACTACGTCACTGATCAACGTCCGAGCTTGCTGTTTTCCAGGACTTCTTTTGTCACTGTCCATTTTTTCTCCCCCCTCCCACTTTGTACCACCTCCGTGCGTGCATCCAGCAGCCGCTGAATGTTGATCGGTGACGCAAATCACCGATCAGCACTCGCGTGTGCTACTTTACACTTTTTTTTTCCACTAACGTTTTTTCTTTTGTAGGGGGCGGTTGCGCTGTCCAATTGTGTGCCACAGAAGCCTGTGATACCACAATCGCTGCTCCTGCTACAGAAGGCATCAGATAGAAGACATCTGACAGAAGACAACTGTAAGCAGGATTTTTTGATCTGTCCTCATCCACCCCAATCCCCCTCTCTCCCCTCTCCCCTTCCCCCCTTTTCATCTGCCTTTCTGCCACCAAGTGCTGATCATTACTTGATCAGTCCTTGATCACTTGACTTTTGTCCGTTTTTTTTTTTTTCGTGCTTTCTGCAGAGGTTGAGCGCTGATTAGTGACCACAGATCACTGATCCGCACTCGTGCTCGCAGTTTTACATTACCCATCATTTGCACCACATCCGTCCACACACCAAGCAGCTGCCGAGAGTTGATTGGTGACATAGTTCACCGATCCGCACTCGTGTTCGTTGTTTGCACCACCTACGGTTTTTCCTTTTTTTTTCCAGAAAAAAAAAAAAGTTCACACCAAGCACACTGATACACATGTGACACCCCAGGGGTCTGGTTGCCACAGTAATAGAGATATTATGTCTGAGAGCAAGTGGGAGGTTTCTCTGGTCAGGAGCCCTAAGCATGCAACACGGCCCACCCAGACCTGGGAGGGGAGGAATCTGCCCTTATAAACTGGGTCTGGGGCGGGATTAGGTTAGACAGAGCCTGCAGAACAAGCAGAGCACTCAGAGCCTGGAAAGGGAAAGTGACAACAGGAGCTCTGTAGGAGCAGGAGTGAGTGCCAGAGGCTGGAAGCTAGATAGCTCGCCTTGGCTGAAGACACTAACCCGGACACGGAGTCCGAGGCTGTGGGGACATCCAGGTCCAGCAGCAGAATCCAACCGGCAGGGGATTCCATGTCCTCTGGCCTTAGAAACCCGAAGGCACGGTCACAAGCAAGGGACCAGCACCGCCATCGTGAAGCGAAGGCTGACGGAAGGCCCCAAGTCACCGGCCATACGGGTGAGCACCACACGGTATACTCAGGGACGTGGGCTACTTCTACCCGCATAGAGCAAGGTAGCCAGGAAAGAGTGCAGATAGTCGGGGAGGCCTACAACTCCACCTGGCCAGGGGAGATCCTGCTTGCTCACAGACTGACCAGGCCCCTACTGCTAACCAGTACTCCAGGGAGGGTCTGCTTTATACCATCAGTAAAGGCCCTGAACTGCACCACACGTCTCTGTGATTCCTTGCCGCACCAGCACCATTACTACTGGGACGCTCACACCATCACTCCCATCATCCACCTTAGCTGCCCTGAGGCAATACTTCTCCCGTGGGGAGTTATCCCATACTCGGCTGCGCAAACAACATCAGCCTCAGCGGTCGGCAGCGCAGCGGCGGTCCCCACTGACCGCAATCCACGGGTGGCGTAGTCGGACATTGTTCTTACCTATAGACTGCCACTGGTTTGACCGCCCTGGGCACGGACCGGGTCACCGCCACGGAGGACTACAACCCCCAGCGATCTGGCTCCGGGTATCCCCCTGCACCGCACAGGCCCAGGGGGCGCGTCACACACACACACTCTAAATAAAGTACTGATACACACGCACCACATACACAACAAAAAATGTCCTTCTCATCCCAAACTCGCTATTCAGAGGAAGAAGCATACGCTTTCCTTGCCTCTGACACTGACAGCGAGGGCGAGGATCCCACATTTCTTTATTTTTATGATTCCTCATCTTCCTCCTCTTCCTACTCAGGTGCTGCTGGACCGCCACGCAGTCGCCCCAGGAGAGAAGATGAACCAGCGCCCCCCACTACTGACCCCATATAGACCTCGCCCCCCGAAATTATGAGCCACTGATTCCTGATTTTGTGGCGGAATCAGGAATCAAGTTTGACACCACCAGCCTCACAAAAACAGATTTTTTTAAAGTCTTTATCTCTGAGGATTTTGCAAACCTCATGGTGGGCCAAACTAATTTGTACGCTCATCAATTTTTGTAACAAAACCCCTCTTCATCATTTTCTAACTGGTCTCCTGTAGACACAGAAGAAATGATGAAGTTTTGGGGCCTGGTCCTTCATATGGGGATACTGAAGAGTCAGAACTTCAGCAATACTGGAGTGTTGGCGTTTTGTATAATACTCCAGTGTTCCGAATGGTCATGACCCAGAAACGTTTTGAGGCCATCCACAAGTTCTTGCATTACAATGATAATGCAAGGTGTCCTGCACTCGACAACCCGAACTTCGATCGTTTTTTCAAAGTTCGGCCGGTCATCGAGCACTTTAACAACAAGTTTTCTGAAGTGTCCTTAATCCATTTTAAGGGGCGGCTTAGATTACGCAGTACCTGCCCAGTCAGAGGGCCAGGTACGGAATCTAGCTGTATAAACTGTGTGAGAGTACCTCAGGATACACTCACAAGTTTAGAGTTTATGAAGGGAAGGACTCCCGGATTGAACACCCTGAATGCCCCCCTGTCCTGGGAGTGAGTGGGAAAATTGTGTGGGATTTGGTGCTCCCACTGCTGGATAAAGGTTATCACCTCTACGTGGATAATTTTTATACGAGCTTCTTGCTCTTCAAGTCCCTCTCTGCGCAACGTACCGCAGCCCGCGGTACTGTCCGCAAAAATCAAAGAGGCCTCCCAAGGATGCTAATTGGGCAGCTGCTCAGAAGGGGTGAGAGCAGAGTCCAATGTAGCGACCACCTGTTGGTGGTCAAGTACAAGGACAAGGGGGATGTCCTTCTCTTGACCACATACACAAACCAGACTGTGTAATGGGGTACAACAAATACTGTGGGGAGTTGATCTCTCTGATGAAGTCCTCAAACCATACAGTGCTTTGAGAAAGGCCAAGGTATGGTATAAGAAGCTGGCCGGGCACATCGTTCAGATGGCAATGTACAACGCTTTCCTTTTGTCACAATGTGCAGGCCAGACTTCTACGTCGTATCTTCACTTCCAGAAAGTAGTTATCAAGGCCCTGATATTTGGCAGCGGTGACGGAGCGGGCCCCAGTACTTCCAGAACTGAAGGACCTCTAATTGTACCAGGCCAGCATTTCCCGGGAGAGGTCCCTCAAACAGGAAAAAGAGGTAAGTCACAAAAGAGGTGCCGAGTGTGTTCCAAAAGGGGAATACTCAAGGACACCACTTACTAATGCGACACGTGCCCCGACAGACCTGGCCTGTGCATGAAAGAATGCTTCAGAAGGTACCATACTTCCATGCACTACTAAATTAATTTCTGACGTATGACAACCGTAGTGTTCGTCAGGTTGTCATACGTCAGTTGTGTAGTGTTCATCAGGTTGTCCTACACAACTGATGTATAACACTAAAATTCACAAATCGGGTATCAGTTCCATAAAGGGGGCACTTATTGGCCATTTCCACTGTTTAGGCACATCAGGGGCTCTGAGAACATGACATGACGCCCGCAGACCATTCCATCAAAGTCTGCATTCCAAAGCGTCACTCCTTCCCTTCCGAGCCTTGACGTGCGCCCAAACAGTAGTTTTCTCCAACACATGGGGTATCAGCGTACTCTGGAGGAATTGGAGAACAGATTTTGAGGTCCACTTTCTCCTGTTACCCTCGTGAAAATAAAAAAAATTGGGGATAAAAGATAATTTTTGTAGAAAATAAATGATTTTTTTTTTATTTTCACAAGTTAACGTTATAATTTTCTGTGAAGCACCTGGGGGTTCAAAGTGCTCACAACACATCTAGATAAATTCAATGGGGGCATCTAGTTTCCAAAATGGGGTCACTTGTGGGGGGTTTCCACTGTTTAGGCACATCAGGGGCTCTCCAAACGTGACATGGCGTCCGCTAATTATTCGAGCAAATTTTACATTCAAAAAAGTCAAATGGCACTCTTTCCCTTCCGAACCCTGCCGTGCTCCCAAACAGTGTTTTTTCCCCACATATGGGGTATCTGCGTGCACAGGGGAAAATGCACAACAAATTTTGGGGTCCATTTTTTCCTGTTACCTCTGCAAAAATAAAAAAAATTGGGTGTAAAGTAACATTTTTGTGAAAAAAGTTAAATGTTCATTTTTTTCTTCCACATTCCAAAAATTCCTGTGAAGCACCTGCAGGGTTAATAAACTTCTTGAATGTGGTTTTGAGCACCTTGAGGGGTGCAGTTTTTAGAATGGTTTCACTTTGGGGTATTTTCTGTCATAAAGACCCCTCAAACTGACTTCAAATGTGATGTGGTCCCTAAAAAAATGGTTTTGTAAATTTTGTTGGAAAAATGAGCAATCGCTGGTCAAATTTTAACCCTTATAGCTCCCTAATAAAAAAAAATGTTGGTTCCAAAATTATGCTGACGTAAAGTAGACATGTGGGAAATGTTATTTATTAAGTATTTTGTGTGACATACAGTGCCTACAAGTAGTATTCAACCCCCTGCAGATTTAGCTGGTTGACACATGCGGAATTAACTTGGCATTGTGACATTTGTACTGTAGATCAGCCTGGAAGTGGGAAATGCACTGCAGCAAATTTTGTTTTTGTTTATTTATTTATTTTTTTTTAAAAACGTTAAAAGTTAATTCAGAGTGTCATTTATTATTCAACCCCTCAAACCACAAGAATTCTGTTTGGTCCCCCTAAAGTATTAAGAAGTAGTTCAGGCATCAAGAATAATGAGCTTCACATGTGTGGATTAAAGATCTCTTTTGCCAGCCTTTTCTGACTATTTAAGACCCTCCCCAAACTTGTGAACAGCACTCAGACATGGTCAACATGGGAAAGACAAAGGAGCATTCCAAGGCATTCAGAGACAAGATCGTGGAGGGTCACAAGGCTGGCAAGGGGTACAAAACCCTTTCCAAGGAGTTGGGCCTACCTGTCTCCACTGTTGGGAGCATCATCCGTAAGTGGAAGGCTTATGGAACTACTGTTAGCCTTCCACGGCCAGGACAGCCTTTGAAAGTGTCCTCCCGTGCCGAGGTCAGGCTTGTCCGAAGAGTCAAGGCTAACCCAAGGACAACAAGGAAGGAGCTCCGGGAAGATCTCATGGCAGTGTGGACATTGGTTTCAGTCAATAAGTAACGTACTCCACCGCAATGGTCTCCGTTCCAGACGAGCCCGTAAGGTACCTTTACTTTCAAAGCGTCATGTCAAAGCTCGTCTACAGTTTGCTCATGATCACTTGGAGGACTCTGAGACAGACTGGTTCAAGGTTCTATGGTCTGATGAGACCAAGATCGAGATCTTTGGTGCCAACCACACACGTGACGTTTGGAGACTGGATGGCACTGCATACGACCCCAAGAATACCATCCCTACAGTCAAGCATGGTGGTGGCAGCATCATGCTGTGGGGCTATTTCTCTGCCAAGGGGCCTGGCCATCTGGTCCGCATCCATGGGAAGATGGATAGCACGGCCTACCTGGAGATTTTGGCCAAGAACCTCCGCTCATCCATCAAGGATCTTAAGATGGGTCGTAATTTCATCTTCCAACAAGACAATGACCCAAAGCACACAGCCAAGAAAACCAAGGCCTGGTTCAAGAGGGAAAAAGTCAAGGTGTTGGAGTGGCCTAGTCAGTCTCCTGACCTTAACCCAATTGAAAACTTGTGGAAGGAGCTCAAGAATAAAGTCCACATGAGACACCCAAAGAACCTAGATAACTTGGAGAAGATCTGCATGGAGGAGTGGGCCAAGATAACTCCACAGACCTGTGCCGGCCTGATCAGGTCTTATAAAAGACGATTATTAGCTGTAATTGCAAACAAGGGTTATTCCACAAAATATTAAACATAGGGGTTGTATAATAATTGACCCACACTTTTATGTTTAAAATTTAATAAAATTCAACTGAGCAACATAACTTTTTGGTTTGTAAGATTTATGCTTCTGTTCATAAAACCTACTCTCGTTTGCAGTTTGAAGGCTCTAACTTATTTGCATCTTATCAAACCAGCTAAATCTGCAGGGGGTTGAATACTACTTGTAGGCACTGTATCTCTCTGATTTAAGGGCATAAAAATTCAAATTTTGAAAATTGCAAAATTTTCTAAATTTTAGCCAAATTTCCATTTTTTTCACAAATAGTAACATAGTAACATAGTTTTTAAGGTTGAAGGAAGACTAAGTCCATCTAGTTCAACCCATAGCCTAACTTGTTGATCCAGAGGAAGGCAAAAAAAAAACCCATGTGGCAAACACTAAGCTCCACATTGGGGAAAAAAATTCCTTCCCGACTCCATACGACAATCAGACTAGTTCCCTGGATCAACGCCCTATCAAGGAATCTAGTATTTATAACCTGTAATATTATACTTTTCAAGAAAGGCATCCATGCCCTTCTTAAATTTTAACAGTGAATCACTCATTACAACATCATGCGGCAGAGAGTTCCATAGTCTCACTGCTCTTACAGTAAAGAATCCCCGTCTGTGATTATGTTTAAACCTTCTTTCCTCCAGACGTAGAAGATGCCCCCTTGTCCCAGTCTCAGGCCTCAGAGTAAAAAGATCAGTAGAAAGGTCTTTGTACTGTCCCCTCATATACTTGTACATAGTAATAAGATCACCCCTAAGCCTTCTTTTTTCCACAGTAAATAACCCCAAGTGTAATAACCTGTCTTAGCATTGCAGACCCCCCAGTCCTCTAATAACCTTGATCGCTCTTCTCTGCACCCGCTCTAGTTCAGCTATGTCTTTCTTATACACCGGAGACCAGAACTGTACACAGTATTCTAAGTGTGGTCGCACTAATGACTTGTATAGAGGTAAAATTATGTTCTCCTCATGAGCATCTATGCCTCTTTTAATGCATCCCATTATTTTATTTGCCTTTGCAGCAGCAGCCTGACACTGGCCACTAAACGTGAGCTTGTTGTCCACCAATACACCCAGGTCTTTTTCAGTTACAGTTTTGCCCAGTGTTTTACAATTAAGCATATAATTATACATTTTATTTCCTCTGCCCAAGTGCATTACCTTACATTTATCCCCATTAAAGCTCATTTGCCATTTATCAGCCCAAGCTTCTAGTTTACATAGATCCTCCTGTAATATAAAATTGTCCTCCTCTGTATTGATTACCCTGCAGAGTTTAGTGTCATCTGCAAATATTGAAACATTACTCTGTATGCCCCCTACAAGGTCATTAATAAATATGTTAAAAAGAAGGGGGCCCAATACTGACCCCTGTGGTACCCCACTGTTAACTGAGACCCAGTCTGAGTGTTTTCCATTAATAACCACCCTTTGTTTCCTATCACTGAGCCAATTCTTAACCCACATACATATATTTTCCCCTATCCCCATTGTTCTCATTTTATGTATCAACCTTTTGTGTGGAACCGTATCAAAAGCTTTTGAAAAGTCCATATACACAACATCCACTGCATTTCCTTGGTCCAGTCCAGAACTTGCCTCCTCATAAAAACTGATCAGATTAGTTTGACAGGAACGGTCCCTCGTAAACCCATGTTGATATTGGGTCATGAGGTTATTCTTCTTCAGATACTCTAGTATAGCATCTCTTAGGAAACCCTCCAGGATTTTACCCACAGTAGAGGTTAAGCTTACCAGCCTATAATTTCCAAGTTCAGTTTTTGTCCCCTTTTTGAATATTGGCACCACATTTGCTATACGCCAGTCCTGTGGTACAGACCCTGTTATTATGGAATCTTTAAAGATTAAAAATAATGGTCTATCTATGACGTTACTTAATTCCTGCAGTACTCGCGGTTGTATCCCATCCGGGCCCGGGGATTTGTCAACTTTAGTGATTTTTAGACGCCGCCGTACTTCCTGCTGGGTTAAGCAAGTGACATTTACTGGAGAATTTTTGTTATCACTAATCATGTTTTCTGTCATGCATTTTTCTTGTGTAAATACGGTTGAAAAAAAATCATTTAGCATATTGGCTTTTTCCTCATCCTCATCCACCATTTCACCCAGACTATTTTTAAGGGGGCCAACACTATAATTTTTTAGTTTTTTACTATTTATGTAGTTAAAGAATATTTTGGGGTTATTTTTACTTTCTCTGGCAATGATTCTCTCTGCCTCAATCTTTGCTGCCTTGATTTGGTTTTTACATAATTTATTTTATTTTCTATATTTATTTAATGCCTCATCACTACCTACTTGCTTTAGTTCTCTAAATGCTTTCTTTTTGTCACTTATTGCGCCCCTTACAGCTCTATTTAGCCATAGCGGTTTCCTCCTATTTCTAGCATGTTTATTCCCATAGGGTATATATTGTACACAGGTCCTATTCAGGATGTTAATAAATGTCTCCCATTTGCTTTGTGTAGTTTTATGTCTCAGGATATAGTCCCAGTTTATTGCACTAAGATCATCTCTTAACTGTTGGAAATTTGCCTTCCTGAAGTTTAGTGTCCTTGTAACCCCTCTACTACACATCTTATTAAAGGTTACATGAAAACGTATTATTTTGTGATCACTATTACCCAAGTGACCCCCAACTCGTATATTTGATATGCGGTCTGGCCTATTGGTTATTATTAGGTCTAGCAGTGCCCCCCTTCTTGTTGGGTCCTGAACCAGTTGTGAAAGGTAATTGTCTCTCATAGTAGTCAAAAACCTATTTCCTTTGCTTTAACTACATGTTTCTGTCCCCCAATGTATTTCAGGGTAGTTGAAGTCTCCCATAATAATGACTTCTCCTTGAGTCGCTGCTTCATCTATTTGCTTTACGAGGATATTCTCCGCTACTTCCATTATTTTTGGAGACTTATAACAAACTCCTATCAGTATTTTATTATTTTTTCCCCCTCCCCTTATCTCCACCCACAGGGACTCTACATTTTCATTAGATTCACATATATCCTCCCGCAAGCCAGGTTTTAAGGATGATTTTACATATAAACACACACCCCCCCCTCGCTTGTTTGTACGGTCATTTCTGAACAGACTATAGCCCTGTAAATTAACTGCCCAGTCATGGCTCTCGCCCAGCCACGTCTCAGATATCCCTACCATGTCATAATTATTTTCCAACAAAATTAATTCTAATTCCTCCATTTTGTTGGTGAGGCTTCTGGCATTAGTGTACATGCATTTTATGTATCTCTCTGTACCTCTATTCCTTCTTACTTTATTGACTGTTCTAACCCCACCCCCAAGTTCTTTATTTGTGCCCAGGTCACTATCTGCACTATCTTCCCCACCTATAAAATGAATACCCTCCCCCCCAATCCCTAGTTTAAACACTCCTCCAACCTTCTAGCCATTTTCTCCCCCAGCACAGCTGCACCCTCCCCATTAAGGTGCAGCCGGTCCCTAGCGTAGAGTCTGTAGCCAACTGAGAAGTCGGCCCAGTTCTCCAGGAACCCAAATCCCTCCTTCCTACACCAGTTCTTGAGCCACTTATTTATCTCCCTAATCTCCCGTTGCCTCTCTGGCGTGGCACGTGGTACCGGTAGTATTTCAGAGAATACCACCTTGGAGGTCCTTGCTTTCAGCTTGCAGCCTAATTCCCTGAAATCATCCGTAAGGACCTTCCACCTACCTCTAACTTTGTCATTTGTGCCAATGTGCACCATGACCGCTGGGTCCTCACCAGCCCCTCCCAGTAATCTGTCAACCCGATCAGCGATGTGCCGGACTCGAGCGCCAGGTAGGCAGCACACTGTTCGACGATCCCTGTCTTTGTGACAGATTGCCCTATCTGTTCCTCTAATAATTGAGTCCCCCACTACCAGCACCTGCCTGGCCTGCCCTACTCTCCTATTTCCCTCTTTACTGGAGCTGACACTCCTCCGGCTTTCAGGGGACATGCCTTGCTGCAGTAGTGCTACCCCTGTACCGTCACTCCCCTCATCTGCCAACTTTGCAAACTTATTGGGGTGTGCCAGATCAGGACTAGCCTCCCTGGCACTCTTCCCTCTACCACCCCTTCTAACTGTCACCCAACTAGCGACCTCACTGTCCTGCAGCTCCCGACTACCACCCTCCCCCACATCTACCCCAGTGAGCTGCTGCTCAGTGAGCAGCAGACTCCTTTCCATGTTGTCAATGGATCTCAGTATTGCCAGCTGCTCATTTAGATCCAGTATCTGGGCTTCCAAACGCACAACGTGCACACATCTCGCGCAGCAGTAAGCAACCTCGACCGGCTGTTCAAGGAATACATACATGTGGCAAGATGTACACTGGATAGCATTGTCAATAATGGAGCTCATTTCCTAATGGGGATTGCAATATAAAGAATGTTAAGTAAAAAGTAAAGTAAAGAAATTAATGAAATACAGTCAGCAATTCAGTCCAAAGTCCTCCCTTCCAAACTCCCTGAATACAAAGTCACTGAAAAACAAGTCACACACTTACTTTCGTTCGCACTTACGCTCCGGACACACGCAGCTCGTTCACACTCGCAAACTAAGAGATTTAATAATAAACACAAGTGATATCGAAGAAATTTTTCCACAATCATGAAGTACAATATGTCACGAAAAAAAAGTCTCAGAATCAGGGGATCCGTTGAAGTGTTCCAGAATAATTACCTCATAAAGTGACACTGGTCAGAATTGTAAAAATTGGCCTGGTCATTAACGTGCAAACCACCCTGGGGGATAAAGGGGTTAAGTAACTTAAAACTTGTTTTTCCAATACTCCTGTTCTACACCACTCTATTGTCAATAAGCCATTTTCCCTGAAGTTGTGCCTTTGCTATTGGTGTAGGATTAGTTCTATCACAAAATTCCTCTCAATCAAGAAATCATAGCTGCTGCGACTTCAAGAAATTCTCTCTGCCAGAATGGAGTTATTCTATTTGTGTTCATGAATTTTTATCCTTAAAATTATCCTTTGCTGATTGGCAAATGAGCTAAGATTTTTGTAAACATCCATACAGACCACAAAAATATGGAATATCTTAGTTGACCAATAGACTGAATCCCCATCATGCTCTTTTTTTTTGCATTTTGACTTCATCCTCACATACGGTCCTGCTGGTAAAGTTAACAGGCCTAATTTCCTTTCCAAGTCCTTTGATTCATATTATGATTCTGAAGATGCTCCTTCACATATAATTGAGACTGAATGTATTCTTGCTTTTATCCTTTTTATTCTTCCAATTTTCTACTTAAAGGTAATTTTTTCATTCCAAGAGCTCTCAGCTGGAAACTTATATGTTCTCGTCTCTCTGGTCACCCAGGTGTAAAGCAAACTGTTCAACTCTTTTTGTTTCTACTGGTGGTCCAAGAAGAAACAAGACATCAAAGAATTTGGGGCAACATGCCCTCACTGTGCCCAATTCACATCCTCATGCCAAGCAATTTTTGGTTCTCTTCAGCCTATTCTTATATCACAAGAGACCTGGGCTGAAATTTTTATAGACTTTGTTACAGAACTTCCAGAGGTATGGGGGTTCACCACTATCTGAGTTGAGGTGAATTGTTTGTGTGGCACCCCAGGGGTCTGGTTTCCACAGTGATAGAAATATCACGTCTGAGAGCAAGTGGGAGTTTCCTGGTTAGGAGCACTTAACATGCAACACCTCCTGTCCCAGACCAGATAGGGGAGGAACCTGCCCTATATAAACTGGATCTGGGGCGGGGTTAGAGTAGTGAAGCAGAGGGAGAGTGAAGTTCCAGACACAGGGAAAGCAACAGCTAGGAGCTCTGTAGGAGCAGGAGCTGAGTGCCAGGGACTGGAAGCAGATATTGCTCGTCCTGGCTGAAGACACTACGACCGGACAACGGAGTCCGAGGCTGTGAGGATCTCTAAGTCCAGCAGCAGAAACCAGCCGGCAGGGGATTCCAGGTCCTCTGGCCATAGAAGCCCGGAGGCTCAGTCACGAGCAAGGGACCAGCACCGCCATCGAGGAGGGAGGCTATCAGAAGGCCCCAAGTCACCAGCCATATGGGTGAGCACCACACGGTATACTCAGGGACGTGGGCTACTTCCACTCGCTTACAGCAAGGTAGCCAGGAAGAGTGCAGACAGACGGGGAGGCCTACAACTCCACCTGGCCAGGGGAACTCCTGTTTGTTTACAGACTGACCAGGCCTCTTATGCTAGCCAGTACTCCCGGGAGGGTCTGCCTTATCATCATCAGTAAAGACCCTGAACTGCACTGCAAAGACTCTGAGTCGTTCCTGCTTCACCCGTGCACCATCGCTCCCATCATCCACACTCACTGCCCTGAGGCTATACTCTTCCCGTGGGGAATTGTCCTATCCTCTGCTGCGCACACAACACCAGCCTCAGCGGTCTGCCTCGCAGCGGCGGTACACCCTGACCGCAATCCACGGGTGGCGTAGTCGGACATTAACCCAAAACATATAAAAGACTGCCACTGGTTTGACCACCCTGAGCCACGGGACCGGGTCGCCGCCACGGAGACTATAACCCCCAGAGACCCGGCTCCGGGTAACCCACACGCATGCACACACGGCCCAGGGGGCGCGTCAGCTTTGGCGTAGTCGGCAGGATTTTGACCAACCCGCCACAAACGGGTATTGCGCTCCTGAAAAGACTGTACACGTACCTCAAAAGTCGTTTCCCGCCATCTTCGGTCGTTTCCCGCCATCTTCAGTCGTTTCCCGCCGTCTTCAGCCGTTTTCCCGCCATTGGACGCGATCTTCGGGACACCGCGCGGGAAGAAGAGGGGCGTGGACGTCCAAACCGCGCAAGACCTGAAGCCATGCCTTACGCACGGATGCTGCGCAAGGTCCTGAAAGGAGCCGAGCAGATGCTGACGTCACCAGGACGCGACGCAAGGTCCTCCACCCCGACGATCGCCTGCGGAGCCGCGGCCTACGGAGAAGAAGCAACAGAAGGTAGGCCACGGTCGACTGGGGGGGAGGAGGATGTTGGAAGCGGAGGGGACTGCCACCGCCAGCACGGCCGCTGCCGCAGTAATGCCATTCACAATGCCTTACATTCCCGGAGCGGCCTGGCTGCCCCAATACTCAGGGGAGTCGCATACCCTAAGCGACTTTAAAGAGAAACTGTACAGCCTATTTAAAGTGTACCCCCTGACTGAGGGACAAAAAGTGAGCATATTGATAGGCCAGCTAACCGGCGCAGCGCAACGTGAAGTAAAGTCCTTGTCAGTCAGGGACAAGGAGACCGTGAAGGAGATCTTAGCCCGTCTGAAGGACACTTTTTATACCCATACCTCAGCAGAGATCAAAATGAGATTTTATGGGTGCAAGCAGCGGGCCCAAGACAGTATAAGAGACTATGCTTTGAATTTGCAGGAGGCCCTGTGAGCCATTAAACAGGCAGACCCTGACAGTGTGCGGAATGCAGATGAACTGTTGACTGAGCAATTCATTGAGGGTCTGCTGTCCAACGCCCACCGAACCCAGTTACGTGCAATGGCCTTGCAGAACCCTGGGTTAGACTTTGCAAAGTTCAAAGACAGGGCCATCCGGGTGCTCCGAGAACTGGCACCGGGTAGCGCTGTAACCCACCGGTGCCCTGCTATTACCTATCACCAGGAGGCGGCGCCCTTGTCTGCAGAGCCTGTGAGAGCTGGTGCGCAGGCTTTGGATAAAGACCCGGCTGCAGACCTGCACCATCAGGTCCAAGAACTGACCAAAAGCGTTGCCGCATTAACCAGGACTGTGCAGTCGTTACAGGTATCCTCTCCAGGAAGGATCAGCCTGGCCACCAGTCCGGAGGACGTCCCGTGGCGCCGACAGAGGAGGATCCCATAGTCCAGAGGAAGACCCAGCAACTGCTACAACGAGGACGGACAGCCCATCTGCCACCGCTGCAACCAACCAGGACATATGGCAAGGTACTGTAATTTAAACAAGTCCAACCTGGGGCAAAGGGCCTACCCCCAGGTGTAAGATCATCAGGCCCATCAAACTGGCGTGACAAGTATGTGGGGGGACGACCGGTCTTGCCTGTGGTACTGGATGGCATTCCCATGAGTGCACTGTTGGACACCGGGTCGCAGGTAACCACCATCCCCTATGTACTTTTCAAACAATACTGGGATGACACGGATATTAGCAGGTTGCCATGAACGCCAGTTCCAGCCAGCAGCGTGTCCTACAAAAGGAGATCCGGGCGCTGATGAAACGGCAACAGGTGGAACTATCTGGTGGTGAGATTGGTAGCGTGAGAATGTGTGACCCGTTCCCTATTGCCATGCCCCCGAAGAGTGAGATGATGATCTGGTGTCGGGCAGCTATTGGTCTGAGGGGTAGAGACTACCAAGCTATGGTAGAACCCATTTACTCAGACAGTAGGCCCACCATTTTGACGGCACGGGGGTGGTTGATGTCCGCCATGGGAGGGTACCTGTCCGCATCCTAAACATTGGGGAAAGAGAAGTATACTTGCCCCGGTATGCCACGCTAGCCAAATTGTTCACCATTAACCAGAACTCTGTAAAGGCCATGGAACCCTTGCCTCCATCTCCCCCAGAGGAAGGTAACGACTCCAAGAAACAAATGGAGGACTGGTGCCAGAAGCTGCACGTGGGCACTGGCTCCACTCCCCCAAACCAGAAACAGGGAGTCTACCGGGTGGTTCAGGAGTACGAAAGGGTCTTTAGCAAACACCCGCTAGACTTTGGGCAAGTAAAGGGGGTAGAACATCAAATCCCCACAGGAGACCATCCACCCATAAAAGAGAGAAACCGGCCTGTACCCCCTGCACACTATCAGAACGCTAAGGGAATGTGGCGAGAAATGAAGAAGGCTGGGGAAATCAGGGATAGCTGTAGCCCCTGGGCAGCTCCACTAGTTCTTGTGAAAAAGAAAGATGGCACTATGAGGATGTGTGTAGATTATAGAAAGATCAACCGTATCACACACAAAGATGCGTACCCGTTACCTAGGATAGAAGAATCTTTAGCTGCATTAAAATCTGCTAACTTCTTCTCCACTTTGGATCTTACTAGCGGGTACTGGCAGGTTTCTGTAGCAGAGGCAGACAAAGAGAAGACCGCGTTTACCACCCCGATGGGTCTCAGTGAATTCAACTGTATGCCGTTCGGACTCTGCAACGTACCAGGGACCTTCCAGAGGCTGATGGAGTGCTGTCTGGGGCACAGAAATTTCGAGACGGTCCTGCTATACCTGGACGATGTCATCGTGTATTCCAAGACCTATGGGGACCACCTAAAGCACCTGGCAGAAGTGTTCGATGCCCTGGCAGGCTTCGGCCTAAAGGTGAAACCCTCCAAGTGTCATCTACTGAAACCAAGGGTGCATTACCTGGGACACGTGGTGAGTGCTGATGGAGTAGCTCCTGACCCTGATAAGATCACAGTGATTAAGGACTGGCCAAGACCCTCCAACATAAAGGAAGTGAGGCAGTTCCTCGGGTTGGTAGGCTACTACCGAAGATTCATTCCTGGTTTCACCAAAATGGCAGCTCCTATGCAGGACCTCCTAATAGGCCAGTCCAGAAAGGCCAAAAACCAGAAGCCACCCTTCAGGTGGGACAAGCTGGAAGAGGAGTCCTTCCGCCAGCTGAAGATGGCCCTCACGGGGGATGAAATCCTGGCATACCCTGATTACGGCCAGCCCTTTATTCTCCACACGGACGCGAGCAACATCGGACTAGGAGCGGTGCTGTCCCAGATCCAGCAGGGGAGAGAACGGGTAATCGCTT
Source organism: Phyllobates terribilis (assembly GCF_046119375.1). Lineage (NCBI taxonomy): Eukaryota > Metazoa > Chordata > Amphibia > Anura > Dendrobatidae > Phyllobates > Phyllobates terribilis. Next base: position 809,152,393 of record NW_027362761.1, read on the forward strand.
ATGCCAGCCGAAAACTACGGCCCACAGAGAGAAACCCTGAGAATTATAGCTCCTTCAAGCTAGAGTTCCTGGCAGTGGTGTGGGCAGTGACGGAACGATTCAAGCATTACCTTGCCTCTTCCAAGTTCACCGTGTACACGGACAACAACCCATTGACACATCTGGACACTGCGAAACTTGGTGCCCTGGAGCAGAGATGGATGGCCCGCCTGTCCAACTATGACTTCACCATCAAATACCGGGCAGGATGCTCAAATGCCAACGCAGACGCTCTGTCCAGGATGCCGAACTTACCGGACGGAGGGGAAGATCAAGAGGAACTGGAAGAGATTGAACTCCCCGTGTTTCACCGTCATGGGATTACCCAGTATTCCCACCGGGTAAGGGACAGGCACTCAGCCACGTTCAATCCCTTACCCCATTACAGCTGGGCGGAGACGCAAGACAGTAACCCAGCAGTCCGCCTGGTAACAGAGACGCTGACGCAGGCTGATGCCCGCCTTCACCCAGACGCCCCAGAGGAGACCAAACAGCTGTGGAAGGAGAAGAGTAAACTGTTTCTCTACAAGGGGAATCTGTGCCGGAGAACCGTCAACTCCCGGACACATGAGCTGACCTGGCAGGTAGTGGTCCCAAGACGGGATGCGGCTATGGTCCTGGAGGCATACCACGATGGAGCAGGGCACTTCGGATGGAAGAAGCTGGAGTTCCTGTTGCGTGATCGGTTCTTCTGGGTAGACATGAGAGGGGCCATTGAGAGATGGTGCAGAGACTGCGGCCCGTGCAACCTGAGGAGGAAGGACCGTGCCAGCCAGAAGACCCCCCTGCAGCCCATCATCACGAAGCAACCACTAAAACTGGTAGCCCTGGACCATGTGAAGCTGGCTCCAAGTAGGTCCGGTTACGTCTACGCCCTCACCATCGTAGACCACTACTCCCGGTTATTGGTGGTGGTCCCTGTCAAGGACTTAACGGCTCAAACAGCAGCTAGAGCCTTCCAGCAGCACTTCTGCCGTCCACACGGGTATCCGGAGCAAGTGTTGACTGACCAAGGTCCAGCCTTCGAAGTGGAGGTCTTCCAGGAGTTCTGCAACTTGTATGGCTGCAAGAAGATAAGGACAACGCCTTACCACCCCCAAACCAACGGGATGTGTGAGAAAATGAACCAAGTAGTGATAGACCTGCTCAAGACGTTGCCTCTGGAGGAACGCAGCCTGTGGCCTGAGAAACTGCCTGATCTGGTGGACTTGTATAACCATATCCCAGTAAATTCCACCAACTGCACCCCGGCTTACCTAATGAGAGCAAGGCCTGGTAAGCTGCCAATTGACCTGGAGATGGGAGTCCTGGCACCCGAGGACACCTCACCAGAAGCAGACTGGGACACGGAACGGCAGCAGCAGTACCGGAAAGTACAGGAGACCGTGGAGCGAAGTCTGTCTCAAGCAAGAGGAAGGCAAGAGAGGACTTATAACCAACATGCTCCCGCTGTTCCCCTGGCACCTGGAGAGCAGGTCTTGAAGAGGAAGAGATGGCTCCACAAGTTGGATGACCAGTGGGAGAAGGACCCATACACCGTACTGCCCTCAAGCCATGAGAACCCAAAACTATGTGTCATCAGTAAGGATGGAGGAGAGACCACAGCCACTGTCTCCAGAGACCACCTGAAGAAGTGTCCCGAGCAGCTACAAGGTGCTGAAGAAGACCAGGATATCCTTCAACCCGCAGAGGAAAAGGAAGAAATGATCAGTACCGTACTCGGAGACTTTCCCCGGTCCTGGACTCAAATCAACAACGCAGTCGTGGTACCCGTCCTCACCTTTCTCCAGCCAGCCCCTCAAGGGCCTACAGAAGAACAGGGAGTGTCGGGAGAGCAGCCAGCCCAGGAGGCAGAAGGATCCATACAAGCAGCCCAAGAGAATCAACCCTCTGCTAGTAGTGAGCCTGTCGTGCCCCTAGTAAGCCAAAGAGTACGCAGGAAGCTGCCAGGCCTACCTGCAACACCTCCTACACCCTGTAGTGCACAGCCAGATAGTGGGTTACGTAGGTTCACCAGGAGCACTAGAGGACAGATGCCCGCTCGCTGGAGAATCTAGAATGTAATGTGGATTAACCTGTAAATTGCAAATGCTGAAAATGGTTTATGTTTTTGTTGCCTGTTTAGTAATTATGTTCCTCTAAGTTACCCTGCAGGTTTATTTGGACTGCCAGGTTATGGACGCTGAATAACCGGAACTACATAGTAAATAGTTGCACTTGGTGCCTCTTGCGAAGACGGCCACGGAAGAAAAACCTGTCTGCCGTGGCCCCGTGTGGTCCAAAGTAGTTCGCTTCGCCTTGCAGCCACGCCCAGGGCCAACGTTTGGGGTTTGCTTTGGACAGGTCCCCGCACCGTTCAAGACTTCACCTCGTTGGGTGACATGGACACCCGGTCACGGACGCGCTGTGACCTCTAAAAACTAAACTTCTTGTACATATGTTGTTGTATTATTGTTTATACCCTGTTATGTATGTTATGTGGCAAAAATGTGCTTAGTCCCGGAGTACTAAATTTCACTAGGGGGGAATGTGGCACCCCAGGGGTCTGGTTGCCACAGTGATAGAAATATCACATCTGAGAGCAAGTGGGAGTTTCCTGGTCAGGAGCACTTAACAAGCAACACCTCCTGTCCCAGACCAGATAGGGGAGGAACCTGCCCTATATAAACTGGATCTGGGGCGGGGTTAGAGTAGTGAAGCAGAGGGACAGTGAAGTTCCAGACACAGGGAAAGCAACAGCTAGGAGCTCTGTAGGAGCAGGAGCTGAGTGCCAGGGACTGAAAGCAGATATTGCTCATCCTGGCTGAAGACATTACGACCGGACAATGGAGTCCGAGGCTGTGAGGATCTCTAAGTCCAGCAGCACAAACCAGCCGGCAGGGGATTCCAGATCCTCTGGCCATAGAAGCCCGGAGGCTCAGTCACGAGCAAGGGACCAGCACCGTCATCGAGGAGCGGAGGCTATCAGAAGACCCCAAGTCACCAGCCATACGGGTGAGCACCACACGGTATACTTAGGGACGTGGGCTACTTCCACTCGCTTACAGCAACGTAGCCAGGAAGAGTGCAGACAGACGGGGAGGCCTACAACTCCACCTGGCCAGGGGAACTCCTGTTTGTTCACAAACTGACCAGGCCTCTTATGCTAGCCAGTACTCCCGGGAGGGTCTGCCTTATCATCATCAGTAAAGACCCTGAACTGCACTGCAAAGACTCTGAGTCGTTCCTTCTTCACCCGTGCACCATCGCCCCCATCATCCACACTCACTGCCCTGAGGCTATACTCCTCCCGTGGGGAGTTGTCCCATCCTCTGCTGCGCACACAACACCAGCCTCAGCGGTCTGCCTCGCAGCGGCGGTACACCCTGACCACAATCCACGGGTGGCGTAGTCGGACATTAACCCAAAACATATAAAAGACTGCCACTGGTTTGACCACCCTGAGCCACGGGACCGGGTCGCCGCCACGGAGACTACAACCCCCAGAGACCCGGCTCCGGGTAACCCACATGCGTGCACACATGGCCCAGGGGGCGCGTCATTTCTCCAAGATTTCTTGTACTGTTCCACAGCTAGAACATTCACCAGCTCCACAGCTGGTCCAAGTTTTCTTGATAAGAATACATTTTCTTGTTTCATGGTTTTCCAAGTTTTACACTGTGTGCACAATTATTAGGCAATCCAGTACTTTGACCATGTCATCATCATCAATACCATTTTTATGCATATTTTCCAACACCAAAACCATATTGGTTTGAAGTGTATCAAATATGCCTAAGAGAGTATGCCTAATAATATTAACAACCTTTATCAAGGTATGCAAATTATTAGGTGGCATGTTTTCCTCAGGCAAAATGGATCCCCTCCCAAAAAAATTTCACTAACTGAAAAGTGAGAAAATGTTAAAAGTCTTATAGAGGATTTCAGCACTCTTGAACTTGCTAAGATATTGGGGTATAATCACAGAACCATCAAAAGTTTTGTTGCAGGGGGCATGGCTTGGCTGGGCATGTGAGCCTTCACACCTCCCCCCTTTAGAGGGCGCTAGGGGGCAGCACTTCCCAGTGTTCCCCAGCACACCTGTCCTCAACCTTCTTTTGTCGGGATAAACCATCGGCATTACCGTGGTCGTGGCCCTTCTTGTAGCGAACGCCGGAGTGGTACTGCTGGAGCACAAGGCTCCAGCGCAGCAACCTCCCATTTGTTACGGATATGGTGTGCAACCAGCTGAGGGGGTTGTGACCCGTTTCAACTGTAAATTGGCATCGCACAGGTATAGCTGCAGACACTGCAGGGCCCATACAATTGCCAAACATTCCTTCTCCAGCTGCTCGGTGTCCTGCTACAACTGCACTCTGAAGGGGACTTTATAATCCTCTGCCAAATAGGATACAATGATTGACATGGAATTATATCTCCAATAGAGATGAGCGAATGTTTCAATATTCGATTCGGATTATGATTGCCGAATTTGCAATATTCTCCGATTTATTCGTCGAACGTTACCAAACGCCATAGGATTCAATGGGGGGGCCAAAAAAACGCATACATAACACCTTCAAACGTGCCCAAAAGCTGCAAAACACATCAAATTAGAGGTAGACACCTGGAAAGTGACATCAATTGACCCAGAGTACAAGTACTATAATTATTATTACTATTAAAGCGACATTTATTCCGTCAGCGTCGGTGACTCACTGACTGGTACAAAGGAGAGAGGACCCTGCCCACGAGGGTGCACAAAAAATCTACAAGGGATAGGTGAGGATACAGTAGGTCAGGGTACAGCTAGTCGTGCAGTGGTATGCTGGAGCTAGGGTTACCGCAGATTGAACGCTTGTCACAAGAAGTGAGTCTTCAGCTTCCTTTTCAAGGTCTGCACGGTAGGCGAGAGTCTGATGTGTTACAGAGTTACACAGTATCGGAGATGCACGGGACTAATCCTGTATGCAATCGTGACGAGAAGAGATAAGAGGGAAGTAGAAAAGGAGATCTTGGAAGGATGGGAGGTTGCGTGCAGGTAACTAGTACAGGGAGACTAGGTCACACATGTATGGAGGAGACAGGTTTTCGATGGCTTGGCATGCCAAAGTTAGGTTTTTCAACTGGAGTCTCTGGGCAACAGGGAGCCCGCACAGGGATTGACAGAGGGGAGAAGCCTGGGAATAGCGCGGTGACAGGTGGATTAAACGGCCAGCGCAGTTTAGGATAGATTGGAGGGGTGCGAGAGTGGTAGAAGTGAGGCCACAGAGCAGGAGTTTGTAGTAGTCAAGGCGGGAGATGAGGAGGGTGTGCACTGGTGTTTTTCTAGATTCATGGTTGAGGAACGTGTGGATCCCCGAGACACTTTGGAGTTGGAGTCAGCAGCAAGTGGAAAGGGCTTGGATCTGACGTTTGAAGGACAGATCAGAGTCAAGCTAGGGCAGTTGGGGGGGAGTGAGATGGTGGAAAGATGATGCATTCTGTTTTATCCATGTTAATTTTTACAAATCTAGCAGAGAGGAAAGATGAAATGCAGGACACACATTGTGGGATTCTGGTTAGTAAGGATGTGATATCAGGTCCAGAGAGGTAGGTCTGTGTGTCATCAGCATAGAGGTGATACTGAAAGCCGCGAGACTATGAGCTGTCCCAGGCTGAATGTGTAGATGGATAAAAGCCTGGGTCCTACAACTGAACCTTAGGGGACACCGACACATAGGGGGTGAGATGAGGAGGTGGTGTATGAGTGGGAGACACTGAATGTCCTGTTGGTTAGGTATGAAAAGATCCAAGACAGGGCCAAGTCTGTGATGCCGAGAGATGAGAGTCTGTAGTAAGAGGGTATGGTCTACTGTGTCGAAGGCAGATGACAGGTCTAGTAGGAAGACAGAGTAGTCTGGCTTGGATTTGCCAGTTAGTAGCTCATTGTTGACTTTAGTCACGCAGTTTCAGTGGAATGGTGAGGTCGAAAGCCTGATTGTAAGCGGTCAAAGAGGGAGCAGGATCCAGTAGTTTGGAGGCATAGGGGAGAAGTGAGATGGGGGGATAGCTAAACATAGGGTGGGTCAAGGGAGAGCTTTTTGAGGATGGGTGTGATCAAGGTATGTTTGAATCATGAGGGGAAGACGCCAGTTGTTAGTGACAGGTAGAAGAGGAGGGTTAGGCTTGGGATGAAGACTGTGGCACAGTTTGGAATGAGGTGGGATGGTATTAGGTCAAGTTCACAGGTGGTGAGATGTGATTTGGAGAGTAAATATGCTCTTACGTGATGGCGGAGAAGTTAGTTTTGGAGGAGGAGAGTTGAGTCGTCATGAGAAGGGGCTGTTGGGACTTTAAGTAAAAGCTTTGCCCTATGTTGTTAATCTTCTGCTAGAAGAATAAGGCTAAGTGTTCAGCTGAGATGAGAGGAGAGGGAGGAGGAGCTGGAGGACAGAGGAGGGACTTGAAAGTACTGAATAGCTGTTTAGGGTTGTGAGACACATATGATATGAGAGATGAAAAGTAGGTTTGTTTTGCTGCAGTGAGCAATTGTGCAGCATTTTTAAAACTTCTGTTACTGGAGTCCACTCCCTTTCTTTGGCAGTCGCACAGTGGTATGCCTTGTAGATGAGGGGCAGGAAGAACATGTGCTCCAGTAAATGACAAGCGCTGCATCAAGTGGCCTCTGCTCCTCTTCCTCCACCTTAACATCACACACAGTAGAGTCCTCAGAGGTGGCACCCCAATTACCCTTTTTGTCACCCACGTCACAACTCTCCAACCGGCCAACTGACTATGGGGAAGCACAGATGGGCGAGTCTGCAGAGCTGTTCACACATTCTATCCAAGGTCTGATCCAAAGCTTCACAGACTCAAGAGGTGGAAAGAATGTGTAGTGATGCCCAAAATTTTTTTCAGTTGATCCGGGCCCGGACGAAGTAGGGTCCGAAAAGAATCCAAACCCTCGTCACCAGACATTAACCCCTCGGGGTGGGCATGGATTGGTGTCATGCCAGGTGTGGGAAAGACTTAGTGCAACACAGAGGAAAAAGGGAAAGGGAGCCTAGACACTTGGGAAAGAGGGAAGTGGAGGCCTCCTATTCTGATCTGGTGTCACCCAGTCTCAACTATTGTCCCTATATTGCCCTCTTCAGCAATCGCTGCACGCGTGCCTCGCCGTACTCTCCCTGGCGTATGCAACCTATACTTGGATAAGAAAATCCAAAAAAACACTTGCAATAATATAAAACAGATTTTTATTGAAAAAATATTTAAAAACACAAATAGCAGTTCTACAAATAGGTGAAAAAGAGGGATTCAAGAGATTGTGGAAAACGTGGTCTAAGATGTGACCCTGTAGTAATTTATTAGTGGTATGCAGGATCACAAAAAAGGGGAGAGAAAAATGCCATATAGGTAAATGACACCCATTTCTCACACTTGTTGAGAGATGGGGAAATTTTCTCAAGCAGAAAAGGGAAAAGTCACACAAAATTAATGCCCCATGTACATAAGGGGGAGAGATCAAAAAGGATCATTAATGATCAGGACTTACCCATTTATAATCCTGCTGTACCCAGACCACCGCCACAGCATACACTCCCTGGCGTATGGCTACGGCTAGGGATGGAAGGAGATGAGTACTAGTCAACCTCCAATAAACTCTATAGACAACAGGGGTAGACAAAACAGGGGAAATGGCTTAGCTTTAGATGAACTCCAAATAAGCACACGGGCTCAAGCTCCAGAGAGGACAAAGTACTGCTCCTGCAAAGCTTCACAAGTAGAAATGGATATAGTCGGCGACTCCCTCACAGACACACCAGGTATATATACACCCAGGCCAGAGAGCTTATTAGCAAGTGAGAGGTAGCCACTCAGTCCAAAAGACAGCCTCTTATCTAGGAAGCTGTCTGCAATGTCAAACGTAGAGATCTCCTGAAACCCACTGAAGGGCAACTGTCTGTCACCTCTGACACACCCGTGACAATGGGTTGGAGAAAGAAATAAATATACAGCAGAACATGGAGAACTAAACTAATATACAAAAGGGCTTGGAGAACTAAAGTACTAAACAGCTAAGGTTGGAGAATGAAACAAATACACACCAGGACATGAAGAACTAAACTAATAGAAAACAGGGGTTGGAGAACTCAACTAATAAGACAACAGAGGTTGGAGAATTAAACTACTAAACCGCTAAGGTTGGAGAATGAAACAAATACACATCAGAACATGGATAACTAAACTAATAGAAAACAGGGATTGGAGAACTAAACTAATAAGACAACAGGGGTTGGAAAACTAACCTACTAAACAGCTAGGGTTGGAGAACTAAACCACTACACACCAGGGGATGGAGAACTAAACCACTAGACACCAAGGTGTCACTGGACAGCAATTGTTGGAATCCCAAAGGCTTGAGGGACAAACCTCTGTATCTAACACTTCCTCCAGTGCTTCTGCATCCTCCACCTCCTCTAGGGCCTCCATCTGCGCCCTCAACCTCTGCCTTACTGAGACACATGTTCCAACAGTGCAGAGAGAATCCCCCCCACCTCTGTACTGCACAGCCAGGTCTCACCAGTCAGTGCTTTTAAATTATTATGCCTTGGAGATCACAGTCATACAGCTGAAGAGATGTGGACAACTCTCCAAGCCGAGTTTGAGCTATGGCTGTCTCCACTGAACCTGGAGCAAGGGGCGGTCATGTGCGATAATGGTGCAAACCTGGTGGCGGACCTACGCAAGGGCAACCTCAGACACGTGCTTTGCATGGCTCAAATCCTCAACCTGATGGTACAGCACTTTCTCCACCACTATCCCGGCCTGGATGTGCTGCTGCAGAAACCACTGTCTCTGCGTGCTCACTTAAAACTATAAAAATGGGCGGGATCTTTAGTATAAATGCCAGACTACTAGAAAACGAGCAAACTCCTTCATAATGATAGAGGTCACCATCTCCTTAGCTTGCTGGTTGTTTTCTGTGGGAATGAGCGTGCCTCCAACCAGACAGGAATATCTAGTGAATGGCATGCCACAGTTTGGCATTAGCACCCAGTACCAGAAGCAAAGCCATCCACAATTTCTGTACCTCAGGAATTTTATTTGGTAGACTGGCTGAGCAAACATTAGTTTCTCACAAAGGAGCTGAAGAAACTGAGTGGCAGTAGGTGCAAGTTTCTCCAGCATGACCTGTTTGTTATTGTTAGATATCAGAGGGAGAACATAACTGGGCTTTGCCAAGGTGCTATATTGCATCTTATGTCTTATAGACCCTGCACTTGCGTCCTTACATTCTACAGGATGGTGTGGAAGGAGACAGTAGGCTGTGGAGTTGCATTAGCTCCGGTGCTGTTGATGTGAGGTGGCAGCGAGGCAATAACAGGCTGTAGGTTGTCTTGAAGAGATGGGTTTTCAGATTGTGTCTGAAGGATCCGAATGTGGTGGCTAATCGGACGTGTTGAGGCACAGAATTCCAGAGGATGGGGGATATTTGGTAGAAGTATTGGAGGTGATTGGTTGAGGAACAAATAAGTGTGGAAAGAAGGAGGTCTTGGGAGGACAGGAGATTACGTAAGGGAATATATTGGGAGATTAGTTCAGAGATGTATGGAGAAGAAAGGTTATGGATGGCTTTGTACATCAGTGTTAGTAGTTTGAACTGGATACGCTGGGCAATTGGGAGCCAGTGAAGGGATCTTATAGATTGCAATCTTATGGACTGCTGGAGCCTGTCCACAGTAAAAAATCAGCCATAGAGTGTCCGGGAACCTTCCCACACACTTTTCTTAGCCAGGGATGCTTTTCGGCAGGGTTGGATGGGCCTATCAGAGAACAGGAGAATCCTCCGGTGGGCCCTGGCTTCTCCATCAGGAGAGTTCATAGTGCAAACCTTTCAGATTGTGATGATGATGAGGCCATCCATCTCCTTAGTTTTCTGTTACTTGGAATGGAAGTGCAAGTATGCAGCCAGCCATCCACCCACAGGTCTCAATACTAAACTGCCACTTTTCTGGACAGCTGCTTGCACTTAAAATGTTGCTTTTTAGGCTCATGGAGGCGGAAGCTTTTCACAACCTCATGGCGGTGGCGGCCGGGTCTCCATACTCGGTCCCCAGACGCCATTATTTCTCCTGGTGTCGTCCCCGCCTTCCACAAGCACGAGTCCCAGAACATTACCCGTGCCCTCCCCAGTGCACTTACTGGGAAGGACCGCCTAACCCCAAACACGTGGCCAGGGACAGTACGGAGCCATTCCACATAAAAAAAAAACAGCCATAGAGTGTCTGGTAACCTTCCCACACACTTTTCTTAGCCAGGAATGCTTCTCGGCAGGGTTGGACGGGCCCACCAGAGAACCGGAGAATCCTCCGGTGGGCCTTGGCTTCTCCTTCAGGAGAGTTCATAGCGCAAACCTTGCAGCTGCTATGGGGCTCCTTAGCGGGGGGAGAAAGGTGGTCCCTCAGAATCAAATCCTCTGGTGGGCCCAATGTTCTTCAGTCTGACACTGCTTCTCTGTGAGAGTTGTATTTCACCACAGGCATATTCTTTAGCTTGGTAAAAGGACTGGCATAGAGGGAAACCATATCTACTCTGGCTGTCATTTCTCCCAGGAAGTCTAATGCAGCTTGTTGCATAAGCAATGGCAACAACATCAGTTCACACTTCTCGGTGGTGCTTAGTCACTGACAAAGATCTTTCTTTACGCCTTGAATTTAATCATTACAGAGTTGGACAATGGCCTGATCTGCAATGCGTTTTGAGAAATTATGTGCATGAGCAAAGTCACTGTTAAGGCCACTAAAGGTCATTAAGCAAAACTCATACAGCTTTCCCACAGACTGAAAGAGGGGTATCAAGACTTCCAAGACAGCCAAGACTTCCCTGTCCCCCCAAAAGGACGACTGTCCATGCTCTCCTCCTCATCCTCCTTCTCCTCATTATCACCTAATCCGCATTGAGATGAGATGAGGCTGGGCTGCATAGTTCCTTGCTCCGCCTGCAATGCCTCCTCTTTTACTGTGAGCACCGAACATTTCAGTAGACAGAGAAGCGGGATGGTGACGCTAATTATGGCGTCATCGCCACTTACCATCTTGGTGGAGTCCTCAAAGTTTTGAAGGACGGCACAGATGTCAGACATCCATGCTCACGTATCAGTTCTTATGTGCGGAGGCTGACCTGAATGCCGATGGGCATGTTGAAGCTGGTTCTCAGCAACTGCCTTCTGCTGCTTACAAATCCTTCCCAACATCATTGATTTCCAACATATGGTGACATCAAACAACAGTTGGTGAGCTGGAAGCTGCAAATGCTGCTGAAGCACTGCCAGGGTGGCGGAAGCTATAGCTGACTTTCTGAAATGGGCACACACGTGTTGTACTTTCACAAGCTGCTCTGGCAGATCTGGGTAGGTTTTGAAAAACCGCTGAATCATTAAGTTGAGCACATTTAGTGTTCTCTCATTACTAATGTGTACCCCTGTATGGAGAACAATATCAGCACTGAAAAATTAAAAGATGAAATATAGCCTGCTTTATATATCATGGTACTAAGAAAACCAATTTAGATTATATCTTGTGTACCCCTGTGATGAAAATATCTGCACCAAAGAATTAATTTCACTAGAGTAGAGCTAGTATAATGGTGACAGACAACTCTTCCACTACAGCTAACCCAATAGATGGAGACCCAATCAGGAGTGTTCACATTTTAATAAATTAGGGCCTAAAACCACCAAAGTGGCATCAATTTCACTAGAGTTTAAGTAGTATAATGGGGACCGACACCGCTTCCACTACAGCCAACCCAGTAGATGGAGACCCTATCAGGATTCCCCACATTTCCAAAAATTAGTGGCAGACACCAGCAAAGTGGTATCAGTTTCACTACAGTGGAAATTGTAGAATTAGGAATGACACCTCTTCCCCTACAGCCAACCCAGTACATGGAGACCCTATCAGGATTCCCCACATTTCCAAACATTAGTGGCAGACACCAGCAAAGTGGCATCAAGTTCACTACAGTGGAAATTGTAGAATTAGGAAGGACACCTCTTCCCCTACAGCCAACCCAGTAGATGGACACCCAATCAGGAGTTTTCACATTTTAATAAATTAGGGCCTAAAACCACCAAAGTGGCATCAATTTCACAAGAATAGAAGTAGTATAATGGAGACCAAAACCTCTTCCACTGCAGCCAACCCAGCAGATGGAGACTCAATCAGGAGTGCACCATCCTCTCCAGTCGTTCTCCACTAGTCAGACTCGTACTCTGTTGTGCAGGTGCACGAGCTGGTCCAAAAAATGTGTGAAAGGACTGACAGAAATTACTTCTGCAACTTACACTACTGCTACTGCTAATATTTTGGCGTTAACGATTTGACGTGCCGGAGGTTGGAAGTGTAGAGCCTTGATGAACTCTGTGTGCCTCACTGCTGGCTTAGGGAAAACCTTTCTTTAGGTTGTGTAAAAGAGTGTTTTGATACTCGAGAATTCGCGGGTCCCTTTCCAGGGCGAGAAGAATCTGGCAAAATTTACTCTGATAACGTGGATCTAACAGAGTAGCAACCCAGTAGTCAGTACTATTTCGAATCATAACTATACTGGAATCATATTGCAGATAGTGCAGCAAGAATGCATTCATATGTCGGGCTCTTTCATGAGGTTCAAGCCCATGCGGTGTTGGTGGCTGGGTAATTCTGATGCTTTTTTCCTCCAATCCCTCCCGCCAAACACGAACAGAGAGGGGATGATTATCCTCTTCATGTTCCAAACTATTTCAAACTGAGATGTCCTTGCTGTATAATGTTAGGAATCGAACAAAGTATTTTTTTTTTTACTGTGGATGACACCTGTATAACATATAAGATATTCTCCAAACTATTTCAAATATCTAGCCTGCTGTATCACATTAGGAACAGCAAAAAATAGATTTTTTGACTCTGTACAAGCTCTGAATACAGCTGAATTTCACCACCACTAAAAGGACCAGGTGGCTTATAGCAGAGTGTAACACGTTTGGAACAGAAAAAAATATTTTTTAGACTGTGGCTAGCAAGACAAAAAAAAAATCAATTTTTTTACTCTGAATGCAGCTGAGGTTCACTGCCACTAAGATAGTAGGTGGCTTTTAGCAGAGTGTATCACGTTTGCCACACAAAAAAATCTTTGTTGGACAGAAAAAAAATCTTTTTTTTTACTCTGAAAACAGCTGAGGTTCACCGCCACTAAGATAGTAGGTGGTTTTTAGCAGACAGTATCACATTTGCCACACAAAAAAAATCTTTGGTGGACTGTGGCTAGCAAGAGAAAAAAATATTTGATTTACTGTGCATAAAGCTGAAATTCATCCACCAAAAAAATGACAAACTGAAATGAAAAATGAAAAATGAAAAAAAAAGTTTTCTGTGCTCTGCACTCAGAAGCTCTGCACTGACAAGCTCTGCAGATAGCTGAATTTCAAGCCCACAAAATCAAAATGTGGCCTACAAGGGCTTGCTTGCTTGATCACATTAGCAAGTGCAAAAATAGATTGAAGGTATACCACTGCATGGAGCACAGTACAACCAACGCACAGCACTGTTCTATGCCATAGGCCCTGCTCTTTCTGTCAGAATCTCAGTAATTGCGCAAAAATAAAAAAATGTGCTGCAAGATAGGCGCCCATCTATCCATCTATCTAGCTAATATCTCTAAGGACACAGGAGCTGGGTGCAGGAGCAGCGTCTGTCTCCAGCAGTGACAAGTATAAAATGGCGCTGAGAGAACATGGCTGATTTTTATATGGAAAGGACGTGATTTCAGCAGCCAATTGCAGAAGCCCTTGTGTCTGGGACACTGTGGATGCTTCCTCTGATTGTCTAGCTGCGCTTTCCTGACTTAAAGTTACCGCCTACAGGAAAAAAACAAAACAAAAAAAAAACCAGTGCACCGCTGAACTGACCTGTTCTGAGTTATCACCGGCCCCCCCCCCCCACTCATCTGCCACGTCTCCCCGCTCATCATGATACGAAGCACTATGGTAACAAAACTGTTAAAAATGCTGTAGTTTATATACGCTGTATATGTATATATATATATATATATATATATATATATATACAGTACAGACCAAAAATTTGGACACACCTTCTCATTTAAAGATTCTTCTGTATTTTCATGACTTTGAAAATTGTACATTCACACTGAAGGCATCAAAACTATGAATTAACACATGTGGAATTATATACTTAACGAAAAAGTGTGAAACAACTGAAAATATGTCTTATAGTCTAGGTTCTTCAAAGTAGCCACCTTTTGCTTTGATGACTGCTTTGCATACTCTTGGCATTCTCTTGATGAGCTTCAAGAGGTAGTCACCGGAAATGGTTTTCACTTCACAAATGTGCCCTGTCAGGTTTAATAAGTGGGATTTCTTGCCTTATAAATGGGGTTGGGACCATCAGTTGTGTTGTGCTGAAGTCAGGTGGATACACAGCTGATAGTCCTACTGAATAGACTGTTAGAATTTGTATTATGGCAAGAAAAAAGAAGCTAAGTAAAGAAAAACAAGTGGCCATCATAACTTTAAGAAATGAAGGTCAGTCATTCCGAAAAATTGGGCAAACTTTGAAAGTGTCCCCAAGTGCAGTTGCAAAAACCATCAAGCGATACAAAGAAACTGCCTCACATGAGGACCTCCCCAGGAAAGGAAGACCAAGAGTCACCTCTGCTTCTGAGGATAAGTTTATCCGAGTCACCAGCCTGAGAAATCGCAGGTTAACAGCAGCTCAGATTAGAGACCAGGTCAATGCCACACAGAGTTCTAGCAGCAGACACATCTCTACAACAACTGTTAAGAGGAGATTTTGTGCAGCAGGCCTTCATGGTAAAATAGCTGCTAGGAAACCACTGCTAAGGACAGGCAACAAGCAGAAGAGACTTGTTTGGGCTAAAGAACGCAAGGAATGGACATTAGAAAAGTGGAAATCTGTGCTTTGGTCTGATGAGTCCAAATTTGAGATCTCTGGTTCCAACCACCGTGTCTTTGTGCGACGCAGAAAAGATGAACGGATGGACTCTACATGCCTGGTTCCCACCGTGAAGCATGGAGGAGGAGGTGTGATGGTGTGGGGGTGCTTTGCTGGTGACACTGTTGGGGATTTATTCAAAATTGAAGGCATACTGAACCAGCATGGCTACCACAGCATCTTGCAGCGGCATGCTATTCCATCCGGTTTGCGTTTAGTTGGATGATCATTTATTTTTCAACAGGACAATGACCCCAAACACACCTCCAGGCTGTGTAAGGGCTATTTGACCAAGAAGGGAAGTGATGGGGTGCTACACCAGATGACCTGGCCTCCACAGTCACCAGACCTGAACTCAATCGAGATGGTTTGGGGTGAGCTGGACCGCAGAGTGAAGGCAAAAGGGCCAACAAGTGCTAAGCATCTCTGGGAACTCCTTCAAGATTGTTGGAAGACCATTTCCGGTGACTACCTCTTGAAGCTCATCAAGAGAATGCCAAGAGTGTGCAAAGCAGTCATCAAAGAAAAAGGTGGCTACTTTAAAAAACCTAGAATATAAGACATATTTTCAGCTGTTTCACACTTTTTTATTAAGTATATAATTCCACATGTGTTAATTCATAGTTTTGATTCCTTCAGTGTGAATGTACAATTTTCAAAGGCATGAAAATACAGAAAAATCTTTAAATGAGAAGGTGTGTCCAAACTTTTGGTCTGTACTGTATATAGACCAGAAACTTGGTGCATTATTACTATTATCATTCGTTTTTATAGCACCAATGATTCCATGGTGCTGTACATGAGAAGGGGGGGGCTGCATGAAAATATAAATAAATTACAATGAACAAAGTAACAATGACAGACTGGTACAGAAAGGAGACAGTTCTTGCGTCTTTAGTGTCTACAGGATAATGGGGAAAGAGAAAGTAGGTTGAGGGGGTTGCGGCAGCTCTTTTAGTGGTGAGGTGGCAGTGGGGTCATTGCAGGATGTTAACTTTTTTTGAAGAGATGTGTTTTCAAGTTCTGTCTGAAAGTTCCGAATGTGTTGGAGCACAGAATTCCAGAGGACGGGGATACTCAGGGGAAGTCTTGGAGGCAATTGGGTGAGGAACGTACAAGTATGGAGGAGAGATGGAAGTCTTGGGAGGCCTGAAAAGTATGCGAGGGAAGATATCAGGAGATTAGTTTGGAGATTATGGATGGCTTTGTAGGTAGAAGCTAGTAGTTTGAACTGGGTACGTTGGGGAATTTGGAGCCAATGAAGAGATTGGTAGAGGGGAGAAGCCAAGGAGTAGCGAGGAGAGAGGTTGATTAGACTTGAGAGGTGAGAGATTGTTTGCAGGGAGGTCACAGAGGAGGATATTGCAGTAGTCGAGGTGGGAGATGATGAAGGCATACACTAGCATTTTTGTAGATTCAGGGTTGAGGAAAGGATGGATTATGGAGACATTTTTTAATTAGAGGCAGTAGATGCTGGTAAGAGCTTGGATGTGCAGATATGGCAGGACATGGCAGAGTCGAGGGTTAATCTGAGGCAGTGGACTTCCGGTATAGGGAAAAACGTGATGTCATTTATTGTGACTCGGGTAGGGGAGTTAGGTGAGATGAAGGAACGATGATGAGTTCAGTTTTGTCCACATAGACCTTTAGGAAATGAGAGGAGAAGAAAGAAGATATGGCTGATAAACACTCTGGGATTCTGGAAAGCAGAGAGGTAACATCTGGGCTAGAGAGGTAGATCTGAGTGTCATCAGCTTATAGGTGGTAATGTGAAGGTACTGGTGTTATGGGCGGGGTTATACAGATTTCAGCATTCCAAGAACTGGTATATCAGAAGCAGATAAAACAGTGATTTTATCAAAACTACAGAAAGCAGCCAAGTAAGTGACACATTACTGGAATCAGGGTCTCTGCCACTACAGCTCTCAGATGAGGTATGAAAAACCTGGTGACAGATTCTCTTAAATTAGCTTAAATAAGCAGTGTGAAGGTTTTATTATCCATAAATTGCTGTAAGACCAGAGACCTGATATTATAATATGACATACTGTATAATCCCTGTGAAAGAATGAGTTCTGCATGGAGTTTGAATTTGAATTCCCAGACCCTCCTGTCTTTTTGTAATTTGAATTTGCCTTTTGAATATGATAATTTTCATATGGTTTATGTTGTGTCCTGGACCACAGAAATTTTTAGCAACAGGTAGATGTGTTTTTCTGTTTGTAATTGAGTGGTGATGCAACTGCATCCTTGCTTTTAGTTTCTGTCCTGCTTTTTGCAACATAGAAGCCCCAAGTAGGACATTTAGCACACAAATTCAGGAACACCAACCCCATTGGATGTAGAACATGTGAATGTTCCAGGAATCTTATATCCCTGTTGTGTGATGACGATCTGTATCCTATCTGTTGTCTTTATGAGTACGGGTTTTACAGCTCCATACATTGCAAGGATAAATTTAGTTTAGTATGTCCACTGTCTGTGTCCTTATTTTCTTTAGTCTGTTATGTTTATGACCGTTGCACAACCTTTATCCACAACCTAAATTGAGATCTCCTCGTTTTAGTTCCTGGCTATGACTTGCCCTTTTTTCCTGCATACAGATATTAGATGTTTCCTTTTTCTGTTTATATAATACTAGATAGTGGCCCGATTCTAACGCATCGGGTATTCTAGCATATGTCTCCCGACCCTCCTTTATAATGCCCCATGCAGGAAGTCACATCCCCCGTATATAATACCCCATGCAGGATGTCACATCCCCCGCATATAATGCCCCATGCAGGATGTCACATCCCCCGTATATAATACCCCATGCAGGAAGTCACATCCCCCGTATATAATGCCCCATGCAGGATGTCACCTCTCCCCCATATAATGCCCCATGTAGGATGTGACCTCTCCCCCGATATAATGCCCCATGCAGGATGTGACCTCTCCCCCCATATAATACCCCATGCAGGATGTCACCTCTCCCCCATATAATGCCCCATGTAGGATGTCACCTCTCCCCCCCATATAATGCCCCATGTAGGATGTCACCTCTCCCCCCCATATAATGCCCCATGCAGGATGTCACCTCTCCCCACCATATAATGCCCCATGTAGGATGTCACCTCTCCCCCCCATATAATGCCCCATGCAGGAAGTCATATCCCCTGTATATCCATCCCCCCATAGTGAACCATGCAGGTCCCCTATGGCCCCATACAAAAAAAAAAAAATCCAATACTCACCTCCCTTCTCAGCTGCTTCTCTGGACTCCAGCATAGCCGGCATGTTGACGCTGTGCGCTGTGACCGGTCAGGAGAGAGCGCGGTGTAAAGACGTCACCACGCCCTCTGACCTGAGACGTCACAGAGCATCAGCGGAAGACACAGGTGCTGCTGCGCAGGCACGGGGAGGGGTAAGTATGACGCTGGTGCCAGGGTCCTGATCGAGCGGGGGGAGGGACAGGAGGAGAGGGGAGGGACGGGAGGAGAGGAGAGGGAATGGGGAGAGGAGAGGAGGGGTAAGTATGACGCCGGGTGCCGGGGTCCTGATCGAGCGGGGGGAGGGACGGGAGGAGAGGGGAGGGGAGAGGAGAGGAGGGGAGAGGAGGAGAGGGGAGGCGTAAGTATGACGCCGGGTGCTGGGGTCCTGATCGAGCGGGGGGAGGGACGGCAGGAGAGGGGAGGGAAGAGGAGGGGTGAGGAGGGGAGGGGCGTCATACTTGTCCTCGGGAGATAAGCGGCCGTAGCCGCTGATCTCCCAACGATAGCCGCATGTAGGTCAGCGGCGCCTGCAGTCGGGGGACTTATGCTGCGAGTAGCCGGCTGCATCTCCCGGCTGCATCGCCGCTGACCTCCGTGCCACACATGAGCCGCTAACGGCCGCCATGTTTTTCAGAAATGCCGCATCGCTGATTGGCCGCGGCCGGACCAATCAGCGACCCGGGATTTCCAGGACAGACAGACAGACAGACGGGATAAGACAATTATATAGTAGATGGTAGATTGTACCGTATGTCTGAATGAGTCAATATATTGGTCCAAAGTTGTGGAGGTATCCAGGTGAAGGTGTTCAGTTAGATGTCTTTCTTGTCCCCTAGTTTGACTTGTGTTTGGCTACTTAGAAGTGCTGAGACTTCAACTCCAAAGAAGAATTACTTTAGTATCAGCCTCCTGATGTATTGTTCCATGTCACTACAAAGTTCTGTTTAGACGTTTTGTTAGGACAAAATATGTGACCTCGGGAAGTCACATAGAATTTCTAGATTGGTAGGTTTGTGAGATGACAAGTACAGCTGACTGTACCTGTGTCGTTTTGGGAGTTTTTCTTCATACTGTTGGGGAGCGTATACTGTTCCTGTATTTAATGTTCTACTTTCTATGTAAGGCTAAGTTCACCTGTTAAATAGCCTTTTGTTTTTCTCCCATGTGTAAAGGATCCATTTTTTGCTTACTGGAGTTGGAAAAGTAAATATTTAACATATACTACTGGACTTGCGAACTTTCGAGTAATCATCTATTTGAAACTGATTCAGTGAGCAAAAAACAGATCCTTTTCAAATGGGAGAAAAACAGATGGCTAATTAACAGATTCGTTTTCCGTAAACTTCAATGTTAAAAAAATGGATCCAGTTGAAATCAGTTTTCAGGCAGACAACTTTTTTGTCAATGGATTGCTGCTCGATCCTTGGGATTTTCCATTTTTGCATTTTTGTTTTTGCTCCTCTTCTTCCCAGAGCCATAACTTTTTTATTTTTCCATCAATATGGCCATGTGAGGGGTTCTTTTTTTTGCAGGACAAGTTGTACTTTTGTCATTGGTTTTATCATAAAGTGTACTGGAAAATTGGAAGAAATTCAAAGTGCGGTGAAATTGCAAAAAAAAGTGCAGTTCCACAATTATTTTTTTTTACCTTGTTGAGTAAATGTTAAAACTGACCTGCCATTATGATTCTCCAGGTCATTACGAGTTTCTAGATCCTAAACATGTAGAGGTTCTTTTTTATTTTAAGTGGTGAAAAAAAATTTAAAGTTTGAAACAAAAAAGTTACCATTTTTCGAGACTCGTAGCATCTCCATTTTCTGGGATCTGGAGCGCAGTGAAGGCTTATTTTTTGCACATCAGACTTACGTTTTTATTGATACCATTTTGGGGAAGATACGATGTTTTGATTGCCTGTTATTGCATTTTATTTCAATGTTGCGGCCACCAAAAAACCTTAATTCTGGCGTATTTATTTTTTTTCTCATTACACCATATACAGATCAGATTAATTATTTTTATACATTGATAGATCAGGAGATTCTGAACACGGCGATACCAATTATGTGTATATTTGATTTTTTTTATTGTTTTATTTTGAATGGGGCTAAAAGGGGGTGATTTGAACCTTTATATAATTTTTTTTTTTATATATTTTTGAAAACTTTTTTTTTTGCTTTTCACTGGCTTCAGTAGTTTCCATGGGAGACTAGAAGTTCATCTGATCGCCTGTGCTACACACAGCAGGACTTCAGCCCTGCTGTGTGTAGCAAAAATGCTCACTTAGTATGAGCACCAAAAGCTGGGCGGCGTTCATAGCATCCCAGCAATGATAACCACAGGGGTCTCCTGCAGACTTCGGGTTGTCATGCCAACCCATCAGCAACTCGCTGTCATGTCATATCTGCAGGTCAATAGCGTTATATCTGGTGACAGGTTCCCTTTAAGTTCAGCTTGACTTGGTCCACATCCATGCTATCCTCTGCTTCTGTAGTGCTATTTGTATTATTGTGTTTTCTGACCTCAGCTTGTTTTCTGACCACCCGCTTGCTTTCTGATTTTGTCCCTGACTTAGACCTCCTGATAACAGCCTCATATGATGAGCCTTCTTGCCACAAGCTTACTTCACCAATCAGTAGTTTATTCTGGGGCTCCAAACCAGAGGGCCCCAGTATAAGTCCAAATCCCTGTACAGAGGTTAAAGGGATAGCTTGCTTTTTCCACAGGAAATAGAAATGTTGCCTCATGTGCTGACAGAGAGCTGTAGTTTCTAATCTATATGAGTCTGTATGTCTACATTTTATTTTCCTCTTGCAGAACCTGCACACTGCAAAAGATTAATTGGCCGGCAAAATGGAAAAGAAATCCCACTTCTGAGATCCCTACACGGAGGACTCCCCATCATGACCATGACCAGAGCTTTCAGGTACTGTCAGGTGTCTTCAGGTGATGGTGAGCATAGAACTTAGCTATCATATGCTTTTTCAGGAGTTAACCTCATCTACCTCAAGGTTCTGCTCCAGAAAGCTGTTCCTCACTATTAAATATTAATTAATTCATGAAATATTACATTATTAGTTTTCAATATAAGTATATTGCTTTACCCATAATAGAAGGTTCTGCTGACATCACATTACATATATTTCTGTACACTTAGCTTGAGTGGATGGTAACATACTGGAGGCTCAGAATTCTATAAGTGAACACAAGAGTTAGATCCGGAGTATATATACATGAAACACATGGGGTCTCTAAAACAGAGCTAACAGGGGCTCTCACACATGATCCTGTCCCTGCTGCTTTATGGTCTCTGACTCACAAAGATCGGATATGGAGGAAAGATGGGTGATATATTGCTGTCAACCAATCTACATCGACAAATGTCATTTATTAATTGATACACCTTGATATATATGGTTATTTTGAAGTATTTGCTTGTTTAAATGTATCATGTCAGTGATGGAGTATATTTCTAATAGGTTTTAATCATATAGTTTGTTGCTTTTTGAATAAATATACATACTGTATATATCTTCAGGTGTGCACATCTTTACTTGTATTGTCTTTTTCTTCTGTTTTTGCTCCAAATTCCTAAAATTCCACCAGAATTCTAAATACTATAGGGGTTAGGTACTCACTCAGCCGCTTTCAAGGTAGTCACAGGAGCAGGGCCGGCTCCAGGTTTTTGTGGGCCCCGGGCAAAAGAGTCTCAGTGGGCCCCTTTAACAGATATTATGATTCCAGATGCACTCCTTAAGCGTGTAAGCCCCCCAACATGCCGCATCAGTCAAATTCCACATGCAAGAGGCATGAAATGCAACATCACCTCCTTACATATGCAAGGCGCCAACATGCAACATAAAGGGTATGTGCACACGGTCAGTAAACGCTGCTGATTGGATGCAGCACACTTGCGCTGCGTGCAAACCACAGCATTCGACATTACAAGCAAAGTGGATGGGATTTGAAGAAATCCCATGCCCACTATGCATCTCCAGGCACTTGCGGATCACCCGCGGACACGGACATGCGGCGCGTCTTTCCGTCAATTTCTCTTGCGGAGTCGCTAGTCTCCGCAAGAGAAATTAGATCAGTGCAATGTATAGGATGGGGTGAATCCACATGGTTCAATGAACACATGCGGATTCACCTGCGTGCAGCGCTTTGGACACAGCATAAAGTATACTGCGTTCAAAGCGTTGACAGTACGGACGGTGTGCACATAACTCATTCCCTGTAAAAGCCCCCACAACATGCAACACATGCATGCATCACCCCCTTCCCTATGCTAGACCCTCAACTCACCCACTTACATATGCAAGTCCCCAACATGCAACATCACTTCCCTATGCAATTCCCCACAATATGCAGTGCCATGCATGCATCACCCCCTTCCCTCTGCTAGACCCTCAACATCACCCACTTATATATGCAAGTCCCCAACATGCAACATCACTTCCCTATGCAATTCCCCACAATATGCAGTGCTATGCATGCATCACCCCCTTCCCTCTGCTAGACCCTCAACATCACCCACTTATATATGCAAGTCCCCAACATGCAACATCACTTCACTGTGCAAGCCCCACAACATGCAGGCAGCCCTGTGCATGAAGCATCAGCACATTTCATGTACATCATCTTCCCCCCCTTCCCTGTGCAAGACCCACAACATACTACATTAAAGGAGTTATCCGCTACTAGGACAAACCATTTTCATATCCCACGCTTGGCCCAGATAAAATAAAAAAGCCTATACTCAGCTCTGATGCCGTTTCAGCTGTGTCGGTACGAGTGGTCTCTGGGCTCCCGTGCGGTTGTTGTGACACGTGACCCCGGCGACCAGTCAGCGCTGGCGTCACTGTCCCCACCTTCGTACAAATCGAACATCAACAGGAAGTCAGGGCTGTGGCTGATCTCAGACTTCCTCTTCATGTTCAGTTTGTACGAAGGTGGGGACAGTGACGCCAGCGCTGACTGGGTGCCGGGGTCACGTGTCACAACAACCGCACTGGAGCCCAGAGCCCGCTCGTACCAACACCGCTGAAACGGCATCAGAGCTGAGTACAGGCTTTTTTATTTTATCTGGGCCAAGCGTGGGGTATGAACAGGGGTTGTCCTAGCAGTGGACAATTCCTTCCCTGTGAAAGGCCCCACAACATCCAGCACATTTATGCATCACTACCTTCTATGTGCAAAACCCTCAACATCACACCTTTAGTTATGTAAGCCCTCACAACCTGCAGAACTGTGCACATTCTGTGTGCAAGACCCACTACATGCAACCCTCATGTAGTAACCTGATCCACATTTTTATGCCCTCAAAACACAGTATCAGCCCTCCCAGGATCTGTAGTGAAGCATTACCTCATCTACAGCAGCCTCAGCAGCACCACGCTGCTTCCTGGTATTGGTGGGCACTGAACTGGAGGAGGCGCCGCCCCTTCCAATCGCATCATCACCTCCCAGGAGCAACTCCATTTTAGACACTCCCAGAGTGAGCAGCGTTGTCCCAGACTGCCAGTGGGCCCTCTGTTAGTCCAGGGCCCCGGCACTTGCCCGGGTGCACCGGGTGGTGACGCCGGCCTTGCACAGGAGTCAGTTTTTTTAAAATGCCCAAGGCAGGTTCATTCGGACTTCATAAACCGCACTTTCAAAGCAAATGAAGCACAGCCTTGTCCGGCACAAAGTAACAAAACACAGCCTTGTCTGGCACAAAGTAACAAAACAGGAAAATAAGCAGTCCATACAGTTCCCGCTCACAGTCAGTGTTCTGTAGCACAGACACGCTGGAGGCCTCCACACCTCCAGCCAAAGACACTAAATGAAACACTTGGTTTCCATTTTATACACATGCCCTGGGGTGGGTATATGTGAGCAGCCAATCCCCCCCATCTCTTATGACTGCTCGTAAAAACCAGCCCTGATACACCTAATTAACCCTCTCAGCACTACTACTTGTGCTGGAGCATGCTTTCCTGGTTTTACATCACTGAAGTTATCATCCTCAGCGATACATATCTCCCCTCATGGACATATCCGGTGGCCATCTTACAATACATAAATCTGATTCACTTATCTTTAGTCCTGAGTTCAAAACCAATCAAAGAAAAGCTACAAACAAAAAAATAAAAAGTCATGCCACGTGAGTTCATTTTTTTCCCAGACTGGTAGATAGGAGAAGCTGTTGAAACATTTTTTCTTAACAGAGAAAAACTGATGAAACTCTGACCATACTTTGCTCTGATGAAACACTGATTAAAACCACTAATGAAACTCTGCCCATTTTGCTCGTTATGAAAATAACTGACATGTGAATGAGACCTGATAATGAGCGGTTAGCAAAAGTGGGTTTGTATAATTTAGAAAAAAGATGCCTCAGCGGTGATCCCATTTATATGTATAAATGCATGTGTTGTCAAAAGTGGCCAATACAAAGAACCGGCATGGTGATTTATTCTTTCCAATGACTTTCCAAAGGACCAGAAGTCATTCAGTACTTGTATAAGAAAAGTGAGATAGACATCTAAATAGGAAAGGGTTCTTTACAGTTAGAGTAGTCAAAATTGTGGAAAACTCTACCACAAGTGGTAACTAATATTGTTCAAGATTGTAAATAATTTAGGCAAATAATGCATAGTTGATTGAGAAATAATGAACTGTGTCTTTATTCAACCTATGTAACTATGTAGTTATATGCAACTATGTAACGGACGATTTTAGGGCAACATGTGCTAAAGAATAAAGGCAGTAGGAGACCAAATTAGAAACATTCTAGACTTTTCTGTTGCGGTGGACCACTATGGTTAATTCACGTCTGTCAGTTCACAGGTGGACAAAGCATGCATTTAGCCTCTCAGTGGAGGTATGTGAAATGTGAAAAGTAATGTGCCTACAACCACAGAGCGGTTGTGGAGAACCCTATAATAGAACTTGATTAGAGTACTGCTCCTGATCCTAAAAGCAAAAAAAAGACTATTTTTCATTGTAATTGCTGCATTTGTAAATGGTTCTGATAAAATTAGAAGTAGCAGAACATGTTGATAAGAAAGGACTGCTTGACCACTGTGAGGCTGATCTGAAGGTGCTTTGTTTTTACTGTAAAGACTAGAAATATTTCGCATGCTAGCCTGCATATGCCATAAATGACAACAGTTCTCTAGTTATTAAAATTATAAAAAAATGTAATCATTGTTATCTCAAATAGTAGTTATGTAAATACGCTTTGCTCCAGGAACAATATAATTGTGTTTGTTAGAATAGAAAGAACTTTTCAATCCTATACTTTCATTTAACCTAGTTTCTAGGGAGTGGGCACAGGACCCACTATTAAAAAAGTAAAAAAATGAAATAATAATTATAATAAAGTTCAGTGCAGGGCACTCACTATGCAGAGTAAAACTTTCATAGCCACAGTACTCTGTTATCAGTTTGCTGGGTGGGAGGGCAGGTAGAGTGACAGACCTCGTATTACCCATTGAGGGGTCAGGCAATGGCCCAATGCAGCAGAGCTTAGTGAACCCTTTTTCTGCTGTGGAACCTTGCTTGCGAGTTGCTAGTTAGGATGGCTGATAAACTCCCTCCTCATCGGCCGTATGATTGTCCATTGATCTATTGCCTGGAGCAGCAATACCCATTTGAAGCATTTACCCACTGGTTGAGCAGGAATTAAAAACACTCAAGGAATACATGGATGAAAATGTAACTAAAGGGTTCATTAGTCCATCTTCATCACCAGCAGGTGCGCCTATATTTTTTGTCAAAAAGAAAGATGGTTCCTTAAGACCTTGGTTCCTTAAGATTCTTAAGACAATTCTCTGTTGATTACAGAGAATTGAATAAAATTACCGTAAAGAATCGTTACCCTCTGCCTTTGATCCCGGAGTTGCTGGACAGAGTTCGTCATGCGAAGTTGTTCACAAAACTGGATCTTCGAAGGGCATACAACTTGGTTCATGTTAGACCAGGTGATGAATGGAAAACAACATTCAGATCACATTATGGACACTATGAGTACTGAGTCATGTCGTTTGGACTGTGCAATGCTCCTGCAACATTTCAGCATTTCATTAATGACATTTTCAGAGACTTGATTGATCAATTTGAAGTCACTTATCTGGATGATATACTAATCTTTTCTAATTCTACAGAAGAGCATCAGAATCATGTGAAAACTGTGCTAGAGCTTCTAAGAAACCACCATCTTTATATTAAGCTGTAAAAATGTGAGTTCCATCAAACAGACATCCAGTTCTCAGGCTATATAATCTCTACTCAAGGATTGCAAATGTACTCTAGCAAGATTCAAGCTATCACTAAGGGGCCAACGTCAAAAAACGTGAATGAAGTCCAACGATTTGTGGGCTTTGCCAATTTTTGCAGACGTTTCATTAAGAATTTTTCAGGTATAATTGCACCAATCACCGAATTAACAAAGAAAGGCATATCGTTTGCTTGGTTTCCTTAAGCACAAGATGCTTCTTCTTGCCTGAAGACGAAGTTCACCACAGCTCCTATACTAATTCATCCCAATCTTGAACAGGCCTTTATTGTAGAAGTGGATGCTTCAGACAGTGCAGTAGGGGCCATTCTATCACAAAGAACAGGAAGAAAAGATTTGATACATCCCTGTTATTATTTCTCCAGAAGCTTGACCGTGTCAGAGAAGAATTATGATATGGGGAACAAAGAGCTCTTAGCTATCATTTCTGCTTTCAAGTAATGAAGACATAATCTAGATGGAGCAGCTTAACAAATTGTTGTTCTAACTGACCATCGTAACCTTGAACTTATCAGGTCTGCCAAATATTTGTCCCCCTGCTAGGCTCGATGGAGTCTCTTTCTTAACCGATTCAAATTTGTTATTTCTTACAGACATGGCTCTCGTAATGGTAAGGCTGATGCTTTATCTAGGATCTTCTCCAAAGATCCTTCTACATCAGCACCACCAACAACTATTCTGCCTGAGTCCATCTTCCTGGGGGTGATCCATAACAAAGACTTGCTGGAAGATATACGGGAAGCATATGAGACAGACCTAATTCTTCTGCATCCACCAGATGATATATCTTATATTTCAAAATAAAGTATGGACTCATAATCATTGCATCTATGTTCCAGAAACTATGAGACTTAAAGTATTAAAACTAATCCATGACTCCAAGTTAACAGGATACAAAGGAATTTTAAAAAAAACAAGAATTTCTGTCTTGTTTCTTTTGGTGGCCTAATTGCCAAAAAGATGTTAAATAATATGTATCTTCCTGTAACACCTGTGCTATGTATAAAACTCCCCGCACATCACAGATGGGATTATTGCAGCCTCTGAAAATTCCATCTCGTTTTTGGGGCTTTATATCTATGGACATTATTGTGGAACTACCAGTTTGAAAGGGAAAGAGTTCAATCCTAGTAGTGGTGGACCGACTCCTCAAAGCAGCACATTTTTTCCCCTGCATTGGTTTACCATCTGCTAAAGAGACTGCTGATCTTATAATTCAAAATGTGTTTTGTCTTCATGGGGTTTCAGACAAAGTCGTCTCTGATCGTGGAACATAATTTACATCTAGATTCTGGAATAATTTTTGTGCAACATTGGACATTGATGTCAGTTTATCTTCTGCATTCAATCCCCAATCTAATGGTCAGACTGAACGCACAAAGCAAACATTAGAACAATATCTCAGATACTAGATTTGTCATCTCCAGGATGACTTGGTTTATTTGCTTGTTATGGCAGAATTTTCATAAAACAATTCTCAAAATGCTTCAACCAAACAAACACCATTCTTCGCAAATTATGGGTACGATCCAAGTATCCTTCCTAATTTTCCCAGAGAAACACCTATCACTGCTGTCACCGACAGAATACAATCCCTGCAACAGAATCTGGAAATACTAAAAGACACTTTAAGAATTGCCCAGGAGAAATATAAGGAAGCAGCAGATCAATCTCGCAGACCTTCTCCAAGCTTCCAAGTGGGTGATGAAGTATGGCTTTCCACACAGAATTTGAAACTCCATATACCCTCACCAAAACTGGATCAAAAATGTATTGGTCCATTTAAAATTATTGGACGAGTTAGCTCAGTAGCTTTTCGCCTTCAACTTCTCAGAACAATGAAGATAAATGCAGTGTTCCATGTCTCCTTAATAAAGCCCTTTATTCCAAATCCTTTTCCAGGGCGTCGTCTGCACCCTCCTGATCCTATTGAAGTGGATGGGCAAGAACATTACACAGTTGAAATGGTCCTGGATTCCAGAATATTCAGAAACAAGTTGCAGTACTTAATAAAGTGGCAAGGGTACTGACCTGAAGATAACTCCTGGGAACATGTAGAAAATCTCAGTGCTCCTCGACTGCTTAAAGAATTTCACCAAAAATACCCACACAAACCAAGCCAAGCATCGTCCGAAGGCCGCTGTTGAAAAAGGGAGTAATGTCAGGATTTCTGTTGTCATTCTACAGTTTGACCACTAGTGACCACTATTGTTCATTTTAATAATTGTGCTGCAGTTTCACTCCTTACCACTGGAGGCTGCTGTTGTGTTTTGCAATTACCCTTACCAAGATGACAGATTCTGAATCTATGGAATCCATCTTGTTTTCTGTTTGGGCTTACTTAAAGCCTCATAGAACTCTCACTCATTGCTTGAGTATTGTGTCTAGCTATTAGCCTAGTTTCAATCTCCAGCTTTTGAGCATTCTTACCCAGACTTTTCTAATTTATCTAAGGATTGTTTGCTACAACACCTTGCTATCTCCAAGAACTTATACTACCGCTTGCTGTTCCTGCTTGTGCTCCTTCGGCCACTGGTTTCCAGTAATACTACACCAGTACTGTAACAGACACAAAGTTCCAGTGTTGTTTCTCTCCCTTAGTTTTAAAAGCCTCTCTTCCAGGGGGCATTTGTGCAGAATTTATTGGATTGCCATAATTTTTAAAATGCCGCGTAGTTAAACATGACATGACTCTAATACTGATTTCTCTTGTCTTTATAGAAGTACATTTTCATATTATTAGCTGTTAACCCTTGAAGTCTGAATCATTTCTCACCTCTTCAAGCTTATAATTAACGGTACATTTTCACGTTATTTGCTGCTATCCCTTGAAGTTTGAATCATTTCTCAACTTTGCAAGATTATAATTAAAGAAGCACTCCCATCAAAGTTTTTATCCTCTTAATATATTGCAGTCATCGTATTATATAGCTCTGTGTACTTACAATTGTTCATTTTGCCCTTCTACTCAGCTAATTCTACTCAGCTAACTCTATCCACATCAGTCCCTCTCTTCTCCCATCTCCCATGTACAGCTCACAGACTCTTCTCACATTCTTTAAACACTCAAAGTCATCCTCTTCCACCAGACAGCTGTAGTAGAGGCAAGAGAGCCTTTAAGAGATTTCCATCTGCTGGTCAGGCACAGTCAAGCGGAACCAAGATATGCAAGGGAAGTTGAAGGGGAAGCTGTTATGTTCTGCTACCAAAGCTAAGGAAAGAGAGGAGATCTGTCCCTACTATGAGACTCAGCTGAATCCCTACGATGTAACAGGGAACCTGATCCTGCGATCAGACCTGCTAAAGTCCTAATCTAGTCTGTACGAAGACCTATAGATGTGGGGAGGGAATCCCTACAAGTACTAAGGACTGGGAGGAATATGGGACACCTCCTAACAGAAATAGTAGCAGACAGACGAACAAACAAAATAGATAGAACATAGAGGTCCGTAGACCAAGCAAACTAACAGAGTTAGATACAGAGCACAGGCTAGCTAGAAAGTAGATATACAATGAAGTCCAGCAAAGCCAGAAGGGCGGAGCAGGACTAAATAGGCCAACAAGGTCATGTGACCAGCAAAGGAAAAAAAAACCTAACAGCAAGGTTCTAACAGAAGCAGATTTAGATGCTGGACCCAGTCAAGGTCTTCCAGGAAGGAGTTCCTGGGTATAGGAGGCCAGCACGCCAAGCCTGAGATGGTTTTGGCGCCAAGCAGCAGAGAGGAGCAGACGTGCTCCCTACGTGCTGAGAAGCCCCGCGTGGCAGGCCTAAGCCAAAGGCCTGTGAGGTGCCACAGCTGGACACCGGTGGATGAGCTCCGGATCCCTCACAGATGTGACCCGAGTGCTGTGCCTACTGAGGAGAGTCGGAACCTGCTTGCAGTGCTGAGTGTGTTCGCGGAACCCGACGTCGCCCACCGACAGACGAGGTCTGGACCCCCCTCTCCATGGCTTGAGAGACTGCCTCCAATGGCCAGGAAGAGAGGAGTTGGGAGACGGCTGCGCCAGGAAAGTCACGCCAGTGAAAGCAGAGGAGCTGCATACGTGAACAGGGCCGTCACTTCTACTGTTCACTCACGGTACCGGGGCCAGTTGGGTTTAGGTACTCAGGTTGGGAGGGGAACGGTTGGAGCGGAAGAAGCTAAACGTGATTTAATTGACTTTGTCCGGAAAAGACTTTCGGCCTAGCGCAAATAACCGGTGACATATATAGAGTTAAAGAACTGACGTGGTGACTCCTATGATTGGGTGCACCACACTACCTTGAGAGACTTCGCATTTTGTTAATATTTAAAATTACCGTTCATTACCCCTGTTGCCATTCCCTTGTTCAGAATACCTGTTATATCTATACATAAATTGTTTATATTCATCTCTGACTGTCCTCGCCTAATGTGTGTTGCATTCTGGCACCTGCATTACACAGCGCAGGAGACGCAGACGCAATTACAGCTGCAAGTCACTTTGGATAAGTCACTATGAGCTTTCCACATCTTGCCACTGGGATTTTTGCCCATTCCTCAAGGCAAAATTGCTCCAGCTACTTCAAGTTAGATGGTTTCTTTTGGTAAACAGCAATTTTCAAGTCTGACCACAAATTCTCAATTGGATTAAGGTCTGAACTTTGACGAGGCCACTCCAAAACATTTACACATTTCCCCTTAAACCACTCGAGAGCGTTGCTTTAGCAGTATGCTTTGGGTCATTGTCTTGTTGGAAGGTGAACCTTCGTCCCAATCTGAAATCACTGACAGACTTAAACAGGTTTTGCTCAAGAATATCCCCGTTTTTTTGCAGCATCAATCTTCACCTCGACTAGGATTATTTTCCTTGTCCCTGCTACTGACTCGCCCCCTGGGCCGTGGGGCACTCGGATCCGGGCAATAGGGGAACGGTGGGAGTAGTAGTGGCAACCCGGTTCCGTGGCTCAGGGTGGTCAGGCCAGTGGTAGTCCGTTATGTGCTGATGGTTATGTCCGACTACGCCACCCGTGGATTGCGGTTATTAGGAACCGCCGCTGCATGCAGACCGCTGGGGTTGATGAGGTGTGCAGCTAGGGTAGTATGACTCCCCACGGGAAGAGTGCGGCCCCAGGGCAGTATAATGGATGGTGGGAGTGATGGTGGTGAGAGTCCCAGTACCGATAGTGCTGGAGGCGCGAAGGAGCACACAGACAATAGGTTGCAGTCCAGGGTCTTTACTGAAACAGGTAAACTGACCCATAAACAGTCCCAGCTAGGAGGGGACCTGGATGTCTGAGAGCAACGGGGAAATTGGCCCTGGTCAGGGTGAGGGTGTAGGCCTACCGTGCTTTCTGCGCTCCTTCTGGCTATCTCCTCGTTATAGGGTAACAGCCCACGTTTCCGAGCTTTCCGTGTATTCTCGCCTGTATGGCCTGCGACGTGGGTTCCTTTCTGCTCCCAGCCTTGTACGGCTTTGCTGGTCCCTTCTGTTGTGGCAGGGCCTCCAGGCTTCTTAGGCCAAGGAATATACAGTCCCCTGCGAACTGGTTATCTGCTGGGGGATGTGGAATCCTTCCAGCCTCAGACACCAAAGTCTGGTAAAGTAAGTCTTTTATCTGCCAAGACAGGCTCTCTTCGCCTCTTGTCTCTGGCTTGTGGCTCTCCTCCTGCCACACTTCCTCTTAGGTGCAATACAACTGTCTGTCCCTGCTCCGCTCTGTGACAAGTCTCAGTCCTGAGACAGGCCTTCAAGTTCTCCCTAACCCTGCCCCCAACACCAGCTTTTATAGGGGCAGCCTGCTCCCCCTACTGGCCTGAGACAGGAGGTACTGCATGCTAATGTTCCCCTGACTAGAGAACCTCCCCCTTGCTCTCAGACACAGCTTTATTACATTTTGTGGCATCCAGGCCAGGGTGACACATTCCCCCCTAGTAAAATTTAGTACTCCAGGACTAAACAGTAAACAAGGATTATATACATGACCATAAAACATTAGTATACAAGCGACGCACAGATTGAGTTCTTAAGGTCACAGTGTGGTCTGTGACCGGGTGTCCATATCACCAATACAACGGGGAGCCTTAACCAGGTGGGGGTCTCTCCTACCCCAAGTCCTTCACAGTCTTAGTTCATTCCTTGGTTAGGCTCCGAACGCAGTCCATACAAGGTCCCGGTTATAAAAAGTCCATAACCTTTGAGTCCTTACGGTAGCTGCAAGAAACTGAAATACACTATTAATAAAAATGCAGGTAACTTGGCAAACATTTCAACATTTGGCAACAGGGTTATTTACAATTTTAGTGCACTCTATATTTTCCAGCGAGCGGATATCTGCCCCTTTGTGCTCCTGGTTGACCTACGTAGCCCACTGTCTGGTGGTGGACCGACTTGGCTTTCCCCACTAGCGTTAGGGGTACAGCTACCAGCTGGGTGTACAGGTAGGGCAGGCAGCTGTCTGCGGGTCCTTTGGCTTACCGCAGGCATGGCAGGCTCACTGTCAGCAGAGGGTTGACTCTCCTGGGCTGCTGGTACAGGCTCTTCTGCCTCTGGAACCGCTTGCTCCTCTTCACCTTCCGGCTCTGGTGTTGGTTGTTGCGCAGTCGGTTGCAGGAAATGCAGGACAGGTACCACTATGGCATCATTTATGCGAGTCCAGGACTGAGGGAACTCTCCGAGAACGGTGCTGATCATTTCTTCCTTGTCCTCTGCGGGTTCAAGGTCACTCTGATCCTCTTCTGCACTACGGAGTTGCTCGGGGCACCTTTTGAGGTGGTCTCTGGAGACGACACTAGTGGTTTCTCCTCCGTCCTTGGTGATTACGCACACCTTTGGGTTGTCGTGGTCAGACTGCAGTACGGTGTAGGGTTCCCTTTCCCACTGGTCGTCCAACTTATGTAGCCTTCTTTTTCGCTTTAGGACTTGCTCACCAGGTTCTAGGGGACCAGCAGGGGCGTGTTGATTGAAGAGTTTTTCTTGGCTCTCTCTCACCTGGGCCAGGCTCTTCTCCACACTCTCCTGTACCTTCTTGTACTGCAGTTGCCTTTCCGTATCCCAGTCCGCATCCGGGGAGGTGTCCTCAGGTATTAGGACTCCCATCTCCAGGTCTACGGGCAGCTTACCTGGTCTAGCTCGCATCAGGTAAGCCGGGGTGCAATTTGTAGCATTCACCGGGATATTGTTGTATAGGTCTATCAGGTCCGGCAGTTTTTCTGGCCACAGGCTGCGTTCCTCCAGGGGCAACGTCTTCAGGAGATCAATGACTATATTGTTCATCTTCTCACACATCCCGTTGGTTTGGGGGTGGTAAGGCGTTGTACGAATCTTCTTACAGCCATAGAGGTTGCAGAACTCCTGGAAGATTTCAGCCTCGAACGCTGGACCCTGGTCTGTCAGGACCTGTTCCGGATACCCGTGTGGACGACAGAAATATTGCTGGAAGGCTCTGGCCGCTGTTTGGGCTGTCAAGTCTTTTACCGGGACCACCACGAGAAAACGGGAATAGTGGTCCACGATTGTCAGGGCGTAGATGTACCCTGACCGGCTTAGAGCCAACTTGACGTGGTCTAGAGCTACCAGCTCAAGAGGCTGCGTGGTGACGATGGGCCTCAAGGGTGTCTTCTGGCTGGTGCGGTCCTTCCTCCTTAG
This sequence comes from Phyllobates terribilis, assembly GCF_046119375.1. NCBI lineage: Eukaryota > Metazoa > Chordata > Amphibia > Anura > Dendrobatidae > Phyllobates > Phyllobates terribilis. The sequence goes on from NW_027362761.1 coordinate 809,186,547, forward strand.
GTGACAAGGGCCACAGTCTCTGCACCACTTTTCTACAGCTCCTCTCATGCCGACCCAAAAGAACCTTCCTCTTAGCAGGAACTCCAGTTTCTTCCAACCGAAGTGTCCCGCTCTGTCATGGTAAGCCCCGAGGACCATAGCTGCATCCCGCCTTGGGACCACGACTTGCCAGGTCAGCTCGTGCGTCCGGTGGTTAACAATCCTTCTGCACAACTTGCCTTCGCAGAGGAACAGCTTGCTCTTTTCCTTCCATAGCTGCTTGGCTTCCTCTGGGGCATCTGGATCTAGGCGGGCGTATTCCCGGGTCAGCAGATCTTTCACCAGGCGGACTGCAGGGTCACTATCTTGGGTCTCGGCCCAGCTGTGGTGAGGTAGGGGATTGATCATCACAGTTGTTAGATCCTCCTCCTTCACGCGGTGTGAGTGTTGAGCGGCTCCATACCGGTGAAACGCGGGGAGCTCTACCTCCTCCAGCTCTTCTGGGTCTTCGTCACCCTCAGGTAAGTGAGGCATTCTTGATAGGGCGTCCGCGTTGGCATTGGTTTTGCCTGCCCGGTACTTGATCACGAAGTCATAGTTGGAGAGACGGGCCATCCGCCGCTGTTCCAGGGCACCCAGTCTTGCATTGTCCAGGTGTGTCAACGGGTTGTTGTCCGTGTACACGGTGAACTTTGCGGAGGCCAGGTAATGCTTGAAGCGTTCCATCACGGCCCACACCACCGCCAAGAATTCTAGCTTAAAGGAGCTGTAATTCTCCGGGTTCCTCTCGGTGGGCCTCAGCTTCCGACTGGTGTATGCGATCACCCGTTCTCTGCCCTGTTGGTTTTGGGACAGTACTGCTCCCAGTCCCACATTACTGGCGTCTGTTTGGAGAATGAAAGGCTGGCCGTAATCAAGGTAGGCCAGGATCTCATCCCCCGTGAGGGCCATCTTTAGCTGGCGGAAGGACTCCTCTTCCAGTTTATCCCACTTGAAGGGTGGCTTTTGACTTCGGGACTTAGACTGTCCGATCAGGAGGTCCTGCATAGGAGCTGCCATCTTAGTGAACCCGGGGATGAACCTTCGGTAGTAGCCTACCAACCTGAGAAACTGTCTCACCTCTTTGATGTTCGAGGGACTTGGCCAGCTCTTGATTGCCGTGACCTTGTCAGGGTCGGGGGCCACTCCTTCCGCGCTTACCACGTGCCCTAGGTACTGGACCTTTGGTTTCAGCAGGTGACACTTCGATGGTTTTACCTTCAGGCCATAGCCTGCCAGGGCTTCGAACACCTCGGCCAGGTGCTTTAGGTGGTCCTCGTAGGTCTTCGAATAGACGATCACGTCGTTCAGGTAAAGGAGAACCGTCTCGAAGTTTCGGTGCCCTAGACAGCATTCCATCAGCCGCTGGAAGGTCCCTGGTGCGTTGCAGAGCCCGAAAGGCATGCAGTTGAATTCGCTCAGTCCCATCGGGGTGGTGAAGGCGGTCTTCTCCTTGTCAGCCTCTGCAACAGGAACCTGCCAGTAGCCGCTAGTAAGGTCCAAAGTAGAAAAGAAGTTAGCAGATTTTAGTGCAGCTAAAGACTCCTCTATTCTAGGCAGCGGATATGCGTCTTTGTGGGTGATACGGTTGTTTAGTCTATAGTCCACGCACATTCTCATGGTGCCGTCTTTCTTTTTTACCAGAACCAGGGGGGCTGCCCAGGGGCTACAGCTATCTCTAATGACCCCAGCTTCTTTCATTTCCCGCAGCATACCCTTGGCGTTCTGATAATGTGCAGGGGGTACAGGTCTGTGTCTCTCTTTTATTGGTGGGTGGCTCCCTGTGGGGATGTGGTGTTCTATCCCTTTTACTCTGCCGAAGTCTAGCGGGTGCTTACTAAAGACTCTCTCGTACTCCTGTACCACCCGGTAGACTCCTTGTTTTTGGTGCAGGGGAGTGGAGTCAGCACCCACATGGAGTTTCTGGCACCAGTCCTCCTTTTGTTTCTGGGAGCCATTACCCTCCGCCTGTGGAGATGGAGGCAAGGGTTCCACGGCCCTGATAGCTTTGTGTTCGACAACAAACAGTTTGGCGAGTGTAGCGTACCTGGGTAAGTGTACTTCCCTCTCCCCAATGTTGAGGATGCGGACGGGCACCCTCCCATGACGGACATCAACCACCCCCCGGGCTGTCAAAATGGTGGGCCTGCTGTCTGAGTACACGGGTTCTACCATGGCTTGGTAGTCTCTACCTCTCAACCCGATTGCAGTCCCACACCAGATCATCATTTCACTTTTGGGAGGCATGGAAATGGGGAATGGGTCACTCAGTCTTACGCTACCGATCTCACCACCAGACAGTTCTACCTGCTGCCGTCTCATCAGGGATTTTATCTCCTTGTTGAGGACTATCTGTTGGCTGGAACTAGCATTCACCGCCACCTGTTGTAGAATTACAATTACCTCTGAAAGACAATTTTCAATTACGTTAGTACCCACAGTTATTTTAGGGTGACTTTCACGACGGTCAATGTCCACAATAATTACTCCCTGTGCCGGTAGTTCAACTTTACCAATTTTAATGGTCATCTCCTTGAACCCCATCTGCGGCACGGGTAATCCAATACTGGCGATGATGCTCAAGTTACTGTCTGGATACCGTGTGATATCAGCATCAGTCCAATACTGCTTAAAAAGTACATACGGGATAGTGGTTACTTGTGACCCAGTATCCAGCAAGGCGCTCATGGGGATACCGTCCAGCACCACGGGTAAAACCGGGCGCCCCCCAACGTACTTATCACGCCAATTATAAGGGCCTGGTGATCTTATGCCTGGGGGTTGGCCCTCTGCCCCAGGTTGGACCCGTTTAAATTACAGTACCTGGAAATGTGTCCGGGCTGGTTGCATCGACGGCAAATGGGCTGTCCATCCTCTGCGTAGCAGTCTGTGGGCCTCCCTCGGAACGACGGGATCCTCCTCTGTCGACGCCACGGGACATCCTCCGGACTTGAAGCCAGCTCGATGGGTCTTGACGGGTCCACTTGCAACGCCTGGACGGTCCTGGTCAACGCCGCGATGCTCCTGGTCAGCTCCTGGACTTGGTGGTGCAGGTCTTTCGACGGGGCTTGGTTCAGGGCCTGTGCATCAGTCCCCACGGGGTCCATAGAGGAGGGCGCCGCCTCCTGGTGGTAGGTGAGAGCAGGGCGCCGGGGGTTTATAGCGCCACTGGTTGCAGATTCACGGAGCACCCTTATGGCCCTGTCCTTGAATTGGGCAAAGGTCAGATCAGAGTTCTGAAAGAACATGAGGCGCAGCTGGGTCCTGTGGGCGCTAGACAGCAGACCTTCTATAAACTGTTCTGTTAGTAGCTTATCTGTTTCCTGCACGCTGCCAGGGTCAGCTTGTTGGATGGCCCTCAAGGCTTCCTGAAAATTTAGGGCATAGTCTCTGATGCTGTCCTGTGCCCGCTGCTTACATCCATAGAACCTCATTTTAATCTCAGCGGAGGTACGTGTGTCAAAGGTACCCCGCAGCAGGGCCAGAATACCCTTCACAGACCTTTTCTCCTCAGTGGGCCATGATTTTACCTCCCTTTGGGCTGCGCCAGTTAACTGCCCTGTCAATATGCTGACCTTCTGTTCCTCTGTCAGGGGGTAAACCTGGAACAAACTGTACAGCCTTTCCTTAAAGTCAGTTAGGGCATGGGGCTCCCCTGAGTACTTGGGCAGCCAGGCCGCTCCAGGGATGTAGGGCAGGGAAAAGGGCATCACTGCTGCTGCAGCTGCGTTGGTGGTAGTGGGCGCCTCTGTATCCGAGATCTTCCTCCCCCCTAGTTAAGCGTGGCCTACCTTCCGACGATCCTCTTCTGTAGGCCGCGGCTCCGCTGCTGCTGCTCTGGACGAGGACCTTGCAGAGGCTGACGTCAGCGTCGCTCTCTCTCCCTTCCAGGACCTTGCGCAGCGTCGGTGCGTGGGGCGGAGCTTCGGATCTCGCGCGGTTTGGACGTCCACGCCCCTCTTCTTCCCGCGCGGCGTCCTGAAGATGGCGTCCGATGGCGGGAAAGCGGCTGAAGATGGCGGGAACCGATGGAAGATGGCGGGAGACGGCTGGAAATGGCGGGAAACGGTTCCGGATGGCGGGAAACCTCTTTTCAGGTAAGTGCAAAGTTTTTTTTTCTAGGCACGCAATACCCGTTTGTGGCGGGTTGGTTGCAATCCTGCCGACTACGCCAAAGCTGACTCGCCCCCTGGGCCGTGGGGCACTCGGATCCGGGCAATAGGGGAACGGTGGGAGTAGTAGTGGCAACCCGGTTCCATGGCTCAGGGTGGTCAGGCCAGTGGTAGTCCGTTATGTGCTGATGGTTATGTCCGACTACGCCACCCGTGGATTGCGGTTATTAGGAACCGCCGCTGCATGCAGACCGCTGGGGCTGATGAGGTGTGCAGCTAGGGTAGTATGACTCCCCATGGCAAGAGTGCGGCCCCAGGGCAGTATAATGGATGGTGGGAGTGATGGTGGTGAGAGTCCCAGTACCGGTAGTGCTGGAGGCGCAAAGGAGCACACAGACAATAGGTTGCAGTCCAGGGTCTTTACTGAAACAGGTAAACTGACCCATAAACAGTCCCAGCTAGGAGGGGACCTGGATGTCTGAGAGCAATGGGGAAATTGGCCCTGGTCAGGGTGAGGGTGTAGGCCTACCGTGCTTTCTGCGCTCCTTCTGGCTATCTCCTCGTTATAGGGTAACAGCCCACGTTTCCGAGCTTTCCATGTATTCTTGCCTGTATGGCCTGCGACGTGGGTTCCTTTCTGCTCCCAGCCTTGTACGGCTTTGCTGGTCCCTTCTGTTGTGGCAGGGCCTCCAGGCTTCTTAGGCCAAGGAATATACAGTCCCCTGCGAACTGGTTATCTGCTGGGGGATGTGGAATCCTTCCAGCCTCAGACACCAAAGTCTGGTAAAGTAAGTCTTTTATCTGCCAAGACAGGCTCTCTTCGCCTCTTGTCTCTGGCTTGTGGCTCTCCTCCTGCCACACTTCCTCTTAGGTGCAATACAACTGTCGGTCCCTGCTCCGCTCTGGGACAAGTCTCAGTCCTGAGACAGGCCTTCAAGTTCTCCCTAACCCTGCCCCCAGCACCAGCTTTTATAGGGGCAGCCTGCTCCCCCTACTGGCCTGAGACAGGAGGTACTGCATGCTAATGTTCCCCTGACTAGAGAACCTCCCCCTTGCTCTCAGACACAGCTTTATTACATTTTGTGGCATCCAGGCCAGGGTGACACACTACCAAAAAACAGCCCCACAGCATGATGTTGCCACCGTTTTGTTTCACAGTGGGGTTGGTGTTCTAGGGGTGATAAGCTGTGTTGGTTTGGTTCCAGACATAGTGTTTACCTTGGTAGTAAAGTTCAATTTTGGTCTCATCTGACCACAGTACCTTCATCCATACATTTGGTGTGTCTCCCACATGTCTTTTGGCAAACTCAAAATCAGAATTTTTCTGTGTAAGTAGAGGCTTTTTTTCTGCCCACTCTACCATAAAGGCCATCTCTATGGAATTTAAGGCTTATTGTGGTCATATGGGCAGATACTCCAGTCTCTGCTTGGGAACTCTGCAGCTCCCTCAGGGTTACCCTTGGTCTCTGTACTGCCTCTCTGATTAATGCCCTCCTTACCCAGGCTGAGAGTTTTGGTGGGCAACCCTCTCTTAGCAGATTTGTTCTGGTACCATGTTCTTTCAATTTAATGATAATAGATTTGATGGTGCTTTGGGGAATCGTCAGAGATTGGGATATTTTTTATAACCTAACCCTGATTTTTACTTCTCAACAACTTTGTTCCTGACTTGCTTGGAGATCTCCTTGGTCTTCATGGTTTTGTTTGGTTAGTGGTGCCTCTTGCTTTATGGTGTTGTAGCCTCTGTGGCCTTTCAGAAAAGGTGTGTATATACCGACAGACGATTTGACACTTGGATTGCACACAGGTGGACTTCCTTTCACTAAGCATGTGACTTATAAAGGGAATTGCACAAATATTACCCCACTTACCAACACACCAGGGCAAGTGGGAAGAGGCAGGCAAAGCACCATAATTGGCGCAACAAATAGATGCGCCTTTTCTGGGGCAGCTGCGGGCTGCTATTTTTAGGCTGAGGAGGGCCAATATCCATGGCCCCTTCTTTGTCTGAGAATACCAACCCCCACCTGTCTTCTTTAGCTTAACTTGGCTGGCTGTCAAGTGAGCTGCGTGCAATCCGCAGCAATTACTGATCAGGTGCACGTACCCTAACATTCACCCCCGATCAGTGAATTTTGCTTTACTTTGTCATGCCCCTCACTCTCCTAAAAGGAGTTATTTGAAGAGCCGCATGTGAATGGCACCACAGTGCGTATGATCAGCCACAGCTCCATTTACAGTGCCTACAAGTAGTATTCAACCCCCTGCAGATTTAGCTGGTTGACACATGCGGAATTAACTTGGCATTGTGACATTTGTACTGTAGATCAGCCTGGAAGTGGGAAATGCACTGCAGCAAATTTTTTTTTTTTTTTAAAAACGTTAAAAGTTAATTCAGAGTGTCATTTATTATTCAACCCCTCAAACCACAAGAATTCTGTTTGGTCCCCCTAAAGTATTAAGAAGTAGTTCAGGCACCAAGAATAATGAGCTTCACATGTGTGGATTAAAGATCTCTTTTGCCAGCCTTTTCTGACTATTTAAGACCCTCCCCAAACTTGTGAACAGCACTCAGACATGGTCAACATGGGAAAGACAAAGGAGCATTCCAAGGCCATCAGAGACAAGATCGTGGAGGGTCACAAGGCTGGCAAGGGGTACAAAACCCTTTCCAAGGAGTTGGGCCTACCTGTCTCCACTGTTGGGAGCATCATCCGTAAGTGGAAGGCTTATGGAACTACTGTTAGCCTTCCACGGCCTGGACAGCCTTTGAAAGTGTCCTCCCGTGCCGAGGCCAGGCTTGTCCGAAGAGTCAAGGCTAACCCAAGGACAACAAGGAAGGAGCTCCGGGAAGATCTCATGGCAGTGGGGACATTGGTTTCAGTCAATACCATAAGTAACGTACTCCACCGCAATGGTCTCCGTTCCAGACGAGCCTGTATGGTACCTTTACTTTCAAATCGTCATGTCAAGGCTCGTCTACAGTTTGCTCATGATCACTTGGAGGACTCTGAGACAGACTGGTTCAAGGTTCTATGGTCTGATGAGACCAAGATCGAGATCTTTGGTGCCAACCACACACGTGACGTTTGGAGACTGGATGGCACTGCATACGACCTCAAGAATACCATCCCTACAGTCAAGCATGGTGGTGGCAGCATCATGCTGTGGGGCTGTTTCTCAGCCAAGGGGCCTGGCCATCTAGTCCGCATCCATGGGAAGATGGATAGCACGGCCTACCTGGAGATTTTGGCCAAGAACCTCCGCTCCTCCATCAAGGATCTTAAGATGGGTCGTAATTTCATCTTCCAACAAGACAACGACCCAAAGCACACAGCCAAGAAAACCAAGGCCTGGTTCAAGAGGGAAAAAGTCAAGGTGTTGGAGTGGCCTAGTCAGTCTCCTGACCTTAACCCAATTGAAAACTTGTGGAAGGAGCTCAAGAATAAAGTCCACATGAGACACCCAAAGAACCTAGATAACTTGGAGAAGATCTGCATGGAGGAGTGGGCCAAGATAACTCCACAGACCTGTGCCGGCCTGATCAGGTCTTATAAAAGACGATTATTAGCTGTAATTGCAAACAAGGGTTATTCCACAAAATATTAAACATAGGGGTTGTATAATAATTGACCCACACTTTTATGTTTAAAATGTAATAAAATTCAACTGAGCAACGTAACTTTTTGGTTTGTAAGATTTATGCTTCTGCTCATAAAACCTACTCTCGTTTGCAGTTTGAAGGCTCTAACTTATTTGCATCTTATCAAACCAGCTAAATCTGCAGGGGGTTGAATACTACTTGTAGGCACTGTATATGGTACTCTACAGAGCTCCGATTCTCAGGATCATGGGGTCCCAACAGTTGGATCTCCAGCGATTGGACAGTTACCCCTAACCGGAGGAGAGGGGATTACTTAGGATAAGCTATTTAAACAGGTTTTCCAATTTTTATTTGGCCATAGTAATATTGAAAATATTAAATCAATATTGATGCCTCTCTGACAACAAGACAGGAGGAGTGGTACTGTGCAGTGTATATACAGGACAGGAGGAGTGGTACTGTGCAGTGTATATACAGGACAGGAGGAGTGGTACTGTGCGGTTTATAAATACAGGACAGAAGGAGTGGTACTGAGCAGTGTATATATACAGGACAGAAGAAGTGGTACTGTGCAGTGTATATATACAGGACAGGAGGAGTGGTAATGTGCGGTTTATATATACAGGACAGAAGGAGTGGTACTGTGCAGTGTATATATACAGGACAGAAGAAGTGGTACTGTGCAGTGTATATATACAGGACAGGAGGAGTGGTATTGTGCGGTTTATATATACAGGACAGAAGGAGTGGTACTGTGCAGTGTATATATACAGGACAGGAAAAGTGGTACTGTGCAGTGTATATATACAGGACAGAAGAAGTGGTACTGTGCAGTGTATATATACAGGACAGGAGAAGTGGTACTGTGCAGTGTATATATATATAGGACAGGAGGAGCGGTACTGTGCAATGTATATATACAGGACAGGAGAAGTGGTACTGTGCAGTGCAGGGGCGGACACAGACTGCAGATGGCCCCAGAGCAAGAAATATTTCTGAGCTCCCCACCTTCATAATGCAACAATGTTATATAAACATATAGATTGTTATATTTATTATTAATTTAGAACACAATTATAAAATCTAAACAATAAATGTAAGCTCGATATTTAAGAACTGAATATAACACAAAGCAGTCATTCCATTGATACGTCGTATGTGGATGTGCTTATCGTGGCCTATCACTTATCAAGTGGCCCAGACTGGCACTACTTTACATACTGTATTGGAGGAAATAATACTGTAGTTAGGAGAAATGGATTTTTTTTTCAAAACTCTAAGGGATTATCCGGAACGGTTTCTTTTTTTTTTTTTTTTTTTTTTTACTATGGGCCTATGAGCTAACAGGCAGATTGTTGCTAACTTCGTGCCTGTCCTACCCAGTGCTGGCATAGAGGGGTCACAGACGGCTTCGGTCTGTGATTCTGCTGCTTCACATTCATATTCATTTTATTTAGTATTATAACAATTTGTTGTTAAATATACAATAGGCACTGCAAATAGCTTGTGATCAATGGGCGTCTGGGTCCTGAAACCCCCACCAATCAATTGCTCAAAACACCGCTCTGAACTACGCTGCCCTGGTAAGCAGCACACGCATAAAGCAGTGCATGGGGTGAATATTAATCCTATGGGTCCACACACTCTGTGCACATGCTGCTTACAACAGCAGCGCAAATTACATACAAGCGATCACGCGACCGCCCTCTTGCACTGGGAATCAGGACTGCAATTTATTTTAAGGGACGCAACAGGCTCATTTGAACAATTGTACTGTACATTGGGTCAGTGTGATGCCCACGTTCAACAGACAGGAAACTGCCACCATAGTGACCAGTGTACCAGGGGACTTTAGCGATTCTTCATACAGACTTATGGTCTATGTGGGATTGCAGCTTGCCCCTTCCAGGTACAGACCACACTAGTGCATGTCACTGGCAGCCGCTGTGCACACAACTTGTGGATATGTGACCTTCACTTTCCGCAGGTGACCACTGCTGCCAACATGTTGATATAGGAATTTTTGATTTCTTTAAAGCAATACTATTCCAGAACTTCCACAGCAGAGGCTGCATGTCTTACCATCCTGTCAGTCTTGGATACACACCGTCATCTTCTGCTGAAGCTTCCTGGCTGCCCCAAGCTGTGATTCCAGGGCAGAGAGGACACAGGGATAACATTCACTGTCAGCCAATCACAGATGTGCTTATAAAGCAAAGTCTGTGATTGGCTGACAGGCAATGAGGCACAAATGTCACTGTGTGCAGTGTCTATAACTTTATAATGGTGTATGAAGGGGTGCGCTGGAGACCCCACTTATAGCGATCAGGACATGGTTAATGTCCTGCTTCAGTGATCCCCTCTCCATCCCAGCATCTCCCCCCTTTTCTAATACCAACAGATCAGCACAGCAGAGGGAATCACAGCTTGACTCCCTCCTCCCCGCAGCCATACATAAGACAGGACAGCAGGATTAACCCTTAACAGGTGAGGACAGAGGCCCCTTTCATCATAATCTTGTGTAGTATGCAGAGGCCACTCCTGTTAAGTGTTAATGCTACTCACAGCTCTGGGCCCCCTCCTGCTGACAACAGTAGCCAGCCAGCCCATTTAATGACCTAACAAACCAGCCCATCGGGCATCTGCCCGATAAGGCAAATTAGCAATCCGGGCCTGTGAGTGTTTCTTTCAAATAAAGGAATGTGTGTGTTTATTTCAATTAAAGGACTATGTGTGTTTTTATAACATTTGACTTTGGGGTTAGTAATGGGGGTGTCTTATTAACACCTCTCCATTACTAACCCCTGGGCTTGATGTCAGTGGCCATAAAACAGCTGATATAAACCCAAACCTATTACCCCACTTGCCACCACACCAGGGCAAGTGGGAAGAGCAGAGGCTAAGCACCAGAATTGGTACATCTTATGGATGGGCAGCTGAGAGCTGATGTTCTTAGTCAGGGAGGGAGCCAATATCTATGGCCCTTTCCTAGGCTATTAATATCAGCCCACAGCTGTCTATTTAGCCTTTGCTAGTTATTAAATATAGGGGGGACGCCACATTATTTTTTTTGGGGGGGGGTCTTAATAACTAGTAAAGGCTAAGCAAACAGCAGTGAGTTGATATTAATAGCCTGGGTTTCTCCCGCTGTCACACAGATTGGCCCTAAACAAGTCACTAGTGCGGCCACACTTAGAATTCTGTGTACAATTTTGGTCTCCGATATATAAGAAAGACATAGCTGAACTAGAGCGGGTGCAGAGAATAGCGACCAAGGTTATTAAGGGAATGGGTGTACCGCAATAACAAGACAGGTTATCAAATGTGGGGTTATTCAGTCAGCCAAAAATAGCTTAGGGGTGATCTTATTACAATGTACAAATACTGTATATGAGGGGACAATACAGAGATCTTTCTAACGATCTTTTTACGCCTAGCCCTGCAAGGATAACAAGGGGGCATTCTCTACGTCTAGAGCAAAGAGAAATTAATCATAATCACAGATGCGGATTCTTTATTGTAAGAGCAGTGAGACTATGGACCTCTCTGCCACATAATGTTGTAATGGTTGATTCACTACAAAAGTACAAGGAGGCCTGGATTCCTTTCTTGAAATTTATATTACAGGTTATGGGCACTAGATTCTATGATGGGACGTTGATCCAGGGAACTAGTCTGATTGCTGTAAGTGCTGTCAGGAAGGAATATTTCTCCTAATATGGGGAAATTAGCATCTGGCCCATAGGGGCCTTGCATTCCACTTGATCAACATGTTAGGTTTTGGGCTGAACTCGATGGACTTGTGTCTTTTACAACCTTATAACTATGAAATTACTATATGACTTTAAGTGACAACCTTCCAAGGCTAATAATGTGCGCCGAGTCCAAGTGTGAATACTTTGTGACACTACTTAGAACAACGGTATTTTGCCGAGTCAGTATGTCAGTGCATGTCATCTGTTTAGCTTCTGAATATGGAATATGAAGCCATACAACCTCCCCATGCTGCTGTTCACCCTTGTCAAACTTCATAAGCTGAAATATTCTCCATTACAAGCTACGTCAGTAGGAAAGAATACCACTATACAAATAATTTGACGGACCAAGCCACAAAAAACCTCTGTATGCCTATATGTAACTAGCTATTGAACCCTTTCTACGCCCAGTTGGCTAGCATTTTTATTGGTATATGGTCCCCTATCCTGGTATATGCTCTCCCATCTTGGTCCACTATCCTGGTATATGCTCCTCCATCCTAGTCCCCCATCCTGGCATTTGCTCCCCCATCCTGGTATTTGCTCCCCCATTCTGGTCCCCCATCCTGTTATTTGCTCCCCCATCCTGGTATATGCTTCCCCATCCTGGTATTTACTCCCCAATCCTGGTATATGCTCCCCCATCCTCGTTCCGCATCCTGGTATATACTTCCCCATCCTGGTCCCCCATCCTGGTATATGCTTCCTCATCCTGGTATTTGCTTCCCTATCCTGGTATATGCTCCCCCACCCTGGTCCCCCATCCTAGTATATTCGTCCCCATCCTGGTTCCCCATCCTGGTATTTGCTCCCCCATCCTGGTATATGCTCCCCCATCCTAGTCCACTATCCTGGTATATGCTCCCCCATCCTGGTATACGGTCCCCCATCCTGGTATATGTTCCCCCATCATGGTACACACTCCCCCATCCTGGTATATGCTCCCCCATCCTGGTCCTGCATCCTGGTATATGCTCCCCCATCCTGGTCCCCTATCCTGGTATACAGTCATGGCCAAAAGTTTTGAGAATGACACCAAAATTATATTTTCACATGATCTGCTGGCCTCTGGTTTTTATTAGGGTTTGTCTGATGTTTATATCACATACAGAAATATAATTGCAATCATATTATGATTACCAATAGGTTATATTGACAGTTAGAATGAGTTAATGCAGCAAGTCAATATTTGCAGTGTTGCCCCTTCTTCTTCAAGACCTCTGTAATTCTCCCTGGCATGCTCTCAATCAACTTTTGGACCAAATCCTGACTGATAGCAGTCCATTCTTGCATAATCAATGCTTGCATTTTGCCAGAATTTGTTGGTTTTTGTTTGTCCACCCGTCTCTTGATGATTGACCACAAGTTCTCAATGGGATTAAGATCTGGGGAGTTTCCAGGCCATGGACCCAAAATCTCTATGTTTTGTTCCATGAGCCATTTAGTTATCACCTTTGCTTTATGGCAAGGTGCTCCATCATGCTGGAAAAGGCATTGTTGGGCGCCAAACTGCTCTTGGACGGTTGGGAGAAGTTGCTCTTGGAGGACATTCTGGTACCATTCTTTATTCATGGCTGTGTTTTTAGGCAAGACTGTGAGTGAGCCGATTCCCTTGGCTGAGAAGCAACCCCACACATGAATGGTTTCAGGATGCTTTACAGTTGGCATGAGACAAGACTGGTGGTAGCGCTCACCTCTTCTTCTCCGAATAAGCTGTTTTCCAGATGTCCCAAACAATCGAAAAGGGGATTCATCAGAGAAAATGACTTTGCCCCAGTCCTCAGCAGTCCACTCCCTGTACCTTTTGCAGAATATCAGTCGGTCCCTGATGTTTTTTCTGGAGAGAAGTGGCTTCTTTGCTGCCCTCCTTGAAACCAGCCCTTGCTCAAAGAGTCTCCGCCTCACAGTGCGTGCAGAAGCACTCACACCAGCCTGCTGCCATTCCTGAGCAAGCTCGGCACTGCTGGTAGTCCGATCCCGCAGCTGAAACAGTTTTAAGATACGGTCCTGGCGCTTGCTGTTCTTTCTTGGGCGCCCTGGAGCCGTTTTGACAACAATGGAAGCTCTCTCCTTGAAGTTCTTGATGATGCGATAGATTGTTGACTGAGGTGCAATCTTTGTAGCTGCGATACTCTTCCCTGTTAGGCCATTTTTGTGCAGTGCAATGATGGCTGCACGTGTTTCTTTAGAGATAGCCATGGTTAACTGAAGAGAAACAATGATACCAAGAACCAGCCTCCTTTTAAAGTGTCCAGTGATGTCATTCTTACTTAATCATGACTGATTGATCGCCAGCCCTGTCCTCATCAACACCCACACCTGTGTTAATGGATCAATCACTAAAACGATGTTAGCTGCTCCTTTTAAGGCAGGACTGCAATGATGTTGAAATGTGTTTTGGGGGTTAAAGTTCATTTTCTGGGCAAATATTGACTTTGCAAGTACAGTAATTGCTGTTAAGCTGATCACTCTTTGACATTCAGGAGTATATGCAAATTGCATTACAAAAAATGAAGCAGTAAACTTTGGAAAAATTACTATTTGTCTCATTCTCAATACTTTTGGCCATGACTGTACACTCCTCCATCCGGGTATATGTTCCCCCATCCTGGTATACGGTCCCCCATCCTGGTACATGCTCCCCCATCCTGGTACACGCTCCCCCATCCTGGTATATGCTTCCTCCCATCCTGGTATATGCTTCCCCCCATCCTTTAATGAGTGATCTCTAGGCACGCTCAATTTCAGAGTGCTAGAGTATGTATTTTTTTTTCTTCATTTTCTCTAGACTATAATAGTGTCTTTTAATGCCACTGTATTGCATTTAAGATAGATTGGGGCAGGCATATGTCACAAAGCATGATGCTCTCCAGAATTCACTGCTAATGGTAATGTTAATTAGAGCGTTGCAGGATGGTTTAATTGTCCCTGTGAAAGTCATTGACATGCAAATAAAAATTGTTATTAGCATATTGCGACATGGTCAAGATTATGAATATTGTGTCGTTCACAGGGACGAGCAGTTCTTTTTCTGTGTTTCAAACTGCTACCTAGTGAGATGCTTGAATAGGTAAATTACGTGGTGAAAGCATATGGGCTTTCTGGTTGGTCGGTTTTGAAATATCACTGTGTCTTCATCCAATGTGAGGAAAGGAGAGCAGCAGATTCATTTCATTATAAAGAAGCAGTTAACAGATCGTTGTTTCTGAAGTGTATGACTATTCACTGGCAGCAACACTTTCTACACAGACACTCGCTCCGTTACTACGATTATTTTCTACTTGGTGGGGTAAATGAATGAAATATGATGACTCTTCCATCAGCATTAAGAGAAACTCTGCTCCCGGGGCTGGTGGCTACAGCATTCAGCCAGACACATACAGGAATCAGTAAGTACACTGTTACAAGGATACCTTGCTTGTTGCTCTATCTCGTCCTTGTTATTGCAAGTCGTGGTTCCTAGGCTGGGATTTTATCATATGGCTAGAAATACAAGATAAACTCGCTGTCACTTCTCTTCACTATGTGACCCTCTAATGCTTGACATACTAGGCAAAGAGTATTCCTGATGCTTTGACAGCAACTAAATTAGCACTTCGTGTCAACTATTATTCAACTATAATATTCAAATTTTATCATTTTTCTCGATGGGTGTCTTATATCATTGGGTGTCTTTTTCGGTAAAAAATTTGTATGAAAATACAGTGTACTGTTGCTACAATGAATAGATTTTGTTTAATATTGTGTTAATTGATCATTTCCTTGGTCATTTATAGCTGTTCTAACCATGAAATCAATAATTGAATTGTTAAATATTATTGATAGTGGAATAGGTGTACATAGATAGATAGAATGAGTGGGGAATGATAGATAGATAGATAGATAGATAGATAGATAGATAGATAGATAGATAGATAGATAGGTAGATAATAGATTGATGTTGACAGATGATAGATAGACAATACATTGATACTGTAAATAGGTAGAAAGCACAATATTTATCCCTGTTTTCTTAAGATGCCTTCTGTTTGCATATTTATTAGTCTATTTTATGATTTTCTAATTTTAAGTCTAATAATAGCAATTAATTAAAAGTTGAAGGCAAACGGATTTTTTTCTTACTGCTAACTCGACTCACCCAATTAGACTGTTTCTGTCCATAAATTCTTCAAAATACACAATTTGTACAATTTGTTGTTGTTTTATTAAACTCCTTTGCAGATGTGGTTTTAATTGTCGATGCAAGTAAGCGCTGTTTCTACCGTTACCTCATGGTCTGATATCAGATCCAGCAAATGCATTTCCATGGTAACTGTTTAAAGAAGTTAAGCAGCGGGCGCTCAGCTTGTCTGACATTAGAATAAAATATAACTATGTCATTATTCCACTGTTAGAAAATGTGCTCTGAGAAATTCTTGATTTGCTGGAGTGTTGGACATCACTGTTTTTAATGATGGTTTTGAATTCTCAACTTTTGGTGGATACTTGGTAGAGACGGAACAGGGATTGGTTAATATTGTGCTGTAAAGGTTCGTAGAGGAAAATTTATTTGTATGGCTGGGGAGACATGCTTGGTTTGTGGTGACAATGCACTTGTTGGTCACAATACCAGGGTTTAACCACAATAAGTGCATGGGTTGTAATCGCATATGGGCCCTGGAGCCTAAAGGGCATAAAAAGTCCATTTGGCTTACGCAAAAATACTTGCAATAATTGTGGGCCCTGTTGGAGCCTTTTGCATTGGGATCCATGAGCTTCAAGTTACGTCACTGCACAACACACTTCATAGACACCGTACTTGAATGTATCACTTTGAAAATTTATTTTTGTTTCACTTGCTTATATAGAACCATTAATTTCACTGTGCTTTGCAAAGAACATGACTGTCCACATTGGGACTCAACTCACAATCTAAATTCCCAATAAGTTAGGAGTGTGTGAGAAAATCTGAGGAAACCCATGCAAACTTCAGCAGAACACACAAACTCCTTGCAGATGTTGTTCTTGGGGGGATATGAACCCAGGACCCCAGCACTGCAAGACTGCAGTGCTAACCAGTAAACCACCATGTTGCCCTGTGCAGGTTGCCAACACTTTAAATGTTACTACAAATCAAGAGTATTAAACATAATGACTGCAACTGCTATGTTGGCCATGTCTAGAGAGGACAATCTTTACTGATGTAGTACAATTACACGTAGCTGAACTTCAATAAATACACAAGGGAAAGGGGAAAGGTTCTTTCCACTTTCTCAGTGGTATATCTACCAAAGAGATAGATCACAACACAAGTAAGTCCAGTTGGCTGAGGGGGACAAAAGGCCCCTTAAACCCTCTAAGGACTGAGTAATTTCTCATTTTTGCGCTTTCATTTTTTAACTTTCCTTCTCCCAAGAGGCATGACTTTTTCACTTTTTTTCTGTCGAAATAGCCACATGAGATCTTGTTTTTTGCAGGACGAGTTGTAGTTTTAAGTGATACCATTCATTTTACCAATGTTCTGAAAAATAGTAAAAAAAAAGTTCCAAAAGCAATCCTGCCAATGTATTTTGGGTTTTGTTTTTACAGCATTCATTGTATGGTAAAAATTACCTAGAAATATTATTTAGGTCGTTTTAATTATGGCATTACCAAACTTGCATAGACTTGTTTTTTCATTTAAATTGTAAAAAAATTATTTAGAAATGTGTAAAAAAAATGTTTGGTTTCTGTTGCTTTTTTCCAAAACGCTAACATTTTTTATTTTTCTGTCAATGGCGATTGCTTTCTGCTTGGCAAGTTGATACCACTTTGGTGTACATTTGATGTTTGCTTTTTATTATACTTTTCTTTAAGTAGTGTAGTGACCAAATGCAATTCCGATGTTTCAATTTTTTTTTTTTTCGTTACAGTGTTTACTATACTGGTTAATTAATTTTATACTTTGGTAGACTTCTAAAGAGGAACTTTTACACATGTGGAAGTTTTAAATATGTTACGTACTTTCTTTATTTTTAACTAGTGAAAAGGGGAGTGATTCACATTTTTATATTTTTTAAACCTTTTACTTTATTTTTTAGTCTCCTTAGGCAACTTCAACCTGTGATCTTTTGATTGCTTGTTCTATAACCTGCAACACTACAGTATTTAGTGTAAATCATCCTCTCCTCCGTCTCCTGGACTTTACAGGAATACCAAGATGGCAGCCATGGTAAACAATCAGTATCTATCAGTCAGGATGCGGATAAAAGCTCCATTTAAAGCTGCTGGCAGAAATTGACAGCGACATTTAAATGGTAAATAGTAACGACCAGAGCTTAGCTCCAGCCGCTACTGTTAGAGGCACATGCGAGCTTTATAACACAGCCAGCATCTACCTCATGTGGGGTGGGCTCAACTCCTAAACCTGCTCTATACACATTGACCTGTTCCATGATGCATATCTTCATCGTGGGGCATTAAAGAGTTAATAAAAAATGCACCTACCAGTATTAACAATGGCTTACAGTAGGTGGGTGATCCTGTTGCTGGTATTTCAATGGGGCACTGGAGCTTCAAGTTACATCTCTGGACCATGGCACTACAACAGAGCCTGTGGTAAATGCCTGTGTGGCACTGAACTAAGAGTCAAAGAATAGCATTCTGTTCACCTGAAATCATCACACTTGGCTTACTGCATACAGATTTATATAGAGCCCACTGAGTTCAACAGGAACTATACTATACAGTCATGGCTGAAAGTGTTGGTACCCTTGAAATTTTTCCAGAAAATGAAGTTTTTCTCCCCAAAAAATATTGCAGTTTGTTATACAAATGTTTATTTCCTTTGTGTGTATTGGAACAACACAAGAAAAACAAAAAAAAAATGCAAATTGGGCATCATTTCACACTAAACGCCAAAAATGGCACAGACATGGCAACCTCAACTTAATATTTGGTTGCACACCCTTTGGAATAAATAACTACATTCTATCACTTCCTATAACCATCAACAAGCTTCTTACAACTCTCAATTGGAATTTTGAACCACTCTTCTTTTGCAAACTGCTCCAGGTCTCTCATATTTGAAGGGTGCCTTCTCCCAACAGCAATTTTAAGATCTCTCCAAAGGTGCTCAATTGGGTTTAGTTTCGGACTCATTGCTGGTCACTTCAGAACTCTCCAGTGTTTTGTTTCCACCCATTTCTGGGTGCTTCTTGAAGTATGTTTGGGGTCATTGCTTACTGGAAGACCCATGACCTAGGACATAAACCCTGCTTTCTGACACTGGGCACTACATTGCAATCCAAAATCCTTTGGTAATTTTCAGATTTCATGATGCATTGTACAAAGTCAAGACACCCAGTGCCAGAGGCAGCAAAACAACTCAAAATATCTTTGAACCTCTACCATATTTGACTTCAGGTATTGTGTTCTTTTCTTTGTAGGCCTCATCCCATTTTCAGTAAACAGTAGAATGATGTGCTTTACCAAAAAGCTCTATCTTGGTCACATCTGTTCACAAGATGCTTTCCCAGGAGGATTTTGGCTTACACATGCACATTTTGGCAAACTGCAATCTAGCTTTTTATGTCTCCGTGTCCACAGTGGGGTCCTCCTGGGTCTCCCGCCATAACACTTCATTTAATTCAAATGTCGACGGATAGTTTGTGCTGACACTGATGCACACTGAGCCTGCAGGACAGCTTGAATTTCTTTTGAATTTCAATTGGGGCTGCTTATCCATCATCAGGACTATTCTGCATTGCAACCTTTCATCAAATTTTCTCTGCTGCCCACGGCCAGAGAGATTAGCTACAGAGCCATGGGTTGTAAACTTCTTGATTATATTGGACACCGTGGACAGAGGAACATCAGGATCTCTGGAGATGGACTTATAACCTTGAGATAATTGATATTTTTCAACAATTTTCAGGGCAGTTCATGCTTGAAATAAAGTTGTTTACCCACATTTTTGGAAAGGTGGACAATTTTGTCCAGCCCATTTTTGGCTTTTAGAGTGACGTTATGTCCAATTTGCCTATTTTTCTCATTTTTTTGTGTTGATCCAATACAAACAAAGGAATTCAATATGTGTATAGCAAAACATGTGCAATTGCAATAATTTTCTAGGAGAAATACTTCATTTTCTGGAACAATTTCAAGGGTGCCAACACTTTCGACCATGACTATTACATCTGTAGTATTGCAGAATTAGAGAGCCTTGAATGATAAGTACCCCAGAGAGTTAATGAGGCAGATTTATCAAAACTGCAAGAAACACTATGTTTGTTATCTTGAACAACCAATTAGTGTAGCTTTATTTTTACTGGAACAGTTTTAATATTGAAAGCTGAGCCCTTATAAATGAGGTGTATGTCTTATTCATTATATATACACTGCTCAAAAAAATAAAGGGAACACTTAAACAGCAGAATATAACTCCAAGTAAGTCAGTCTTCTGTGAAATCAAACTGTCCACTTAGGAAGTAACACTGATTGACAATCAATTTCATATGCTGTTGTGCAAATGGAATAGATAATAGATGGAAATTATTGGTAATTATCAAGACACCCTCAATAAAGGAGTGGTTCTGCAGGTGGGGACCACAGACCACATCTCAGTACCAATCCTTTCTGGCTGATATTTTGGTCACTTTTGAATGTTGGTTGTGCTTTCACATTCGTGGTAGCATGAGACGGACTCTACAACCCACAGAAATTGCTCAGGTAGTGCAGCTCATCCTGGATGGCACATCAATGCGAGCTGTGGCAAAAAGGTTTGCTGTGTCTGTCAGCGTAGTGTCCAGAGGCTGGAGGCGCTACCAGGAGACAGGCCAGTACACCAGGAGACGTGGAGGGGGCCGTAGGAGGGCAACAACCCAGCAGCAGGACCGCTACCTCCGCCTTTGTGCAAGGAGGAACAGGAGGAGCACTGCCAGAGCCCTGCAAAATGACCTCCAGCAGGCCACAAATGTGCATGTGTATGCACAAACGGTTAGAAACCGACTCCATGAGGGTGGTATGAGGGCCAGACGTCCACAGATAGGGGTTGTGCTCACAGCCCAACACCGTGCAGGATGCTTGGCATTTGCCACAGAACACCAGGATTGGCAAAGTCGCCACTGGCGCCCTGTGCTCTTCACAGATGAAAACAGGTTCACACTGAGCACATGTGACAGACGTGACAGAGTCTGGAGATGCCGTGGAGAGCGATCTGCTGCCTGCAACATCCTTCAGCATGACTGGTTTATCAGTGGGTCAGTAATGGTGTGGGGTGGCATTTCTTTGGAGGGCCGCACAGCCCTCCATGTGCTCACCAGAGGTAGCCTGACTGCCATTAGGTACCGAGATGAGATCCTCAGACCCCTTGTGAGACCATATGCTGGTGCGGTTGGCCCCGGGTTCCTCATAATGCAGGACAATGCCAGACCTTATGTGGCTGGAGTGTGTCAGCAGTTCATGCAAGATGAAGTCATTGAAGCTATGGAGTGGCCCACCCATTCCCCAGACCTGAATCCGATTGAGAACATCTGGGACATCATGTCTCGCTTCATCCATCAACGTCAAGTTGCACCACAGACTGTCCAGGAGTTGGCGGATGCTTTAGTCCAGGACTGGGAGGAGATCCCACAGGAGACCATCCGCAACCTCATCAGGAGCATGCTCAGGCGTTGTAGGGAGGTCATACAGGCACGTGGAGGCCACACACAATACTGAGCCTCATTTTGACTTGTTTTATGGACATTACACCAAAGTTGGATCAGCCTGTAGTGTGTTTTTCCACTTTAATTTTGGGGGTGACTCCAACTCCAGGCCTCCATTGGTTAATAAATTTGATTTCCATTGATGATTTTTGTGTGATTTTGTTGTCAGCACATTCAACTTTGTACAGAACAAAGTATTCAATGAGAAGATTTCATTTATTCAGATCTAGGATGTGTTATTTGAGTGTTCCCTTTATTTTTTTGAGCAGTGTATATACATTATATTGTTTTCTAATTTGTGTTTTTCAAGCTTTTAAACAAGAGTGCTGGTAAGTTCATATAGAATATACATAAATGAAAAAATAAAAATACCGTAGCATGTGGTGTTCTTAGTATTTGAATCTGCAATCTCATTATATTTATGTTGGCCAACAAAATACAATATTTGTGTTGATAGCAAATATGTATGAGAGCAAATTACCTTTAATTAAAAGTTAATGTATCGCCTATATTTTTCAAATTAAAATGATGCATTTTTTTCTCAGATTTTTTATTTATGGTTTCATTTACATAATTACTAGGACTGTCAGTTTGCCCGAGCTGCTGCTCTAAGATGTGGGCAGTAATTTGGAGATTTTTGTGAGCATGCCCTGTGATGTATGCAAAGGTGAATGTGTAGGAAATGGGAGGAAGTGCAGGGTGATCATCAGATATTGCTAATGTTGGATGTAATGTTATCTACCTCCGGCTTTACAACTGACATATGACCTGTTTTGTATTTCTGTGTGATGATAATGACATGACTACTGAAAAAGTGATCTCTACAGAACAGATGTCAGACTTCCATGAGGCTCACCGATCAATGTGAAGACTGTAATATTTCATATTTTACTTTAAAGTAGCGGTTCGGCATCACATTTTATTTGTGACCGCTGAAGCCAATCACTATATTAATTTATTTTAGCAATTTTCCATAAAATCCTCAATTATAAACTTGATCATGTGAAAGTGAAAAGGACACATGGTTTCCACACATAGTAATACATTTTTTTGCATTTTGGCTCAATATTTACCTTTGTACATGATGATAAGTATGAGTGTAATGTTGAAAGAGGGGTAGATCCACAATTTCAATTGACTAGGAAGGTGAAAAATCTGCACTGGAGTAAACGTTCATATACTTATTTATACCCTTTGTCTTTTTCCTTAAAGGGATTATCGAGGACTATCATAATAGTAATTACATTGTTTCACTATGGGCCGGAGAATGAACAGGCAGATCGTTGCTACCTACCTGCTTGTTTCCTTCTTGCAATACAAGAAGGAAAATTAAAGTGTAGAAGAGGAACACTTAATCACAATGTTAATGTACACCCCTACAGACATGGACAAATTTGTTCTTACTGTCAAGGTTAAATATTCAGTCCTAAAGGCAGAGACATATACTCATACCTCATAGCCTCATAAATTGGGGTCCTACTTCTCTTCTGTGAAGCAGCTGTTATTTTAACAACCAGATTTCTTCCAGATATTTTTCATAGAAGGTGCTAAAATTGTTTAAGACACATTATAAATTTGGTGCCACTATTGTACTGTGCTTCTTCGCATGAGACAGGAAAGAATTCAGCTGTATTTAGCTGAGCAAATCTCACTCATTGCTGAGAAATTCTTCTTACCACACTCCTTGCTCTACATAATATAGTAGAGACTAGGGACGATGGAATCCATCCACAGCAAATTACATTTGATTCAAAGTTCAAGATATTTGCAGGTCACATGATCTTGCTCAGCCAAACAGAGGGGGGACTATCACAGGCACTATAAAAGAGGAGGGCAAGGTAAGCAATGGCCTCTTTAGGGTTTTATAGTCTAGGGCAGTGATGGCAAACCTTTTAGAGACCACCTACCCAAACTGCAACGCAAAACCCATTTAGTTTTCTCTAAGTGCCAACATGGCAATTTAACTTGAATACTGAGGTTTTAGTTTAGAAAAACAACTTATATATTAACATCTTTTTTTTTGTCTTAAATGAAAAACATAATAACAGAATAGTAGAACTTTCAATGATACAAACAACTTTCATAGGTACTGTTCGGAAAGCACTGTGTTATGGGTGCTCTCAGGAAGGCACTGTGTTATGGGTACTCTTCAGAAGGCACTGTATGCTGGCTCCTTGTCTCCAGGGCAAGTCAATCTGGTGGTCTCCGGCTAGCCAGGGAGCAATAATATCTCATTATTTGGCCACTTGACTACTAGGCCTGTTACAGGGCGTCAGCAGAAGCACATCTGATGATGTTTTGTTCCAGTCACATGAAGTTTTAGCGGTCAGTGCTCACTTGCTCCTCATACTGTGTCAGCACCCACCCCTTCTTGCTCCCCATACTGTTTCTGCATCCATACCCTCCCTTGCTTTACATACTGTGTCCTCAAATTTCTTCCTCCCCATACTGTGTCCGCACCCATCCCTTCCATCAGTCTCCATATTGTGCCCTGAAATTTTTCCCTCCCCCCTCGCTCCTCATACTGTGTCCGCACCAACCCATACATGCTTCCCACCCCGCTCCACATACTGTGTCTGCACCCAACCCTTCCTAGCTAAACCAAACTGTGTCCTCTCCACTCCTTTGCTCTCCAGATTTTGATGTGCAATCTACCAGTAAAAGACCTTGTGCGTATATACCCTTAGGCCACACTCACTCGTTCAGTATTTAGTCAGTATTTTACCTCAGTATTTGCAAGCCAAAACCAGGAGTGGGTGAAAAATGCAGAACTGATGCACGTCTGACTGTTCCACTTTCGATTTTAGCTTACAATTACTGAGGTAAAAAACTGACCAAATACTGAACATGTGAATGTGGCTTTATGCTGGTTTTAGACATCTGTCTATGATGTCCGGACCAGCTGCAGATCTCCCGGCCTGATTCAACACCCTTATGCATGTCTATGAGGAGGTTGAGTTTGGGTCAAGAGACCTGCCGTCATTCTGGACTTCGCAATCTGAACACAGACTTTGAAAGTCAATATCTGAAACTGGCCATAGACAACATTAGGAAATGTGCCTCATTGCTTTTGTTGCCTATAGCAACCAATCACAGTGCAGCTTTCATTTTTCAAACTGCACTGATAATATGAAAACTGTACTGTGATTGGATGCTCTGGGCAATGTGAGCAGTTTTAATTTAGACTGAGTATCCCACTGATTATGGACTCAATTGCAGTCACGTAGCAGAATCCCATTCACAGCAGCGCTACGGCAAAGCTCCAGGATAGATAGATGGCTAACCGCAGGCTCTTGGGAATTGTAGCTCCTGCTCCTGCCATGCCTTATAAAGCAGCGCTCCCAAAAGACTACAAGACCTGGCGAGTGACATCAACAGTGTGATCACATGACCTGATCATGGTGCTGATGTCACCCTGACCCAGCGGTCAGGGCTTCAATTGTACTCGCATCTGAAAGACGTGAGTGCAATTGATTGCTGGGAGCCAATGCGCTTCACCTTCTCTGAGCCGGCTGTCAGCTTGACAGCTGACTCAGAGAACGGTTGGCTCCCAGAAAAGGCTATAGTGTTAGGGCGATAGCACGTGCCAACAGACAGGGCTCAGAGTGCCATAGGTTCGCCATCACTGGTCTAGGGATAGGGCGCACAAATGATTACTACAGCTAGGTTTAGAAAGGCCTAAATCAGAATGTTATGTACTAATGCAGCACTGAAGAACATAGAAAAAGCGTGTGGTTGTCTCAGTCTATGGCCATGTTCACACGTTCAGTATTTAGTCAGAATTTTACATCAGTAATTGTAAGCCAAAACCAGAAGTGGAACAATCAGAGGAAAAGTATAATAGAAACACGTCACCACTTCTGCATTTATCACTCACTGCAGGGCTTACTCATGTAAAATACTGACAAAATACTGAACGTGAGAATGTGGCCTATGAATAATAACATACAGATTCAAGTCATAGGGGAGTGCTGGTCTGGCAGATTCTGTGTGACTGTGAGTTGACTGATCCGTGTTATACTGCCGTACAGCGCATTAATTAAACTATTTTTTTTCTTCATTTTTGAGGTACCACAAATAAGGATGACAGTTTCAGTCCCCTCAGTCCTAGTTTTCCTGTAGAAGAAAAATGCTGAAACTCAGGCTTATCTGTCTGAGAAAGTGTGCTTCATGGTTTTTGAAATGGACAAGCAATAAGTGATATTCATTTTTGCATTTGTTCTACATTTTTTTTACTTATAAAGGTTTTTTTTTTAAGAAAAAAAGTAGAATTTCAACATTCCAGAAATTTAAATGCAAGTGTCTATCACACACACAAAGTCTGTGTGTTTTTAAAAAAAAGTTTCATTTTTTTTGCACACTTGTTGTAAATGTCCAATATTGCAACCGTACATGCCACAAATATACAGTAGCCTATTGTAGGCCTTTCGGGATATTTATCTGCCAAGCCTTTCTTGGCAAGTTCTTTTTGTGAAAGGGGTGTATTTTTTTTTATTTATTAAAAATAAAGAACACATTTTGCTTTTTGCATACCTTTTTTACTAATCCAAATTAGCAACCGTACACCCAACAGCAATACTGCAAGCTGGTACCTCATATTCCGTTTTGTGCGTTTACCTACCATTGTAGCAAACATGGTATTAAGTTTTGTCAAGGGAGGGTTAGAATATTGTATAAAATAACAAAAATATTTAGACAAAAATTATGGCCACAATTTACTTTGGGCATACCTGTCTTACTAGTCTATTTGTATCTACTAGCAACCACACCTCTCATAAAAATACTGCAGGCTGATGCCACAGTTTACTTTCCATGTGTGCACATATCTACCAATGTGGCGTTCTTAGTTAAGGCTTTTTATAGGGCAGGGACTTAGAATATTATGTAAAATTAAAAAATATATATTTAAAATTTTTTACACATATTTTACTTTTGGTATACCTATTTTACCAGTCAATTTTAGCAACCATACACCCTCCAAAAAATATTGCAGGCTTGTGCCATAGATGACTTTCCGAGCATATACCTACCTATCAATGTAGCATCCTTGGCTATGGCTTCTTGGTAAGGAGGTAGGGTGCTTAGAATATTGCCTTAAAAAAATATATGTATATACACACATTTTATTTTTGCATACCTATTTTACTAGTCCAATTTGACAACTATACACCCCACAACTATTCTGCGGTCTGTTGTCTCATTTGGAAAATGTTTTACCTGGCTTGTTGTTACATCATCATTATTGGCCGGGAGATTTAATTGCATTAAAGAGCTCTCAAAATGGGTTTTCTACAGTCTTTGGAGACCTCACATGTCTTTTTTGGGGAAATTAGAGGGTTTACAGCATTGAACTACACTGTGAATTAATGTTTTTGGAAAAAGTGGTCGGACCTGGCTAATTAAAATTTCAAAAGATTCGATCATCTCAAGTAGAGACCTTGGTTGTGTCAATGACATATAGAGCACCAAGTCTTTCACATCCTTTCTACTGTTCCTAGAAATAGCTCATCACAGCTCTTGCTCTCTTGCTAACTCTGCTGTCCACTTTGCTTTCCTGCTTACGGTCCTTTGCTTTTCACTTACAATAAGTCATTAAATTTTCTTTTAAAGAAATCTTTGTGGTATGATTGGATATAATTTCTTTCAGAATATTTAGTGTATAGTAACCTACAAAAAGAATCCAAGCTGTTCCATAAACACCTTTAAACATTAGGCAACATGTCTGAGAGATGCAGCCTAGTTTACCACCAGTAATCAGTCTTTATCTTGGTAAATTTATGCACTTTGCATTCATTCCGAAGACATACTGAACTTATCGCTTTATATTTGGCCATAGTCATGTTTTAAAATGGCAATGGTCTTATGCTTCCTAGGATTAAAATACAGAATAATAGCCTCTATTATACAGTACAAGTGTATTAGTTGCAGTATTTAAATGGCTTCTGTAAGTACTGGAGGAGGAACTTTGATTGAAAGTGCTATTTTAAGAGATTAATTACACTAGCTGCAACAATTATGTTTTATGAGCAGATCTTTGAATATGAGAATATAACGAGACTGAGAAAAGAGATGATTGGATTGTTACAAAATCAGATACTATATTATCCTTCCAATCTTAAGAGTCTGCAAAATGTGATTTTGAAAAACAAATCAAATTTAATATAGAGGGTAGAAATAAAATAATTAAGGAACAAAGTTTGAAAAAATTTTCATTCAGGCACTTATTTATATTAATCACAGAGAAAGTGTTCTATTGATGTATTTACTTTTTTCATAATATATCTTTAAGGGGATACAAAGCTCACTACTTTACATTGCATAGCTATAGCGTTAAATTGTACCTATCATTTCAGGTAACTTTTCCGAATAGTCTATTGTGTCTGTATAGTAAGATTAACACTATTTTTAGCCATTATTTAATTTATCTTACAGTTTTATGCGAGTTTTTCCCTATGTAGGCTCTGCCTCTAATTTCCAGTTTTCTCTAAGATGGTGGGTGGAGACTAGCTGCTGTGACATCTAATGTCACAGGAATGTCGCCGGTCTTTGTGAAGTGGTGCTCTTCGTTTTGGAAACAGTACAGAAGTACAGCATGTTGTGTGTTCCAGTACTGAACAATGACAATAATTTAAAATCTGATTTTACCGAATAAGGGTCTCTTCCACATACCTCCCCTTGGTGATCTTAGATGGGGCTGGTCAATGGGATGCAATCAGGTCCACAAAAAATTAGGAGATCTCCAACCTTCAGGATATCTGAATCCCTGGAGGTCCTAGGTGGGAGATATTAATGCCATATTACCTATCATGATTTTAGTTTTCATTAGATAGGAAACATTGCATATACAATGTATCTATCGGTTCGATATTAATTCCGGGCTGATGCGCACACCGCACAGTTATGTAAGTAAATGCGTTACATTCGCCACTTTGTCACGATGCAGAAAATGCCTCCCATAACTATAGGACCTATGCCTGTCACAAAAAAAAAACAATATTCATAACAGGACACTAGTGTTAGAATGTCTGACATCCTTGGCCCAGTGTTGCTTTAAAGAGTGGAAACTTAATTACCCAGGAAAGGAAATTGTCTCCTCCCAGCCTCCGTATCTGGACTTCATGTCTGCTCTCCATCAGATAAGCTACTTCAATTACCTATTCACAGCAGGGAGTCATAGATGAACAGGGGTCAGGTGGAGTGTTTAGAATGCTAGCTCTTGTTCCCTTTCCAAGATGTGATGAAGCCATGTTTCAATGCTCAATATGAGGGTGACGCATGGATAGCACTCGTATGTGAAAAACTGATGCATGAAGGAACCCTTATCCAAAAAATGGTGAATAAACAGAGATCTGTATTACACTTTTATGGTGTAAAAGAAAAATTGAAAAGTTTGGAAAATGCCATTTTTCTAAAAGTTTTGTGACTTTTGGTTGTTATATTCAGTTTCAGTCAAGGCTGTGGATAAAAGCTATGCAAATTTCCTTACTCTCTGGGATTCTAGTCTCAGCTTATGATTAGCTGGGATGGCAAGACTTCACCTGTGTGCCTCATGCCACACAAATCACATCTGCCAACCCAGCTAATCATAAGCTGAGCCAGAGGGTAAGGAAATTTGCATAGTTCCTGTCCACGGCCAGAGACTACTGTCCTGATGCATGGACATGGAATCCCCTGCTGGTTGGATTCTGCTGCTGGACCTGGATGTCCCCACAGCCTCGGACTCCGTGTCCGGGTTTAGTGTCTTCAGCCAAGGCGAGCTTTCTAGCTTCCAGCCTCTGGCACTCGCTCCTGCTCCTACAGAGCTCCTGTTGTCACTTTCCCTGTGTCTGCTGTCCTCCAGACCTGACTGCGTCTCTGTCTGGGACTTCACTCTAGGCTTTGACTGCTCTGCTTGTTCTGCAGGCTCTGTCTGTCTTAATTCCGCCCCAGACCCAGTTTATAAGGGCAGATTCCTCCCCTCCCAGGTCTGGGTGGGCCGTGTTGCATGCTTAGGGCTCCTGACCAGAGAAACCTCCCACTTTCTCTCAGACATAATATTTCTATTACTGTGGCAACCAGACCCCTGGGGTGCCACATTCCCCCCTAGTAAATTTTAGTACTCCGGGACTAAACACATTTTTAAAGAAACATAAATACAGGGTATAACAATAATACAATAACATATTTACAAGAAGCTTTAGTTCTTTAAAGGTCATGGCTTGTCTGTAACCGGGTGTCCATATCACCCAAGGTGAAGTTTGTGAAACTAGAGGGTGTCCATGTCACCCAAGGTGAAGCTTTAAGCGAAGTAGGGGACCTGTCCAAAGCAAACCCCTTGCGTTGGCCTTGGGCGTGGCTGCAAGGCTGGAGCTAGCTACTTTGGGCCGCAAGGAGGCCACGCCAGACAGGTTTTCTCTTCCGCGGCCGTCTTCGCAAGAGGCACCAAGGTGCAACTATCTACAAAATTGTTCCGGTTATCCAGCGTCCATAACCTGTTAGTCCAAAGAAATCTGCAGGGTAACTGAGAAACATAATTAATAACAGGCAACACACATAAACCATAAACAGTTAAACAGATAAATTCACAGTGCATTAGTTTAGATTTTCCAGCATCTGACCTCTAGTGACTCTAGTGGACCTACGGAGCTCACTAACTGGTCCTGCACTACAGGGTGTAGGAGGTGTTATTGGCAAGCTGGGCAGCTGTCTGCGCACTCTTTGGCTCACTAGGGGCACGGCAGGCTCACTACTAGCAGAGGGTTGATCCTCCTGCGCTGCTGGTGTGGACTCTTCTGCCTCCTGGGCCGGCTGCTCTTCCAGCTCTACCTGGTCTTCTGTAGGCACTTGAGGGGCTGGCTGGAGAAAGGTGAGGACAGGCACCACGATAGCGTTGTTTACTTGTGTCCAGGACCGGGGAAAGTCTCCGAGTACGGTGCTGATCATTTCCTCCTTTTCCTCTACGGGTTGAGGGTCTTCCTGATCTTCATCCGTGCTTTGCAACTTCTCGGGGCACTTTTTCAGGTGGTCTCTGGAGACAGTGGCTGTGGTCTCTCCTCCATCCTTGCTGATGACGTACACCTTTGGATTATTGTGGCTTGAGGGCAGTACGGTGTACGGGTCCTTTTCCCACTGGTCGTCCAACTTATGGAGCCGCCTTTTTCTTTTCAAGACCTGCTCTCCAGGTACCAGGGGAACAGCGGGAGCATGTTGGTTATAAGTCCTCTCCTGCCTTTCCCTTGATTGACAGAGACTTCGCTCGACGCTCTCCTGTTCTTTCCGGTACTGCTGCTGCCGTTCTGTATCCCAGTCTGCTTCTGGCGAGGTGTCCTCGGGTATCAGGACTCCCATATCCAGGTCAACAGGCTGCTTACCAGGTCTTGCTCGCATTAGGTAAGCCGGGGTACAGTTGGTGGAACCTACCGGGATGTGGTTATACAGGTCCACCAGATCGGGCAGTTTCTCAGGCCACAGACTGCGTTCTTCCAGGGGCAATGTTTTTAGCAGATCTATCACCACCTGGTTCATCTTCTCGCAGAGTCCATTGGTTTGGGGGTGATAGGGCGTTGTTCTTATCTTCTTGCAGCCATACAGGTTGCAGAACTCCTGGAAGACTTCCGTTTCGAAGGCTGGTCCTTGGTCCGTCAGCACTTGGTCCGGGTACCCTTGTGGGCGGCAGAAGTGCAGCTGGAAGGCTCTGGCAGCTGTCTGAGCCGTCAGGTCTTTGACAGGGACCACCACCAGGAACCGGGAGTAGTGATCCACGATGGTTAGGGTGTAGACATACCCGCTTCTGCTTGGAGCCAGTTTAACATGGTCCAGAGCGACCAGTTCCAGCGGCTGCCTGGTGATGATGGGCTGCAGGGGAGTCCTCTGGCTGGCACGGTCCCTTCTTCTTAGATTGCACGGGTCACAGTCTCTACACCACCTCTCAATGGCTCCTCTCATGCCTATCCAGTAGAACCGTTCACGCAGCAGGAACTCCAGCTTCTTCCATCCGAAGTGCCCTGCCCCATTGTGGTAGGCCTCCAGCACCATAGCTGCGTCCCGCCTCGGTACCACAACCTGCCAGATCAGTTCATGTGTCCGGGAATTGACCATTCTGCGACATAACTTCTCCTTGTAGAGAAACAGTCTGCTCTTCTCCGTCCACAGTTGCTTGGTCTCTTCCGGAGCGTCTGGGTCCAGGCGGGCGTCAGCCTGGGTCAGCATCTACTTCACCAGAT
The DNA here is from genome assembly GCF_046119375.1 of Phyllobates terribilis. Lineage (NCBI taxonomy): Eukaryota > Metazoa > Chordata > Amphibia > Anura > Dendrobatidae > Phyllobates > Phyllobates terribilis. The sequence continues at coordinate 809,217,903 of NW_027362761.1, forward strand.
GGACTGCGGGGTCACTGTCTTGCGTCTCCGCCCAGTTGTAGTGGGGTAAGGGGTTGAACGTAGCAGATCGCTGGCCTCTCACACGGTGGGAATACTGGGTAATCCCATGACGGTGAAACGCAGGGAGTTCGATCTCTTCCAATTCTTCTGGATCCTCCCCTTCGTCCGGTAGGTTTGGCATCCTGGACAGGGCGTCCGCGTTGGTATTGGAGCGTCCTGCCCGGTATTTGATTGTGAACTCATAATTGGGCAGGCGGGCCATCCATCTCTGCTCCAGGGCACCCAGTCTTGCAGTGTCCAGGTGTGTCAACGGGTTGTTGTCCGTGTACACGGTGAACCTGGAAGAGGCAAGGTAATGCTTGAAACGTTCGGTTACTGCCCACACCACTGCCAGGAACTCTAGCTTGAACGAGCTGTAATTCTCAGGGTTTCTTTCCGTGGGTCGCAGTTTTCGGCTGGCGTAAGCAATTACCCGTTCTCTCCCCTGCTGGATCTGGGACAGTACGGCCCCCAGCCCGATGTTGCTTGCGTCCGTGTGGAGGATAAAGGGCTGGCTGTAATCAGGGTACGCCAGGATTTCATCCCCCGTGAGGGCCATCTTCAGCTGGCGGAAGGACTCCTCTTCCAGCTTTTCCCATTTGAAGGGTTGCTTCTGGTTTTTGGCCTTCCTGGACTGGCCTATCAGGAGGTCCTGCATAGGAGCTGCCTTCTTGGTAAAACCGGGAATGAATCTTCGGTAGTAGCCTACCAACCCGAGGAACTGCCGCACTTCCTTTATGCTGGATGGTCTTGGCCAGTCCTTAATCACGGTGATCTTGTCAGGGTCGGGGGCTACTCCGTCAGCACTCACCACGTGTCCCAGGTACTGTACCTTTGGCTTCAGTAGATGACACTTCGAGGGTTTTACCTTTAGGCCATAGTTTGCCAGGGCTTCAAACACTTCTGCCAGGTGTTCCAGATGGTCCTCATAGGTCTTGGAATAGACGATGACGTCGTCCAGGTATAATAGGACCGTCTCGAAGTTCCGGTGTCCCAGACAGCATTCCATCAACCGTTGGAAGGTTCCTGGTGCGTTGCAGAGCCTGAACGGCATACAGTTAAATTCGCTGAGTCCCATCGGGGTGGTGAATGCAGTTTTCTCCCTGTCCGCCTCTGCTACAGGAACCTGCCAGTACCCGCTAGTGAGATCCAAAGTAGAGAAGAAGTTAGCAGATTTTAATGCAGCTAAGGACTCTTCTATCCTTGGTAACGGATACCCATCTTTGTGTGTGATACGGTTGACCTTCCTGTAGTCTACACACATTCTCATGGTGTTGTCTTTCTTTTTCACTAAGACTAGTGGAGCTGCCCAGGGGCTACAGCTGGCCCTAATTACCCCAGCCTCCTTCATGTCTTTTAGCATCCCCTTGGCGTGTTGATAGTATGCAGGGGGTACGGGTCGGTATCTCTCCTTTATAGGAGGGTGGTCTCCCGTGGGGATGTGATGTTCTACCCCCTTTACTCGCCCGAAGTCTAGCGGGTGTTTACTAAATACTCTCTCGTACTCTTGAACCACCCGGTAGACTCCCTGTTTTTGGTGTCAGGGAGTGGAGTCAGTACCCAAATGCAGTTGCTGACACCAGTCCTCCATTGGTTTCTTAGAGCCGTTACCTTCCTCTGGTTGAGATGGAGGCAACGGTTCCACGGCCTGTACAGAGTTCTGGTTGATGGTGAACAATTTGGCTAGCGTGGCATACCGGGGCAGGTATACTTCTCTCTCCCCGATATTTATGATGCAGACGGGCACCCTCCCATGGCGTACTTCGACCACCCCCTGTGCTGTCAAAATGGTGGGCCTACTGTCTGAGTAGATGGGTTCTACCATTGCTTGGTAGTCTCTACCTCTCAGACCAATAGCTGCCCGGCACCAAATCATCATCTCACTTTTTTTGGGGCATGGCAATAGGGAACGGGTCACACATTCTCACGCTACCTATCTCACCACCAGATAGTTCCACTTGTTGCCGCTTCATCAGTGCCCGGATCTCTTTTTGGAGCACATGCTGCTGGCTGGAACTGGCGTTCTTGGCAACCTGCTGCAAAATAAGAATCACCTCTGCAAGACAGTTTTCAATTACGTTAGTACCTAGGGTTATTTTTGGGTGATTCTCGCGACGGTCAATGTCCACAATGATCAGTCCTTGTGCCGGCAGTTCAACTTTACCAACCTTGATGGTCACTTCTTTAAATCCTATCTGTGGCACGGGCTGACCATTGCTGGCGATAATGCTCAGGTCGTCATCTGGGTAGCGGGTTATGTCCGAGTCATTCCAGTACCGCTTGAAGAGCACGTACGGGATGGTGGTGACCTGTGACCCGGTGTCCAGTAGGGCACTCATAGGAATGCCGTCCAGTACCACAGGCAAGACCGGACGTCCCCCTACGTACTTGTCACGCCAGTTCGATGGGCCTGATGATCTTAGGCCTGGGGGTTGGTCCTCTACCCCAGGTTGTGCCCGTTTAAATGACAGTACCTTGCCATATGTCCGGGTTGATTGCAGCGGCGGCAGATGGGTCGTCCGTCCTCGTTGTATCTGTCGCTGGGTCTCCCTCTGGCCGGTGGGGTCCTCCTCAGTCGGCGCCACGGGACGTCCTCCGGTCCGGATGCCAGCTGGACCTTTCCTGGAGAGGAGACCTGTAAAGACTGCACAGTTCTGGTTAGCGCGGCAACGCTCTTAGTCAGCTCTTGGACCTGATGGTGCAGGTCTGTTCGGGTTATTGTTCAAAGCCTGCGCATCAGCTCCCACAGGCCCTGCAGACAAGGGCGCCTTGTCCTGGTGATAAGTGATAGCAGGGCGCCTGTGTGTCACAGCGCCACCTGGTGCCGGTTCTCGGAGCACCTGGATGGCTCTGTCCTTGAACTGTGCAAAGTCCAGGTCAGGGTCCTGTAAGGCCATTGCCCGCAACTGGGTTCGGTGGGCATTGCACAGTAGACCCTCAATAAATTGTTCGGTCAACAGCTTGTCTTCATTTCCCACGCTATCAGGGTCTGCCTGCTTAATGGCTCTCAGGGCCTCTTGTAGGTTTAGAGCATAGTCTCTTATACTTTCATGTGCCCGTTGTTTGCACCTGTAAAATCTGAGCTTTATTTCGGCTGAGGTTCGGGTATCAAATGTGTCTTTCAGCCGGGCTAGTATTTCTCTGACAGTCCTCTTCTTCCCAGGTGACCAGGACTTTACCTCCCTTTGGGCTGCCCCGATTAACTGGGCCACCAGAATGCTCACTTTTTGCTCTTCTGTGAGGGGGTATACCTGGAAGAGGCTATCAAGTCTTTCCCTAAAGTCGCTCAGGGTATGTGACTCCCCTGAGTACTGGGGTAGCCAGGTTGCCCCCAGGATATAGGGCATGGTGAATGGCATGACCGCTGCAGCGGTTGCGCTGGCGGCCGGTGTGGCGGTGGAGCTCCCCTCGGTGTCCGACATTCTCCTTCCCCCCTAGTGGACCGTGGCCTACCTTGCGATGCTCTTCTTCCGTAGGCCGCGGCTCCGCAGTCAATCGTCGGGGTCGAGGACCTGGTGTCTCGCTCTGATGACGTCAGCGTCGCTCTTCCTCCCTTCCAGGACCTTGTGCAGCGTCAGTGCGTGGGGCGGAGCTTTGGGTCTCGCGCGCTTTCGGCGTCCACGCCCCTCTTCTTCCCGTGCGGCGTCCTGAAGATGGCGTCCGAAGGCGGGAAGCAGCTGCGGATGGCGGGAAGACAGCAGAAGATGGCGGGAAACGACCCAAGATGGCGTCCGATGGCGGGAAACGGCTCCGGACGGCGGGAAACTTCACCACAGGTAAATACAAAAGTATTTTACAGGCACGCAGTACCCGGTGGTTGCGTGCACGAAATCCTGCCGACTACGCCAAAGTTGACGCGCCCCCTGGGCCTGTGCTGTGCCGGGAATACCCGGAGCCAGATCGCTGGGGGTTGTAGTCCTCCGTGGCTGTGACCCGGTCCGTGCCCAGGGCGGTCAAACCAGTGGCAGTATTAGTAATGTGACAAATGTCCGACTACGCCACCCGTGGATTGCGGTCAGTGGGGACCACCGCTGCGCTGCAGACCGCTGAGGCTGATATTGTATGCGCAGCCAAGTATGGGATAACTCCCAACGGGAGAAGTATTGCCTCAGGGCAGCTAGTGTGGATGATGGGAGTGATGGTGTGAGCGTCCCAGTGCTAATGGTGCTGGTGTGGCGATGAAACACAGAGACGTGTGGTGCAGTTCAGGGTCTTTACTGATGGTATAATGCAGACCCTCCCGGGAGTACTGGTTAGCAGTAGGGGCCTGGTCAGTCTGTAAGCAAGTAGGATCTCCCCTGGCCAGGTGGAGTTGTAGGCCTCCCCGACTATCTGCACTCTTTCCTGGCTACCTTGCTCTATGCTGGTAGAAGTAGCCCACGTCCCTGAGTATACCGTGTGGTGCTCACCCGTATGGCCGGTGACTTGGGGCCTTCCGTTAGCCTCCGCTTCACAATGGCGGTGCTGGTCCCTTGCTTGTGACCGTGCCTCCGAGCTTCTAAGGCCAGAGGACATGGAATCCCCTGCCGGTTGGATTCTGCTGCTGGACCTGGATGTCCCCACAGCCTCGGACTCCGTGTCCGGGTTTAGTGTCTTCAGCCAAGGCGAGCTTTCTAGCTTCCAGCCTCTGGCACTCGCTCCTGCTCCTACAGAGCTCCTGTTGTCACTTTCCCTGTGTCTGCTGTCCTCCAGACCTGACTGCGTCTCTGTCTGGGACTTCACTCTAGGCTCTGACTGCTCTGCTTGTTCTGCAGGCTCTGTCTGTCTTAATCCCGCCCCAGACCCAGTTTATAAGGGCAGATTCCTCCCCTCCCAGGTCTGGGTGGGCCGTGTTGCATGCTTAGGGCTCCTGACCAGAGAAACCTCCCACTTGCTCTCAGACATAATATTTCTATTACTGTGGCAACCAGACCCCTGGGGTGCCACATGTGCATATGTAGGTACATCTAGAAATGTGATGATCTAGAGACACACAGAATAACATAATTGTTCTTAACAGGAATTAGAGGAAGACATGTCATTAAAAACCTATCTTGCAGATAGATCCTTTAAAATGATCTTTTAGTAGGTTTTCTTGCAATGACAACGGACTGTCTGTGATGCTGTTGGTTGAGAGAGATCAAAAAAAGACTAGATGTCTAAACTTTATTTCTGAAGTATTAATAATATAACTCAAACTGAAAAAAAGGATGGCTAGACAAGTTTGAGTATAGCAATTCCATAAGAAGAAAAATTCTTTACATACAAAACCACGGTGTAACAAGGTATGCCAACACCAGATTACTCTGTGTGCAGAATTATTAGGCTATGTTCTTAATCAACCCAAAAGACTCATAAATATCCAAGCTTAATATTTTTGGAAGTTGGAGTGTTTTTTTTTTAGATTTGGCTATCTTAGGAGGATATCTGTTTGTGCAGGTAACTATTACTGTGCAGAATTATTAGACAACTTAATAAAAGCCAAATATAATCCCATCTCACTTGTTTATTTTCACCAGGTAAACCAATATCAGTGCACAAAATTTAGAAATAAACATTTCTGACATGCAAAAACAAAAACCAAAAAAATTAGTGATCAATATAGCCACCTTTCTTTATGATGACACTCAACAGCCTTCCATCCATAGATTCTGTCAGTTGCTTGATCTGTTTTCGATCAACATTGCGTGCAGCAGCCACCACAGCCTCCCAGACACTGTTCCGAGAGGTGTACTGTTTTCCCTCCCCGTAGATCTCACATTTTATGATGGACCACAGGTTCTCTATGGGGTTCAGATCAGGTGAATAAGGGGGCCATGTCATTATTTTTTCTTCTTTTAGACCTTTACTGGCCAGTCACGCTGTGGAGTAGTTGGATGCATGTGATGGAGCATTGTCCTGCATGAAAATCATGTTTTTCTTGAACGATACCGACTTCTTCCTGTACCACTGCTTGAAGAAGTTGTCTTCCAGAAACTGGCAGTAGGTCTGGGAGTTGAGCTTCACTCCATCCTCAACCCGAAAAGGTCCCACAAGTTCATCTTTGATGATACCCGCCCATACCAGTACCCCACCTCCACCTTGCTGGCGTCTGAGTCGGAGTGGAGCTCTCTGCCCTTTACTGATCCAGCCTCTGGCCCATCCATCTGGCCCATCAAGAGTCACTCTCATTTCATCAGTCCATAAAACATTTGAAAAATCAGTCTTAAGATATTTCTTGGCCCATTCTTGACGTTTTAACTTATGTTTCTTGTTCAAAGGTGGTCGTTTTTCAGCCTTCCTTACCTTAGCCATGTCCCTGAGTATCGCACTCCTTGTGCTTTTTGATACTCCAGTAACGTTGCAGCTCTGAAATATGGCAAAACTGGTGGCGAATGGCATCTTGGCAGCTTCACGCTTGATTTTCCTCAATTCATGGGCAGTTATTTTGCGCATTTTTTGGCCAACACGCTTCTTGCGACCCTCTTGGCTATTTGCCATGAAACGCTTGATTGTTCGGTGATTACGCTTCAAAAGTTTGGAAATTTCAAGACTGCTGCATCCCTCTGCAAGACATCTCACAATTTTGGACTTTTCAGAGCCCGTCAAATCTCTCTTGTGACCCATTTTGCCAAAGGAAAGGAAGTTGCCTAATAATTAAGCACACCTTATATAGGGTGTTGATGTCATTAGTCAACATCCCTCCTCATTACAAAGATGCACATCACCAGATTTACTTAATTGGTAGTTGGCTCTCAAGCCTATGCAGCTTGGAGTAGGACAACATGTATAAAAAGTATCATGTGATCAAAATACTCATTTGCCTAATAATTCTGCACACAGTGTAGAGTTAACCAGACTGCTGCAGTCAGTCATTCTCCAACAGTCTGGTTAGGATTTATTGTTAGCATTGATTCCCATTTTTTATAATTTCTTCGTTTATTCCTCTTGGGCCTAACATCTACCATCTGTCTTCTTCAATAGCTCATCAGAAGTCCCTGGTAGATTTTCTCTAATAATCTATCAGAGTGACATAACATGTATTAGCTTAATATCTTACATATACTCTAATGAACAGTAGGTACAGTAGCTATTAGCTACTTTAAAGCATTACACTACTGCTGGCCGTACACATTACGACCAGCATTAGTGGCAAAACATTTCGGCAAAGGCGAAACTAGCGTCTGATGGGCCCCTGTGCAAAATTTGTACCTGGGCCCCCACCTGCATGTTTGTCAGATGTATGGGCCCTTGTACCATTCTAAATCCTATGAAGACATATGTGGCGCCCCTGAGGGTTCGGTCGCCACAGAGGTACTGCATCTCACCCAGAGGTGTGGTATCTCACTCTCAGGTAAGGAAGGAGTACAGCTCGGGACCCTAACACCTGCATCCAACACATACCCGCAGTGGGGGTAGGGCGAGATTGCTCCTAAGGGAGAGCACAGTCCCGGGTCCCTAGTTGTGGGCGGGGCTATGTAGTGGGTGTGGGTGGAGAAAGTAGCTTAGGGGAGCTCATGGAAGAAAGGTATAAATAGAGAAGCCATCTTGTTTAGTGAGATCAGAACAGTGAGCAGTGAGTGAGAACAGTCTACGGTGAGAGGAGGCTTGAGGAGAGGCCCAGGACTGAAGAAAGAGGAGAGGGAGCAGGAAGGGTTCCAGGAACAGAAGAAGGAACCCCAGGGGTACGGGCAGTGCTGGAGGCCACCCGTACGCCCGAATCTACCAGGAGATGGAGGGGTCAGGCCACACAAAGGGGACCGGTCCCTCAACTAGCAGAGAACTTTATGACTCAACTAGAAACCGGAGGCTGCAGTATTTCAAGTCCTGCAGCCAACAGTCCATATCAGTCTCACCAAGAAGGTAGCTATAGTGGACCCAGGGGACGGAACAGACGTTGCCCAACAAGGCCCGCAGGTACCGGATTGGGACACTTGGTATGAGGTGCAGGGAGACGGCCAGAGAAAGGACACAGAAGGAGGTCCCGTTAAGTACTCCGGAGATACCGGAGGGTGGACTGAACCCCTCCCTGAGTAAGCGCAGCACGACGAGGGAAGTTACACTGGTACCTGTAACTTGGACTGCAATAACCGTGAGTAAACACCCTGAGGACTGCACCCCCCTGGCTCTGTGATTATTATCTGCGCCATCACCCCCGCACTACAATGCCCAGCACAACCTATTACTTCTACACTGCCCTGGATCTAAACTCTACCTGTGGAGAGCCACACCAGCTTGCTGCAATAACATGAGCTCCAGGGGACCTGCTCCGCAGCGGCGGCTCCCTTTAGCCACATACCACAGGTGGCGTCACGAACATTGCACATAATTTCCCTGTAAATAATTCCCTATTGAATGACCGCCCTGGGTCACGGACCGGGTCACTGCCACTGTGACATCCCCCGGCATCTACTGGCCCGGCACCGGGTACCCCACGGCCCAGGGGGCGCATCACATACATGTCACCCATAATGTAACAATGTCTCCATCTTGTACTAATGTCACCCATCCGGAGCCCCTTCCTGGTATAATGTCTTCGGCCCCTTGCGGTAATAATGTCCGACATCCTGTACCCCTTCCCGTAAGAATGTTCCCCATTCTGGGCCCCTTCCAGTAATAATGCTAAACATCTTTGGCCCCTTCCTGGGACAATGTCCCCATCCTGGCCTCCATCCTGCTCTAATGTTCCTCATCCTGAGCCCATTCCTGTAATAATGTCCCTTTTCTTCTCCTTTTCTGTTGTAATGTCCCCATTCTGAACCCTTCCAGTAATATATGTCCCCATCCTGGGCCTCTTCCAGTGAAAATCTCCCCCATCCTGGTGTAATGTCCCCATCCTGGCCCTTTCCAGTAATATATGTCATACAACCTGGATCACTTCCTGGTATAAGGCCCCCATCCTGGTACAATATCTACAATCCTCATCCAGTAATAATGTCCCCATTGTCCATTCACTAATAATGTGCCCATTCCCCATCCAGTAATATATGTCCCCCATCCTGTGCCCCTTCCTGGTATAATGTGCTAGCTCCTGTGCTCATCTTCTAATAATGCTCCACTGTTTCTTAACACACCAAAAACAGTAAAAACATTGTTCTCACCTTCCTCCTTTCCTACAATGTGCGACATTCTCTTCTGTAGCTGGTGCAGGAGCCAGCAGCTGACTTTGGTGTACCTGCATGACGTCACTGCTATGCGTCATCTGTGACTGGCATATTGATGTAAGCTGCCGGCCCCTGATTGCCTGTCAGCAGGAATTTGGGCACGGGGAGCCAGCAGGTCTCTGCACAGCAATACATTTCAGTTGAATGTGCCTGCTCACTTGCATTCGCCCCCTCCCGGATAGACCTCCCGGATAGACCCGGTTGCGGTCACAACCTCTGCAACCACGATAGTTATGCCCCTAATGTTAGCTGAACAATGCTTTGGCCGATCATTTGGCCAACAGCCATCTCAGCTGACACTCCCATATACAGGAGCCCTAGCTCAGCCGAGTTCTGTGTGCTCTATGAGAAAGCTGCCGACTGACATGCTTGCTGGCAGCTTTTTGTCAGGGAGAAAAATGCAATCCGCAGTCTGAAATCGAGATCAACATCTCTCCTGGCCATCAGTTGGCTGGTGCCCCCATACACATTGGACTGTTGGCCGAACCTGTCGATATCAGTTTGTTCAGTCAACATTAGCTCATAAGAGCCTTAAAGGGGTTGTCTGGTCTAAAGCTACAAGTCTGAAGTCACTTTATTTGACTGCAGATTTGTGAATCCTCACATCATGTGCACTGTGCACTATGAGAATTCTCCAGTGCCGGCACCTGCAAGTATGTGATATGCAAACTCCTGGCCACATTCCAACCAGATGGGTGCTGCCTTGCTCAATGCATGTGTATAGAGCGAGGCTTGAAACAGTCTAGTTGTAATGTGACTGGAAGTATACATATTGCATACTTTTAGGTGTCAGGTGTTTGCTGGATCCAAAATGGGTTCAGAACCATCAGTGGATTCTGTGGTCCCCCATTCCAGTCCAGCTGGGGCTGATGCTGCTCAGCATCGTCGTCAGTCCCAACACCTAGCTGGTGCACGAGATGTACAGGTTGTCTCTTGGGTCTTTGTTCCTAGCAACATGAAGCGTAGGTTGCGGAGGGAAACAGGGCTGCTGCAGCCTAAGTCCAGGATTCACTGTACTGAGCATGCCCGTGAAATGGCGGACCATGATTGGTGGTTTGGGAGTCAGCTGATCCGGTGACCTGGCACCGCCTGATTGGTCGCGAGTGGTGTCACCAATAATGCGACGGTGGGCGGGGCTTAATCTTTAAATAGCCCTCCCACAAACATGGCGGCACGCTCTGATCATTGAGCTATGATGGTGTTATTGTGTGGACGCTTGGTCGTTTGGGCTCCACGTGTGCTTTAGCTTCTGTCAGGCAGGTTTAGCGGGGGATAGGCAGCCTTAGATGGAGGGAGGCAGGTAGCTTCGTCTGACAGTCTGCCCCGAGCAGTCTGCAGACGCCGTATTCCCGGCACCGCCTGTAAGCCACGTGGAGAGATACTCCTCAGTCCGGTAGCACGCCGGCTGGGAGCACGTATACGCCGGCGTGAATCACACATGCATCCTAGCACCTGCTGCGTAGTCCCTGTGCAGTAAACAGATCCATTATTTGTCGCACATCTCTCGTGCAGTTAACGGAGATAGTGTGAATCCCTATTCCCGTTCTGGTGTGCAGTAACACGGAAGGGATTGTTATTTCAGTTGGTTGTTTTACCTTCTTACCCGGTTGCTTTCCATTATTTAAAGTTGTTTGCAACCATCCCCTTAACACATACTTGCAGTCACATGACCGCCCGCTAATGGCTCAACACCAAAGAATCCTCACAGCGTGCAGTGTGAGCAATGTGAAGATTCACAAGTCTGCAGTTACATAGAGCTTTAGACTGAATAACCCCATTAAATCTCCTTGTCTCCCTCACTTTTGTGAAACTGTACAAGTTACATCTGTAGAATGTCCACTGTTACTTCCAACAGTCTTTTACTTCTCATATGGCAAAAAAACCCTGTTTTCTCCATTAAGAATAGCTAACAAAATATATTAAAAGCTTGCGAGTATGCTAAGAAATCACATAATAGCTTACATAATTGTTCTATTGCTCCATGCTAAGTTTATGTAACTAAAATATTTAACTCTAAATTACTAAAAAAGTAATATATTAGATAAGTACGTGAAAACATTTATTTTTAATTATTCCTGAAACAGACTCTTCACGACAATTAATGAAATGTATTTATGTAATATAAAATATACAGAACAAAATCTTTACAGAAATTATCTTCACTGCCTAAAATCAATGCAGATTAAAAGTAAAGAAAAAGCACAATATCATGTAATGGAATAATCCCAAGTTATAAGTGCAGTACCCAAAAGTCCAGTACTACTTTTTAAATGTATTTATTAAATCTACATAACATGATACTAATAGTATAATTTCTAACTGCAACCTAAATAATGTAATAGACCTATAGAAAATATCCCTTAAAGAGGAACTATGGCCCCGATCCATCAAAGTGTTTACGGAAAAAAACTGTCATGAAACAGTTAGAAAGGGTGCAAAATGTTTGTGTAGCACTGAGTGGCGCAAAAAAGTTGTGCCATTTTCACGCCAGTTTTGGGCAGCTTTTCCAAAATGGGTGCAGCTGGGAGGAACCAAGGTGGGATTGGGTGTAGTAATGCAATCATTAGTGGCAGCCTTTTTTACATCAGAAATGTTCTGTTGAGGGTGCAATGAGGCGCACACTGCTGAGAAGATTTCTGAATCCATTAAGTGCCATGCATCTCTTAATGAATTCAGTGCATCTTACTCCAATACACCCCATCATTAACACTGGTGTGCCAGTCTTAATGAATCAGGCCCTATATTTTTAAATAACTTTTTAAGATAGACTGTCTTGTGCATGTACATGAGAAATAACAACATTATTTATAGCCACTGTATGACTTGTATCCTGTATTTTTCACTAGTTTCCCCCTACATACTGTATTTGCAATTAACTCTAAGCTAGTAGGTGGACATTGACCATACATTAAATACACATTATAGTTGTGACTTATGGTTATTCCCCCTATGCCATAATGGTTCCCACACACAGTTCTATTATTCACTCATTTATGGTTCACACTATGCAGCATGGATTGGAAGCTTCATGTTATTATTTATTGCACTCCCCTAATTTATATAAATCTTCTTTTATTATGTATTATCACCATAACCAAAACTGCTGGATCTTATTGTCATGTCTTCAATACTCTGACAGAGTGCACGCTACTAAATTTGTGCATTTAGGCACTAAGTTACACTTTTTATCCAGTCAGACAATATTAGTATGTATGTCATCTTTACGTTTAGGATCATGTTCTCTGTGCTTATAGCAGTGTTCGTGTAACATGTCCTTTCTCCTTTTTTTCCGTTTTTCGTATGACACTGTGTGCCATACCTGGCTCCCACACCAATCAGCTGTTACCTGCACCGGTGGCTTCTGGATGTTCTCACATGCTGCAGAAACACAGCAGCTCTGTCATTTCAATTGTGATTGTAGCAGGTCGATCAAATCCACCTCATATTCACACAAAAAGGGGTAAGCAAAAAGGTATGAACTGTGGAATTTTCATATAAAAAAATACACAGAAGAGCAACAAAACTGATGATGACATGCAGAACCTCAACTAAAAGGAAATATTAAAAGAAATACATTTATTTAGTATTGTGATCAGATGTCTAAAGTTTTTTATTGTCAATTCCTACAATTGAAAATGGTCCAAACAAGAAATACTTTCTTAAAGGGTTGGCCCGGTACCTAAAATGTCCTTTCTAAATATCTTTACACCCTAACCACTTTTATAATCAGCTTTATTATAAAATACCCTACACTTCTCACTTATATAACTGATACCTAAATGTGTTTTTTTAACCTCACTTACTGTTTTTTTTTTTCGATTGAGAGGAGTCTCAAATGGGACATTACGTGAGGCTGGGGTTTCACTCAATTTCCTGCAATGTCTATCTCCCCTACTGGAACAGGACATCATCAAGGGGGCAGCACTTCAGGTAATTACTACAGTTTCTTGCATCGCCGCCCTCTGAAGATGTCCTGGATACATGGTGATAGAAGCTGTGGGAGAGGTGAAAGAAGCACCAGCAATCTGGTTCTATCTCCACCCCTGCTTCTAATTGTGAAAGAAGATGTCACCAGGGTCAGAGATTGAAGCAGTAACGGTCACGCACACAGGTTCTATCACTGCCCCTTGATGACAATTAATTTGAAGCTTTGGGATGGCGCTGGTATAACTCACTGCTTCTATATCCGCCCCTGAAGACATCTTGTTTCAAAGTTAGAAGCAGCAGTGGTGGAGATAGAAGCAGAGTGCTGGGGCTGCGCTTACATCTCCCACAGTTTCCATCACCATAACCATGGATCCAGGAAATCTCAAGAGGGTGGTGATGCAAGAAACAGTAGTAAACAACTGCAGCGCTGCTCCCTGATGACGTCCTGTTCCTGGAGGGGAGATAAACACTGAAGGGAAGTGAGTGCAGCCCCAGCCTTCTGTGATGTCTTGTTTGAGACTCCTCTCATCTGAAATGTCACAGGAAATAAAGTAAAAAAAACAACATTTAGAGATTACATAAATAGGGAGAAGTGTAGTGTATTTTATAATAAAGGTAATTAAACAAGTGGTTACAGTGTAAAGATAGATAAATAGAAAGGACATTTTAGGTACTGGACCAACCCATTAAAGTGACCTCCTGAAATATATTAAAAAGCTCCCTATTAGCTAGATGGAAATGGTTCAATTCCCAAATGGCTTTGACTTTACTGTGAGAGCCAAGAAAAAAATTATTTTCTTTTAGGGCCATATTGGTCATGCTACATAAACTAATAGTGGAAAATCCTAAAGGAGAAAAAAGCGTGGCGCTATCTAAGCGTAGTAAATGTGAATAATATGAGGTGAGATGCAAAGAAGACTTACTCACCTGATGAAGTTGTGCCATCCGAGGCACAACTCCCACCATAACATGAATGATTTGCAATGGATTGCAGTCATCCCGATGAAAAGGGAAAAAAACACTTCCAAGGAATTCCCCACAATATTCAGTAATTATAAAACAGGAATTGGCGCTGTTCTTGCCGCCAGGTGTAATCAAGATTAATTTCTTAAGATAGCTTCCGGTAAGAATTTATTGGACGAGTAAGAACATTTAAAATACAAAGCTAATATACAAAGCGTTTTGGCTGAATCCAACCTTCTTCAGGTATATAAAAAATATGAAGTTTGCCTTTCTTATATCTTCCTCTCTCAAGAGAGGGGGAGGAAAAAGGAAATAGGGAAGGGCGGAGTGAGGGAAAAAAAAGGGTGTAGTTCATTACTTGATTAACATATTTCTATTTGCAGTGTTGAAGTAAAAATAAAAAGTAAAAATAAACCATATCCTCAAAGAGAGGTGGAAATCTAACAACAGTCCTACTGATATGGACAGAGAACAAAATGTCAGTTCATCACAGAGAAATATATATATATATCACATTGACAGAATTTTTTTTTTGCAAAATGACTAACACACTCATATTATACAATGTATAAACTGATAAATTGATTTTTTTCTCTGAACTTCATATAATTATAAATATAAATATAAACAGCTGATCTAGTTCTTTCAATAAATTGTCAAATACCCTATTATATTTAGCACACTTACTATCATATCTCCCAGAGTTTGAAATCCTGCTTCGGAGTGATCGCAAGTCTCTGGATGACTAATCAACTACGGAGGCTCACAGACCTTTGTTTTCCACAGAAAGCATTGTTCATTTAAAATCCCTATACACAGAATGACCTGCATTGCTGTCAAGTGAAAAGAGGTAAGTAGATCCCGGAAAAAACAAGTGGATGTATATGCTTGGCATATAGCAGTGATAGCCAACATTTTGAGCTCGGTGTGTCAAAATACGTAAAAAAAAACTAGAATAACTCCGGTGGTTTGTCACTTCTAGAAAAATCCATAATTTTGTGATATTTTTTAGCTCTAATAAGTAAAAGTTGTATTTTTAATATATGTACTGTATTTAATAATAAAGCAAAAACAAATAATTCTTTACCTTGCCTTAGTGACTTTTTTGTCACTAACTTTCATTTGCTAAATCTTCAATTGAAGGTTGGTATTTCATATACTTCAAGCCTAAGCAAGCACTACTGACTTCATCGGCAAATGAAAAAGAATGAAGTGCTTGTGATCACCAATGGGTGCAGCACCCTCAGGATGGATTCCGTCTGACATATGGTTTTGAAATCGACAACGTGGTAAGCTTTCTGCATTTCCTCTCCCCTCCTCCCTTCTACGCTACTAACTTCATCGGTCAGTCGGTTTCTTTTATTGGTTTTAATATTATTTAATGCTGAGAATAAGGTGTCACAAAAGTACGTAGAGGGAAAAATTGTGAGTAAGGCCATCGCTAGATTTTTCAGGGTGCTAAAACTGTCCGGTAATCGGTTCCAAGCACTCCAAATTTCCTGTTCATAGTGGCACTCCTCTTCATTCTCCAAGCGATTTTTTCCAGATTCTCAAGCTTTGACCTCAAGTTGACAATCACCTGAGCTCAGATGCTGTCTTAAAATTCTTCAAGTTGCATCTCCAAATCATCAATTTCCATCCACTAGAAACCATTTAATTCCAGACTACTGTAGACTACTACATCCGGATACTTAATTATTTTCATTGTCTGTTCCAGGCTTTTAAATTAATTAAATCTTTCACGGAACTGGTCAAGTAACGAGTTTAAAATATGCCGTTACTTTATATGCAAGGGCTCCATTTCATTTTGTAGAGCTGCACTGGCCTTCTCAAAATACCTTGTTAGGCTGGGTGCCCACGTAGCGTTTTTCAAGCGTTTATGCTGCGGAATTTCCGTAGCGTTTTTCAAGCGTTTATGCTGCGGAATTTCCGCAGCGTAAACGCTTGTGAAACGCTAGGTAATCCGCACCCCATGGTCCCCAATGGCATTCCGCATGTTCTATGCACATGCTGCGGATTTTTCCGCAGCGTTTATGCTGCGTACAAAAATCCGCAGCATGTCATTTAAATTTGCGGAAGCGCAGCGGAAGCCCCGCCATTGACTTGCATTGAGACGCATAGAATGCGCGTCTGTACATTTCTACAAGCGAATTCTATGCGTCTCTATGTGCGGATGGTACCCAGTTCTGGAGAAGAGGAGACTCTCATCCAGACCTGGGTACCATTGTACCTGTAAAAAAAAGAATAAAATAATAAATAAAGTTTATACTCACCTTTCCGAAGGCTTCTCTGCATGCCGGCATCGCTGAAGGACCTTCGGTGACGTCACAGTCATGTGACCGCAGGCCCTTCACCGCTCTGTCTCGCGATATGCCGGCAGCCAGGAACCAGCCAGGACGAGCGCTGCAGCCGCGCCGGAACATCGGGGGTGAGTATAGCTTTATTTTATTTTATTTTTACGGTTCACACTGTATAAATCCATGCTGTTTGCATGGATTTATACAGTGTGACCTAGTTGTCAAGCACTTTCCAAGTGATGCTATCGCCTGGAAAGCGCTTGTCAATCTGTATGCGGAAATGCATGTGAATCCGCATGTGGATCCGCATGTATTCTGCAGGAAAAACGCATGCACAATCTGCATGCATTTTTTCTGCCAGGGAGATTCATATGAACAGAGAGATCCGTAAAAAACATCAGGGTGTTGACCCACTCATGATCATTGAGCTGAGGAAAGTTTGCCAGATCCTTATCCTATCAGATTACAGAAATAGGATAACCTCATGGGTATATAATTATATCTCACATCAAAAAAACCATAAAAAATAACCTTTACTAGATATCATTAAAATATTGCCTTAAGGCACACAAACAAATACTGTATAACTTAGAAATAGACATAAAATTTGTGAAAAGATGATCAAATGCTGTTAGCTCAGATGGATATATAGAAAGACATCAAGCTATAGGCTATAACGTCTAACAAGACGACATGTAGTCCAGAGAGACCCAACCATTCAGATGAATTAGAGGATTCAGGAATCATCTTATATGATGACCCCACCGGGGGTCTTTTTTGAATCAAAATAAATGAGTAATATATTCTAGCGGTACTCTTAGTGGCTAATCTTGCTATTATGATCTATGACTGTTATATAAGAATAGGCTTTTGTAAGAGACTCTGAATGGTTGGGTCTCTCTGGACTAGAATCGGAATAGAAAGCGATCAAAAAAGGTCACGTGCCTGAAAATGGCACCAATAACAACATCAACTCATCCCGCAAAAAACGAGCCGTCACATGACTGTCTGCCAAAATCTGGAAAAATTATAGCTCTCAAAATATGGCGATGCAAAAACTAGATTTTACAAAAAATGCGTCTTTTAGTGTGTGACAGCTGTCAGTCATAAAAACCCCATATGATTCTGGTATTGCTGTAATCACACCGACCCGAAGAATAAAGTCGTCTAATCACTTATACCGTGTTGCACTTGGAGAGTCCCTGTGTGTCAAAACATTGGAGCTCCCCCACAAGTGACCCCATTTTGGAAACTAGACACCCCAAGGCACCTATCTAGATGCAGAGTGAGCACTTGGAACCCCCAGGTGCTTCACAAATTGATTCATAAAAATGAAAAAGTGTTTTTTTTTTCACTTTTTCATTTTTACGAATCAATTTGTGAAGCACCTGGGGGTTCCAAGTGCTCACTATGCATCTAGATAGGTGCCTTGGGGGGTCTAGTTTCCAAAATGGGGTCAATTGTGGGGGAGCTCCAATGTTTGGACACACAGGGACTCTCCAAACGCAACATTATGTCCTCTAACAATTTGAGCCGATTTTCCATTCAATTTGTTAGCGGATACCATGTTGCATTTGGAGAGTCCCTGTGTGCCCAAACATTGGAGCTCCCCCACAAGTGACCCCATTTTGGAAACTAGACCCCCTAAGGCACCTATCTAGATGCATAGTGAGCACTTGGAACCCCTAGGTGCTTCACAAATTGATTCGTAAAATGAAAAAGTGAAAAAAACAACACTTTTTCAAAAAGTCAAATGGCGCTCCTTCCCTTCCGAGCCCTTCCGTGCGCCCAAACAGTGTTTTTTCCCCACATATGGGGTATCTGCGTGCCCAGGGGAAATTGCACAACAAATTTTGGGGTCCATTTTTTCTTGTTACCCCTG
The DNA here is from genome assembly GCF_046119375.1 of Phyllobates terribilis. Classification (NCBI taxonomy): domain Eukaryota; kingdom Metazoa; phylum Chordata; class Amphibia; order Anura; family Dendrobatidae; genus Phyllobates; species Phyllobates terribilis. The sequence continues at coordinate 809,236,133 of NW_027362761.1, forward strand.
TGACAATAAAAAAAATTGAGTCTAAAGTAACATTTTTGTGAAAAAAGTTAAATGTTCATTTTTTTCTTCCACATTCCAAAAATTCTTGTGAAGCACCTGAAGGGTTAATAAAGTTCTTGAACGTGCTTTTGAGCACCTTGAGGGGTGCAGTTTTTAGAATGGTGTCACTTTTGGATATTTTCTGTCATAAAGACCTCTCAAAGTGACTTCAAATAAGATGTGGTCCCTAAAAAAATGGTTTTGTAAATTTTGTTGGAAAAATGAGAAATCGCTGGTCAACTTTTAACCCTTATAGCTCCCTAACAAAAAAAAATTTGGGTTCCAAAATTGTGCTGATGTAAAGTAGACATGTGGGAAATGTTATTTATTAACTCTTTTGTGTGACATATCTCTCTTATTTAAGGGCATAAAAATTCAAATTTTGAAAATTGCAAAATTTTCTAAATTTTCGCCAAATTTCCATTTTTTTCACAAATAAACGCAAGTGATATAGAAGAAATTTTACCACAATCATGAAGTACAATATGTCACGAAAAAACAGTCTCAGAATCAGGGGGATCCGTTGAAGCGTTCCAGAGTAATTACCTCATAAAGTGACAGTGGTCAGAATTGTAAAAATTGGCCTGGTCATTAACGTGCAAACCACCCTCGGGGGTAAAGGGGTTAAGCTTATTGCATGAAGTTCATACAGTGAGAACAGTGAATGTAATTTCTGCAATTCTGAAATATTGTAATGAGGATCTATAGAAACAAGCACAGTAGAAAAAATAGTGTTGATATCCAGTGGCGTAACTAGAGTCCCACAGGCCCCGATGCAAAATTTGGACCTGAGTCCCCACCTCCAGATGTAAGGGCCTTTGTAACTTAGTAGATCCTATAAAAACATAGTTGTAATAGTGTCCCCATCCTTGCACCTTCCTGTAATAATGTCCCCTGTCCTGGCACCTTTCTGTAATGATGTCCCTCATCATTGCACCTTCCTGTAATAATGTCCGCCACCCTGTCCCCTTTCTGTAATAATGTCCCCATCCTCTCTCCTTCCTGTAATAATGTCCCCCATCTTGTCCCCTTCCAATAATAATGTCCCCTGTCCTGTCCCCTTCCTGTAATAATGTCCTCCTTCCTGACCCCTTTCTGAAATAATGTCCCCTGTTCTGGGCCTCTTCCTGTTATAATTTCCCCAATCCTGGGCCTCTTCCTATTATAATCTTCCCAATCCTGGACCCCATTCTGGTTTAATGTTCCCTATCCTGGGACCCTTCCTGGTATAATATCCCCCATATTGATACAATATCCCCATTCTCCATCCAGTAATAATGTCCCCATTCTCCATTTAGTATAACAATATAATAATAATGTCCATTCTGGTATAATGTCCCCATTCTGGACCCCATTCTGGTATAATGACCCCCATTCTGGTACTATGACCCCCATCCTGTGCCCCATTCTGGTATAATAACCCCTATCCTGGACCCCTTTCTTTTATTATGACCACCATCCTAGACCCCTTCCTTGTATAATGCCAGAAATTGCTCTCCCTGCACCCCCTGCTCACTACACGCATGTTCCAGTGAATTGGAATAAAGGACTGTTTTTTTAAGGAATGGTGAGTGCTGCTTATGTTATTCTCTCAAATTCACATACTTGATATCCATATTTCAGGTCATTATCATAATATTTATTGAACCCCTTTTTATACAGTATTTTGTCTATGATTATTTACTGGGTCCATCTGATTGATTTATCTTGTTGCTATTATTTCTATATTGATACTCAATGTTTAGCATTAGCCTCATATATTTTTTGTCATCTTCTCCTGCTGTTTATGAGTCCTTCTGACACTGTTGGACTCGTGCTTTTACCTTGATATTTCCGTTCAATATCAGTTATATATTTTTTCTAGACATTGTTTTAATTTTTGGTGGACTTACTACTGTTTTTTTCATTCCTTTTCTTATATAGAATAGCATACTCATACAACAAAAAAGTGTACACAAACGGAGGCCCAGAGGATACTGAATGTGTGAATAATAGCTTCTTTTGGAGTATACGGCTGAAACTTTCCAGGAATATATGCAATACGTCGACTCTGAATGTGATATGGACATAACCTTACTTTATTGCAGCATCTCTACTAAACATTTTTCTTTTTAGGGTCCGTGCCCACGATGCGTTTTTCAAGCGTTTTTGCTGCGGAATTTTTGCAGCGTAAACGCTTGTAAAACGCTTGGTAATCCTTCTCCCATGGTCCCCAATGTAAATCCGCAATTTCAATGCCCATGCTGTGGAATTTTCCGCAGCGTTTTTGATGTGCGGAAAATTCCGCAGCATGTCCATTATTTGTGCGTTTACGCATGCGGAATTGCCTTCTCAATGCATTAGAAAACGCAAGGCAATTCTGCATGTGCAAAACGCTTCAAAAACGCGTGTCAAATTCCGCACACGTTTTTCTGGGCAAGGACATGCAGAAATGAAGCGGAAATTTTCCGCTTCATTTCTGCATTGTGGGCACATAGCCTTATATAATAATTCTAAAACTCTGAATAATCACAAGTTGGGAAATATGTCTCATATGTACACACTCTACATTAAAATTGCAATGTCAAGAAGAAAACATCATGGAATTATGGAAATCACATGAGTGATAGACATATTAATGATATGCATGAAAAAATGAAATAAAACAAACAAAATCTCGATTTTATTGAGTACGAGTGTTAGACACAAAAATGCATGCACTTATGCACCTTGGCATACTATCACAATAAGGTTTATAAAGGTTGTCTGAGGACTGTTCTGCCACACTGAATGCATATGGGTATGTAACTCCAGATCCTCTTTCTGCAGCTTCCTTTGCAATTGTCAACCAATGATGTTCCTTATTTGCTCAATGGGGAACAAGTTCAGAGATGCTGCAGGCCACAGTAGCACTTTTAGGCCGTGCTGGCTGCTAACAGTAGCATGAGGAACCTGCGTCGGGTATGGTTGTTTGGAAAAACAGCTCCTGGGAAACTTTGAAGTAATGGCCTGGTTCCAGGAACAAATCAATGTAACGTCGATGGGTTAGTGTAAATGAAGTGTGTCCCTTGATAAAGGTTGTTGATTTCCTTAGGCCATACTCTTCATCATTACACAAATACACATCACCTGCTCTGCTTCATCCAATAAGTATTCAAGTTTATACTGATGGAGTTGGAAAATCTGCATAAAAATGATGCTATGGTTAAAATATTCCAGAGAGAGAGATAGACCGAGAGAGAAAAAGAGATAGATAGAGAGAGAAAGAGAATTCATATAAATGATATTGAAATCACCCAATTACAGGAATAACCTCATTAAGAAGTAAGGAGTATGGAATTATGGAATTATGTATTCAGTAAAAGAAACTTCTTTATTTTGCATAACAGTTTTTTAGATTGATATTTTATAGAGGGGTGAAGGAAACATAAAGAGCACTCTGTGCCTAAATCTTGACATGATAGTTTACAAAATATTCATCACTAGATGGTTGCCCGATTCAAACGCATCGGGTATTCTAGAATATGTCTCCCGACGGTGGCGTACTTATTTAAAATCTGCCGCCAATTGGCCGGAGACCGTGTTCAAATTTGGCGCCGATATCGCTGATTGGTCACGGCCGGTGGCTGCGACCAATCAGCGAACCGTGTTAGTGAGGACCGGGGAGCATCTACCTGCCTTATAATGCCCATGCAGGATGTCACTCCCCCCCATATAATGCCCCATGCAGGATGTCACATCCACCCCTCCCTTATAATGCCCCATGCAGGATGTCACTCCTACCAAATATAATGCCCCATGCAGGATGTCACATCCCCCCCTCCCTTATAATGCCCCATGCAGGATGTCACATCCCCCCCTCCCTTATAATTCCCCATGCAGGATAATGCCCCATGCAGGATGTCACATCCCCCCCTATATAATGCTCCATGCAGGATGTCACATCCCCCCTCCCTTATAATGCCCCATGCAGGATGTCACATCCCCCCCCATATAATGCCCCATGCAGGAAGTCACATCCCCCCTATAGAATGCCCCATGCAGGATGTCACCCCCCCTATATAATGCCCCTTGCAGGATGTCACATCCCCCCCCTATATAATGCCCCATGCAGGATGTCACATCCTCCCTCCCTTATAATGCCCCATGCAGGATGTCACATCCGCCCCCTATATAATTCCCCATGCAGGATGTCACATCCTCCCCCTATATAATGCTCCATGCAAGATGTCACATCCCCCCTCCCTTATAATGCAGGATGTCACATCTCCCCCTCCCTTATAATGCCCCATGCAGGATGTCACCTCTCCCTCCATATAATGCCCCATGCAGGATGTCACCCCCCCCTTATAATGCCCCATGCAGGAAGTCACATCCCCCCTATATAATGCCCCATGCAGGATGTCATTCCCCCCCATATAATGCCCCATGCAGGATGTCACTTCCCCCCCATATAATACCCCATGCAGGATGTCACTCCCCTCCCTATATAATGCCCCATGCAGGGTGTCACATCCCCCCCTCCCTTATAATGCCCTATGCAGGAAGTCACATCCCCCTTATATAATACCCCATGCAGGATGTCACATCCCCCCCATAGTGCCCCATGCAGGATGTCACACCCCCCTCGCTTATAATAGCCCCTCCACGATGTCACACACCCCCACCCCACCATTTAATGCCCTATGCCCCCATACAAAAAAAAAAAAATCCAATATTCACCTCACTTCTCAGCTGCTGCTCTGGACTCCAGCGTAGCCGGCATCTTCCCGCTCTGCGCTGTGACTGTTCAAGAGAGAGCACGGCGTAAAGACGTCACCGCGCCCTCTGACCTGCAACGTCACAGAGCAGCAGCGGAAGACACAGGACCTGCTGTGGAGGCACGGGGAGGGGTAAGTATGGCGCCGGGTGGTGGGGCCCTGAGCAAGCGGGGGGAGGGGAGAGGAGGAGGGGGGGGGATAGAGGAGGGGAGAGGAGGGGAGAGGGGAGGAGAGGGGAGGGGGGGCGTCACACTTGCCGTCGGGAGATAAGCGGCCGTAGACGCTGATCTCCCGACGGTAGCCGCATGGAAGTCAGCGGCGCCTCCGGTCGGGGGACTTATGCTGCGAGCAGCCAGATGCATCTCCCGGCCGCATCGCCGCTGACCTCCGTGCGACAGATGAGCCGCTAACGGCCGCCATCTTTTTCTGAAATGCCGCGTCGCTGATTGGCCACGGCCGGACCAATCAGCGACGCGGGATTTCCTGGACAGAAAGACAGACAGACAGACGGGATAAGACAATTATATATATTAGATTTCTCAGTGTAGAATACACCTTTTAGTTTTGGGAGAACTTTTAGTACATGAATAGTCATATAATTTCTGGTATATTGCAGAGGTCACAAATTATATGGAAAATATGGTGACCTAATTCTTGCTTTGTGCTATATGATCTGTATTTCTATTATATATAAAAAAAGAAACAAAATGTACCTTACTGATGAGCATGATTTGCGGCTAATAAATTTTTTTTCATGATCACTCAAGTTGAGTCAATTGTTCCTGAAATACAGTATATGTCTGTACAATTGCTTGAAAGCTCAGGCTAAAACTGTAGTTCTAGAATGTCAGTGAATTAAGGATTCGATCTGTAAACTAATCTAAAGGGGTAGTGGAGGGGTGTTAATGGAATGTAAATTGATGCAGTTAAAGATGAAATGAGCACCATAAAGGCTTTGTCTTCTTTATTTACAACATTGAAATGTGTCAAAGTCATTCTTTTCTGAGAAAAATTATAATTTTGTAAAAAGCCTTTATTTCACTCATACATATGTTAGACTTAGTACAAATGGCAGCGCATTTTAGGAAAATATATTTTAAGCAGGGAGCAAAACTGGGGGTTTCCTGCCAGAAATGTCCATGGACTCATGAGCTTTGAGTCGTACCTTATATCTTGCATCATTTTTGAATCTTTGTATTTTGAGAGCCATTATTTTTAATTGTTTCTGCCAACTTAACCATATGACGACTTGTTTTTGTGGGAGTATTTATATTTTTACTAGGACTTGTGACGAAACAGCTTCTAATCTTAATCAGCCAGACATCTAGATTTGTTAAGCCAAGAGAAATACACTATTGTGTTTGTGTTGACTTGTGAATGTATGTGTGTTTCTTTGGCTGGTCAAGAACAGTGACTCCTGGTGAAACAATGATGTTTGTTACTATGCTAATTGCATATTGTGCTAAAGCCAGCTAGATGTTGATTTAAAGAGTCCCCCCTGCTATACCAACTATGTAAATTTATTAAATGCACAAACTATGAGACCTGAGCCCTGTGGAATAATATCATCCCTAACCCTTGATCTGTGGATGTGTACTTGAAAGGACACTTGTAACTATTTAACGGACTTTACAAGGAGAATCAAAGATCAGACACACTCTTCAGGTGAGTAGCTTGTAGCATGGCTCGATCCAGAGAGACACAGATTTGGATTCTACATGATTCCGGCCTAAGGGGATACGGCCCTGACTGTAAACATATGGATCTGCTCTATTGACCATCAGAGAACCTACGGATACATTTTAGGAGACCAGGTTGGGACGATGAAGTCACCTGGTCCCATGGATATGTTGTTTGGGGTTGCCAGGTGGGACCCTCCGGTCGCCGGGAACCCATGGAGACATTCTGAGAAGCCAGATTGGGACCAGTCAGTCATCTGCCCCATGGAAACTTTCAGAGAAGCCACGGTGGGACTCTCAGGTCTCCTGACCTTGTGCCTCGATAGACTGTCAGCTTCCTAAGGTTGCCAATATCTCCTCTCTGTAGGGGTCCGCCAAAAGCGGGGGGCCATTGGTTGAGGTAGTTGGCCCTGGAAGTCCCAAAGTCGCAGGTGCTCTATTGCCATCGGGCCAGCAGAAGGGTGAGACTGTGTAATGTTGTACCATCTTGGGTATTTGCTCGGACTGTTCTATGTGTTTATTGTCTGTTTGGTGGTTCAATAAACTCCTCTTCCTCTCCTCTTCCCCTTACTGTCAGGGTTCCTCAGGGTTCAGTTCTAGGTCACCTTCTCTTCTCCCTATACACTGCCACTATTAGACAAACCATCAGCAGATTTGGTTTTCAGTACCATCTCTATGCTGATGACACCCAATTACACACATCGTCTCCTGACCTCACCCCTGCATTATTACAAAATTCCAGTGATTGTCTTTCTGCTATTTTTAACATCATGTCCTTACTAAAACTGAATCTGTCAAAAACTGAAATCCTTATGTTTCCTCCCTCTACTAACCTTCCCAAACCAATATTCCCATTTCTGTGTGTGGTTCTACCATTAGGATTGCTTCTTCCAATAGGTGGCACTAGAGTTCTAGTCCTCTTTCTCTGTGAAGAGGCAATTTGCATATTATAGTGCTACCATTATTCCCCAGCAGCATGCTCGCTGTCTTGGGGCTCTCTCGCTCATGTCACCTACACCTCAAAAATAATAATGAGTAACCGTGAATAATGTATGTGTGAAACCCGACTTTCCGTGTGGCTCTGCCTTGTTTGTTGGTAAATTGATGCAGCTCTGGATTACTAGTCCTGAATTGGAACACAAACTAATGTTGTGGAGAAAATTATTTATTTATCAAAGTGAATTACAAAAATATTTGCAGTCATGCCAGTGCATTAAAGAAGTTTTCTGGGATTAATTTGTATTTCCCCATACGAATGCAGATATAGAAAATTACAAATACAGCAATACTCACCTGCCCAGTGCTGCCTTTCTGTCACTGTCTTGGTCTGCAGCGGTGACCTCACTACTACAGCAAATGTGACTTCTGCAGCCAATCACTGGGCTCAGTGGTGATGTCAATGTAGAGCAAATGAGCTGCTGAGCCAAGGCAGTGATTAGATTCAGCAATCATGTGCGATTTTGTCATTATGCCACCGCTGCAACAAAGACAGAGAGGCATCACTGGACCTAGGAAGGCCGAATATTGCTGTGCTTATAATTTTCTGTGTTTGCAGCCCTACAGCGAAATAAAAATTAACCCTGGACAACACTTTTTTAATGAAGACTATGCCAGTAAATTTGCGTGTAAAAACAAAACAATCATGCATCAAGAGTAACACTTTTCAATCACAAGAGAAGACAACTAATAATTTTATAAACTATTATTATTAAGACATCAGAATGCTTAAATCCTCTAATTAAAGGGAACCAGTCACATACAAATACACTATTTACTTGAAGATAAAATGGTAATCTGCAGGTAAGTATAGTTTAAATCATGTTAGGCTTGTTTATTGAAAGCAAGTTACAGCTAGAAAATTATTTTCCCTGCAGCCACTCTCTTCCAGTTATGGGCAGTGGAAGAAGCTTTTAAAGGGAATCTGTCACCAGGTTTTTGCCACCTAACCTGATATTGTAGAGACAGAGACCCTTATTCCAATGATGTATCACTTACTGGTCTTTTTTGCATAGTTTTTATAAAGTCACTGCAGTATCAGTAAGTGATGATCATTAGAGGACTAGTAAACCTGCTGCCAGGTAATTCTTCATATTCATGAGCACTTTATATTTCCGCCCCCACCACAGATTGGCAGCACCCACTAGTCTTCTCCTTATCTTATTCCTGATGAGACTCGCTTATTAAAGAGTAAAATTGTATCCCATATAGATCAACCGTATAGTATCTGATTTTTATGGATTCTGTCCAATTCTTAACATATGAAACTGTTTTTGATCTTGTAAATTTCATTTACTGTATAAAAACAAATGCCATGTAGATTGTGAACCCTCGCGGGTAGGGTCCTCTCTTCTCCTGTACCAGTCGCTGACTTGTTTTTGTTCAAATTATTGTACTTGTTGTTTGTTATGTATACCCCTTTTAAACATGTAAAGCGCCGTGGAATTAATGGCGCTAAAATAATAAATAATAATAATAATAGTATGGATTCCATAAAGAAATGGCACTGGTATAAATAGAACTCTGTTTTCTAAAAGTTTTTTTTTAATTTATAAGTATTTTTGCTGGGGTTAGAGATTAATTGATAGATATGTGTTTTTATTTATTTATTAGTTAGTTTTTATTATTTTATTATGATTTGTAAGATGACATATTTCTATAATATATTTACTAAAGGGTAGGGTGTATATTTATTTTGATAAACTTACATATTTCCTACTTGTTTCATGCTTAAGCTACAAATGCATCCTTGAATTCTCTTGAAGGGAAACTGTAACATTGAGAGAAGTCTTGAACAATTCCTTTAAATGTTATTTACCCACAGACTACCACTATCTCTGCAAGTAAACAGCGTTTCTGGAAGTGACAGGTTGCTTTAAACAATAAAATGTAATCTTTTTCTCTTATCATTCCCAAACCAAATGTACATGTTGCACATAATAAATAGCTTATTATCCAAACAAACATGGAAACCTCTGTTACAATACAGCAACAGAAAAATAGCAAAGGGGAGATAAAAACAAAATTGAACTATAAAAAGAAAAAAACGGAAAATCCTTAAGTTTATATCCAGCATACAGTCAACCATTTTTCTATGGTTTCAAGCCAAAAATATCATAAATTATGTTGATTTATGGTCCATATTATATCTGATATATTTGATAAAAATTAAAGTAATCTGACAGCAGTTATTAGGTCCCATCAATGACAGATTTTTGGAAATTTACAGTATTACCAACAATTGTGACAGACAGAACTGATCTGGATATAACCATCAGAAAAGAAGAGCACTGCTTACCACATAACTTGTTCTAATAGAGTCCAGACAATATTGCCCAGTGCACAAGGTTCACAGCAAGGACTACTCTTAGCCTGAAACGCATTGGTCGGTTGCACATGCTGTCATGTTTCATAATATGAAGTTTTTATGGAGCTGTGAATAAAGTTACAAGAGATTTTAATCCCCAAGTGAAGGACTATTATAGTTTTTCTGATGTGGTTATAATATGTTATACAGTGACAATGCAATCATGTTTAGTCATCAATGTGTGCTCATTAAACATTATGTACATAGTAATAGCAAGAACAAAAGAAGTTAAACCCCCCCCTTCTACCTTCTACCTTTTCACTTTTGGGTCCAGGGGCCATTGATAGCCAAACGCCCTTCATCTGGCAATACAATTATTTGCTCTTTTATCATATTTCATATTGAAATGGATTTTGTCTGTTGTTAATTCATTGTTCTATATAACAATTATTAACTGTAACAAATCATTGACTGTAACAAGAAATAACATGAAATTGATACTTTGCACACAGAGAGATAATAGGATTGGTAGACTGAATAACATGGCGCATTATTCACATGAAGAAGCTATTCTCTATAATTAGATGTATTAATTATCTAAATGATTTGTGACCATTTCTTACAATAATGCACATACAGTACAGACCAAAAGTTTGGACACATCTTCTCATTTAAAGATTTTTCATGACTTTGAAAATTGTACATTCACACTGAAGGCATCAAAACTATGAATTAACACATGTGGAATTATATACTTAACAAAAAAGTGTGAAACAACTGAAAATATGTCTTATATTCTAGGTTCTTCAAAGTAGCCACCTTTTGCTTTGATGACTGCTTTGCACACTCTTGGCATTCTCTTGATGAGCTTCAAGAGGTAGTCACCGGAAATGGATTTCACTTCACAGGTGTGCCCTGTCAGGTTTAATAAGTGGGATTTCTTGCCTTATAAATGGGGTTGGGACCATCAGTTGTGTTGTGCAGAAGTCAGGTGGATACACAGCTTAGAAGGTGTGTCCAAACTTTTGGTCTGTACTGTATGTGTTTAAATAGATAATATGCTATATACCGATTAAGGGTAATGAAGTGTAGAGCACAATAATGTATTTTCAAAAAAGTGACGCGTAATGTTGTGCCGGGGAAAATGAACATTAAAGTCACATATTTGGTTGAAAAGAAAAAAAAAAAAACAGTATCTAAAATAATGAAAGTAAACCAACACTGCAAAAATAAAAAATATCCTATGGTTTTGCGTCTAATACTTTTATGCAGGGTTATGTGTCATCAAGGTTGCAGACAATAAATGAATCAATTTTAGTCTTATTCTACTGTTATATTCCCTTCTGTCTGACCCCTACTTGATGCCAACATACATTCAGCAGGTCAAAAAGCAATAGGAAACAGATGAAAGGCAATGTGGCTTCAGGGTACACAAAGATGATTTGTAGTATACAGCCATGGAAATGTATGGGTCTGAATAGGAGTCAAAGACCTAAAATAAAAAGTTGTTTCATTTTCTATTTTAGATGCTTTGAAGCAAGAAAAAAAGAGTTTCAAAAGTGCAAATTGTCTTTAAACTATTCAAGAGACATTGTCCTTATTTTGTATCTTGGTGTATCTGTATTTAAAAAAATAATGCAAATTGGTAAAATAATAATAATAATCATATTCATCATGCTAAATGAATGGGTCCTGCTACTGCTCATGTGCCACACACAGGCACAGCACTGCCCCAACCTCTAATTTTAATTCCAGTGTGCCCACCTCCCACACTTTCTATTGGTACACAGTGTGGCGCCCTGCTGTGCATTGGTGCCACAGATCCTAGAGGGGTGCATGGACGGATTCCTCCACAAGAGGCCCTCACAGCATACACACACCTCCACCTTCCACCTCAGACCACCAGAGGGAGCCCGTTAGGGATATAAAGAGGGAAGGTGGAGCTAGGCAGCTCAGTCTGTTGAGAGAGTTCTGCAGTAGATGAGCCTGAGAGAGGTCAGCCTGCAGTGGAGCTCAGTCTAGAGAGAGCTCAGACTAGTGAGCCAACGGCGTGCCGACGCCATAAGAGCGGTGAAGAGTAGCGAGGCCTACTGCCAGTGTGAAGCCTAGTGAGGGCCCCGAGCGGCCTAAGGCAAGTGGCGTAGCAAGCTACATAGGGGGCAGAGGAGCTTAGCCAGCTCACCCCAAGACCATATACCGGACACCGGGTCTGTGTCTGCAAGGATCTCTAGGACCAGCAGAAACAACCGGAACCCCTGGCAAACTACATGTCCCAGGAACACCAAAAGCTGACTGATAAACATGGGTCAGGAGTCACTGAGGCCCAAAAGTCCAGGGAGTGTGAACTCCATCAGAAGGCCCTACCACCAGGTCAGCCGGTGCAAGACAGAGACCAAGTTAGGCCTAGCTTCAGGCAGGTCATAAACTTAACAGGAAAAGGCAAGAAACAGGAGGCCCCACACCCGCTCACTGGGGAGAGTCCTGAAATGCACCCTTCACCCTATAGTGCCCTGGATCGTGCCTGAGACACCACCAGTAAAGGTACTGAAGTGAACTGTCGTGTGTGTGCCTATTCTTCCTCCGACCCGGCTGGGTCCGCTCTGTCCTGTATCCCCTCTCCTACGCTGCCCTGAGGCCCTGCTCCACCTTTGGGGAGCCGCACCATCTAAGCTGCCTGATCACCAGCCTCAGAGGACTGTAGCAGCAGTCACGAACGGGTGGCGTCACAAACTCTTTCCTACCCTATTCCTCCTTTACCCCCTTTTTAAGAGTGACCCCAGGGTACGGGCCCGGGAGCCAGCCACCGCGGCATCCCCCAGCACCGTTAACTAGGCCCGGGCGCCGAGTCCCCCCCCCATCCCCTGGGCGCGTCACACAGCACTAGGTCCTTGTAGGCACTCCATGGATGTCTGCATGGGTGTAGCTTTCAGAGGTGCAGGGGTAACAGTCACACCTGTTAAGGTGTCTTAGGATAGCTAGATATTCTTTGAAAGTCCCCAAAGGCTTTGGATTTTGTCTTGAGTGTTTGTGTGGGAGCAGCTTGGCAGCATATTGATAATGCCTTTTGTTTATAATTATATGTACTTGTGTCTCATGTTCTCTATTCTTGGCTAGGTGGATAAAAAGTCTACAACAGAGCATGAAATGTTGCAAAGTGAAAAAGATTGTATTTTGTATCAGAATATACAAAAAATATTCAATCTGTACATATTTGTTTTTGTATTCAGTTTGCACCCATTAAGGGTAAAATAATTATAAGTATATATATATAAATAATTATAATATTGTTTTTTTCTATTCATTTCCATAGAATTTTATATTGATTTATAATTATGTTAGTTAGGTGTTAATATGTTTAAATAAATTGAATACAGTGATGTAACTATAATACCAATTTGTATGGACATATTATGCCTCTAATTAACTTTCTGTATTCTGTATAGAGTGCTCAGATTCCTACACTCTAGCTGTGACTAACATGGGGGTGGGTGGGTAGGATGGGGCTCTGTGACTGATTTTATCCTGGGCTCATTGTGACTCTTACTGCTTCTGTGTTTAATGTAATTGGTATTAATGAGGGCATGTGGCTTTCATTAATAGGGTGGGGGATGAGGAGAACAGGGCTGGCACTATTGGTTACAGACTGTGGCTAGTTGTAATGAAGGGCAGTGTGACAGATTCCATGACTGTCACTGTCCTGGGATAATTATCTGTTTGTAACATCCATATTCAGCTTTGGTTATTCCATTAAGGTTTCTAGGTTCTTGCTTTTGGTGTAAAAATTTTGGAAATGTCAATGAAATCCCAGTAGACTTCATTATAAGTAAATGAATTCCAGGACATCCCATTGGTGCAACCTGTGCAGCCAGACAAGGGCTCATTTTCCCCTTCAAAAGAAAGTGAAATTGTATATTATGATGAGGTATTAGACTGCAAAGGGCCCATATATTGTTCCTGCAGAGGGGCCTTCTTCTATCAGTATCCGCTATTGATGGGATCCATTGGGCATGGTTGAATCTGCTACCAATGGCAATAGAGTCCACAAGCCTACGGTAGGTATAGATTAAAGAGGTATTCCCATCTCCAAGATCCTATCACAATATGTAGTAGGTGTAATAATAATATTAGTAAATACCTCCAATTAGAAATGTAGTATAGTTTTTCTGATTCACTATGTCTCTTTCCTCATGAGCAGGAATTGCAGGACCTTGGGTATCCATGGTTATGACCACTAGCAACTAGCTAACTAACTGTCACTATATCAGTGGTCGAAAACATGGATACCTAAGATCGCTGCAATGCCTGCAGATGAGGAGAGACACATGGGGAATCAGAAAAACACACAGCACTTTAAGTTCAATGATTTAAATCTAGAATATTCTTGGACATTTCATACTGAATGATAGGCTCCAATTAAGCTTTGGATGTAATTAACTTCACTAATGCATGCCTACAAAATGTGGCATGTGTAATATCAATATCTAAATATTTAAACAAGATGTATCACCTGGGAAATTGTAAAGAAGACCAAATATAAACATTTCTCAAGTATATACAGTACAGACCAAAAGTTTGGACACATCTTCTCATTTAAAGATTTTTCATGACTTTGAAAATTGTACATTCACACTGAAGGCATCAAAACTATGAATTAACACATGTGGAATTATATACTTAACAAAAAAGTGTGAAACAACTGAAAATATGTCTTATATTCTAGGTTCTTCAAAGTAGCCACCTTTTGCTTTGATGACTGCTTTGCACACTCTTGGCATTCTCTTGATGAGCTTCAAGAGGTAGTCACCGGAAATGGTTTTCACTTCACAGTGAGCCCTGTCAGGTTTAATAAGTGAGATTTCTTGCCTTATAAATGGGGTTGGGACCATCAGTTGTGTTGTGCAGAAGTCAGGTGGATACACAGCTGAGAAGGTGTGTCCAAACTTTTGGTCTGTACTGTATAATTAGAAAAAGTCAAACACTCACTTATGTAGTTGTAAGGTGCCCCAGCGAGGTAGTCATGGGCGAGCTGTAGCCCCCTCTCGCTCTGGCACCCTACAGACAATACGTGTCCTCCCTCTGAAGTGTGGCTGTGTATGCAGTGCTCTTCACTTACTTCACGCCATCCGATCGCGGCTGTCTCCAGGCAATTTTCTTCTGGGACCAGGGCAGCAATAATTTCAGAGGACATGAGGTTCTTAACCAGAACTTGGACTTTACTTGGGGAAGAGGAATATTTACAGTATTTACAGTCAGATATAATGGATAAGGCCCGACAGGCAATCATCTCCCTCACAGGCGCTGTTAACTGCTTCAGCCCTGGTTCCCTCTTTAGGCGGAGCATCTCTGTGGCTATAATTCCTGGCCCAAGAGACTCCTCTGTATTAACAGTGAACGGATCCGATATCTCTCCCCCACGTCTTGGCTTGGAGTACTGTTTAGCTTCCTCTGCTGCCTGCAGAGCAGAAGTGCCCCGTGTCCTCACTAGTGTTGAGCCACCCCCGTAGTGTTCGGGTTCGGTTCGGTTCGTCGAACACCGGGATGTTCGAGGAACTGTTCGTCGAACACCTTAGAACACCGTCGAACACCGTTAAAACCAATGGCAGGCAAACAAAAACACATAGAAACACATAGAAAACACCTGCAAAGGTGTCCAAAAGCTGACAAACTGCTCAGAAGACACTCTCTTTAAAAAAGCCGGCCGGCAAATTCAGCAGCGGCATACACCGGTACCCGACAATTTAGACAAGAAGGAATAGAGCATCACACATAGATTAGATAGATAGAAACATGTCAGTCACACATATAAGAAGCACAGTGACAGTGTTGGTTACTGCACTTGTCATTTAGTATAAAGGATTTATTAAAAAAAATATTAGTGTTTTCATGCACCGTCTCTTTAAAAAAGCCGGCCGGCAATTCAGCATCTGTACCCGACAATTTAGAACAGAAAGAATAGAGCTTCACACATAGATTAGATAGATAGAAACATGTCAGTCACATATATAATAAGTACAGTGATAGTGTTGCTTACTGTACTTGTCATTTAGTGTAAAGGATTTATTTAAAAAAATAATAGTGTTTTCATGCACTGTCTCTTTAAAAAAGCCGGCCGGCAATTCAGCAGCGGTACCCGACAATTTATAACAGACAGAATAGAGCTTCACACATAGATTAGATAGATAGAAACATGTCAGTCACATATATATGAAGTACAGTGATAGTGTTGGTTACTGTACTTGTCATTTAGTATTAAAATAAAGGATTTATTATTAAAAAAATTGGCGTGGGGTTCCCCTTAATTTTAGGCTCTAGCGGAGGTTAAGCAGACGGCTGGGGCAGATGTTTGAAGCCTGGGAAGGGGGTAATACCCACGGAGCTTCCCAGGCTACTAATATCAGCCCCCAGCTGAATACATAGCCTTTACTAGCTATTAAAATGGGGGACCCCCCCAAAAAAATGACGTGGGGTCCCCCCTAATTTAATAGCTAGCAAAGGCTAGGCAGACAGCTGGGGGCTGATATTAATAGCCCAGGAAGGGAGCCATGAATATTGGCCCCCTCCCAGGCTAGAAACACCAGCCGTCAGCCGCCCCAGAAATGGCGCATTCATAGGATGCGCCAATTCTGGCACTTAGCCTCGCTCTTCCACGCTGCCCTGGTGCGGTGGCAGGGGGTAATAGGGTTGGGGTTGATGTCAGCTTATAATGCCAGCTGACATCAAGCCCAGGTTAGTAATGGAGAGGCGTCTATAAGACACCCCCATTACTAACCCCATAGTCAAAGTTAAAAAAAACACAAACACCCAGAATAAAGTCCTTTAATTGAAATAAAGACACAATCCTTTATTGTTCTAAATTAAACCATACTTACCATCACGCCCATTCCAGCTGAAGCCAACGATCTCCTGCAATAAAAGAAAAATAATAAAGCAACCTCATCCTTACCTTTTCATGGTTCCCACGACAGCTTCAGCTCTGCTACATCGAGATGACAGGCTGGACCGCAGCAGAACGCTGCCATCCAGCCTGTCATCCCGCAGACACTGAGAAGCGCAGGCTTGCTTGCGCTGCTCAGCGTCTCTCTGTGACGACATCCAGATGAGCCGAGTTCATGTCCAATGAACTCGGCTCACCTCATGCACGTCACTGACAGCGTGGGAAAATTCTCACGCTGAAGCGCTGATTGCAGGAGAATTTTCCCACGCTGTCAGTGACGTGCAGGAGGTGAGCTGAGTTCATTGGACATGAGCTCACCTCATGCACATCACTGACAGCGTGGGAGAATTCTCCTGCACTCAGCACTTCAGCGTGAGAATTTTCCCACGCTGTCAGTGACGTGCATGAGGTGAGCCGATTTCATTGGACATGACCTCGGCTCATCTGGATGCCGTCACAGCGAGACAGTGAGGAGCGCAAGCATGCCTGCGCTTCTCAGTGTCTGCGGGATGACAGACTGGATGGCAGCGTTCTGCTGCGGTCCAGCCAGTCATCTCGATGTAGCAGAGCTGAAGCTGTCGTGGGAACCATGGAAAGGTAAGGATGAGGTTGGTTTATTATTTTTCTTTTATTGCAGGAGATCGTTGGCTTCAGCTGGAAAGGGTGTGATGGTAAGTATGGTTTAATTTAGAACAATAAAGAATTGTGTCTTTATTTCAATTAAAGGACTTTATTCTGGGTGTTGTGTTTTTTTTAAATACTTTACTAGAAATTCATGGCGGTCATGTCTAATACTGGCGTGACCCCATGAATTTTGGGCTTGGGGCCAGCTGATAATACCAAGCTGGCCCTAACCCCTTTATTACCCAGTGAGCCACCGCACCAGGGCCCTGGATGAGTTGGGTACAGCGCCAATATTCACTTTGCTAGCTATTAAATTAGGGGGGACCCCACGTCATTTTTTTTGGGGGGTCCCCCATTTTAATAGCTAGTAAAGGCTATGTATTCAGCTGGGGGTTGATATTAGTAGCCTGGGAAGCTCCGTGGGTATTACCCCCTTCCCAGGCTTCAAACATCTGCCCCAGCCGTCTGCTTAACCTCCGCTAGAGCCTAAAATTAAGGGGAACCCCACGCCAATTTTTTTAATAATAAATCCTTTATTTTAATACTAAATGACAAGTACAGTAACCAACACTATCACTGTACTTCATATATATGTGACTGACATGTTTCTATCTATCTAATCTATGTGTGAAGCTCTATTCTGTCTGTTATAAATTGTCGGGTACAGATGCTGAATTGCCGGCCGGCTTTTTTAAAGAGAAGGTGCATGAAAACACTATTATTTTTTTTGATAAATCCTTTACGCTAAATGACAAGTACAGTAAGCAGCACTGTCACTGTACTTCGTATATATGTGGCTGACATGTTTCTATCTATCTAATCTATGTGTGAAGCTCTATTCTGTCTGTTATAAATTGTTGG
Organism: Phyllobates terribilis; assembly: GCF_046119375.1. Taxonomy (NCBI): domain Eukaryota; kingdom Metazoa; phylum Chordata; class Amphibia; order Anura; family Dendrobatidae; genus Phyllobates; species Phyllobates terribilis. The sequence goes on from NW_027362761.1 coordinate 809,254,313, forward strand.
GTACAGATGCTGAATTGCCGGCCGGCTTTCTTAAAGAGACGGTGCATGAAAACACTATTATTTTTTTTGATAAATCCTTTACGCTAAATGACAAGTACAGTAAGCAGCACTGTCACTGTACTTCATATATATGTGACTGACATGTTTCTATCTATCTAATCTATGTGTGAAGCTCTATTCTGTCTGTTATAAATTGTCGGGTACCGCTGCTGAATTGCCGGCCGGCTTTTTTAAAGAGACGGTGCATGAAAACACTATTATTTTTTTTGATAAATCCTTTACGCTAAATGACAAGTACAGTAAGCAGCACTTTCACTGTACTTCGTATATATGTGGCTGACATGTTTCTATCTATCTAATCTATGTGTGAAGCTCTATTCTTTCGGTTCTAAATTGTCGGGTACAGGTGTATGCCGCTGCTGAATTGCCGGCTTTTCATGTTTCACTGTTGGCACTGTTCCCATCGATTTGGGCAATCACTGTAATGCCACAACCACCATGGCTGTGGCATTACAGTGAGTGGCAGACAATCCCTGCATGATTGGTCCTCTAAATAGCGCCAGACATGCAGGACACGCTTTTGGTGCACGAACAGTTATCGAACATAACCTCGAACAGCCGAATTTTTTGCAAATCGTTCGGGTTCGTCGAACAACTTGAACACCGCCCAAAACAGCTCGAATTTGAGATTGGCGAACAGTTCTAGTCGAACACCGCTCATCTCTAGTCCTCACTACGCTTTGGTGAGTTTCTACGGCGAGCGAACAGGACTCGTGCTCTTGCGTGGGGAGAACTGCGCACTGGGATCTCACTGTCTGAGGGTTCGGAGCTCCCGTCTACCCTAGCAGCCACTATAGTAAGGCTGTCTCATCAGGTCGCAATCCCTTCTTGTACTACCGAATCACTTCCTGATTCAGGAAATTAAAACAGAGACTTTCCTAATATGCCCACCCTCAGTGAGCTGTCATCACAGAACCTTAACCCATCACTGTCTATAGCTCGGCTAGCAGACTCAACCTGACATCTGCACCCCGAACAGTGGCATCTTGTGGCTGTTTTCAGGTACTACAGCCCAGAAGGAACTATACCAGGAACAAGCTCTATATCTCTCTAGGCTTGATAAGGGCACTAAGTTCCCCCTCTGCTCTACCAACTGGACCACTAAAGCTAACCCCCTTAGCTTGGCCTACCACAGTTGGGGAGGTCTGTCTTCAGGAACTCTTCCTTTTACTCTCTCAGTCTCAAGGGAAGGCTACGCCCTTCCCCACTATTACATTCCCCGACACTTTAATGTTGGTCGTCCCTGACCACACTAGGCAATAAACATCAATCAACAGTTATAAAATTACATTACTAAATTTTACTAAAACATTCTTAGTAAGCGACTGGTCCTGAGGTCATCTTCTTGGATGGAAAACCGGCCCTTCTCGGTTAAGGGCCCTGGAACAGCAATTCAAGACAGTCCATTATCAACTTTTTCAGAGGCACCGGTCCTTCTTGGTAAGGACCCTGGAAACGAAGTGTCCATGTCCACATTTTTAAGACAGGCCCAGCTCCCCAATAGCCCCCAATCCCCTCCTGGGGCTGCATTCTGAGGCACACAGTCACAGGTAACACCCTGTGAGTCTCTTTTCTTCTTGGCCCTAGCGGGGGACACCGGTTCTTCCCGCTAGGCCGCAAGTCTCTTAGATACGGAGGGTATCCATCCTCAAGGTGTGCCTCAGCAATTTAAATTCCAGCAGAAAAAGGCGCAACAAGCGCAACAAAAAGAAAACAAAAATAAAAACAAAAAGAGCAGCTCTCCCGGGCACGCAACTTTTGGGTGCTGCTTAAGGCCTTCCTGGCCTAGGAGGTAGGGGAACAGTCCTCCATTTTTTTTTTATGTTTCAACTGAAGTCAACATGGGGCACTCCGCCCCCACTGGGTAACAGTCCCAAACTACAGAAAGGACCACCACTGATGGGTACTAGTAGGAGAAGAAGTGAAAGGTCAACGGACCTTTTAGCCCACCACCTTATTTCTTCCGGGCCTCCTTCCTTTCTTTCATTAAGGCGGCCCACGCTGCAGAGGAGGGTGGCTTCTTCCACCTCCAGGGCTGGTCAGGGTATCGGCTACGCCCGGGGTCCTCATCCGAGGAGGTGGCGCTGCCACAGCCGACTTGCGTGGGGCCGTAGCTGGTCACAGTGAAGCTGTGGACCTCCTGACTAACTCCAGCCTGAGTCTTTCCGGCGACTCCACTATTAGTTGCCTCGGCCCCTCCTGGGTGTTTAGTTGTTGAGCCCATGGCCTCACTGGGAGAGTCAGCCCTACTACAGCCCGGGGCATCCTTCTCTTCTTCGACGCCAGCTCCCTGCTGCTGGCGCCCGGACTCCTCTTCCTGTGGGATGCCGGCCTTGGGAGGGGACACGAATCCTCCAGGGGCTTCCCTAGCCCGACGCTGCTGAGCCTCCCTCTCAGCTCTTCGCCGGAAGACCTGCCTGTCCTTTTCCAGGACGTCCTCCCATTTATATGGGCGGGTGACCGCAGCCGCGTACCACCCCTTTGCACACTCGCATTTCACGAAGAGGACAATCTCCCCTTCATGCAGGTTGTGGAGGCAATCGGGCAGGTATTCGCGCTTGACGGCTTCCCGGCTGACAAACACCTCATGCCCGGTCCACTCTTCCTCGAGGAACACGTATCCCCCGCGGATACGGAACTCTATGACCCGCCCCCGGGTCTGGGAGCTCTCCACTGACTCCCTCCGCGCTGCGTTGGACCCCTCCAGCCAGCCTCTTAGGAAGGTGTCGGTCCACCGCCGCTGCTCGCGTGGAGTCATCGGAGGGTCGCGGGTAGCCCACTGCGGACTTCCGGGCTTGGTGCACCGCCCTGCTGAGGGGGAATGCAGGGCTTCCAAGGCCAGTGACCAAAAGTTCTCCCGTGGGGCCCTCTTCTTAGGAGGCCTCGCCTTCGCGCCACCCCCTGTCACCGTGGAAACTGCCATGACAGGCGAGACCGGCCGCTGGGATATAGGCTGCTCACCTCCATCAGTCTCCGTCGCAGCTGTTGCTCCGGCCCCACTGGGATGTTCTCCCCCCTCGGCCGAGGGGGACGGGCTTCCCGGCATCCGGCTCCAACTCCACACCCGGAGCTCATGGACAAGCAGGCCCAGCTCCGGTTCGGGCCTAGTAGACCACTGGACAGCCACTGGGGGTAGAGGCAACGGTTCGCGGGCAGCGCCCGCCGGCGAAAGGCTTCCAGCCGCGGCCCCCGGGGTAACGATCTGCAGGGGTTCCGACTCTCCGCCGGTCTCTTGCACGCTGCGAGGTCCTGGGGCTGCCATTCTTGCAAGACGTCCGCTGCCGGATCTCCTTCTCCTGACGTGTCGGACAGAAAATGGCACCGGTCGCTTACCGGTGACGCGCGTCCGGCGCGTCCAGCTCCGCCTCTTCCTGGGCCGGACCTCTGACGCGACCGCCGCGTCACTTGTCACTCTCGGCCGCTCCGCCTTCAGCTGCGCCCCCTCTCTGTGCGCGCTGGTACTCACGGGGCCGGGCTTCACCTTACGCCGCGCCCTCTTCTTCCCGGGACGTCCCATCTTTACCGCTGGGCCCATCCTTCTTCGGGCCGGAACTCGTAGGGGCTGGACATCTTTTCGCGCTCTCCAGCGCCGTCCACTCCCACGATGGGCGGTTCTTCTCCCAGCCTTTACCGCCGTCGTCACCATCTTGGAATCCATGCTTCGGGCCGCCATCTTGGGCCGCATGCCTTCCAACACTTTCTCCTCAGTGTTCTGTGTCGGCTCTTCCCCGCTTTCTTCATGCGAGGAGCTCGCATCCTGCCGACTACGCCAAATGTAAGGTGCCCCAGCGAGGTAGTCATGGGCGAGCTGTAGCCCCCTCTCGCTATGGCACCCTACAGACAATACGTGTCCTCCCTCTGAAGTGTGGCTGTGTATGCAGTGCTCTTCACTTACTTCACGCCATCCGATCGCGGCTGTCTCCAGGCAATTTTCTTCTGGGACCAGGGCAGCAATAATTTCAGAGGACACGAGGTTCTTAACCAGAACTTGGACTTTACTTGGGGAAGAGGAATATTTACAGTATTTACAGTCAGATATAATGGATAAGGCCCGACAGGCAATCATCTCCCTCACAGGCGCTGTTAACTGCTTCAGCCCTGGTTCCCTCTTTAGGCGGAGCATCTCTGTGGCTATAATTCCTGGCCCAAGAGACTCCTCTGTATTAACAGTGAACGGATCCGATATCTCTCCCCCACGTCTTGGCTTGGAGTACTGTTTAGCTTCCTCTGCTGCCTGCAGACCAGATGTGCCCCGTGTCCTCACTACGCTTTGGTGAGTTTCTACGGCGAGCGAACAGGACTCGTGCTCTTGCGTGGGGAGAACTGCACACTGGGATCTCACTGTCTGAGGGTTCGGAGCTCCCGTCTACCCTAGCAGCCACTATAGTAAGGCTGTCTCATCAGGTCGCAATCCCTTCTTGTACTACCGAATCACTTCCTGATTCAGGAAATTAAAACAGAGACTTTCCTAATATGCCCACCCTCAGTGAGCTGTCATCACAGAACCTTAACCCATCACTGTCTATAGCTCGGCTAGCAGACTCAACCTGACATCTGCACCCCGAACAGTGGCATCTTGTGGCTGTTTTCAGGTACTACAGCCCAGAAGGAACTATACCAGGAACAAGCTCTATATCTCTCTAGGCTTGATAAGGGCACTAAGTTCCCCCTCTGCTCTACCAACTGGACCACTAAAGCTAACCCCCTTAGCTTGGCCTACCACAGTTGGGGAGGTCTGTCTTCAGGAACTCTTCCTTTTACTCTCTCAGTCTCAAGGGAAGGCTACGCCCTTCCCCACTATTACATAGTGATAAATGCTCTGGCACTTTATGAGAAGGAGATTGAAGTCACCTCAAGTTTCACTGTTTGACAGATGTATTCCTGTTTCTGAGCTGAGAGATATCATTGTGTAAGAGGAGCCTGGGAGAGTGCAGCATGTAAACAACACAAGAGAGTCCTTTACCTCATGCTAAATGTAGTTATATATGTGGCATTATCATATTGATCTCTGCATATTATGGAGGAGCTGCTGGAGGACGTTCGAAGCAGCAGTACTTCTAAATCCTACAGCTGGTCGTGCAGCGGTATGATGGAGTGGTGGTTACTGCAGGTTGTAGGCTTGTCGTAAGAGGTGGGTCTATAGGTTCCTTTTGAAGATATCCACGGTAAGCGAGAGTCTGATGTGTTGGGGTTAGAGAGTTCCAGAGTAGGGGGGATGCAAGGGAGAAATCTTGTATGCGATTATGGGAAGAGGAGATTAGAGGGGAGTAGAGAAGGAGATCTTGTGAGGATCAGAGGCTGCGTGCAGGTAAGTACAGGGAGACTAGATCACAGATGTATGGAGGAGACAGGTTGTGGATGGCCTTGTATGCCATGGTTAGGGTTTTGAACTGGAGTCTCTGGGTAATGGGGAGCCAGTGAAGGGCTTGGCAGAGAGGAGAGGCCGGGGAATAGCAGGGACACAGGTGGATTAGTCGGGCAGCAGAGTTTAGAATACATTGGAGGGGTGTGAGAGTGTGAGAGGAGAGGCCACAGGAGGTTGCAGTAGTTGAGGCGGGAGATGATGAGGGCGTGCACTGGTGTTTTTGCAGATTCGTGGTTGAGGAATGTGCGGATCCGGGAGATATTTTTGAGTTGGAGACGACAGGAAGTGGAAAGGGCTTGGATATGTGGTTTGAAGAAGAGATCAGAGTCCAGGGTTACTCCGAGGCAGCGAGCTGGGGAGAGTGAGCAGCCATTGACTATGATGGATAGGTCAGATGGGGCGGTTGAGTGAGGCGGTGGAAAGATGATGAATTCTGTTTTATCCATGTTAAGTTTTAGGAATCTAGCTGAGAAGAAAGATGAAATAGTGGACAGACATTGTGGGATTCTGGTTAGTACGGAGTTCATATCGGGCCCAGAGAGGTAGATCTGTGTGTCATCAGCATAGAGGTGATACTGAAAGCCATGGGACTCTATGAGCTGGCCGAGGCCAAAGGTGTAGATGGAGAAAAGCAGGGGTCCTAAGACTGAACCTTGGGGGACACCGACAGATAGGGGGCGAGATGAGAAGGTGGCGTGTGAGTGGGAGACACTGAATGTCTGGTCTTTTAGGTATGAAGAGATCCAAGATAGGGCTAAGTCTGTGATGCCGAGAGATGAGAGAGTCTGTAGTAAGAGGGAATGGTCCACTGTGTCAAAGGCAGATGATAGGTCTAGGAGGAGGAGGACAGAATAGTGTCGCTTGGATTTGGCAGTTAGCAGGTCGTTGGTGACTTTAGTCAGGGCAGTTTCAGTGGAATTGTGCTGTTGGAAGCCTGACTGTAAGCAGTCAAAAAGGAAGCAGGAGGAGAGGTAGGAGGACAGTTCAAGGTGGACGTGTTGTTCCAGTAGTTTGGAGGCTTAGGGGGGAAGTGATATGGGGCGATAGCTAGCCAGAGAGGATGGGTCAAGGGAGGGTTTTTTGAGGATGGGTGTGATCGAGGCATGTTTGAAGCATGAGGGGAAGACACCAGTTGTTAGTGACAGGTTGAAAAGGTGGGTAAATGTTGGGATGAATATTGTGGTGAGGTTAGGGATGAGGTGGGATGGGATTGGGTCAAGTTTGCAGGTGGTGAGGTGTGATTTGGAGAGTAAAGAGGAAACTTGATCTTCCGTAATGGTGGAGAAGCTGGTTTTGGAGGAGGAGGGTTGAGTAGATATGAAGAGGGGCTGTGGGGACTTTAGGTGAAAGCTTTGTCTGATGGTGTCAATCTTCTGGTTGAAAAATTATTTTTTTATTATTATTATTTATTTATATAGCGCCATTGATTCCATGGTGCTGTACATAAGAAGGGGTTACATACCACATACAGACATCACTTACAGTAAACAAAGCTAACAATGATAGACTGATACAGAGGGGAGAGGACCCTGCCCTTGCGGGCTTACATTCTACAGGAACGGAGAAGGAGACAGTAGGTTGGGGGGGGTTGCAGTAGCTCTGGTGTTGAGGTGGCAGCAAGCAAGATCATTGCAGGCTGTAGGCTTGTTTGAAGAGGTGGGTTTTCAGGTTCAGTCTGAAGGATCCAAATGTGGAGGCCAATCGGACGTGTTGAAGCACAGAATTCCATAGCATGGGGGATAATAGGAAGAAGTCTTGGAGGCGATTGGGTGAGGAACGAATAAGTGTGGAGGAGAGAAGGAGGTTTTGGGAGGACCGGAGATTACGTGAGGGAATATATCGGGAGATTAGTTCAGAGATGTACGAAGGGGAAGAATGAGGCGAAGTCTTCGGCTGAGATGAGAGGCGAAGGAGCAGGCGCTGGGGGATGGAGGAGAGAATTGAAGGTGTTGAATAGCTGTTTAGGGTTGTGAGACAGGGAGGATATGAGAGATGAGAAGTATGTTTGTTTTGCTGCAGTGAGTGTGGATTTGAAGGTAGAGAGGGAGTGTTTGAATGCAATGAAATGCTCGTTGGAGTGGTACCTTTTCCATCTCCGCTCAGCAACCCTGGAGATCCCGCGCAGTTCTTAAGTCAGGTTGGTGTGCCAGGGTTGCCTGTTGAGTGTGCGAGCTGTGGTATGTGTGAGGGGGGGGCGACCAAATTGAGAGCTGCAGCTGTTGCGGTGTTATATAAAGTGGCAGCAGCGTCTGCATCGTGTAAGGAACTTATGTCTGTAAGAGGGAGGAGGGATTCAGAGAGTGAGTGTAGGTCAAGGTGTTTGAGATTTCAGCGAGGGTGTGCACGTTTTTGGAGAGGGGATTGTGGCCCTGGAGAGGAGAGGGTAGAGAATGTAAGTAGGTTGTGGTCAGAAAGAGAGAGAGGTGAGTTATATGTATGTTATGTGAGTTATATATATGTTAAATAGCAATTGTCAGTATCAAGTAAAGTTGTGACTCTTGGTTGAATGGGAGGAGTTTTCTCTAAAGCTTCTTTAACATCCAGGTGCTGTATAGAATCATCCCATTCTCACAGATAGTATATCCCAACCGTATCAGATTTTGAGCTCTCTATTAGTGATGAGCGAGGCAATCCCTACATGTGTCACAGCTGTGTAACAGCCGCGACACATGCAGCAGCGGCGGCTGAAACTGAAATGCCGAGCATGCCGAAACTACTCAGTGAGTACCCGAGCATGCTCATTTAAAGGGTTAAACGTGCACGCTCGCTCATCACTACTCTCTATGGAAAAGTAAAACTAAAGCATGTGTGTACCTATAATACTGAAAAAGTTAACTGGTTTGCTAATGACATGTAATCATATAAATCATATATAATTCTATAATTCTATCTACCATAACATATTGTGTTTTTCTCAGAGCTGATAGGTCCTTGTTAAATTAAAAATAAAATGTATAGAAGTAAACTGCAAATTTAATCCCATATGTTGTTTGCTATAATAATAATAATTGTGTTTTTTATTCTATATTTAGTAACAAGCTTGAGGTGGCTATACAAGAAGGAAAGGTAGAGGGGAAACACTCCCTGCTACGCGTGGAGACTAAACACAGAGGTCCTATAGATTTAGAATGGCTGTGCTTTGTATCTCCCTATCCCTATTTGCTAGACTGGGTCGAGACCCAGGCGGACATTCACTATGTCCTCGGGATTTCGGAAATCTATACTAGGACGTATAGTATTTCCATAACTCGGTATGGAATTCCTGTCTGTCTCACTAAAGGAAAACCACATTGCTTGGGACCACATGGCAGCATTTCCTTTGTTCTAAGTTGAGCTGACTAGAGGTGTGGTATTTGTCACTCACAGTCTCTTGACCCCCCTGCAGCTGATAGGTGTCCTGTTACAACTGCATAATGAAGAGGCCTTTACAATCCCCTGCCAAGTAGGATACAATGATTGAAATGGAATTATATCTTCAATATTCTTCACACCTCCCCCTTTCAGAGGTTGCTAGGGGGCAGCACCTCCCAGTGTTTCCCCGTGCGCCCGTCCACAACCTCCCCTTGTTGGGATAAACCGACGGCATTACCGTGGTCGCGGCCCTTCTTGTGGCGAATGGAGAAGTGTTACTGCTGGAACACGAGGCTCCAGCGTAACAACCTCTCATTTGTTCCGAATACGGTGTGTAACCAGCTGAGTTGTTTGTGGTCTGTTTCCACGGTGAATAGTCATCCGTAAAAGTATGGTGGCAGACGCTGCATGGCCCACACAATTGCCATTCATTCCTTCTCCATCACAGAGAACATCACCTCTTTCTTGGTCCTAGGGATGGGCCAGGATGCGATGGCATCCACCTTCCCAGGCTCTGGCTTTTGTGCCCCCCCGCCTACCTGGTGTCCCAGGTAGAGAACCTCACTCATACCCAGCTGGCACTTTTCCGGCTTAATGGTCAAGCCTGCCCAGCGGATCCACCCGATCACCTGCGCCATATGATCTTCCTAGGTGGGACTGAAGATGGCAATGTCATCCAGGTACACGGCCGCTTACCCTTCAAGTCCTTTGAGCAGCATGTTGACAATCCACTGAAAGGTGGCAGGGGCATTCTTCATGCTGAATGGCATCACTTTGGACTCATGCAGTCCGAATGGGGTGATAAAGGCAGAGCGTTCCCATGCCTCGGGGTTCAGGGGAATCTGCCAATAACCAGATCCATGATGGTTAGGTACTTGGCCCCGGCCAACTGATCGAGCAGGTCATTGATGCACGGCATTGGGTACGCATCGGTGACCATGGCAGCGTTGTAGTCCATGCAGAACCGTGTTGTCCGGTCCTTCTTAGGGATGAGGACCACAGGCGAGGCTCAAGCGCTTCTGGATGATTGGATGACCCCTTCAACATCTTGTCAATTTCCTGGCGCATGTACTGCTGTACCTCCAGGGAGACCCGATATGCTGAACGTCAGATTGGGGGGTGATCCCCAGTGTCCACGTGATGGATGGCCAACTCTGTCCTTCCGGGCTTGTTGCTGAACAAATCCCGGAAGGGGTGTAAGGTTGCCCACAGCTGGAACCGTTGGTCCGACAACAGCTGGTTGCAAACCTCCACGTCCTCGATAGTCCCACCCACCCTAGCTTGGACGAGCATGTCCAGGTGTCCAGGAGGGTCTCTGCCTTTCCCTCCTCTGGCAGGTTGCATACGAGGAGGGTGAAGTCCTCCGCTCATGATGTGCCTTCATCATATTTATGGCATGGTCTAGAGTGACCGGGTACGTTACGGTGTTGAGTTGCTGGTGCGTGAGGTATGGGCGGTCCCAAGTCGCCTGAAGCTTGTCCTGGGCATGGTGACCAGTACCCACACCTTTTGACCCACCTAGTAGGTCCTCTCACAAGCATTCTGGTCGTACCATCATTTCTGGTCGGCTTGGGTTCTCTTCATATTATCATGCACCAGATGCACCAAGGCCTGCATCTTGTCACGGAAGCTCATAACATATTCGATGACCGACACTCCAAGGGTGGCTAAGTTCCCTTCCCAGACGACTTTCACTAGAGCTAGGGGCCCCCGCTGTACAGGAGCTCAAAGGGGGAGAACCCGGTTGAGACCTGTGGATTTTCCCAGTAGGCAAATAGCAGGTGTGGGAGGTACCACTCCCAGTTGCACCTGTGGGAGTCAACCAACATCTTAAGCATCTGCTTCAGGGTGCCATTGAACCATTTGCACAGGCTGTTGGTCTGTGGGTGGTACGGGCTGGTCACCAGATGTTGCACCTGTATTTGCTTACAGAGGGACTCCATCAGCTGCGACATGAATTGGGTCCCCCGGTCAGTGAGCATTTCCTGGGGAAAACCCACTTGGGAGCAAATCTCCAGTAAGGCGGTGGCCACCTTTTCGGCCCAAATGAACGGCAAGGCTACCGCTTCTGGGTACCGGGTGGCCCAGTCTACTAGCGTCAGAATGAAGCGTTTCCCGGAACTGCTGGGAGTGGCCATCAGGCCAACCAAATCCACAGCCACCCTTCTGAAAGGCTTTTTAATGATGGGCAGAGTTAACAGTGGGGCTTTGGGGTGCCGCCCCGCCTTCCCCACCCTCTGACAGGTGTCGCACGAACGTCAGTAGGCAGTCGCCTCGGCTCCCATCCTTGGCCAGTAGAAATGCTGGGCTAGCCTGGCCTTGGTCTTAGTGATCCCTAGATGTCCAGTCCTCGGAATCTTGTGCATCATCCACAACAACTCCACCCTGAATGGATAGGGTACCACTAACTGTCGGTCCCTGGGCCACACATCCGGTGAACCTTGTTGGACCTTTACCCTGTACAGCCGTCCTTGGTCCTAGACCACTCGCTCGAGAAAAAATACTGACTGAATACTGACCAAATACTGATAGTGGGGCCGTGACCTAAGGTCTTATCACAGCTGGCTTGATTGATCTCCTCCCCTCAGCCGGCAAGTTTCTTGGCATCTGTAGTCTTCTTATTGGAGTACTTGTCGGCAAGTGTCGCTGTTGCAGAGGCCCCCTTTAGCTTCCGGTCATGGAGGTACTGTCGGAGGTCCTCTGGACAGTTCCACAAAAACTGCTCAATCGCGATGAGCTCCTTCAACTGCTGGACAGTGGTGAACTCCAGTCCCGTGGTCCATTGGTCAACTGCTCTCAGTAGGGCCCGCATGTGATCGACCCAGCTGTCTGCAGGACCCTGCTGTGTACTCCGGAGCTTCTTCTGGTATGTCTCAGAGGTCAAGTTGTACTGTCGGACCAGAGCCTGCTTGATATCTTCATAGCTCAGGGTGGTCTCACAGGGCAGGTACCCAAAGATTTCCAGGGCCTTACCCCCTCCTTTGTCTAGCAGGAGGAAGTTCTCCGCCCGTAGCTTTGGGACTCGGATCTCAGGGGACTTGCGACTGGCTGGGGTCTGCAGCTGGAGCTGGAGTTGGAGCTGAAGCATTTTTTGCTGGTGCTTGCACTCCCACTGATGTTCTGCCACTACCTCGTGAAATTCTGCTGCAGCTGTGGCTGCCTCTCGGTACACTGTCCTTTAGTGTACCGCGAGCTGCCGGCAAGCCAGGACGCATTGGATAAAGACAGCGGGGGCCATCAGAAGGTAAGTATATATTTTTTGTTTTTTACCATTCTTTTATGGTCACACTACATAAATCCATGTCGGTTGCATGGATTTATATAGTGTGACCAAGTTGTCAAGCACTTTCCAAGTGATGCTAAAATCGCTTGGAAAGCGCTTGATTACCCCGCATGCGGAAATGCATGTGAACAACGCTTCACTTCCGCTTGTCCCTGGCAGGAAAAATGCATGTACAATCCGCATGTGTTTTTTTCTGCCAGGGAGATGCAGAAACTCTCAGGAAAAAATCCGGAGCATTTCTGCATCGTGGGCACATAGCCTAAGTCTACCTTCTACCTTAAAACTATGAAACTGAATCTATGAAACATACAAAGTTCAGCAAAAAAAAATATATTCACAATTCATAAAATACAATGTTCTAACTAAAGACTGGCTAAATATGACACATCTTTACTTGAGTAGCAATGAATATAGAAGACTAATTAATAACTGCACAAAAGCAAATCTTGTCCCAAAATCCTCCTCAATTTTAATTTAAACAGCAGCTAAAAGAGAGGAAAGATAAAGAAAAAGAGAAATAAGTAAGAGAGAAAAAAAAAGTGGAGGAAGGAGGTGGGTTGTGTGTCCCAAAGGAGGGATGCCTAAAAAACAGGTTGGCAACTGAATGGTTTAATGGTTTGGGAATTCATTCCTCTGAGTCTCCAAAAAGAATGCGATATTCCTATGAGAGTTGAAAGTCTTTCCAGTAATATCAAGTCTACTGAAATCTGTTATAAGAATTGTGAAGAGAAGAAGATAGGTCCTCCGTAAAAGAAAGGTGGGAGGAGGGCTTTCCCTTCTCCATAGCAGTGGAACATCAGGGCATCATAACAAGATGATGCAAAATAGATTGTTTATAACTTGGCAAAGGAATCTTGCAGTGATGAAGGAAAAACTAACTCTGTACCTAACTCTATGGTCAAACCTGTACTCTTATGGATTACTCTCTGGACCGTGTTCCACAACAGATATAGAACTTTACATGACTAAATGGGAATGAGAATGTGGTTGTGTTCAGAATTAGCCAGTTACATTTAAATTCATGCTAAATAGTAGTCAGTACAAAGCTGCCATCATTTAAAGGGATTCTGATTAACCCCATGTAAAAGCTAGATGTTCTAGTAGGATTTTCCTGACATTTTCTTAATTTTACAGCAAAAAACATGGTTTGTAAACAGCTTACAACACAGCAAAAGGATCTCTTTGTTAAAAATTCCAAAGCATTACTATATCATGGAACACTGTGAAAATGGTCATCAAGAAGGGACTTAAAGTTGGCACAACAGTGACGTTACCTAGAACTGGATATCCCTTAAACATTTATGAAAAGACCAGAAGAAAATTGGTCCAGAAAGAAGCCAGGAGGCTTACAGCAACAGTAAAGGAGCTGCATGAATTTTTGGCAAGTACTGGTTTTATACTGGATGTGACAACAACTTCCCATATTCTTCATAAGTCTGGCCTGTGGAGTAGTGTGCCCAGATGAAATCTTTTTTTTCTACAGAGAAAAACATCCAAGTCCGACTATATTTTGTGAAAACCTACATCAAGTCTGCCCAAAGCATGTTCATAAGTGTATTATGGTCTGATGAGACCAATATTGAACCTTTTAGACATAATTCCAAAATGTATGTTTGGTGCAAAGCCATCACTGAGCATCATCAAAAGAACACCATACCCACAGGGAAGCATGGTGGAGATAGTATTATGCTTTTGAAACTGTTTTTTGGATGCTGGAATTTGGGCTTTAGCCAAGGTGAGGGAATTATGAACAGTTCTAAATATCAGGAATTTAGCAACAGAACTTTAAGGCTTCTGCTAAAAGCTGATGGAGAAGAGTTTTATCTTTCACCACCACAATGACCCTAATCACATCTCCAAATCAACAAAAGAATGGCTTTGCCAGAAGATCATTTTAGAATGGCCCAGCCAGGGCCCAGACCAATTCCAATTTCCAATTGAAAATCTGTGGGTTGACTTGCAGGGGACTTTACACAGGAGATGCCCTCACAATCTGACAGATTTGGAGCTACACTGCAAGCAAGAGTGGGCGAAGATTACCAATTCTAGAAGTGTCATGCTGATAGATTCCTATCCAAAAAGACTGAATGCTGTCATAAATTCAAAGGGTATTTCAGCAAAGTATTAGTTTAAGGGTATGCGTATTTATTCAACCATATTATTTTAGTTCTTTATTTTTCTTATTTCTCCTGAAAAGATTTCAGTTTATTTTTCAATTGAATTGGACAGATTATAGGTGAAATTAAAGGTGTAAAAAGTTCTGAAATGATTCTTCTTAGTATGATTTTTTTTTACAAAACCTGGCATTTTAACAAAAGTCCACCTCATATGTACATGGGGGTTGATCCAGGGGATTCTGTAAAAGGAAGTATCATGTGGACAGAGTATAAATTTTTTGACTATATTAACACAAATATTCTCTTCCTCAGAAAGTTTTTTTTAGCTTGGATCAAGCAATCAGATGAGCAAGTCTGGTGTCTAGTCAGACGGTCCGTATTAACTGAAGTTTGGCAAGATATGCACTTTAGAATAATGCACAGAGCAATTTATTCCTTTAAATTGCCATGAACTCCAAGCAAACTAGAAAGACTAACTCACTCTCCCAACAGTGCAGAACATAAAATCATGAACTTTTGAGCTGTATAAAGGTGCAGGATTTCTGTAGACAAGTTAGTGACATGATCAAACATCTGTGGGACTGATGGAAGTTGCAGGTGAGAGGTAGGTCACTGGAAGAAGAGTAACCTGTCAATCACTGACAGGAGACAGGCAGTGGGCGAGGAACAGTTAGATAGATAGAGCAGAACTGTAAATGCATTGCCCACTCCACTGCACTTACAGCTCATTTGCAAAACAATTCAACAATAAGTTTCTCTAAAACATAATCCCAGATTTCTAAAATAAAGGTAAGGATGTAATCAGTATTAGGCTGGAATAATAGTAGCGCTTCGGATGCAATATGCTAATGACACTCGGCTCCAGCTCTGCTGAGAGTGTGAGTCGAGTGTCATGCTACTGTGCTCTGATTCTCTCGCATGAGAGAATTGCAGTATAGGGGCGGAGGCGACAGAGAAAGTAATTTAAAATATTCACTGATCTGCTCTATCCTATAGCATAACATTGGGCCGAGTGCTATCCGATAAAACATTGGCTAGCATTTGGCCGTGTTATACGCTAGTGTGACCCCGGTCTTAGAGTGGCCTTACATAGATGCCATTAGTTTTGGAGTATAAAAACCTGAGCACAGGTTCCCTCTAACATAGTCTTGATAATTAATTTGAACGTTTATTTGGAGGGCACAGTTTTGTACTAGATGCATAAAAATCCATGTTTGTCATTAAAAGCCTTACATTTCTGAAAATGAAAAGGTTTGCTGTGTTCATACATGTTTCTTCTGCGTATGTTTACATGTCCATATCTTCACATACTGAATGCACCAGGACAATCCAGGTTGAAAATTTAAGGCGCAAGCTAACATTTGCATCACTGAGTCGACAATTAGTCTGATTAGGTGTAATGAGTAATGAAGTATGCATCGTATTACTTCTTTTGAGAGAAAACAAAAAAAGACAATCTAGATGCACATACATACATGAACAAAAAATTATTGGTAACCTTCTGGTAAATTAAGAAAAACCCACATTGGTCACTGAAATAACTTGAAATTGACAAAAGTAATTTTCAATACAAATTTACTGAATTTCAACTACTAAAAATCAGACATTGCTTTTGAATTGTGGTATCACACTGGATCACCTTCATTGCTTATTTTGATTGTTCACTGTGTCACCCTTTCATTGTGTGTCCTGCACTTGGATTTGTTGGATGCAGTTCCTTTACAGGTTCCCTTCTAATAGATCTGGGGGGAGTATGTGGCCATTAGGTTCTGCTACCTCCTGACCACAGACTCTCCTCTCGGGGGAAGGAGTCGAGCATTGATGACTCCTAGTTCTCGCTGTTTGGTGATGGTCTTAAACCGTTACCTTTAACATGTTTGTCTATAATTTTCTTGTTAATCTCCTGAAACAATTCTCTGCTTAGCTTTCTTTAGTCCATGTTCAGTAAGGTATGAAAGGAGATGGACATGCTGCCCAATCCCCCCCTTAAGACACGTGTATTGTTGTAATGTGCAATGTGTATTGTGACATGCGTTATTGGTGACAGTGTTGCGTCCTGCCTGACAGTAGGGAGAGTTAGAGTTAATAGCTGGGACTAGCCCAGAGTGGGAGGGGCTAAGGTACAGAGACAGTTTCCTGTCAGGAGGACAGATAGAGCTTAGGCGACAGTAGAAGTAGGCCTATGGTCTGACCAGAGAGCAGAGTCATGTGACGTGGGTGTCTCTGACGTGAGTGGAGACTGAGGCAGTGGATTGAGAGATCCGGAGTAAAGACGAGGAAAAGTGTCAGAAAGACAGAGTGATGCACTAGAGACAGGTCCTGTGACAGGACACCAAGGAGTACTGGCCCAAGTTTATAACTCAGAAAGGTACGAACAGCAAACAGGAAATGAAGAGAGTGTGCGGGGTGGTAGTTTCAATGCCTCAATAGACAGAGATTCTAAGTAAAGGCCATAGTGGCAACCTAGCTCTCCTAAGGGGAAAGAAAAGAACAGCTGGCTGAAGTATAGGACTCTCACTTACTGGACTGTAGTACTGTGCTGGGTTGTGGTGAAGGCAGAGGAATTTGGGGATAGAAGCTAGTAAGCCTTGAAGAGGTAGAAAGACCGTTTGTCAAGATGCTCCATGTTGTAAAGGAAATGTTCTTGAAGTTATGCACCCATTATCTATTGTACACAATTCCCACCAAGTTACTGTTGAGTAAAAAACGGTTTATTGTTGAATGGTGGTCTCCCTCATTGAACCTCTTAACATCTGGACTTGGCCAGCCGAAGTCACCGGCATCACGCAGCCTGCAAGGGTTTAGCACCCCCATAGACAAAGTTCACACACCCAGCCAGGACCCCCATCTTCATGTAGCATGCCAGGACATAAAAGATGAGTACCTTGCCTACAGCTGCCGCCCCGCGCCATGTTACTGGTAAACGCCATGATACAAAACAGCACAATGAATACTTTTCACCCTATAAATAGGCAGACTGACTGGTTACAAGTTTAACATGTCCTTGTGGTCAATTAATTTTCAATCTTTTCTATGGGTACCATCATTTTTATGCAGGCCGTTTTCATTGTTTTTTTTTTCATTAATTTTTCTGTTGAACCACAATTCAAAAACATTGTCTGATTTTCGTCAGTTGCTATTGAGTAAATTTTAATTGAAAATTACTTTTGTCGTATTCAAGTTATTTCAGTGACTATTGTGAGTTTTTCTTTATCAGAAGGGTACCATTCCTGAATGTCCTGAGTGTTAAAAAGGGGTGATAACATAAAAAAGTCTCTGTTTTCACTGTCAGTGGTATCTGGAAATGGTATAGGGGGAGAGATGATGGTAACAATCTGTGATCTTTCTTCCTGATACCATTTGCAGCCTCTCTCTACCATACCTTACTACTGTGTCAGGACTTTAAAGGGAACATGTCAATATGATTTTGTAGTAAAAAATACATTGAATCACAGACAGGGAGGGGAAGACCCAGTGTACAGTCCGGCCCCTGTGCACCCAAATTCTAATTAGCAGAAAACTTTAAATGATGATAAAGAAGAACAACAAAGCAGATTTCTTCACAAAGGGTATCAATTAGTGATGAGCGAGCACTAACATGTTCGGGTGCTCATTGCTCGGGTCGAGCTAATTGGAATCCTGGGGTGCTCGACCCGAGCCATGAACCCAGTGTAAGTCTATGGGAAACTCGAGGATTTTTCCGGAGGCCCCCCATTCCCGGAGGTCTGCAGGGGGCCTAAAAATTGCCAAATCGATGGGAACAGTGCTCAAATGACATGAGAACAGCATGGAGAAGACCCCTGGAAGCATCTCTGACTCCCAGGTCACTGCTGTGAACAATGTTGTCTGAGTATTACGCCACTTTTACGGGCTCAAAATAAAACATACAAAAACGAAACTAAAAAGGATTTTCCTGGGAAATATGCTAAGGAACATCCTTTACAGGGTAATGACTCGTATATAAGACAAAATAAATAACTAAAAACAAAAATTCTCCTCCACACCTTGGGCTATGTTCACACGTAGCATTTTTGTTGCGTTTTTGCACTTTTTCATTGCTTTCAACTGTAACACAACTAACTAAAAATGGTATAGTATATTATACTAGGTTATTCATTAATCTTAAATACAAGACTCCCTCAGATATACAATGAACAACCACATGATCATTTTAAAATTATTAATTTAATAAATTTTTATAAAAAATATACATACATACATATATATATATATATATATATATATATAAAAACATGATTACAGAAAGACAGACTCAGGGATATATAGTATAATAAATACCCAATAATTCATTTGTTGTGGGGCCTAGATCAATGAAAGAAAGAATATAAATGGCAAATCCAGACTATGTGTTAAAGTGCATCGTGCAAATACATATATGTAGTAGCAGCCCAAAAAATATAAATAAATTAAGTCACAGTGGATATATATTAATTAGAATGCTAAAGTAAATGCATTAAAGGTGACCAAGTAAACACATAGGAAGGGATAAATATATAAATACCATATAGCTAGGCCCCACTACCTCCAACGCCGTTTCACCGGATGGCTTTCTCAAGGAGTATATGATGGAAAAAAGCAGGGGTAATGTTATATATATATCCCTCTGGCCAATCATAGAGGATATGATTGCTTTCAACTGTGAAAAATACATTCACCAGTAAATGTCATTTTAACATTATACTACATTATCTGGTTATGTGGTGTGTGAGACATGATCAGACACATCCTGTTTCATTTACGAAGGAGGGACTCTGAAAGTCACAAAGCCTATTTTTATAGGGCCATCAGGCGGCCCTTACTATTCTTAAAGGGCCAGAAGTCGGCCCTCACTATTGTTAGAGGACCATCAGCCGGCTATGCATTGTTGTTCTCATTATTAAAGAGTGGGTCTCCTATACTGTCATTGCGTATGCAGTGACTGCAAGGGCTGCCAAAAATTTGGACGCATCCTAATACCCTTTTGAAGAGACATAGAGAAGGTCATCAGTAACAAAATGTTCCCATTATAAAGGAATGGTTCTTCTATACAGTTAGTGCATATGCAGTGACTGCAACAGCTGCCTAAATGTTCGATGCATCCTAAATAGGGTTGAGCGAGTATGTTCTGTCCGAGTATGCTAGGGCTGAGCTCCGAGTATTTACAGCTGCTCGGTGATAAGGTTAAATCGCTCCCGTGTGCATGATTTGCAACTGTTTGACAGCTTTATTACATGTGAGGAATGTGTAAGAAATAGACATTCCTCCCATGTAATAAAGCTGTCAAACAGTTGCAAATCATGCACACGGCAGCGATTTAACCTTATCACCGAGCAGTTGTAAATACTCGGAGCTCGGCCCGAGCATACTCGGCGAAAGGGTTAATAGAACATACTCGCTCAACACTAATCCTAAACCCATTTGAAGACACATAGAGGAGGGCCTCACTAACAAAATGTTCCCATTATAAAGGAGCAGTTTTGCTATACAGTTATTGCGTATGCAGTGACTACAACAGCTGCCTAAATTGGGAAATACTTCAATACCAATTTGAAGACACATAGAGGTGTGCCTCAGTAACAAAATGTTCCCATAATAAAGGAGCGGTTCTGCTATACAGTTATTGCGTATGCAGTGACTGCAACGGCTGCCAAACATTTGGAGGTACTCCAATGCCCCTTTGAAGAGACGTAGAGGAGGGTCTCATGAAAAAAATGTTCCCATTATTAGGAAGTGGGTCTTCCATATTGTTATTGCCTATGCAGTGAATGCAAGGGCTGCCTAAATTTGGGAAATACCCCAATACCAATTTGAAGACATATAGAGGTGGGCCTCAGTAACAAAATGTTACCATTGTAAAGGAGCGGTTCTGCTATACAGTTATTGCGTATGCAGTGTCTATAACGGCTGCCTAAATTTGGGAAATACCCCAATACCAATTTGAAGACACAAAGAGGTGGGCCTCAGTAACAAAATGTTTTCATTATAAAGGAGCGCTTCTCTAATACAGTCATTGCGTATGCAGTGACTGAAACGATTGACAAAAATTTGGAGGCACTCCTATGCCCCTTTGAAGAGACGTAGAGGAGGGCCTCATGAAAAAAATGTTCCCATTATTAGGAAGTGGGTCTCTCATACTGTTATTGCCTATACAGTGAATGCAAGGGCTGCCTAAATTTGAGAAATACCCCAATACCAATTTGAAGACACATAGAGGTGGGCCTGAGTAACACAATGTTCCCATTATAAAGGAGCGGTTTTGCTATACAGTTATTGCGTATGTAGTGACTACAACGGCTGCCTAAATTTGGGAAATACTCCAATACCAATTTGAAGACACATAGAGGTGGGCCTCAGTAACAAAATGTTTTCATTTTAAAGGAGCGGTTCTCTAATACAGTCATTGCATATGCAGTGATTACAATGGCTGCCTAAATTTGGGAAATACTCCAATACCAATTTGAAGACACATAGAGGTGGGCCTCAGCAACAAAATGTTCCCATTATAAAGGAGCGGTTCTGCTATACAGGTATTGCGTATACAGTGAGTACAACGGCTGCCTAAATTTGGGAAATACCCCAATACCAATTTGAAGGCACATAGAGGTGGACCTCAGTAACAAAATGTTCCCATTATACAGGAGCGGTTCTGCTATACAGTTATTGTGTATGCAGTGACTACAACGGCTGCCTAAATTTGGGAAATACCCCAATACCAATTTGAAGACACATAGAAGTGGGCCTTAGTAACAAAATGTTCCCATTATAAAGGAGCGAGTCTCCTATACTGTTCTTGCGTATGCAGTGACTGCAATGGCTGCCAAAAGTTTGGAGGCACTCCAATGCCCCTTGGAAGAGACGTAGAGCAGGGCTTCATGAAATTTTTTTTTCCATTATTAGGAAGTAGGTCTCCCATACTGTTAGTGTCTATGCAGTGAATGCAAGGGCTGCCAAAAATTTGGACACATCCCAATACCCCTTTGAAGGGTCATAGAGGAGGGTCTCGGTAAAAAAATGTTCCTATTATAAAGGAGTGGGTCTCCTATAGTGGTAATGCCCATGCAGTGAATGCAAGGGCTGCAAAAAAATTGGACGCACTCCAATGCCCCTTCGAAGAGACGTAGAGGAGAGACTCATGAAAAAAATGTTCATATTATAAAGGAGCAGGTCTCCTGTACTTGTAATGCATTTACCCCTGGGGGTATACATGAAGATACTGTATAACAAACATTTCCTACGGGCATCATAAACACCCTTAAAAAAAATTATGTCGGTGTTGCATCACGGTCACCCCGGTGATATGGTGGTGGAGGATGAGGAGAAGGAGGAGGACAACATCAAATAGACAAAATCAGGAAGCATATACCCATGTCTGAGTGTGAAGAGGTGCATGGGAATAGACCTCCCAAAAAAAAAGACACTGTATTTGAGTTTATGTTATGCTGCTATCTTTTGGTGGTGTTGAGAAGTCTGGCCCAATCCAGCCCTTGTTCATTTTTATAAGAGTCAGCCTGTCAGCATTTTCAGTTGACAGGCGGATGCGCCTATCAGATATAATTCCACCGGTGGCACTAAAAACCCGCTCTGACAAAATGCTAAGGGCAGGGCAGGCCAGGACCTCCAAGGCGTAGAGAGCCTCATGCCACATGTCCAGCTTGGATACCCAACAATTAAAAGGCATAGAGGAATCACAGAGGATGTTGGTATGGTCGGCAAGGTACTCCTTCAGCATCTTCGTAAAATTATCCCTTCTTGCGAGAGTACCCCGCGCATCAGGACCTGTCCGATGGAAGGGTCTGAGAAAACTCTCCCAGACCTTTGACAGTGTTCCCCTGCCTCTGCTGGATCGTATTTGTGTCTCTCTCGCCTGTACTCCTTGGTTGTCCAGCGAACTGTGACCTCTGCTGCCAGCGTTTTCAGATGGGAAGTTTTTTAATAATTCCACAACAAGGGCCTTCTGGTACTGCCCCATTTTATTAGACCTGTCTGCTGCGGGAATAAGAGAAAGAAAGTTCTCCTTGTAGCATGGATCTAGAAGTGTCACCAACCAGTAATGACTGTCACCCAAAATTTGGAGAACGCGAGGGTCACGGGAAAGGCAGTGTAACATAAAGTCAGCCATGTGTGCCAGACTGCTAACAGGCAAGACTTCCATGTCCTCACCAAGAGGATGACTGACCATTCTCTCCTAATCCTCCTTCTCTTCCTCCCTCTCCTCAGGCCATCTACGCTGAACAGATGGTATGACAGTTGTGTGGGTAGTACCGTCTATAGCGCAGGAAACTAGCTCCTGTTCCTCCTCCTCACTGTCACCCAATCCATAAATTTGGGAAATACCCCAATACCAATTTGAAGACACAAAGAGGTGGGCCTCAGTAACAAAATGTTTCCATTATAAAGGAGCGGTTCTCTAATACAGTCATTGCATATGCAGTGACTGAAATGATTGACAAAAATTTGGAGGCACTCCTATGTCCCTTTGAAGAGACGTAGAGGAGGGCCTCATGAAAAAATGTTCCCATTATTAGGAAGTGGGTCTGTCATACTGTTATTGCCTATACAGTAAATGCAAGGGCTGCCTAAATTTGAGAAAAACCCCAATACCAATTTGAAGACACATAGAGGTGGGCCTCAGTAACAAAATGTTTTCATTATAAAGGAGCGGTTCTCTAATACAGTCATTGCATATGCAGTGATTACAACGGCTGCCTAAATTTGGGAAATACCCCAATACCAATTTGAAGACACATAGAGGTGGGCCTCAGCAACAAAATGTTCCCATTATAAAGGAGCGGTTCTGCTATACAGTTATTGCATATGCAGTGACTACAACGGCTGCCTAACTTTGGGAAACACCTTAATACCAGTTTGAGGACACATAGAGGAGGGCCTCACTAACAAAATGTTCCCATTATAAAGGAGCGGTTCTGCTATACAGTTATTGCATATGCAGTGACTGCAACGGCTGCCTAACTTTGGGAAACACCTTAATACCAGTTTGAGGACACATAGAGGAGGGCCTCACTAACAAAATGTTCCCATTATAAAAGAGCGGTTCTGCTATACAGTTATTGCATATACAGTGACTACAACTGCTGCCTAAATTTGGGAAATACCCTAATACCAAATTGAAGGCACATAGAGGTGGGCCTCAGTGACAAAATGTTCCCATTATACAGGAGCGGTTCTGCTATACAGTTATTTTGTATGCAGTGACTACAACGGCTGCCTAAATTTGGGAAATACCCCAATATCAATTTGAAGACACATAGAGGTGGTCCTCAGTAAAAAAAATGTTCTCATTATAAAGGAGCGGTTCTGCTATACAATTATTGCGTATGCAGTGACTACAATGGCTGCCTAAATTTGGGTAG
Source organism: Phyllobates terribilis (assembly GCF_046119375.1). Taxonomy (NCBI): domain Eukaryota; kingdom Metazoa; phylum Chordata; class Amphibia; order Anura; family Dendrobatidae; genus Phyllobates; species Phyllobates terribilis. The sequence goes on from NW_027362761.1 coordinate 809,277,860, forward strand.
TACCGTCTATAGTACAGGAAACTAGCCCCTGTTCCTCCTCCTCCTCACTGTCACCCAATACACGTTGGGATGAGATGAGTCTGGACTGTGTGGAATCACCCTGTATGGTTCCTTGCTCCATCTCATCGTGTTCTGTCTGCAATGCCTCCTTTTTAATTGTGAGCAGCGATCGTTTCTTTAGACAGAGAAGCGGGATGATGATGCTAATTATGGCGTCATCGCCGCTCACCATCTTGGTGGAGTCCTCAAAGTTTTGGAAGACGGCACAGATGTTTGACATCCATGCCCACTCTTGAGGTCTTATGTGCGGAGGCTGTAATTATAATAACTTGGCACTCATGTGACTCAGAAAATATGCTTTAAAATATTTAATTGGAAACATAATGAAGTACAAAAAACAGATGTTTCGGTCACTGCGGACCTTCATCGGTGTACAGTATATATAGGCAAGAGGGCATATGAGGCAGGAGCCCGTTAAGTGCGGTAGCTATATAAAGGAGTATAGAGTATTCCTGGCAGTAGGAACGTGGTGTCCACCACTTGTTCCAGTGGACACTATGTTTCCACTGCCAGGAATACTCTATACTACTTTATATAGCTACCGCACTTAACTGGCTCCTGCCTCATATGACTTCTAGCCTATATATTCTGTACACCGATGAAGGTCTGCAGTGACCAAAACGTCTGTTTATTGTACTTCATTATTTTTCCCATGAAATATTTTAAAGCATATTTTCTGAGTCACATGACTGCCAAGTTATTATAATTACAGTTAGGGGTTTGGACCTGCTTGAGCACCTATACCTCAGGAGTGCGGTAGTTTTTTGCTTAATATTATGTGCGGAGGCCTACCTGAATACCGATGGATGTTTTGAAGCTGGTACTGAACAACTGCCCTGTGCTGCTCACAAATTCTTCCCAACATATGCAACGTTGAGTTCCAACGCATGGAGACATCGCACACCAGTCAGTGAGCTGGAAGCTGCAAACGCTGCTGAAGCATGGCAAGGGCAGCGGAAGCTGTAGCTGACTTTCTAAAATGGGCACACACACGGCGTACTTTGACAAGCAGATCAAAGTAGGTTTTGAGAATCCACTGAACCACGAGGTTGAGCAAATGGGCCAGGCATTGTCCGTGTTTGAGCTACTTCACTTCAGAGCCGCCACCAGGTTCTGGCCATTGTCACACATGACCATGCCTGGCTGTAAGTTCAGCGGTGACAACCAGAGATCTGCCTGGTCTTTCAGAGCTGTCCACAACTTTTCAGCGGTGTGCGGTTTGTCACCCAAGCATATTAGTTTCAGCACAGCCTGTTGCCGCTTGGCCGAGGCAGTGCTGCAGTGCTTCCAGCTTCAGACTGATGTGGTCATTTTGGAGATGGAGGAGCTGTAGAATGTCGGGGCAACCCTGATTGACCCAGGGCACAATAGCGGGCTTGTAGTTTCCTATTATTCACAGCGACCACGTGTGAATAGATACACTGACACACTGCTACAAACTGTAAATGGAGGACAATATTTTGCACGGTCGCTACAAACGGCTGTATTTGTACTGCAGTTATATGTGATACGTCTGACGGACACCCATGGTTTTAAATAGCGGGCTTGTAGTTTCCTTTTATTCACAGAGACCATGGGTGAATAGCTTCACCTGATACACTGTTACAAACTAAATGGAGGAAAATATTTTGCACAATTGCTACAAATGACTGGATTTGCACCGCAGTTATATGTGATACATCTGACGGACGCCCACGGTTTTAAATAGTGGGCTTGTAGTTTCCTAATATTCACAGCAAGCACGTGTAAATAGCTTCACTGACACACTGCTACAAACTGTAAATGGAGGACAATATTTTCCACATTCACTACAAATTTCTGTATTTTTATCGCTGTAACATGAGATACAGTACAGACCAAAAGTTTGGACACACCTTCTCATTTAAAGATTTTTCTGTATTTTCATGACTATGAAAATTGTACATTCACACTGAAGGCATCAAAACTATGAATTAACACATGTGGAATTATATACTTAACAAAAAAGTGTGAAACAACTGAAAATATGTCTTATATTCTAGGTTCTTCAAAGTAGCCACCTTTTGCTTTGATGACTGCTTTGCACACTCTTGGTATTCTCTTGATGAGCTTCAAAAGGTAGTCACTAGAGATGAGCGGTGTTCGACTAGAACTGTTCGCCAATCTCAAATTCGAGCTGTTTTGGGCGGTGTTCGAGTTGTTCGACGAACCCGAACGATTTGCAAAAAATTCGGCTGTTCGAGGTTATGTTCGATAACTGTTCGTACACCAAAAGCGTGTCCTGCATGTCTGGTGCTATTTAGAGCACCAATCATGCAGGGATTGTCTGCCACTCACTGTAATGCCACAGCCATGGTGGTTGTGGCATTACAGTGATTGCCCAAATCGATGGGAACAGTGCCAACAGTGAAACATGAAAAGCCGGCAATTCAGCAGAGGCATACACCGGTACCCGACAATTTAGAACCGAAAGAATAGAGCTTCACACATAGATTAGATAGATATAAACATGTCAGCCACATATATACGAAGTACAGTGAAAGTGCTGCTTACTGTACTTGTCATTTAGCGTAAAGGATTTATCAAAAAAAATAATAGTGTTTTCATGCACCGTCTCTTTAAAAAAGCCGGCCGGCAATTCAGCAGCGGTACCCGACAATTTAGAATAGAAGGAATAGAGAATCACACATAGATTAGATAGATAGAAACATGTCAGTCACATATATATGAAGTACAGTGACAGTGTTGATTACTGTACTTGTCATTTAGTGTAAAGGATTTATCAAAAAAAATAATAGTGTTTTCATGCACCATCTCTTTAAAAAAGCCGGCCGGCAATTCAGCATCTGTACCCGACAATTTATAACAGACAGAACAGAGCTTCACACATAGATTAGATAGATAGAAACATGTCAGTCACATATATATGAAGTACAGTGACAGTGCTGCTTACTGTACTTGTCATTTAGCGTAAAGGATTTATCAAAAAAAATAATAGTGTTTTCATGCACCGTCTCTTTAAAAAAGCCGGCCGGCAATTCAGCATCTGTACCCGACAATTTAGAATAGAAGGAATAGAGAATCACACATAGATTAGATAGATAGAAACATGTCAGTCACATATATAAGAAGTACAGTGACAGTGTTGCTTACTGTACTTGTCATTTAGTGTAAAGGATTTATTAAAAAAAATAATAGTGTTTTCATGCACCGTCTCTTTAAGAAAGCCGGCCGGCAATTCAGCATCTGTACCCGACAATTTATAACAGACAGAATAGAGCTTCACACATAGATTAGATAGATAGAAACATGTCAGTCACATATATATGAAGTACAGTGATAGTGTTGGTTACTGTACTTGTCATTTAGTATTAAAATAAAGGATTTATTATTAAAAAAATTGGCGTGGGGTTCCCCTTAATTTTAGGCTCTAGCGGAGGTTAAGCAGACAGCTGGGGCAGATGTTTGAAGCCTGGGAAGGGGGTAATACCCACGGAGCTTCCCAGGCTACTAATATCAGCCCCCAGCTGAATACATAGCCTTTACTAGCTATTAAAATAGGGGACCCCCCCAAAAAAATGACGTGGGGTCCCCCCTAATTTAATAGCTAGCAAAGGCTAGGCAGACAGCTGGGGGCTGATATTAATAGCCCAGGAAGGGAGCCATGAATATTGGCCCCCTCCCAGGCTAGAAACACCAGCCGTCAGCCGCCCCAGAAATGGCGCATTCATAGGATGCGCCAATTCTGGCACTTAGCCTCGCTCTTCCACGCTGCCCTGGTGCGGTGGCAGGGGGTAATAGGGCTGGGGTTGATGTCAGCTTATAATGCCAGCTGACATCAAGCCCAGACACCCCCATTACTAACCCCATAGTCAAAGTTAAAAAAAACACAAACACCCAGAATAAAGTTTTTGTGTCCAGCCAGGTACAACTAGGCAGCTGGGGGCTGGAATCCGCAGCGCAGGGAGGCCCAAGCTTTCTGGGCCACCCCCGCTGCAAATTGCAGTCCGCAGCCACCCCGGAAAATGGCGCGTTCATAGAAGCGCCATCTTCTGGCGCTGTACCCAACTCATCCAGGGCCCTGATGCGGTGGCTCACTGGGTAATAAAGGGGTTAGGGCCAGCTTGGCATTATCAGCTGGCCCTAAGCCCAAAATTCATGGGGTCACGCCAATATTAGACATGACCACCATGAATTTCTAGTAAAGTATTTAAAAAAAACACAACACCCAGAAAAAAGTCCTTTAATTGAAATAAACACACAATTCTTTATTGTTCTAAATTAAACCATACTTACCGTCACGCCCATTCCAGCTGAAGCCAACGATCTCCTGCAATAAAAGAAAAATAATAAAGCAACATCATCCTTACCTTTCCATGGTTCCCATGACAGCTTCAGCTCTGCTACATCGAGATGACAGGCTGGACCGCAGCAGAACGCTGCCATCCAGCCTGTCATCCCGCAGACACTGCCGTATATCCCTGGAGCAAAATGGCTTCCCCAGTATGACGGCAAACCAGACACCCTGTCTGGATTCAAAAGGAAAATATGCGGTGTACTGGATATGTACTCAATGACTGGTAAGCAGAGAGCCGCTGTTGTGCTGGGACAATTGACTGGTGCCGCCGAGTAGGAAGTTGAAACCTGGCCAGCCGCAGACCAGGAATCAGTATCCATTATCTTTAAGAGACTGCAAACTGTCTTTGAAAACCGCACTGAGACAGATCTCCGGACTAAGTTCTACCACTGTGCCCAGAAACCTGAGGATAGTATCCGGGACTATACCTGGCGCTTACAGGAAGCCCTGCGGGCCCTGAAACAGGTTAGTCCAGCCAGCATACATGGTGAGGACAAAATGCTGACAGAACAGTTCATCTGGGGGTTGAGGTCCCAGGAGGAGAGCAGTGGTCCTTAGATCATCCAAATGCCACCTTTGATGCCCTGAAGGACATGGCTTTTAAGGGTCTGCAGCCCCTGGAACTATCAGATACTGCTATCCAGCGTTACCAGGGTGGGGCCACCCCAGTGCCCGCAGCACCCACTGCTCCTTCATTAATGGCTGAAACAAAGATGCAAACAGTGCCCCCTAGCGAGCTGGACAGCCTGTGCTCTGAAGTGCGTCAGCTAAGTAAAACCCTGACCACTGTCCTGAGCACCCTGCAGCTACAGATGGAGCCTGAGCTGGAAAGAAGGATCCTACTCGCTGACAGTCCTGAGGATGTACCCTGGATGAGGAGAAGAAGAAGGACAACGTCACCCCAAAAGAGGACAACGCCACGCCGAAGGAGGACAACGCCATCCCATGGTAGGACCAATGACCAACGTCGCCCTTCAGGAGAATACATCTGCTACTGTTGCCACAAGGCCGGCCACACCGCGCGGAACTGTCCTTTAAATGGGCAAACCCTGGGGCCGAGGGCCGACACCCAGGAGTAGATCAATCAGGCCCATCAAGCTGCAACAACCGGTTTGTAGGAGGAAGGCCTTTCCTGTCCATCGTGCTGGATGGCATAGCAACACCTGCATTACTGGACACCGGCTCATAGGTAACCATCATACCTGATGTCCTCTACAAAAGGTACTGGTCCATAGATGAACTCCACCCGCCATCCCCGAGCCTCTCTGTGTATGCCTCTAACGGCCTTCCTCTTAACCTAGTAGGGGTTAAGGACGTGACAGTGAAGGTGGGGAGAGTGGAACTAAATGACCAAGGACTAATTGTCATAGAATCTAACCCTGGTGATACCAATCCGTATATGATACTTGGTACAAATATTGTTGGTAACTGTTTGGGAGAAGTGTTGTTTTTACTCCAACAGATTGCTGACACTGCCAAACCAGGGCAGAGGAAGGTGCTCCAGAAAGAAATTCGAGCCCTCCTGTACCAGCAACAGGTAAAGCTAACAGGTGGTGAGATTGGTAATGTACGGGTGACAGACCCGATACCCATTGTGATTCCCCCAATGAGTGAAATGCTGATTTGGTGTAGGGCAGCAATAGGTCTCAAGGGACAGAAATACCAGGCGGTAGTGGAGTCCATTAGCTCAGAGCACAGACCTACACTCCTAACTGCTAGAGGGGTAGTTGATGTACGCAATGGGAGGGTACCTATACGTCTCCTAAATTGTGGGGAGGAGGAAGTTAAATTGCCAAGATATGCCACTGTTGCCAGATTGTATACTGTGAATAATGATGCCATACACACAGTGGAATCCTTGACCCCACCAGATACAGTGGAGGACAATGACTCCGAAGCTCAGCTGGAGGATTGGTGTCAACAGCTCCATGTTGGGACCGACGCCACTCCTGTCCATCAGAAACACGGTGTTTACAGAGTGGTTCAAGAATATGAACAAGTGTTTAGTAAGCACCCACTTGATTTTGGAAGGGTTAAAGGGGTACAACACCACATACCCACCGGTAACCATCCACCCATTAAGAAGCGTTACAGACCCGTACCACCAGCACATTACCAAAAAGCCAAGGAAATGTTGCGTGACATGAAAAAGGCATGGGTAGTAAGGGATAGCTGTAGCCCCTGGGCAGCTCCCCTGGTCCTGGTCCGAAAGAAGGACGGTAGCATGAGGATGTGTGTAGATTATAGACAAATTAATCGAATAACACATAAAGATGCATACCCTTTGCCCCGTATAGAGGAATCCCTGGCTGCACTAAAATCTGCCAATTACTTCTCTACATTGGATCTCACTAGCGGGTACTGGCAAGACTCTGTTGCTGAGGAAGACCGGGAGAAGACAGCCTTCACCACCCCGATGGGATTATGCGAGTTCAACAGTATGCCGTTTTGGCTCCGCAACGCCCCTGGAACGTTCCAGAGGTTGATGGAGTGTTGCTTGGGTCACCGGAACTTTGAGACAGTGCTGCTGTACCTGGATGACGTTATCGTGTACTCGAGGGCGTATGCAGACCATCTGAAGCACCTGGCGGAGGTATTTGAAGCATTGTCCCGGTATGGGATGAAACTAAAACCTTCCAAATGCCACTTCCTCAAGCAGAAGGTTCAGTACCTGGTACACGTGGTCAGCTCAGAGGGAGTAGCACCGGACCCGGAGAAGGTGACTGCCATCCAGAAGTGGCCTGAACCGAAAAACATCAAAGAAGTACGGCAATTCCTGGGACTGGTCGGGTACTACAGGAGGTTCATAAAGGACTATACCAAAAAGGCAGCACCTCTATAATATCTCCTGGTAGGACAGTCCAAAAGAGGAAAAAGTCCCCCATTCCAGTGGGTAAGGAACAGGCTGAATCCTTTGCATCAATGAAGGAAGTCCTAACCGGTGAAGAAATCCTGGCTTACCCTGACTACAGCCAGCCTTTCCTGTTGTACACCGACGCCAGCAACGAGGGACTGGGAGCTGTGTTGTCCCAGAAGCAAAATGGCAGAGAAAAGGTAATTGCGTATGCCAGTAGGAAGCTTCGCCCTACTGAGAGGAACCCGGAGAATTACAGCTCCTTCAAGCTGGAGTTCCTGGCCTTGGTCTGGGCTATCACTGAAAGATTCAAGCATTACCTAGCCTCAACCAAGTTCACAGCCTTTACCGACAATAATCCCTTGACACACCTGGAGACAGCCAGGTTGGGAGCTATGGAACAACGTTAGGTGGCCAGACTGTCGAATTATCAGTTTACAATCAAGTACCGGGCAGGTCACAAGAATACCAATGCTGATGCCTTGTCAAGGATGCCCCACCAGTCGGACACCGAGGATGAAGTGGATGATCTCGAAGAAATTGAACTACCTGCTTTCCACAGAAATGTAATGGTCCACGAGCAACACGCCTCCAGAAGATGTCATGGTAGGACGCCACACCATCTACCTCATCACAGCTGGAAGGAGACCCAGGACAGTGACCCGGTTGTCAGCCTCATCAAAAGACTGATAACCCAAGAAGGTTCTCACCTGGAGAAGGATGCTCCCCCACAAGCCAAGCACCTGTGGAATGAGAAAAGCCGGCTGTTCATCTACAGAGAGAAGCTGTGCAGAAGGTATGTCAACCCCAAGACCCATGAAATGGTGTGGCAGATTGTTGTACCTAGGACAGATATCCAGATGGTGTTAGAGGCCTACCACGACCAAGCAGGTCACTTTGGCTGGAAGAAGCTGGAAACCCTGCTGAAGGACCGGTTCTATTGGGTTGGAATGCGGAGTTCCATAGAAAGGTGGTGCCGGAATTGTGGACCCTGTAGCCTCAGAAGGAAAGACTACGGCAGCCAGAAAGCACCCCTGCAGTCCATCAAAACAACCCAACCCCTGGAGATTGTCGCTCTGGATCACGTCAAACTGTCACCCAGCAGATCATTCTACTCCTATGCCCTGACCATAGTGGATCACTATTCCCGGTTCCTGGTGGTAGCCCCTGTCAAGGACCTGATAGCAGAAACTGCAGCAAGAACGTTCCAAGCCTACTTCTGCAGACCCCATGGATATCCGGAAAAGGTGCTCACAGATCAAGGCCCTGCTTTCGAAGCTGAGCTATTCAAGGAATTCTGCCACCTGTATGGATGCAAGAAGATCCGGACTACGCCATATCATCTGCAAACCAACGGTATGTGCGAGAAAATGAACAACATCGTTATAGACCTGTTGAAAATCCTACCTTTGGAAGAAAGGAACCAGTGGCCAGGAAAGCTACCTGACCTAGTGAACCTGTATAACCACTTACCAGTGAGTTCTACAAATTGTACCCCAGCGTACCTTATGAGAGCAAGACCTGGAAAATTGCCCATGGACCTGGAGCTCAGAGTGGTAGAACCTGCTGCAGATACGTCCACTGAAGACTGGGACACAAGTCGGCAAGAGCAGTACAGGAAGGTACAGGTCTGTGTCGAAGACAGTCTAAACAAGGTGAGAGAAAGACAGGAAGAGCAGTACAATAAACATGCACCAGCAGAACCCTTAGCACCTGGAGAGATAGTGCTGAAGCGGAAAAGAAGAGGTCACAAGCTCGATGACCAGTGGGAAAGAGAGCCCTACACTGTGCTACACTCCAGATTTGACAACAGCAAAACCTGCCTGATTAGTAAGGATGGAGGTAAGACAACCGCAACAGTCTCAAGAGACCACTTGAAGGTGTGCCCTGATCTACTGAAGACAACAGAGGAAGAAGTACCTCCTATAGCACCGGAAGAACCCAAGGAAGATGTGCTTCACACAGTTCTAGGAGATTTCCCTACGGACTGGCCTCAACTTGATGGAGCAGTTATTACACCAGTAATACACTTCTATCAACCAGAAGAAGAACCTGTGAGCACCCTAGAGGAACCTGCTCAGGAACAGGAAGAGTCCCCAGTAAGAGGAGGATCACTCGTTGAAGCAGAGCCTGAAGGCCCAGTAATCAGTGCACTTGCCAGTCCCATAGAGAGATTGAGGCAGTTTTATAATCTACCAGCACGTACACCTGATAGGTTAGCAGAGAGTGCATGCACAGACACCAGTATCACCCCAGTGCTACGAAGGTCCACACGCAGCACACAAGGACAAATCCCTGCCAGGTTTAGGGATTAAAATACAAAGTGCCTACATTATAAATAGTTACCCAGTTGGGTATTGCCTATTGTTTATTGTGTAAACTGAAATTAATGCGTGCCTGTAGTTACCCGTCAGGGTACAGAGACTTGTAGGCTGAGGACTGTGAGCAGCCAAAAACTGTCTTTGTAAATAGTTGTACTCATCAAAAGTGCCCCCCCCCCCTTATTTGACCACTGAACAAAAACCCGTTTGGCGTGGCAGAAGACATGGTCCAACACCTGGATCACTTATGCCCTGTAGCCACGCCCAGGGCCTACGTTGAGGGTTTTCAGGCGGGTCCCTCATGTTACTCATTTTGCACTTTCATCGGTGAAATGGACACCTGGTTATGGGACTTAATGTAACTTAATTATTGTTATTGTTATTATTATTATAATTATTATTGTAACCTGTTACAAAATGCTTCAGTCCAGGAGTACTGAATTGTACTAGGGGGAAAGTCCAAATTTGAGATCTTTGGTTCCAACCACCATCTCTTTGGGCGACGCAGAAAAGGTGAACGGATGGACTCTACATGCCTGGTTCCCACAGTGAAGTGTGGCACCCTGCTGTTCACAGGTACCACAGGACCCAAAAGGGTGCATGGATGGACTTCTCCACAAGAGGCCCTCATTACAAACAAACACCTCCACCCTTCCACCTCATACCACCAGAGGGAGCCCCGATAGGGATATATATATGGAGGGTGGAGCCAGGCAGTTCAGTCTGAGTTAGTAGTTCAGAGAGTGTGCTGCCACTGAGAGCAGTGAAGACGCAGCACGTCTGCTGCTGGATTTAGGGCCCCAAGTGTGGCCGGAGGCAAGGAGGAGTGGAGAGAGGAGTTGAGGGGGCAGAGGAGCATCACAGGCTCACCCCAAGACACAAACCGGACACTGGGTCCGCACCTACAGGGTCCCTTATACCCAGTAGGGATTACCGGCATACCAGGAGGACTACAAGTCCCTGGACAACCTGAAGCTAAACCCTTGACAGGACTAGGAACCACAAAGGCCCCGGCGTCTAGGGATAGTGGTTGCCAGAAAAAGGTCCTACTACCAAGCGACAGGTGATGGAACAGCACGACACAGAAGCTAGGCCCAGTTGCAGGCTGGCCAGGAGCTTAGAGAGAGGGAGACATGGACCAGGAGGCCTTATACCCGCTCACTGGGGAGAAGTCCTGAAGTGTACCCTTCCTACCGAGTACCCTGGACCGTACCTGACATATGCACCAGTAAAGGTACTGAAGTGAATCCCCTGTCTCTGTCAGTTACTCCTGCTGCGCCATCTCTCCTGCACTGCAAGCCCCAGCATCACCACCATTTGCACCTACACTGCCCCGGGGGCCCGCTCCGCCTGTGGGGAGCAAGAACATCCCAGCTGCCATCCCATCACCCCCGGAGGTCTGCAGCAGCGCCGGTAATCATTACCAGAAACTACAGGTGGCGTCACGAGACAAACTGTATACTAAAACCCCTTTTCAAAGAGAGTATGGGCCCGGGAGCCGACTGCCGTGACCTCCTTAACAAGGTAAAAGGCCCGGGTACCGAGTCCCCTATATTCCCCCTGGGTGACACAGAAGCATGGAGGAGGAGGTGTGATGATGTGAGGGTGCTTTGCTGTGACACTGTTGGGGTTTTATTCAAAATTGAAGGCATGCTGAACCAGCATGGCTACCACAGCATCTTGCAGTGGCATGCTATTCCATCGGGTTTGCGTTTAGTTGGACCATAATTTATTTTTCAACAGGACAATGACCCCAAACACACCTCCAGACTGTGTAAGGGCTATTTGACCAAGAAGGAGAGTGATGGAGTGCTACGCCAGATGACTTGGCCTCCACAGTTACCAGACCTGAACCCAATCGAGATGGTTTGGGGTGAGCTGGACCGCAGAGTGAAGGCAACAAGTGCTAAGCATCTCTGGGAACTCCTTCAAGATTGTTGGAAAACCATTTCCGGTGACTACCTCTTGAAGCTCATCAAGAGAATGCCAAGAGTGTGCAAAGCAGTCATCAAAGCAAAAGGTGGCTACTTTGAAGAACCTAGAATATAAGACATATTTTCAGTTGTTTCACACTTTTTTGCTAAGTATATAATTCCACATGTGTTAATTCATAGTTTTGATGCCTTCAGTGGGAATGTACAATTTTCATAGTCATGAAAATACAGAAAAATCTTTAAATGAGAAGGTGTGTCCAAACTTTTGGCCTGTACGGTACGTCTGATGATGGAAATGATCTGGCAGTATTCTACAGTGATAACAAGCAAATGGAGCAGTAAAATGTTGGACACTATTACTTTTTTAGAAAATAATCAGGATTAAGATAAAAAAAAAAATTAGCCCTGGCCACTGATCTCTGGGGCTATGTCTATGGATATCTGTGACAGCAAGAGCAGACAGAACATGCAATGGACACTATTGTGCTATATAGTATTCACAAATTTCTCTGCCTGCCTAACTCCTGCTATCACCACTGAATATATGCAGCTGGATTAGTCCTCAAAAGGACTGTTTGTTCAGATGGATATATACTCCTGGAGTACCTATATCTAACTATTACACTGCCAATTCTGCCCCTCACACAGCAGCACCTCTACCTACTCTGCCTGTTTCCAGGTTAGACTGTGACGAGCATAGGGGCACCAGGTCTTATATATACCCGATGACAATATGCGGCCAGCCAATCACAGTAATGCCACAACCAACATGGCTATGGCATTACAGTGCATGGCAAGCAATCCCTGCATGTTCATTGGCTCTCTAAAGAGCGCCAAACATGCAGGGCGGGGACCCGAGCTCCCGCCCGAACATCCCGAAAATACTCGCCGAGCATCTCGAGCAGTGAGATGCTCTGGCGAGTACCGAGCAGTGTCGAGCACACTCGCTCATCACTAGTATCAATATAATCTGTATTACAGTGCCATTACAGCCTTGTCTTTAGTTTACATTACAAAATCGTGCTGACAGTTTCTCTTTAAATGAGCCCTGAACCCCATATTTTGCACAAAAGATTAAGCCTAATACTCTTTGAAAGTTGTTTGCCTTTACTGTATTAAACCAATATTGAGCTCTAGCCCTAATATTTAAGATCCAGAATGCATTTAATTCTGAACATATTACATCCGTTCTTAGTAATGATAAGGCTAAACCTTTTTTGCTGATGATTTGCTCTACTCTCAATTAAATAATTTGTTCCTTCCTTCCAAGTATTTGAAAGGTAAAAGTCTAGTTTGGAAGTTTGGTAGAGTTTTGCCTCCACTGTATAATTTTCAATACAATTACTGCTGGCTGTTTGATAAGTGTTATTTTCACTAGAGATTTCCATTTCTAAAATCTTTTGTGGGGAGTCGAATAACATTTTGTCACTAAAGAACACTGATAATTAAGTTAATGCTGCTTGTGTTTATTTGTGTGTTTTTATAAATGTTCTTGAAATCAGATTGTTTACTTGCATTTCTCCATTTGACGTATTTTCTTTCACTTTTAGCTTCTCAGTAAAACCGTCATAATAGTATCAAATTTCAAATTTTCTGCTTAAAAAAATATACAAATAAAACGGCTCGATAGAAATCTACCAGATTTAAAACTTGCAAAAAGAAATGTTTATAGACAAATGCCAAATGCAGATGTTCTAAAAGAGGGTTTTTCAAATACTTTGGTACCTATAGTGGAGATGGAAAATGCCCCCTAATGAATGTAGCATGTCAGATAGTTGAGTAAGAGGTTAAGTAACAGTATTCCTTAGTAATATCCCAGAGGTTGGGGTTTTATATTATTTCTAGCAGTATAGGTTGGGGAAGTGATATGGTCTGCCTCAGTTGAATTCACAGACAGAAGAACAGTACAGTATATGGGCCCTTTGTCGTACAAGTACTAGGTGGAAGTAGGCTGCCCAGGTTGCACCAATTTTATGTCCACCAATGGATTGCCATGGTTTTAAACACCAAAATTGCAACCAGAATTAAAGAGATTTTTGCTAAATATGTCCATAATTTCGTACTGGCTAATTCTACAATATACCGTATATGGTACTTATTAATAGTTAGTGAGAGCTCTCTTTTTTTCTTGTTGAAGAGCATCATATTATCGAATGCATGGACTGTATAGAATTTTCATCGAACTCAATGTTAATTGAATGAGTTCATGTGCTGGCAGTTTCTGCATGTTAGTGGGCCCTAACTAGCTTTTGGGTCTTGTAACCACTGCAATGGCTTTAACTATACTCATAATTTTAGTCACTGAGGGGTTGGTACACGGTACGTGCTTGCATCTCAATTCTCAGCCTCGACTGGTGGTGGGTTTCTGCCCTCTAGTAACTGCTCCATAGGCATAAATAAGGCAGTGAGTTCAGGTCGCGATACTTGGTGGTCAGGCCAGGCACTGCGTTTTGATCACAGACCGCATGTCTCAGACTTGTGAATTTGTTCTATGGTGAAGAAAATTACAGTATCCACTCATGTTATGTGATTAACAAGCAACCAATTTGCTGTTTCCCAGCAAAATCAAGCGATTGGCTGCATTGTGGCTACGTATGAAAGTGCAGTTGTGATGCAGTTCAAAACAGCATACAGTTGATGGTATACAGGTTTTGCTTTGGCAAATACGGTGTATACATTAAGGCATATTTACCATAAGAAATGTGTTAGATTTTTTTGCCTAATTTTCCCCTAAAACTCTTTTGTGACCTGCACCGTAATCTTAAGTGTTTTATACACTTTTATATATATATATATATATATATATATATATATATATATATATATATATAGCAGTGTCACATTACAAAACCTTTTATCGGCTTTGCTCTCATAGTGCTACCAACTCAGCTATACTGCCCCTCTCCTCAATGACTATGAATGACTATGAAGAGATGAAAGCTCAAAGGTGTTAGTAATCATACTAATGTCTGTTGTGCTCTCAGTAACCTGTAATCTCTCTGCAGTGAGATCAGTGAGAAGCCTTCTCTAAGCTATGGTGAGGGTGTGTTCTTCTTTCTCCAGAGTGTTGCTGCTTGTTTCTAATTGGCTAGGGTTATACAGGATGAAGAAGTACACACGCCAAGTGAAAACTATCTCATATCACACAATTGGACTAAACAAAAGTTAACGCTTTAGGTGCCAAATACATTACTTCTTAATATCTTTGCATTAAAGTGGTGACATTTTTTTAAAAAATGTTCCATTCTATAGCCTTTATTACATGGTGCATCTAGTTCAACATGAAAAATTTGGTGAAAGGTCATCTTCAACTCTGTCTGAGATCAGGGCAGGATATCATTATATCTCACACAAAAGGAGCTTCTTCTGAGTTATTGTGGGGCGTATTTTCTTTCTCCTGAGTGACACATACTGTATAATGACAGCCTGCTTTGCTCATATAATGACTGTATCTGAAAGGAGTTAGTCATCTGTGCTCTATTCCCAGCACTTTCTAATCAAAGAGGTACTAAGTAAAAAAGTTGAAAAAAAGTAAAAAAAAATTGTAAAATTATTTAAAAAAAATCATAAAATAAACAAATAAATGGACATATTTATGTAAAAAAAATACATGTTTGGTATCGCTGCGTCCGAAACAACCCGACCTATAAAACTGTCACACTATTTAATTCCTTCAGGGAACTCTGTAAAAAAAATAAAAAATGTGCCAAAAAGCTATGCTTTTTCATTTTACCAATGCGGAAAAAGTGGAATAAAATGCGATAAAAAAGTCAAACTTTATTAAAAATGGTATCACTGAAAAAGTCATTTTGTCCTGCAAAAAACAAACCACCATACAGCTCCATCAGTGGAGAAATAAAAAAGTTATAGCTCTCAGAATATAGCAATGTTGTTTTTATCGTGTTAAAGCGGCAAAATATACAAAAATGATATAAATGTGGTATTACTGTAATCGTACTGACCCAAAGAAAAGATCCGTCTTATCACTTTTTACCATACAGTGAATGGCATAAAAAAAACCCTAAAGATCCCTAAAATTGCTGGTTTTTATTCATTCTGCCTCCCAAAAATCGGAATAAAAACGTCAACTCGTCCCACAAAAAAAACAAGCCCTCAGATGACTCTGTTGGCCAAAATATAGAAAAATTATAGCTCTCAAAATATGTCAATGCAAAAAATGTATTTTGCAAAAAAGCGTCTTTTAGTGTGTGGTATTGTTGTAATCGCACCCACCCGAAGTCGTCTAATCACTTATACCACACGAAAAATGGTGTAAAAATAAATAAAACCAATTCTTCACCTGCTGTTGATTTGTTCATTCAGCCTCCGAAATATCACAGTAAAGCTCGGCGCACATTTATCCTGCGCTCTGCGCTGAGCGCTTGCACCAGGGTCTCCGTGTATATCTCTGAAATACGTGATTCAGACGGAACCCCCGGTGGAAGACTAAGTGCACAATGATGGGAAGAGGGGAAGGGAGCCCAATAGTGATGAGCGAGCATGCTTGCTACTGCTCGGTGCTCGCCCAAGCATCTCACTGCTCGAGATGCTCGGCGCTCGCCGAGTATTTCCGGGGTTGCTTGGCGGGAGCTCGGATCCCCTCCCTGCATATTTGGCGCTCTTTAGAGCGCCAATCAACATGCAGGGATTGCCTGTCACTCATTGTAATGCCGCAGCCATGTTGGTTGTGACATGACAATGATTGGATGGCCGCACAGCGTCATCAGGTCTATATCAGACCTGGCGCCGCTGTGCTCGTCACAGTCACTCCGGAATCAGGCAGAGTAGGGAGAGGTGCTGCTGCATTAGGGAGAGATTTGCTTGTGTATTAGGTAGTGTAGGGAGAAAAACCATACATTACACATATCCATCTTACCAAACTGTCCTTTTGAGGACTAACTAATCCATCTTCAGAGATATCAGGCAGGCAGAGTATATAGGCAGGCAGGCAGTGTATATAGCAGACTGCAGTGCATATAGCAAAAGAGGCTCCATTCCAATTCTGCCTTCTGCTGCTGTTAGATATTTCTAGAAAAAGGCCCAGGTCTCACGGGCCAGGAATAATGTTTTTTGCATCTTAATCCTCATTATTTGCTTAAAAAGCAATCCAGAGAACACCGTTTTTCTGCGCCATTTACTTGTTGGCACTGCAGAATACAGCCAGGTCCTTTCCATATTGCAGCGCTAGAAATCCAGATATTTAAAACTGTGTTTTCTCTGTCACACGGATCACATATACGTTTTCAGAAAAGACTGCCATTTTTGGCCTCCATTAAAAATTTTTTTCACTATGTCAGCGAAGTGTTTTACACCGGTTTGCTGTTCAAACTAGTTACCTACAGGCCAGGTATTTAAAACTCTGTTTTCTCCATCACACGGATCACATATATGTTGTCAGAAAATACTACCATTTCTGGCCTCCATTAAAAATTTCTTTCAGTGTGTCAGTGAAGCAATTCACACCAGTTTGCTGCTCAAACTAGTTACCTTCTGGCCAGGTATTTAAAACTCTGTTTTCTCCGTCACACGGATCACATATAAGTTCGCTCCAAACTCAGTCATTTGTAGTGAGCATGGAAGATACTGTCCTACATTTAAAATGGGCACGTGACAAGGGACAGGGAACTGGACGTGATGGTGATAGTGCATGCAGAGGCCGAGGACAAGGCCGTGGGCAAGCTGAAATTGCGCCACAACAAACACCCACATCTTCTCGCCCGACCTTCCAGTCCCAATTCCTAGGGGACTGCAGCACACCACTATTGAACCCAGAGCAGTGTCAAAAGGTTGTTGGTTGGATAGCGGATAATGCTTCCAGTCACTTAGCCACCACCACCACCATGTCTTCCACACGGTCAAGTCTCAGTAGCCCTGGGTCTGGACCGCATGCCGAGTGCCCGGAGACAACTGATCCCACACTTGGACACTCTGAAGAGCTGTTCACTTTTCCATTTATAGATTCGGGCCTCTCACCCGGTCCACTTGAAGCGGGGCAAGAGGAGATCGCGTGTAGCGATGCCCAAATATTTGAGCAGCCACGGTCACACGAAGGCGACTGTGGGAAAGTGTCACAAGAGGTGGATGATGATGAGACACAATTGCCAGAAAGTCAGGAGGAGGACCTGGGTGCGGAAGTGGAAGACGAGGTGGTGGATGATATAGTAACTGACCCATCCTGGCAGGAGGACATGCAGAGCAAGGACAGCAGCACACAGGGGGAGGGAGGCAGAGCACCCCAACAGGCAGGAAGAAGCAGTGTGGTGGCCGCAGACAGAAGGCAGGCAACCGTTCCCCGTAACACCAACACGAAGGAAGTTGCCAGTACAACTGTTAGGTCTTCCCGAGTCTGGTTGATTTTTAAAGACTCTGCCGATAACCCCAAAAAGGCCATTTGCACCACCTGCCAGGCCAGCATCAGCAGGGGTGGCAAAACGACCAGCCTGACCACCACCAGCAAGATCAGGCACATGGCAGCAAAGCACTCGGCTTTGTGGGCCGAACCCCATGGTCCAGGAACAGTGTCTGCAGGTGGCACCATTGCTTCTTCCGCTGTTGTGCATGCAAGCCAATCCCCTGTCCATGGTGCATGCGAAGATGCCTTCTGCCCTGCACCTGTCGTTGCGCACTCTCAAGAAGCAGCATCAGGAAGCACATCCATGTCCTTATCCCAGCGTTCAGTTGTCCATTCCCAAGTCCTTGGAACGCAAGCACAAATATGCAGCCAACGCCCCACAGGCCACACTACTAATTTCTCACATTTCACAACTGCTTGCGCTCGAAATGTTGCCTTTTAGGCTCGTGGAGACGGAACCATTCCGCAACCTGATGGCGGCGGCCATCCCTCGGTACTCGGTCCCCAGCTGCCACTATTTCTCCCGGTGTGCCGTCCCCGCATTACACAAGCACGTGTCCCAAAACATTAGCCGTGCTCTCAACAACACAGTTACTGGGAAAGTCCACCTAACCACGGACACGTGGACAAGTGCTTGTGGGCAGGGACGGTACATCTCGCTGACGGCACACTGGGTTAACATAGTGGAAGCCGGGACCCAGTCGGAACTCGGGACGGAACACGTCCTCCCGACGCCAAGGATTGCAGGCCCTAGGTCAATCAGGGTTGCCCCCAGGGTCTACAGCTCCTGCACCTCATCCTCCTCAGTCTCCTCCTCCTCTTCAGCCTCCATCTCCGAAATGACCACATCAGTCACAAGCTGGAAGCACTGCAGCACTGCCTCGGCCAAGCGGCTACAGTCTGTGCTGAAGCTAATACGCTTAGCTGAAAAACCGCACAATGCTGAAGAGTTGCGGACAGCTCTGAAAGAGCAGGCAGATCTTTGGCTCACACCGCTGAACCTACAGCCAGGCATGGTCGTGTGTGACAATGGCCGGAACCTGGTGGCGGCTCTGAGGCGAGGCGAGCTCACACACGTACCATGCCTGGCCCATGTGCTTAACCTTGTGGTTCAGCGGTTTCTCAAATCCTACCCGGAGCTGCCGGATCAGCTTGTTAAAGTACGTCGCCTGTGTGCCCATTTTAGAAAGTCAGCTACAGCTTCCGCCGCCCTTGCCGTGTTTCTGCAGCGGCTCACAGACTGGTGTGTGATGTCCCCACGCATTGGAACTCTATACTGCAGATGTTGGGAAGGATTTGTAAGCAGAAGAGAGCAGTTGTTGAGTACCAGCATCAACAAGGCCGTCGGTATTCAGCTCAGACTCCACACATAAGACCTCAGGTATGGACATGGATGTCAGACATATGTACCATCCTCCAAAACTTTGAGGACTCCACCAAGATGGTGAGCGGTGATGACGCCATAATTAGCGTCACCATCCAGCTTCTCTGTCTTCTGAAACGCTTTATGCTCACAATCAAAGAGGATGCATTGCAGGCGGAGCACGATGAGACGGAGCAAGGAACATACAGGGTGATTACACACAGCCCAGCCTCATCTCATCCCAACATGGATTGGGTGACAATGAGGAAGAGGAGGAGGAGGAGGAAGGACAGGAGCTAGTTTCATGCGCTATAGACGGTACTACCTACACAGCTGTCATACCGTCTGTTCAGCGTGGATGGCCAGAGGACAGAGAGGAGGAGGAGGAGGAGAGCATGGTCAGTCATCCTCTTTGTGAGGACACGGAAGTCTTGCCTGTTAGCAGTCCGGCACGCATGGCTGAGTTTATGTTACGCTGCCTTTCCCATGACATTCGCGTTCTCAAAAGTTTAGGTGACAGTCAATACTGGTTGGTGACACTTCTAGAACCACGCTACAAGGAGAACTTTATATCTCTTATTCCTGAGGCGGACAGGTCTACAAAAATGGGGCTGTACCAGAAGGCCCTTGTTGCGGAACTATTTAAAAAATTCCCATCTGAAAACGCTGGCGGCAGAGGGCACACTTCGTTGGACAACCAAGGAGTACAGGCGATAGAGACACAACTTCAATCCAGCAGAGGCAGGGGAACACTGTCAAAGTTCTGGGAGAGTTTTCTCAGCCCCTCCCATCGCACAGGCCCTGAGGCGCGGGGTACTCTCACAAAGAGTGCAAAGTTTGGGAAGATGCTGAGGGAGTACCTTGCCGACTATACCAATGTCCTCCGTGATTCCTCTGTGCCTTATAATTATTGGGTATCCAAGCTGGATACGTGGAATGAACTGGCTCTCTACGACCTTGGAGGTCCTGGCCTGCCCTGCAGCCAGCGTTTTATCAGAGCGGGTTTTTTCAACACCACCGAATGATAGCAGTGTAACATAAACTCAAATCCATTGTCTTTTCTTGGGAGGTGTATTCCCATGCTCCTTTTCACACCCAGACATGGGTATACGCTTACTGATTTTGGCTATTTGCTCTTGTCCTCCTCCTTCTCCTCATCCTCCACCACCATATCACCAGGGTGACCGTGGTCTGTGATGCAACACCCACATAATTTTTTTAAAGGGTGTTTATGATGCACGTAAAAAAAAAATTTATACAGTATGTTCATGTATACCCCCTAGGGGTAAATGTTTGTCAGCCCATACACTTAGTGCATGGGTATTACAAGTATAGGTGGCCCGCTGATTTCTAATGGGAAGATTTTTTTATGAGGCCCTCCTCCACGTCTCTTCCAAGGGGCATTGGAGTGCCTCCCAATTTTTGACAACCCTTGCATTCACTGCATAGGCCAACACTATGGGAGACTCTCTTCTTTCTAATGGGAATTTGTCATTACTGTGGCCCTGCTCTATGTCTCTTTAAATTGTTAGTGGGGTTTTTCCTAAATTTTGTGAGCCGTTGGACTCACTGCATACCCTATGACTGTATAGCAGACCCTCTCCTTTCTAATGGAAACATGTCGTACTTGTTACTGTGGCCCTGCTCTATGTGTCTTTAAATTCTTAGTGGGGTTTTTCCTAAATTTGGTCAGCCGTTGGACTCACTGCATACCCTATAACTGTATAGCAGACCCTCTCCTTTCTAATGGGAACATGTCGTACTTGTTACTGTGGCCCTGCTGTATGTGTCTTTAAATTCTTAGTGGGGTTTTTCCTAAATTTGGTCAGCCGTTGGACTCACTGCATACCCTATAACTGTATAGCAGACTCTCTCCTTTCTAATGGGAACATGTCTCACTCGTTACTGTGGCCTTGCTCTATGTGTCCTTCAGAGTCCCTCCATAATCAATGAAACAGGATGTGTCTGATGATCTGTCACACACCACATTGCCAGATAAGGTTGTAAAATGTTAAAATTACATTTCCTGGTGAATGCATTTGCCTTTAAAAATAACGTAAAAAAAACAAAACAGTAGGATCTTTCTTTAGTATAAAAACAGAGTCGTCAATGTAACCTCAATGTAATCACATTGTCAGCTCCTGCACTTCCTCCTCCATCTCCGAAATGACCACATCAATCACAAGCTGAAAGCACTTCAGCACTGCCTTGGCCAAGCGGCAACAGGCTGTGCTGAAGATAACATGCTTAATGCTTAGGTGACAAACCGCCCAGCGCTGCAGAGTTATTGAAAGCTGTAACACAGCAGCTTGATCTGTGGCTCTCACTGCTGAACATACAGCCAGGCATGGTCGTGTGTGACAATGGGCGGAACCTGGTGACGAAGAAATGACAGCCGGAGTAGATACGGTTTCCTTCTATGCCAGTCCTTTCACCGAGCTAAAGAATATGGCTGTGGTGAAATACAACTCCCTCTGAGAAGCTGTTTCAGATTGAAAAACATTGTGCCCACCAGAGGATTTGATTCTGCGGGCTCACCTTTCTCCCCCGCTCAAGAGCCCCATAGCAGCTGCAAAGTTAGCGCTATCATGAACTCTCCTCATGTAGAAGCCAGGGCACACCAGAGGATTCTCTGGTGGGACTGTCCAACCCTGCCGAGAAGCAATCCTGGCTAAGAAAAGTGTGTGAGAAGGTTCCCGGACACTGTATGGCTGCTTTTTTACTGAGGTGAAAACACACGCAAACATGGGGAGAACATTCAAAGTCCTTGCAGATGTTGTCCTTGCTGGGATTTGAACCCAGGATCCCGGCGCTGCAAGGCTTCAGTGCTTACCACTGATCCAATGTGCTGCTGTTCCCTCTCTAATATCTAACAGGCTGGAGAAACTTGCACCTACTGCCACTCTATCTTCAGCTCCTTTGTGAGAAACTAATGTATTTGGGCAGCTACTCAGTCTTCCAAATAAAATTCCTGAGAAGGAAATTGGGGATGGCTTTGCTACTGTTACTGGTTGCAGTGCTAATACCATGGTGTCGTACCATAGTTTACTGGAAATATTCCAGGCTGGTAGGAGGCAAGCAAATTCCCACAGAAAAGTACCAGCAGTAATGTTCAGGGACCCGCGCTTGTAGAAGGCGGAGACAACACCGGGAGAAATAGTGATGGCTGGGGACCGAGTATGGACACGAGGCATGAGGTTGTGAAAAGCTTCTGCCTCCACGAGCCTAAAAGGCCACATTTCAAGTGCAAGCAGCTGCCCAGAAATCTGGCAGTTTCGTATTGCAGCCTGTGGGTGGGTGGCTGGCTGCATACTTGCAGTTGCATTCCAAGTAACAGAAAACTAAGCAGATGGTGGCCTCTATCATCATCATGGCCTCACCTCGGCACTATGAACTCTCCTGAAGGAGAAGCCAGGGCCTCTGGTGGTCCGTCCAACCCTGCCGAGAAGCAGCCATGGCTAAGAAAAGGGTGGGGGGAGGTTCTCGGTTCCATGGCTGTTTTTTTAATGTGGATCGGACGTGCTTATGCATGTTATTTCTCAAACCCGATTGCAGATCAGGCCCTTGCCCAACTTTGTAGTCATGAAATTAAATGCGCAAAGAAAGAGGTTTGTGTGTCAAAGCACCACCGAGAAGTGCGAGTTGATGTTGGAGGGGCTGCTATTGCGTCTGCAACAAGCTGCTTTAGAGGACTTCCTGGAAGAAATGACACCCAGAGTAGATACGGTTTCCCTCTATGCCAGTCCTTTCACTGAACTAAAGAATATGGCTGTTTTGAAATACAACTCTCCGCAAAAAAAGCTGTGGACTGGCTCCGTACCGTTCCTGGCCACATTCACCTGTCAACATGTTTGTGGTTAGGCGGTCCTTCCCAGTAAGTGCACTGGGGAGGGCACGAGTAATGTTGTGGGACCCGTGGTTGTGGAAGACGGAGACGACACCGGGAGAAACAGTGGCGGCTGGGGACCGAGTATGGATACCCGGTCGCCACTGCCATAAGATTGTGGACAGCTTCCGCCTTCACGAGCCTAAAAGGCCACATTTCAAGTGCAAGCAGTTGTCAATAATTTGGCAGTATAGTATTGCAGCCTGTGGGTTGGTGGGTGGCTGGCTGCATACTTGCGCTTGCATTCCAAGGAATGGGGTAGGGACAACTGAACGCTTCACTGGGACAAAGATGTGGATGGTGATTGTTGCAAGTCTGCAACGACAGGTGCATGGCGGGAGGCATCTTTGCATGCGACAAGGATCACTTATGATGGGCACACTTTTAGGCAGTGACCTGGGAGTCAGAGATGCTTCCAGAGGTCTTCCCCATGCTGTTCCCATGTCTTTTCAGCACTGTATGCATGTGTCTGATGATGTGTCACACACCACATCGCCAGATGAGGTTGTAAAATGTTAAAATGACATTTCCTGGTGAATGCATTTGTCTTGGTTGAAAGCAATGCAAAAGTGCAAAAACGCATCAAAAACGCTACGTGTAAACATAGCCCAAGGTTTGGAGGAGTATTTTTGTTTTTGGTTATTTATTTTGCCTTAAATACAAGTCATTACCCTGGAAAGGATGCTCCTTAACATATTTCCCAGGAAAATCCATTTTGGTTTTGTTTTTGTATGTTTTATTGTGGTGTAATACTCGTTGTTGACAGCAGTGATCTGGGAGTCAGAGATGATTCCAGGAGTCTTCCCCATGCTATCCCCATGTCATTTGAGCACTGTTCCCATCGATTTGGGCAATTTTTAGCCCCTCTGCAGACCGCCGGGGGGAGCCGCTTGAAAAATGCTCGAGTGAGTTTCCCATAGATTTACATTGGGCTCGTTGCTTGGGTAGAGCACCCGAGTATTCCAATGTGCTGAACCCGAGCAATGAGTACTCGAGCATTTTAGTGCTCGCTCATCACTAGAGCCCAACAATTAGGGAAAGGGGGAGTGGAGACGCTTAGACAGATCTAAAATCACCCTGACTACCCTATCATCCATATATAGGTTCCACTCCTATCGCAGAGCAGGAACCTAAGCTTTGAATGTCCCTAGTGCTAGGCCCTAGATAGGGAAGGGACAGGGTGAGCACTAGTCAGGCCCCACTACCAACTAAAGACAACAAGGTAAACAAACAAAGGGGAAACACATAGCTTCATCAGACACCAGAGAGAAAACACCAACTGTCCTCCAAGGGCACCAAAGAAGAAAATAGCCGACTGCTAGTGCTCCAAGCCTGCACAGAGATGCATAGAACTATCACCGGCGACTCTCTGGAGAAACTGAGAGTTTTTAACTACCAAGCAAGGGTGCATCAATCAGCAGCAGAAGGTGGAGGTTGCTGTTGGGTCCTAAAGGAAGAAGGATATACCTACACCACAGAGATGAGAGGATCAAGAAGGCATCTGCAATGCCAAGTGCAATGGATCTTCTACAGCAGGATCCAGAGCGACTGTCTGTCACACCTGACACACCCGTGACAAATTCCCTATAATGAGGCAAATGGAGACAGTGTGGACGTCATCTGGCCTGTTATCCAGCAGTGTCCATCTTTTTAGGCATGCATAAAAGTGCCGTCGGCCACAGTTTTATGCACTTCTGAAAAGAACAACGCTGAACAGAGGCCAGATGAGGTCCAGAGTAACTCTGCTGCCTCATTATAGTGAATGGATCTCTTGATGGTTTCATCTGAATCACGCCATTCAGAGATTTAAATGGAAACCCTGATATAAGTGCTCAGCGTAGAACGTTGGATAAATGTGATCCAAAATTTTATGTAAAAAGGTTCCTAAAAAATCTTCAAATCAATCCTCAAAAAAAAGCAAGTTTCCACTGAGGTCCGTCATCTATCAATGGAAATATAGGGGCTTCCACGTTACTGGGAGCACAAAAGCTCTGGAAAAGCGCTATATGACTCCTCCCCCCCAAAAGAAATTAAGCAAATTCTGCACTCCCAAATCCAAATGCCCCCCTTCCTTCTGAACCCCATAGTGTGCCTAATCCACAGTTAGCGTCCACATGTTTGGCATTTCTGTAGCGATGAGAGCCCGCCTAATTTACGGGTGCGTGTCTCCAGAAGCATGAGCTGGGCACAACGTACTGGTCACTACAACGTACAGGTCACTACAATGGCAGTTTACCATTTTCACTTAGCAACATCCACTGCTGCTTGTTTCTGGAAAACACCCATGGAGTCAAAATTGTCACTACACCTGTAAATAAATTCCCAAAGGGGTATAATTTCTAAAATAGGGTCACTTGAGGGGGGAATTCTGCTATTCTAGCATGTAGGGGCTCTGTATATGGATTCCGCATACTATTCTAGAAAAATCTGTGCTCCAGGAGGCAAATAGCGCTCTGTCCCTCCCGAGTCTCGCTGAGTGGCTAAGCAGTACTGTACAGCCACATATGGGGCATTTCTACATTCAACAGAAATTGTAGGATACATTTTGGTGGCATTTGTACCCATTTCCCAGTGTGAAAATGTTAAATCTGGGGTTAAAGCAAAATTTTGGTGGTAAAAATGTAATTACTTTTTTCTTCACTACCCAATGATGTAAAATTCTGTGAGGCACATGTGTTTTCAGTATGATCACTGCACCCCTAGATGAATTCATTGAGAGGTGCAGTTTGTAAAATGGGGTCTCTTATGAGGGGTCTGCTGTTCCAGCACCTCAGCGGCTCTACCAATGTGACATGGCACCCTCAAACCAGTCCAGAAAAATCTGAACTTCAATATGGTGCTTCTTCCTTTCTGAGCTTTGCACTGTGCATCAAAAGTAGTTTTCGACCACATATGGGGCATCGATGTGAACAGGAAAAATAGCACAACAAATTTTTTGGTACATTTTCTCATGTTATCCTTGTGAAAATAAAAAAATTGGGGGCTAAAAGAATATTTTTGTGGGAAAAATATATATTTTTTCATTTTTACACATCCACGTTGTAAAATTCTGTGAAGAACCTGTGGGTTCAAGGTGCTTACTACACATCTAAATAAATTCCTTGAGGGGTCTAGTTTCCAAAATGGAGTCACTTGTGGGGTTTTCAACTGCTTAGGCAAGTCAGGGTCTCTCTAAACGCAGTATGACACCCGCAGACCATTCCATCAAACTCTGCATTCCAAAATGTCACTCCTTCCATTCTGAGCCCTGCCATGCATCCAAACAAAAGTTTTTCTCCACATATAGGGTATCTGCATGCTCAGGAGAAATTGCACAATAAATTTCGGGGTCCATTTTATCCTGTTACCCCTCTGAAAATAAAAAAATTTAGGGCTAAAAATATTTTAGTGGGAAAAATGGTATTTTTGTATTTTCACGGCTCCATGTTATAAACTTCTGTGAAGCACTTGGGGGTTCAAGGTGCTCATCACACATCTAGAAAAGTTCCCTGAGGGGTCTAGTTTCCAAAATGGTGTCATTTGTGGGGGGTTTCTACTCTTTAGGCATATCAGGGGCTCTCCAAACATAACATGTTGTCCGCTAATTATTCCAGCAAATTTAGCATTCAAAAAGTCAAATGGCGCTCCTTCCTTTCCAAGCCCTGCTGTGCGCCCACATATTTGGTATCGGCGTACTCAGGGGAAATTGCACAACAAATTTTATGGTGCAATTTCTCCTGTTACCGTTGTGAAAATGCTAAATTTTGGGCTGAAAAAGATCTTTGTGGGAAAAATGAGAAAATTTTATTTTTACGGCTCAGTATTATAAACTTCTTTGAAGCACCTGGGGGTTCAAGGTGCTCACCACACATCTAGATAAGTTCCCTGAGGGGTCTAGTTTCCAAAATGGTGTCACTTGTGGGGAGTTTCCACTGTTTAGGCACATCAGGAGCTCTACAAAGGCAACAGGGCATACGCTAATTATTCCAGCAAATTTTACATTCAAAAAGTCAAATGTTGCTCCTATCCTTCCGAGCCATGCCGTGCGCCCAAACAATGTTTTCCCCTCACATATGGGGCATTGGCGTGCTCAGGAGAAACTGCACAACAAATATTGGGGTAAATTTTTTCCTGTTACCCTTGTAAAAATAAAAAAATTCGGGTCTAAACTAAAATTTTTGTGAAATTTTTTTAACTGTTCATTGTTTTCTTCCACATTCCAAAAATTCCTGTGAAGCACCTGAAGGGTTAATGTAATTCTTAAATGTGGTTTTGAGCACCTTGCGGGGTGCAATTTTTAGAATGGTGTCACTTTTGGGTATTTTCTGTCATAAAGGCCCCTCAAAGTCACTTCAAATGTGATGTGATCGCTAAAAAAATGGTTTTGTAAATTTTGTTGGAAAAATTAGAAATCGCTGGTCAACTTTTAATCCTTATAAGTTAACTTCCTAACAAAAAAAATGTTGGTTCCAAAATTGTACTGATGTAAAGTAGACATGTGGGAAATGTTATATATCAACTATTTTGTGTTGATATATAACATATATTGTGTTGTCCTCTCGTCCATGTTCACTCGTTCAGTTATTTTAGGAGTTTTTTCCTCAGTATTTGTAAGTCAAAATCAGGAGTGGACCAATCAAAGGAAAAGTATAATAAAAACACGTCACCACTTCTGTATTTATCACCCACTGCTGGATTTGGCTTACAAATAATGAGGTCAAAAACTCACCAAATACTCAACGTGTGAACGTGGGCTAATAGGCCAAAATAGCCTGGCCTTGTGCTAGTTAAACAAGAATTGATACCCTTATACAGACGTACAATCTATTTGTGTTAGCATAAGGAGTCAATTGTAGGCCTCCTTCACATGTCCTTGTTTCCATTAGGGGTGGTATCCACTTTTTTCACAGATACCACACAAACCCATTATTTCCTATGGTGCTATGCCTATGCACATATCCATGTGTTCTCAGGGACCGTGTGTCCATACAAAACACACGGAGACATGCCC
Organism: Phyllobates terribilis; assembly: GCF_046119375.1. Taxonomy (NCBI): domain Eukaryota; kingdom Metazoa; phylum Chordata; class Amphibia; order Anura; family Dendrobatidae; genus Phyllobates; species Phyllobates terribilis. Next base: position 809,305,956 of record NW_027362761.1, read on the forward strand.
ATGTGCCATTCGTGTGCTGTACGTGTTTAACATTGCAAAGTATAGGAGAAGCTTTGTAATTTATTTATTTCTTTATCCATACCGTAAAAACACTGATGACATGTAAAGGTGGAGAAGTCGTCCAAACACCCTCTCTGAAGACTTCTCTAATGTTATTGTATGGACCTGCTGTTTTATGTGACATAACTATGTGATTTTACATTCATTAGCCTTAAGCAGCTTGTTAGTCTAGGACAAGATTAACACTTAATGCCAGCCCAGTTGGGGAGGAGTTACTGGGGCATTTGTACAGGAGGCTAGTTCCTGTTAGGCAGTTATGATTGAGCTATTGGAGTAGCAAGAAGAATCATCTAAATTAAAGGCCACAAGTGGGACATGTATTGTGATATGAGAAATGAAGGGTTGAAGTGCAGAACAGTATTACAGAAGCCAGCTTACCATCTAATGCCTGGAGTGCAGAGGTAGAAAGGAAATCACAACGTCACACATTGACCTGTGTGACTATTATACAAGGATGATTCTCCATCATCAGTGAGTACCTGCTGTAGCATAAACAAAGCTGGCAGAGGCGTGATTCCCTTACGCAGCTAGAAGGTTGTGGGATACTAACAATGTGTTGAACCGGTCCTGGAGGACTAAGTGGAATCTTACATTGAACCAGGAAGGAGCATGAGGTATTGCACCGTAGTGGAGGATATGAAAAATGGTAGAAGAAATACTCTGTAAAGCAAGCCTGGCATTAACACCCGGCGCACGCGGGCAAGTGCCGGGGCCCTGAGGAGGCAGGAGGGCCCACTCACCGTCGGGCACCCTGGCATGCTATGGGGCCTGTTAGCAGAGATGTCCGGTGCCAGCGCCCGCGAGTGGGCCCCCTCCCGCTTGCTCAGGGACCCCGCCGGCAATACTTACCTATCCCCATTCCTCGCAGCTCTGGCCTCTTTCGCGTCTCCTGACTGTGACGTCTCAGGTCAGAGGATGCAATGACGTCTTTCCAGCACGCCCTCTGCTGAGCAGTGACAGTGCAGAGAGAGGGAAAACAGTGATGCTGAGGAGTCCGGAGCAGAGCAGTGGCAGCGGGAGAGGTGAGGTGAGTATTTGATTTTTACATTTTTTTATGTATGGAAGCATGGAGCATTATATGAGGGCCCATACAGTCTGCAACATTATATGGGGGCCATACAGCATATGGGGGCCATACAGCCTGAAGCATTATATGGAGCCCATACAGCATGCAGCATTACATGGGGGCCAGTATTCTGCATGCAGCATTATATGGGGGCCAGTATTCTGCATAGAGCATTACATGGGGGCCAGTATTCTGCATGGAGCATTTTATGGGGGCCAGTATCCTGTATAGAGCATTATATGGGGGCCAGTATCCCGTATGGAGCATTATTTGGGGGCCAGTATCCTGTATGGAGCATTATATGGGTGCCAGTATTCTGTATGGAGCATTATATGGGGTCCATTCTGTATGGAGGACTATACTGTCTGGTCTGCACTGTGCACTGCGAGGATTCACTGGTTTCTGAGATGTTGTAGAATTTACAATAGATATCACTCATGTAATGTAAGAAGTAAGTGAAATCTTTGGCCTTGTACTATATATATATTTCTCTGCCGTATCTGTGCATCATGAATTGTGGTATGTGTTAAAGGTGCCCACTGAGACTCTTTCGCCCGGGGCCCACGAAAACCTGGAGCCGGCCCTGCTATAAGTGCTCGCTCACATGAGCGTATAACACGGCCGAGTGCTATGCATTGTTTTATCAAATAGCACTAAGCCCAATGTTATACTATGGGGCAATGCAGATCTCCAATTATTTTCTTATGCCGATTCAACATGAGAAAACAATTGCAGCATGCTGTGAGTGGCTCCGATATTCAAATCACGCACATCCATAAAAGTCTATGGATGCGTATGAAACATTGGACTTCACTTTGATGTCATGTACTCACACAGATAAATGGAAAAGATGGAGAAATTAAGTTCTTCTTCTTCTCTGCACATGTGCTGCGATTCTCTCATGCGAAAGAATCGGATCACACTTAGATGACACTCGGATCAAACTCTGACAGTTTGATTCGAGTGTCATTAGCATAATCGGCCTGATTCCCTCCCAAGAGAGAATATGTGGCAATGTGAGCAAACCCTTACTCAGCAACTGTACTGAACATCATTGTTATGCTGTTTGTAAAGAGACTAAGATATGAGCCTTATAAAGAAAAAATGTACTGATGGTAAAAACAGACACACTGATGGTAAAAACAGACACACTGATGACACACTAATGGTAAGAATGGACACACTGATGGTCAGAACGGACACACTGATGACACTGATGGTAAGAACGGGCACACTGATGACACTGATGGTAAGAACGGATACACTGATAACACACTGATGGTAAGAACGGACACACTGATGGTAAGAACGTGCACACTGATGACACATTGATGGTAAGAACGGGCACACTGATGACACACTGATGGTAAGAACGGACACACTGATGACACACTGATGGTAAGAACGGACACACTGATAACACACTGATGGTAAGAATTGGCACAATGATGACACACCAATGGTAAGAACGGGTACACTGATGACACACTGATGGTAAGAACGGACAAACTGATAACACACTGATGGTAAGAACGGGCACACTGATGACACAGTGATGGTAAGAACGGGCACACTGATGACACACTGATGGTAAGAATGGGTATACTGATGACACACTGATGGTAAGAACGGGCACACTGATGACACATTGATGGTAAGAACGGACACACTGATGACACACTGATGGTAAGAACGGACACACTGATAACACACTGATGGTAAGAATTGGCACAATGATGACACACCAATGGTAAGAACGGGTACACTGATGACACACTGATGGTAAGAACGGACAAACTGATAACACACTGATGGTAAGAACGGGCACACTGATGACACAGTGATGGTAAGAACGGGCACACTGATGACACACTGATGGTAAGAATGGGTATACTGATGACACACTGATGGTAAGAACGGACACACTGATGACACACTGATGGTAAGAATGGGTATACTGATGACACACTGATGGTAAGAACGGACACACTGATGACACACTGATGGTAAAAACTGGCACACTGATAACACACTGATAGTAAGAACGGGCACCCTGATTGTTATGATCTGCTACAAGCACTAAGGAAAGACAGGAGATCTGTCCCTACAATCGAACTAAACTGGATCCCTACGATGTAACGGGGAACCTGATCCTGCGATCAGACCCGCTAAAGTCCTCGGCTAGTCTGTACGAAGACCTATAGATGCAAGGGAGGAATCCCTACAAGAACTAGGGACTGGGATAAAGTTGGACACCTCCTAGCAGAAATTGTAGCAGTCAAAGACAAACACACAACAAAGAACATAGAGGTCCGAAGACCTAGCAAAACTAACAGAGAACGGTAACAGAGCACCAAGCTAGCTCAAGAGTAGTAAATACAATGAAGTCCAGCAAGGCCAGGAGGGTGGAGCCGGATTAAATAGGCAAAAATGGTCATGTGACCAGCAAACTAGAAAAAAACTAACAGGAGAGTTCTAACAGTACCCCCTCTTCTAAGAGGATCCTCCGGATCCCCTAGGACTGGGCTTATCAGGAAACCTCCTGTGAAATGCTCTGACAAGTCTGGAAGCAGAAACATCATCCGCCCTCACCCATGAGTTATCCTCGGGTCCGAAACCCTTCCAAGCGACGAGATACTGCAAACTCCCTCTATACCGTCTAGAATTTAGGATGCGGGAAATTTCATATTCCCCGTCCTCCACCACCGGAGGAACAGTGGCAGAGGCGTCACCAACCGACACATCAGCTTTTTTCAACAGAGAAACATGAAACACCGGATTAATCTTCCAGGAGGTAGGAACCTCCAACCTAACAGCAGATTGGTTAACTATCTGAAGCACCTTAAAGGGCCCTACAAACTTGGGACCCAATTTTTTAGAAGGAATCCTCATTCGCAGATTCTTAGAGGACAACCAAACCATGTCACCAATAGCAAACGAAACCTCTTGCCGTTTCCTATCAAAGTACCTCTTAGATTTTTTGTTAGCCTCCTGAAGATTATCACGCACATCCGTCCAAACTCTCTCCAAATCACCGCAAAAACTCTCCTCCTCCGGCACAGCCGATACCAATTTGGAGAATGACCCAAAAGACGGATGTCTCCCAGTACAACAAAAAAAAGGCGAACACCCAGCAGAAGAGGATGTATGGTTGTTAAGAGCAAATTCAGCAAGTGGCAGAAACTCAGACCACCCCTCTTGATTGTCTGCCACAAAGCAACGCAAGAACTGCTCAACATCCTGGTTCTTTCTTTCTGTCTGGCCATTAGACTCAGGATGATATCCGGATGAAAACGACAAATGAACTCCCAACCTGTCACAAAAGGCACGCCAAAAACGAGCCACGAACTGAGGTCCCCTATCAGAAACAATGTCAGTAGGAACGCCATGTAGTCTGACAATTTCCTTGACAAAGGCCTTAGCGAGTGTCTTAGCGCAAGGCAGTTTGATGAAGGGAACCAAGTGACACATCTTGCTAAAACGGTCCACGACCACCCAGATGACCGTGAAACCTTCAGAGGGAGGAAGGTCAGTAATAAAGTCCATAGCCAGATGTGTCCAAGGTGCACTAGGAACCTCCAGAGGGCAAAGCAACCCCGCAGCAGGAGCATGCGAAGACTTAGATCTAGCACACACAGTACATTGACGCACCCACTTAATGACTTCCTTCTGCCATCCAGGCCACCAAAAACTGCGACCCACAAGTCTCTTGGTCTCAGAAATTCCTGGATGACCTGCCAACCGAGACTCATGACACTCAACAAACAAATCTCTCCTAAAGGTCCTAGGCACAAACAACCTCCCATGGGGAGTGTTAGATGGGGCATTCTCCTGAGCTTTAAAAATCTCATCCTCCAAAACGGAGTCCAAAGCAGCAATCACAACACCTTCTTGTAAAATGCTCTCCTCCTCCTCCTCAGCACTGACCATAGGAGAAAAGCTGCGAGACAAAGCATCCGCTTTAACATTCTTGGTACCCGGGATGTAAGTAACGGAAAAATTAAACCGCGAGAAAAAAAGTGCCCACCTAGCCTGACGGGCATTCAAGCGCTTGGCAGCATCAAGATAGATCAGATTTTTATGATCAGTGAAAACCTGAATGGGAAATTCAGCACCTTCCAAGAGATGACGCCAGTGTTCAAATGCGAGTTTAATAGCCAGCAATTCCCGATTACCAATATTGTAATTAAGTTCAGTCTCAGAAAAATTTTTTGAAAAAAAGGCACAGGGATGTACTCCATCCTTGCTTTCCTGAGACAACACCGCACCGACCCCCACAGAAGAAGCATCAACCTCAACCAAAAACGGCTTAGTCACATCAGGCTGCATAAGGATGGGAGCAGAGGTGAACCTCTCCTTTAGAAACACAAAAGCTTCAATGGCCTCAGAAGTCCACTGAACCGCATTAGCACCTTTCCTGGTGAGATCGGTCAGTGGTTTGACAATAATAGAAATTTTTTTTATGAATTTTCTGTAATAATTGGCGAAACCCAAAAACCTCTGTATCGATTTCAAACCAATAGGCCTAGGCCATTCCTGCACAGCTTGAACTTTAACCGGGTCCATCTCAAAACCTTCACTGGAGATAATGTAACCCAAAAAACTAATTCTCTGTACAGGAACTCACATTTCTCTAGCTTAGCAAAAAGCGAATTGTCCATTAATAACTGTAAAACCTCACGTACGCTCCGCCAATGAGACTCCAGATCAGGCGAATAAATCAGAATGTCATCCAAATACACAACCACATTTTTGCCGATCAAAGGTCTAAGGATGTCATTAATAAGATTCTGAAAAAATGCTGGAGCATTGGTAAGACCAAAAGGCATAACCAGATTCTCAAAATGACCCACAGGAGTGTTAAAAGCAGTCTTCCATTCATCACCCTCCTTCATGCGCAACAAATTGTATGCCCCCCGGAGATCAATTTTAGAGAACCACTTGGCCCCCACTAACTGGTTAAACAAATCAGGAATCAATGGCAGTGGGTAAGGATTGCGTACAGTAATTTTATTAATCTCACGAAAGTCCAGACAAGGACGTAAACCGCCATCTTTTTTTTTAACAAAAAAAAATCCAACAGCCACAGGAGACTTGGAAGGCCTAATGTGACCGGCGGCCAAGCTTGTCTGTATGTATTCCTCCAAAGCCTTTCTCTCAGGAATAGTAAGATTAAATAAACGACTTTTAGGAAGAGTCGCTCCAGGGACAAATTCAATGGTACAATCATAGTCTCTATGGGGAGGCAAAATTTGTGACTCCTCCTCAGAAAAAACTCTCCAAAAATCCTGAATAGGTACAGGTAATTCCCCTTTTTCCACCGCAGCAATACGTCCGTTACAACACTTGTCATAACATTTAGGGCTCCAGGGCTTAATTTCATTGGTAGACCAATCCAGTACAGGATTATGCAATTTTAACCAGGGCAACCCCAATATTACTGGAGAAGGCAAATTATTCAATACTACCAAATCCAAATTCTCTTGATGAATACCATTAATAGTGAGGGGAAATTCACAGACCTTGTGAGTAACACTCTTCAAGGGAGAGCCATCGACAGAAACCACAGCAATAGGGGATGACAAAGGTTTAGGTTTTAATGTAAGTTTTTCCAAGAATCCCCCATCAATCACATTCAGAGTAGAACCACAATCCACAAATACCCGAAATTCAATTAATTCTTCCTGAGCAGTGGTAGTAGCAGATAGGAATACTCCCTTTGTATTTAAACAGGCAATACGGGCATAACTGACCATTTTTTTTTCTTTGTTCATACGAAGCACACAGTTCTTAATAAAATGACCAGAATTTCCGCAATAGAAGCACAAACCTTCAGAAAGCCTGCGGTCTTTTTCCTGAGAGCGGGGTGTCATCGCCCCAATCTCCATCGGCTCTCCTTTGTCAGCACAGACCCTCTCAAGACTCGGAGCTGACATAGCAGAGGATTTGCTCTCATTAACCCTTGCATGCAGTCTCCTGTCCACCCGTATAGCTAATTGCATAGCCTCCTGCAAGTTTCCGGGTGTGGGATAAGCAATCAGCAAATCTTTAACCCTTTCACCTAGCCCCGCCAGAAACAAACTTTTCAAAGCTGAATCGTTCCACCCCACCTGGGCAGACCACCAACGGAAGTGAGAACAATACTTTTCCACATTACCTGATCCCTGCCTCAAACGTCTCAATTCAGACTCAGCAGATGAGACACGATCAGGATCATCGTACAACAAACCCAAAGCAGAAAAAAAACTATCCACTGATCTAAAGCATGGATCACTAGGTTGGAGAGAAAAAGCCCATCCCTGAGGATCCTTGCGCAAAAGTGACATTATGAACCCTATGCGCTGTGATTCATCACCAGAGGATCCGGGTCTTAAACGAAAATACAATAAACAAGCATTTTTAAAAGAAAAAAAATCTTGTTGTTCACCAAAAAATAGATCAGGCAGACGTACCTTTGGCTCTACCAAATGTGCTCCAGAACAGCTACTCACGTGTTGTTGGAGCTCGGCCACCTCCAGAGAGAGTCCCTGCAAGTGTTGAGCCAAATCTTGAACCGAGACCATGAAGGAAACTGGAGGTCTTTCCTTAGAGAAATTTTTTTTGGGCTGGACTTACTGTTATGATCTGCTACAAGCACTAAGGAAAGACAGGAGATCTGTCCCTACAATCGAACTAAACTGGATCCCTACGATGTAACGGGGAACCTGATCCTGCGATCAGACCCGCTAAAGTCCTCGGCTAGTCTGTACGAAGACCTATAGATGCAAGGGAGGAATCCCTACAAGAACTAGGGACTGGGATAAAGTTGGACACCTCCTAGCAGAAATTGTAGCAGTCAAAGACAAACACACAACAAAGAACATAGGGGTCCAAAGACCTATCAAAACTAACAGAGAACGGTAACAGAGCACCAAGCTAGCTCAAGAGTAGTAAATACAATGAAGTCCAGCAAGGCCAGGAGGGCGGAGCCGGATTAAATAGGCAAAAATGGTCATGTGACCAGCAAACTAGAAAAAACCTAACAGGAGAGTTCTAACACTGATAACACACTGATGGTAAAAACGGGCACACTGATAACACACTGAAAGTAAGAACGGGCACCCTGATGACACACTGATGGTAAGAACAGGCACCCTGATGACACACTGATGGTAAGAACGGACACACTGATAACACAGTGATGGTAAGAATGGACACACTGATGACACATCGATGGTAAGAATGGACACACTGATGGTAAAAATGGAAACACTGATGTGACTGATGGAAAATACTGATGACACACTGATGGTATGAACGGACACACTGATAACACACTGATGGTAAGGACAGACACACTGATGACACACTGATGGTAAGAACGGACACACTGATAACACACTGATGGTAAGGACAGACACACTGATGACACACTGATGGTAAGAACGGACACACTGATGACATACTGATGGCAAGAACGGACACACTGATAACACACTGATGGAAAGAACGGACACACTGATAACACACTGATAGTAAGAACGGACACACTGATAACACACTGATGGTAACAACGGACACTGATAACACACTGATGGAAAGAACGGACACACTGATGACACACTGATAGTAAGAACGGACACACTGATAACACACTGGTAAGAATGGACACACTGATGGTAAGAACGGACACACTGATAACACACTGATAGTAAGAACGGACACACTGATAACACACTGATGGTAAGAACGGACACAGTGATGACACACTGATGGTAAGAACGGACACACTGATGGTAAGAATGGGCACACTGATGACACACTGATGGTAAGAACGGACACACTGATGACACACTAATGGTAAGAACGGACACACTGATAACACACTGATGGTAAGAATGGGCACAATGATGACACACTGATGGTTAGAACGGGTATACTGATGACACACTGATGGTAAGAACGGTCAAACTGATAACACACTGATGGTAAGAACGGGCACACTGATGACACACTGATGGTAAGAACAGGCACACTGATGACACACTGATGATAAGAATGGGTATACTGATGACACACTGATGGTAAGAACAGACACACTGATGACACACTGATGGTAAAAACGGGCACACTGATAGTAAGAACGGGCACCCTGATAACACACTGATGGTAAAAACGGGCACACTGATAACACACTGATAGTAAGAACGGGCACCCTGATGACACATTGTTGGTAAGAACAGGCACCCTGATGACACACTGATGGTAAGAACGGACACACTGATAACACAGTGATGGTAAGAATGGACACACTGATGACACACTGATGGTAAGAACGGACACACTGATGGTAAAAATGGAAACACTGATGTGACTGATGGAAAATACTGATGACACACTGATGGTAAGAACGGACACACTGATAACACACTGATGGTAAGGACAGACACACTGATGACACACTGATGGTAAGAATGGGTATACTGATGACACACTGATGGTAAGAACGGACACACTGATAACACACTGGTAAGAATGGACACACTGATGGCAAGAACGGACACACTGATAACACACTGATAGTAAGAACGGACACACTGATAACACACTGATGGTAAGAACGGACACAGTCATGGTAAGAACGGACACACTGATAACACACTGATAGTAAGAACGGACACACTGATAACACACTGATGGTAAGAACGGACACAGTGATGGTAAGAACGGACACACTGATAACACTCTGTTGGAAACAACGGACACACTGATGACACTGATAGTAAGAACTGACACACTGATAACACACTGATGGAAAGAAAGTACACACTGATGACACACTGATGGAAAGAATGGACACACTGATGACACACTTATGGTAATCAGGTGATTCAGGAATCACTCCTTTTCTCTTGAGTTTTTTAAACCCAAAGTGTGTTTTTTTAGCATTGTTTGGTAGCTTACTAGCGTCATTTTTTCCTTGAGTGTTTTTTTTTCCCAGCATTTTTTTGGGGGGTTGTTTTTAATTACATTAAAAAATGAAGAAGATGCTAAGCAAAATCATTGAGAAAACTCTCAAAAAGATGCCCACATGTCATCCGTTGGTCTTTATAGCCTTCTTATTGACTATTCTAAAGTATTGAGCGTCTTCAGAATGGAAAACACCTGAAGACTGGTCATGTCACTTCTAAATAAATTAAAAGATGCTCAACAGCTTGAACATATGAACATCACATTATTTTTTTACATAGAAATGAATAGAAAGATTTTTTTTCGTGTTTTTTGAGTACTTTTTCAGGGTTTTTTCCAAGGGTACCCACTCCAAACTCATCTGGAAAAATTGTGATTTGTACATATCCTTAGGGTGCCAGTACATGATGCGATACAGGTGCAGTTATGTGGCATGTACAGGTGAAGCTACTAGCCACAAAAATTTGCTGTAAACTGTGTGGTTCTCAACTTCACGCCAGTCCCCATGTGTCAACGGCTTTGTGTGCAAGCATCTTAAGGGTAGCGTTTTTTTTTCTGAAAAATGCAGTCTTTGGTCAGGAATCAGCAGTAGAAATTATGTAAATTTTTAATGCACTATTTTTCAGTATTTTTTTGGTGCTGAGCCATTTTTATCTAAATGGGGCAAAAACTGCTGTAGGAATTGACATTCTACATTCTATGTTTTTTTTAAAAAAAAACAAATCACAGGTCAGAAAATATAAGGAAAAAAATATACTGTAAAAATTAAATTTTAGAAATCTCGTTAAATTTGTTGTAACAATAAAATGTAGCATTTTTGCTACAAAAAAACACGGATATAATAATGATTACCCTTGGCAAACTGCTATCAGATAGGGTCAATTCTGAAATTAAATCACATGACTTACAAGGCTGATGTGTACACAGTTTCAACTTAATTGTCTCATTTAAAGTAAGGCAAAAATTACTTTGCAAAAGTATCTCATTACACTGGCAGCTTCACATGAAACTCTTTTATGTCAGAAATTACAAGTTTGATATAACATTTTTGAAGATATGATATTATGCATTAGAGAAATATGTAATTTCCCGGTTGGGAAGCTTGACATGTATAGAATGAAATTTGCACTCTAGACGTCTTACTACTGTACCATATGCATTTATTACCCCTGATCTCAACCTAGCTATTAATTAGCAGTATATAAATGGGCTCAATGAACCTTAGCCCTAATTTAACATACCGTATATGCCATTATGAGCCAGTTAAGGTTGCTGGTAGTTGTAGTTGAAGAAATACTCAAAAACAAGTGATTATTAGCCACTTAGCCTAATCACTGCATTTTTCATGATGCTTTTAGATTTTTTAATTTAGTTATTTTCAAACAGTTGGTTAGAAATTCAAAGAAAAGCGAGAACACGTGTTCCTGTGTTTTATGTTGAGCAATCCATCACGTTCAGTGAATAGTAACCTTGTTTGGATCGTTCATTGCATGCTAACAATACATCATTATTTGGTATATGTTCTTTGTCTGCTTCTTTCTTAACTGTCTAAATGTGATGAAGATTCACCCTCTGCTGAATTTCTCTATTCTTGTGTTAAATCATTCAAAGAGCTCCATGTGTTTGAAGCCTATAACTCGTGGTCAAACAAAGAGATGGCTCTTGGAATGAACTACAACTTTTACAATAATTGGATTTTTCTTTGTTCCCATGTCTTACATTTCTGAGTTTTTTCAGCAATGAGCGGAAGGGTCTAGAAGCAGAACATATTGGGGCCGATTCATCACAGTTACATTTTGTGACTTTTGGCGTTTTCAAACCACTTCTGATCAGCTCCGCTAAAATGACCCAAGCTGGAGAGGAGCTGGGGCAAGGTGGACACATGGCTCTCTCGATTCTTACCTGTCAAATTAATCAAATCTGTCCTTGTTTTCTACACCAGAAATACTACTTTAATCCCTGACTGAAGTAGCATTTCTGGCCCAGCACACAGAGGCGCACACCATTTACTAAAGGCGCCAAATTCATTAAGTGGCATGCACATCTTAATGAATTCAACACCATGTACTTGGTCAAGACAGGGGTAGCGCGAGCTTCATGTTGTCTTGATGAATCGGCCCCATATACAGTTATATGAAAAAGTTTGGGCACCCCTATTAATCTTAAGCTTAATGTTTTATAAAAATTGGTGTTTTTGCAACAGCTATTTCAGTTTGATCTATGTAATAACTGTTGGACACAGTAATGTTTCTGCCTTGAAATGAGGTTTATTGTACTAACAGAAAATGAGCAATCTGCATTCAAACAAAATTTGACAGGTGCATAAGTATGGGCACCTCACCAGAAAAGTGACATTAATATTTAGTAGATCCTCCTTTTGCAAAAATAACAGCCTCTAGTCGCTTCCTGTAGCTTTTAATGATTTCCTGGATCCTGGATGAAGGTATTTTTGACCATTCCTCTTTAAGTTTGATGGTCGCCGAGCATGGACAGCCCTCTTCAAATGATCCCACAGATGTTCAATGATATTCAGGTCTGGGGACTGGGATGGCCATTCCAGAACATTGTAATTGTTCCTCTGCATGAATGCCTGAGTAGATTTGGAGCGGTGTTTTGGATCATTGTCTTGCTGAAAGATCCATCCCCTGCGTAACTTCAACTTTATCACTGATTCTTGAACATTATTGTCAAGAATCTGCTGATACTGAGTGGAATCCATGCGTCCCTCAACTTTAACAAGATTCCCGGTGCCGGCATTGGCCAAACAGCCCCAAAGCATGATGGAACCTCCACCAAATTTTACTGTGGGTAGCAAGTGTTTTTGTTGGAATGCTGTGTTTTTTTGCCGCCATGCATAACACCTTTTTGTATGACCAAACAACTCAATCTTGGTTTCATCAGTCCACAGGACCTTCTTCCAAAAAGAAATTGGCTTCTCCAGATGTGCTTTTGCATACCTCAGCCGACTCTGTTTGTGGCGTGCTTGCAGAAACGGCTTCTTTCGCATCACTCCCCCATACAGATTCTCCTTGTGGAAAGTGCGTTGTATAGTTGACCGATGCACAGTGACACCATCTGCAGCAAGTTGATGCTGCAGCTCTCTGGAGGTGGTCTGAGGATTGTCCTTGACTGATCTTACCATTCTTCTTCTCTGCCTTTCTGATGTTTTTCTTGGCCTGCCACTTCTGGCCTTAACAAGAACTGTCCCTGTGTTCTTCCATTTCCTTACTATGTTCCTCACAGTGGAAACTGACAGGTTAAACCTCTGAGACAGCTTTTTGTATCCTTCCCCTGAACAACTATGTTGAATAATCTTTGTTTTCAGATCATTTGACAGTTGTTTTGAGGAGCCCATGATGCCACTCTTCAGAAGAGATTCAAACAGGAGAACAACTTGCAAGTGGCCACTTTAAGTAGCTTTTCTCATGATTGCATACACCTGGCTATGAAGTTCAAAGCTCAATGAGGTTACAAAACCAAAAAAAGTGCTTTAGTAAGTCAGTAAAAAGTAGGTAGGAGTATTTAAAACAAGAAAATGATAAGGGTGCCCATACTTATGCACCTGTCAAATTTTGTTTGAATGCAGATTGCACATTTTCTGTTAGTACAATAAACCTCATTTCAAGGCAGAAACATTACTGTGTCCAACAGTTATTACATATATCAAACTGAAATAGCTGTTGCAAAAACACCAATATTTATAAAACATTAAGGTTAAGATTAATAGGAGTGCCCAAACTTTTTCATATAACTGTAGTTTAATGTTGTTAACCACATATGATATATTGTTCTTTTTACTCTATTTCTACATCTACTTATTATTTTTGAAATGTATTCAAATACTACTTTTACTACCAACTCAGGAACATGGTTATAAGGCAGGCAAAGGTAGCAGTTACCCCTAAGCCATGTGCCTAAGGGGTCCAAACACTAGTATTATAAATTACACATAGTACGTGTAGGCCCTGTGGCAGATTTTGTCTGATAGGCACCAAGGTATGTCCCTGGACCAGTTGTCACACTGCAATACATAGTAGGCAATTTACAGTAGAAATACCATATTACAATGTACTGAATATATACTGTACTCTTCGCTTTAATAGGATATATCATAAATATGTAACAGTTGAACATGTAACCAAAAAGAACGATTTTTCTGTTCTCATCTACCACTGGATTCTAATTAACAATGGAGATGGGGACACAAGGTTCCTGTTATAATGATTAATGGGAATTTCCAGCAATTGTACCCCTACTATTCAGACATTTATGTTATTTCCTATTAGTAAGCTATGGTTATCTTGTTCCAGAATTGCCCTTTAACTAAGACCTGGTGTTAGGATGCTATTGCTTATCCACTTGACGCATTGGTTATGACCATTGACTCCAAAAAAACCTCTTGAGAAGTCAATGCACCGTCAAAAGGAATATGTGACATCAAACCTCTATCGATAAATGGGGGCGTCTATATGAAATAATGATTTGCACGTATTGCCAAGCTGAATGCAGGTTAAGGGCTCATTCAGATGTCAGCTTTTCTTGAACGAATCCTATCTGTATTTACCACACAGGGCACTCATACCTATACTATATGGAGAAGCTCACATGTTTGATCTTTTCCTTGGACTGAGTGGTCCGCACAAAAGACAGTTGCAGCTTTGAGCAGTAATAAGTATATTGATGAAATTAATTTGTTCCACAATGTCTTACCAGAAGTGCATCACTCATCAGCCTCATTTCTTCCCACTTGCTCCTGCTTGATTTACAGTTTGGACCAGTGGCAATGTGTTGACGCTTGCTTAAACTGTGCACTAATAATGCTGCCATAAAAATATATCTTGCCTCTGCAAGATATATTGGTGACATGTATTGAACATGTCACCAATTTTCTAAGTAAATTTATTTCTAAAGGTGCTATTGACATGAAATGCTCCCCAGATGTCTGTAACAACCCATCCAATCCACACAGGCTAAGAAATCAAACCATAGATGTTCATAACTTAAGTTTTGTGCAACTAAGAAAAATGACACAGGGAAAAAGTATTGAACATGCTTACTGAAATTTATTTAATACTTTGTACAAAAGCCTTTGTTGGTGATGACAGCTTCAAGATGCCTCCTGTATGGAGAAACTAGTCTTATGCATTGCTCAGATGTGATTTTGGCCCATTCTCCCACACAAACCCTCTTCAAATCCTGAAGGCTCCGTGGGCTCCTTCTATGAACTCTGAGCTTTAGTTCCTTCCATAAATTTTCTATTGGATTCAGGTCAGGTGATTGGCTGGGCCATTCTAGCAGCTTTATTTTCTTTCTCTGAAAAAGCAATTGAGAGTTTCCTTGGTTGTGTTTTTGGAATCATTGCCTTGCTGAAGTGTCCACCCTCATTTCATCTTCATCATCCTAGTAGATGGCAGCAGAATTTGATGAAGAATATCTTGGTACATTTGTCAGTTCATCCTTTCTTCAATCATATGAAGTTTAGCAGTGCCTTGTGCTGAAAAACAGTCCTACACCATAATGTTCTCACCTCCAAACTTCACTGTTGGTATGGTATTTTTGGGGTGATATGCAGTGCCTTATGGCCTCCAAACATTGAATGTGTATAAAGAGTTCAATTTTGGTCTCATCTGACCAGACTGTATTCTCCCAGTATTTCGCAGGCTTGTCTAAATGTTGTTGAGCAAAATTTAAATGCACTTAAACATGCTTTTTGTTCAGCAATGGAGTCTTGCATGACGAGTGTGCATACAGGCCATGGAGGTTGAGTGCATTACTTATAGTTTTCTTTGAAGCAATTGTACCTGCTGATTCCAGATCTTTCTGTAGCTCTCCACGGTGATCCTTTGCTCTTGGACAATTTTTCTGATAATTCTTTTCACTCCTCTGTCTGAAATCTTGTGGGGAGCACCTGGTTCTGGACAGTTTATGGTGAAATTATGTTCTTTCCACTTCCAGATTATGGACCCAACAGTGTGACGCGCCTAGGTGATGGGGAGGACTCAGTGCTCGGGCCTTGTTGTTAGTTTTGGGGGATGTCGTGGTAGTCGGCTCCCAGGCCCATACCCTGGGCCTCTCTTTAAAGGGGTGGATAATTATATGAAAGTTCGTGACGCCACCTGTGGTGTCTGGTGAGGATCACCAGCGCTGCGGCAGCCCACAGAGGCCGGTGTTAAGGCAGCTTCTGTGGTTTAGCTCCCCACAGGTGGAGCTAGGCCTCAGGGCAGCGTGGATGTAGGGATGCAGGACAGGGGGAACCCAGCTGGGTCTGAAGAAGGATAGGCAAACACACAGTTCACTTCAGTACCTTTTACTGATGGAAGTTCAGGCACATTCCGGAGCACTGTAGGGTGAAGGGTGCATATCAGGATTCTCCCCAGTGAGCGGGTATAGGGCCTCCAGTTTCTTTCCTTTGTGTAGTAAGTTTCTGACCTGCCTGGAACTAGGCCTAGCTTTGTCTCTGTCCTGCACCGGCTGACTTTGTGGTAGGGCCTTCTCCTGGATTACACACTCCCAGCTTGCGGGGCCTCCATGACTCCTGGCTCTGGTACATATCAGCTCTTGGGTGATCCTGGAACCTGAAGTCTTCCAGGGGTCTCCGGTTGTCTACACAGGGGGATATACGGCCCTGCAGACGCGGACCCGGTGTCCGGTATATGTTTTCTGGGGTGAGCTTGTACAGCTCCTCTGCCCCCAATACTACTCACTCCTCTAGCCTTTGGCCTTGCTCGAGGCCCTCACTAGGCTATACACACTAGCGGCAGCTTGCCGCGCTTCACCGCTCTTATGGCGTCGGCACGCCTTGGGCTCACTAACTTGAGCTTCACTCTAGGCTTTCTCACTAGAGGAACTGAACTGAGAACTCTGTCCCTCTCTGGCTCTGAGCAGGGACTCTGTTCTCTAGACTGAGCTCGACTCTGTATTCAGACCTGTACTTGCTGAACTCTCCAGAGGAATTAACTGCCTAGCTCCACCTTCCCTATTTATATCCCTATTGGGCTCCATCTGGTGGTCTGAGGTGGAAGGTGGAGGTGTGCGTATGCTGTGAGGGCCTCTTGTGGAGGAATCCGTCCATGCACCCCTCTAGGATCTGTGGCACTAATGCACAGCAGGGCGCCACAAGTGCTCACTGGGCAACCCTCTTTGTTGGTTTAATTTAAATGCCGATGTCAGAGATTAACAGCAGAATCTAAATAGTTAACAACAATGATCCGAGCTCAGCGTCAGCCGCAACTGTGAGAAACAGATGTCGTCTATTTAATATAGCCAGCATCTGTCTTGTGTGGAGCAGGCTCTGTTCCTAAGCTTGCTCCACACACCTTGACCCGCTGTATAACGGATATACCCATTATGGGGCATTACGAGATTAATGTAAAATTAGGCAAAGGGATATTTGATGACACCTGGCAATTTATAAATAGTCATATGCCTAAAATTGAAACTGTCAGCAGGTTTTTAATATGTAATCCGAGAGAAGCATAACATAGGGAAACAGAGCCTGATTCCAGGATGTATCACTTACTGGGCTGCTTGGTGTAGTTTTGATAGAATTCCTATTTTATCTGTCATGCGCAAAATAGCTGTACTACTGTGCACATGAGACCTAGTCATGCAGTGATAATATCCTGTTCAAAAAACACTGATTATATTAAAACTACAGCACACAGCCTAAAAAGTAACACATCACTGTAATCGGGATTTCTATATTATGCTGTTCTCAGAATAAATAGCAAAAATCTGCTGATAGAAGCCATTTAAACCCTGCATCTACCTTTTTTTTCCTTAGATAAGACAATTATCGAGGCTGTAATATCACTGACAGAAAGACAGGATATATCCTCAGAGGTACAGAATAGTTCTGGGTTTTCAAGGTAGAACATTTAGATAAATAATTTTTGGAGGTTGAATAAAAAATGTCTGGAAAAGATGCTATATTGAATAAGCATATGAAGTTTCTCTTTACTATGGAAGAATATGAACTTAAGGAATGGGAGATTCCTCCAGATGTGACTGTGGCAATTGCTATTGTCCAAGAGAATGATGCTGCAATCAGAGGGATAGACATGGTGACAATGATGCCTTCGGCACTGAAGAGATCTTACTGAGCCTGCTATGATCAGGCTAGAGGTTTAGTGTCTTCTTTGGCAATATGAAATGCATTTAAAGGGGATGTCTGGAATCAATAAAAAATAAAGAGAATGATGGGGATAGGGTTGTTGTTAGGGTCAGAGTTGTGTTAGGGTTAGGTTAGGATTAGGGTTAGGTTAGGATTAGGGTTGGGATTAGGTTTAGGGTTGTGTTAGGGTTAGGATTAGAGTTGGGTTAGGGTTGTGTTTGGTTTGTGTTAGGGTTGGGGTTAGGGTTGGCGTTGGATTAGGGTTTAGGTTAGGATTGTGTTAGGGTTAGGTTTGTGTTGGGGCTGGGGTTGGAGTTAGAATTGGGATTTTTTCAAAAGTAAAGATAAAAAAAAAATGATGACGATATGACGACTAGTGTTGAGCTCAAGTGCTCGCTACTAATGTTGAGCGAATTTGTTCGGCAATTCAAATTAGTGTTCTGGATTGTTCGCGACAAAAAATCGGCTCCGCCAGCGAACATCCCTGATTTGCGACGTTGTCATGCAGATGTTATCCAAAACTCTACCTGGCGTCTGCTCTCGATTCCAGCCAATTTTGCGTTCAAAAAGTCACACAGTGCTCCTTCCCTTCCAAGCCCTGTCGTACGCCCAAACAGTGGTTTTTCCCCACATATGGGGTATTGGCGTTCAACACACAACACAACAATGCGCAACAATTTTGGGGTTCCATTTTCACCTGTTACCCTTGTAAAAATGGGGCTAAAAGATATTTTTTGTAGAAAAAGATAGATTTTTTTATTTTCACGGCTCTATGTTATAAACTTCTGTGAAGCACCTGGGGGTTCAATGGGCTCACCACACATCTAGATAAGTTCCTTGAGGGGTCTAGCTTCCAAAATGGAGTCACCTGTGGGGGGTTTCCACTGTTTAGGCACATCAGGGGCTCTCCAAACGTAAAATGATGTCTGCTATAGATTCCAGCCAATTGTGTGTTCAAAAAGTCAAACGGTACTCCTTGCCTTCCCAACCCAAACAGTGGTTTTCCCCCACATATGGGGTATCAGTATGCTCAGGAGAAATTGCACGACAAATTTTGTTGTCCAGTTTCTCTTGTTACCCTTGCAAAAATACAAAAATTGAGGTCTGAAGTAAAATTTTTGCGAAAAAAAGTTAAATGTTAATTTGTTCTTCCCACATTGCTTAAGTTCCTGTGAAGCACATGAAGGGTTAATAATCTTCTTGAATGTGGTTTTGAGCACCTTTAAGGGTGCTGTTTTTAGAATGGTGTCACTTTTGGGTATTTTCTGTCATATAGACCCCTCAAAGTCACTTCAAATGTGATGTGGTCCTTAAATAAATGGTTTTGTAAATTTGGTTGGAAAAATTAGAAATTGATGGTCATAACTTCCTAACAAAAAAAAATAGTTGCTGATGTAAAGTAGACATGTGGAAAATGTTATATATTAACTATTTTGAGTGACATAACTCTATGATTTAATGGCATACGAATTCAAAGTTTGAAAATTGCAAAATTTTTAACATTTTTTTGTAATTTTCCATTTTTTTCACAAATAAATGTAAGTCATATCGAATAAATTTTACCACTATCATGAAGTACCATATGTCATGGAAAAACAATCTCAGAATCAATGGGATCCGTTGAAGCGTTCCAGAGTTATTACCTCTTAAAGTGATACTTGTCAGAATTGTAAAATTTGGCTTGATCATTAAGTACAAAATTGGCTCAGACACTAAGGGGATAAAGAGATAAAAAAAATACACGTACAGTATGTAGTATCGTTAATTTCATAATTAAGTCCAATCTATCAAAATATAAAATGAACTAATCTAATCTGTAAATGGTGTAATGAGAAAAAAAATCTATTGCCAGAATTACGCTTTTTTGGATGGCAAAACACTGCAAAAAGATGCAATAACAGGCGATCAAAGCATTGTATCTACCCCAAAATGGTATCAATAAAAATGTCACAATAAAGCTATGTGCCCACGATGCAGAAATGCTCAGGATTTTTTCCTGAGCGTTTCTGCTTCTCCCTGGCAGAAAAAAACGCATGCGGATTGTACATGCGGATTGTACATGCGTTTTCCTGCCAGGGACATGCGGATGTGAAGCGTTCTTCACTTGCATTTCCGCATGCGGGTTGACGAGCGCTTTCCAAGCGATTTTAGCAACACTTGGAAAGTGCTTGTCAACTTGGTCACACTATATAAATCCATGCAAACAGCATGGATTTATATAGTGTGACCCGAGAGAATGTTAAAAAATAAAAAAATAAATCTATACTTACCCTCCAATGGCCTGCGCTGTCTTGCTTCACCGTCCCGGCTGCCGGCAGCGGTACACTGAAGGACCTGCCGACGTCAGCGTTGCGTGACCCATCACATGACTCTGACGTCAGCGCAGGTCCTTCATTCCATTGCAAACTGCCGGCAAGCAAGGAGGAGCGCACCTTGGGCCGCCAGAAGGTAAGTATATATTTATTTTTTATTTTATTCTTTTTTTTACAGTTTTCTATGATACCCAGGTCCGGAGGAGAGTCTCCTGTCCTCCACACCCGGGTACCATCCGCACATTAGAACGCATGGAATGCGCATCTACATATACAGTGATGCAGAAATGGCGCGTTCTAATGCAAGTCAATGGCGGCGAAAATGCAGCGCTTCCGCAAAATAATTGGTAGTGCTGCGTTTTTTTCCGCAATGATAATCCGCAGCGGAAATTATCATTGCGGAACATGATAGGCCTTCTACTATCATGCGGACATGATTATCTTTGGGGAACATGATAGGCCTTCTACCATGCGTTTGTTTAAGCGTTTCTGCAGCGTTTTTGCCGCTGCGGAAATGCTTAAAAAGCGCATCGTGGGCACACAGCCTAAGACCTCACATAGCCACATTGACAAAAAATTGAAAATATTATGGGTCTGTGAAAATGGTGACAAGCAAAATTGTGTTTTGTTTTGTTTTTTTACAAATTTCTTCAATAAAAAATGATACATGTTTGTTATCTCTGTAATTGTACTGACCTGGAGAATCACATTTCAGGGTCATTTTTACCATATAATTAACATGGTAAATAAAAAACCCAAAAAGAAACTGTTGAATTGCACTTTTTTTTTGCAATTTTGTCGCATTTAATTTTTTTCCCCGCTTTCAAGTACATTACATGATAAACAGAATGGTGTCAGCTCGTCTTGCAAAAAACAAGCCCTCATATGGGTATTTTGATGGACAAATAAAAAAGTTATGGCTCTTGGAAGAAGGGGGGGGGGTGAAAATGCAAAAACGTAAAATAGCCATGTCAGATTCTGACTACTCCACTCCTGGTTTTGGATTACAAATACTGAGGTAAAATACTGACCAAATACTGAATGTGTGCATGCGGCCTAAATGAACTGCCTGCTATTTACATGCACTGGCCTGGTCTGTTATTCGGACCAGACTCCATGCGGCACTAGCGCGTGGGCTAACATTGGTCTGAGTCCTGTCCGTGTGAGGACAGTTTTTTACACAGACATTTGAAAGTATCATTATTGGTATATCTCCAACATAAGTGCTATAGCGTAAGATGAATTGAATGCTTGTCAGCCGCCCTGGAACAAACAGTGAAACGTGAGAATTGAAAGCTCAACTGTTACAATATTTCTGACACACTGACATTTATGCTTTTATCTTACTTTTTTCTTTTTCATTTAGGCAGTAGTGTAATATAAGTAACAAGTTGCTAGGCAACAATAAGGACCGCTAGACATCGAAGGATTTCTCTAAGAGTGGGAAGGGGTTAAGTTCATAATTGCATAACACCATATGGGAATTGTCTTCGTTATGTGACAGCCTTAATGATAGAAATAGAATATAAGTTTATGTCTATTAAAAGAAAAAATGCCAAAGATGTTTATTGCAGCTTTAGTGTTTTAATCTGTGTTTAGCAATCAGTAACTCTAAGCCTATGTTCACATTACATTTTAGCCTAAGGTCAATGGCTCTATGGCTTCTTGCTAATGTGGCGCCATTCTGGGACCCGGTCCACGATGGGAGGCGGTCTCTTGTTGTCGTTTGGTTCGCACATAATGGCGCCTGTTCTTTTGGGGCGGGCGCCACATTCAGTATACAACACAGTCTCTAGGTGCACAATACCCGGTAAAAACGGGTGGGTTCATATCCTGTTCGTGACGCCAAAGATGACGCGCCCCCTGGGCCGTGGGGTACTCGGTGCCGGGCCCGTCGTTGCTCGGGGATATGTCACAGTGGCGGTGACCCGGTCCGTGACCCAGGGCGGTCATTCAAAAGGGTATTTTTATAGGGGATTGATGTACAAAGTTCGTGACGCCACCTGTGGTATGCGGCTAAATTGAGCCGCCGCTGCGGAGCAGGTCCTCTGGAGCTGATGTTAGTGCAGCAAAGCTGGTGTGGCTCTCCACAGGTAGAGCTTACCTCCAGGGCAGTGTAGATGTTATAGGAGGGATAGGTGATGCTGGGCGTTGTAGTGCAGGGGTGATGGAGCAGATAATAATCACAGAGACAGTGGGGTGCAGTCTTCCGAGTTTACTCACAGTTGTTAAGTTCCTCAGGTTGCACTGTCCAGCTTACAGCCTCCCACGTCACGCTGCATTCACCAGGCAGGGGTTCAGCAATCCCTCAGGTAGTTCAAGAGTGCCTGACAGGACCCCTTTCTATATGCCTTCCTCAGTCGTCCTCCTGCGCTGGCTCTCGCCCTCCTGCCCTGTGCCTCACAATCAGTGTCCCAATCCAGTAGCCTCGGGTCTTGTCGGGCAACCTGCTGTCCCCTGGACCCTCTGTGGCCACCTTTTCGGCGATGTAATTGTGGTTGTGGCCACTGCACCTTGCAAGTACATAGACTATTGAGCCGAACTGGCAAGATTACACAATTTGTATCAAGAAAATATAATATATTGGGAACTCCAATTAGAGACAATTAACCTACAGAGAACCTGGAGTACATTCCCACTCAAACAACAGAGTATTGATAATTAAAAACACATATTTATTCCATCATTTAAAATATACATACAAAAGCGACAAAAATACATATACAAATAGTAAGTCATTCGGGGTGGAAGTCACACAACAGAGCCACAAAAATACTCAATCTTTATGCCCATCATATAATAATGTATATAGAATAAATAGGGTGATATCCAACAATAAATGGAAGAGTAGTGCGGTGTCTAAGATTTAGTAAGGAATATCACACAAACACCCATAGAGTAATACCTATAGGTAATTGGTTACCTGATAGGATCCCCCCAACGTACAGGATCTAATGGGTTAAGAATGCCATCGTATTTAAATCAGAGGGGCTTACCCATATGAGCAATAAAGATTAGCATGCGGCTCAGAGAAGTCCCGATCCAGTAGCCTCGGGTCTTGTCGGGCAACCTGCTGTCCCCTGGACCCTCTGTGGCCACCTTTTCGGCGATGTAATTGTGGTTGTGGCCACTGCACCTTGCAAGTACAGCAGCTTCCGGGTCCTAGCTGAGCCTTGTAGTTCTCCACTAGTTTAAGGGGCCTGTCCCCTCTGCGGCTTGATCCCTCCACACCAGGTAGATTCGGGCGTACGGGTGGCCTCCAGCACTGCCCGTACCCCTAGGATCCCTTCCTCCTCTTGGAGCCTTCCTTCCCACTCCTTTCCTCTCTTCTCTCCTTTTCCTCCTGGGTCTCTCTGCTAGGCCCACTCTGGAGCAGAGCTCGTGCAGAGCCCCTGCTCCCTCCACTCCCCCTCTCAGACTGGCTTGTCTGACTGCACTCTCCTCCCAAGATAGTTCCCTCTTTTATATCACTTCCTTCACAAGTGCTCCCCTGATCTACGTGCTCCACCCACACCCACTACATGGTTCCCCCTCACTTGGTTCCCCTCCATTCTAGCCAGGGACCAGGGACTGTGCTCTCCCTTAGGAGCAATCTCGCCTTGCCCTACTGAACTGGATGTGTTGGATGCAGGTGTTAGGGTCCCGGGCAGCACTCTATCCTTACCTGAGAGTGGGATACCACACCTCTGGGTGAGATGCAGTACCTCTGTGGCGACTGAACCCTCAGGGGTGCCACACTAATTACACTGACTTGACAATAACATAATTTAGTATCAGGCTTCCCTTCAGGCTGCCACTGCTGCATTCTGCCAAAACTATGCTGTAATTCGGTAGCCAATGGGTGTGCAATTCTGCGGAAACAGAAGTACTACTACTCTTAAAATTGTGCCACCATTGACCAACGTACGTTGTTTTATATATGGCACGTTAAAAATCCAGTCTTAGACCTCATTCTGAGATTGTTTTTTTGCTTACAGGCAAAAAGAACTGCTTTCCATCAATGTTCTAGATCTAATTTTCCTCCATTTTTTTGTCTGTGTGTTACCATCAGTGTGGAATACATTCCTCTATTATGCAAATAAAATAATCTCCAAGTTTCTCCTGCCCCTTAAACCATAAAAAACAGACAGGGCTCGGTTGACAGATGGATGGACGGCATCCAAGCGCAATCTGTTGGTTTTTTTAAACTGACCCATTCACTTGAATGAGCAAGTCTGATCCACAAATTAGACCAAAAAGACACGTCTTATTTTTTTCTTATTTTTTGCTGACAATCGTAAGCAAAAACAACCCCCAGATGTGTGAACATGCCCGTAGACTCTAATGGGTATGTGTTCTATCTGTGAAAACATTAATAGAAAACTCATTGTATGTGAAACGTGGATGTCTGAATGAGGCTTAATACTCCTTTAAAGGTTTCAAAAGTGACTTGTTAACTTAAACCCATCATATTAACAATGTTATAAGGTTGTATATTGACTACAGTATAATGCATTGGTGCACAAATTATATTTTGAAAATGTATCATTGTCAGCAATAATTTTAAAAAAATAGTATATATGTCCATTTTTGTTCCATTTTGCAGAACAAACTCACTCATTCAAGTGAATGGGTCAGTTAAAAAAACAAACAAACAGGTTGCTCTTAGATGCCGTCCATTTGGTATCTGAGTGCTGTCCGTTTTTTACTGTTTAATGGGCAGGAAAAGTTTGGACATTTTTTTGCATTCTAGAGGAATTGATGCCACACTGATGGTAACACACAGTCAACAAATGGATGAAAACTGGATCGAGCTTTGTGAAGGGCTTAACCAATAGGCTAAAATTAATTCTGCTCAATATTAATATTAACATATTCATTATAATTATTTTATATTGATATTAATTGTATCACTTAATATTGAACAGAATTAAATAAGTTTACACCCCACCTTTATACCGATGGAGCCGACACACAGGCCATATATACAGCATGAGTCCACACAGCCCCCATATATACAGTATGAGTCCACACACAGACCCTATATGAAGTATTTTCCCAGGTAGTTCCTTTTTTCGATTTTTTTTTCTAAACTGTACTTTTTCCAGAAAATACTGTGTTTTTTGTGGCATTTTTCTTTTTCATGCAGTAAAAAGCATTGTAAGACTGGAGGAAAGTATTTTTCACACTTTTGGTATGTTTTGAGGTTTCTGGCAGTTTTCCCAAACTCAGCAAGCTCTAGTCATGCTGTTTCTTCAAGAATTATCCCATTGGCATCTCTATAGATAAAAGACACATAAAAATAACATGTCTGCATAAAAAATGCTGCACAAAATGCTTATCAAAATGCATGAAAATCACGTGTTTCCTTGATAAGTAATAAGTGCAAAAAAAAAATCTTAACAGTATAATCTAGAAGTTGTTTTTCTTCACAGCTTCCTTGCTGTACCAAAGGAGACAGCTCCTCTAAAAAATGATCTTTAATATAGTGCCTAGTGAAAGAACAGAATAATTATCTTTTGTGCTCTTGACACTGCATTAACCTAGCCTGCAATGCACAGTTTAATTGCAGAAAATGATCTGTGGATGGGTCTGATGAGACTGTAAGCTGCTGTGACACTTTGCAACTACAGGGTGGGCCATTTATATGGATACACCTAAATTAAGAGAATTTCATAAGAAAAACAATGGTGTGCTTGGTTTTAACGTAACTTTATTCTTTCATGAGTTTTTTACAAGTTTATGACCACTTATAAAATGTGTTCAAAGTGCTGCCCATTGTGTTGGATTGTCAATGCAAGGCAAAGCACAAATAGTGGTAAAGAGGTTAAAACGTAACCTTTAATAGATAAATGGGTAAAATAGATACTAAAAAGTCAAGTAAGTGCCTGCCAATGGTAGAGAAATGTAACTACCCAAGACAAATCTATTCTCATTCAAAACAGGGATTATATGGCATAATACCTATGTACTGCCCACCTGCACACCGAACAAGATAATGGCAGATAGTAATAGAGCAGTTACTAAAAGCATTACCAAACATGAACCGTATCAGACAATCAGTGATTTAACATGAGAGTTTACACTTTACATATAATAATGGAACAACCTCAACATACACAGTGTCAGTTCATGCTCCTGCTTTAGACAGCTCATTATTCATGGGATTGCAGGGATTGCCAGCCAGTCACTGTAATGCCGCAGCAATGTTGTTTGTGGGCATTACAGTGATTGGCTGGCCGCACAGCGTCACCTCGAGTATTTAAAACCGGGCGCCGCCATCTTGGACACAGTCGCTCCGGATCAGACAGTGTAGGGAGAGTGCTGCTGAGCAAGGGAGAGATTTATACTGCGAAATAGGTAGTGTAGGGTCTCTAAAGCATGCAAAATCAAACAAACAGTCCTTCTGAGGACTAATATCCATCCCAGATATCAGGCAGGCTGGCTGTATAGGAGACGCAGTGGTTATACCAACCAACACTGCATTACAGTCCTGTGTGCTGCTGCTGCTCAAATTGCTAGACTTAGCCCCAGGTCTTAGGGGCCAGGAAAAATCCTTTTTTTTTCATCTAAATCCTCTTTTTTTTTTTCCCTCAGTCAGACTGTACAAATACCCGTCTTATTAACCTTTTGGTTCCCCCCCCAAAAAAAAAAAAATTTAGTGTGTCTGTGAGTGTTCAGACACAAATATATCTGTTTAAAAGAGTCTGGTTTCGGCCAGATAACTAAAACTGTGGTTTTGCAGTTCCATGGTTCAAATCTCTGTATTATCCACTTTTTTGCCTTTTTTCCTTAAAAATTTGAGTTTGAGTGTCTCGGTGACTGTTCAGACACAAATATATCTATTTAAAAAAGTCTGGTATACGCCAGGAAATTAGAACTGTGGTTTTCCTCTTCCACGGTTCAAATCTGGGTGTTATCCACCTTTTTGCCTTTTTTCCATAAAAAAAAACTGTTTGAGTGTCTCGCTGACTGTTCAGACACAAATATATCTGTTTAAAAGATTCTGGTGTAGACCAGAGAACTAGAACTGTGGTTTTCCTCTTCCACGGTTCCAATCTGGGTGTAATCCACCTTTTTGCCTTTTTTACATAAAAAAAACCAGTTTGAGTGTCTCGCTGACTGTTCAGACACAAATATATCTGTTTAAAAGATTCTGGTGTAGGCCAGAGAACTAGAACTGTGGTTTTCCTCTTCCACGGTTCAAATCTGGGTGTAATCCACCTTTTTGCCTTTTTTCCATAAAAAAAAACAGTTTGAGTGTCTCGCTGACTGTTCAGACACAAATATATCTGTTTAAACGATTCTGGTGTAGGCCAGAGAACTAGAACTGTGGTTTTCATCTTCCACGGTTCAAATCTGGGTGTAATCCACCTTTTTGCCTTTTTTACATAAAAAAAAACAGTTTGAGTGTCTCGCTGACTGTTCAGACACAAATATATCTGTTTAAAAGATTCTGGTGTAGGACAGACAAATAGAACTGTGGTTTTCCTCTTTCACGGTTCAAATCTCCTTTTTATTACCCTTTTGCCATTGATAGTGCGAGTGTATGCTATTTTACTTCATTTACAATGGGCAAGGCGCGTGGCAAAGGACGTTCTGGTGATGGTGCATGCAGAGGACGGGGCCGTGGCCAAGGTGAAAATGTGCCACAACCAACAGCCACATCTTCTCGCTTCCAGTTCTTGACCGAATTACTAGGGAAGCACACAACAACACCACTATTGCCAACTGATCAGTGTGAACAGGTTATTAATTGGATAGCAGATAATACTTCCAGTCACCTGGGCACCACCACCTCCGGTCTGTCTTCCACACGGTCAAGTCTTAGTAGCTGTGAGTCTCGACCGCATACTCCTCCTCACCCTGATGCTCCTTCCTCCCACCATGCCGAGTGTCGTCAGACAGCAACTGATCCCACAGTTGGACACTCTGAAGAGCTGTTCACTGGTCCATTTCCATATTTGGGCCCCTCGCCTGCTCCCCTTGAAGTGGTGGAAGAGGAGATACCATGTAGCGATGGCCAAATATTTGAACAGCCACGGCCATAGGAAGGCGACGTTGGCAATTTGTCACAAGAGGTGGACGATGACGAGACACAATTGCCACGAAGTGAGGAGAAGGACCGTGGTGCGGAAGTGGAAGAGGAGGTGGTGGATGATCTAGTAACTGACCCAACGTGGCAGGAGGACATGCAGAGTGAGGCCAGCAGCACACAGGGGGAGGGAGGCAGAGTACCCCAACAGGCAGGAAGAAGCAGTGTGGTGTCCGCAGACAGAAGGCGGGCAACCGTTCCCTGTAACACCAACACGAGGGACGTTGCCAGTACAACCGGTAGGTCTTCCAGAGTCTGGAATTTTTTTAAAGACTCTGCTGATAACCCCAAAAAGGCCATTTGTACCACCTGCCAGGCCAGCATCAGCAGGGGTGACAAAACTACCAGCCTGACCACCACCAGCATGATCAGGCACATGTCAGCAAAGCACCTGACTTTGTGGGGCGAACCCCCGGGTCCACGACCAGTGTCAGTGGGTGTCACCACTGCTTCTTCTGCTGATCTGCGTGTAAGAGAACCCCCTGTTGTGTGTGCAAGGCAATCCCCTGTCCATACTGCATGCAAAGATGCCCCCTCCTCTCAGTCTTCACTTGTTCTGGCAGTTTCTCAAGAAACAGCATCAACGTCCACGTCCCACCGCAGCGTTCAATTGTCCATATCCCAGACCTTTGAACGAAAGCGCAAATTCGCAGCCAACGCCCCTCAGGCCACAGTCCTAAATTCGCACGTTTCACGACTGTTTGCGTTGGAAATGCTGCCTTTTAGGCTGGTGGAGACGGAATCCTTCCGCAACCTTATGGCGGTGGCCGTCCCTCGGTACTCGGTCCCCAGCCGACACTATTTTGCCCGGTGTGCCATCCCCGCACTACACAAGCACGTGTCCCAAAATATCTGCCGTGCCCTCAACAACACAGTTACTGGGAGAGTCCACCTGACAACGGACATGTGGACAAGTGCTTGTAGCCAGGGACGGCACATCTCCCTGACGGCACACTGGGTAAACATAGTGGAAGCCGGACTCAGTCGGACCTTGGGACGGAACATATCCTCCCCACACCGAGGATTGCGGGCCCTATGTCAGTCACAGTTGCCCCCCACAGAGTACAGCTCCTGCACATCATCCTCCACCTCCTCATGTTCAGCCTCCATCTCAGATATCACCACATCAGTTACAAGCTGTAAGCACTGCAGTACTGCCTCAGCCAAGCGGCAACAGGCTGTGCTGAAACTCATAAGCTTAGGTGACAAACCTCACACTGCTTGTGAGTTGTGGACAGCTGTGAAAGAGCAGGCAGATCTGTGGCTGAGACCGCAGAACCTACATCCAGGCATGGTCGTGTGTCACAATGGCCGTAACCTGGTGGCGGCTCTGAGGCGAGGCAAGATCACACACGTACCATGCCTGGCTCATGTGCTTAACCTCGTGGTTCAGCGGTTTCTTAAATCGTACCCCGAGTTGCCAGATCTGCTCGTCAAAGTAAGCCGCCTGTCAGCTCATTTTCGGAAGTTGGCTACAGCTTCGGCCACCCTTGCTGTGTTGCAGCAGCGTTTGCAGCTTCCGGCACACCGACTGGTGTGTGATGTCCCCACACGTTGGAACTCTACCCTCCACATGTTGCAAAGGATTTGTGAGCAGAAGAGAGCAGTTGTGGAGTACCAGCTGCAACAAGGCCGTCGATATTCATGTCAGACTCCACACATAAGACCTCAGGAGTGGACCTGGATGTCTGACATATGTACCATTCTGACATACTTTGAGGAGTCCACCAAGATGGTGAGTGGCGATGACGCCATCATTAGCATCAGCATCCCACTTGTCTGTCTTTTGCAACGCTCTCTGCAGAGAATTAAAGAGGAGGCATTGCAGCCACAGTATGATGAGATGGATCAAGAAGCCGTAGCGGGAGATTACACACAGCCCAGCCTCATCTCATCCCAATGTGCATTGGGGGACAATGAGGGAGAGGAGGAGGAGGAGGAAGAACAGGAGCTGGTATCATGCGCTGTAGATGGCAGTACCTGTACAACTGTCATACCGTCGGTTCAGCGTGGGTGGCCTGAGGACAAGGGGGAGGAGGAGGAGGAGAGCATGGTCAGTCGTCATCTTGGTGAGGACATGGAAGTCTTGCCCGTTACCAGTCTGGCACGCATGGCTGACTTTATGTTACGCTGCCTTAACCGTGACCCTCGCGTTGTCAAAATGTTGGGTGACAGTCATTACTGGTTGGTGACACTTTTAGACCCCCGCTACAAGGAGAACTTTCACTCTCTTATTCCTGAGGTGGAGAGGTCTACAAAAATGGGGCAGTACCAGAAGGCCCTTGCTGCAGAACTGTTAAAAAAATTCCCATCTGAACACGCTAGCGGCAGAGGTCACAGTTCGTTGCTCAACCAAGGCATACAGGCGAGAGAGATGCAACTCCAATCCAGCAGAGGCAGGGGAACACTGTCAACGTTCTGGGACAGGCCCTGAGGTGTGGGGTACTCTCACAAGGAGTGGAAAGTTTCAAAAGATGGTGAGGGAGTACCTTGCCGACTGTACCAGCGTCCTCCGTGATTCCTCTGGGCCTTTTAATTATTGGGTATCCCAGCTGGACACTTGGAATGAACTCGCTCTGTACGCCTTGGAGGTCCTGGCCTGCCCTGCCGCTAGCGTGTTATCGGAGCGTGTTTTTAGTACCGCTGGGGGAATTATAACTGATAAGCGCACTCGCCTGTCAACTGACAATGCTGACAACCTGACCCTTATCAAAATGAACAAGGGCTAGATTGGGCCAGACTTCTTATCACCACCAAATGACAGCAAAGTAACATAAAGTCAAATCGACTGTGTTATTTCGGGAGGTGTATTCCCATGCACCGCTTCACACCCACACATGGGTATACGCTTCCTCATTTCGGCTGTTTTTTGCTCTTCTCCTTATCCTCAGCCTCCATCACTATACCACGAGGGTGACCGTGGTCCGTGCTGCCAGCATCGCAAATTCCTCCGTCCTAATTTTTGGCAGCTTTTGCTTGGAAAGCATAGGCAAAGACTGTGGGAGAACCACTCCTCAATAATGGGAATAAGGTTTTTAATATGCTGTACTGCATGGCTCTTGTAAGGGGCATTGCATGCTCCTCCGACCTAATTTTTCGCAGCTTTTGCTTGGAAGGCATAGGCAAAGACTATGGAAGACCCACTCCCCTATAATGGGAATAATGTTTTTAATATGCTGTACTGCATGGCTATTGTAAGGGGCATTGCAAGTTCCTCCGTCCTAATTTTTGGCAGCTTTTGCTTGGAAGGCATAGGCAAAGACTATGGGAGACCCACTCCTCAATAATGGGAATAATGTTTTTAATATGCTGTACTGCATGGCTCTTGTAAGGGGCATTGCAAGTTCCTCTGTCCTAATTTTTGGCAGCTTTTGCTTGGAAGGCATAGGCAAAGACTATGGGAGACCCACTCCCCAATAATGGGAATAATATTTTTAATATGCTGTATTGCATGGCTCTTGTAAGGGGCATTGCAAGTTCCTCCGTCCTAATTTTTGGCAGCTTTTGCTTGGAAGGCATAGGCAAAGACTATGGAAGACCCACTCCCCAATAATGGGAATAATGTTTTTAATAGGCTGTACTGCATGGCTCTTGTAAGGGGCATTGCAGCCAGTTCCTCTGTCCAAATTTTTGGCAGCTTTTGCTTGGAAGGCATAGGCAAAGACTATGGGAGACCCTCTCCCCAATATTGGGAATAATGTTTTTAATATGCTGTACTGCATGGCTCTTGTAAGGGGCATTAAAATCATCTTAAGCTACTGTGACCTCCATGTCTCTTCCAAGGGTGATTGATATTGTCTTTTTATTCCACTGGGACCTCCACATCTCTTCCAAGGAGCATTGATATTGTCTTTTTATTCCACTGTGATCTCCACGTCTCTTCCAAGGGGCATTAAAACCGTCTTGTTAAACGACTCTGAACTCCACGTCTCTTCCAAGGGGCATTAAAATCGTCATGTTAAGGTACTGTGATCTCCACGTCTCTTCCAAGGGTCATTGATATTGTCTTTTCATTCCACTGGGACCTCCACCACTCTTCCAAGGGGCATTGATATTGTCTTTTTATTCCACTGGGACCTCCACGTCTCTTCCAAGGGGCATTAAAACAGTCTTGTTAAACCACTCTGAACTCCACGTCTCTTCCAAGGGGCATTAAAACCATCTTGTTAAGCTACTGTGACCTCCATGTCTCTTCCAAGGGGCATTAAAACAGTCTTGTTAAGCCACTCTGAACTCCACGTCTCTTCCAAGGGGCATTAAAATCATCTTGTTAAGCTACTGTGACCTCCACGTCTCTTCCAAGGGTCATTGATATTGTCTTTTTATTCCACTGGGACCTCCACCACTCTTCCAAGGGGCATTGATATTGTCTTTTTATTCCACTGCGACCTCCACCACTCTTCCAAGGGGCATTGATATTGTCTTTTTATTCCACTGTAACCTCCACCACTGTTCCAAGGGGCATTGATATTGTATTTTTAATCCACTGCAACCTCCACCACTCTTCCAATGGGCATTGATATTGTCTTTTTATTCCACTGCAACCTCCACCACTCTTCCAAGGGGCATTGATATTGTCTTTTTATTCCACTGGGACCTCCACCACTCTTCCAAGGGTCATTGATATTGTCTTTTTATTCCACTGGGACCTCCACCACTCTTCCAAGGGCCATTGATATTGTCTTTTTATTCCACTGTGACCTCCACCACTCTTCCAAGGGCCATTGATATTGTCTTTTTATTCCACTGTAACCTCCACCACTGTTCCAAGGGTCATTAAAACAGTCTTGTTAAGCTACTGTGACCTCCACGTCTCTTACAAGGGGCATTAAAACCGTCTTGTTAAACCACTCTGAACTCCACGTCTCTTCCAAGGGGCATTAAAATCGTCTTGTTAAGCTACTGTGACCTCCACGTCTCTTCCAAGGGTCATTGATATTGTCTTTTTATTCCACTGGGACCTCCACCACTCTTCCAAGGGGCATTGATATTGTCTTTTTATTCCACTGTAACCTCCACCACTGTTCCAAGGGGCATTGATATTGTCTTTTTATTCCACTGTAACCTCCACCACTGTTCCAAGGGGCATTGATATTGTATTTTTAATCCACTGCAACCTCCACCACTCTTCCAATGGGCATTGATATTGTCTTTTTATTCCACTGTAACCTCCACCACTCTTCCAAGGGGCATTGATATTGTCTTTTTATTCCACTGGGACCTCCACCACTCTTCCAAGGGGCATTGATATTGTCTTTTTATTCCACTGGGACCTCCACCACTCTTCCAAGGGCCATTGATATTGTCTTTTTATTCCACTGTAACCTCCACCACTGTTCCATGGGTCATTAAAACAGTCTTGTTAAGCTACTGTGACCTCCACGTCTCTTACAAGGGGCATTAAAACCGTCTTGTTAAACCACTCTGAACTCCACGTCTCTTCCAAGGGGCATTAAAATCGTCTTGTTAAGCTACTGTGACCTCCAAGTCTCTTCCAAGGGTCATTGATATTGTCTTTTTATTCCACTGGGACCTCCACCACTCTTCCAAGGGGCATTGATATTGTCTTTTTATTCCACTGTAACCTCCACCACTGTTCCAAGGGGCATTGATATTGTCTTTTTATTCCACTGTAACCTTCACCACTGTTCCAAGGGGCATTGATATTGTATTTTTAATCCACTGCAACCTCCACCACTCTTCCAATGGGCATTGATATTGTCTTTTTATTCCACTGTAACCTCCACCACTCTTCCAAGGGGCATCGATATTGTCTTTTTATTCCACTGGGACCTCCACCACTCTTCCAAGGGTCATTGATATTGTCTTTTTATTCCACTGGGACCTCCACCACTCTTCCAAGGGCCATTGATATTGTCTTTTTATTCCACTGTGACCTCCACCACTCTTCCAAGGGCCATTGATATTGTCTTTTTATTCCACTGTAACCTCCACCACTGTTCCAAGGGTCATTAAAACAGTCTTGTTAAGCTACTGTGACCTCCACGTCTCTTACAAGGGGCATTAAAACCGTCTTGTTAAACCACTCTGAACTCCACGTCTCTTCCAAGGGGCATTAAAATCGTCTTGTTAAGCTACTGTGACCTCCACGTCTCTTCCAAGGGTCATTGATATTGTCTTTTTATTCCACTGGGACCTCCACCACTCTTCCAAGGGGCATTGATATTGTCTTTTTATTCCACTGTAACCTCCACCACTGTTCCAAGGGGCATTGATATTGTATTTTTAATCCACTGCAACCTCCACCAATCTTCCAATGGGCATTGATATTGTCTTTTTATTCCACTGTAACCTCCACCACTCTTCCAAGGGGCATTGATATTGTCTTTTTATTCCTCTGGGACCTCCACCACTCTTCCAAGTGTCATTGATATTGTCTTTTTATTCCACTGGGACCTCCACCACTCTTCCAAGGGGCATTGATATTGTCTTTTTATTCCACTGTGACCTCCACCACTCTTCCAAGGGCCATTGATATTGTCTTTTTATTCCACTGTAACCTCCACCACTGTTCCAAGGGTCATTAAAACAGTCTTGTTAAGCTACTGTGACCTCCACGTCTCTTACAAGGGGCATTAAAACCGTCTTGTTAAACCACTCTGAACTCCACGTCTTTTCCAAGGGGCATTAAAATCGTCTTGTTAAGGTACTGTGACCTCCACGTCTCTTCCAAGGGTCATTGATATTGTCTTTTTATTCCACTGGGACCTCCACCACTCTTCCAAGGGGAATTGATATTGTCTTTTTATTCCACTGCGATCTCCACCACTCTTCCAAGGGGCATTGATATTGTCTTTTTATTCCACTGTAACTTCTACCACTCTTCCAAGGGGCATTGATATTGTCTTTTTATTCCACTGGTACCTCCACCACTCTTCCAAGGGGCATTGATATTGTCTTTTTATTCCACTGGGACCTCCACGTCTCTTCCAAGGGGCATTAAAACCATCTTGTTAAACCACTCTGAACTCCACGTCTCTTCCAAGGGGCATTAAAACCGTCTTGTTAAGCTACTGTGACCTCCACGTCTCTTCCAAGGGGCATTAAAACCATCTTGTTAAACCACTCTGAACTCCACGTCTCTTCCAAGGGGCATTAAAATTGTCTTGTTAAGCTACTGTGACCTCCACGTCTCTTCCAAGGGTCATTGATATTGTCTTTTTATTCCACTGGGACCTCCACCACTCCTCCAAGGGGCATTGATATTGTCTTTTTATTCCACTGGGACCTCCACCACTCTTCCAAGGGTCATTGATATTGTCTTTTTATTCCACTGCGACCTCCACCATTCTTCCAAGGGGCATTGATATTGTCTTTTTATTCCACTGCGACCTCCACCACTCTTCCAAGGGGCATTGATATTGTCTTTTTATTCCACTGTAACCTCCTCCACTGTTCCAAGGGGCATTGATATTGTATTTTTAATCCACTGCAACCTCCACCACTCTTCCAATGGGCATTAATATTGTCTTTTTATTCCACTGCGACCTCCACCACTCTTCCAAGGGGCATTGATATTGTCTTTTTATTCCACTGGGACCTCCACCACTCTTCCAAGGGTCATTGATATTGTCTTTTTATTCCACTGGGACCTCCACCACTTTTACAAGGGGCATTGATATTTTCTTTTTATTCCACTGCGACCTCCACCACTCTTCCAAGGGGCATTGATATTGTCTTTTTATTCCACTGTAACTTCCACCACTGTTCCAAGGGGCATTGATATTGTATTTTTAATCCACTGCAACCTCCACCACTCTTCCAATGGGCATTGATATTGTCTTTTTATTCCACTGGGACCTCCACCACTCTTCCAAGGGTCATTGATATTGTCTTTTCATTCCACTGGGACCTCCACCACTCTTCCAAGGGGCATTGATATTGTCTTTTTATTCCACTGGGACCTCCACGTCTCTTCCAAGGGGCATTAAAACAGTCTTGTTAAACCACTCTGAACTCCACGTCTCTTCCAAGGGGCATTAAAACCATCTTGTTAAGCTACTGTGACCTCCATGTCTCTTCCAAGGGGCATTAAAACAGTCTTGTTAAGCCACTCTGAACTCCACGTCTCTTCCAAGGGGCATTAAAATCATCTTGTTAAGCTACTGTGACCTCCACGTCTCTTCCAAGGGTCATTGATATTGTCTTTTTATTCCACTGGGACCTCCACCACTCTTCCAAGGGGCATTGATATTGTCTTTTTATTCCACTGCGACCTCCACCACTCTTCCAAGGGGCATTGATATTGTCTTTTTATTCCACTGTAACCTCCACCACTGTTCCAAGGGGCATTGATATTGTATTTTTAATCCACTGCAACCTCCACCACTCTTCCAATGGGCATTGATATTGTCTTTTTATTCCACTGTAACCTCCACCACTCTTCCAAGGGGCATTGATATTGTCTTTTTATTCCACTGGGACCTCCACCACTCTTCCAAGGGTCATTGATATTGTCTTTTTATTCCACTGGGACCTCCACCACTCTTCCAAGGGCCATTGATATTGTCTTTTTATTCCACTGTGACCTCCACCACTCTTCCAAGGGCCATTGATATTGTCTTTTTATTCCACTGTAACCTCCACCACTGTTCCAAGGGTCATTAAAACAGTCTTGTTAAGCTACTGTGACCTCCACGTCTCTTACAAGGGGCATTAAAACCGTCTTGTTAAACCACTCTGAACTCCACGTCTCTTCCAAGGGGCATTAAAATCGTCTCGTTAAGCTACTGTGACCTCCACGTCTCTTCCAAGGGTCATTGATATTGTCTTTTTATTCCACTGGGACCTCCACCACTCTTCCAAGGGGCATTGATATTGTCTTTTTATTCCACTGTAACCTCCACCACTGTTCCAAGGGGCATTGATATTGTCTTTTTATTCCACTGTAACCTCCACCACTGTTCCAAGGGGCATTGATATTGTATTTTTAATCCACTGCAACCTCCACCACTCTTCCAATGGGCATTGATATTGTCTTTTTATTCCACTGTAACCTCCACCACTCTTCCAAGAGGCATTGATATTGTCTTTTTATTCCACTGGGACCTCCACCACTCTTCCAAGGGGCATTGATATTGTCTTTTTATTCCACTGGGACCTCCACCACTCTTCCAAGGGCCATTGATATTGTCTTTTTATTCCACTGTAACCTCCACCACTGTTCCATGGGTCATTAAAACAGTCTTGTTAAGCTACTGTGACCTCCACGTCTCTTACAAGGGGCATTAAAACCGTCTTGTTAAACCACTCTGAACTCCACGTCTCTTCCAAGGGGCATTAAAATCGTCTTGTTAAGCTACTGTGACCTCCAAGTCTCTTCCAAGGGTCATTGATATTGTCTTTTTATTCCACTGGGACCTCCACCACTCTTCCAAGGGGCATTGATATTGTCTTTTTATTCCACTGTAACCTCCACCACTGTTCCAAGGGGCATTGATATTGTCTTTTTATTCCACTGTAACCTTCACCACTGTTCCAAGGGGCATTGATATTGTATTTTTAATCCACTGCAAGCTCCACCACTCTTCCAATGGGCATTGATATTGTCTTTTTATTCCACTGTAACCTCCACCACTCTTCCAAGGGGCATTGATATTGTCTTTTTATTCCACTGGGACCTCCACCACTCTTCCAAGGGTCATTGATATTGTCTTTTTATTCCACTGGGACCTCCACCACTCTTCCAAGGGGCATTGATATTGTCTTTTTATTCCACTGTGACCTCCACCACTCTTCCAAGGGCCATTGATATTGTCTTTTTATTCCACTGTAACCTCCACCACTGTTCCAAGGGTCATTAAAACAGTCTTGTTAAGCTACTGTGACCTCCACGTCTCTTACAAGGGGCATTAAAACCGTCTTGTTAAACCACTCTGAACTCCACGTCTCTTCCAAGGGGCATTAAAATCGTCTTGTTAAGCTACTGTGACCTCCACGTCTCTTCCAAGGGTCATTGATATTGTCTTTTTATTCCACTGGGACCTCCACCACTCTTCCAAGGGGCATTGATATTGTCTTTTTATTCCACTGTAACCTCCACCACTGTTCCAAGGGGCATTGATATTGTATTTTTAATCCACTGCAACCTCCACCAATCTTCCAATGGGCATTGATATTGTCTTTTTATTCCACTGTAACCTCCACCACTCTTCCAAGGGGCATTGATATTGTCTTTTTATTCCTCTGGGACCTCCACCACTCTTCCAAGGGTCATTGATATTGTCTTTTTATTCCACTGGGACCTCCACCACTCTTCCAAGGGGCATTGATATTGTCTTTTTATTCCACTGTGACCTCCACCACTCTTCCAAGGGCCATTGATATTGTCTTTTTATTCCACTGTAACCTCCACCACTGTTCCAAGGGTCATTAAAACAGTCTTGTTAAGCTACTGTGACCTCCACGTCTCTTACAAGGGGCATTAAAACCGTCTTGTTAAACCACTCTGAACTCCACGTCTTTTCCAAGGGGCATTAAAATCGTCTTGTTAAGGTACTGTGACCTCCACGTCTCTTCCAAGGGTCATTGATATTGTCTTTTTATTCCACTGGGACCTCCACCACTCTTCCAAGGGGAATTGATATTGTCTTTTTATTCCACTGCGATCTCCACCACTCTTCCAAGGGGCATTGATATTGTCTTTTTATTCCACTGTAACTTCTACCACTCTTCCAAGGGGCATTGATATTGTCTTTTTATTCCACTGGTACCTCCACCACTCTTCCAAGGGGCATTGATATTGTCTTTTTATTCCACTGGGACCTCCACGTCTCTTCCAAGGGGCATTAAAACCATCTTGTTAAACCACTCTGAACTCCACGTCTCTTCCAAGGGGCATTAAAACCGTCTTGTTAAGCTACTGTGACCTCCACGTCTCTTCCAAGGGGCATTAAAACCATCTTGTTAAACCACTCTGAACTCCACGTCTCTTCCAAGGGGCATTAAAATTGTCTTGTTAAGCTACT
This sequence comes from Phyllobates terribilis, assembly GCF_046119375.1. Classification (NCBI taxonomy): domain Eukaryota; kingdom Metazoa; phylum Chordata; class Amphibia; order Anura; family Dendrobatidae; genus Phyllobates; species Phyllobates terribilis. Next base: position 809,345,518 of record NW_027362761.1, read on the forward strand.
GTGACCTCCACGTCTCTTCCAAGGGTCATTGATATTGTCTTTTTATTCCACTGGGACCTCCACCACTCCTCCAAGGGGCATTGATATTGTCTTTTTATTCCACTGGGACCTCCACCACTCTTCCAAGGGTCATTGATATTGTCTTTTTATTCCACTGCGACCTCCACCATTCTTCCAAGGGGCATTGATATTGTCTTTTTATTCCACTGCGACCTCCACCACTCTTCCAAGGGGCATTGATATTGTCTTTTTATTCCACTGTAACCTCATCCACTGTTCCAAGGGGCATTGATATTGTATTTTTAATCCACTGCAACCTCCACCACTCTTCCAATGGGCATTGATATTGTCTTTTTATTCCACTGCGACCTCCACCACTCTTCCAAGGGGCATTGATATTGTCTTTTTATTCCACTGGGACCTCCACCACTCTTCCAAGGGTCATTGATATTGTCTTTTTATTCCACTGGGACCTCCACCACTTTTACAAGGGGCATTGATATTTTCTTTTTATTCCACTGCGACCTCCACCACTCTTCCAAGGGGCATTGATATTGTCTTTTTATTCCACTGTAACCTCCACCACTGTTCCAAGGGGCATTGATATTGTATTTTTAATCCACTGCAACCTCCACCACTCTTCCAATGGGCATTGATATTGTCTTTTTATTCCACTGGGACCTCCACCACTCTTCCAAGGGTCATTGATATTTTCTTTTTATTCCACTGGGACCTCCACCACTTTTCCAAGGGGCATTGATATTTTCTTTTTATTCCACTGCGACCTCCACCACTCTTCCAAGGGGCATTGATATTGTCTTTTTATTCCACTGTAACCTCCACCACTGTTCCACGGGGCATTGATATTGTATTTTTAATCCACTGCAACCTCCACCACTCTTCCAATGGGCATTGATATTGTCTTTTTATTCCACTGCGACCTCCACCACTCTTCCAAGGGTCATTGATATTGTCTTTTTATTCCACTGGGACCTCCACCACTCTTCCAAGGGGCATCGATATTGTCTTTTTATTCCACTGTAACCTCCACCACTCTTCCAAGGGGCATTGATATTGTCTTTTTATTTCTCTGGGACCTCCACTACTCTTCCAAGGGGCATTTATATTCTCTTTTTATTCCACTGGGACCTCCACCTCTCTTTCAAGGGGCATTAAAACCATCTTGTTAAACCACTCTGAACTCAACAGCTCTTCCAAGGGGCATCGAAATGTTGTTTTTAACTACCTCTAAGCTCCACGACTCTTCCAACGGGCATTGCATTTCCTCCTAATTTTAGTCAGCTTTTGCTTTTCAATGCATAGGCGAACACTAAGGGAGACAAGCTCCTCAATAATGGGTAGAAGGTTTTTAATACGCTGTAATCCACGTCTGTTTCAAGGGGCATTGCAGTTCCTCATAATTTTTGGAAAGCCTTCCATTCACTGCTTAGGCCAACAGTGTTCAGGAGACCCAGTTGCTTTAAATGGAAAAAACGGTTTAGTTAAGGCCCTCTGACCTCCATGTCACTTCCAAGGGGCATTGGAGTGCCTCGAAATTTTTGGTAAGCATTGCACTCACTGTATGCCCTATAACTGTGTCGCCGAACCGCTCCTTTTGGTACAGAAACATATCCTACAACACATGTGCGGTTGACTGGCCTGATATGGATGTGAATGGTCCCTGTTCCTCCTGCTCTTTGTCCTTTGCCACCACCTGATCCATCATTCATCACCTGAAGCTTTGTTTTAACGGGAGTCATAGAACTGGGATAGTAGCAGGAAAACATCCAGCAATCCTCGGAGGAGGTAGGATATGCGCCAAAACGCTGACCTCCTCAGGCCTAGCTGCTACTACATACATGCGCTTGCATTCCAAGGAACAGAAAGCTAAGGAGATGGATGGCCTCATGATCATGAATAATTTACTCGTGTAGGAGGCCGACCACTGCTGCTGTCTACCTTCTGAACTTTGTTTTGAAGACTGATTGACCCAGGACCCGCAATCCTCTATGTCTGGAGGACATGTTGCATCCCAGGGTCCAACTGTGTCCCGGCTTCCACAATATTAACCCAGTGTGAAGGCGTCAGTGAGATCCCTGGCCACATTCACTTGTCCACGTGTTTGTGGTTAGGCTGTCCTTCCCACTAAATGCACTGGGGAGGGCACAGGTTATGTTTTGGTATGCGCGCTTGTGTATAAGGTGCACCGGGACAAATAGGGGCGGCTGGGGACCATTTATGGACACACGTCCGCCCCCTGGCAGCTGGGGACTGTGTGTGGACACCCGGCCGCGGGGCGGCTGGGGACCGAGTATAGACACCTGGCCGCCCCCTGGTGGCTGGGGACCGTGTGTGGGCACCCGGCCGCGGGGCGGCTGGGGACCGATTATGGACACCCGGCCGCCCCCTGGTGGCTGGGGACCAAGCGTGGACACTCGGCCGCCGGGCGGCTGGGGACTGAGTATGGATACCAGGCCGCCGACGCAGCCATGACGTGGTGGCCAGATTCCACCTCCACATGCCTAAAAGGCCCAATTTCAAATGCAAGCAAGCAGTATGGTATTGCAGCCTGGGGGTGGGTGGGTGGCAGGCTGCATACTTGCGCTTGCATTGTAAGGAATGGGAGAGGTACAATTGAACACTGCCCTGGGACAAGGACTTGAACGGGGATAGTTGCAAGTCTGCAACAACAGGTGCAGGGCGGGAGGCATCTTCGCATGTGCCATGAACAGGGGGTTGGCGTGCACACACTACAGCGGAATAGGCTGTCCTTCCCACTAAATACACTGGGGAGGACACAGGTAATGTTTTGGTATGCGAGCTTGTGTATAAGGCGCACCGGGACATATAGGGGTGGCTGGGGACCGAGTATGGACACCCGGCCGCCCCCTGGCGGCTGGGGACCGAATGTGGACACCCGGCCGCCGGGCGGCTGGGGACTGAGTATGGATACCAGGCCGCCGCCGCAGCTATGACATGATGGCCGGCTTCTGCCTTCCCAAGCCTAAAAGGCCTCATTTCAAGTGCAAGCAAGCTAGCAGTATGGTATTGCAGCCTGGGGGTGGGTGGGTGGCAGGCTGCACACTTACGCTTGCATTCCAAGAAAACAAAGCAGATGCTAACTTCTATCATCATCATCATGCTCCTCACCTTGCCACTCTCACCTCCCCTGATGGAGAAGCCAGGGCCCACGGGAGGAGTCTCTAGTTGTCTGGTGGGCTCGTTCAATGCTGCCCTAAAGCAGGCCAGGCTAAGAAAAGGGTGGGGAAGGTTCCCGGGACAAATAGTGGTGGCTGGGGACTGAGTATGGAGACCTCACCGCCGACGCAGCCATGAGGTAGTAGCCAGCTTCGGCCTCCTCCAAACTAAAAGGCCCCATTTCAAGTGCAAGCTAGCAGTATAGTATTGCAGCCTGCGGGTGGGTGGGTGGTTGGCTATATATTTGCGCTTTCATTGCAAGGAATGGGGGAGGTACAATTGAACACTGCCCTGGGACAAGGACTTGCACGGAGATAGTTGCAAGTCTGCATCTTCTGATGCGGCAAGGATCACTTCTGATGGGCACACTTTAAGGCAGTGACCTGGGTGTCAGAGATGCTTCCAGGGGTCTTCCCAATGCTGTTTCCATGTCTTTTCAGCACTGTATGCATGTGTCACACAGCACATGGCCAGATAAGGCTGTAAAATGTTAAAATGACATTTCCCTGTGAATGCATTTGTCACGGTTGAAAGCAATACAAAAGTGCAAAAACGCATAAAAAATGCTACTTGTGAACATAGCCCAAGGTGTGGAGGAGTATTTTTGTTTTTGGTTATTTATTTTACCTTATACACAAGTCTTTACCCTGGAAAGGATGTTCCTTAACATATTTCACAGGAAAACCGTTTCAGTTTCGTTTTTGAACGTTTTATTGTGAGTCCGTTAAAGTGGCTTAATACCTCTGACCACGTTGTTGACAGCAATGACCTGGGGGTCAGAAATGCTTCCTGGGGCGATCCCCATGCTGTCCCCATGTCATTTGAGCACTGTCACTATCGTTTTGGGCACTTTTTAGGCTTTCTACAGACTGCCGGGGGTGCCGCTGCAAAAATGCTTGGGTCTCCCATAGACTAACATTGGGCTCGTTGCTCGGGTCGAGCACCCGAGTATCACGGTGAGCTCGGCCCGAGCTTCGAGCACCCGAGCATTTTAGTGCTCGCTGAACACTACTCTTTACCACTATTTTTGATTTGTCTTATCTCTGTCAAGTGGTTGTTTACAGTATTACCCCCTTTGCTACTTTTTGATTGTCAATGCAACCCTCTTCTCCCACTCTTGACACACTGATAGCAACACTGCAGAAGAAATGCTAGCACAGGCTTCTAGTATCCGTTGTTTCAGATGATGCACATCTCGTATCTTTATGGTATGGTGTGGTATATGGGGTACAAAGATAGTGGGGCCATTTTTCATCAATCGAAACCTCAATGCCACTGGATATCTGAAATTGCTATATGATGATGTGTTGCCCTCTTTATGCACTGATGATGGCACGTTCCCTGAGTTTTTCCAAGATGGTGCACCGCCACATTATGGGTGTCAGATCCGAGCATTCCTACATGAACAGTTTCCTGGAAAGTGGATTGGTCGTCATGGGCCAGTTGAATGGCCACCAAGGTCTCCCGATCTGACCCCCTTAGACTTTTATCTTTGGGGTCATCTGAAGGCAATTGTCTATGCTGTGAAGATACGAGATGTGCAGCATCTGAAACAATGGATACTGGAAGCCTGTGCTAGCATTTCTTCTGCGGTGTTGCTATCAGTGTGTCAAGAGTGGGAGAAGAGGGTTGCATTGACAATCCAACACAATGGGCAGCACTTTGAACACATTTTATAAGTGGTCATAAACTTGTAAATAACTCATGAAAGAATAAAGTTATGTTAAAACCAAGCACACCATTGTTTTTCTTATCCAACTTATTGAGAATTTCATGTGTCACATGACCCTCTTCTCATTGAAAAACATGAAGTTGGATCCAAAATGGCTGACTTAAAAATGGCCGCCATGGTCACCACCCATGTGGAAAAGTTTTCCCCCTCCCATATACTAATGTGCCACAAACAGGAAGTTGATATCACCAACCATTCCCATTTAATTTAGGTGTATCCATATAAATGGCCCACCCTGTACTTTTGTTTCCATAGAGCTTCAGCAATATCTTGATTTTCAATTTCAAATAGCCTAAACCTCTTATTAAAGTCATCTTTCTATAGCGGACCACTGGAGAGTTTGTGGATCAAAGGTGTATTCCCACCTTAGAGAAAACCAGGACATTCTGTAATTCATGCTGAGCATGAATAAGAAAATGGCTCCTGCAATGACTTGTCAATCGATGGGACAGACCTCTGTGGCTAACCGCCTTACCTCACCAATGCGGTCACACTACCTTACCATTAACGCTTCTCTATCACTCAGACCTCTTATATATGCAATCCATATATCTAAACAAGCTCTAAGTTATTGACCAAAATGTTATATATATTGGATTAAAAATAAATATCAACTCAATTTAACCACCAAGGGTCTTGTTCTGCATATCTACTATCAGAAGTCCCAGCTGATGACAAAGACCCATCACAGGTGGTGCAATGACGTCATTGCATTGTATTGGACCATAAAGGAAAATGGAAGAGCTGCTCGTCATAGGAGTGGGGATAGGTGAGAGGAATCAGTTTTTTTTTATTACTTTGTGAAGACTGAATGGGAGACATGGATACTATACTGGAGTCAGAATGGGAAATGGGGGACATTATTACTATATTGGGATCAGAACAGGAGACATTATTACTATTTTGGGGCCATAATAGGGGGCATTATTACTATAATGGGGCCAGAATAGGGGACATTATTGCTATATTGGGGCCAGGATAGGGGACATTATTACTATATTGGGACCAGAATAGAGAACATTATTACTATATTGGGGCCAGAATAGAGGACATCTATAATATAATCATCCAAGCGTCCCTCTGTCTGAAGCCTCTATAGACTGCGCATTCGCGATGCGCAGTCTGGCTCCAGACAGAAGAACGCATGGAGCCGTTACAGGTAAGAGGAGTGTATGGCGCTGGAGATTGCGGTATGCGGAGACACTGAACGCATACCGCTATCTCCGGCGCCATACTTATATACTTACCTGACCGGGAGGAGGGTTGCCGCGGCGCCTCTCTTCGCCGGAGACCGGGGCAGGAGTTAATACGTCGGAGTCGGCACATGCGCATAGCGCTATCTGGTGCCATTTTACTGAAGACACATTTGCAGTGTGTCTTCAACAAAATGGCGCCGGACAGCTCGGTATGGGAACGTGTGTACTCCGGTGCCACACTCCTCCCCCGGCCTCCGGCAAAACAAGACAACACAGCGCTGGAACGCAGGAAAGAAAGGTGAGTATAAGTGTTTTGGGTTTTTTTGTATGTGTGCAGCGTGAAAGGGATGAGGGGACCACACATACCAGGATTGGGGGATGAGGGGGCCACACATACCAGGATTGGGGGATGAGGGGTACCATACATGCCAGGATTGGGGGATGAGGGGTACCATACATTCCAGGATTGGGGTATGAGGGGGCCACACATACCAGGATTGAGGGGGCCACACATACCAGGATTGGGGGATGAGGGGGCCACACATACCAGGATTGGGGGATGAGGGGGCCACACATACCAGGATTGGGGGATGAGGGGTACCATGCATACCAGGATTGGGGGATGAGGGGTACCATGCATACCAGGATTGGGGGATGAGGGGTACCATGCATACCAGGATTGGGGGATGAGGGGTACCATGCATGCCAGGATTGGGGGATGAGGGGTGCCATGCATACCAAGATTGGGAGGTGAGGGGGGCCATGCATACCAGGATTGGCGATGAGGGGTGCCATGCATACCAGGATTCCACTGGGACCTCCACCACTCTTCCAAGGGGAATTGATATTGTCTTTTTATTCCACTGCGATCTCCACTACTCTTCCAAGGGGCATTGATATTGTCTTTTTATTCCACTGTAACTTCTACCACTCTTCCAAGGGGCATTGATATTGTCTTTTTATTCCACTGGGACCTCCACGTCTCTTCCAAGGGGCATTAAAACCATCTTGTTAAACCACTCTGAACTCCACGTCTCTTCCAAGGGGCATTAAAACCGTCTTGTTAAGCTACTGTGACCTCCACGTCTCTTCCAAGGGGCATTAAAACCATCTTGTTAAACCACTCTGAACTCCACGTCTCTTCCAAGGGGCATTAAAATTGTCTTGTTAAGCTACTGTGACCTCCACGTCTCTTCCAAGGGTCATTGATATTGTCTTTTTATTCCACTGGGACCTCCACCACTCCTCCAAGGGGCATTGATATTGTCTTTTTATTCCACTGGGACCTCCACCACTCTTCCAAGGGTCATTGATATTGTCTTTTTATTCCACTGCGACCTCCACCATTCTTCCAAGGGGCATTGATATTGTCTTTTTATTCCACTGCGACCTCCACCACTCTTCCAAGGGGCATTGATATTGTCTTTTTATTCCACTGTAACCTCCTCCACTGTTCCAAGGGGCATTGATATTGTATTTTTAATCCACTGCAACCTCCACCACTCTTCCAATGGGCATTGATATTGTCTTTTTATTCCACTGCGACCTCCACCACTCTTCCAAGGGGCATTGATATTGTCTTTTTATTCCACTGGGACCTCCACCACTCTTCCAAGGGTCATTGATATTGTCTTTTTATTCCACTGGGACCTCCACCACTTTTACAAGGGGCATTGATATTTTCTTTTTATTCCACTGCGACCTCCACCACTCTTCCAAGGGGCATTGATATTGTCTTTTTATTCCACTGTAACCTCCACCACTGTTCCAAGAGGCATTGATATTGTATTTTTAATCCACTGCAACCTCCACCACTCTTCCAAGGGTCATTGATATTGTCTTTTTATTCCACTGGGACCTCCACCACTTTTACAAGGGGCATTGATATTTTCTTTTTATTCCACTGCGACCTCCACCACTCTTCCAAGGGGCATTGATATTGTCTTTTTATTCCACTGTAACCTCCACCACTGTTCCAAGGGGCATTGATATTGTATTTTTAATCCACTGCAACCTCCACCACTCTTCCAATGGGCATTGATATTGTCTTTTTATGCCACTGGGACCTCCACCACTCTTCCAAGGGTCATTGATATTGTCTTTTTATTCCACTGGGACCTCCACCACTTTTCCAAGGGGCATTGATATTTTCTTTTTATTCCACTGCGACCTCCACCACTCTTCCAAGGGGCATTGATATTGTCTTTTTATTCCACTGTAACCTCCACCACTGTTCCACGGGGCATTGATATTGTATTTTTAATCCACTGCAACCTCCACCACTCTTCCAATGGGCATTGATATTGTCTTTTTATTCCACTGCGACCTCCACCACTCTTCCAAGGGGCATTGATATTGTCTTTTTATTCCACTGGGACCTCCACCACTCTTCCAAGGGTCATTGATATTGTCTTTTTATTCCACTGGGACCTCCACCACTTTTCCAAGGGGCATTGATATTTTCTTTTTATTCCACTGCGACCTCCACCACTCTTCCAAGGGGCATTGATATTGTCTTTTTATTCCACTGTAACCTCCACCACTTTTCCAAGGGGCATTAAAACAGTCTTGTTAAGCTACTGCGACCTCCACCACTCTTCCAAGGGGCATTGATATTGTCTTTTTATTCCACTGGGACCTCCACCACTCTTCCAAGGGGCATCGATATTGTCTTTTTATTCCACTGTAACCTCCACCACTCTTCCAAGGGGCATTAATATTGTCTTTTTATTCCTCTGGGACCTCCACTACTCTTCCAAGGGGCATTTATATTCTCTTTTTATTCCACTGGGACCTCCACCTCTCTTTCAAGGGGCATTAAAACCATCTTGTTAAACCACTCTGAACTCAACAGCTCTTCCAAGGGGCATCGAAATGTTGTTTTTAACTACCTCTAAGCTCCACGACTCTTCCAACGGGCATTGCATTTCCTCCTAATTTTAGTCAGCTTTTGCTTTTCAATGCATAGGCGAACACTAAGGGAGACAAGCTCCTCAATAATGGGTAGAAGGTTTTTAATACGCTGTAATCCACGTCTGTTTCAAGGGGCATTGCAGTTCCTCATAATTTTTGGAAAGCCTTCCATTCACTGCTTAGGCCAACAGTGTTCAGGAGACCCAGTTGCTTTAAATGGAAAAAACGGTTTAGTTAAGGCCCTCTGACCTCCATGTCACTTCCAAGGGGCATTGGAGTGCCTCGAAATTTTTGGTAAGCATTGCACTCACTGTATGCCCTATAACTGTGTCGCCGAACCGCTCCTTTTGGTACAGAAACATATCCTACAACACATGTGCGGTTGACTGGCCTGATATGGATGTGAATGGTCCCTGTTCCTCCTGCTCTTTGTCCTTTGCCACCACCTGATCCATCATTCATCACCTGAAGCTTTGTTTTAACGGGAGTCATAGAACTGGGATAGTAGCAGGAAAACATCCAGCAATCCTCGGAGGAGGTAGGATATGCGCCAAAACGCTGACCTCCTCAGGCCTAGCTGCTACTACATACATGCGCTTGCATTCCAAGGAACAGAAAGCTAAGGAGATGGATGGCCTCATGATCATGAATAATTTACTCGTGTAGGAGGCCGACCACTGCTGCTGTCTACCTTCTGAACTTTGTTTTGAAGCCTGATTGACCCAGGACCCGCAATCCTCTATGTCTGGAGGACATGTTGCATCCCAGGGTCCAACTGTGTCCCGGCTTCCACAATATTAACCCAGTGTGAAGGCGTCAGTGAGATCCCTGGCCACATTCACTTGTCCACGTGTTTGTGGTTAGGCTGTCCTTCCCACTAAATGCACTGGGGAGGGCACAGGTTATGTTTTGGTATGCGCGCTTGTGTATAAGGTGCACCGGGACAAATAGGGGCGGCTGGGGACCATTTATGGACACACGTCCGCCCCCTGGCAGCTGAGGACTGTGTGTGGACACCCGGCCGCGGGGCGGCTGGGGACCGAGTATAGACACCTGGCCGCCCCCTGGTGGCTGGGGACCGTGTGTGGGCACCCGGCCGCTGGGCGGCTGGGGACCGATTATGGACACCCGGCCGCCCCCTGGTGGCTGGGGACCAAGCGTGGACACTCGGCCGCCGGGTGGCTGGGGACTGAGTATGGATACCAGGCCGCCGACGCAGCCATGACGTGGTGGCCAGATTCCACCTCCACATGCCTAAAAGGCCCAATTTCAAATGCAAGCAAGCAAGCAGTATGGTATTGCAGCCTGGGGGTGGGTGGGTGGCAGGCTGCATACTTGCGCTTGCATTGTAAGGAATGGGAGAGGTACAATTGAACACTGCCCTGGGACAAGGACTTGAACGGGGATAGTTGCAAGTCTGCAACAACAGGTGCAGGGCGGGAGGCATCTTCGCATGTGCCATGAACAGGGGGTTGGCGTGCACACACTACAGCGGAATAGGCTGTCCTTCCCACTAAATACACTGGGGAGGACACAGGTAATGTTTTGGTATGCGAGCTTGTGTATAAGGCGCACCGGGACATATAGGGGTGGCTGGGGACCGAGTATGGACACCCGGCCGCCCCCTGGCGGCTGGGGACCGAATGTGGACACCCGGCCGCCGGGCGGCTGGGGACTGAGTATGGATACCAGGCCGCCGCCGCAGCTATGACATGATGGCCGGCTTCTGCCTTCCCAAGCCTAAAAGGCCTCATTTCAAGTGCAAGCAAGCTAGCAGTATGGTATTGCAGCCTGGGGGTGGGTGGGTGGCAGGCTGCACACTTACGCTTGCATTCCAAGAAAACAAAGCAGATGCTAACTTCTATCATCATCATCATGCTCCTCACCTTGCCACTCTCACCTCCCCTGATGGAGAAGCCAGGGCCCACGGGAGGAGTCTCTAGTTGTCTGGTGGGCTCGTTCAATGCTGCCCTAAAGCAGGCCAGGCTAAGAAAAGGGTGGGGAAGGTTCCCGGGACAAATAGTGGTGGCTGGGGACTGAGTATGGAGACCTCACCGCCGACGCAGCCATGAGGTAGTAGCCAGCTTCGGCCTCCTCCAAACTAAAAGGCCCCATTTCAAGTGCAAGCTAGCAGTATAGTATTGCAGCCTGCGGGTGGGTGGGTGGTTGGCTATATATTTGCGCTTTCATTGCAAGGAATGGGGGAGGTACAATTGAACACTGCCCTGGGACAAGGACTTGCACGGAGATAGTTGCAAGTCTGCATCTTCTGATGCGGCAAGGATCACTTCTGATGGGCACACTTTAAGGCAGTGACCTGGGTGTCAGAGATGCTTCCAGGGGTCTTCCCAATGCTGTTTCCATGTCTTTTCAGCACTGTATGCATGTGTCACACAGCACATGGCCAGATAAGGCTGTAAAATGTTAAAATGACATTTCCCTGTGAATGCATTTGTCACGGTTGAAAGCAATACAAAAGTGCAAAAACGCATAAAAAATGCTACTTGTGAACATAGCCCAAGGTGTGGAGGAGTATTTTTGTTTTTGGTTATTTATTTTACCTTATACACAAGTCTTTACCCTGGAAAGGATGTTCCTTAACATATTTCACAGGAAAACCGTTTCAGTTTCGTTTTTGAACGTTTTATTGTGAGTCCGTTAAAGTGGCTTAATACCTCTGACCACGTTGTTGACAGCAATGACCTGGGGGTCAGAAATGCTTCCTGGGGCGATCCCCATGCTGTCCCCATGTCATTTGAGCACTGTCACTATCGTTTTGGGCACTTTTTAGGCTTTCTACAGACTGCCGGGGGTGCCGCTGCAAAAATGCTTGGGTCTCCCATAGACTAACATTGGGCTCGTTGCTCGGGTCGAGCACTCGAGTATCACGGTGAGCTCGGCCCGAGCTTCGAGCACCCGAGCATTTTAGTGCTCGCTGAACACTACTCTTTACCACTATTTTTGATTTGTCTTATCTCTGTCAAGTGGTTGTTTACAGTATTACCCCCTTTGCTACTTTTTGATTGTCAATGCAACCCTCTTCTCCCACTCTTGACACACTGATAGCAACACTGCAGAAGAAATGCTAGCACAGGCTTCTAGTATCCGTTGTTTCAGATGATGCACATCTCGTATCTTTATGGTATGGTGTGGTATATGGGGTACAAAGATAGTGGGGCCATTTTTCATCAATCGAAACCTCAATGCCACTGGATATCTGAAATTGCTATATGATGATGTGTTGCCCTCTTTATGCACTGATGATGGCACGTTCCCTGAGTTTTTCCAAGATGGTGCACCGCCACATTATGGGTGTCAGATCCGAGCATTCCTACATGAACAGTTTCCTGGAAAGTGGATTGGTCGTCATGGGCCAGTTGAATGGCCACCAAGGTCTCCCGATCTGACCCCCTTAGACTTTTATCTTTGGGGTCATCTGAAGGCAATTGTCTATGCTGTGAAGATACGAGATGTGCAGCATCTGAAACAATGGATACTGGAAGCCTGTGCTAGCATTTCTTCTGCGGTGTTGCTATCAGTGTGTCAAGAGTGGGAGAAGAGGGTTGCATTGACAATCCAACACAATGGGCAGCACTTTGAACACATTTTATAAGTGGTCATAAACTTGTAAATAACTCATGAAAGAATAAAGTTATGTTAAAACCAAGCACACCATTGTTTTTCTTATCCAACTTATTGAGAATTTCATGTGTCACATGACCCTCTTCTCATTGAAAAACATGAAGTTGGATCCAAAATGGCTGACTTAAAAATGGCCGCCATGGTCACCACCCATGTGGAAAAGTTTTCCCCCTCCCATATACTAATGTGCCACAAACAGGAAGTTGATATCACCAACCATTCCCATTTAATTTAGGTGTATCCATATAAATGGCCCACCCTGTACTTTTGTTTCCATGGAGCTTCAGCAATATCTTGATTTTCAATTTCAAATAGCCTAAACCTCTTATTAAAGTCATCTTTCTATAGCGGACCACTGGAGAGTTTGTGGATCAAAGGTGTATTCCCACCTTAGAGAAAACCAGGACATTCTGTAATTCATGCTGAGCATGAATAAGAAAATGGCTCCTGCAATGACTTGTCAATCGATGGGACAGACCTCTGTGGCTAACTGCCTTACCTCACCAATGCGGTCACACTACCTTACCATTAACGCTTCTCTATCACTCAGACCTCTTATATATGCAATCCATATATCTAAACAAGCTCTAAGTTATTGACCAAAATGTTATATATATTGGATTAAAAATAAATATCAACTCAATTTAACCACCAAGGGTCTTGTTCTGCATATCTACTATCAGAAGTCCCAGCTGATGACAAAGACCCATCACAGGTGGTGCAATGACGTCATTGCATTGTATTGGACCATAAAGGAAAATGGAAGAGCTGCTCGTCATAGGAGTGGGGATAGGTGAGAGGAATCAGTTTTTTTTTATTACTTTGTGAAGACTGAATGGGAGACATGGATACTATACTGGAGTCAGAATGGGAAATGGGGGACATTATTACTATATTGGGATCAGAACAGGAGACATTATTACTATTTTGGGGCCATAATAGGGGGCATTATTACTATAATGGGGCCAGAATAGGGGACATTATTGCTATATTGGGGCCAGGATAGGGGACATTATTACTATATTGGGACCAGAATAGAGAACATTATTACTATATTGGGGCCAGAATAGAGGACATCTATAATATAATCATCCAAGCGTCCCTCTGTCTGAAGCCTCTATAGACTGCGCATTCGCGATGCGCAGTCTGGCTCCAGACAGAAGAACGCATGGAGCCGTTACAGGTAAGAGGAGTGTATGGCGCTGGAGATTGCGGTATGCGGAGACACTGAACGCATACCGCTATCTCCGGCGCCATACTTATATACTTACCTGACCGGGAGGAGGGTTGCCGCGGCGCCTCTCTTCGCCGGAGACCGGGGCAGGAGTTAATACGTCGGAGTCGGCACATGCGCATAGCGCTATCTGGTGCCATTTTACTGAAGACACATTTGCAGTGTGTCTTCAACAAAATGGCGCCGGACAGCTCGGTATGGGAACGTGTGTACTCCGGTGCCACACTCCTCCCCCGGCCTCCGGCAAAACAAGACAACACAGCGCTGGAACACAGGAAAGAAAGGTGAGTATAAGTGTTTTGGGTTTTTTTGTATGTGTGCAGCGTGAAAGGGATGAGGGGACCACACATACCAGGATTGGGGGATGAGGGGGCCACACATACCAGGATTGGGGGATGAGGGGTACCATACATGCCAGGATTGGGGGATGAGGGGTACCATACATTCCAGGATTGGGGTATGAGGGGGCCACACATACCAGGATTGAGGGGGCCACACATACCAGGATTGGGGGATGAGGGGGCCACACATACCAGGATTGGGGGATGAGGGGGCCACACATACCAGGATTGGGGGATGAGGGGTACCATGCATACCAGGATTGGGGGATGAGGGGTACCATGCATACCAGGATTGGGGGATGAGGGGTACCATGCATACCAGCATTGGGGGATGAGGGGTACCATGCATGCCAGGATTGGGGGATGAGGGGTGCCATGCATACCAAGATTGGGAGGTGAGGGGGACCATGCATACCAGGATTGGCGATGAGGGGTGCCATGCATACCATGATTCCACTGGGACCTCCACCACTCTTCCAAGGGGAATTGATATTGTCTTTTTATTCCACTGCGATCTCCACCACTCTTCCAAGGGGCATTGATATTGTCTTTTTATTCCACTGTAACTTCTACCACTCTTCCAAGGGGCATTGATATTGTCTTTTTATTCCACTGGTACCTCCACCACTCTTCCAAGGGGCATTGATATTGTCTTTTTATTCCACTGGGACCTCCACGTCTCTTCCAAGGGGCATTAAAACCATCTTGTTAAACCACTCTGAACTCCACGTCTCTTCCAAGGGGCATTAAAACCGTCTTGTTAAGCTACTGTGACCTCCACGTCTCTTCCAAGGGGCATTAAAACCATCTTGTTAAACCACTCTGAACTCCACGTCTCTTCCAAGGGGCATTAAAATTGTCTTGTTAAGCTACTGTGACCTCCACGTCTCTTCCAAGGGTCATTGATATTGTCTTTTTATTCCACTGGGACCTCCACCACTCCTCCAAGGGGCATTGATATTGTCTTTTTATTCCACTGGGACCTCCACCACTCTTCCAAGGGTCATTGATATTGTCTTTTTATTCCACTGCGACCTCCACCATTCTTCCAAGGGGCATTGATATTGTCTTTTTATTCCACTGCGACCTCCACCACTCTTCCCAGGGGCATTGATATTGTCTTTTTATTCCACTGTAACCTCCTCCACTGTTCCAAGGGGCATTGATATTGTATTTTTAATCCACTGCAACCTCCACCACTCTTCCAATGGGCATTGATATTGTCTTTTTATTCCACTGCGACCTCCACCACTCTTCCAAGGGGCATTGATATTGTCTTTTTATTCCACTGGGACCTCCACCACTCTTCCAAGGGTCATTGATATTGTCTTTTTATTCCACTGGGACCTCCACCACTTTTACAAGGGGCATTGATATTTTCTTTTTATTCCACTGCGACCTCCACCACTCTTCCAAGGGGCATTGATATTGTCTTTTTATTCCACTGTAACCTCCACCACTGTTCCAAGGGGCATTGATATTGTATTTTTAATCCACTGCAACCTCCACCACTCTTCCAATGGGCATTGATATTGTCTTTTTATTCCACTGGGACCTCCACCACTCTTCCAAGGGTCATTGATATTGTCTTTTTATTCCACTGGGACCTCCACCACTTTTCCAAGGGGCATTGATATTTTCTTTTTATTCCACTGCGACCTCCACCACTCTTCCAAGGGGCATTGATATTGTCTTTTTATTCCACTGTAACCTCCACCACTGTTCCACGGGGCATTGATATTGTATTTTTAATCCACTGCAACCTCCACCACTCTTCCAATGGGCATTGATATTGTCTTTTTATTCCACTGCGACCTCCACCACTCTTCCAAGGGGCATTGATATTGTCTTTTTATTCCACTGGGACCTCCACCACTCTTCCAAGGGTCATTGATATTGTCTTTTTATTCCACTGGGACCTCCACCACTTTTCCAAGGGGCATTGATATTTTCTTTTTATTCCACTGCGACCTCCACCACTCTTCCAAGGGGCATTGATATTGTCTTTTTATTCCACTGTAACCTCCACCACTTTTCCAAGGGGCATTAAAACAGTCTTGTTAAGCTACTGCGACCTCCACCACTCTTCCAAGCGGCATTGATATTGTCTTTTTATTCCACTGGGACCTCCACCACTCTTCCAAGGGGCATCGATATTGTCTTTTTATTCCACTGTAACCTCCACCACTCTTCCAAGGGGCATTGATATTGTCTTTTTATTCCTCTGGGACCTCCACTACTCTTCCAAGGGGCATTTATATTCTCTTTTTATTCCACTGGGACCTCCACCTCTCTTTCAAGGGGCATTAAAACCATCTTGTTAAACCACTCTGAACTCAACAGCTCTTCCAAGGGGCATCGAAATGTTGTTTTTAACTACCTCTAAGCTCCACGACTCTTCCAACGGGCATTGCATTTCCTCCTAATTTTAGTCAGCTTTTGCTTTTCAATGCATAGGCGAACACTAAGGGAGACAAGCTCCTCAATAATGGGTAGAAGGTTTTTAATACGCTGTAATCCACGTCTGTTTCAAGGGGCATTGCAGTTCCTCATAATTTTTGGAAAGCCTTCCATTCACTGCTTAGGCCAACAGTGTTCAGGAGACCCAGTTGCTTTAAATGGAAAAAACGGTTTAGTTAAGGCCCTCTGACCTCCATGTCACTTCCAAGGGGCATTGGAGTGCCTCGAAATTTTTGGTAAGCATTGCACTCACTGTATGCCCTATAACTGTGTCGCCGAACCGCTCCTTTTGGTACAGAAACGTATCCTACAACACATGTGCGGTTGACTGGCCTGATATGGATGTGAATGGTCCCTGTTCCTCCTGCTCTTTGTCCTTTGCCACCACCTGATCCATCATTCATCACCTGAAGCTTTGTTTTAACGGGAGTCATAGAACTGGGATAGTAGCAGGAAAACATCCAGCAATCCTCGGAGGAGGTAGGATATGCGCCAAAACGCTGACCTCCTCAGGCCTAGCTGCTACTACATACATGCGCTTGCATTCCAAGGAACAGAAAGCTAAGGAGATGGATGGCCTCATGATCATGAATAATTTACTCGTGTAGGAGGCCGACCACTGCTGCTGTCTACCTTCTGAACTTTGTTTTGAAGCCTGATTGACCCAGGACCTGCAATCCTCTATGTCTGGAGGACATGTTGCATCCCAGGGTCCAACTGTGTCCCGGCTTCCACAATATTAACCCAGTGTGAAGGCGTCAGTGAGATCCCTGGCCACATTCACTTGTCCACGTGTTTGTGGTTAGGCTGTCCTTCCCACTAAATGCACTGGGGAGGGCACAGGTTATGTTTTGGTATGCGCGCTTGTGTATAAGGTGCACCGGGACAAATAGGGGCGGCTGGGGACCATTTATGGACACACGTCCGCCCCCTGGCAGCTGGGGACTGTGTGTGGACACCCGGCCGCGGGGCGGCTGGGGACCGAGTATAGACACCTGGCCGCCCCCTGGTGGCTGGGGACCGTGTGTGGGCACCCGGCCGCGGGGCGGCTGGGGACCGATTATGGACACCCGGCCGCCCCCTGGTGGCTGGGGACCAAGCGTGGACACTCGGCCGCCGGGCGGCTGGGGACTGAGTATGGATACCAGGCCGCCGACGCAGCCATGACGTGGTGGCCAGATTCCACCTCCACATGCCTAAAAGGCCCAATTTCAAATGCAAGCAAGCAGTATGGTATTGCAGCCTGGGGGTGGGTGGGTGGCAGGCTGCATACTTGCGCTTGCATTGTAAGGAATGGGAGAGGTACAATTGAACACTGCCCTGGGACAAGGACTTGAACGGGGATAGTTGCAAGTCTGCAACAACAGGTGCAGGGCGGGAGGCATCTTCGCATGTGCCATGAACAGGGGGTTGGCGTGCACACACTACAGCGGAATAGGCTGTCCTTCCCACTAAATACACTGGGGAGGACACAGGTAATGTTTTGGTATGCGAGCTTGTGTATAAGGCGCACCGGGACATATAGGGGTGGCTGGGGACCGAGTATGGACACCCGGCCGCCCCCTGGCGGCTGGGGACCGAATGTGGACACCCGGCCGCCGGGCGGCTGGGGACTGAGTATGGATACCAGGCCGCCGCCGCAGCTATGACATGATGGCCGGCTTCTGCCTTCCCAAGCCTAAAAGGCCTCATTTCAAGTGCAAGCAAGCTAGCAGTATGGTATTGCAGCCTGGGGGTGGGTGGGTGGCAGGCTGCACACTTACGCTTGCATTCCAAGAAAACAAAGCAGATGCTAACTTCTATCATCATCATCATGCTCCTCACCTTGCCACTCTCACCTCCCCTGATGGAGAAGCCAGGGCCCACGGGAGGAGTCTCTAGTTGTCTGGTGGGCTCGTTCAATGCTGCCCTAAAGCAGGCCAGGCTAAGAAAAGGGTGGGGAAGGTTCCCGGGACAAATAGTGGTGGCTGGGGACTGAGTATGGAGACCTCACCGCCGACGCAGCCATGAGGTAGTAGCCAGCTTCGGCCTCCTCCAAACTAAAAGGCCCCATTTCAAGTGCAAGCTAGCAGTATAGTATTGCAGCCTGCGGGTGGGTGGGTGGTTGGCTATATATTTGCGCTTTCATTGCAAGGAATGGGGGAGGTACAATTGAACACTGCCCTGGGACAAGGACTTGCACGGAGATAGTTGCAAGTCTGCATCTTCTGATGCGGCAAGGATCACTTCTGATGGGCACACTTTAAGGCAGTGACCTGGGTGTCAGAGATGCTTCCAGGGGTCTTCCCAATGCTGTTTCCATGTCTTTTCAGCACTGTATGCATGTGTCACACAGCACATGGCCAGATAAGGCTGTAAAATGTTAAAATGACATTTCCCTGTGAATGCATTTGTCACGGTTGAAAGCAATACAAAAGTGCAAAAACGCATAAAAAATGCTACTTGTGAACATAGCCCAAGGTGTGGAGGAGTATTTTTGTTTTTGGTTATTTATTTTACCTTATACACAAGTCTTTACCCTGGAAAGGATGTTCCTTAACATATTTCACAGGAAAACCGTTTCAGTTTCGTTTTTGAACGTTTTATTGTGAGTCCGTTAAAGTGGCTTAATACCTCTGACCACGTTGTTGACAGCAATGACCTGGGGGTCAGAAATGCTTCCTGGGGCGATCCCCATGCTGTCCCCATGTCATTTGAGCACTGTCACTATCGTTTTGGGCACTTTTTAGGCTTTCTACAGACTGCCGGGGGTGCCGCTGCAAAAATGCTTGGGTCTCCCATAGACTAACATTGGGCTCGTTGCTCGGGTCGAGCACCCGAGTATCACGGTGAGCTCGGCCCGAGCTTCGAGCACCCGAGCATTTTAGTGCTCGCTGAACACTACTCTTTACCACTATTTTTGATTTGTCTTATCTCTGTCAAGTGGTTGTTTACAGTATTACCCCCTTTGCTACTTTTTGATTGTCAATGCAACCCTCTTCTCCCACTCTTGACACACTGATAGCAACACTGCAGAAGAAATGCTAGCACAGGCTTCTAGTATCCGTTGTTTCAGATGATGCACATCTCGTATCTTTATGGTATGGTGTGGTATATGGGGTACAAAGATAGTGGGGCCATTTTTCATCAATCGAAACCTCAATGCCACTGGATATCTGAAATTGCTATATGATGATGTGTTGCCCTCTTTATGCACTGATGATGGCACGTTCCCTGAGTTTTTCCAAGATGGTGCACCGCCACATTATGGGTGTCAGATCCGAGCATTCCTACATGAACAGTTTCCTGGAAAGTGGATTGGTCGTCATGGGCCAGTTGAATGGCCACCAAGGTCTCCCGATCTGACCCCCTTAGACTTTTATCTTTGGGGTCATCTGAAGGCAATTGTCTATGCTGTGAAGATACGAGATGTGCAGCATCTGAAACAATGGATACTGGAAGCCTGTGCTAGCATTTCTTCTGTGGTGTTGCTATCAGTGTGTCAAGAGTGGGAGAAGAGGGTTGCATTGACAATCCAACACAATGGGCAGCACTTTGAACACATTTTATAAGTGGTCATAAACTTGTAAATAACTCATGAAAGAATAAAGTTATGTTAAAACCAAGCACACCATTGTTTTTCTTATCCAACTTATTGAGAATTTCATGTGTCACATGACCCTCTTCTCATTGAAAAACATGAAGTTGGATCCAAAATGGCTGACTTAAAAATGGCCGCCATGGTCACCACCCATGTGGAAAAGTTTTCCCCCTCCCATATACTAATGTGCCACAAACAGGAAGTTGATATCACCAACCATTCCCATTTAATTTAGGTGTATCCATATAAATGGCCCACCCTGTACTTTTGTTTCCATGGAGCTTCAGCAATATCTTGATTTTCAATTTCAAATAGCCTAAACCTCTTATTAAAGTCATCTTTCTATAGCGGACCACTGGAGAGTTTGTGGATCAAAGGTGTATTCCCACCTTAGAGAAAACCAGGACATTCTGTAATTCATGCTGAGCATGAATAAGAAAATGGCTCCTGCAATGACTTGTCAATCGATGGGACAGACCTCTGTGGCTAACCGCCTTACCTCACCAATGCGGTCACACTACCTTACCATTAACGCTTCTCTATCACTCAGACCTCTTATATATGCAATCCATATATCTAAACAAGCTCTAAGTTATTGACCAAAATGTTATATATATTGGATTAAAAATAAATATCAACTCAATTTAACCACCAAGGGTCTTGTTCTGCATATCTACTATCAGAAGTCCCAGCTGATGACAAAGACCCATCACAGGTGGTGCAATGACGTCATTGCATTGTATTGGACCATAAAGGAAAATGGAAGAGCTGCTCGTCATAGGAGTGGGGATAGGTGAGAGGAATCAGTTTTTTTTTATTACTTTGTGAAGACTGAATGGGAGACATGGATACTATACTGGAGTCAGAATGGGAAATGGGGGACATTATTACTATATTGGGATCAGAACAGGAGACATTATTACTATTTTGGGGCCATAATAGGGGGCATTATTACTATAATGGGGCCAGAATAGGGGACATTATTGCTATATTGGGGCCAGGATAGGGGACATTATTACTATATTGGGACCAGAATAGAGAACATTATTACTATATTGGGGCCAGAATAGAGGACATCTATAATATAATCATCCAAGCGTCCCTCTGTCTGAAGCCTCTATAGACTGCGCATTCGCGATGCGCAGTCTGGCTCCAGACAGAAGAACGCATGGAGCCGTTACAGGTAAGAGGAGTGTATGGCGCTGGAGATTGCGGTATGCGGAGACACTGAACGCATACCGCTATCTCCGGCGCCATACTTATATACTTACCTGACCGGGAGGAGGGTTGCCGCGGCGCCTCTCTTCGCCGGAGACCGGGGCAGGAGTTAATACGTCGGAGTCGGCACATGCGCATAGCGCTATCTGGTGCCATTTTACTGAAGACACATTTGCAGTGTGTCTTCAACAAAATGGCGCCGGACAGCTCGGTATGGGAACGTGTGTACTCCGGTGCCACACTCCTCCCCCGGCCTCCGGCAAAACAAGACAACACAGCGCTGGAACACAGGAAAGAAAGGTGAGTATAAGTGTTTTGGGTTTTTTTGTATGTGTGCAGCGTGAAAGGGATGAGGGGACCACACATACCAGGATTGGGGGATGAGGGGGCCACACATACCAGGATTGGGGGATGAGGGGTACCATACATGCCAGGATTGGGGGATGAGGGGTACCATACATTCCAGGATTGGGGTATGAGGGGGCCACACATACCAGGATTGGGGGATGAGGGGGCCACACATACCAGGATTGGGGGATGAGGGGTACCATGCATACCAGGATTGGGGGATGAGGGGTACCATGCATACCAGGATTGGGGGATGAGGGGTACCATGCATACCAGGATTGGGTGATGAGGGGTACCATGCATGCCAGGATTGGGGGATGAGGGGTGCCATGCATACCAAGATTGGGAGGTGAGGGGGGCCATGCATACCAGGATTGGCGATGAGGGGTGCCATGCATACCAGGATTGGGGGATGAGGGGTGCCATGCATACCAGGTTTGGGAGGTGAGGGGGGCCATGCATACCAGGATTGGGGATGAGGGTGCCATGCATACCAGGATTGGGGGATGAGGGGTACCATGCATACCAGGATTGGGGGATGAGGGGTGCCATGCATACCAGCATTGGAGAATGAGGAGTGCCATGCATACCAGGATAGGGATGAGGGGGCCATACATACCAGGATTGGGGATGAGGGAGCCATGCATACCAGGATGAGGGGTTGGGTGCCATGCATATCAGGATTGGGGGATGAGGAGGCCATACATACCAGGATTGTAGGATGAGCGGTGCCATGTATACCAGCATGATGGGTATCATACATACCAGAATAGGGATGTGGGGTACCATGCATACCAGGATGAGGGATGGGGTGCCATGCATATAAGGATGAGGGGTACCATGCATACCAAAATAGGGATGAGGGGTGCCATGCATACAAGGATAGGAATGCAGGGTACCATGCATACTAGGATTGAGGGATGAGGAGGCCATACATACTAGAATTGGGATGAGGGGTGCCATGTATACCAGGATGAGGGGTACCATACATACCAAAATAGGGATGCGGGGTACCATGCATACCAGAATGAGGGATGGGGTGCCATGCATACCAGGATGAGGGGTACCATACATACCAGGATAGGGATGCGGGTACCATGCATACCAGGATGAGGGATGGGGTGCCACGCATACCAGGATGAGGGGTACCATACATACCAGGAAAGGGATGAGGAATGCCATGCATACCAGGATTGGGGATGAGGGGTGCCATACATACCAGGATTGGGATGAGGGTTGCTATGTATATCAAATTAGGGATGAGGGGGCCATGCATAACAGGATGAGAGATGGGGTGCCATGCATTCCAGGATTGGGGATGAGGGGTGCCATGCAAACCAGAATTGGGGATGAGGGGTGCCATGCATACCTGGATAGGGATGAGGGGTACCATGCATACCAGGATGAGGGGTACCATACATACCAGGATAGGGATGAGAGATGGCGTACCATGCATACCAGCATTGGGTATAAGGGAGCCATGCATACCAGGATGAGGGGCACCATGCATGGCACGATTGGGGATGAGGGAGCCATGCATACCAGGATGAGGGGCACCATACATACGAGGATAGGGATTAGGGATGGCGTATCATGCATACCAGGATTGGGGATGAGGGAGTCATGCATACCAGGATGAGGGGCGCCATGCATGCCAGGATTGGGGATGAGGGGTGCCATGCATACCAGGATTGGAGATGAAGGGTGCCATGCATACCAGGATTGAGGATGAGGGGTGCCATGCATTCCAGGATTGGGGGTGAGGGGTGCCATGCATACCAGGATTGGGAGTGAGGGGTGCCATGCATACCAGGATTGGGGGTAAGGAGTGCCATGCATACCAGGATTGGGGGTGAGGGGTGCCATGCATACCAGGATTGGGGGTGAGGGGTGCCATGCATACCAGGATTGGGGATGAGGGGTGCCATGCATACCAGGATTGGGGATGAGGGGTGCCATACATACCAGGATTGGGGATGAGGGGTGCCATGCATACCAGGATTGGGGGTGAGGGGTGCCATGCATACCAGGATTGGGGATGAGGGGTGCCATGCATACCAGGATAGGGATGAGGTGTGCCATGCATACCAGGATAGGGATGAGGGCAGCACATAACAGGATGGAGGAACAGGATTGGGGAGCACAAATACCAGGACGGGGGCAGCATATACCAGCATGGGAGACCATATACCAATAAAAATGCTCGCCAACCGGGCAGAGAACGGGCTCAATAGCTAGTTATTACTATATTGGGGCCAGAATGAAGGACATTATTAATATATTGGAGCCAGAATGTTGGATATTATCACTGTATGAGATATTGGGGCCAGATAGGGGGTGGGGCAATTATTACTTTATTGGGTCCAGAATAGAGGAAATATTTACAATATTGGAGCCAGAACGGGGACATTATTACTGTATGGGGG
The DNA here is from genome assembly GCF_046119375.1 of Phyllobates terribilis. NCBI lineage: Eukaryota > Metazoa > Chordata > Amphibia > Anura > Dendrobatidae > Phyllobates > Phyllobates terribilis. The sequence continues at coordinate 809,369,806 of NW_027362761.1, forward strand.
CACTATTACTATATTGGTACCAAAAACAAGGACATTATTACTAGAGAGGAGCGGATCGATATGCAGAGTATCAAGTTTGAGTCGCATTTCCTGAAATACGAGGTTTCACATAAATTTGATTCTGAGATTCGATTCTGAGCTCGCAATAAAAAAAAACATACCTGGCAACATTTACCACAATGCAGAAGCTGATGTAATTTTTCATTAATTTGTGGGCTTCACCACAATGCCCTGCAGTTATGACATGTTATGGATTACCATACCTTGTACAGTGGTTTTCAGCACAGCTTATACGGCAGAGTCATTTTCATCTAGAGAACAGCTGATTAAGTCAGTGTCTCCTGTTGAGTATAACCTCTTGTGGTCAACAGGGTCCTCTCTCTCTCTTTCACCTGCAGAGTGTAAGCTCTTATGGACAGCAAGGTCCCCTTGCTTTCTCTCTCCCATAAAGTGTAATCTCTGAAGATCAGCAGGGTCCTCTCTCTCTCTTCTATAACATGTAAGCTCTCATGGTCAGCAGGGTTCTCTCAGCCTCTTGTAGAGCAAACACATGCTCAGCGGGGTTCTCTCTCTCTCTCCTGTAGAGTGAAAGCTCTTATAGTCTTCAGGGTTCTTGCTCTCTCTCTCTCCTCTCCTACACGTGTATTTACTGAACAATTAGAAGCTTTATAGTACTAAGATTTGAGCAAATTTATTTGCCGCAAATGAAATTTTTTAGGAAATTTAGTGAATTTAAATTTCAAAAGATCCACTCATCTCTAATTATAACCGTATGAGGGCCAGTATAGGGGACATTATTACTGCATTGGGGCAAGAATGGGCAGCATTATTACTGTATAGGGGGCATTTGGGGGACATTATTATTTATTTATTTATTATACTCATTCATATACAGTAGTGCCATTAATTCCACAGCGCTTTACAGACATCATCATCACTGTCTCCATTGGGGCTCACAATTTAGATTCCCTATCAGTATGTCTTTGAATGTGGGAGGAGATTTTCCGGGCAATTACAAGCTTTCCAGTATTGAGATTTGCACAAATTTATTAACCAAGAATCAAATTTGGGGGAAAAGTCATCAAAGTTGGTGAATTAGAATATCAAAAGATCTGCTCATCTCTAATTATTACTGTATGGGGGACATTATTACTATATTGGGGCCAGAATATGAGACATTATTACTGTACGTTTGGCTCCATACATTATTCATTTATAAGGCCACAATTGAGGTGTAAAAGATGGATGCTATTTCTGTTGGAGGACAGAAAAGGTGTATGTTACTATTGTATGGGTGCCAATAGGGAGGGGGCATTACTGCTGTATTTGAACACATAGTCTGACATTACTACTGTATGGGGGCACAAAGAGGAATTTTACTGTTGTATGGGGGCCACATGCATTAATAATGTATAGGCGCCATAGGGGAGGACATTTTTAATGTAAGGGGGTCACAAAGGGGGACATCACTACTGTAATCTAGTTTATTTTTGGGGAGAACTAAAGGCAAGTACTATTACTGTGCCGGGCACCATTGCAACACTGTGGCACTTTTTTCTTCTATCCGGCATAATGTAAAAGTGGGGAGGTTATAGAAGCAATCAGCCATAGACGTTTACATGTAAAATTTGCAGAGGTAAATCATGACTGGAAGTCATAGTGGTCTGCTCCCAAATCTGCCCCACGACCAGTAGGACTCTAGCTACAGGTTTGCCCCTTAGCCAACTATTGGGTCACCTTGTTTAGAAGCTCCCACTTCTTTCACAAAAGTGCAGGAGTATTTAGCTGCTGCAGGTCCCCTGCAAATCCTTATCTACAACTGTAATAAAGCAGCAGCCAATAGAACTTTCCTTGCCCAATTTCAGTCAATCTTATGAGGTGGGCGTTTCCTGAAGAGCAGGGCAGGCAGGACAATGAAGGCAGTGCTGGAGCTTAGGAGGCGTTGTCCATGAGGGGTCTGAGCCTAAGCAGTACACTAAGCAGTGTGAGAGTGTATGGTGTGTGCATATATGTATATATGTGTGAGTATATATATTTATATGTGTGTATATAAGGTATATGGTTTTTATAAAGTTTTTGTCTCTTTATATACTTTCTACATGAGGAGTAAATCTATATACAGTACAGACCAAAAGTTTGGACACACCTTCTCATTTAAAGATTTTTCTGTATTTTCATGACTATGAAAATTGTACATTCACACTGAAGGCATCAAAACTATGAATTAACATATGTGGAATTATATACTTAACAAAAAAGTGTGAAACAACTGAAAATATGTCTTATATTCTAGGTTCTTCAAAGTAGTCACCTTTTGCTTTGATGACTGCTTTGCACACTCTTGGCATTCTCTTGATGAGCTTCAAGAGGTAGTCACCGGAAATGTTTTTCACTTCACAGGTGTGCCCTGTCAGGTTTAATAAGTGGGATTTCTTGCCTTATAAATAGGGTTGGGGCCATCAGTTGTGTTGTGCATAAGTCTGGTGGAAACACAGCTGATAGTTCTACTGAATAGACTGTTAGCTGCTTTTTTCTTGCGATAATACAAATTCTAAGTAAAGAAAAACGAGTGGTCATCATTACTTTAAGAAATGAAGGTCAGCCAGTGCGAAAAATTGGGAAAACTTTGAAAGTGTCCCCAAGTGAAGTTGCAAAAACCATCAAGCGCTACAAAGAAACTGGCTCACATGAGGACCGCCCCAGGAAAGGAAGACCAAGAATCACCTCTGCTTCTGAGGCTAAGTTTATACGAGTCACCAGCCTCAGAAATCGCAGGTTAACAGCAGCTCAGATTAGAGACCAGGTCAATGCCACACAGAGTTCTAGCAGCAGACACATCTCTTCAACAACTGTTAAGAGGAGACTTTGTGCAGCAGGCCTTCATGGTAAAATAGCTTCTAGGAAACCACTGCTAAGGACAGGCAACAAGCAGAAGAGACTTGTTTGGGCTAAAGAACACAAGGAATGGACATTAGACCAGTGGAAATCTGCTTTGGTCTGATGAGTCCAAATTTGAGATCTTTGGTTCCAACCACAGTGTCTTTGGGCGACGCAGAAAAGGTGAACGGATGGACTCTACATGCCTGGTTCCCACCGTGAAGCATGGAAGAGGAAGTGTGATGGTGTGGGGGTGCTTTACTGGTGACACTGTTGGGGATTTATTCAAAATTGAAGGCATACTGAACCAGCATGGGTGCCACAGCATCTTGCAGCGGCATGCTATTCCATCCGGTTTGCGTTTAGTTGGACCATCATTTATTTTTCAACAGGACAATGACCCCAAACACACCTCCAGGCTGTGTAAGGGCTATTTGACCAAGAAGGAGAGTGATGGGGTGCTACGCCAGATGACCTGGCCTCCACAGTCACCAGACCTGAACCCAATCGAGATGGTTTGGGGTGAGCTAGACCGCAGAGTGAAGGCAAAAGGGCCAACAAGTGCTAAGCATCTCTGGGAACTCCTTCAAGATTGTTGGAAGACCATTTCCGGTGACTACCCCTTGAAGCTCATCAAGAGAATGCCAAGTGTGCGCAAAGCAGTCATCAAAACAAAAGAACCTAGAATATAAGACATATTTTTAGTTGTTTCACACTTTTTTGTTAACTATATAATTCCACATGTGTTAATTCATAGTTTTGATGCCTTCAGTGTTAATGTACAATTTTTATAGTCATGAAAATACAGAAAAATCATTAAATGAGAAGGTGTGTCCAAACTTTTGGTCTGTACTGTACATGGTAGAAAATGTTTAGTATATGGGCTGTAAGTATAAAAAATATTCTATTTATTGTATATGAATTGTATTGGGTAGTTTTATATATATATATATATATATATATATATATATATATATATATATATATATAATATAATGTATGTGTTATTCTTCTGTAAATATATCAGGGAAGATATACCAAGGCCAGAGTTCTGCCATAATCACCTTAAGGCCACGTTCACATGTTCAGTATTTGGTCAGTATTTTACATCAGTATTTGTAAGCCAAAACGAGGAGAGGAACAATCAGAGGAAAAGTGTAATAGAAACACGTCACCACTTCTGTATTTATCACCCACTCCTGGTTTTGGCTTACAAATACTGGGGTAAAAACCTCACCAAATACTGAACGTGTGAACATGGCCTTAAACAAATGGTAATTGGCACATACTTTATGTCATGTGGGTTCTCCTGCCTCTACACAAAATTTCCTAGGCCCAGCTATTATTTTAAAAATAATAAAATAAGGTATATTTACTTGCGAACCTCTCAATCCAGAGGAAGCAGCTCCGATTGTCTGCAATAGGACAGGAAGTGATGACATCACATTCTTTAGTTAGTAGACTGATGGAGTCTGTGATTGTCTGCAGTGGTAAGGTGTCTGGAATTCCACGCCATCTCAGGCACATCCAGTAGCACACTGTTCCAGTCACCTGGCTGCTACATCTTAGAACCAAAGAATTGCTTCCTGTCCTGGCACAAACCATCTGAGCACCCCATCTTTGCATCTGGCTTTATTTTTTTAAACCATGCCTGGAGCCAAGAAAAGTTTAAGCTATTTCTTCTGAGCTTTTCATTTACGTGTGAAGAATGCATGGAATAGTATACTATTCCATACAGCTAAAAACAGAAAGGCATATTGATTTATACCAGGCGCAGGACAGTCTCTTAACCTCCCTTAGGTAAATGGGGGCTCAATGCATTCATGAAATAGTCACCACGAATGTAGGGTGAATTTCGCCTTAAGGGTATGTGCCCACATCCAGGAGCCACCTGCGACCCTGACGTTGTGGAATAGCTGCGCGGCTTTCACCCTCATTTTTTTTTTACATGCAGACTTTCCTCATAGATCTTAGTCTAATGGGGAAAGTCCACATGCGGACCAGCAAGAGAAATTGACATGCTGTCAGTGTCCGCAGGTGATCCACAGGTGCAGAGAGACTTATAGTGGACATGGGATTTCTAGAAATCACATCCACTATGCTGTAACATCTGGACACTGTGGGTTTGACGGTGCATAAACCCGTAGTTTCAAACCCACAGTGGCTCCTGACTGTGGGCACATACCCTAATACAAATCTGTCACCACCTTTACACTGCCCTTTTTGATCGAGCTGTGTGGTTTCATGTTTGTTACATTTTTCCCAGTTGAAGTCACCAGTGTTCATAAAATGAGGCCCCATCACTATTTTATTGTTGACTGACAGCCTTATCTTTACTACTATGCAGAGGGAGAAAGCTGTCAATCAGCAGTTATCGTGTGGGGATAGGTGGTGATGGGATCCATCAATGCAGAAATTGTGTGTTTTATGGTACTTTTATTGATAGAATCTAGTCACTATACCAATGTTATGAATGGTTAAATTATAATACTTAGAAACGGCTCTACTCACAGGTTTTGTCCATGGAGACAATAAGGCTATGTTCACACGTTGCTTTTTTGCTGCTTTTTTCAGCAGCCAAAACCTGATTTCTTGGCAGTAAAAAAGCCACAGACAAAACGCAGGCTTTACTGCACTTTTGCTATGTTTTTTGCTCCATTTTTCAGGATCCCAAAGTTTTGCTTCAACCATACAAGCATAAACAATGCAAGGTCTAAGGCCACCAACGAAAGAAGTATGTGAAACCATAAAACATTTTTGGAAAAAAGGGCAAATTGATCAAATTATTTAATATAAAAAATGTTTTATGTCTGAAAAAATAGTGACTATTCTGAACTAAAAAGTTAATGAGTTCATAAAAAAATATGCAATTACAAATAAAACAACAGCGGGGGGAGTTTAATTGGTCTGGAATAGTTTACCTAAGACATTGGCAGTGCATTTTGTAGGGCGGACACTGTTTACTTACCCACATTGGTAAGGGTCATTGAATTGGTTGGGCATTGTTTAGTTTTACACATTGATCGGCCATTGAATTGCTCAGGCAATTGTTTACTTTAACACTAATTTAATTAAATTGTACTAATCCTAACTGCCATTCTCATGAGAGACCAAGACATTTTGGTTTAAACTTGAGAAAATCACAAAAATAAATGTGTTTCACATCCTGCTGTACATGCTTTTTTTCACTAAAAACACAGCAAAAACTGATTGCAAAGTTTTGTTGCATTTTTGCAGCTTTTCTGCACTTACGTATTGCTTTTTTGGGTGAAAAAATGCTGCAAAAATGCTGAAAGAAATGACATTCTGCAGTTTTCAAAAAAGTAGCAGTTTTCCAATGCAGTCAGGAAAAAAAAACAATGTGTGTGCATGAGATTTCTGAAATATCTTAGCTTTTGCTGGTACTGTAAAATTCAGCTTTTAATTTGCATGAAAAAAGCAGCAAAAACGCAACATGTGAACATAGCCTTTGGCTGTGTGCCCACGTAGCGTTTTTCAAGCGTATATGCTGCGGAATTTCCGCAGCGTAAACGCTTGAAAAACGCATGTAGATCCGCACCCCATGGTCCCCAATGGCATTCCGCAATGTCAATGCCCATGCTGCGGATTTTTCCGCAGCGTATATGCTGCAGTCAAAAATCCGCAGCATGTTCATTAATTTTGCGGAAGCGCTGCGGAATCAATGTGCGGATGGTACCCAAGTCTGGAGGAGAGGAGACTCTCCTCCAGACCTGGGTACCAAAGAACCTGTAAAAAAAAGAATAAAATAAAGTTTATACTTATCTTCTGATGTTTTCCCTCCGTCGCGCTGTTGTCTGAAGGACCTGCCACGTCATTGAGTCATGTGACCCACCACATGACTCAATGACGTCACCGCAGGTCCTGCACACAACAGCGTGAGCCGCTCAAGACTCCGGACGGGGCAGAGAATGCATCAGAAGGTGAGTATAAAATTTATTTTTTTATTTTTTACCATTCTGAACAAGTTGTCAAGCACTTTTCCAAGTGATGCTTGGAGAAGTGCTTGATAACCCGCATGCGGAAATGCATGCAAAGACGCCTCACAAACGCTTCTACCTGGCGGGAAAACCGCATGTAATATCCGCATGCGATTTTCCCGCCAGGGAGAAGCGTAAAAAATATGCTTCAGGTCCGCAACGTGGGCACATAGCCTAAGTGTAGGTATCAATAAGGGCAGGTTCACATGACCATATAAAAAAGTTGAAAGTTTCATTCAATAAAGTGTGACAGTTTTTTTTTCTTACTTGTCTTCTGTGTGCAGTCCGTGTTCTGTCCGCATACAATCCATTTTTACAGCAGCTGCTATTAATTATTTATGAGACCATTTACAGTTTCCTATGTTACAGAATTGCAATGTATCCGTAAAAAACGGATGCTAGCCTGTGGCTCCATATGACATCTGATTTTTTTTTTATGCACCCATAGACTTGAATCGCTGAATCTCATCTGATATACGGAGGAAATTTATTCACACGCAGATTTGGTCAGTGAAAAAAATGGCTCATCTGCACTGCCCCATCGAATAACATTGATCTGAGTGCTTTCCATTATTTTCATGGGCAGCACTCGGATCGAAAATACAGTCTTAGTAGAAGATTCTTTTTCTATATTTGAGATTAGATACGTAAAATTTTAACCCCTCCCTTTCCTATGACATACTATTACATGGTGGCAGAGATGCACTTAATATGAACAACCATAATTGTTCATCAGCTGTGGTGTGGGCACAGTGGATATGCAGGAGCCATCTGTATTTTACAGTCGACAGTCTGTTCTAACAAGGACTGACAGGTATCTGAATGTACCTGTGATGTGTGCCCCTAGAGTCAATACTACTGGTGGACCCTAAGCAACCCAGCCCGATACTTAAAAGATCTTTGGTGTTTGGGGACGTAGGCGCTAATGCCTAACATCACAGTCTGCTGGATCAAGGAGACAGAGACACCCAATATGTCTGCCTTTCCCTAGGGATGCCAATGAGTCAGGAAACTATTTCTAAGTATGTGTCTGGGATTCCAACTTTCTGTAACTCATACATATTTTAAATGTATTTCACCTGCTTCATATTAGAATGCCATCTGCTATTGTTTGAGATGAATAAATCTGTTCTATGTAGCGCTACTTGGAGAAATCCCATCAGAGGGCTTGTTTGGAGAATGGCAGTAATTGTGTGTAGCCTTCGTTCTTTCCACAGTTGCTTCACCTGAATGAACTCGATTTCTGCAGGAGCTTTTATTAATACATTTCACTATGACCCAATGTATTAAAAAGAAGGTGATGACATTGCTGAAAGCACCATGCCATTGTGAACAGCAGTAATATATTACACATTGCTATTTCTTATTTTCCACTTGTGTTGCTCTGGAAATTGAAAATATTAGCCAGAAACCTTTTAAGCCCCAATACGTCATTTCTAAAGACTTTTTCTCAAGTTTTATAGGTCTTGCTTGCCTTAAATAAGACATAGTATTTTTTTTTAAAGTCGAGTGTTGTTTTAAATATTATTAGCTAACTAGTCATAAAATGTAAACTCTGACATCCTTATACTATATCTTTATTACCTTTTTATGTTTTAAGTGATTTTTTAGCTCTTACCTATATGGTGCAGTGTAAATAAATGTGCATTGTAGGAGTGGGGTTGGGGAGAGGCACACAATATGGGAGAGCACATGAACCCATTATAGCCAGAGTTCTAGTACCCATGCCTGATTTTCCATGCTGACCAATGGTCTGCTTGGAAAAAAATTTCAGCATGCAATTCTTTGGTCTAAAATAATGTATGCAATGTTAAGGCATCTCCTGCACCTCTCTGCAATGTGGACGAGCACCCCAAGCGTCTTAGGGAGCTAGTCACGTCTGCAATTTGCGGTAGCCTATACCCTGTCTGAACTCGGTCTTACGTTGATTGCTATTCATCTTAATGGCAACTATGTAACACAATACATTTTGTGCAAAGGCTACTGAAGAATGAATGCATAGCTGGCCATAGCTTTCACCATCATAATCAGCTATTTGCTTGGATATCCCGCTGTATTTTGGTGTTGACGCCCTCTTAATGTAACCCAGACATTTCTACCCATCAATTCCTTTTCATTGTAAGGTTAAATGGGCAGGGACTTCTACGAGTATAAATCTTATTTTCTAGTTCTGTACTACTTGTTCTGTATTAGAAGCTATATGAATAAATATTAATAATAATGTGTTAAACTCTATTAAATAGTAGCTAATTCTATGTGGAAAATGTCATTATTATTTCTATTCTATAAAAATATAACATTTTCCATTAAATACATCTCAAATAATTCTGTGGAGTATTCTTTTATTTGACCACTAGAGGACAGTGGTGTTATATTAAAACTTCATCTTCATTCAGAAGCTGTCAATGCTGTCATTGGTTTATTACTTTGTTTTGGAATTGACATACTCTATAAATGATCAAGTGATGAAACAATAACTTAAATTATTATTATATCACAACACTGTAGGACATGCCTGATCTATTCCTGATTTAATCTCTATGTTTTCCTGTAAAGCAATAATCTTGATGATCTCTGTTACTCTCCCATTATCATAGCCCATTCATGCAGTTCATATTCATTAATACAACTTTAATTTCAAGCATTTGATGTCTTTGCTGTCATTTGGAAAGCTGCTTTGGCTGCCCCTGCATAGCTTATTGTTGCTTACACGTTCACGCAAGAGGCTCAGAGGCTACGGAAAATGTTAAACCTAGACAGTTGGCATTGGTTATTGTAATTGCCGGCATTCTAATTTAACACTACTTTTATGGCTTTAGAATTGTCTACTTTGACATTTGTGTTAGTCTGGAAGGGGAGACATTGACATATTTAAAGTTTTACTGTTTTTCTATACAAATAAAAACAATGTTAATAATTTAGTATGATATTATATTATTCTGTATATTCTGTATTGACACTCTACCCTTACCTTCACGCTGTAAAACTTTGCTTTATTTCCTTAATAGATGAAGAAGAGTACCTGCCATAGAGGCAGGAAATGTGACTGTTGTGATGCAAATGGTGAAAGTAAGCCTGGCATTGTGTCATTGAATCATAATGATTTGCAACCGGCACAAGAGGGGCTTACTTTATACAGATATACACAGCTCCCATTCAATTCATAGCTGCTTAAACCCATCTGCTGTGATCTTCCTCTACTTAGAGTATATCATATGTTATGTTGGAAAATCAAAGCTCTCCTACACAGATTTGGAGGGGTTGTCTGATCACAGCATATTGATGACCTATTCCCAGGATAGGTCATCAATATGAGGTCGGTGGGGGTCCAACTCCCAGCACTCCCAACAATCAGCTGGCAGCCACCGGATGCAAACATTTTGAGCAGAGCTGCAAAGCGCAGCTCCATTATATGTGTTACAGACGCTACATGGTAATGCAGAACAGCTCCTATTCTTTTCAACACAATATGATTTACAGTACCCAGCAACGTCTTCTACACACTAAATGGAACTGCGGTTTGCAGCTGCACTCAGAATGTTTCTATTCGGTGTCCGGCAGTGCAATTAACAGAAGATGTGTGGGGATGCAGATGTTGGACCCTCACCCATCTTATATTGACGACCTGTACTGTGGATATGTCATCAATATGCTTTGACCACATAACCCCTTTCATATAAAATTAGTACAAAATTTTGGATTTAATAAGGAACGGTGGACAATAACTTAAAGGGGGTATTCTTAAGAGATGTCTCTTGATCAGCTCAAAGCTATGCAGTCTCCTTACTTCCTAGGTTCTGGCAGGGAGGACCCTCCTCTAGTGACAGTTCTGATGAGCAGCATAGCTGTAGTATTACAAGAACTATAAAGCTCAGAACAAGTTTTATTGTAACACATTCAGCCATCAGTGGTTTGTTCTGAGTCTAAACTAATCTCACTGTATTTACACATACAGAGAACAGGGCATTTGAATACTCAGACAGCCCAGGACAGTGAGATCCATGATTAAGAGAAATGCTGTGGGAGAACCTAATTGCGGGCTGGTAATTTTTGCAGGATTTATAACAGCAACTTGTTAGGAGCTGAGAGGAAGGGGAAGGGAGGTGAGCAAATAACTGCTGTATATAAATCAATGGGCTGGAAAGATGGCTAGTATGCTAAAAGTTAACCCTTCTCCTGGAATGTAACTACTTGCGGACACTGTTCAGGGTCCAGGTAAGCGCTAGTAGCCGAGCTCCATGGAAACCAGCTGTACACTGTGAAACATAAAAGCTTTTAGAAAAAGGAACTCATTTGCAAACTTGCATATTTTCATGCTATCTAACTAAGGCAAATTAATAACTTGAGGACATCCCCTGAAGGCATAATGAATGCAGTATACCTCTTAATGTGGAATGAGACCTATTTTTTTTATTATGAAGCCTTATAAAACAGATACATAGATTTTCTCCTTTAGAATTCATAGTTACATTAAAAACACCAAGACATGAAAGCAGAGTAACCCCAAACCATAATAGTATCATTACCACGTTGAGGGCTGGACTAGGACTAAAAGGCAAGCCTGGCACTCAGAACCCACCAGCCCACATGCAATTCTGGCTCCTCTCGAACCTAAAAATAAAAAAGAGTGCAACGTGCACCATGGCATCATTTTCCATGCTTGTTACAGCACTCTACACTCCATTGAAGGGGTTGTCTAGTGCTGCTTACTTTTGCATCCAGAGGTGAACAGTGCTAATGATATTATATCTGTAAATAGCTGTGGGGATGAGTGCCAAATAAGTGGTATTTTTCATGAAGCACACGGACACACGGTCCGTGAAAACACACTGAGATGTGTGCGTGTGTCAGTGTCTCCGGTACGTGTGGAAACTGACATCACTCGTACCGGAGACACTGACGTGTTAAAGAGCCCTTAGTCACAGCTGAGTACATAGTGAGCGGCAGCTGTAAATACGCCCCGCACTATGACTGGCTGGCTCTGTACTGATGCACTGCTCAACAGGCTGTCAGTCAGGGCCGGAGCTTGGTTAGAGTTGCCACTCACTATGTCTAATCATTGACTGAAATCACACCGGCTTCACCTCTATGACTGAAAGCTCGAGGCTGCAGGAAGCAATAAAGTTAATTTCCTCCCAGTACTCATGCTTTCATGGCTTTAGTGCTATGTTTTTTTTGTCTCTGTATTAGGAGATATTTTCTGGGTCCTTCCACCTGTATATTAATTTTTAGTTTCGTCCCTCCTATACTATTGATTATGTTGTATTTATTTTTAGCATTTAGGATTTTTTTTAATTGTGGAATTATTTAATAAATATATTATCTATTTCATATATTGTTTCTCTATTTCTCAACTTCTGTGACCTTTTTTTGCACTTCTACTATTTATAGAATTTGGCTATTGGTTTCGTTTTTATATCTGAGGGATGCATTACATCATACTATGGAGGTTTTTTGTAGATTCTATATACAATAGACAATGTACATACAGAGCCTGAAGTGGACGGTGTTAGCTTTCTGAGCTCTGTACATGCTACATCTAAGAACTGTGTCACAACTGCTCATGGTCAATATACAATGTACATAAAAATCTGTAGTGTGGATGGGGTCAACTTTCTGAACACTGCTACATCTACAGCAGAGAAAACTCTGATTGTGTCACAACTGGTGAACCCAGTAAACTTAATGATACATTGTTGGAATCAGGGTCTCTTTGCCGACATCATGTTACTCTCGGATAAGGTAGCAAAAACCTGCTGACAGATTCCCTTTAAGTCCTAACTTCCTCTTTTGATAACATGAGAGAGAGAAGGAAATGTGGCACAAATGTGTGGAAGCCTCTATAGTCAAAACTTCTGGGACACCATTCTGTGCCCCACCTACTGCCGGCAGTCTTAGTTCCAAAATCCTCCCAAGTCAAGTAGAAGTTCCAAACTTCTCACTAGTCAAGTAGGAAGCAGCATAAATCTATTATTACTGCCATCTATTAGACACAATAATTATAGTGTTTTCTCAACTTACTGAAGCTTCCCAAAGCCTAGCCCCTGGCCAACTGATACAGAGTATATACAGTAGGAATGGCCAAATTGTCCCACTGTCTTGGCAGCCAACCAGGATTGTCATTACACATTTCATGGTTAGGGAAAAGCTGTCCATTCACAGAAAGACACTTTTCACCTGATCATTGCTTCAAAGCTTCCTGAGAATAATAGATCACCACATGTGATGAAGGGAGGAAATTTCACAGTTAAACGCAGATATAGATGAATCTTACACATTATTGAAACGTGTAGATGGAGAACACTTGCTGGATCCCATTAAGACCAGATATCTGTTCAAATATATGTACTGTAGGCACAAGCTTGATCCTGGCAGACAATGCAGCTGGCCTCTGGTAAGTACTTTGGAATTAGAAGATAACTAAACTCAAAATATAATTTTACTCACCTATTAGAAGCATTCACCTCCATGCTCATTATTTAGGATGTATGATCAGTAAGGTATTAAGAAGGAACATATTAGAAATACTGTAGCCTGGTTTCGGCTGCACCACTAGAACATTTAGAGTCATGTAGTTGGTAGTGATGAACGAGCATACTCGCAAGTACTCGGTACTCGCCCGGATGCTCGGGTCCCCTCCCTGCATGTTTGGCGCTCTTTAGAGCGCCAATCAACGTGCATGGATTGCCTGCCACTCACTGTAATGCCGCAGCCATGTTGGTTGTGGCATTACAGTGATAGGCTGGCCGCACAGCGTCATCAGGTCTATATCAGACCTGGTGCCGCTGTGCTCGTCAGTCTACTCCACAATCAGGCAGTGTAGGGAGAGGTGCTGCTGAGCTAGGGAGAGATTTGGTTGTGTATTAGGTAGTGTAGGGAGAAAACAAGTACATTACACATATCCATCTCAACAAACAGTCCTTCTGAGGACTAATCCATCTGCAGAAATATCAGGCAGGCAGTGTATATAAATGAAAACCTACAAGCTGGCCATAAAAAATATATATATGGTCAATGATCCCTAGAAAACTAGAAAAACTGATGAAAAGCCTATTTTGGGGAAAGGAGAGGTTATATGGGAGGGAAAAATCACCCTAGTAGTCTATATCTCAATCCACGTGTTAGTAGACCCCAAAAGGACAAGAAAGGGATTTTAATCAAAAAGTATCAATTTTATTAGAAAATGTAAAAATTACATCACAATATAAAAGAAGGGAAGAAAAAGAGATGGTAGGTCAACTATAGGGGCAGGTTTTAAAGAATCAAATCCTGCCAGGAGACTAACATCCCTGAACCAGCATAGAAAGTAAACCAGGTACACATACAGGCTGCTATTTAAAGAATAATAGGGTGAAGGCAGGCAAGGATCATGTCAGTCTATGTCCACACTAATAATAGCATTCATAACAAGTATAAAGTATGAAGCATAGTATACAAGATAATAGTATTGATGTGTGGACATATGACAGCATGCATCAGATGATTTAGCAATAATACATGAGTAATAGCACTAAACAGATAGCATTAGACAAGTAACATTAGAATGTACAGTAGTGTTACATAAGTTTTAATGAATCGATAGCGCTATTAAGATGGTATTGCTGTCTAGTCTGGAGCCGCAGTTCTATAAGGAATTAATTACCTTGTGCCATATGAAATATGATTAGGCAGCGTGTCCTGGAAAGCTGGAGGGATGTGTAGCAGCCTCGACGCGCGTTTCGCCCTATTTAAAACTATTTAAAACTGTGGTTTGTCCGTCACACGGATCACATATAACTGCGCTGAAAATACTGCCATTTTTGGCCTCCATTCAAATTTTTTTTCAGTGTGTCAGCAAAGTTTTTGGCACTGGTTTGCTGTTCAAAATAGTTACAGTGCCTACAAGTAGTATTCAACCCCCTGCAGATTTAGCTGGTTTGATAAGATGCAAATAAGTTAGAGCCTTCAAACTGCAAACGAGAGTAGGTTTTATGAACAGAAGCATAAATCGTACAAACCAAAAAGTTATGTTGCTCAGTTGAATTTTATTAAATTTTAAACATAAAAGTGTGGGTCAATTATTATACAACCCCTATGTTTAATATTTTGTGGAATAACCCTTGTTTGCAATTACAGCTAATAATCGTCTTTTATAAGACCTGATCAGGCCGGCACAGGTCTGTGGAGTTATCTTGGCCCACTCCTCCATGCAGATCTTCTCCAAGTTATCTAGGTTCTTTGGGTGTCTCATGTGGACTTTATTCTTGAGCTCCTTCCACAAGTTTTCAATTGGGTTAAGGTCAGGAGACTGACTAGGCCACTCCAACACCTTGACTTTTTCCCTCTTGAACCAGGCCTTGGTTTTCTTGGCTGTGTGCTTTGGGTCGTTGTCTTGTTGGAAGATGAAATTACGACCCATCTTAAGATCCTTGATGGAGGAGCGGAGGTTCTTGGCCAAAATCTCCAGGTAGGCCGTGCTATCCATCTTCCCATGGATGCGGACCAGATGGCCAGGCCCCTTGGCTGAGAAACAGCCCCACAGCATGATGCTGCCACCACCATGCTTGACTGTAGGGATGGTATTCTTGGGGTCGTATGCAGTGCCATCCAGTCTCCAAACGTCACGTGTGTGGTTGGCACCAAAGATCTCGATCTTGGTCTCATCAGACCATAGAACCTTGAACCAGTCTGTCTCAGAGTCCCCCAAGTGATCATGAGCAAACTGTAGACGAGCCTTGACATGACGCTTTGAAAGTAAAGGTACCTTACGGGCTCGTCTGGAACGGTGGACCATTGCGGTGGAGTACGTTACTTATGGTATTGATTGAAACCAATGTCCCCACTGCCATGAGATCTTCCCGGAGCTCCTTCCTTGTTGTCCTTGGGTTAGCCTTGACTCTTCGGACAAGCCTGGCCTCGGCACGGGAGGACACTTTCAAAGGCTGTCCTGGCCGTGGAAGGCTAACAGTACTTCCATAAGCCTTCCACTTACGAATGATGCTCCCAACAGTGGAGACAGGTAGGCCCAACTCCTTGGAAAGGGTTTTGTACCCCTTGCCAGCCTTGTGACCCTCCACGATCTTGTCTCTGATGGCCTTGGAATGCTCCTTTGTCTTTCCCATGTTGACCATGTCTGAGTGCTGTTCACAAGTTTGGGGAGGGTCTTAAATAGTCAGAAAAGGCTGGCAAAAGAGATCTTTAATCCACACATGTGAAGCTCATTATTCTTGGTGCCTGAACTACTTCTTAATACTTTTGGGGGACAAAACAGAATTCTTGTGGTTTGAGGAGTTGAATAATAAATGACACTCTGAATTAACTTTTAACGTTTAAAAAAAAAAAAAAAAAAAAAAAATTTGCTGCAGTGCATTTCCCACTTCCAGGCTGATCTACAGTACAAATGTCACAATGCCAAGTTAATTCCGCATGTGTCAACCAGCTAAATCTGCAGGGGGTTGAATACTACTTATAGGCACTGTACCTACAAGCAAGGAATTTAAAACTGTGGTTTCTTCATCACACGGATTACATATAACTTCGCTCCAAATACAGCCATTTATAGTGAGTGTGGAAGATATTGTCCTCCATTTAAAATGGGCAAGGCGCTTGGCAAGGGACGGGGAACTGGACGTGATGGTGATGGTGCATGCAGAGGCCGAGGCCGTGGGCAAGCTGAAACTGTGCCACAACTAACACCCACATCTTCTCGCCCGACCTTCCTGTCCCAATTCCTAGGGGACCGCAGCACACCACTGTTGAACTCAGAGCAGTGTCAAAAGGTTGCTGGTTGAATAGGGGATAATGCTTCCAGTCACTTAGCCACCACCACCACCCTGTCTTCCACACGGTCAAGTCTCAGTAGCCGTGAGTCTGGACTGCATATTCCTCACCCTGATCCTCCTTCCTCCCACCATGCCGAGTGCCCGGAAACAACTGATCCCACACTTAGACACTCTGAAGAGCAATTCACTTTTCCATTTATAGATTCGGGCCTCTTGCCCGGTCCACTTGAAGCGGGGCAAGAGGAGATCGCATGTAGCGATGCCCAAATATTTGAGCAACCACAGTCACATGAAGGCAATGATTGGAAAGTGTCACAAGAGGTGGACGATGATGAGACACAATTGCTAGGAAGGAGGACCAGGGTGCGGAAGTGGAAGACGAGGTGGTGGATGATATAGTAACTGACCCAATCTGGCAGGAGGACATGCAGAGCGAGGACAGCAGCACACAGGGGAAGGGAGGCAGAGCACCCCAGCTGGCAGGAAGAAGCAGTGTGGTGGCCGCAGACACAAGGCAGGCAACCGTTCTCCGTAACACAATCATGAAAGAAGTTGTCAGTACAACTGTTAGGTCTTCCTGAGTCTGGTTGATTTTTAAAGACTCTGCCGATAACCCCAAAAAGGCCATTTGCACCACCTGCCAGGCCAGCATCAGCAGGGGTGGCAAAACTAGCAGCCTGACCACCACCAGCATGATCAGGCACATGGCAGCAAAGCACCCGACTTTGTGGGCCGAACCAGGGTCCAGGAACAGTGTCTGCGGGTGGCACCATTGCTTCTTCTGCTGTTGTGCATGCAAGTCAATCCCCTGTCCATGGTGCATGCGAAGATGCCTCCTGCCCTGCACCTGTAGTTGCGCACTCTCAAGTAGCAGCATCAAGAAGCACGTCCTTGTCCCAGCACAGCGTTCAGTTGTCCATACCCCAGTCCTTGGAACGCAAGCGCAAATACGCAGCCAACGCCCCATAGGCCACACTACTAAATTCACACATTTCACAACTGCTTGCGCTCGAAATGTTGCCTTTTAGGCTCGTGGAGACGGAAGCATTCCGCAACCTGATGGCGCTCGGTACTCGGTACTCAGTCCCCAGCCACCATTATTTCTCCCGGTGTGCCATCCCCGCATTACACAAGCACGTGTCCCAACACATCAGACGTGCCCTCAACAACGCAGTTACCGGGAAAGTTCACCTAACCACGGACACGTGGACAAGTGCTTGTGGGCAGCGACGGTACATCTCACTGACGGCACACTGGGTTAACATAGTGGAAGCCGAGACCCATTCGGACCTTGGGACATAACACATCCTCCCAACGCCAAGGATTGCAGGCCCTAGGTCAATCAGGGTTGCCCCCACAGTCAACAGCTCCTGCACCTCATCCTCCTCAGCCTCCTCCTCCTCTTCAGCCTACATCTCCGAAATGACCACATCAGTCACAAGCTGGAAGCACTACAGCACTGCCTCAGCCAAGCCACAACAGGCTGTACTGAAGCTAATATGCTTAGGTGACAAACTGCACAATGCTGAAGAGTTGTGGACAGCTCTGAAAGAGAAGGCAGATCTGTGGCTCACACCGCTGAACCTACAGCCAGGCATGGTCGTGTGTGACAATGGCCAGAACCTGGTGGCGTCTCTGAGGCGAGGCGTGCTCACACACGTACCATGCCTGGCCTATGTGCTTAACCTCGTGGTTCAGCGGTTTCTCAAATCCTACCCGGAGCTGCCGGATCTGCTTGTTAAAGTACGCCGCCTGTGTGCCCATTTTAGAAAGTCACCTACATGTTCTGCTGCGCTTGCCGTGTTTCAGCAGCGTTTGCAGCTTCCTGCTCACAGACTGGTGTGTGATGTCCCCACGCGTTTGAACTCTACACTGTAGATGTTGGGAAGGATTTGTAAGCAGAAGAGGGCAGTTGTTGAGTACCAGCATCAACAAGGCCGTCGGTATTCAGTTCAGACTCCACACATAAGACCTCAGGAGTGGACATGGGTGTCAGACATATGCACCATCCTCCAAAACTTTGAGGACTCCACCAAGATGGTGAGCGGCGATGACGCCAACTGATAAGTGCATCCGCCTGTCAACTGAAAATGCTGACAGGCTGACTCTTATAAAAATGAACAATGGCTGGATTGGGCCAGACTTCTCAACACCACCGAATGATAGCAGCGTAACATAAACTCAAATCCAGTGTCTTTTTTTGGGAGGTGTATTCCCATGCACCTCTTCACACCCACACATGGGTATATGCTTCCTGATTTTGGCTATTTGCTCTTGTACTCCTCCTTCATCTCATCCTCATCCTCTACCACCATATCACCAGGGTGACCGTGGTCCGTGATGCAACACCCATATCATTTTTAAAGGGTGTTTATGATGCCCGTAAAAACTTTTTTTTAGACAGTATCTTCATGTATACCCCTCACGGGTAAATGTTTGTCAGCCCATACACTTAGTATAGGAGACCCGCTCCTTTCTAATGGGAACATTTTTTATGAGGCCCTCCTCCACATCTCTTCTAAGGGGCATTGGAGTGTCTCCCAATTTTTGGCAGCCCTTGCATTCACTGCATAGGCAAACATAATGGGAGACCCACTTCCTAATAATGGGAACATTGTTTTCAGGAGTCTCTCTGACCTCCACATCTCTTCCAAGGGGCATTGGAGTGCCTCCAAATTTTTGGCAACCCTTGCATTCACTGCATAAGCAAACACAAAGGGAGACCCACTTCCTAATAACGGAACTTTGTTTTCAGTAGGCCCTCTGACCTCCACGTCTCTTCCAAGGGGCATTGGAGTGCCTCCAAATTTTTGGCAACCCTTGCATTCACTGCATAGGCAAACACAATGGGAGACCTACTTCCTAATAGTGGGAACATTGTTTTCAGGAGTCCCTCTGACCTCCACATCTCTTCCAAGGGGCATTGGAGTGCCTCCAAATTTTTGGCAACCCTTGCATTCACTGCATAGGCAAACACAATGGGAGACCTACTTCCTAATAGTGGGAACATTGTTTTCAGGAGTCCCTCTGACCTCCACATCTCTTCCAAGGGGCATTGGAGTACCTCCAAATTTTTGGCAACCCTTGCATTCACTGCATAGGAAAACACAATGGGAGACCTACTTCCTAATAGTGGGAACATTGTTTTCAGGAGGCCCTCCTCTAAGTCTCTTCAAAGGGGTATTGGGGTGCGTCCAAATTTTGGGAAGCTCTGCCACTTACTGCATACGCAATAACAGTATAGGAGACCCACTCTTTAGTAATGGGAACAATAAAACATAGCCGGCAGATGGCTCTCTAAAAATAGTGAGGGCCGACTGCTGGCCTTTTAAGAATAGTAACGTCCGCCTGATGGCCCTATAAAAATAGGCTTTGTGACTTTCAGAGTCCCTCCTTCATAAATTAAACTCGATGTGTCTGATGATATCTCACACACCACATGGCCAGATAAGGTTGTAAAATGTTAAAATGACATTTTCTGGTGAATGCATTTTCACGGTTGAAAGCAATGCAAAAACGCATCAAAAACGCTAAGTGTGAACATAGCCCAAGGTGTGGAGGAGTATTTTTGTTTTTTGGTTATTTATTTTGCTTTATATACAAGTCATTACCCTGGAAAGGATGTTCCTTAACATATTTCCCAGGAAAATCCATTTTGGTTTCGTTTTTGTATGTTTTATTGTGAGTCCGTAAAAGTGGCGTAATACCTCTGACAACGTTGTTGACAGCAGTGACCTGGGAGTCAGAAATGCTTCCAGGGGTCTTCCCCATGCTGTTCCCATGTCATTTGAACACTGTTCCCATCGATTTGGGCAATTTTTAGGCCCTCTGCAGACCGCCGGGGGGAGCCGCCTGAAAAATGCTCGAGTTTCCCATAGACTTACATTGGGCTCGTTGCTCGGGTCAAGCACCTGAGTATTCCAATGTGCTCGACCCGAGCATCGAGCACCCGAGCATTTTAGTGCTCGTCCATCACTAGTAGTGGGTTATCGTTAGGCACTGATATACAATTTAAGAAATATTTTTTTTTTCTGAAGTTGAAATTATATTAA
This sequence comes from Phyllobates terribilis, assembly GCF_046119375.1. Lineage (NCBI taxonomy): Eukaryota > Metazoa > Chordata > Amphibia > Anura > Dendrobatidae > Phyllobates > Phyllobates terribilis. Next base: position 809,390,494 of record NW_027362761.1, read on the forward strand.
TGGAAATGTTTCCTTCCTCTGACATGTGCTGCACAACATTTAAAATTCTGTCAGATGCTCTTGAGCGACAGCCTGAAAACTTCCACTTTTCTAGTAATACTACATGGTGACAAAGTGGCAGTTTACAGTCTGTTGCTAAGGTAAGATTTCAAGTGGTATACAGCAAATTCCAATGAAAGGGAAACAGTCCCTTAATTCCTTATTTACCTTGCTCAGTATGCAATTCCAAGACATCTAATAGTAAGACTAAAAGCCTCTTGGGTAAAAATGTGCCCGTTTTTGTTTACAGAATGGCCTCCTAATGAGAATTATTGCTGATTGATACTTTCTTAAAGGAAAGCCTGTTCTGTACATTTCTGTATGTCTTTCAAAGGAAAAAATATTTTCTGTGAAATCCAGGATTTAGCAATGCGCTTGCCAGATAGTCAGGTCCAAAAGATCTCGCACTTGCATTCACCTGACAGCCAGATCTTCTGTTATCTTCTGTTACCAAGCAGGGGTCCAAATATGTTCTATTTGATTAGTAGTTCCAATGGGAACATTTGCCCATGCTTGACTTTTGGTATTGTAAGGCTAAGTTCCCAAAAAATCTGTATCTAAAAAAATGCATAAGTGCTTTAAGTGCAATTTTGCTGCGGAAACTCATGTAATCCGCACATGACTATAAGGCCGGGGTCTCACTAGCATATAGCATCGGATGCAATATATTAATGACACTCGGCTCAAACTCTGCGAGTGCGAGCCGAGTGTCAGTGCTCTGTACTCCGATCCTCTCGCATGAGAGAATTGCAGCACAGGTGCGCAGGAGACAGAGAATGTAATTTCTCCATCTCCTCCATTGCCGGTATCCGCAGTAATCGCGATGACATCCGAGTGCAGTCTGATGTTTCACGCGCACCTTTAGACTTGTATGGGTGAGTGAGATCCGATTCTCGGATTCAACCACAGGATGCTGAATCGGCATGAAAAAATAATCGCAGATCTGAGCTCCCCGATAGTATAACAGTGGTCCGAGTTCTATGCGATGTTTTATCACATAGCACTCGGCCGTATTATATGCTCGTGTGAGCGAGCCCTAACAGTAAAGTTTTCTCAAACATTAATTTTATCTTAACATATTAATATTACCATTTAGCTATATTTAAAGGGTTTAGCAAGTTTGGACATCTTCATACAGTATATTGTTTCATTAGAAAGATCCCTAAATAATATGCTGCTCATTGAGGTTCAAGCTACTGGAGAAAAGAAACATTACCCCATGCCCATCATATTGAGGGGATTCCCTAAGAATGCCCTAAAGGGACATTTGAAAAAAAACTTTCTAAAGGAACTCTCTTTCCATTTCACTTCAATTCATTCTTCCAGAAGGTAACAAATAAGGAAAAAAAATTACCATATTCCAACTTTTTTTATCAATATAAGATTTGATGTTGCTTCCTTGTATACTATAGTTTAGGATTATTTAAATTAATAATTTAATTTTAGTGTCATTGAGTCCATATAGTTAATTATCACTTAGACCTACTGTAAATTTGTCTCCATCCATCTACATGACATGCTTTCAACACCAGACAGCAAATTAATGATGTGTTATATTATTAACAGAAAGACAGCAAATCACTGTTAATTGTGTATCAGACAATGGAGATATGAGATTTATAATGAATTATTTCCTTTTGTGAATTGATGAATCAAATAGACTTCACCACATACTAACATTTTCACCCCTTAAAATCTAATATATTTTGTATATTATGATCCAGCACCTTCATGCCATTTTTCCAGCCCTGATGGTAAAATGACGACAACCTTTAAAAAAAAAAAAATTTTTGCTATTAAACAATTATGCAACTCTTTTATGTGACGGGTATTGGCTGTTTACTATTTTTACACACAACTGAGAAATGTAACAAAAGTTGCTGATTTTACTTTCCAAATAGTCTCTGAAAAGTGATATGTGCAACAGACTAGATGACATTAGCAACTATTCCACTTTACCATTCCATCAATTTGCCGCTGTTTTGCTGAATACACGTGGAAGTGAATTACAAAAATCCACATTTTAGCGAATGTGGATATTTGTAAAATTTGAGTAGAACTCAATTCCACTTGAATTTATTCTCTCATCTCTAGTCATCATAATTAGGGTTGTGCTGGATATAGCTATGCAGAAACATATCTACTTTTCCTACTGGTAATGCTGTTATTCTCCAGCCTGGTCTGGCATTAGGTTTAAGGGAACCCAGTGTGGAACTCTTTTTGGCCTTTCTTCTCCCTACTGACGATATTTATTAATGGGTTAAAAAGCTAGAGTCAGAGGTTTTCAGAAGAGCCTTGTTGTAGTTTATTTTGTCAATTATTTTATTAGCTGTATTTCTTTACATGTTCTAGTTCTGATCATAACATAGACATAGTCATTTTGATTCAACCTCCACAGGGTCATAATATCTTTATTGGGGTACCTTCTCATATAATTCTTCACCATGCTGCAAAATCCATAAGCAAAGTTCTTGGTCTGGGGCAAAAACACCTTTTATTATGGTAAATGAAAAAAAAAGTAACATTTTATTGTAGACTTTTAGTGACAGCACCATTTTGGATCATCTTCTGTCACGGCAGGTGTGGGAAAGACTTAATGCAGCACAGAGGGAAGAGGGAAAGGGAGCCCAGACTCTAGGGAAAGGGGGGAGTGGAGTCCTCCTAGTCTGGTCTAGTGTCACCCTGTCTCAACTACCGTCCCTATATTGCCTCTTCAGCAATCGCTGCACACGTTCCTCGCCCTATCTTTCCCTGGCATATGGCTAAGGCTAGGGATGGGAGGAGATGAGCACTAGTCGATCTCCACTAAACTCTATAAACAAAAGGGTAGACAAACAGGGGGCAATTGCTTAGCTTTAGATGACTCCAGACAAATGCGAACTCAGCCTCAAGCTCCGGAGAGGAAGAAGTACTGCTCTTGCTAAGGCTTCACAAGTAGAAATGAATATAGCTGGCACCTCCCTCTCAGACACACCAGGTATTTATACACCCAGGCCAGAGAGCTAATTAGCCAGATGGAGATAGCCTCTGGGTCCTAAAGACAGCCTCTCACCTAAGAAGATGTCTGTAAAGCCAAACGCAGAGATCTCCTGCAACCAACTGCAGGACGACTGTCTGTCACTTCTGACATACCCGTGACATCTTCCTTTAACTCCAAATGAATCTCCCTCACCAGTCCCACCCCTGATAGAGGTCATCCCAACTCCTTTTCTGCCCCTTCCCTTTCCCCCTAAAAGGTCAAAATTTCTGCAGTGTTTCCATCCCAACTAGCTGTATGAAGTTTTAACAAGGATCAGTCCCACAGTACAGGAACCAGTAAGGGGACTCTCTTTTTATTATTTCTGTTCTAGGCTCCTACTTTTCCATGTAAAACCTAATTTTGTGAAAATAAAGGATAGGAATATTTGTGAATTATTTAATTTGAAATATATTTTAGACATAATATGATATAAATGAATGTTGTCATTTTACGATAAAGGCTAACAGTGACTTTCTCCATTTAATTCAAAGGCATTGAACATGATTCAAGGACATTGATTGTAATAAACATCTGAATGAAGAAGAAAAATTATAGGGAACATTATGTGAATGCTAAAAGCATATTAAACTAATTTCAGCATAGTTTATTGAAGCGTTTATTTGAGCCTTTTTCAGAAATGTACTTGATATTGGCACATACCATTTATAATAACCATGCTGATGGCACTAATCTATTGATTCAATAGATTTTTCTTCCAATTGTTTGATTCTACTAAAGGGCCTTTTTTCTACTTCAAATTCATTGGGATAATGTGCTAGGTTAGCTGCAATGTGGGCAATATTCAAGATTAGGGATGAGTGAACCAGAACTGTAAAGTTTGGGGTTTGTACCAGACACCAAGTGTCCGGTGCTGAACTCCGAACATGGACTTCTCTCAGAAGTCAATGTTAGTGTTTGAAGTTTCAATGCTTAATAAAGCTTGTTGAAAGTCTGCAGCACAGCCAATAAATAAGCTTTTAAGCTGTGGGCACTTCCGGAGCCATCACACCCGTGACACGGCCTGTAAAATAATAAAATAATTTTAAAAAATCAACGTGGTATCCCACCTATTTTTATTAACCAACCAAGAGAGAGCAGACATCTGTGAGCTGGTCTTATGCTGGGAAGGGGCCAATATCTATGGACCTTCCCAGCCTGTTAATTTTAGCCCCCCAACTGTCTGCTTAGCCTTTGCTGGTTATTAAAAATGGGGGAACCCTAAAAAAATGACATGGTGTCCCACTTATTATTAAAAACCAGCTAAGGCAAACCAGACAGCTGGGGACTAATATTAATAGCCTGGGAGGGGCCATGGATATTAGCCCCTTCCCAGCCTCATAAGAATAATGCTCAGCCACCCCAGAAATGGTGCATTCATTAGATGCTCCAATTCTGGCGCTTAGCCACGGCTCTTCCCGATTGCCCTGGTGCGATGGCAATCGGAATAATGGGATTGTGGGGTTGATGACAGCAGCTGGTGCTGACGTCAAGCCCACGGGTTAGTAATGGAGAGGCATCTGTCCGTCACCCCCCATTACTAACCCTGTAGTCAATAGAAATAAACACACACAAAAAAATCTTTATTTGAAAAAACTCCCCAACAATTCCCCTCTTTCAACCATTTATTAAAAAAAAAATTCCATACCTGTCCGCCGTAGTCCACATGGAGGTCCCAAGATGAACCTCGTCTCCATCTTCCAGTGTATGGAGCCCCATTCAGAGAATGAGACTCCATAGACTGGAGTAGCAGCCACTGCCAGGTCTCACGCACCTCCTAAGAAAGACAAAACCTCACTTTTACTTTTTACATATTCAGGTTTTTTTAACATTTTGGATTGACCAACGTCACTGTAGCTGGTCAATAATAAAATTAATTATCAAAAATACAAATTGCCTAATAATTGTGCATACAGCATAGAGCAGGGGGAGTAGAGCAGATTAATATGTAGTTTTGTGAGAATGGATTCAGTATAACCTGTGTTTTCATCATTGTAACCTCTGCTCTTTCTGCGATCTACAGTCCAGTGGGCGGTCCTATCAGTGACTGACAGCTATCTCTGTGTGCACACTTATACAAAGTCAGCTGTAAATCAGTGTTAGTACCGACCACTGGACTGCAAATCACAGAAAGAACAAAGCATTAAATTATTAAAACACAGGTTAACCCTTACTCAGAAAACTATATACTGTATCAAACTACTCAGCTCTCCCTGCTCTATTACATGATGCCTGCAGATTAGAATGCATTTTCATTGTGACAGCTTTCCTTTAACACCTACTAGATGTTCCTGTGGTAGATATGTGATCGATACATTTTTATTCAGGAGCTCATAAATATGACATGCTATGTTGTGCTCAAATCTTATTTGTAGAATTATAATTTATTGGATGATGAATTTTTCATGTCATGTGCATGTGTTTGATTTATTCAGCCTCTCTGCCATTATTTGTTTTCTTATGTTCTTCCTTTAACATGTCTGATCTTGGTTTCACACTTCTGAAAGGCACATTAGCAGCCTCATCCCAACATTTCTCATACTTGCATTGAATAGTAATAGATGATGGTTTGGTCCAGCTTGCTTTCTCCAATTTATTCAAATAAGTTTTGTTAACAAACCCTGCATGCATGTGCATAAGAAATGCATATTTCTTCTATCAATCATCTCCATTTCAAAATAAATAAGTACTATGGTAAATTCATATATTCTGGATTATTAGACATCAACAAATTGTCCATTGCGTGGATTCTAGTTTATATTTTGCAGTTTCAAATTAATATTGACGTCTGATATTAGTATTGATAAGCTCATATTGGGCAGGGCTCTTGTGTTGCCTTGCAAACAATTCTTTCATTTGCCTTTTTCGCCCTGTCTTGTTGGGTAGATTTATATCCCAATATTATGCCATTTACACAACAATAGAAATTCACAATGTTAGGCACAGTAAATAACTTGTATAGATATAAATATTTACACCAAATATTCAAAATATTAAAAACATATCTCTAATATTGTCTGTATGTTCCCCTCGTGCTGCCAAAACAGCATTGACCTATTGAAGAATGGACTTCACATGGATTGTCTGAAAGTAACAAAATGAGACATGCTCACCTACTAGCACCCCGTAGATTCAGTGCACGTCGCACCATAGGTCTGCCTCAGCTCCTAAAGCAGTGTCTGCTACATTCAGAAGACACAGCACAACTGCAACCTATAATTGCAGTGGTCAGGGAATTTGAATGCATGTAATTGAGTCTTTTCTCCAATGACGAGCTTGTTTAGTCGCCTGTCATTGGCAGCAATGGTTCTGTGACTTCTGAATGGTGCAGACACTGCATCTGGAATTGGCACAGACCCCCGAAGTGGCCTGCTCTGGACCCCTGGCCTTAATTTGATATTTTCAAACAATCCATGCCTAATTTTTTAATACTGCAGGACAACCCATGCAAGTATGAGATGTTGCTTCCATGGATCGGACTTGTTTTATTAGCTCATCCCACAGATTCCCAGATTGAGATCTAAGGAAGTCATAGGCCAGGTCAACATCTTGAAATCAAACCATCCATTAACAATTACTTCAGTTTCACAGGTCACATTATCCTTCTGAGAGAGAACATTACTATTAGGTATTTCCATTGTGATGAAGGAATGTATTTGGTCTGCAACATTATTCAAGTAGATTTATGTGTCAAAATAGCATCCACATGAATGTTGAGACCCAAACCAGAAATGGAGCTTTGAATGCTATAAAGATATTAATCAACTCTGAATGTTTAAAATATCTATGTGGCTCTTTATGCAAGCACTAAAATTGCTAATTGGAATTTTTATTGGAGACTAAAGGTTGTGGCTTGGGGAGATTGAGCACTTGCCCAAGGTTCTTCTCTCCTCAACATTCACATGCCTAAAAGGGTGCTTTTAAATTATTCATGTTTGTTCAGGTTTTATGATGCAGACCAATAGTAAACCAAGAGTAAATCATAAAGGAATAGAAAACATAAAGGACATCCACTCCTGGTTTTGGCTTCAAAAACATCATACAAAAAGCTGAGCAAAACCTGAAACATATACAGGTGCATCTCACAAAATTAGAATATCATCAAAAAGTTAATTTATTTCAGTTCTTCAATCCTAAAAGTGAAACTCATATATTATATAGAGTCATTACAAACAGAGTGATCTATTTCAAGTGTTTATTTCTGTTAATGTTGATGATTATGGTTTACAGCCAATGAAAATACAGAAGTCATTATCTCAGTAAAAAGGTCCCTTAGTCTGTTTCAGTAGGCTCCACAATCATGGGGAAGACTGCTGACTTGACAGATGTCCAGAAGGCAGTCATTGACACATTCCACAAGGTCCCAGAGTTCCAATTTTCAATTGGAAATCAAGGTCCCAGAGTCTGGAGGAAGAGTGGAGAGGCCACAATCCAAGCTGCTTGAGGTTTAGTGTGAAGTTTCCACAATCAGTGATGGTTTGGGGAGCCATGTCATCTGCTGGTGTAGGTCCACTGTGTTTTATCAAGACCAAAGTCAGCGCAGCCATCTACCAGGAAATTTTAGAGCATTTCATGCTTCCCTCTGCCGACAAGCTTTTTGGAGATGGAAATTTCATTCTCCAGCAGGACTTGGCCCCTGTCCACACTGCCAAAAGTACCAATACCTGGTTTAAAAACAACAGTATCACTGTGCTTGATTGGTCAGCAAACTCGCCTGACCTTAACCCCACAGAGAATCTATGGGGTATTGTCAAGAGAAAGATGAGAGACACCAGACCCAACAATGCAGATGAGCTGAAGGCTGCTATCAAAGCAACCTGGGCTTCCATAACACCTCAGCAGTGCCACAGGCTGATCACCTCCATGCCACACCGCATTGATGCAGTAATTGATGCAAAAGGAGCCCAAGTATTGAGTGCATTTACTGAACATACATTTCAGTAGGCCAACATTTCGGATTTTAAAAAACATTTTTCAAGCTGTTGTTATAAAGTATTCTAATTTACTGAGATAATGACTTTTGTGTTTTCATTGGCTGTAAGCTATAATCATCAACATTAACAGAAATAAACACTAGAAATAGATCACTCTGTTTGTAATGACTCTATATAATATATGAGTTTCATTTTTTGTATTGAAGAACTGAAATAAATTAACTTTTTGATGATATTCTAATTTTGCGAGATGCACCTGTAATTGCAGTCTTACATTGGACATACAGTAATTGTAATGTTGGCACTAAGTGCATCATCACCACTAAAACTGAATTACAACATTTATGATGTTGGTTATATCACTTGTTATATCACTGTATTAGAACTTTTTATTTCTTAAATTCATATTGTATTTTCAATTTTGTACAGTTAATGCTTATTATAAGAATAAATTAGTGTTATAAGACTCGATTTATACATGCGTTTTTGTAAATTGAGGCAAGAATGTATGAACCCAGTCTTATACAATAAATTAATATGCAGCCTTTTTCCTTTTAGACCAAAGACACCTGTGTGTGGATTGCTCACAGAACTATTTTAGTTACCTTTTTTTAAAGGTTCACCTGGTGAGGTAGATCCTTTAATCAATAAGTCTGGGTGAGCTGTACTGATAGTGCAGCACAACTGATCTTGATGGATGATATGTGGATCAGTGAGGGCCAGGACAGCAGGGTATACAGGCCGGCAGATAAACAAGCGAAGCAGGTTACATCAAATGAAGCTGAGCTAGGTGTGCTGAAACACATGGGAAACACTAATTGTATTAGGAAGCAAGTATCTTCCAGTTAGGATGTAGTTAATCACAGGAATACGTAGATGTATATACAGTGGCATGTAAAAGTTTGGCCACCCCTTGTCAAAATAACTGTTATTGTGAACAGTTAAGCAAGTTGAAGATGAAATGATCTCTAAAAGGCCTAAAGTTAAAGATGACACATTTCCTTTGTATTTTAGGCAAAAAAATATATATATTGTCATCTTTTTCATTTTAAAAATTTAAAAGAGGAAAATGGGTCAATGCAAAAGTTTGGGCTCCCTTGGAGATTTGTGTGCTCAGATAACTTTGACCAAGGTTTCAGACCTTAATTAGCCTGTTATGGCTTGTTCACTGTCATCATTAGGAAAGGCCAGGTGATGCAAATTTCCCAGCTTCATAAAAACCCAGCCTCCTTTAACCTTTTTCCAAAAACAGCAGCCATGGGTTCTTCTAAGCAGCTGCCTAGCACCCTGAAAATGAAAATGGTGGAGGCCCACAAAGTAAGAGAAGGCTATAAGAAGATAGCAAAGCATTTTCAAGTTGCCCTTTCCTCAGTTTGAAATGTAATTAAGAAATGAGAGTTAACAGGAACAGTGGAGGTCAAGATAAGGTCTGGAAGGCCAAGCAAAATTTCAGTGAGAGCTGCTCAAAGGATTGCTAAAGAGGCAAATCAGAACCCCCGCTTGACTGCAAAACACCTTAAGAAAGATTTAGCCGACTCTGGAGTTGTGGTACATTGTTCTGCTGTTCAGAGACACATGCACAAATATGGCTTTCATGGAAGAGTCATCAGAAGAAAACCTTTCCTGCGTCCTTACCAGAGCAGCGTCAGCACTCGGTGCACACGGGCAAGTACTGGGGCCCTGAGCAAGGGGGGGGACGCACTCACCGTCGGGGACACTGGTACGCTTTGGGGCCCTTGGGTCGGGGGATCTCAGTGTCAGTGCCCACAAATGGGTCCCCCGTTTGCTCAGGGCCCCAGCACTTGCAATACTTACCTCTCCCTGTTTCTCCGCAGCTCCGGGTCTTCTGGCACTCTGAGATCTCAGGTCATAGGGCGCGATGACGTCACTACAGCGCACCCTCTGCTCTGAGCATCTCAGTGCAGAGAGCCGGAAGACTCTGAGGAGTCCGGAGCAGCGGCAGCAGGGAAAAGTATTTTCTTTTATGTATGGAGCAATATATGGGGCCCATACTGTACGGAGCATTATATGGGGCCCATACTGTATGGAGCAATATATGGGGCCCATTATATATGGAGCATTATATGGGGCCCATACTGTATGGAGCATTGTATTGGGTCCATACTGTATGGAGCAATATATGGGGCCCATTCTGTATGGAGCACTATGTGGTGTCCATTATTCTGTATGGAGTATTATATGGGGCCCATTCTGTATGGAGCATTATAAGGAATCCATTTTTCTGTATGGAGCAATATACAGGGTCCATTCTGTATGGAGCATTATATGGTGTCCATTATTCTGTATGGAGCATTATATGGGGGCCATTATTCTGTATGGAACATTATATGCAGTCCATTATTCTGTATGAAGCATTATGTGAGGCCCATTATTCTGTAGGGAGCATTATATGGGGTCCATTATTCGGTATGGAGCAATATATGGGGCTCATTATTCTGTATGAAGCAATATATTGGGCTCATTATACTGTATGGAGCACTGTGTGGTGTCCATAATACTGTATAGAGGACTATATGGTGTCCATAATATGGAAAACCCTGTGGTGCCCATAATACTGTATGGAGGACTATGTGATGCCCATAATACTAAATGGAGGACTATGTGGTGCATATATTACTGTATGGAGGACTATGTGGTGCCCATAATACTATATGGAGAACTATGTGGTGCCCATAATACTGTATGGAGGACTATACTGTCTGGTCTAAAATGAAACCTTTTGAATCCCCCAGGGCACACACACTGCGAGGATTCGCCTGTTTCTGAGCTATTGTAGAATTTACAATAGATATCACTCATGTAATGTAAGAAGTAAGTGAAATCTTTGGCATTGTCCTATACCTATATTTCTCTGCCTTATCTGTGCATCATGAACTGTGGTATGTGTTAAAGGGGCTACTGAGACTCTTTCGCCCGGGGCCCATGAAAACCTTGGAGCCGGCCCTGGTCCTCACTATAAATGCCATAGGGAATATTTTATGGATAGAGGGAAGAATGGATTCAATGAAATTTCAACAAATTATTAATTCAAACGTAACATCATCTGTAAAAAAGCTGAAGTTGAAAAGAGGATGGCTTCTACAAATGGATAATGAATGATTCTAAACACACGCCAAAATCCACAATAGACTTACTCAAAAGGCGCAAGCTAAAGATTTTACAATGACCCTTACATTGCCCTGATTTGAACATCATTGAAAATCTGTGACTAGACCTCAAAATAGCAGTGAATGCAAGATGACTCAGGAATCTCACAGAACTGGAAGAATTTTCCAAAGAAGAATGGATGAAAATACCTCAAACAAGAACTGAAAGACTCTTGGCTGGCTGCAAAAAGCGTTTACAAGCTGTCATACTTTCAAAAGGGGGTGCTACTAGATACTAACCATTCAGGGTACCTAACCTTTTGCATCGGCCCATTTTCCTTTTTGTAATTTTTAAAATGTAAAAGATGACTATATATATATTTGGCCTAAAATACAAAGGATATGTGTCATCTTTAACGTTAGGCTTTTTAGAGATAATTTCATCTTCTACTTGCTCAACTATTCACAATAACAGTAGTTTTGACCAGGGGTGCCAAAACTTTTACATGCCACTGTAAAATCCAGTATCTTCCAGCAAGGATACAATTAATCACTGGAATGACATAGGAGTAAATACAGTCAGGTATATTTCAGCAGGAAAATGGTTAATAGCTGCAATGCATGCAAACTGGGACTTGTAATATGAGATTAACCAGAGATAGCAGTGAAATACACTGCTCAAAAAAATAAAGGGAACACTTAAACAACAGAATATAACTCCAAGTAAATCAAACTTCTGTGAAATCAAACTGTCCACTTAGGAAGTAGCACTGATTGACAATCAATTTCACATGCTGTTGTGCAAATGGAATAGACAGTAGATAGAAATTATTGGCAATTATCAAGACACACTCAATAAAGGAGTGGTTCTGCAGGCGGGGACCACAGACCACATCTCAGTACCAATGCTTTCTGGCTGATGTTTTGGTCACTTTTGAATGTTCATTGTGCTTTCACACTTGTGGTAGCATGAGACGGACTCTACAACCCACAGAAGTTGCTCAGGTAGTGCAGCTCATCCAGGATGGCACATCAATGCGAGCTGTGGCAAGAAGGTTTGCTGTGTCTGTCAGCGTAGTGTCCAGAGGCTGGAGGCGCTACCAGGAGACAGGCCAGTACACCAGGAGACGTGGAGGGGCTGTAGGAGGGCAACAACCCAGCAGCTGGACCGCTACCTCCGCCTTTGTGCAAGGAGGAACAGGAGGAGCACTGCCAGAGCCCTACAAAATGACCTCCAGCAGGCCACAAATGTGCATTTGTCTGCACAAACGGTTAGAAACCAACTCCATGAGGGTGGTATGAGGGCCCGACGTCCACAGATGGGGGTTGTGCTCACAGCCGAACACCGTGCAGGACGCTTGGCATTTGCCACAGCACACCAGGATTGGCAAAGTCGCCACTGGCGCCCTGTGCTCTTCACAGATGAAAGCAGGTTCACACTGAGCACATGTGATAGACGTGACAGAGTCTGGAGACGCCGTGGAGAGCGATCTGCTGCCTGCAACATCCTTCAGCATGACCGGTTTGGCAGTGGGTCAGTAATGGTGTGGGGTGGCATTTCTTTGGAGGGCCGCACAGCCCTCCATGTGCTCGCCAGAGGTAGCCTGACTGCCATTAGGTACCGAGATGAGATCCTCAGACCCCTTGTGAGACCATATGCTGGTGCGGTTGGCCCTGGGTTCCTCCTAATGCAGGACAATGCCAGACCTCATGTGGCTGGAGTGTGTCAGCAGTTCCTGCCAGATGAAGGCATTGAAGCTATGGACTGGCCCGCCCGTTCCCCAGACCTGAATCCGATTGAGCACATCTGGGACATCATGTCTCGCTTCATCTACCAATGTCACATTGCACCACAGACTGTCCAGGAGTTGGCGGATGCTTTAGTCCAGGTCTGGGAGTAGATTCCACAGGAGACCATCCGCAACCTCATCAGGAGCATGCCCAGGCGTTGTAGGGAGGTCATACAGGCACATGGAGGCCACACACAATACTGAGCCTCATTTTGACTTGTTTTAAGGACATTACATCAAAGTTGGATCAGCCTATAGTGTGTTTTTCCACTTCAATTTTGGGGGTGACTCCAAATCCAGGCCTCCATTGGTTAATAAGTTTGATTTCCATTGATGATTTTTGTGTGATTTTGTTGTCAGCACATTCAACTTTGTACAGAACAAAGTATTCAATGAGAATATTTCATTCATTCAGATCTAGGATGTGTTATTTGAGTGTTCCCTTTATTTTTTTGAGCAGTGTATAAAGAAACTGGAGATTTAGTTAAAAAAATGCATTACCATAATTACAGAGATTAAGTTTGAACAGATGAGCCAAGAGCTGGGAGGTACATGTCATGTCAGTTTGAACAGCACCAACAGCAGTTGCAAGAAGTTGGTAACTTGATGGCGGAGTGGTAAATATGGAGAGCACCTGGTTAGCTGGAATGAGCTTGTAAATAGTGCTGGTTATAGCATGGAAGTCAGGAGTACCAGAAGAGATGATAGACACCTGGCTGGAGCTAAGATAAATGAAGTAAACTACTGACAAACATGAGACAACTGTGGACAATACTACCTAATATCCAAGCACCTGGTCAGGTTACCTGAAAAACTCAGCATGGAGTACTAAAAAGGGAGGCAACCCTAGGAGAAGAGAACAAGACCCACCACTGGAGCCAGGACATATGAATAACACCTTTATTGTAATTTTCCTGAACATTTTGTAACTAACGCTGAGATGTCTATGTCTCTTGAACACAGATATTCAATCAGTATTCTTTTCAGTGGCCAACAAAGATTTAATTTGCTATATAATGCAAGGAATTTGGTAAGACTGTTACAGCTCCAATGTTTTTCATTAAAGTTTTCATTAAAAAGACTGACTTGTACCTTCCAGCTCTTTGCTCATCTATTCAAACGTCTGGATTTCTTCAGTCTGTTTCTATGGGAATATCAAACAATGAGAATTGTGAGATCCCGCTTTCCTCATTATTTTGGTGTCTCAGGATGATTATTACATGTTACTGAAAAGGAAGTAAAATATGCGATGGCCATGTTACTAAAACGTAAATGTCATACAAAGGTGTATTTTTTTATTAAAAAAACTTTTGCTTTGTGCTACTAAAATCATTATCTGGAATTTTTCAGAGTTGGCTTGCATTCTGTGTCCTCTTGTCAGTAGATTCCATAAAAGCCACTGGACCTTATTGATGAAAACTAAAGCAAACTGATAAATTGCCTATAGCAACCGAATCCCAGCAGATTGGTTGTTATGTACATGACACTACTTTTCATGAAAGGTCTTGCTTATTCCTTTTAAGGTCAGTTGAAACCTAATGTATTTAGTGTTCTGATTAAAATCAAATATCAAACAAGACTGTGGGAGAGACATAGGATTTCTTGTTCAATATATTTAGATGTCTTCAATAAAATTACAAATGTACATTGTGAAGAAAATATATAATTGTAAGGGAAACTATAATATCAGTAAAATAACTAGTTAAGGCTGCATCCTATTGATTCTATAGAGAGGAGTGGACACAAAGGATATAACATCTGCCTACTCATTGCAGGAACTCAGAACCACAGGGGGTCTCCTGGGAGAATACTGAGAGGTGTCAAACATGGCACCTTGGCTCCTGGACCATTCAAAGAGCTAGCAAATGATTTGTGACTAGGCAGAATATTTCCTGTTGACTGTATAGAGAGGTGGAGGGAGCCACAGGATATCTGAAATGCAAGGCCCTTAGCCCACTGTCCAACCACAAACAGCAATTTTTAAATAGGCTCATATTTCCAGGATCACCTGGATTGGACTAAGGACAGGACTATAAAAAGCTGCGTGGCACAAAATAAAGATCTTCACATGTGGGGGCTGCCGATGCTGCTTGAGATCCATAATTCATTTTCTCCTTCCCCTAATGAAACAGAAGAGGTATTTCTGTTATTTTTCCCTTTTTATTTTACATTATAACTGTTTTGCATATTTGGTAACTATAAAATGGTGGCGCTTCAGGTAGCCCTATGTACCGCAGCAAGAGTGACAACTACCACAGTTGTCTGTAGGGTAAAAAATACATATATAAAAGTAGTAAAACTTGCGCTGGTATCAAAGGGGGAGGACAGATATAGAAGGCATAGAACTGGATAATGCAATAAAATTGATTTTATTAAGAATAGATGTATCAGTAATAAAAAAACACTAGTTAAAATGGGAAAGGTTATAAGACATTGAGGGTGGATTACATAGGTGTCCAAGGTAATCCTGATAAGTAGAAGAGGGGTCTATCTGCGCAGATTAGAAGTTCTAGAAAAGCAAGCAATATAGATTAAAATAAGTAAAGGTTGAAATGGTGTGCCTAAAGGGATCCTATTAACCTTAATAGTGCCGCATTACCTTCTTTTTAAGCGAGGGTAGAATAGGATAAGGTCCAGGCTGGTCAAGGGTCTCCGGCGGTTCGTTAGACTGTACATAAAGTGCAGTACGTAAGGACACTGAGAGCTAAGGAGGCTGATGAATAGAACCTCAATTACCTTATGAGGGGTGATTTGAGTTTTCAGAGTGGTACTAGGAGTAGAGCAACACAGTATAGGTATTATCCTGAGGGAATAAAAACGAGGGGCTTAGTTATGTGTATTAGGCTCAATATACCATACATATAGGTGGAACAAAACTACACTGTGCAGAATTATTAGGCAAGTTGTATTTTAGAGGATTATTTTTATTATTGATCAACAACTATGTTCTCAATCAACCCAAAAGACTCATAAATATTCAAGCTTAATATTTTTGGAAGTTGGAGTGTTTTTTTTTTTTAGATTTGGCTATCTTAGGAGGATATCTGTTTGTGCAAGTAACTATTACTGTGCAGAATTATTAGGCAACTTAATAAAAACCAAATATAAACCCATCTCACTTGTTTATTTTCACCAGGTAAACCAATATCAGTGCACAAAATTTAGAAATAAACATTTCTGACATGCAAAAATAAAAACAAAAAAAATTACTGATCAATATAGCCACCTTTCTTTATGATGACACTCAACAGCCTTCCATTCATAGATTCTGTCAATTGCTTGATCTGTTTTCGATCAACATTGCGTGCAGCAGCCACCACAGCCTCCCAGACACTCTTCCGAGAGGTGTACTGTTTTCCCTCCCTGTAGATCTCACATTTTATGATGGACCACAGGCTCTCTATGGGGTTCAGATCAGGTGAACAAGGGGGCCATGCCATTATTGCACACCTTGTGGTTTTTGATACTCCAGTAAAGTTGCAGCTCTGAAATATGGCAAAACTGGTGGCGAATGGCATCTTGGCAGCTTCACGCTTCATTTTCCTCAATTCATGGGCAGTTATTTTGCGCCTTTTTTGGCCAACACGCTTCTTGCGACCTTGTTGGCTATTTGCCATGAAACACTTGATTGTTCGGTGATCACGCTTCAAAAGTTTGGAATTTTCAAGACTGCTGCATCCCTCTGCAACACATCTCACAATTTTGGACTTTTCAGAGCCCGTCAAATCTCTCTTCTGACCCATTTTGCCAAAGGAAAGAAAGTTGCCTAATAATTAAGCACACCTTATATAGGGTTTTGATGTCATTAGTCAACACCCCTCCTCATTACAGAGATGCACATCCCCAGATTTACTTAATTGGTAGTTGGCTCTCAAGCCTATGCAGCTTGGAGTACGACAACATGTCTAAAAAGTATCATGTGATCAAAATACTCATTTGCCTAATAATTTGGCACACAGTGTAGGTGGAGATAATTACCTGCAACACGATACTGACATGGGGGGGGGGGAGGTGGCCCCGTGTATGTTAGGAGTCAGCAGAGGATTGTCTATATTCAGGTGTGGTATCCACCCAGGGCTGACAGACTAGTTTGCTCCTTGGTTTTGTCGACCTTGTTTGGGGGCATAAAGTATGCACTTGTTAGTGATTTGAAAAAATGAGAGAAAAGAAAAGCGACAACAAGGCCCCAAATGAGAATAGAAAAAATATATAATTTTATTAAATACACAAGTCAAAAAAGTAATACATGAAAGAGCTTAAAGGCACAAAGTGCCACATATGTGATTAAAAAACCAAGGACACCAAGAGACACCCCCTCCCTCTCTCCCCCTCAATAACCCAATATTAACAGCAATCAGAAGTATGTATTAGTAGCACCACAAAGGCATATATAGATAATAGCATCAAATAAGGGACAATTCCCAGATACCTAAGAGTATGCAAAAAGAAGGAGAGAGCAAGTAGAGCATATGGGAAGTAAAAGGCAAAATATCAAAAAATGAATAGCCAATAATTACCCAAATTTGCAAATACCAGTGGTGTGACAGATGGAGGAAAAAAGAAAGGGGAAGGGGGGCCTAGTGGTGTCACCCCTACGCGCGTTTCGGCAGGCCTTCGTCTTGTTAGTGATTGACCATGTATGGTTAAAGTTAGCTAGTGGGGATTTTAGCCCCTTCCCCCCTGATATAAAATGTAGTGGGCTCTTATGGATAAAATGTTCAGGATAGCTTGCGGTTGATGATAATAGAGCGCAGCAGCGCTATAGGTTGGCCAGCAGCTGTTAACAGACTGTAGCGACAGTACCTTTGTTTCTCCATCTGCGGGAGAGTCGAGGTGGCCGAGAGTAGGCAGTGGCTATACTGCTGGTGTGCAGCGTTCCCCGAGATGTGGAAGAGGATGCGGCTTGCAGGGAGCGAGAGGCGGCTCTAATCCTGGTACACAGCATTCCTCACGGCGTGACGCGTGGTACGGCATGCAGGTGGTAAGCGGTGTCACAGCCGTCAAGCCCCTGACACACGCCCGAGGGCGCGCCGAAGCCGGTTTCTGGCACGTTGCACTTTATCCCCTGCTTTTGTGATTCCGAATATTTTTACCACTTTGGAGCTTTTGTATGAAATAAAATTATGTCTGTTTTGCCATATTACTCTTTTGTCATCCTTCTTTGCATTTTATATATGTTTTGCATATTTGTGTGTTGTTTTATTTTTATCTTTTTATATCTTTTATTGTAAGCACTGTATATTTTTATATTAAAGCTTAAAATCTTTAATAAGTTTCATCCCTGTATGCTCTAAAGCAGGGGTCTCAAGCTCAGCTGGGTATATGAGCCGCACATGGAAAAAATTTGAATTTGGTAGGCCGCATTCTTTGCAGGACAAAGTGCCATTTTTAGTGATACCATTTTTTTTCTATACACCTTTTGAACATTTTTGCCATGGTTATTTTATTTTTTTATAGCTTGGGTCGTAATGGATGTGGCGACAACACACGTGCACTTTTTCTGTGTACTTGAGTTTATATACTGTATAAAACAGCATTTTTAGTGGCAAAATATTTTTTCATGCTTCATTTTTAATTTTTTTTTTAATTTTTACAATTTTGTTTCCCCCAATTGGCCGCATACAGTAATATTGTTTAACAATTAACACCATATAGTAATTCTGGCAAACATCTTGTCTTAATGTCGCCCATCCTGGTCCCCATCTTGAAGTAATGCCCCATCCTGGTCCTCATCTTCTAGTTATGAGCTAATCCTGATCCTCATCTTGTAGTAATGTCCCCCATCCTGGTCCTTATCCTGTAGTAATGTCCCCCATCCTGGTCCTCATCTTGTAGTAATGCCCCATCCTGGTCCTCATCTTGTAGTAAGGCCCCATCCTGGTCCTCATCTTGTAGTAAGGCCCCATCCTGGTCCTCATCTTCTAGTTATGTCCTAATTCTGATCCTTATCTTGGAGTAATGGCTCCATTCTGGTCCTCATCTTGTAGTAATGTCCCCATCTTGTAGTAATGTCTCTCATCCTGGTCCCCATATTGTAGTTATGTCCCCATCCAGGTCCCCATATTGTAGTTATGTCCCCATTCATGTCCCCATATTGTAGTTTTGTCCTCATCCTGGTCCCCATATTGTAGTTAGGTCCCCATCCAGGTCTCCATATTGTAGTTATGTCCCCATATTGTAGTTATGTTCATATCCAAGTCCCCATATTGTAGTTATGTCCCCATCCAGGTCCCCATATTGTAGTTAGGTCCCCATGTTGTAGATATCTCCTCATCCAGGTCCCCATATTATAGATATGTCCCCATCCAGGTCCCCGTATTGTAGATATGTCCCCATCCAGGTACCCATATTGTAGATATATCCCCTATTGTGCCGTTCTTCATATACACATAAAAGAGAAAAAAAAAAAGATTCTTCTCACCTGTCCTCCATTCCCACTGCGTCCTTTCTGCACATGTGGGCCGCAAGCACCATAGACCCCTTGATGATCCCGGCCCGGTCCAGGAGCTGCCGACAGATAGCAGCGCTTTATTTCAGCTGAATGTGCATCCTGGCTCTCTGCACAGCAATACCAATGCCAGACACCGGCCAATCAGAGGGTAGCAGCAGACATCTGCGCATGGCAGGGACGTCATACGCCGCTGCGCCAGGACGCCGATGTCAGATGCTAGCCTCTGACTGGCCGGCAGCTGGCATTGGTATTGCTGTGCAGAGAGCCGGTCTCTGTGCGGCAATACATTTCAATTGAAGGACGCACATTCAACTGAAATAAAGTGCTGCTGTCCACAGCTCCTGGACCGAGCCGGGATCTTCAAGGGGTCTATGGTGCCTGCAGGCAGCATAAAACAGCCTCAGGGGCCGCATGCGGCCGGTGGTCCGTGTGTTTGAGGCCCCTGCTCTAAAGCATCCATAGCCGTTCAGAGAGCGTGTGACCTTTTGATTGTCACATAGTAACATATTTCGGGGGCTCATCACTAGAGATGAGCGTTGTTCTACTCGAACTGTTCGCCAATCTCAAATTCGAGCTGTTTTGGGCGATGTTCGAGCCGTTCGGCGAACACGAACAATTTGAGAAAAATTCGGCTGTTCGAGGTTATGTTCGATAACTGTTCGTGCACCAAAATCATAACTGGATTTTTTCTCAGTAATGATGAAAATTAATGTTAATACGCAGTTTGAGTGTACAGCGGGGTGGGGGGAGGGGCAGGGGATGGATCTCTGCAGGAACAATGAAGATCTCCATTTTTTTTTCTCTTTCCCGCATTTGCAGTGGGGAGGTGCAATCTGTCAGCCTATCAGCAGCGCACACACGGAGCGAAGTGCTTTTTTTCACACAAGCAAGGGCATGTGTCATTGGCAGTGTATATCACATGTCCTTGCCCTATAAGACCAAGCCATTTTCCCCGTCGCCACCATTTTCTCACTGCTGCAGCTGCGTGTTAGACGGCACCGCTGTTGCTGTGTGCGCTATACCTTGTTAATTTTAAGCCAATTTTCGCACAAATCTACAGATAGCTTGGGAGTAGGGAATAGTTGTGATTGCAGTCCTTTTAAGGACTAGGTTACAGCATTTCCTACGACTTTTATCAGGCAGGTCTGTGCTCTTAAATAGATAGATTGTGGGAGTAAAGACTAATTGTAATTGGAGTCCTTTTCAGGACTAGGTTACATCAGTTCCTATCAGTTTTTGCCAGGCAGGTCTGTGCCAGTGCTGTGCAAGTTTTTTTCACAGCATTTGGCTGAATCTAGCAAAGCTAATCCTTTTTGGCCTATTGCAGAGTGTGTTAGTCAGTGGAGTAGCCTATCTGTGTTGCAAGAAATACCACCTGTGTATAGAATACCAATTTTTTTACTGCACCTAATGAAGTAAAATCTTTTGGGCATAGCATCATTCTATTAGTCCATCTATACTGACCTCCATCAGGTTGCAAATTGAATATAATTTTTTTCTGCATCTAGCTCTGAAAAAATATTGGGCTTCTAGCTGTGTGTGGGACTTGTTCTATTAATCCATCTATACAGACCTCCATCAGGTTGCAAACTGAATATATTTTTTTCTGCATCTACCTCTGAAAAAATATTGGGCTTCTAGCTGTGTGTGGGACTTGTTCTATTAATCCATCTATACAGACCTCCATCAGGTTGCAAAGTGAATATATTTTTTTCTGCATCTACCTCTGAAAAAATATTGGGCTTCTAGCTGTGTGTGGGACTTGTTGTATTAGTCCATCTATACTGACCTCCATCAGGTTGCAAACTGAATATATTTTTTTCTGCATCTACCTCTGAAAAAATATTGGGCTTCTAGCTGTGTGTGGGACTTGTTCTATTAATCCATCTATACAGACCTCCATCAGGTTGCAAACTGAATATATTTTTTTCTGCATCTACCTCTGAAAAAATATTGGGCTTCTAGCTGTGTGTGGGACTTGTTGTATTAGTCCATCTATACTGACCTCCATCAGGTTGCAAACTGAATATATTTTTTTCTGCATCTACCTCTGAAAAAATATTGGGCTTCTAGCTGTGTGTGGGACTTGTTGTATTAGTCCATCTATACTGACCTCCATCAGGTTGCAAACTGAATATATTTTTTTCTGCATCTACCTCTGAAAAAATATTGGGCTTCTAGCTGTGTGTGGGACTTGTTCTATTAATCCATCCATACAGACCTCCATCAGGTTGCAAACTGAATATATTTTTTTCTGCATCTAGCTCTGAAAAAATATTGGGCTTCTAGCTGTGTGTGGGACTTGTTCTATTAATCCATCTATACAGACCTCCATCAGGTTGCAAACTGAATATATTTTTTTCTGCATCTACCTCTGAAAAAATATTGGGCTTCTAGCTGTGTGTGGGACTTGTTCTATTAATCCATCTATACAGACCTCCATCAGGTTGCAAACTGAATATATTTTTTTCTGCATCTAGCTCTGAAAAAATATTGGGCTTCTAGCTGTGTGTGGGACTTGTTCTATTAATCCATCTATACAGACCTCCATCAGGTTGCAAACTGAATATATTTTTTTTCTGCATCTACCTCTGAAAAAATATTGGGCTTCTAGCTGTGTGTGGGACTTGTTGTATTAGTCCATCTATACTGACCTCCATCAGGTTGCAAACTGAATATATTTTTTTCTGCATCTACCTCTGAAAAAATATTGGGCTTCTAGCTGTGTGTGGGACTTGTTCTATTAATCCATCTATACAGACCTCCATCAGGTTGCAAACTGAATATATTTTTTTCTGCATCTAGCTCTGAAAAAATATTGGGCTTCTAGCTGTGTGTGGGACTTGTTATATTAATCCATCTATACAGACCTCCATCAGGTTGCAAACTGAATATATTTTTTTTCTGCATCTACCTCTGAAAAAATATTGGGCTTCTAGCTGTGTGTGGGACTTGTTGTATTAGTCCATCTATACTGACCTCCATCAGGTTGCAAACTGAATATATTTTTTTCTGCATCTACCTCTGAAAAAATATTGGGTTTCTAGCTGTGTGTGGGACTTGTTCTATTAATCCATCTATACAGACCTCCATCAGGTTGCAAACTGAATATATTTTTTTCTGCATCTAGCTCTGAAAAAATATTGGGCTTCTAGCTGTGTGTGGGACTTGTTCTATTAATCCATCTATACAGACCTCCATCAGGTTGCAAACTGAATATATTTTTTTTCTGCATCTACCTCTGAAAAAATATTGGGCTTCTAGCTGTGTGTGGGACTTGTTGTATTAGTCCATCTATACTGACCTCCATCAGGTTGCAAACTGAATATATTTTTTTCTGCATCTAGCTCTGAAAAAATATTGGGCTTCTAGCTGTGTGTGGGACTTGTTCTATTAATCCATCTATACAGACCTCCATCAGGTTGCAAACTGAATATATTTTTTTCTGCATCTACCTCTGAAAAAATATTGGGCTTCTAGCTGTGTGTGGGACTTGTTCTATTAATCCATCTATACAGACCTCCATCAGGTTGCAAAGTGAATATATTTTTTTCTGCATCTACCTCTGAAAAAATATTGGGCTTCTAGCTGTGTGTGGGACTTGTTGTATTAGTCCATCTATACTGACCTCCATCAGGTTGCAAACTGAATATATTTTTTTCTGCATCTACCTCTGAAAAAATATTGGGCTTCTAGCTGTGTGTGGGACTTGTTCTATTAATCCATCTATACAGACCTCCATCAGGTTGCAAACTGAATATATTTTTTTCTGCATCTACCTCTGAAAAAATATTGGGCTTCTAGCTGTGTGTGGGACTTGTTGTATTAGTCCATCTATACTGACCTCCATCAGGTTGCAAACTGAATATATTTTTTTCTGCATCTACCTCTGAAAAAATATTGGGCTTCTAGCTGTGTGTGGGACTTGTTCTATTAATCCATCTATACAGACCTCCATCAGGTTGCAAACTGAATATATTTTTTTCTGCATCTAGCTCTGAAAAAATATTGGGCTTCTAGCTGTGTGTGGGACTTGTTCTATTAATCCATCTATACAGACCTCCATCAGGTTGCAAACTGAATATATTTTTTTCTGCATCTACCTCTGAAAAAATATTGGGCTTCTAGCTGTGTGTGGGACTTGTTCTATTAATCCATCTATACAGACCTCCATCAGGTTGCAAACTGAATATATTTTTTTCTGCATCTAGCTCTGAAAAAATATTGGGCTTCTAGCGGTGTGTGGGACTTGTTCTATTAATCCATCTATACAGACCTCCATCAGGTTGCAAACTGAATATATTTTTTTTCTGCATCTACCTCTGAAAAAATATTGGTCTTCTAGCTGTGTGTGGGACTTGTTGTATTAGTCCATCTATACTGACCTCCATCAGGTTGCAAACTGAATATATTTTTTTCTGCATCTACCTCTGAAAAAATATTGGGCTTCTAGCTGTGTGTGGGACTTGTATTATTAATCCATCTATACAGACCTCCATCAGGTTGCAAACTGAATATATTTTTTTCTGCATCTACCTCTGAAAAAATATTGGGCTTCTAGCTGTGTGTGGGACTTGTTCTATTAATCCATCTATACAGACCTCCATCAGGTTGCAAACTGAATATATTTTTTTCTGCATCTAGCTCTGAAAAAATATTGGGCTTCTAGCTGTGTGTGGGACTTGTTATATTAATCCATCTATACAGACCTCCATCAGGTTGCAAACTGAATATATTTTTTTTCTGCATCTACCTCTGAAAAAATATTGGGCTTCTAGCTGTGTGTGGGACTTGTTGTATTAGTCCATCTATACTGACCTCCATCAGGTTGCAAACTGAATATATTTTTTTCTGCATCTACCTCTGAAAAAATATTGGGTTTCTAGCTGTGTGTGGGACTTGTTCTATTAATCCATCTATACAGACCTCCATCAGGTTGCAAACTGAATATATTTTTTTCTGCATCTAGCTCTGAAAAAATATTGGGCTTCTAGCTGTGTGTGGGACTTGTTCTATTAATCCATCTATACAGACCTCCATCAGGTTGCAAACTGAATATATTTTTTTTCTGCATCTACCTCTGAAAAAATATTGGGCTTCTAGCTGTGTGTGGGACTTGTTGTATTAGTCCATCTATACTGACCTCCATCAGGTTGCAAACTGAATATATTTTTTTCTGCATCTACCTCTGAAAAAATATTGGGCTTCTAGCTGTGTGTGGGACTTGTTCTATTAATCCATCTATACAGACCTCCATCAGGTTGCAAACTGAATATATTTTTTTCTGCATCTACCTCTGAAAAAATATTGGGCTTCTAGCTGTGTGTGGGACTTGTTCTATTAATCCATCTATACAGACCTCCATCAGGTTGCAAACTGAATATATTTTTTTCTGCATCTACCTCTGAAAAAATATTGGGCTTCTAGCTGTGTGTGGGACTTGTTGTATTAGTCCATCTATACTGACCTCCATCAGGTTGCAAACTGAATATATTTTTTTCTGCATCTACCTCTGAAAAAATATTGGGCTTCTAGCTGTGTGTGGGACTTGTTCTATTAATCCATCTATACAGACCTCCATCAGGTTGCAAATTGAATATAATTTTTTTTCTGCATCTAACCCAGCCAATAGTTTTGGCCTAATACCACAGTTTGGCCACTCAGCTCTGCTCGGTTCCCATCCATTGTTTTTTTGTGCAAACAACTCCAGAGTTGTGAATTAGTTAACCACCAAAATGAGTGGAAAAAGGCCTGCTGCTGGTGGAAAGGGGAATAGGCGTGTTGGGAAGGGGAAAAAAGGTTGTGTCCGTGGGGTAGGTGTTAAAGCAACAGTAACATCTGCAGAAGAAAGACCATCTTCCAGCCAAACTAAAATGTCTACTTCTTTTAGCGGACAATGTGATAAGATCCCTTTCTTACGGCCACGCCAATCGCTACAAATTCCAGATGAGGCACAAAAACAGCAGGTGCTTCAACGGATATCAAGTGCTCCTTTAAGTGGGCTCTCCTCCACATCAACTTCAACATCACAAATACTCCAGTCCTCAAAGGTGTCACCCCAATCGCACTTGCTTCCTCACAGCTCCCAAATCTCCAGCTGCCCGTCTGAGTATGAGGTAGAACAGATGGTTGAGTCTGCAGAGCTGTTTACTCATACTATAGCCTGGGAATCAGAGGTCGACTCCAGCGCTTCTGTGAATCCAGACGAGGAAATGATCTGCACTGATGCCCAGAATCTTTATGAGTCGGATCCAGGACCAGACGCAGAAGGTTCTGACCATAATGTAGACCCTCATTCCCAAACTGTAACTCCTGTTGGTGGAGACAATGAGGAAGACGATGATAAGACTCAAATACCTGATTGGAGCGACAACTTTAGTTTTTTGTCAGGGCAGGAACAGGTTGGCTCTGAGGACGACGGGTGTGATAACGCACAGGGTGATGATGATGAGGTTGGAGATCCCACTTACTGTCAACCCACAGTCAGCCAAGAGATGAGGTCAGCAGAGGAGGTGGAGGAAGATGCTAGTGACGACGAGGTCAGGTTGCGCCTTCCTGGACAGAGACGTAGTACTGGAAGCACGTCAACAACTGCATCCTCAAACACAACTCTGCCTCTCACCACAAGTCGTGGTGGCTCTTCAGGTCGCATGGGTGCTAAGCCTTGCATAGCCTGGGCATTTTTTCAGATCGATAAAGATGACCCAACTCATGTTATCTGTAACATTTGTCAGCAAAAGCTAAGTAGAGGCCAAAAAATACATAGTTTGAGTACTTCATGCATGAACCGGCACATGGACATGAAGCATAAGTTGCAGTGGGAAGCTCGGTGTGCTACAATGCGGCCTAGCCGGCCGGGCCAACCACCGTCTGCCATATCTTGTGCATCCGCGGCCTCTTCATCCTCTGTGACTGGGGGGACAGCAGTCACACCTGTTTTGGGGCGCAGACCTGCCACCTCTTTACCCGCAACAGCCAGCGTGATTGGCAGGTCATCATTTTCTTTGGAGGTGGTAACACCAGCTGGTGTTGAGCGCTGTCCGACATCGATAGCACCACCTTTGGATCAAGGCAACCTAACATGTCCGCCTGCATCTTCCTCACAGACCGGCAGTTTGCCGGGGACACCCTTATCAACCCCGTCTAAGCACAATAGCCAGCCCTCGGTCCCTCAGATGTGGACAAGTAAAAGACCATTTCCTCCTAGCCATGAGAAAGCTAAGAGGTTGAATTTCACCATCTGCAAGCTCTTGGCTACAGAAATGCTGCCTTTCCGCCTGGTGGACACAGAGGATTTTCGAGACCTTATGTCCGTCGCAGTGCCCCAGTACCAGATGCCCAGTCGGCACTACTTCTCAAAGAAACAAATGTAAAAAACCACTGCGCTAGTATACTGAGAAGGATATGATTATAAATGGAAGAGTAAACAATAATGGATATAAATTGTTATTTTATTTTATTATAAATCACTCTTATAAAACGTTCTAGATGCATGTTTGCATACAATCAAGGGTTAAAAGTGGAATGACTGGTAAGTCCTCCAGGGATCCAGAGCTTTTGGGACCTGTAATGGAATAGATAAGGACTAAAATTACTGACCTGTATTAAGTGGATTGGATATAGAGCTACTGTGCATGTATTTACCTGGGATGGCAGGAAGATCGTTAGGAGATGAAGAGGATAATATGTACAGAAGGGTATGGACTTCTTGTTAGATAGAATGTAGAAATGGGTGCTGTAATAAAAGAATTAACATTAGATCGCAAGCTATATCTAGTCTTGATTTGAAGTGAATCTATTAAGATGGCTTACATGAAGAACATGATTCTATATATGGTTATAATCCCCAACTGGACGAATATATGGTTCTGTGGGGTTATAGAGGCTTGGTACTATTATGGATAGCTGGTAGAGTCTGTAATATGAATGCACAAACAATAGTAAAGGTTATATTAAAAATGCACAATATATAGAGCTCATTAAAGTACTCACTAGAGTAGGGGGTTTACCTGATAAAGAACAATTTAGTTAGTGAGTTAACAAGGACCTAGTCTGGTTTTATACTGGTCCTGTAGAGATGGGCAACCCGTTTGATGGATGGTTGTGCCTGGCAATTGAACTCTAGATCAGAGGGAGTATCAGTGGGTATTCATTGCCAGCTGGTAGCTGGTACAAATATCTGGTGGGGAAGTAATGGTATATAGTTAATATAAGGACATGTAGATAAATAAATAAATGAATAAATAGAGCGAGGTTTATATAAACGATATAGGGAGAAAAACCTTGTGTATACTCAAATGCAGAGAGCAGCACCCGTTAGTGATACAGTTCAATACCTTAATAGTTGACCCGAGCGTTTGGAAATAGGCATACAAGTGTCCAGGGGTTGTAGAATAGCTCCGTGGAAGGCTCTGTGTTCTCTCCGTTGATCTCCTACTGGATGGAGGAGGAGAAATGCAGGAGGAGGTGGTGTGTGTCAGAGTCCCGGCCGGAGACTCCGACACCACGATGCAGCGTGCGGCGAGCAGCGGGCGCTTTCCTGGGGAAGCGTTGAAAGGAATCAACATCAGGGATCCCTGATGAAGGATACCGTGTATCCGAAACGCGTAGGAAAGCTTTCTGGTCCTCCTCGCCGCCGGTAGCACGTGACCGCTACCTCTGACGTCACGCCAGGCCCTACACCAAGGTCCTTGCTTCCTTTCAACGCTTCCCCGGGAAAGCGCCCGCTGCACGCCGCACGCTGCATCGTGGTGTCGGAGTCTCCGGCCGGGACTCTGACACACACCACCTCCTCCTGCATTTCTCCTCCTCCATCCAGTAGGAGATCAACGGAGAGAACACAGAGCCTTCCACTGAGCTATTCTACAACCCCTGGACACTTGTATGCCTATTTCCAAACGCTCGGGTCAACTATTAAGGTATTGAACTGTATCACTAACGGGTGCTGCTCTCTGCATTTGAGTATACACAAGGTTTTTCTCCCTATATCGTTTATATAAACCTCGCTCTATTTATTCATTTATTTATTTATCTACATGTCCTTATATTAACTATATACCATTACTTCCCCACCAGATATTTGTACCAGCTACTAGCTGGCAATGAATACCCACTGATACTCCCTCTGATCTAGAGTTCAATTTCCAGGCACAACCATCCATCAAACGGGTTGCCCATCTCTACAGGACCAGTATAAAACCAGACTAGGTCCTTGTTAACTCACTAACTAAATTGTTCTTTATCAGGTAAACCCCCTACTCTAGTGAGTACTTTAATGAGCTCTATATATTGTGCATTTTTAATATAACCTTTACTATTGTTTGTGCATTCATATTACAGACTCTACCAGCTATCCATAATAGTACCAAGCCTCTATAACCCCACAGAACCATATATTCGTCCAGTTGGGGATTATAACCATATATAGAATCATGTTCTTCATGTAAGCCATCTTAATAGATTCACTTCAAATCAAGACTAGATATAGCTTGCGATCTAATGTTAATTCTTTTATTACAGCACCCATTTCTACATTCTATCTAACAAGAAGTCCATACCCTTCTGTACATATTATCCTCTTCATCTCCTAACGATCTTCCTGCCATCCCAGGTAAATACATGCACAGTAGCTCTATATCCAATCCACTTAATACAGGTCAGTAATTTTAGTCCTTATCTATTCCATTACAGGTCCCAAAAGCTCTGGATCCCTGGAGGACTTGCCAGTCATTCCACTTTTAACCCTTGATTGTATCCAAACATGCATCTAGAACGTTTTATAAGAGTGATTTATAATAAAATAAAATAACAATTTATATCCATTATTGTTTACTCTTCCATTTATAATCATATCCTTCTCAGTATACTAGCGCAGTGGTTTTTTACATTTGATTCTCTTTACATAGTGGTCTATGGTGACACACACCACTTGCAGCAGATCTACTGAGCTAGCCTACCAGCGCCCCTACTTCTATATTTACTTCTCAAAGAAAGGTGTGCCTGCGCTCCACCAGCATGTCGCACACAACATCACCGCTTCTTTGAGAAACTCTGTGTGTGACAGGGTGCATTTCACCACAGACACTTGGACGAGTAGGCATGGACAGGGGCGTTACATGTCGCTGACTGGGCACTGGGTAACTATGGTGACAGCAGGACAAGGGGCTGCTGTCCAAGTCTTGCCGTCCCCACGAGTTGTGCGTCAATCCTCTTTATGTCAAAGTTCCTCCACTGCTTCTGCCTCCTCAACCTCCTCTCGGTCTTCCACCTGCACCCAAAGCCTGTCTGGTCATGCCACAAGCTTTCTAACTGCGCAGAAGGGATCCTGCACACCTCCTTACTATGCTGGCAGTAGGGCTCAACGTCATCAGGCGGTTTTTACATTGAAATGTCTGGGAAATGTGAGTCACACAACTGAGGAGTTGTGGTCAGCTCTGGAGAACCAATTTCATGAATGGTTGTCTCCACTGGACCTGAAACCAGGGAAGGCCGTGTGCGACAATGCTGCAAACCTGGGTGCGGCCCTTCGCCGGGGCAATGTCACACACGTGCCTTGTATGGCTCACGTGTTGAACCTGGTTGTCCAGCAATTTTTAGCCCACTATCCCAGACTAGATGGCCTTCTGCAGAGGGCACGGTCGCTGTGTGCTCACTTCCGCCGTTCGCATCCCGCAGCTCAGCGACTTACATCTCTACAGAAGTCGTTGGGCCTGCCACTTCACCGGCTAAAATGCGATGTGCCTACCCGGTGGAATTCAACTCTGCACATGTTGCAGCGACTGTGGCAGCACCGACAAGCCCTGGTGCAATACGTTCTGACGTATAGCCTGGGCCAAAGAGATTCAGAGGTGGGGCAAATCACGCTGGAGGAGTGGTCTCAGATCAGGGACCTATGCACCCTTCTGCACAGTTTTGAAATGGCGACGAAGATGTTTAGTGCTGACGATGCCATTATCAGCATGACTATTCCGGTGATTTACATGCTGGAGCACATGTTAAACAGAATTCGGAGTCAGGTGGTGGCACAAGAGGAGGTGGAGGAAGTAGAGGAGGAGGAGTTGTATGCGGAAGGGCTAACATCTGCAAGGTCCAGACGGTCGGCAGCACCAAGGCGGCAGGCATGTGAGGGTGGGGGAGATGGTTTTACCAGGGCGCATGGTAGCAGCCAAACTAGTGAGGAAGGTGCAGGAGCCCAGGAAGAAGTGGAGGACGAACTGATGGAAGACTCATCAGATGAGGGAGACCTTGATCACATTTCTGTTGTGCGAGGTTGGGGGGAGAGGACAGAGGAAGGAAGCATGATTGTTACCTCGCCACCAACACAACAGGGACTTGGTGCTCCTGGATGCGCAACACACATGAGTGCCTTCTTGCTGCACTACCTGCAACATGACCCTCGAATTGTGAGAATTAGAAATAATCCTGACTACTGGGTTGCCACACTGTTAGATCCCCGGTACAAAAGTAAATTTGCAGAAATTATTCCTGCCATAGAAAGGGATGCACGCATGCAGGAGTATCAGCAGAGACTGTTGCAGAATCTTACATGTGCTTTTCCACAAAATACCAGTGGTGCACGTAGTGAATCTCACAGTTCCAACTTGCCAACCGTGGGACCGTCAAGTGTTCAGCACTCAAACAGTAACAGAACCACAGTATCTGCTGGTAACATCAATTTTGCGGAATCATTTCACCACTTTTTTAGCCCATCCTTTGCAAGGCCACAGGAGACAAGAAGTCTGACACATAGTCAACGCCTAGAGACGATGGTACAGGAGTATCTCCAAGTAAACATTGAAGCCACGACTGTGTCACTGGACCCTTGCTCTTTTTGGGCTTCCAATCTGGATAAATGGCCGGAGCTAGCCACTTACGCCTTGGAGATCTTGTCATGCCCCGCAGCCAGCGTTCTGTCTGAACGTGTGTTCAGCGCTGCTGGTGGTGTGCTGACAGATAAGCGCACGCGGCTCTCCACTGATAATGTAGACAGACTCACGTTCATAAAGATGAACAAATCATGGATCCGAAACGACTTTTCTACCCCTGTGTCATCCTGGGGAGAGTAAAAGCTTGATGATTGGTTAAAATCACCCTACCAACCGTTTTAAGCTTTCAAATTACTAATCATGTTTATCTGTATCTTGGCTGGAAAATAATTTGGGCTTTGTAGCAGTGTGCAGCACTGATTCTATTAGGCCATCTATAATAAGCTCCACCAGATTTAAAATTACTAATCATGTTTATCTGTATCTTGACTGGAAAATAATTTGGGCTTTGTAGCAGTGTGCAGCACTGATCCTATTAGGCCATCTATACTAAAGCTTCACCAGATTTAAAATTAATAATAATTTTTAGCTGCATCTAGCCCGGAAAATAATTTTGGGGCTCCGAGATGCGCAAGACACATAAGTGCCTTCTTGCTGCACTACCTGCAGCATGACCCTCATATTGTCAGAATTCGAAGTAATCATGACTACTGGGTTGCCACACTCTTAGATCCCCCAAACTTTTCGATCAACCTTTTCATTTTAATAAAGACCAAAAAAATGGTCATTTTTGAAATTATAAGCATTAGCAGGTTGTTAGAAACTGAAATCAAACAGTTTTCAACTCAAAACTTTATTCTAGGTGATGTTACATTTTCACATAGGACCCCTTGTTCGAAAGGAGCTTCTGAACTCTCTCGTCCATTGAATTTGTCAGGTTTTGGATGGTTTCTGCTTCAATTGTTTTGCATGAGGACAGAATACCCTCCCAGAGCTGTTGCTTAGATGTGAACTGCCTCCCGCCATCATAGACACTCCTTTTAATGATGCTCCAAAGGTTCTGAATGGGGTACAGGTCAGGGGAGCATGGGGGTCACACCATAAGTTTGTCCCCTTTTATGCCCATATCAGCCAGAGATGCAGATGTTTTATGTGCAGCATGAGATGGTGCATTATCATGCAGAAAAATGATCTTGCTGTGAAATACACGGTTCTTCTTCTTGAACCATGGCAGGAAGTGCTGTTTGAGAAAATCCACATACATTATGGAGTTCATCTTTAGCGCCTTCAGGGATCCTAAAGGGGCCGACAATCTCTCTCCCCATGATTCCAGCCCAAAACATTACTCCACCTCCTCCTTGTTGGCGCTGTAGCCGTGTTTGCGTGGGGTGTCCATCAACCAGCCATCCTCCACTCCATCCATCTGGACCATCGAGCGCTGCACGGCACTCATCCGTGAACAAAACAGTTTTGAAATCAGTCTTCATGTAATGTTTGGCCCACTGGAGCCGTTTCTGCTTGTGTGAAGTGGATAGAGGAGGTCGACAGGATGGCGTATGCACAGCTGCAAACCTCTGAAGGACCCTGCATCTTGTTGTTCGGGGGACGTTGGAGGCACAAGCAGCTTCAAAAACTTGTCTGCTGCTATGACAAGGCTTTTTTGCCGCTGCTCTTTCAACCTGACGTAATTGCCTGTAGGAAAGAGTCCTCAATTTGCCCTTATCAGCACGCACACGTGTGTACTGTGAATCAGCTACATACTTCTTGATTGCCAAGACACTTCATCCTGATCATCGCACAATGTTGATTGTAGTCATGCCTTGACCTAAACACTCCACAATTTGTTGCTTCTCAGCAGCCGACACATCCTTTTTCTTTCCCATTTTGGCAGAAAATGTAGGCTGCTTAATAATGTGAGACAACCTTCTTAAGTAGTCTTGCCTTTCATTGGACACACCTGCCAAACTAATTAGCACAGGTGTCTGCAATTGCTTACAGTGATATAAAGAGCCCTGACACACATCACCATCAATGAGTTTAACTGACAAACAAACAAATTCTTCCCTTATCACTCCTAAACACTTTTTGCATAATAATTTGGAACGCAGTGTACATGTGCTTTTCCACAAAACACCAGTGGTTCACGTAGTGAATCTTACAGTTCTAACTTGCCAACCGTGGTCTGTATGGAGTTGTTCAATAAAGGGCCCAAAATTAAGATAACATAGATGGGAGAGGTCTCTATGAATAGGAATTCCTAAGTATTTGATACCCTGTGAGGGCCAGGCAAAGGGAAAGTTGGACTGGATGGAATCCTATATGGATTTGGGGAGGGAGACATCAAGGGCCTCAGACTTCGCTGCATTGATTTTAAAATTTGACCATGTAACAAAGTGATCTATTTCAGCCATAACAGCATGGATGGATATATGTGATTGAGTGATATATACTAGGACATCATCAGCAAATAGAGAGCACTTGTACTCGGTGCCTCCCACCTCAATCCACCTAATATTGGGGTTATGGCGAATTGATGAGAGCAGGTGCTCCGTCACTAGGATGTATAAGAGAGGGGACAGAGGACATCCCTGCCTTGTCCCATTGGTGATTGTGAAAGGTGATGAAAATGTTCTGATGCACCCCCTGGGCCTTGGGACACCCGGAGCCGGACCCTTTTTGGTGGATGCTGGTGGTTGTAGTCTTCGTGGCGGCGACCCGGTTCCGTGGCTCAGGGTGGTCAAGCCAGTGGCGGAACTATTTATGTGGTTTTGATGTTTAAATGTCCGACTACGCCACCCGTGGATTGCGGTCAGAGTGAACCGCCGCTGCAGGGCAGACCGCTGAGGCTGGTGTTGTGGGTGCAGCAGAGCGTAGCATAACTCCCCACGGGAGGAGTATAGCCTCAGGGCAGTGTATGCGGAGGATGGGGGTGATGGTGCAGGGCAGCAGCAGTAACGACACGGAGTCAGTGATGCAGTCCAGGGCCTTTACTCACAGTTCTTATTATCCAGACCACGTCTGCAGGTAACGGCTGCCCACGTCGTACTGTGCTCACCAGGTGAGGGGCTCAGACAACTCCCAGATAACTTTGGAGAGCTTCACAGGACCCCCTTTGTGTGTCCTTTGTCTGGCCTTTCTTACCAACCCTTCTGTCCGGCTGCCTCGGGCCTCCTCTTGGTAAACTTGGCGCCAGTTTCCCTGACCCTATGTGGTGCCTTCCTAGCGGGTGTAGCGAGGGGCTGCGCCACATAAAATGTCACAGCCTCCGGTTTCTAGCTGAGGGTCGTTTCCTGCCTCCACTAGTTTCGGGGACCGGTCTCCCCCTTTGGCCTGACCCCTCCACGCAGGTGGATTCGGGCGTGCGGTGGCGACTCGCCCGTCCGCACCCCTGGGATCCCTTCATTCCTCGTTCCTGGAGCCTTCTCCGCTCCTCTTCCTTCCTTCTCCCTCTTCCAGGCCTGGGCCTCTGTTACTAGGCCCGCCTCCGGAGCAGAGCTCATGCAGAGCCCCTGCTCCCTGCCACTTCTGCTCAGACTTCTCTGCACTGAACTAAGATGGTGCCCACCTTTTATACTCCCTTCTCAATGCACCCAGGAACTGCTTCCTCCCTGCTCCTGCACTACAGGGTTCCCCTTCCTCAGTGTTCCCTCCCCCCACTCCAGCCAGGGACAGGGACTGTCGTGCCCATCTCAGAGGCATATTGGTCGCCCTGCCCCACGGCAATGTGGTGTAATGCATGCAGGTGTCGGGTCCTGATCCACACTCCATCCTTACCTGAGAGTGAGATATCACACCTCTGGGTGAGGTGCAATACCTCTGTAGCAACCGAGCCCTCAGGGTGCTACAGTTCCATTTATCTTCAGCCTAGGTGACGTATTGTGATACAGGGCCGTGATTTTGGCTATAAAAAGGTCCCCTAGACCCCTACCCCAAGCTTTTTAAGAGAATCATATATGGCGTGCCAGGAGACTCTATGGAATGCTTTCTCAGCATCCAACGAGAGTATCTAATTACAAATTTTTAACTGCATCTAGCCCAGGAAATACTTTGTGCCTAGTAGCAGTGTCTGCTAGTCAGCGGATTATCCCGGCTGTTAAGCAAGCTACACCACCTGTAGTTTAGACACTTAATTTTTTCAAAGGAAATGCTTCGGGACCATGGGATACTCAGTGAAGAGCATCAGGAGGCACCCCAAGGCTTAGGGGCTGGGACTCGCAGTAGGATGCCTTGCGGTGGACAGCCGAGCTCGATCCTTATAAAAGCTTTTTAACTGCAGCAGCTTTAGTGGACGCTACTGGAGCTGGAATTACGCGGCTGCTGGCATGAGACTTGCCCTCCAATAGATCCTTGTAAATGGATTTAAAGTGTATTCATTCAAATTAGAGAGACAATTTAAATTAAAAAGCTTAGAGCTGCCTCCACCACAGGGGGGCTCGCTCGACCCACCAGCGGACAGGCACCAGTATTGGGAGAGGGGGGCTGGCCATCAGGGTTCACCGCGGCTCTGGCACAAACCCGGCGACACAGAGGTGGCACGGGCAGGAGCGGACTGGCCGTGTCGGCTTCTCACTTTTTGGATTTTAGAAGGGCATGACATGCCTATATCTGTGTCTCCCCCTCCTTTTACTCCTCCACCTCTTTTATTTTCGCATGACTATATGTACTTGTCACTTTTCCATGTGTTAGTTATGTCTTCTGAGCAGTTTGTCAGCTTTTGGACACCTTTGAAGGTGTTTTCTATGTGTTTCTATGTGTTTTTGTTTGCCTGCCATTGGTTTTAACGGTGTTCGAAGGTGTTCGACGAACAGTTCGACGAACAGTTCGGCGAACACACGGGTGTTCGACGAACCGAACCGAACTCGAACACTACGGGGGTGGCTCAACACTACTCATCACCCCGTGTGTTTAATGAGTGGTGGCAGCGTGCGTTAAGTAACTTGGGTGTGAAAACTGTGTCCGGGTGAGATTTATGCTCACTTTATAAATTAACCCTTGCAGGCGCACCCCAAGTCACGCGGTGAGAAGTGTGTACGTGACATACTTGTTTGTGTATGAATTAAAATGAAATTATACTTTTAAAGGTTTCTATTACAACTTTCATATGTAAAGCAATCTCCTTGTCTAGTCCTAGTTGAATCCAACTCACTTCGTGCAATGCAGCATAATAGCAAAAAAAAGAAGTGTTATTAAAACATAACCTTTAATGGTAGTTCATTTAAAAATTATTGCAGCCACAAACTCCCAATAATGCTTAATCCCTTAAAAACCGCCGATATGCCTTTTCATGGCGGTTGTTAAGGTACTTATTCCTCATCGCTGTTCTTTCACGGCCCTGAGGAATAATGGTATAACATCGCCTGGCGGTGGCAATTCCCGCGGATGTCAGCTGTATGTGACAGCTGATACCCTGCATTATCAGCCCCGGCCGGTTTTGAAGCAAATCGGGGCCAATTAACCCCTTATATACCGCTGTCAATTGTGACACCGGTATTTAAGTTGTTATAGGGGGGTCAAAAGATCCCCTTAGTAACCATCGGACCCCCACGATGAGAATCTCGGGTCCCAATGGTTATCATGGTACCTTGAGATCATGTGATGATCCCAGGGCACGGTGGCCTGTGGGATCCAGCTATAAGCTGGGTCTCACAGGCTGAATCAGTGACTCACTGACTGTTCTCATGCACTGCATTACATGAGTACTGAAGTGTATGAGATCAGCAATCAAAGTGAATATTATACATGTCTCACAGTGGGACTTGATGAAAAAGTAAAAAAAGTGAACTAAAATATGTAAAAAACTTTAAAAAAAACACAAAAAAGCACACAAATCACTAAAATCAGTTTCGCCACTCAAAACGCAGCATGGGCTACCACAGATCTGTGCGCTCCTAAAAAGATGGATACCACCAGAGCGGACGCCAAACAGAGCCCAAAGTGTCTCCATCTGCCTCATTGTAGTGAGTGGTTCCATCGGGGGTTTCATCTGAATCAAATTTTTGTGGCATTTACACGGTAACCCCGACGTAAGTGCTCAGCGTAGAACACAAAAATGTGATCCCAGCCTTATTCTGGAAGCGATCGAAAAATATTATGTACCCCAAAATGTCACCAATAAAAACCCTAACCATGTTGTTAGAACCTTGCTCTTAGGTTTTTTCCTTTGCTGGTCACATGACCTCGTTGGTCTATTTAATCCTGCTCCGCCCTTCTGGCTTTGCTGGACTTCATTGTATAACTACTTTCTAGCTAGCCTGTGCTCTGTATCTAACTCTGTTAGTTTTCTTGGTCTACGGACCTCAGTGTTCTATATATTTTGTTTGTTTGTCTGTCTGCTACTATTTCTGTTAGGAGGTGTCCCATTTTCCTCCCAGTCCTTAGTACTTGTAGGGATTCCTTCCCCACATCTATAGGTCTCCGTACAGACTAGCTTAGGACTTTAGCAGGTCTGATCGCAGGATCAGGTTCCCTGTTACATCGTAGGGATTCAGCTGAGTTCTATCGTAGGGACAGATTTCCTCTCTTTCCTTAGCTCTGGTAGCAGAACATAACAGTAAGTCCAGCCTACAAATTCTCTAAGGAAAGATTTTTCTGTTCCATCATGGTGTCGGTTCAGAATTTGGTTCATCGCCTGCAGGGACTCTCTCTGGAGGTGGCCGAGCTCCGTCAGCACGTGAGTAACTGTCCTGGAGCACATTTCTTGGAGCCTAAGGTATGTTTGCCGGATTTATTTTTTGGTGAACACCGAGAATTTTTTTCATTTAAAAATGCTTGCTTATTGTATTTTCGTTTGAGACCCAAGTCCTCTGGGGATGAATCCCAGCGCATAGGGTTCATAATGTCACTTTTGCGCAAAGAGCCTCAGGAGTGGGCCTTTTCTTTGCAACCTAGTGATACATGCTTCAGATCAGTGGATAGTTTTTTTTCTGCTTTGGGACTATTATATGATGATCCTGACCGTGTCGCATCAGCTGAGACTGAGTTAAGACGTTTGAGACAGGGATCAGGTAATGTGGAAAAATATTGTACTCATTTCCGTCGTTGGTCTACTCAAACAGGGTGGAACGATTCTGCTCTGAAAAGTCTATTTCTTGCTGGGCTCAATGAAAGGGTTAAAGACCTGCTAATTGCTTATCCTATACCTGAAGATTTGCAACAGGCTATGCAATTAGCTATACGGGTGGATAGGAGACTGCGTGCAAGGGTTAATGAGAGCAAATCCTCTGCTATGTCAGTTTCTGGTTATGAGAATGTGTGTACTAACAGTGGTGAATCGATGGAGATTGGATCGGTGGCACCTCGCTCTCAAGAAAAAGACCGTCGATTTTCTGAAGGCTTGTGTTTCTATTGCGGAAAATCTGGTCATTTGATTAAAGGCTGTGAGCTTCGTATGAAGAAAGAAAAAAAAATGGTCAGTCATGCCCGTATTGCCTGTTTAAATTCCAAGGGTGTATTTTTAGCTGCTTCCACGATTGCTCAGGAAAAATTAATGGAATTTCGGGTGTTTGTTGATTGTGGATCTACTCTGAATGTAATTGATGGGGGATTCTTGGAAAGACTCAATTTAAAACCCGAACCTTTATCATCCCCCATTGCTGTGGTTTCTGTGGATGGTTCCCCTTTGAAGAATATTACTCTCAAGGTCTGTGAATTTCCTCTCACTATTAATGGTGTTCACCATGAGAAATTGGATTTGGTAGTTTTGAATAACTTGCCTTCTCCAGTAATATTGGGATTGCCCTGGTTAAAATTTCACAATCCTGTACTGGATTGGTCTACCAATGAAATTAAATCCTGGAGCCATAAATGTTATGACAAGTGTTGTAACGGGCGTATTGCAGCTTTGGATAGGGGAGAATTGCCTGTTCCTATTCAGGATTTTTGGAGAGTTTTTTCTGAGAAGGAATCGCAGGTTTTGCCTCCCCATAGAGACTATGATTGTTCTATTGAATTTGTCCCTGGAGCGACTCTTCCTAAAAGTCGTTTATTTAACCTTACTATTCCTGAGAGGAAGGCTTTGGATGAATACATACAGACAAGTTTGGCCGCCGGTCACATTAGGCCCTCTAAGTCTCCTGTGGCGGTTGGATTTTTTTTTGTAAAAAAAAAAGGACGGCGGTTTACGTCCTTGTCTGGATTTTCGTGAGATTAACAAAATTACTGTACGCAATCCTTACCCACTGCCATTGATTCCTGATCTGTTTAACCAGTTAATGGGGGCCAAGTGGTTCTCTAAAATTGACCTTAAGGGGGCATACAATCTGTTGCGCATGAAGGAGGGTGACGAATGGAAGACTGCTTTTAACACTCCTGTGGGTCATTTTGAGAATCTGGTTATGCCTTTTGGTCTTACTAATGCTCCTGCATTTTTTCAGAATCTTATTAATGACATCCTTAGACCTTTGATCGGCAAAAATGTGGTTGTGTATTTGGATGACATTTTGATTTATTCGCCGGATCTGGAGTCTCATTGGCGGAGCGTACGTGAGGTATTACAATTGTTAATGGACAATTCGCTTTTTGCTAAGCTGGAGAAATGTGAGTTCGCTGTACAGAGAATTATTTTTTTGGGTTACATTATCTCCAGCGAAGGTTTTGAGATGGACCCGGTTAAAGTTCAAGCTGTACAGGAATGGCCTAGGCCTATTGGTTTGAAATCGATACAGAGGTTTTTAGGTTTTGCCAATTATTACAGAAAATTCATAAAAAATTTTTCTAGTATTGTCAAACCTCTGACCGATCTCACCAGGAAAGGTGCTGATGCGGTTCAGTGGTCTTCTGAGGCCATTGAAGCTTTTGTGCATCTCAAGGAGAGGTTCACCTCTGCTCCCATCCTTATGCAGCCTGATGTGACTAAGCCGTTTTTGGTTGAGGTTGATGCTTCTTCGGTGGGGGTTGGCGCAGTATTGTCTCAGGATAACGGGGATGGATTACATCCCTGTGCCTTTTTTTCAAAAAAATTTTCGGAGACTGAACTGAATTACGATATTGGTAATCGGGAATTATTGGCTATTAAACTCGCATTTGAACACTGGCGCCACTTCTTGGAAGGTGCGGAATTTCCCGTTCAGGTTCTTACGGATCATAAAAATCTGATATATCTTGATGCTGCCAAGCGCCTGAATGCCCGTCAGGCTAGGTGGGCACTGTTTTTCTCGCGGTTTAATTTCTCCGTTACTTACATCCCTGGTACTAAGAATGTTAAGGCGGATGCCTTGTCTCGCAGTTTTTCTCCCATAGTCGGTGCTGAGAAAGAGGAGAACATTTTACAAGAAGGTGTTGTGATAGCTGCTTTGGACTCCGTTTTGGAAGACAAGATTCTTAAAGCACAGGAGAATGCCCCATCTAACATTCCTCATGGGAGGTTGTTTGTGCCTGGGACCTTTAGGAGAGATTTGTTTATTGAGTGTCACGAATCTCGGTTGGCAGGTCATCCCGGAATCTCTGAGACCAAGAGACTGGTGGGTCGCAGTTTTTGGTGGCCTGGATGGCAGAAGGAAGTCATTAAGTGGGTGCGTCAATGTACTATATGTGCTAGATCTAAGTCCTCACATACTCCTGCTGCGGGGTTGCTTTGTCCTTTGGAGGTTCCTAGTACTCCTTGGACACATTTGGCTATGGACTTTATAACTGACCTTCCCCCCTCTGAGGGTTTTACTGTCATCTGGGTGGTCGTGGACCGTTTTAGCAAGATGTGTCACTTGGTTCCCTTCGTCAAACTGCCCTGCGCTAAAACTCTCGCTAAGGCCTTTGTCAAGGAAATTGTCAGACTTCATGGCGTTCCTACTGACATTGTTTCTGATAGGGGTGCTCAGTTCGTGGCTCGTTTTTGGCGTGCCTTTTGTGACAGGTTGGGAGTTCATCTGTCGTTCTCGTCCGGATATCATCCTGAATCTAACGGCCAGACAGAAAGGAAAAACCAGGATGTTGAGCAGTTCTTGCGTTGTTTTGTGGCAGACAATCAAGAGGGGTGGTCTGAGTTTCTGCCACTTGCTGAATTTGCTCTGAACAATCATACATCTTCTTCTGCTGGTTGTTCGCCTTTTTTTTTGTTGTTCTGGGAGACATCCGTCGTTTGGGTCGTTCTCCAAGTTGGGATCTGCCGTGCCTGAGGAGGAGAATTTTTCCGGTGATTTGGAGAGAGTTTGGACGGATGTGCGTGGTAATCTTCAGGAGACCAACAGAAAATCTAAAGACTACTTTGATAAGAAACGACAGGAGGTTTTGTTCGCTGTTGGTGACATGGTTTGGTTGTCCTCTAGGAATCTGCGGTTGAGGATTCCTTCTAAGAAATTGGGTCCCAAGTTTGTAGGGCCCTTTAAGGTGCTTCAGGTTGTCAACCAATCTGCTGTTAGGTTGGAGGTTCCTACCTCCTGGAGAATTAATCCGGTATTTCATGTCTCTCTGTTAAAAAAAGCTGTTGTGTCGGATGGTGACGCCTCTGCCTCTGTTCCTCCGGTGGTGGAGGACGGGGAATATGAAATTTCTCGCATCCTTAACTCTAGACGGTATAGAGGTAGTTTGCAGTATCTGGTGGCCTGGAAAGGTTTCGGACCCGAGGATAACTCTTGGGTGAGGTCAGATGATGTTTCCGCGTCCAGACTTATCAGAGCGTTTCACAGGAGATTTCCTGATAAGCCTGGTCCTAGGGGATCCGGAGGATCCTCTTAGAAGGGGGGGTACTGTTAGAACCTTGCTCTTAGGTTTTTTCCTTTGCTGGTCACATGACCTCGTTGGCCTATTTAATCCTGCTCCGCCCTTCTGGCTTTGCTGGACTTCATTGTATAACTACTTTCTAGCTAGCCTGTGCTCTGTATCTAACTCTGTTAGTTTTCTTGGTCTACGGACCTCAGTGTTCTATATATTTTGTTTGTTTGTCTGTCTGCTACTATTTCTGTTAGGAGGTGTCCCATTTTCCTCCCAGTCCTTAGTACTTGTAGGGATTCCTTCCCCACATCTATAGGTCTCCGTACAGACTAGCTTAGGACTTTAGCAGGTCTGATCGCAGGATCAGGTTCCCTGTTACATCGTAGGGATTCAGCTGAGTTCTATCGTAGGGACAGATTTCCTCTCTTTCCTTAGCTCTGGTAGCAGAACATAACACATGTCACATTTGGAGAGCCCCTAACGCATGTCAGGGGCTCTCCAAATGCGACATGGCATTCACAATTTATTCCAGACAAATAGCGCTCTTTCCTTTCCCAACCCTGCCTTGTGCCCAAACAGAAGTTTTTGACCACATATGGGGCATCATCGCGTTCTGGAGAAATTGCATAACAATTTATCAGGTCCATTTTCTCCTATTATCCATTGTAAAAAATACAAATTTGGGGCTAAAACTACATTTTCGTG
The DNA here is from genome assembly GCF_046119375.1 of Phyllobates terribilis. Lineage (NCBI taxonomy): Eukaryota > Metazoa > Chordata > Amphibia > Anura > Dendrobatidae > Phyllobates > Phyllobates terribilis. Next base: position 809,432,945 of record NW_027362761.1, read on the forward strand.
AAAAAAATGAAAATTTTCAATATGATGACCTAATTTTAAATGTTATCAAATTCTGTGTAGTACCTGTGGGTTCAAAATGCTCACTATACCCCTGGATACAATCCTTGAGGGGTGTAGTTTCCAAAATGAGGTAACTTGTTGGGGGTTTCCACTGTTTAGGCACATCAGGGGCTCACCAAACGCAACATGGCATCCGCTCTTGATTCCAGCCATTTTTGCTCCTTCCCTTCCGAACCCTGCCGTGTGCCCAAACAGTAGTTTTACCCTACATATTGGGTATCAGGAGAAATTGCACAACAAACTTTGGGGTCCATTTTCTCCTGTTACCCTTGTGAACTTAAAATATTTGGGGCTAAAATTACATTTTGAGGAAAAAGTTATATTTTTTATTTTCACGGTTCTACATTATAAACTTCTGTGAAGCACCTAGGGGGTTCAGGGTGCTCACCACACATCTAGACACATTCCTTGAGAGGTAAATTTTCCAAAATGGAGTCACCTGTGGGGGGTTTCCACCATTTAGGCACATCAGAGCCTCTCCAAACGCAACATGGCGTCCGCTCTCGATTGCAGTGATTCCTGCATTCAAAAAGTCAAACTGAGCTCCTTCCCTTCCGAGCCCTGCTGTGCTCTCAAACAGTAGTTTTACCCAACATATGGGGTATTGGCGTACTCAGGAGAAATTGCATTACAAATTTTGGGGTCCATTTTCTCCTGTTAGGCTATGTGCCCACGATGCAGAAATGCTCAGGATTTTTTCCTGAGCGTTTCTGCATCTTCCTGGCAGAAAAAAACGCATGCGGATTGTGCATGCGGATTTTACATGTGTTTTTCCTGCCAGAGACATGCGGAAATGAAGAATTCTTCACTTGCATTTCCGCATGCGGATGTCAAGCACTTTCCAAGTGATTTTAGCATCACTTGGAAAGTGCTTGACAACTTGGTCACACTATATAAATCCATGCAAACAGCATGGATTTATATAGTGTGACCCGAGAGAATGGTAAACAATAAAAAATAAATATATACTTACCTTGCGATGGCCCGCGCAGTCTTGCTGCGCTCCTGTGCTGGATGCCGGCAGCTCGCGGTGCCCTGTACTGAGGAACCTGCCGTCACATGACTGTGACGTCACCGCAGGTCCTACAGTCCTTCGCGATCTGTCGGCAAGCACAGAGGAGTCCGGGGGCCGTCGGAAGGTGAATATAATCTTTATTTTTTATTTTATTCTTTTTTTAACAGGTTCTATGGTACCTGGGTGTGGAGGAGAGTCTCCTGTCCTCCACACCCGGGTACCATCCGCACATTAGAACGCATGGAATGCGCATCTGCAGATGCAGTGATGCGATTTTCATGCGTTCTAATGAAAGTCAATGGCGGCAAAAACGCAGCGCTTCCGCAAAATTAATGGACATGCTGTGGATTTTTGAGCGCAGCATAAACGCTGCGGAAAAATCCGCAGCATGGGCATTGACATTGCGGCTTGTCATTGGGGACCATGGGGGATGGAGTACCAAGCGTTTCCCAAGCGTTTCCGCTGCTTAAATTCCGCAGCATACACGCTTGGAAAACGCATAGTGGGCACACAGCCTTACCCTTGTGAGCCTAAAAAATTTCGGGCTAAAATACATTTTTAAGGAAAAAAAGTTAAATGTTAATTTTTTCCTTCCACTTTGCTTTAGTTCCTGTAAAGCAAGTGAAGGGTTAATAAACTTCTTCAATGTGGTTTTGAGCCCCTTGAGCAGTGCAGTTTTAGAATGGTGTAACTTATGGCCATTTTCTGTCATATAGACCCCTCAAAGTCACTTCCAATGTGATGTGGTCCCGAAAAAAATGGTTTTGTAATTTTTGTTGGAAAAATTAGAAATCACTGGTCATCTTTTAACGCTTATAACTTCCAAACAAAAAATTATTTTGTTACAAAAAGTGTGCTGATGTAAAGTAGACATGTGGGAAATGTTATTTTTTAACTATTTTGTGTGACATAACTCTTTGATTTAAGGGCATAAGAATTCAAAGTTTGAAAATTGCAAAATTTTTACAATTTTTGCCAATTTATTTATTTTTTTCACAAATAAACACAAGTCATATAGAAGCAACTTTACCACTATCATGAAGAACAATAAGTCATGAAAAAACAGTCTCAGAATCAGTGGGATCCATTGAAGTGTTCCAGAGTTATTACCTTATAAAATGACACTGGTCAGAATTGTAAAATTTGGCTTAGTCATAAAGGACATAATTGGCTTGGTCACTAAGGGGTTAAATCCTAAAATAACCAATATCAATGGTATAAATATAGAAAAAAGAAGGAAGACAACCAAAAATGCACCTCAAATACTATTTGTATTAGTTGTCTATTTATTACAACCTATAGACGAACAGAATGACATATCCATACAAAAATAAACAGGAATAAGTAAAATAGAAACTAACTCACTCATCTTGAGGTTCAGTGCAGTCATGGCACATCAGTTCATGTCATACTGGCTCACTTTCCTTACTCTTGGTAGTCAGGTTCTAACCCTAAATCGGCTGTGGACTATCTTCACCCTGGTTAACCCCAAAGACTCTTGCTCTAACAAAGGTAATCCACAGCTATCCCTAATGAAAAGGAAGACCTAGAATGTCCCTCCATACTTTCCCAATTCGTTTCCCCAATTCGAGTTTATCAGGGGAATTTTGCATGTGTCTGTCTGTTCAAAGTGTAGGTCTAAGGTGCTAGTATCCCTATCCCAGATAGCATTGTCCACAGATTGGGATGCTAGCATTTTCCCAAATAAACCCAGATGGAGTAAACACGTTGCCTTTGCAATTATTGCTGTGAGTTCCAGGTTGTATTGCAGCTAAGGAAAAGCAGCTGTATTTAAAGCATCTGAAATAACGAGTGATCGAGCTTGTGAGTGGTTTGTTCTAATTGTGGTTTGGCTTAAGTGTGACTTGAGATTCAATGATTCTTGATTCACAGAAATTAGAAGTGAGTGACTTTTATTAATTTACTGTTTACATTTACTGGTTTATACTCCTTTTTTGTGCCATCCACATTAGTAAAATGTGCTCCATTATTGACAATAACATCCAATGTACATCTTGTCAAATGTGTGCAATCCATGAGCAGCCATTTCAGGGCGCACACTGCTGTGTTAGATAAGTGCATGTTGCCAATTTGGAAGCCCAAGAACTGGATCCAAATGAGCAAGTTGCAACACTGAGATCCATTGACAATATGGAACGTTTGCTTCTCACTGAGCAGGTGCTCACTGGGATAGATGTGGTGGAGGACAGTAGCATAGAGCTGCATGACAAGGAGACTGTTAGCTGGATGACAGAAGGCACATTTAAAGGAAGAGTGTCAGGGTGGTGAATCCTGATCTGACACACTCCAGCACATTTTCTAAATTGGCAGATAAAGGAAGTGTCAGTACAGGGGTAGGACTGCTTCAGCGAGACATATCCTCTGAAAGCCAGTTGGATGTCTGCTCTAGTAAGCGGGGAAATAGGAGTGCAGGGCAGGCCGGACAGGTGCTGGTAGTGGGTATTCATGTATTAGAGGAACAAACAGGACAGTGTGTCACTCAAAGAATGGGGTCATTAAACAGTGTTCTATCTTCTGTCGCTCAACTTTGTCACATCATTAATTGGGTTGACAGAATACAATAAGGGATTGGTGAAGACCCAGCATTCATGGTGCATATAAGCACCAATGACAAAGTTAGAGGTAGGTGGAAGGTCCTTAAAAATACTTTCAGGGAATTAAGCCAAAAGCGTAAGGCAAGGAATTCAAAGGTATTATTCTCTGAAACACTGTCTTTAACACATGCCATGACAGAGAGGCAGCAGGAGATTAGGGGGTGAATAAGTGGCTCAGAAATTGGTATAGGAAGGAGGGCTTGGGGTTGCTGGAGAAATGGGCCAACTTTTCTTTTGGCTACAGGTTCTACTCTACGGATTTAAATACGCATAATTGAACAATCAGGCTCATTTCAAATTTAACACTCTATTTCAAAATAATAATGAGGATAACCAATATCATTTATAATAATTCTCATTCCTCATCAAAAAATATACAAGATTCAAGTACTATCAAAATTTGTAAGTTTATTACATCAGAAATTACAATACACAAACAAACACCCTTTTCTTTATATAAAATTGCCCCTAAAAGAGAGACCCATTAAAAAAGACTAAGGCAGTATGGTTCAAGTTGACAATATATTATGGCAACATGATTAGTTCATATAACAAACATCATCATGATAATTGATAGAATTATAATACACATAATATGGTTACATACAGTAGATAGCATATATTGTGACATATAAACAGCTTCAAGATAACAATTGGTGACAGTTGGTAATATCAGTAATACCTCTATTTTTGCATATAGTTATAGAGATTTATTTATAGATCACATATACACAGCATAGAATGTCATGTATTATTATCTCAATGGGTTATTGGGTAATTTTGATAATATAAAAAATATACCCAGAGATAAAGCACCACAAAATTAAGTCATAGATATAATAGACAGATGGATATATGTACATGCTGTGACCCCCACAGCTTAATAAATATCTGAATTGCCAGAGTAACCATACAGACCATGTGCCATTGTGTAGGGAACCACACTGCGTCGTACCCCAACGCGCGTTTCGCGTTCTGCTTCGTCGGGGGGCTACTGAGGCAATGCCATACCTGGGTTGATATATGGTCAATAAATCCCGGCCACCTAGGACGACCCGTGATAATGGGCGCACGCGCTCCGCCCATCACGCGTCGCACTCCACCGGTCGGCGTCCTGGAAGTCCAGCTGCGGCAATTCAGATATTTATTAAGCTGTGAGGGTCACAGCATGTACATATATCCGTCTGTCTATTATATCTATGACTTAATTTTGTGGTGCTTTATCTCTGGGTATATTTTTTATATTATCAAAATTACCCAATAACCCATTGAGATAATAATACATGACATTCTATGCTGTGTACATGTGATCTATAAATAAATCTCTAATTATATGCATAAATAGAGGTATTACTGATATTACCAACTGTCACCAATTGTTATCTTGCAGCTGTTTATATGTCACAATATATGCTATCTATGTAACCATATTATGTGTATTATAATTCTAACAATTATCATGATGATGTTTGTTATATGAACTAATCATGTTGCCATAATATATTGTCAACTTGAACCACACTGCCTTAGTCTTTTTTAATGGGTCTCTCTTTTAGGGGCAATTTTATATAAAGAAAAGGGTGTTTGTTTGGTCTACTCTACAGATGGGCTGCACCCCAATGGGGAGGGTGCAGCAGAGCTGGGGGAAAGAATGGATAGAAGATTTGAGTATTTAATCTAAGGACTGGGGGGACAACAGTTACTGTAAAAGAGGTAAAGGAGGGGAAGATGATATAGATAGTTAGTGACTTAAGCCAAAGTAATGAAAATGGGGGTGGTATGCGGTGAGGGGTTAGAAAAATTAATACAGAGAGGAGGACTAGAGATACAGATAAATATATAATGCACATGTACACTAATGCAAGATGCCTCACCAACAAAATTCATGAATTAAAATGAATATTGTCACAAGAAAATTATGATATTGTGGGGATAAAGGAGACATGGCTGGATGAGAGGTATCACTGGGCTGTGAATTTACAGGGCTATAGTCTGTTCAGGAATGACTATACAAATAAGCAAGGGGTAGGGTTTTGCTTATATGTAAAATCGTCCCTAAACCTCAATCTGCATGATAATAAATGTGCAGCAAATGAAAATGTAGAGTCACTGAGGGTGGAGATAAGGGGAGGGATAAAGAATAATAAAATACTGAAAAGGGGTTTGTTATAAGTCTCCAAGTATAGTGTAAGCGGCATAAAGCAAATAGATGAGGCACTAAATCAGGGAGAAGTAGGCTTCAACTCCACAATATAAACTGGAAGCAGAAACCTGCAGGTCCAGCCAAAAAGCACAATTGGTGCAGGACCCAACGCTAACCAATAGGCCAGACAGAGTATCAAATGTACGGTTTAGACGTCACTTGAGTAGTAGTGATCACAAAAAATAAGTTTTTCCGAATTTTTTAATGAGATGTATATTAGAGGGACGTTCTTAATACCACAAACTGGGACAATATCCTTGAAAACAAAAATGCACAAAGCAAAGCAAAACTTTTATACACATCCTGAATAGGTCGTATGCACAATATTTACCCTATGGGAATAAACAAGCTAGAGACAGCTACAGTCATGTCCGAAAGTGTTGGCACCCTTGAACTTGTTCCAGAAAATGAAGTATTTGTCCCAGAAAATTATTGCAATTACAAATGTTTTGTTATACACATGTTTATTTCCTTTGTGTGCAGTGGAACAACACAAAAAAACTGAGAAAAAAAGATAAATTAGACATAGTTTCACACAAAAACCCAAAAATGGGCATGACAAAATTGTAGGCATCTTTCCAAAATTGTGGGTAAACAACTTTGTTTCAAGCATGTGATGCTCGTTTAAACTCACCTGTGGCAAGTAACAGGTATGGGCAATATGAAAATCACATCTAAAACCAGATAAAAAGGGGAGAGGTTGACTCAATCTTTGCATTGTGTGTCTGTGTGTGCCACACTAATTATGGAGAAGAGAAAGAGGAGAAGAGAACTGTCTGAGGACTTGAGGACCAAAATTGCTGAACAATATCAACAATCTCAAGATTACAAGTCCATCTCCAGAGATCTTGATGTTCTTTTGTCCACGGTGCACAACATAATCAAAAGTTTTACAACCTATGGCACTGTAGCTAATCTCCCTGGACATGGACGGCAGAGAAAAATTGATGAAAAGTTGCAACACAGGATAGTACGAATGGTGGATAACAGCTGTCCTGCAGGCTCAGGGTATATCAGTATGCGAACTATCCGTTGATATTTGAATGAAATTAAACGCTATGGCAAGAGACCCAGGAGGACCCCACAACTGACATAGAGACAAAAAAACTTGACTGCAGTTTGCCAAAATGTACTGTACATGAGTAATCCAAAATCCTTCTGGGAAAACGTCTTGTAGACAGATGAGACCAAGATAGAGCTTTTTGGTAAAGCACATCTTTCTACTGTTTACAGAAAATGGAATGAGGCCTACAAAGAAACGAACAGAGTACCTACAGTCAAATATGGTGGAGGCTCAAAGATGTTTTAGGGTTGTTTTGCTGCCTCTCGCACTGGGTGCCTTGACTGTGTGCAAGGCATCATGAAATCTGAAGATTATCAAAGGATTTTGGATCTCAATGTAGTACCCAGTGTCAGAAAGCTGGGTTTGCGTCCTATGTCATGGCTCTTCCAGCAGAACAATGATCCCAAACATACTTCAAGAAGCACCCAGAAATGGATGGAAACAAAGTGCTGTAGAATTCTGAAGTGGCCAGCAATGAGTCTGGACCTAAATCCCATTGAACACCTGTGGGGAGATCTTAAAATTGCTGTGGGAGAAGGTACCCTTCAAATATGAGAGACCTGGAGCAGTTTGCTAAGGAAGAGTGGTCCAAAATTCCATTTGAGAGGTGTAAGAAGCTAGTTGATGGTTATAGGAAGTGATTGATTGCAGTTATTTATTCCAAAGGGTGTGCAACCAAATATTAAGTTGAGGTTGCCAACAATTTTGTCTGGCCCATTTTTGGGGTTTTGTGTGACATTATGTCCAATTTGTTTTATTTTTTCTTAGTTTTTTTGCGTTGTTCTAATACACATAAAGGGAATAAACATGTGTATAGCAAACATATGTAATTGCAATCATTTTCTAAGAGAAATTCTTCATTTTCTGGAACAATATCAATGGTGCCAACACTTTTGGCCATTACTGTATCTATGGATAATATGCGGATATTGCCAGCCATACACGGTAATGCTGTAACCAATTTTGGCTACTGGAATTACTGTGATTGGCCAGCCAAATCAAAGCACAGTGACATGATGCTCGGCACACTCTCTTCTGGAAGCAGTTCAGGGAGACTTGATCTAGTAGAAAGAGCTTAGATTTGAGTAGGCATATAGGCAGTGTTTAATTGCTATTGCAGTACTTGTATACCGCTGCTGCACCATTAAAACAAAAATCCTTTTCAGGGCTACATACTGTCCTTTCTCTACTAAAATAGCCATTAACTGCATTCAGTGTAGGGATAGCTGGTGGAGGAGGGATAGTTTTGTATTAGAGGCATATAGGCAGGATTTATTGCCTTACAGTCCTTCTATAGGTATACTGCTGCTAGAACCTAAAATCAAAAGTCCTTTTCAGACCTACATAATTTCTTTTCCCTATTAGTACCTGAAAGTTTTCAAGCATATATTATATACCTAATTTCAAATGTGCCAGGTGTGCAGTAAGGGACAGGGAAGTCAACATTCTGCTGGTGGTGCATGCAGAGGCCGAGGCCATGAGCCCAGACTTTTCAATCCCACAGGATGACAGCAGTGAAACTTAAAGCCAATTCAAATATTCCTTTTTTTTCTGGTGTATTCCCATGCACCCCTTCCCACCCAAAAAAGGGTATACAGTTCATAGCTTCTACTTTTTCTTGTCCTCGTCCTCCTCCACCATATCAACAGGGTCATCATGCGGCCCTCGCTCCAAATTTTTAGAGGGTCATCATGCTGCCCTTGCTCAGAATTTTTATAGGGTCATCAGGTGGCCCTCACTCATAATTTTAAAGGGTCATCAGGCAGCCCTCACTCATAATTTTTAGAGGGTCATCATGCAGGTCTCACTCATAATTTTTAAAGAGTAAACAGGCGGCCCTCGCTCATAATGTTTAGAAGGTCATCATGCGGTCCTCGATCATATTTTCTAGAGGGTAAACAAGTGGACCTCACTCATAATTTTTAGAGGGTCATCAGGCGGCCCTCTCTCATAATTTGCAACCCTTGCTCTTAATTTTTCCAGGGCGTGTATGATACCCTCCTTCATAAGTTTTCCAGAATGTATATGAGGCCTAACTCTGCAATTTTCTTATATATATATATATATATATATATATATATATATATATATGTATATATATATATATATACACAGTATATATATACAGGGTGGGCCATTTATATGGATACACCTAAATAAAATGGGAATGGTTGGTCATATCAACTTCCTGTTTGTGGCACATTAGTATATGGGAGGGGGAAACCTTTTCCAGATGGGTGGTGGCCATGGCGGCCATTTTGAAGTTGGCCATTTTGGATCCATCTTTATTTTTTTCAATGGGAAGAGGGTCATGTGACACATCAAACTTATTGAGAATTTCATAAGAAAAACAATGTTGTGCTTGGTTTTAAAGTAACTTTATTCTTTCATGAGTTATTTACAAGTTTATGACCACTTATAAAATGTGTTCAAAGTGCTGCCCATTGTGCTGGATTGTCAATGCAACCGTCTTCTCCCACTCTTGACACACTGATAGCAACACCGCAGAAGAAATGCTAGCACAGGCTTCCAGTATCCATTGTTTCAGATGCTGCACATCTCTCATCTTCACAGCATAGACAATTGCCTTCAGATGACCCCAAAGATAAAAGTCTAAGGGGGTCAGATCGGGAGACCTTGGTGGCCATTCAACTGGCCAACGACGACCAATCCACTTTCCAGGAAACTGTTCATGTAGGAATGCTCGGACCTGACTCCCATAATGTGGTGGTGCACCATCTTGTTGGAAAAACTCAGGGAACGTGCCATCTTCAGTGCATAAAGAGGGCAACACATCATCATGTAGCAATTTCAGATATCCAGTGGCATTGAGGTTTCCATTGATGAAGAATGGCTCCACTATCTTTGTTCCCCATATATCACACCATACCTTCAATTTTTGTGTTCCAACAGTCTTGGAGGGATCTATCCACTGTAGGTTAGTGTCAGACCAATAGCGGTAGTTTTGTTTGTTAACTTCATCATTCACAAAAAAGTTTGCCTCATCACTGAACATAATGTTCTGTGTAAACTGAGGGTCCTGTTCCAATTTTTGTTTTGTCCATTCTGCAAATTCAGTGCGCCGATCTGGGTCATGCTCATTGAGATGCTGCAGCAGCTGGATTTTGTAAGGGTGCCATTTGTGAGTAGCTAATATCCACCGAAGAGATGTTCAACTGATGCCACTCTCCAGTGACATGCGGCGAGTGCTACGCTGTGGGCTCTTGCTGAATGAAACTAGGACAGTCACTGATGTTTCTTCATTAGTGACAGTTTTCTTGCATCCACATTTTGGCAAATCCAATACTGAACCTGTTTCACGAAATTTGGCAAGCAGTTTGCTAACTGTAGGATGGGAGATGGGTGGTCTCGTAGGGTGTCTTGCATTGAAATTTGCTGCAATGACCCCGGTACTGCGTTCACCAAACATCAACACAATTTCTATCCACTCCTCACGTGTTAACCTCTGTGACATGTCAATGGCTGTAAACAAAGAGAAACTTGTAAATAACTCATGAAAGAATAATGTTATGTTAAAACAAAGCACACCATTGTTTTTCTTATGAAATTCTCAATAAGTTTGATGTGTCACATGACCCTCTTCCCATTGAGAAAAATAAAGTTGGATCCAAAATGGCCGACTTCAAAATGGCCGCCATGGTCACCACCCATCTGGAAAAGTATGTAATGTAAGTAAGTAATGTGCCACAAACAGGAAGTTGATATCACCAACCATTCCCATTTTATTTAGGTGTATCCATATAAATGTTCCACCCTGTATATATGTATACCCCCAGGGGTAAAAGTTTTTCATCCCCTACACTAGGAGTTCCACTCTTTAAAAATGGGTAAAAATATTTTCTATGTTTCTTTCACGGTGTATTGCAGTCCCTCCTTCTAATTTTTGGCAGCCCTTGCACTTAGTGTCTAGTAGTCCCACTACCTAATACAGGGTGTATCAGAGTCCTTCTTCCTTCTAATTTTTGGCAGTTCTTGCATTGCCCACATAGGCTTTATGAGTTTCAGAGGCCTTCCTTCATAAATTAGAAATAGATCATCACTAATCAGGGCAGCAAAGATTGAGACAAAGAGGCTCATCGCAGAGAAAATAAAATGACCATAAATTTCCATTATATGTCACTAAATTAAATGTCACCTGCTTAACCTAACAGGAAGTACTGTGCCCCCCTAAATCCACTAAAGTAGACTAATCACCAGGCCCAGATGGCATACACCCCTGAATATTGCAAGATTTAAGTACCGTGAAGACATTTTTAATATTCAAGGATTCCATAGTAAAAGGGTCTGTACCACAGGACTGGCACATAGTAAATGTAATGCTAATACTCAGAAAGGGAACAAAAATTGAGTCTGGAAATTATAGGCTTGTAAGTTTAACTTCCACTCTGGGTAATATCTTTGAGGGTTTTCTAAAATATGGTTTCCGGGTGTATCGCAAAAATGAATGACACAACTTCAATATGGGTTTATGAGGAATTGGTCCTGTCAAACAAATCTGATCAGCTTTTATGTGGAGGTAAGTTCTAGACTGGACCAGGACAAGGCTATGGAATGGATGTCCTCTATCTGGACTTTTCAAAGGCATTTGATGCAGTGCCAAATAAAAGGTTAGTATATAAAATGGTACCACAGGGGGGTCTGTATGTGCCCTCATCTTCTAAACATATTTATTAATGATTTTGTAGAGCGAATACAGGGTAGAATTTAAATAATTGCCAATGATACTAAACTCAAGGTAATCAACATAGAGGAGGGTAATTTAATACAGAGACTTAGGCTGAGAAATGGCAACTGAAGTATAATGTAGATAAATGTAAGCTTATGCACTTGGTTCAAGGAAATAAAATGTAGAGTTATTTACTAAATCTTGAAACACTAAATAAAACTGTCACTGAAAAATACATGGGCATTTGGGTGGACAGTAAACTCAACTTTAGTGATCAGTGCCAGTCACCGGCTACTAAGGCAATATAATCATGATATGCATTAAAAGAGGCATAAATGTTCATGATAAGAACACGTAGTTGTGCCTCTATACAAGTCACGAGTTCGGCCACACTTAAAATATGGTGTATGATTTGGGGCTACAGTGTATAAGAAGGCCATAGCTGAACTACAGCAGGTACAGAGAAGTGCGACCAAGGCTATTAAGGAAATGGGTGAGCTGCAATACCAAAACATGTTATCAAACATGGGGTTATTTAGTATGGAAAAACAAAGGTTTAGGGTCTTATTAAAATGACAATTATATGAAGGAACAGTATTGAGATCTTTCTAATGATTTTTTCACTTCCAGGCCTGCATCGGTGATAAAAGGGCATTCTCTATATCTAGACGAAAAAAGGTTAAATCATTATTACAGAGGGCAATCGTTTACTGTAAGATCAGTGATGTTATAGAACTTTCTACCACATGATGTTGTAATGGTTGAATCACTAAAAAAGGTTCAAAGAGTTCCTGGATGTTACAGATGAGTGGATCAATCACAGAGGATCGAGTTTGAAAAAAAACATGCCTGCCACCCTTTCCCACACTGCTGAAGCATCAGAGAGTGGGCGAATGTCTTCCCCATAAAGCCCTGTGGCTATAACATTTAGTGGATTGTCATACCTTGTAAAGTGGCGATCAGTACCTGGGCCACGGCATATCAGTGGTTCCCAGTGGAGCTCAATTTGAACTGCAAAGTAATTTTCCATCTCCAGAGTCATTGGGTAATGATTTCTCTTCTGTAGTGTGTAAGTTCAAATGGTTAATAGGGTCATTTCTCTTCCTCCTGTAGAATATAAAATCTTATGGTCCACAGGGTCCTCTCTGTCTTTCGCTCTCACTCTCTCTCCTGTAGAATGCAAGGTTTTATGATCAGCGGAGCCCTCTCTATCCTATATAGTACAAACTCTTATGGTCACAGGGTTTTCTCTCTCTTCGCTCCCCATGTGTATTTTCCGAGCAATTACAAGATAACCATTATTGAGATTCATAAGATCCATTCATCTCTACCGGATGCCTTTATTGATAAATAGAATATTACAGGCTGTTGGTACCAGATTCTTTGATGGGACCTTGATCCAGGGAAGTAGTCCTATTGCCATATGTGAAGTTGGGAAGTAATTTTTCCCTTAATATGAGGCAATGAGCATCAGCCTCATGAAGATTTTGCCTTTTTTCGGATCAACCTGTTAGGTTATAGGATGAACTTGATGGATTATGTCTATTTTCAGCCTTACAAACTATGAAAGATAGAAATAGAGGTTACTGTGGAAATGAACCATGGCCAGCAATGTGGATGTATGGTGCTCTGTACTGTAAAGGAGACAAAGAGATTATGTCGGTGAGAAAGAAAGTGCTGTTGAGGTGTTTGCCAGCAGATTGTCCCAAATTCACAAAGTGCCAATAGTGTTTGCTTGTTACTGTAAACCAACTTTCCACCTCTGTTCAATCTTGTTACTAGTGATGAGCGAACGTACTCGCCACTGCTCGGTACTCACCTGAGCATCACGGTGCTCGACTAGCTCAGCGAATATTTCCGGGTTGCTCAGGCGGGAACTCGGGTTCCCGCCCTGCATGTTTGGCTCTCTTTAGAGAACCAGTGAACATGCAGGAATTGCTTGCCACGCACTGTAATGCCATAGCCATGTTGGTTGTGGGCATTACAGTGATTGGCTGGCCGCACAGCATAATCAGGTCTATATAACGCCTGGCGCCGCTATGCTCGTCACAGTCTACCCCGGAATCAGGCAGAGTAGGGAGAGCTGCTGCTGAGCCAGTGAGAGATTTGCTTGTTTACAGGTAGTATAGGTAACCCACAACATATATCTATATATCCATCTGAACTAACAGTCCTTCTGAGGACTAATCCAGGTGCATATTTTCAGTAGTGAAGGTGATAGCAGGAGTTAGGCCGGCAGGCAGTGTATGTGGCAGACTGCAGTGCATATAGTGCAAGAGGGTCCATAGCACGTTCCTGCTGCTGCTGTTCTTACAGATATTTGTAGACATAGCCCCAGGTATCAGGGACGAGGGCTAATATTTTTTTTTATCTTAATCCTGGTTATTTGCGTAAAAAGCAATCCAGAGTACAACATTTTTCTGCTCCATTTGCTTGTTAGCACTGCAGAATACAGCCCGATCTGTTCCTTATTTCAGTGATAAAAATACAGAAATTTGAACTGAACGTGGAAAATATTGGCCTCCTTTTCCATTCTGTTGCAGTGTGTCGGTCAAGCTATTCACACTAGGTCTCTGTGTAGAATAATATTAGTAAATTACAGGCCTGCTATTTAAAACCGTGCTTCTCTGTCAGACATATCACATATAACTGTGTTCCAAAATCAGCCATTTCTGCCTTCCATTTCATTGCAGTGTGTCAGTCAAACTATTCACACTAGGTCTCTGTGAAGAATAATATTAGTAAATTACAGGCCTGCTATTTAAAACCATGGTTCTCTGTCAGACATATCACATATAACTGTGTTCCAAAATCAGCCATTTCTAGTGAACGTGGAAAATATTGTCCCCCATTTAAAATGGGTAAGGTGCGTGGCAAGGGATGGGGAAGGGGACGTGATGGTGATGGTGCATGCAGAGGCCGAGTCCATGGGCAAGCTGAAATTGTGCCACAACAAATGCCCACATCTTGTCGCCCGACCTTCCTGTCCCAATTGCTAAGGGACCACAGCAAACCACTATTGAACCCAGAGCAATGTCAAAAGGTTGTTGGTTGGATAGCAGATAATGCTTCCAGTCACTTTGCCACCACCACTATTACCCTGTCTCCCACACGGTGAAGTCTCATTAGCCGTGAGTCTGGGCTGCATATTCCTCACCCTGATCCTCCTTCCTCCCACCATGCCGAATGCCTGGAGACAACTGATCCCACGCTTGGACACTCAGAAGAGCTGTTCACTTTTACATTTATAGATTCGGACCTCTCGCCCTGCCAAAGTCAGGAGGAGGACCAGAGAGCGGAAGTGGAAGTCAAGGTGGTGGATGATATAGTAACTGACCCAACCTGGCAGGGGGACATGCAGAGCGAGGACAGCAGCACACAGGGGGAGGCAGGCGTATCACCACAACAGGCAGGAAGAAGCAGTGTGGTGGCCGCAGACTCAAGGCAGGAAAGCGTTCCCCGTAACATCAACACGACGGATGTTGCCAGTACAACTGTTAGGTCTTCCCAAGTCTGATTATTTTTTAAAGACTATACAGATAACCCCAAAAAAGCCATTTGCCCCACCTGCCAGGCCAGCCTCATCAGGGGTAGCAAAACTAGCAGTCTGACCACCACCAGCATTATCAGGCACATGGCAGCAAAGCACCCTACTAAGTGGGCTGAATACTAGGGTCCAGAAACAGTGTCTGTGGGTGACACCACTGCTTCTTCCACTGTTGTGCGTGCACACCAACTCCCTGTCCATAGCACAAGCGAAGATGCCTCCCGCCCTGCACGTGTCAGTGCACACTCTCAACTAGCACCATCAGCAAGCACGTCCACTTCCTTGTCCCAGTGCAGTGTTCAGTTGTCCCTACCCCAGTCCTTAAAACGCAAGCGCAAATACGCAGCCAATGCCCCACAGGCCACACTACTAAATTCACACATTTCGCGACTGCTTGCGCTCAAAATGTTGCCTTTTAGGCTTGTGGAGACAGAAGCTTTCCGCAACCCGATGGCGGCGGCCGTCCCTCATTACTCGGTCCGCAGCCACCACTATTTCTACTGGTGTGCCGTCCCCGCATTACACAAGCATGTGTCCCACAACTTTAAGCCATGCCCTCAACAATGCAGTTACTGGGAAAGTCCACCAAACCACGAACATGTGGACAAGTGCTTGTGGGCAGGGACGGTACATCTCACTGATGGCACACTGGGTTAATATAGTGAAAGCCAGGACCCAGTCGGACCTTGGTACGGAACACATCCTCCCAACGCCGAGGATTGCGGGCCCAGGGTTAATCAGGGTTGCCCCCACATTCTACAGCTCCTGCACCTCCTCCTCTTCAGCCTGCATCTCCAAAATGAGCACATCAATCAGAAGATGGAAGCAATGCAGCACTGCCTTGGCCAAGCGGCAACAGGCTGTGCTGAAGCTAATATGTTTAGGTGACAAACCGCACAATGCTGAAGAGTTGTGGACAGCTCTGAAAGCACAGGCAGATCTGTGGCTGACACCACTGAACCTTCAGCCATGCATGGTGGTGTGTGACAATGGCCGGAACCTGGTGGCCACTCTGAGGAGAGGCGAGCACACACACATACCATGCCTGGCCCATGTGTTTAACCTCGTGGTTCAGCAGTTTCTCAAAACTTACCCAGATCTGTCACATCTGCTTGTCAAAATACGCCATTTTAGGAAGTCAGCTACAGCTTCCGCCTCCCTTGCCGTGCTTCAGCAGCGTTTGCAGCTTCCAACTCACCGACTGGTGTGCGATGTGCCCACGCGTTGGAACTCTACATAGCAGATGTTGAGAAGGATTTGTGAGCAGAAGAGGGCAGTTGTTGACTACCAGCATCAACACGGTAGTCGGTATTCAGGTCAGACTCCACACATAAGACCTCAAGAATGGACATGGATGTCAGACATCTGTACCATACTCCAAAACTTTGAGGACTCCACCAAGATGGTGAGCGGTGATGATGCCATAATTAGCATCACCATCCCGATTCTCTGTCTTCTGAAACGCTCTCTTCTCACAATTTAAAAGGATGCATTGCAGGCGGAGCATGATGAGATGGAGCAAGGAACCATACAGGGTGATTCCACACAGCCCAACCTCATCTCATTCAAACATGGATTGGGTGACAATGAGCAGGAGGAGGAGGAGGAAGAACAGGAGCTAGTTTCCTGTGCTATAGACGGTATTACCTGCACAACTGTGATACCGTCTGTTCAGCGTGGATGGCCTGAGGACAGGGAGGAGGAGGAGCAGGAGGAGAGAATGGTCAGTCGTCCTCTTAGTGAAGACACGGAAGTCTTGCCTCTTTGAAATGGCACACAAAGCTGAGTTTATGTTTCGCTGCCTTTCCCGTGACCCTCGCATTGTCCAAATTTTGGGTGACAGTCATTACTGGTTGGTGACACTTCTAGACCCACACTACTAGGAGAACTTTCTGTCTCTTATTCCCTTGCTGGACAGGCCTAATAAAATGGGGCAGTACCAGAATGCTCTTGTTGCGGAACTATTAAAAAAAATCCCATCTGAAAACGCTGGCGGCAGAGGTCACAGTTCGTTGGACAACCAAGGAGTACAGGTGAGAGAGACACAAATGCAATCCAGCAGAGGCAGGGGGACACTGTCAAATGCTGGGACAGTTTTCTCAGACCCTCCCATCGCACAAGCCCTGAGGAACGGGGTACTCTCGCAAGGAGGGAAAAGTTTCAGAAAATGCTGAGGGAGTACCTTGCCGACCGTACCAATGTCCTCCATGATTCCTCTCTAAGCTTCCTGATTTTGTCTATTTGCTCTTGTCCTCCTCCTTCTCCTCATCCTCCACCACAATATCTACCATATCACCATATCTAAGTCTCTTGCAAGTGGCATTGGAGTTCCTACAAATTTTTGTCAGCCGTTGCATTCACTGCATAGACAAACAGTATGGGAGACCCACTTCCTAAAAATGGGAACATTGTTTTCAGGAGACCCTCCGACCTCTACGACTCTTGAAAGGGACATTGGAGTTCCTACAAATTTTTGGCAACCGTTGCATTAACTGCATAGGCAAACAGTATGGGAGACCCACTCCTTTCTAATGGGAACAGCTCTATGTGTCTTTAAATTGGTATTGGGGTTTTTCCCAAATTTTGGCAGCCCTTGCAGTCACTGCATGGGCATTACCACTATAGGAGACCCACTCCTTTATAATGGGAACATTTTTATTTACTGAGCCCATCCTCTATGTCTCTTCAAAGGGGTATTGGGGTGCGTCCAAATTTTTTGCAGTTCTTGCAGTCACTGCATACGCAATAACAGTATAGGAGACCCACTCTTTAATAATGGGAACAACAAAGCATAGCCGACTGTTGGCCCTTTAAGAATAGTAAGGGCCGCCTGATGGCCCTATAAAAATAGTGTTTGTGACTTTCAGAGTCTCTCCTTCATAAATGAAACCGGATGTGTCTGATAATGTCACACACACCACATGGCCAGATAAGGTAGTAAAATGTTAAAATGACCTTTCCTGGTGAATGCATTTTTCATCGTTGAAAGCAATGCAATACATTTTTTCCCAGGAAAATCCATTTTGGTTTAGTTTTCGTATGTTTTATTGTGAGTCCATAAAAGTGGCGTAATACCTCTGACAATGTTGTTGACAGCAGTGACCTGGGAGACAGAGATGCTTCCAGGGGTCTTCCCCATGCTGTTCCCATGTCATTTGAGCACTGTTCCCATCAATTTGGGCACCGGGTGGAGGGGGGGCCGCCGGAAAAATGCTCGAGTTTCCCATAGACTTACATTGGGTTCGTTACTCGGACCAAGCACTCGAGCATTCCAATTTGCTCGACCCGAGCAACAAGTACCCTAGCATTTTAGTGCTCGCTCATCACTACTTGTTACCACTTAAAGACATGTTGTAATCACCAAGTTCATTGCTTCTTTGTGAGTTAAATTTACTGGTATCATCAGCAATGTTTTTGCTTTCCCTGAGTGGGGAAACCACTCTTTGCAAATAGGGCCAAAGTATATCATTTAAAGGGGCTGCCACACAGTCCCTGGGACGTCTTACACAGTGACAAGGCTAAAGTCAGGATCAGAATCAGAGGCGCAGCAAAAAAATCACAGGATGCTTAGATATTTAGTGATAAAATGAACTACAAGGCATAGGCAATAGGTCTGCCATAGGGTGATGTCTTCATAGAAACCTGGTGCACCCAGGACCTGTGAAAGGAAGAAAAGTCTGCATGATGGGAGACAGGTGAGTAACTATTGCATTAGAAAACCATTTTATTCTTCCTATAAATTGCATGCTGACCAATGAAAACCAGTCCATGCACACTGGTTTCAATGTTCCTTTTATATTTAAATTGGTAATGTTACCCGCACGCCGCCTAAGTTCAGATAGGGGCGAGACCGCTTACATGAATTGTTTGGAATCCTAGGGGAATCGTTACTTAGGGAGACCATAGGCTGCAGCTTCTCTCAGGCACACGATAGATTCAGTTGCTGACCAGACACATCTGACAAGAGTCTTCATAAACAGTAAAACAGTAACATTTACTGAGGCATGGTCAGTGCAATTCAAATGTCTCTTTGAGCAACAGGCTCCAGTAATAACAGTACAGTCTCCTTTGCAGCACAGCAGTACACAGTCTATTATCCAGTAGCACAGTACAGCACAATTTTAATGCACACACAACCACAGGCTTTTCCTTCACAAGGACTCAATAGTAGACAGCATTCTTTATCCTGCATGGAGATGGAGAGGGGGAAGGGTGTGATGAGGGAGATGATCTCTATGACAGGATTCCTTCCAGTCCTTATCTTCCTGGCCGTTAATACTCCACACTGTTAGCTCAGGGAGTCTAACTGACCTTTGTTTAGCTTCCTGTTATGATCTGCAACATGTACTAAGGAAATATATGGGAAAGCTGTCCCTATAGTAAGACTAAGCTGAATCCCTACGATGTAGCGGGCTGCCTGTTCCTAGTGAACAGACCTGCCTTAGTCCTTGGCTAGTCTGAACGAAGACCTATAGAATTAAGGGAGGGGTCTCTAAAAGAGCTAAGCACTGGGACAAAAATGGGACACCTCCTAAACAGAGAAGTTGTTGCAGAACACAAAAAGACAAACTGACAAAAATGTACTAGAGGTCCCAGAGGACTAAGCGAACTAACAGAGAAAGGCACCAAAGCACCAGGCTAGAGACAGTCAAACACTGAAGTCCAGCACAGCCAGAAGGGCGAAGCTGGAATATAAAGGCAGATGGTCACATCATCGCAAAACACAACATAGAAAAAACAAAGAGGAGGGTTCTAACAGTACCCCCTCCTTTATGAGGATCCTCTGGATCCTCCAGGCCCAGGCCTATCAGGAAACCTCCTGTGGAAAGCTTTAACAAGCCTAGGAGCAGAGACATCATCCGTCCTTACCCAGGAGTTGTCTTCGGGACCGAAATCCTTCTAGGAGACAAGAAACTGTAATCTCCCTCTATGCCATCTAGAATTCAAGATACGAGAAATTTCATATTCGCCGTCTTCCACCACAGGAGGAACTGTGACAGTGGCGTCCCTATCAGATACGTTAGCCTTTTTCAACAAGGAAACATGAAACACAGGATTAATCTTCCAGGAAGTAGGGACATTCAACCTAACAGCAGACGGGTTAACAACCTGAAGCACTTTAAATGGACCCACAAACTTAGGACCCAGTTTTTTAGAGGGAATCCTCAACCGCAGGTTCTTCGAGGACAAACAAACCATGTCACCCACAGTAAACAAAACCTCTTTACATTTCCTGTCAAAATATTTCTTGGACTTCTTTTTAGCCTCTTGAAGGTTGCAACGTACATTAGTTCAAACTCTCTCTAAATCACTGGAAAAATTCTCCTCCTCCGGCACCGCCGACCCCAATTTGAAGAACGAACCAAAAGATGGATGTCTCCCAGTACAACAAAAAAAAGGAGAACACCCAGCAGAGGAGGATGTATGATTGTTAAGAGCAAATTTTGCGAGAGGCAGAAACTCAGACCACACCTCTTGATTGTCCGCCACAAAACAACGCAAAAACTGTTCAACACCCTGGTTCTTTCTTTCAGTCTGTCCATTAGACTCAGGATGATAACCAGACAAAAATGACAAATGGAGTCCCAACCTGTCACAAAAAGCATGCCAAAAGCGAGCCACAAACTGAGGTCCTCTATCAGGAACAATATCCGTGGGAACGCCATGGAGCTTGACAATCTCCTTAACAAACGCCTTAGCGAGTGTCTTGGCGCAGGGCAACTTAATGAATGGAACCAAATGACACATCTTACTAAAACGGTCCACGACCAGCCAGATGACAGTAAAACCCTCGGACACAGGAAGATCAGTAATAAAATCCATTGTGAGATGCGTCCAAGGCGCACTAGGAACCTCCAGAGGGCAAAGCAACCCCGCAGCAGGAGTATGTGAAGCCTTTGACCTAGCACACACAGTACACTGACGCACCCACTTGATGACTTCTTTCTACCATCCAGGCCACCAAAAACTGCAACTGATAAGTCTCTTAGTCTCCGAAATTCCTGGATGACCTGCCAACCGAGACTCATGACACTCCACAAACAAATCTCTCCTACAGGCTCTAGGCACGAACAACCTCCCATGGGGAGTGTTAGATGGAGCATCATCTTGAGCTTTCAGAATCCCATTCTCCAAAACGAAGTCCAAAGCCGCCACCACAACTCCTTTCTGTAAAATTCTCTCCTCCTCGGCACCGACCGTAGGAGAGAAGCTGCGAGATAAAGCATCGGCTTTAACATTCTTAGTACCAGGGATATAGGTAACAGAAAAATGAAACCGAGAAAAATAAAGTGACCACCTAGCTTGACGGGCATTAAAGAGCTTGGCAGCATCCAGATAGATCAAATTCTTATGATCTGTGAAAACCTGAATAGGAAATCTAGCGCCTTCCAAAAAATGACGCCAATGTTCAAACGCAAGTTTAATAGCCAGCAACTCCTGATTTCCAACATCATAATTCAGTTCAGGTTCTGAATTTTTTTTCGAAAAGAAGGCACAAGGATCTACTCCACCCTTGTTCTCCTGAGACAAAACTGCTCCGACCCCGACCGATGAAGCATTGACCTCGACCAAAAAAGGCTTGTCTCATCAGGCTGCATAAGGATAGGGGCAGAACTGTACCTCTCTTTGAGATACTCAAATGCTTCAATGGCCTCAGTAGTCCACTGGGCCGTATTCGCACCTTTCCTGGTGAGATCGGAAAAATTCTTAATGAATTTCCTGTAATAATTGGCAAAACCCCAAAATCTCTGTATAGATTTCAAACCAATAGGCCTAGGCCATTCCTGCACAGCCTGAACCTTCACAGGCTCCATCTCAAATCCCTCGCTGGAGACAATGTAGCCCACAAAACAAATTTTCTGCACAGCGAACTCACATTTCTCCAGCTTAGCAAAGAGTGAATTATCACTCAATAACTGCAAAACTTCACGTACACTCTGCCAATGGGACTCTAGATCTGGTGAATAAATCAAAATGTCATCCAAACACACAACCACATTCTTACCAATCAAAGGTCTCAGGATGTCATTAATAAGGTTCTGAAAAAATGCAGGTGCATTGGTAAGACCAAAAGGTATCACCAGATTCTCAAAATGACCTACCGGAGTGTTAAAAGCAGTTTTCCATTCATCACCCTCCTTCACTCGTAACAAATTGTATACCCCCCGGAGAACAATTTTGGTGAACCACTTGGCTCCCACTAACTGGTTAAACAAGTCAGGAATTAATGGCAATGGGTAGGAATTGCGTTCGGTAATCTTATTAATTTCACGAAAATCCAGACATGGGCGTAAACCGCCATCCCTTTTTTTAACAAAGAAGAATCCAACTGCCACAGGCGACTTAGAAGGTCTAATGTGACCAGCAGTCAGGCTAGTCTCTATGTACTCCTCCAAGGCCTTTCTTTCAGGGATAGTCAGATTAAACAAGCGACTTTTGGGAAGAGTAGCACCCGGAACAAACTCAATGGCGCAATCATAATCCCTATGAGGAGGTAAAACTTGCGACTCCTCCTCTGAAAAAACCCTCCAAAAATCTTGAATAGGTACCGGTAATTCCCCTTTTTCCATAGCCGCAATGCGACCATTACAACATTTATCATAGCATTTCGGACTTAAGACTTAATCACATTAGTAGACCAGTCCAATAAAGGATTGTGCAGTTTTAACCAAGGCAATCCTAGAACAACTGGAGAGGGCAAATTATCCAAAACAACCAAGTCCAAAATTTCTTGGTGAACTCCATTGATAGTGAGGAGAAATGCAGCAGTCTTGTGAGTAATAAATTTCAAAGGAGTATTATCAATTGCAATCACAGAAATAGGTGATGACAAAGGTTTGGATTTCAATTTAAGGTTTTCCAAAAACCCTTTATCAATTACATTAAATGTTGAACCACAATCCACAAATACCTGAAATTCAATCAAATCTCCCTGCAGAGTAGTACTCCCAGAAAGAAATACTCCTGCAGAGCGTAAACAAGCTATACGGGCGTAACTGTCCTTTTTTTTTTCTTTACTTAAACGACGCTTACAATACTTAATCAAATGGTCAGCTTTACCACAATAAAGACACAATCCCTCGGCGAACCTCCGGTCTCTTTCCTGAGAGCGGAGTGACATCCCCCCAACCTCCATCGGTTCCCCGCCGTCAGAGCAGATTTTCTGGGGACTAGGAACTGACATTACAGGAGTGTTTACCTCATTGAGCCTGCACCTCAGTCTCCTGTCTATACGAACAGCTAACTGCATAGCATCCTGCAGAGTCTCAGGTGCAGTGAATGCAATTAGCAAATCCTTAACCCTTTCACTCAGACCAGCAAGAAATAAACATCTCAGCGCAGGATCATTCCACTTAACTTCTGAAGCCCATCTCCTGAAGTGTGTGCAATAATTTTCAACATCATCTGACACCTGACTCAAACGTCTAAGTTCTGATTCAGCAGATGAGATTCGATCAGGATCATCATATAATAGCCCCATAGCGAAAAAAATTCTTCAACAGACCTTAAACACGGATCATTAGGCTGGAGAGAAAAGGCCCACCCCTGTGGTTCATTGCGCAAAAGTGACATAATAAAACCAATGCGCTGTGATTCATTCCCAGAGGATCTTGGTCTCAAACAAAAATATAACAAACAAGCATTTTTAAAGGAAAAAAAATCTTGCTGTTTACCATAAAAAACATCAGGCAGTCCTACCTTGGGTTCGACAAAATGCGCTCCAGAACAGCTACTCACGTGTTGCTGAAGCTCGGCAACCTCCAGAGACAATCCCTGCAGGCGTTTAGCCAAATCCTGGACGGATACCATACTGATCCCCGAATTTCTTTCCTTTTAGTTTTTTGGGCTGGACTTACTGTTATGATCTGCAACCTGTACTAAGGAAAGATAGGGGAAAGCTGTCCCTACAGTAAGACTAAGCTGAATCCCTACGATGTAGCGGGCTGCCTGTTCCTAGTGAACAGACCCGCCTTAGTCCTTGGCTAGTCTGAACGAAGACCTGTAGAATTAAGGGAGGGGTCGCTAAAAGAACTAAGGACTGGGACAAAAATAGGACACCTCCTAAACAGAGAAGTTGTTGCAGAACACAAAAAGACAAACTGACAAAAATGTACTAGAGGTCCCAGAGGACTAAGCGAACTAACAGAGAAAGGCACCGAAGCACCAGGCTAGAGAAACAGTCAAACACTGAAGTCCAGCACAGCCAGGAGGGCGGAGCTGGAATATAAAGGCAGATGGTCACGTGACCGCAAAACATAAGATAGAAAAAACAAACAGGAGGGTTCTGACACTTCCCTCCTGACCTGAATTCTGTTCCCTTGCCTTCTGTGAGATACATATCATAAGCCACCTTTCTCTTCAGTTCCGGCCAGACAGAAAACAACTTCCCCATAATGCCCCTGGGGCTCTGCGAAAACACTCCCCTTCTCCTGTCACTGCGTTAACCCCTCTAGTTGCTGGATGCTTCTGGAGCACAACACTTCCTGTCTCCTGTGCTTGTGTTACTTCTAATAGTTGCTAAATGCTATTAAAGCAACAGCACTACTTCTACAGGTTGCACTCTGCAACAGCACTACTTCTGCATGTCACACTCTTTCCTCCTTTTTGAATGTCGCCCTCGACATTCATCTTAATTGGTCAATCTGACCAATTCTGAGACAGTGGTGAAAGTTGGTTAGCTTTATATACAAATTGGCATTGTGAAATTGGTATAACGTTCATAAACATTGATAAAAACCTAATCTTACGACCTTTTTCTTGTATGATGCCTGTAAGAAATAAACAATTAACACAATTAAAACAATCAGCATCTCTTCAGCTGGAGCTTTTCATACGTCTTCAACCAGCTCTCTCTCTCTCTCTATGCTTTAACAGTTCTTTGTTTCTACAAAGTTTTTTAAGGAAAATCAAAGCATGAAAACAAGTCTTTCCACCAGGCAACATCTTCCATACTGCCTCTCGGTGGTGAATACTACTCAAGTGAGCTTACCTGGTTTGCAGGCAGAGATACCTGTTTCCAGTCGACAGTCCTTGGCACTTGACTTGGTTCACCAAGTGTCTCATACGTCAACTTCACGGGTCTCTTCACTTCTTGAGTTGACATCCTCTTGGTGGGTTGTTCCTCAGAGACCACGGGTCTCTTGGAGCTGCCTCTGTAAGTTCCTGTACTTCTCCCGAGTCGCTTGTTTCCGCACGGTCTGGTAATTCCGCTCTTCCTGTCGATCGGTCTCTTTAGGGGCCGGTGTTCGATCATCAGATCTGATTTGGACTTCATCTGTACTCCTTGATACGAACTCTGGAGCCTCAGGACTTAGTTCACTCTCCTGAGGATGGTACATCCCTCTTCTTGCCGGTCTGAGAAATACAACGGTGTGTTCTTCTCAATCGGAACTTTCAAGGTCACTAT
Organism: Phyllobates terribilis; assembly: GCF_046119375.1. NCBI lineage: Eukaryota > Metazoa > Chordata > Amphibia > Anura > Dendrobatidae > Phyllobates > Phyllobates terribilis. Next base: position 809,458,543 of record NW_027362761.1, read on the forward strand.
CCACCTCCGGAGCTCCAGTCTCTGGTGGTCCCTTAGTCGATCTCGGACGATGTCGGTCTACTTCTGGGAAGTCTTGCTGTGGTGGGAGATAATCACAGGGTAGTAGTAAATTCCGATGGACTATTCTGTTTTTCTTGTCTCCCGTTTCCAATCGGATTTCATACACTGGGCTGTCATCAGCTTTCCTCCTTATGACCACATACACCTTGTCTTCCCAGAACGAACAAAGTTTTCCTGAACCGCCTTTCTCACGTATGTTCTTGACTAGCACCCGGCTTCCTGGTGCCAATTCTGCTCCATAACATTTTTGATCATAGTACTCCTTCCTCTTGCTCTGTCCTTGCGTAACCACTTTGGACGCTATGTTGTATGCCTCTGCCTTCCATTCCTTCCATTTCCGAACGTAATCCGGATACGTTCTGTTAGTCTCTGACACCAGACTATCGAACATGATGTCGATTGGCTGTCTTGGCGATCGTCCATACAATAGGAAAAAGGGTGAGTAACCCGTTGCATCGCTCTTTGTACAGTTATAGGCATGTACCACTTTTGACAGAGAACTCTTCCAGTCTTTCTTCTCATCAGCGGTTAAAGTGCGCAACATCGACAATAATGTCCGGTTAATACGTTCCACTTATCCATTACCCTCTGGGATCTCTGTATTCTACAGTACTTTCCTAGCTTGGCAAAGAGCTGGTTCTCAAATACTCTTCTTTGGTCATGGTGTAACCTCATAGGGAACCCAAACCTCAAAGCAAAATCATTGAAGATCTTCTGCCGCTGTTCGACCCGATTTATTGGTGGTGGCATATTTTTGAGAAAATCGAGTGAAATGGTCCATTACCACCAAGATGTATTCGTAACCACCCTTGCACGTCTCGAGATGTAGAAAGTCTATTGAGACCATCTCAACGGATACGTAGTTTGGATGTTGCCCATAGGTGCTCGGGTTGATGTGTTGGGATGTTTATCTTTCAGACAACCACACTCCCTGGTCTTGTACCTCTCAATATCTCTCTGCATGTATGGCCAGAAGAACCGTTCACGGATCAAATTTGTTTTACTTTCCACTCCCAGGTTTCCCATGTTTTCATGGAGTTCTTTGAAGACCAACCTACAGAATACTCTGGGTAATACCAACTGCTGGTTTTGTCCTCCTTTACGATACAGGATACCGTCTTCACTGAGGTAGAGCTTCGTCCATTCTTTAATTAAAACAGATACTGCTGGTGACTAATTTTGGTGATTTTAGGAGCAGAGACTTTCTTTAACTTCTGTTCGCTCTCTGACTCCAAACTAGCGGTCTCATTCATTTTTTCAATTAGTACTTAGTCTAAAATGCCAGGATCTTCTAGGTACTGTTTCAGCTGCAACTTGATATGTTTGCTGATTAATCCTATTCCCAATGATCTCAAGAACTTCTTCTGAACTTGTCCAGCATCAAACTTCTCTTCCGCTTCTACATCTCTGGATGCAAACAACAGTCTATCCTTCAGTTCAATTGCTCTGAACAAGAAACTTTGGGGTGATTCATTATGTTTCTGTGAGAGGTTAATGAGTCGGTGGAACAATTCTCATTTACTCTCTTCTTTATAGTGCCCTTTTAAAATCATCTTCAGCTTTTGCAAGATCAATTGACTTTTCATTTCTAGCATACTACAGAGGTTCAGTCCTGGGCTGATCGCTTTCACCACCCCCTCAATGATCTCATCTGGCTGGTAGCCTTTCTATAAGCCTGCATCAATCTGGTGCAACAAGTTCCTATAAGACAGTCTCTCTTTCTGTTCACACTGTCCAATCTGTCCCAGGATCTTGAATTCTTTCCTTATGGTGATTTGTGGTGTTAAAGAGGACTGTCTCCCTGATTAATCTAAACAGAGCAGTTTAAATGTCCTGTCTGAGTCTATCACCCGTTCAGAGGTTTTGGTCAATTCCTGCAGGGCTGTTTTTAGGGCTTTGAATTGTTCTTTCAATTCCTGTAGTTCAGTCTGTGGATGGAGATTCCCGCTTTTGGTAATTGGTGCCGCACCTCCATCCTCCAACTTTAACCTAATTAGAAACTGTGTTAGTTCCTGGAGGAATGTCCCTATGGCGTCTTCAGCTTCTTTCTCCCCCAGCTTATCCATTTTTGCATTAATGACAGCTAACAGTTGCCTGCGGTTGTGTGCTTTGGAAATCTGTTCTACTGTATATGTTCTGCTACTGTTCTCAATTCTTCACAGGTTAACTGAAGAAGCAGCTCACTAATTCTGTCCATTTGGATTTGCACATCCATTGCTGCTAGTGAGTTTTTCTTTAGAGCTGTGCTGTTCCCCTTTAACCCTAGAACGCATGACCATAAAAATCTACTTTTTCACATACCTGGGGCCTTTTAGGCCCGTGTGCAAATAGCATGGAATAACTCAAACAAAAATGACAAACAACTATATACCTGAGGAATACCTAGAGTTTCAAAATTCTAACTAAAGTAATCTTGCAGAAAATAGAAAACAATTAACAGGGCGGGCCTGCGAGGCCCTAGGTATGCGTTCTAGGGTTAATTGGTGTAGCAGAGATGAGTTGAGGTGCTGTGCTGCTATGTTTTTCCAGACACTTTTCCTCTTCTCCCTCTACACGCTAATTCCCGCTCGGGATTCCCCATATGGGCCACCAATGTTCACGCCACTAGGTTCAGATAGGGGCGAGACCGGTTACATGAATTTGTTGGAATTCTGGGGGAACCGTTACTCAGGGCGACAATAGGCTGCAGCTTCTCTCAGGCACACGATAGATTCAGTTGCTGACCAAACACATCTGACAAGAGTCTTCATAAACTGTAGAACAGTAACATTTACTGAGGCATGGTCAGTGCAATGCAAATGTCTCTTTGAGCAACAGGCTCCAGTAATAACAGTACAGTCTGCTATGCAGCACAGCAGTACACAGTCTATTATCCCGTAGCACAGTACAGCACAGTTTTAATGCATACACAACCACAGGCTTTTCCTTCACAAGGACTCAGCATTCTTTATCCTGCATGGAAATGGAGGGGGGGGGGAGGGTGTGATAAGGGAGATGATCTCTATGACAGGCTTCCTTCCAGTCCTTATCTTCCTGGCTGATAATACTCCACACTGTTAGCTCAGGGAGCCTAACTGACCTTTGCTTAGCTTCCCTCCTGACCTGAATTCTGTTCCCTTGCCTTCTGTGAGATAAGCCACCTTTCTCTTCAGTGCCGGCCAGACAGTAAACAACTTCCCCACAATCCCCCTGGGGCTCTGCTAAAACACTCCCCTTCTCCTGTCACTGTGTTAACCCATCTAGTTGCTGGATGCTTCTGGAGCACAACACTTCCTGTCTCCTGTGCTTGTGTTACTTCTAATAGTTGCTGAATGCTTCTAAAGCAACAGCACATATAATGATTCTCTAATGACAGCTGATGAATTCTGGTAGGGAATCATTATGGTTAACTGTTATATTATTATTTATTTTACTCACTTATATAGTGCCATTAATTCCACAGCGCTTTACAGACATTATGGGCACTGTCCCCATTGGGGCTCATAATCTACATTCCCTATCAGTATGTCTTTGGAGTGTAGGAGGAAACCCATGCAAACACGGGGAGGACATACAAACTCCTTGCAGATGTTGTCCTTGGTGGACTTTGAACCCAGGACCCCAGCGCTGCAGGGCTGCAGTGCTATCTACAGCACCGTGCTGCCCATATATTTACAGATATAATATTATATTTGGATTGTGCTGTACAAAACTAATTTAAATTGGCTTAAACAATGCCGGCATAAGTTACTCATTAATTAAAATAACTTGCTAGGATGGAGTTATGGTTGAATGGATTCCTTTAAAAATGCTAACAACCTTAACTACATCCTCAAAGCAAAGATCTACAGTATGTGTAATATTATTTTAGTACTCCCTTAAGATTCCATGCTTCACTGAAGAAATGTTTACAAGCTTGCAGAAAAGTCTTGAATGTAGAGGACTTGGCACAATATTCAGATATTCAGAGCAAAATCATTCCTTGAGATTGCAGTAGGATCCTTACTATTATGATTGTGTAACAACTCACATGGGAAAATAGGTAAAAGGCTAGAAATGGCAACTCCAGTTCCTGTCCAGATATTCTATAGATAGAGATCCCGCAATCCCTAGTGGTTCCTACGTGGGTTGGAATAGCTCTAGCAACAGACTAAATGATGGCAGCTTGGACCATGCTGCCTGAAAAGCCGTTGAGCGTTTCACGTTCCTCCTAAAGAACTGGAGGACAGAGCAGAGTGAAATTTACCTCTACAAGGAAAGGAGTGCTGAGATAGAAAGAGATCCCAGAGTGAGTTAAAACAAACCTCGGAATACAAAATGAGAAGATAAGGTACGTATTGCTAGAGAGTATGCCGTCTACTTCCTAAACAAGAAACAAAAGATAGGGGCAGGGCGAAAAGCATAATCAGCAGAGAGATAAACCCTAGCTCAGTGATGGCGAACCTTTTAGAGACCGAGTGCCCAAACTGCAATCTAAAACCCACTTATTGATCGCCAAGTGCCAACACGGCAATTTAACCTAAATATTGAGGTTTTACTGATACAAACAACTGATACAAAGAGCAGGCGAGGGCAGCATAGAGCAGCCACAGGAAGGAGTAGGGGTATGAGACTGCAGAAATAAAGAATTTGCTCACCCCCATCTTGGTATATGCCCCCATCCTTGTATATATGCTGCCCTCCCCCCATCCTTGTATATATGCTGCCCTCCCCCCATCCTTGTACATATGCTGCCCTCCCCCCATCCTTGTACATATGCTGCCCTCCCCCCATCCTTGTACATATGCTGCCCTCCCCCATCCTTGTACATATGCTGCCCTCCCCATCCTTGTTAATATGCTGCCCTCCCCCATCCTTGTTAATATGCTGCCCTCCCCCATCCTTGTATATATGCTGCCCTCCCCCATCCTTGTATATATGCTGTCCTCCCCTCATCCTTGTATATATGCTGTCCTCCCCTCATTCTTGTATATATGCTGCCCCCATCCATGTATATATGCTGCCCTCCCCCAGTCCATGTATATATGCTCCTCCCCAGTCCATGTATATATCCTCCCCCCAGTCCATGCATATATGCTCCCTCCCCAGTCCATGTATATATGCTCCCCCCTGTTCATGTATATATGCTCCCTCCTCAGTCCATGTATACATGCTCCCTCTCCCCCTGTCCATGTATATATGCTCCCTCCCCCAGTCCATGTATATATGCTCCCTCTCCCCCTGTCCATGTATGTATGCTCCCTCCACCAGTCCATGTATATATGCTCCCCCTCAGTCCATGTATATATCCCCCCCAGTCCATGTATATATGCTCCCCCCAGTCCATGTATATATGCCCCCCCATCAGTCCATGTATATATGCTCCCCCCCAGTCCATGTATATATGCTTCCTCTCCCTCTGTCCATGTATATATCCCCCCCCCCAGCCTGCTGGCGCCACTGTGCATCGCTTATTAAAAAAAAACCATAATAAACACTCCTACTTACCTTCCTTCTTCTCCCGCACAACGACCTCTCCTGTAGCCGGCAGCTGACTCCAGCGTCCTAGCGACGGGGCGCATGACGTCACTGCCATGCGCCCAGTGGCGTGTACGCTGACGTCAGCCCCTAGCTGCTGGTCTCTGATTGGCCAGCAGCGTGTATTGCAGTGGACGGGCCTGGCAAGTTCGTGCGCTGCAGTACACTTCAGCTAGATGTGCGTCCAAGAACGCACATCTAGTTGAAGTTGCTAGGCTGGTGTCGCCACTCGGCGGGCTTAGAGTTCTCACCTGCCGGGCCCGATCCAGTAGCGCTAGTGCTGCGGTGATGGTGCGCGTGCCCCCTCTGGCACGTGTGCCATAGGTTCGCCAGCACTGCCCTAGCTTGTCTATCAGCAGGAAATACCCACAGGGGAAAAGTATATATAGCCACACCCAAAAAGTGATTGAGCAGACAAATGAATAAATGAAAATACCTGTTAACTTAAAAAGATTGAATCAAGGATAACAGAAACTAACCATCCAGAGAAAATGTGTATTTGCTGTGGCTCAGCAGATAGAGAAGCTGACCACAAAGCACAGGCTCAAGCGTTCAAGCCCAAAACCATGACACTTATATTTGAATCTAGGACTTAATTAGTTATTTCTTGTTATTCTTCTTAAGCACTTATTTGATATTAGTGTACCCTTAATTTTATAGAGAAGACATAAAAACAGAAAAAACAAATGAGTTTAGTGTGTAGTCACAAGACTACAAGGCAGAGCATTTATAAACACTAAGACAATATAACTTGTGTCTTCTGTCACCGAAACAATGATGCCCATCTACTTTCAATCTACAGATACAGAAATAAACCAAGATAGTTGATTTTCCTTCTGTATCAGTGTCAAGCTGATTCCAAAGGCTTAGATTCAGCAAGTAATTGTGCACAATATGCTGTATGAGTTCTTCTTTAGAGCTCCCAATGGGAAGAGCTAATGGGGACAACTATTTTAGGCAGGATACTAATTCCTGATAGGAGAACTCACAAATATTTCTATATGGCATTTGTCATTTTATTGCAGAAGAGAAAGAAGTATTAGGGTATGTGCACATGGTGCGTTTTTTATGCGGTAAACCCACGCGGAATTGGCCCCAAAAATGCATTGCAAACCTTATCCCAGCATTTTCTATAAGAATTTGCAAGATCTGTGCACATGATCAGGAATTTTCCGGACAGAATTTCATGTGCGTTTAAATAAGCAGCATGTCCATTCTTTGTGCGTTTTTGCCTGCGTTTTTCCTATACAATGCATTGGAAAAAACGCATGGCAAATCAACAGGCAAAAATGCATCAAAGCGCATCAAAAACGCTGCAGAATTTCGGCAGCATTTTTGCTGCCAAGAGGTGCAGAACCTTGCAGAAATACTGCAGAAATTTCTGCAAGCAAATACTGATCATGCTCACATACCCTTATTCATGTTTATTTCCCTGATGTGTGGTCTAGGGTGCTGTATAGTTGCACATATCTGCATGGTGAGTATTTCCTGTTTCCATACTCTCTAGATATTATTTCTTCAGGGCTGATTTTAGATTTTTGACTCCCTGAGGTGAAAATGAAATGGTGAAACCCCCCTCTCATTAATAAAAAAAAGTAAAATTGGCCTTGTCTAGCATAAATTTAACATGCATAATTCTATAAAAACAGCAAATGTACATGTATATATATCAGCAGCTTTGTTCCTAAAAACAAGACCACTGAAGCCTGTAATTGGCCGCAGTGGTTAGGTGACTAGAACAGCATGTAATTGGATGTTTTTCAGATCACAATCACAGTCTTCAGCATGCCTGTGACTTCGGAGCTGGCACTTCCGAAACCCCCACAGTCTGACCTCTAAAACGTGGATCCACAGGTCTACTTTGAGTATGCCTCAATTTCTAAAAGTCTTCATGCCTAAAAAATGTTTGACTTTATGGGACTTTGTTAATACCATTCTTTCAGCTATATATGTGTCCTCCTGTGGAATCCAATGTGAAAAAGTCCTCGCTCCTCACGTGCTTTCCTGCCTGCTGCACCAACGATCTGTGTACCCATCTTGACCAGAGGCTTTGTGGATCAACCACACCATGGATCAACCTCTCCCTCTTTCCACTAACCAAACGCTGTTGATTTCTCAAACTGTTACTAGATATAAACGGATCGATCCATTGAGGATTGTATTTAAGTTGAATTTCCTGATATCCACGATTCTACACAAATTCGAACAATCTGCAATTGAATTTGCGAGGATCGGCAAAAAAAAGAAATTTCCGACTTTCACACATACTGCACACTCAGTGAGCTGTCTAATAGTGTCAGGGGCGGCCAAGGTGGGTTTTCCTATAATGCCCTGCAGAAATCTGATCACACCGTGCACACAGCATATCACGTGGGCTATCACAGGCAATGTAAAACATAGAGGCCCTCCAAAGAATGCCATGCTATGCCTGTATTGTATAAGGATAAGAGTGCTCAAAGAACACAGCATAGCGATATAATGGGATTGTGCTGTACTACTTCAATGCTGAGGTGCAATATTGAAAATGGGAGTGATAATCTCAGTCTGTGAGTAAAAATCCAAGGTTCAAGTGATATATGGTGAACTCTTGTAGGAGTCTAATCATTAGCACTCAGTGTGTGACTGTGAATTAATACATCTGTGATATACTGCAGCAACAGCCCCTTTTATTGCATCTTTTTTTAAGATTATTTTTCAAACAGTGCCAGCAAGCAATGATAGTATTAAACCATTCATTGAAGATTTTGAAACTAAATCCAGATTCTAAATTCTAAATGTATTTATTATTCATACTTATATAGCGCTTTCATATTCCACAGCGCTTTTACAGATATTATCATCTGAAAGTGCGATCTCTGTGTTTTAGGGCAAACTTTTTTTTTAAAGGGAAATCTACCAAATCCTCAAGCTTAAACACAAGTTTGTTAATAGTCATGATGAACCCATGTGTGGCAACTTTGCAATCTAGCATTTTTAGCAATTTAGGTTTCACTAAATTACTTTTTTTTTGTTTGGACTTCATTATTTAACCCCTTAGTGACAGAGTCAATTTTGACCTTAGTGACTAAGCCAAATTTTTTAAATCTGACCACTGTCAATTTCTGAGGTAATAACTCTGGAACACTTCAACAAATCCCAGTAGTTCTCAGATTGTTTTTTCATGACATATTGTACTTCATAATAGTGGTAAAATTTGTTCGATATGACTTGCGTTTATTTGTGAAAATATTGGAAATTTGGTGAAAAGTTTGAAAATTTTTACATTTTCAAACTTTTAATTCTTATGTCCTTAAACCAGTGTTATGTCACACAAAATAGTTAATGAATAGCGTTTCCTATATGTCTACTTTTCATCTGCATCATTTTTGAAACATATTTTTTTTTTGTTAGGAAATTAGAAGGGTTAAAAGTTGATCAGCAATTTCTGATTTTCCAACAAAATTTATAAAACTGTTTTTTTTTAGGGACCACATCACATTTGAAATGACAGAAAATACCCAAAAGTGACATAATTCTAAAAACTGCACCCCTCAAAATGCTCAAAACCACATTCAAGGAGTTTATTAACCCTACAGGTGCTGCACAGGAACTAAAGCAGTGTGGAAGAAAAAAATGAACATTTTACTTTTTTCACAAAAATGTTACTTTAGCACCAACTTTTTTTTATTTTCACAAGGGTAACAGGAGAAAATGGACCCCAAAATGTGTTGTGCAATTTTTCCTGAGTATGCTGGTACCCCATATGTGGAGGAAAACTACTGTTTGGGCGCATGGCAGGGCTTGGAAAGAAAGGTGTGATGTTTTGGAATGCAGACGGAATGGTCTGCGGGTTTCATGCTGCGTTTGGAGAGCCTCTAATGTGCCTAAACAGTGGGAACCCCCACAAGTTACGTCACTTTGGAAATTGCACCCCTCAAGGATTTTATCCAGGGGTATAATGAGCATTTTTAACCCACAGGTACTACGTAAAATTTGATAACATTAGGTCGTCATATTGTTCTTTTAGCCCCAAATTTGTAATTTTCACAATGAATAATAGGAGAAAATGGATCCCATAATTTGTTATGCAATTTCTCCTGAACACGATGATACCCAATATGTGGTCAATAACTTCTGTTTGGGCACAAGGCATGGCTAGGAAAGGAAAAACCTCTATTTGTCTGGAATAGATTGTGAATGCCATGTCGCATTTGGAGAGCCCCTGACATGTGAAAACAGCAGAAACTCCCCACAAGTGACCCCATTTTGGAAACTAATCCCCTCAAGGAATTAATCTATGGGTGTACTGAGCATTTTTAACCTACAGGTGAGTCACAAAACTTTATAACTTTTAGATGTGAGAACAAAAAAATAATTTTTTTTCCACTAAAATTCTGTTTTAGCACCAAATGTATAATTTACACGAAGGGTAATAGGAGACCCCATATTGGAAACTCCACGGCCTAAGGAATTTATCCTGGGGTGTAGTGATATATATATGTAGTGATATATAAATTAATCTAATTTATACAATGTGATTTTCTTGATTTTTTTGGGGGATATTCTATCTCTCAATGTTAAAATTAACCTACCCTTAAAATTATAGACTGTTCATGTCTTTGTCAGTGGGCAAACTTACAAAAACAGCAAGGGATCAAATACTTATTTCCCCCACTGTATGTAATTTTTTTTACATATGACTTTTTGATCGCTTTGTATTCACTTTTTTGTGAGTCAGTATAATCAAAAAGTGACATTGTTGGTGTGTTTTTTATTATTTTTTTGACGGCGCCCACCATACGGAAAAAATAACATGTCAGTTGTATAAAACGGGTCGTTCCGGACTCAACAATACCAATTATGTTTACTTTTTTGTTTATTTTTGTTTTATCACAAACGCTGCATTTTGTGTGCTGAAATGGCTTTTAGTGATTTGTGTGTGCTTTTTTTTTTTTTTTTTTTACCTTTTTACATATTTTATTTCACTTTTTTTTCTTTTTCACTTAGTCTCACTGCAGTGCCTGAGAGCAGTCAGTGAGTCACTGGGTCAGCCTGTGAGACCCAGCTTAAAGCTGCATCTCACAGGCCACCATACCCTGAGGTCATCACAAGACCTCCAGGTACCATAGGAACCATCAGCACATGCGATTCTCATCCCGGCGGTCCGATGGTTATTAAGAGGGTCTTGTGATCCCCTTCCAACACCTTAAATACCGCTGTCGGATTGCCACTGGTATTTAACGGGTTAACCGGTCCCGATCAGTATCAAGACTGGCCGATACTGCAGGGTGTCAGCTGTCACATACATCTGACACCTGCTGGAGTTTCAGCCATGGGGCGACGCTACACTCTTGTTTCTGCTTGTTTAAAAAGTGGCGCTGAGGAATAAGGCCCCTTAACACAACCATCATTAAAAGGCATATCGGCGGTCATTAAGGGGTTAAAAAAATAAAAATTTAAAACAACAACAAAAAAACAAACAATAAGAGTTTAAGGTTTTGCAACTGTTTGACTAGTTGCAATCGTAGATGCCACAATAATACTGCTGGCTGTTGCTGCAAATTACTTTTTGTGTGTGTAGTGATATCTTTATTTATGGTTAAGCTTTTTTTGTCAAGGATGGTAGAATTTTAAACCAAAAATTGCAAAGGGGAAATAAAAGTAGGTGATACAGCGCTCCCGTGAATGGACATATAGATAAGAGGCCACCATAAAATAAAAGCGGCTTAATTTAAAATACAGCACGTTTCGGCTGCAAACACCTTTCATTGGGTACATAAGAAATTCTCAGACCAAACAGACTTACCTCTGCGTAGTGTTGGTGTTAATCGTTCTTGCAGTAGTAGTACCAAATGCAAGTCATATTTGGCCTTCTATGCCAACTTTGGCAAGCACATTAGTGAGGAGAAAACAGATGGAGGTGTAATTGAGTATATGTCCCATCCCTCATCTTAATCACAGCAGGATGAGGTAGTCTCTCACAGCAACACCATCTACTCAGTCTACCTCTTCTGCCACCTTAACAGTTAATTGTGTACAGAGAGGAATTTCCAATTTGTCAATGACATTTGTTTATATATTGTTCTAAGATACCTTAACCCACAGGACTATGTGGGCTAAGGTACATATTACACCAGAAAAGCTTCTTACAGTTGATGCTTTGGAAGGCATGGTTTGTGAAATTACAATCCACTGGAATTTGATGCAGAATTTTTACAAGCAGCAGGTGATGGACTACATCTTGCAATGTTCAAAGGTGTGGGTTACTTTGAGATCCAACATTGGCAGCTAATGGTGAATGCATGTTAGTAGAGATATGTCTGGGATCAGCAATGTAATCCTACAAATATTTCTCTTGGAAAATATACTTACCCGAATGCAAGAGGAAATGGAGCAAGAACACCAATTTGCACCTGTTCAGCGCCACCATGTGTCTATTGGGGACTTTCAAGGTCAATGTCACATGCTGCAGTATTTGAAGGATGAAGAAGAGGAGGAGAAAGAAGAAAAGGAGCAGGTGGAAGTGGAGAAGGACATATACTTATATCAGGCAGGAGACTAAGCAGAATGTCATAGCAAAAATCATGACGTATGACGTTGGCCATGACAACCAACTGTTGCAGTAGGGTTATGACATTGAAACAACGGGGCCCTATGTCGTGCTGGTGGACATGACAAACTATATGCTGCAATGCTTGTGGGAGGATAGGCATATTGTTAACATGAAGAAAAGTGATCACTTTTGGATAACCATGCTTTTAGGAATTTTTTACAGCTTCTGAAAGTTGAAAGTCCAAATCGGCTTCCTTCAAGAATAATCTTTGTTATTTGCTTTGTGAAGCTCTCACCAAAAGGTCTTCCGCCTGCACAACTCACCGTGGAGTATAAATTCACCGCACACTCTGGGTTCAGGTGATGCAAAAGTTGTTATTCTTTCTCTGTGAAAAAGCAAAATAAACAAATACTGTGCTTGGGAACATGCAACCAATTATACAAACGTTTCGACCCTACTTGGGTCTTTTTCAAAAAGTCATTGTTAGCAGATTATGATTTTTGTAGGGAAATCACTGGAGCAGAGTCCAGAAAAGGGGGTATTATGGATTGCTGGTTTAGCCGCAAGGAAGAGGTACGCATAAGGTCTGATGTTTGATATCACTGTGCTACAGGGTGCTCATGCCTCCCCTGGTAGCTGCACAACTCACCAGCAGACCCCCTCTGTGGTCCACACAGAAATTCAGTTATACCTAGACTGTCCTTTCTCATGGTTTCATCTGTTTGTACCACCTGTCTATAAACATCTATAGTGCATGAACCCCCCCCCACACACACACACACAAATGGATAATTTTTAGACAGTTTATACAATTTAGGTAGCCTAAAAAGTCTGATACTGCACCGTGTTGTTAAATATATTGTTGGTTACCTCTGGTTATCATTTGTTTTCCTCTAGTTGGATAAGATGAAGTCGTTTCTACATTAAAAAGGCTGTGCTTGCATTACAGAGGTCAAAACCTGTTCAATCGACTCCAAGTGGGAACTCGCCGTATTCTGCGCATATGTTTGAGGCAATTAGTGTCATTTTAATTATATGATGCATGCTAATTTATTTGCCGTCAAATCAAAATTTTGGGGAAAATTTGGCAAAGTTGACGAATTTGAATTTCAAAAGATCCGCTCATCTCTACCTGTTACCAAATATTTACTACTGTAAAAGTATTACTGAAATGGTAGTGAAAGTTTTTGTTACTGGATTATATTCAGAGAAATCACCAAGCTACAATGGACAATGTTTTATTCAATAAAAACGGCAGCCCTAGATTGGTGTTAGGTTCTCTTTAAGCAGGCCATACACACTAGATTAATTGTGTTTGATACATGATTCAGTATGGGGGTAATCATGACAGATAAAGTAGCTGTTGATGGACTAAGCACTTGACTAACAGCTATCTAATGTGTATAGGCAGCTATTTAGAGAGTCTGGGGGACCAATGTCCAAAACTGCACATGTCAGCCATTTTCTATTGATGCAAATGGGGGTTGCAAAGATTAGAGTGAGAGTACTTATAGGTTTTCAAATCTCCCATTAATATTTGAGGGAATCAAAGGAGTTTGGGCCAACAGCTATCCAGGTACAAGGGCACTTCTATTAGACTATAAGATAATATATTATTAGAGCAAGGTTAACAATCTGTATCTTCTAAGAATATTTATTTCTTAAATTGAAGCAGAAAATTGTGTTTAATTCAAGGCAGATTTCAAACTAATTTGAGATAAAAAATAATCTTTAAAGGTTGTGTAATACATTTTCTAAAACAGCAAATTAAATTATCATGAATCTGGACATAGTTTAATATTGTCAGAACATACTGATTTTTTTCTTTAGTGCAGATGCAGCATGCCATAAAGAATATATCAAAGAGAGCAACAAATTCAATACTTATTGATCCTGTGTAAAGTCAGATTGTGGCATTTTAATGGTTTGTAGAAAAATCTATTCATTTATCTTTATGGGTTTAATTTGGTGCTATATATCTGAAAAAGGTCAGATAATTCAGATAATTTAACACCTGAATGACAGCCAGTCATCACTAAATACATTAACAAGTTACTTCTGTCTTCATTGACTTATGCAGCAGCCAACTGTGAATAATAGCTGCATCTAATTTGGCAAGAACCATGTTATTTAGCATACTGGTTCTCTCAGTGGTGAGTGCTGTTTTGCATTGATATCCTTTTTGTCCTTCCCTTTGCCTGTAGTATCTATGTACATATTTAGTACTAATCTTGGCTAGTCCTAGACTCAGCTCTGGCTGTCCCTCTTTTTGTGATTATCAATGTTTAGAACTAGTGATGAGCGAGCATGCTCGTTACTCAAGATTTACGAGCATGCTTGGGTGTCTTCCGAGTATCTTCAGCGTACTCCGGTGTTATGTTTGAGTCAGGCCTGTTTCTTAGGCATTCCTCACATGTATAAAAGCTGTCAAACAGTCGCAAATCATGCGCACGGAGTGACTAAAACATAACGCCCGAGCACGCTGAACATACTTGGTGAGCACCCGAGCATGCTCACCGAAAGGATTAACAGAACATGCTCGCTCATCACTATTTAGAACCCATAACTTTGTTTCCCGCCCATATTTCTGCTACCTTAATTTCAAAAGGTTTTATCTGCAATGTGCATCTGGTCTTACCAGGTCTTACCAGGCTGCTAAACAGATTTATTTTGTCATAGAAGACACATTATGAAGTTTTTCTGCACAGTATGTATTCCCCTTTTTTGCTCCACTGAAGACAGTGACATGGCTTACTGCTAGGCATCTTAAAAACTTTTAGAGGTTTAAAGTCTATGAGAAGCCAAGAATGCATAAAACACAGCAGAGAGAAAAGAGAAAATCCTGGTGAAATCACTTTCTGAAAAGATTTTTTAGCTCAGTATTTTTACATTATTTTTAGTTGTAGTAATTTAAAAAGGAGAATATATTTTCCACACTAAAATGAAATTTATTATGTTAATGAGAAAACCAATTTTATCCTTTGCAAGTGCCTAATGTTATAGTTTATCTCCTGTTTTTCACTTAAAAGCTCTTACGATAAAAGTAACCTTAGTGTGTAAATTCAACATTCTAATCTACAAATAAATGTGTGTTATGTTGTGTTTGACAGCTTCATTCACTTATAGGCTGCACACTACATTCATTTTATTATGGCCTAAGATTGAAGAATACCTGAAATACCTGAAATACCGCAGTACTTTACTTCTTTGCAGTATAGTCAGAGAGAGAAGTTAAAGGTATAAAATATAAATTGAATATTTTATCCAAACATAAAGATACAACCTGTTTTTTGTTTTTATAGAGGAAACTTGCTAGTTGAAAGAGCCTTGTGATCACAGCAGCCTCTGCAATGTTTCAAGTGTATAATCTCTATAGTGACAGATGTGTTAGCACAGGAGTGTAAAATGGAGGCCATAGTAGTGTGCACTTGCTTGATTAAAATAGTGGCCAATGACATTTATGCATTTTTAATTTATCTGGCAAATAATGAGAAACAGCTGAACTTTAAGGCTGTGTGCCCCCGATGCCGCAAAAACGCTGCAGAAACGCTTAAAAAACGCATGGTAGAAGGCCTGCCATGTTCCCCAATGCTGTGCACATGCTGCGGAAATTTCCGCTGCGGATTATCATTGCGGAAAAAAACGCAGCACTACCAATTATTTTGCGGAAGTGCTGCGTTTTCGCCGCCATTGACTTGCAATCTGTACTTGCGTAATTGGCGCATTCTAATGTGCGGATGGTACCCGGGTGTAGCGGAGAGGAGAGTCTCCTCCACACCCAGGTACCATTAAAAAAGCTGTAAAAAAAGAATAAAATAAAGATTATATTCACCTTCCGACGGCCCCCGGACTCCTTCTCTGTGCTTGCCGAGAGATCGCGCAGGACTGAAGGACCTGCGGTGACGTCACAGTCATGTGATGGCAGGTCTTTCAGTACAGCGTACCGCGATCTGCCGGCAGCCAGGACAGGAGCGCAGCAAGACAGCAGGGGCCATCGGAAGGTAAGTATAGGTTTATTTTTTATTTTTTGACATTCTCTCGGTCACACTATATAAATCCATGCCGTTTGCATGGATTTATATAGTGTGACAAAGTTGTCAAGCACTTTTCAAGTGATGCTAAAATCGCTTGGAAAGCGCTTGTCAACCCGCATGCAGAAATGCAAGTGTAGAACGCTTCACATCCGCATGTCCCTGGCAGGAAAAACGCACGTACAATCCGCATGTGTTTTTTTCTGCCAGGGAGATGCAGAAACGCTCAGGAAAAAATCCTGAGCATTTCTGCATCATGGGCACATAGCCTAAGAGTCAAAAGTTCACAAAGATTAAGTGCGGTATTGAGCATCAAACAAAGGCACAAAGTTTTTTTTCCACTAAAATTGCACTATAAGTAGTGTCTATTTTAACTCCTTCCTCTGCCCTCCACTGCCCCCTCTGACCTCCCTCATCTCTGCAAAAGACTTTGCCACACATTTCAAAAACAAGGTCCACTAAACAAAGCAAGTCTTTACTGTCCATCCACCACAACCCTTATGTGTAACAGACCACTGCCCCTCCCCTATAACCTTCCTCTCCTCTCCACCATCACTGAAGAAGAGCTTACTCATCTCCTCTCCAAATCACACCGCACCACATGTGCACTTGACCCCATCCCATCCCACTGACGTGCCCAGGGGATGGGGATGACTCGGCGCCCTGGCCTTGGTGTTTTGGTTTATGGGGATGTCACGGTGGTCGGCTCTCAGGCCCGTACCCTGGCGTCACTCTTAAAAAGCAAGGAAATGGTGGGGGAAAGGTGTATGGGAAAAGTTTGTGATGCCACCTGTGGTGTCTGGTGAGGATCACCAGCGCTGCTACAGTCCTCTGAGGCTGGTGGTCTGGCAGCTTAGTTGGTGCGGCTCCCCACAGGTGGAGCAGGGCCTCAGGGCAGTGTAGAAGAGAGGATGCAGGACAGAGGGGACCCAGCCGGGTCAGAGTAAGAACAGGGACAGACACGATAGTCACTTCAGTACCTTTTACTGGTGGTATTCAAGGCACAATCTGGAGCACTGTAGGGTGAGGGGTGCATTTCAGGACTCTCCCCAGTGAGCGGGTGTAGGGCCTCCTGTCTCTTGCCTTTGTTTAGTAAGTCTCTGGCCTGCTTGGAGCTAGGCCTAACTTAGTCTCTGTCTTGCACCTGCTGACCTTGTGGTAGGGCCTTCTGTTGGAGATCACTCTCCCTGCTTGCGGGGCCTCCGTGACTCCTGACCCTGGTACATATCAGCTTCTGGTGAACCTGGGACCTGTAGTTCACCAGGGATTTTGGTTGTTTCTTACTGGTCATAAAGATCCCTGTAGGCACGGACCCGGTGTCCGGTATATGGTTCGGGGTGAGCCTGTTATGCTCCTCTGCCCCCTATGCGTTTCTCCTTCTTCTCCTCAGTCTGCAGACTCTCTCATGCAGACTCCCTGAGCAGACTCTCTGAGTTCTGTCCCTGTCTGTGCCTGACAGGAACTCTCACTTGCCTTCTAGCCCACTCCAGGCTCTCATTGGCCAGACTAGCCCACAGCTTGGGCCTAGCCTGGCCTTCAGCCACACAGACTTCAGCTTGCCTGGAGCTGCAGCATGGTGTCACTCTGTCTGCTTCCCACTGACTGCCTTCCTGAACTCCACCCCCCAGTATTTATATACCTGACAGGGCTCCATCTAGTGGACTTGGGTGGAGGTGTCTGTATGTATTGAGGCCACTGGGGAGAATTCCATCCACGCACCCCTCTGGGATCTGTGGTACCAATGAGCAGCAGGGGCGCCACACCACCTCCTCCTCAACCTCACCACCAGCCTTATCCCAGCCCTAATCCATCTTTTCAATGTATCGCTAATCTCTGGTTCCTTCCCTTTTGCTTTCAAACATGCCACTATCACACCTATCTGAAAGAAGCCATCCCTCGACCAGACCTCTATGTCCAGCTATCGCCCCATATCGCTGCTCCAGTTTGCCTCCAAACTCCTCGAACAGCATGTCCATGCTGAACTTTCCTCCCATTTCTCATCCAACTCACTCTTTCACAACCCATAGTCTGGCTTCCGTCCCCACCACTCCACCGAAACTGCCCTGACCAAAATTACCAACAACTTACTTACTGCCAAAGCTAACACACAATTCTCTCTACTCCTCCTTCTAGACCCATCCTCTGCCTTCGATACAATCAACCACTACCTCCTACTACAAATCCTTTCTTCCCTTGGCGTCAAAGAACCTGCCCCCTCCTGGATCTCCTCATGCCTTTCAAACTGCCCATTTAGCATCTCCCTCTGCCACACTACCTCCTCATACAGCTCTATCTCTGTTGGTGTACCTCAAGACTCTGTTTTGGAACCCTTACTCTTCTCAAGCTGTAATTTGGGCCTGGGACAGCTCATAAAGTCCCAAGGTTTCCAATACCATCTATATGCTGATGATACTCAGCTCTACCTCTCTGGGCCAGATGTCATGTCTCTGCTGTCCAAAATCCCAGAGTGTCTATCAGACATATCATTCTTCTTCTCATCATGTGTCCTAAAGCCCAATGTAGACAAAACTGAACTCATCATCTTTCCTCCATCTCACCTAACTCCCCTACCTGATCTATCTATCACAATAAATGATATCACGCTCTCCCCTTTACCGCAAGTACGCTGGCTCAGAGTAACTCTTGACTCTGCCCTGTCCTTCAAACCATATATCCAAGCTCTTGCCACCTCCTGATGCCTCAAACTCAAAATCATTTCCAGAATCCATCCTTTCCTAAACCCTGAATCTACTAAATTTTAGTGCATGCCCTCATCATCTTCAGCCTCGACTACTGCAATATCCTCATCTGTGACCTCCCTGCTAACACTCTCGCACCTCTCCAGTCCATCCTTAACTCTGCTGAATGACTAATCCACCTCTCACCTCACTATTCCTTCGCTTCTCCTCTCTGCAAATCCCTTCATTGGCTCCCAATTCCCCAACATGTCCAGTTCAAACTACTACCATTGACCTACAAAGCCGTCCATAATCTGTCTCCTCCATATATCTCCGAACTAATCTCCCGTTACCTTCCAACACTAAATCTCCGATCCTCTCAAGACCTTCTTCTCTCCTCCACACATATATGTTCCTCACCCAATCACCTCCAAGACTTCTTCTCCTGAGCATTCCCCACACTCTGGAATTTGGTACTCTAACACGTCCAATTATCAGCAAATTTCCGAACATTCAGACGAAACTTGAAAACGCATCTCTTCAAGCAAGCTTACAGCCTTTAATAACCCAGCCGCCTTCTGACCTCTGCCGGAGTTGCCTTCTGGCCACTACCAGAGCTGCCTCCTGACCACTATCAGAACTGCTTCCTGACCACCACCAGAGCTGCCTTCTGACCACCACCGGAGCTGCCTCCTGACCACCACCGGAGCAGCCTCCTGACCACCACCGGAGCTGCCTCCTGACCACCACCGGAGCTGCCTCCTGATCACCACCGGAGCTGCCTCCTGACCTCCACCGGAGCTGCCTCCTGACTACCATCGGAGCTGCCTCCTCACCACCTTCGGAGCTTCCGCAATACCCTCAAACTACCGTCTCCTTCCCATAATCTGGTAGGCTGTAAGCCCACAAGGGCAAGGCCCTCTTCCTTCCTGTCATTGTTAGTTTGTTCAGTGTAATTTATATTTGTATCTTGTATGTAATCCCTTTTCATGTACAGCACCATGGAATCAATGGTGCTCTAAAAATGAATAATAATAATAATATTCATGCTGATTCTGCCTTACATCCTTTCAGAGCAAATTCAGTAGGGAGACAGTAAAAGTGCAAATTAAAGACCAAATAAGACTGTTTAGAGTACTGACTACCAGACATGCCACTTTCTGCAAGAAACAGCTGAAGAAACAATTAATCTGTGCGAAATTGAATTTTAAAGTTCACTGTTTATGTCTTTGGCATGGATGAATATCAACAACAGATGACCGTGCTGATGCGTATTGTCCAACAAAAGCAAGAATGAGATTTTCCAGTGTGCAACTGTGTATCAAACTTGCATAAGAATGCCATCTAGATACTGTTTCTTTTGCAGCAATTTGACAGATAAGGATTAGAATTTTTCATAGGCAGAATGAGATCATGGAGATGCCATATTGAAAGAGAGCAATGGTTGTGAAGGACTTATGCACTGGCTGTATTATGGCTCCATATATGAGACATATTTAGGACCAAGGATGGATTTGGATCCTGTTCTACTGCATTAGGAAAGTGACTCGCCCCCTGGGCAGTGGGGCACTCGGAGCCGGGCAATCGGGGAACGATGGGGGTAGTAGTGGCAACCCGGTTCCGTGGCTCAGGGTGGTCAGACCATTGGTAGTCTGCGACGCGCTGTTGTTGTGTCCGACTACGCCACCCGTGGGCAGGGCAGTATAATGGAAGATGGGGGTGATGGTGCAGGACGTCCCAGTACCGTTAGTGCTGGAGGAGCAAGGAGCACACAGACAACAGGTTGCAGTCCAGGGTCTTTACTAGAACAGGTGAACTGACCCACAAACAGGCCCTGCTAGGAGGGGGCCTGGACGTCTGAGAGCAAACGGGAAATTGGCCCTGGTCAGGGTGAGGGTGTAGGCCTACCGTGCTCTCTCTGCGCTCCTTCTGGCTATCTCCTCCTGGTAGGGTAATAGCCCACGGTCCCGAGCTCACCGTGTCCTCTCGCCCGTATGGTTTGCAACGTGGGTTCCTTTCTACTCCCGGCCTGGTACGGCTCTGCTGGTCCCTTCTGGTGTGGCGGAACCTCCGGGCTTCTTAGGCCAAGGAACATACAGTCCCCTGCGGACTGGTTATCTGCTGTAGGACGTGGAATCCTCACAGCCTCAGACGCCAAAGTCTGGTAAATTTTGTTCTTTATCTGCCAGGACAGGCGTACTTCACCTCTTGTCCCTGGCTTGTGGCTCTCCTACTGCCACACGTCCTCTTAGGGTGCAATACAACTGTCCCTCACTGCTCTGGAACAACTCTCAATCCAGAGACAGTCGTCCAGTTCTCCCTAACCCTGCCCCCAGTTCCAGCTTTTATAGGGGCAGCCTGCTCCCCCTACTGGCCTGTGACAGGAGGTATTGCATGCTAATGTTCCCCTAACCAGAGAACCTCCCCCTTGCTCTCAGACACAGCTTTATTATATTTGTGGCATCCAGGCCAGGGTGACACAAAAGGAATTCCGAAGCAAAGTAATTTGCAGAGAGCCTTACTGGAATACCGCTAAACTGCAATTTAGAGTACCATTGAATACTTTTTTACTGACTATGTGTATGGAAAGAGATATCTTGGATTTTGTCTTTAGAAGAGATATTTCTCGACATCAAGAAAGTAATATACTGTATACTGTATATATAATTTTTTATCAGCATAATTATTTATGCATTTATTTATTAATTTACTCCCCTAAATTGCCACTTAATTATTTCAAAGTATCATCTGTTTTTCTGTATCTTTGTAAAATCCTTGTTTATGAAAAATATGTTGCAATTAGAGCCTGCAAACACTATACGTAGCCATCTGTCTTATTGCTTACTGGCTTTAGTCTGGTACAGTTTATGGATTGACAGAGGATTTGAAACATGCTAGGAATGCGAGAATATGCAACTGCTGAAAATTCTGGCACTACACTATGCACATAGCATGTAAGCTGAAAAATGTGTTTTGAGCTGTACATCCCCAAACAAACCCCCTAGTTACTTTTTATTTTATTGTACGTGATTTCAAATATGTAGGACATGCATATACAGTGACATCAAAAAGTATTCATTCCTCCATGAAATTTTCTTGATTTTTTCACATTATATCTACACATATAAATGTATTTTATTTGGATTTTATGTGATATACCAACACAAAGTAGCAAGTATTCATAAAGTGTAAAGGAAATGACACATGGCTAATTATTTTAAAAATATAAATCTGAAAATTGTGACGTGCATTTGCATTCAGCTGCCTGTAATCTGATACCCCTAAACAAAATACTGAGTGACCAATTGCCTCCAGAAGAAGTAAATTGAGTCCATTTGTGTGTAATTTATTCTCAGTCTTACTACAGCTGCTCTGTGAAGGCGTCAGAGATTTGTTTGAGAACCTTAGGTATCAAACAGCATCACGAAAACCAAGGAACACACCAGACTGGTCAGGGATAAAGTTGTGGAGAAGAATAAAGCAGGATTAGGTTATAAAATATGTGAACAAGTTCACTGGGTTTGAATACGTTTTCAAGGCACGGTATACACAGATTAACCATACCATTAAAACCCCCTGCTTAATATTATGTTCTCCATGTAGTGTGAAAACGACTCAAATTGAGACATGGACTCTGCAAGGCCTCTCATGGTGTCCTGTTAGCAGCAGATCCTTTAAAGGGAATCTGTCAGCAGATTTTTGCTATATAATCTGAAGAAAGCATGATTTCAGCAATGCCTCTCTTTCAGGCATGGTTTCGTTTGCTTACAATGATTGATCTAGCACCAGTAGTTTATCATTGCTGGGACTAGCTGATCTCAAGAGCCCTGGTCTCACATGTCCCCTCCTGTGACAGGCAGCTCAATGTCTATAGACATTGTATATGGAAAGCCTGGTGTGGGCGGGATTAGCTTCCACAGCTCTGCTTCATTGCTAAACTAAAAAACTCAGATTGTGTCAGAACACCTGCACCCAGTAAGTGATACATTGTTGGATTCAGGCTCTCTTTGCCTACATCAGGCTGTTTTCAGATGAGGTAGCAAAAAACTGATGACAGATTCTCTTTAAGTCATGTATGTAATGGATGTGGGGCTCTGTGGAAAGTTCTGCAGCCACTAAGAGACTGTACGTGTAAATCTATAATTAATGTTTATGGTTACATTGGCTTCTGAGTAGGGCTGGGTAATTTTGCAAAATAAAAATTCTTGATTTTTTTTCAAAATTGAGGATGATTTTTTGATTATAATCTTAATTCTCTTTTTATTTTGCGGGTGGGACTTATTAGTAGGGCCTGGTCCTCCATAGCCCACAAAATTTACTGTAATTTACACCATAAAGTCGCATAAATTATAACAGAAATCATTAAGCAGATTTCTTATCATGCTGATGTCATAATGTTTTTTTAGCGGGTTGATAGGAGTCATCAGGTAGGGAAAGGGGGGATGGAGGTGACAGGCAAGGGGAAAAATTTTTTTTATTACAGTTTATGTTGGCTATGGATTAGATTTGAGAAGACACAGGGGACCAAATATAGAAGGGGACACAAGTGATGGAGTTAACCCTTGTCTCCTCTTCAGCACATGACAAACAACACAGAAAAAAACATGCTGGATGCAGGAGAAAATAAAATTCTTAACCCTCTTAGACGAAGGAAAATATTTTAGCACTCAGGAGCAATAGAGGCAGGGAGTAGAGAAGATTTTCTGGAAACACAACAACTTTTTTTTCTGCTCTTTCTGCACTTAACCCCTTTACCCCTGAGGGTGGTTTGCACATTATTGACGGGGCCAATTTTTACAATTCTGACCACTGTCACTTTATGATGTAATTACTCTGGAAAGCTTCAATGGATCCTGCTGATCCTGAGAAAGTTTTTTCGTGACATATTTTACTTCATGATAGTGGTAAAATTTCTTCGATATCACTTGCATTTATTTGTGAAAAAAATGGACATTTGGCAAAAATTTTGAAAATTTTGCAATTTTCAAAATTTGAATTATTATGCCCATAAATCAGAGAGATCTGTCACACAAAATAGTTAATAAATAACATTTCCCACATGTCTACTTTACATCAGCACAGTTTTGGAACCAAAATTTTTTTTTATTAGGGAGCTATAAGGGTTAAAAGTTGACCAGTGATTTCTCATTTTTCCAACAAAATTTACAAAACCATTTTTTTTTTTGGGACCACATATTTAAAGTCACTTTGAGGGGTCTTTATGACAGAAAATACCCCAAAGTGACACCATTCTAAAAACTACACCCCTCAAGGTGCTCAAAATCACATTCAAGAAGTTTATTAACCCTTCACATGCTTCACACCAATTAATTGAATGTGAAAGGAAAAATGAACATTTAACTTTTTTTCACTAAAATTTTAATTTAGACCCCTATTTTTTCATTTTCACAAGGGTACCAGGAGAAATTGGACTCCAAAAGTTGTTGTGCAATTTCTACTGAGTATGTCGATACCTCATATGTGGGGTAAGCCATTGTTTGGGTGCACAGCAGGCCTGGGAAGGGAAGGAGCGCCAATTGACGTTTTCAATGTAATACTCGCTGGAATTGACAGGGGACCCCATGTCGCGTTTGGAGAGCCCCTGATGTGCCTAAACAGTGGAAACCCCCCACAAGTGACCCCATTTCGGAAACTAGACCCCTCAGGGAACTTATTTAAATGTGTGGTGAGCACTTTAAACCCCCAAGTGTTTTGCAAAGGTTTATGACGTAGAGCCGTGAATAAAAAAAAACTTTTTTTTCCCACAAAAACGATATTTTAGCCGCAATATTTTTATTTTCACGAGGGTACTAGGAGAAATTGGACTCCAAAAGTTGCTGTGCAATTTCTACTGAGTAGCCTGATACCTCATATGTGGGGGTAAGCCATTGTTTGGGCGCACAGCAGGGCTCGGAAGGGAAGGAGCGCCAATTGACGTTTTCAGTGTAAAACTCGCTGGAATTGACAGCGGACCCCATGTCGCCTTTGGAGAGCCCCTGATGTGCCGAAACAGTGGAAACTCCCCACAAGTGACCCCATTTTGGAAACTAGACCCCTCAGGGAACTTATTTAGATGTGTTGTGAGCACTTTGAACCCCCAAGTGCTTTGCAAAGGTTTATGACGTAGAGACGTGAAAAAAAAAATCATTTTTTTTCCACAAAAACGAATTTTAGCCGCAATATTTTTATTTTCACGAGGGTACAAGGAGAAATTGGACTCCAAAAGTTGTTGTGCAATTTCAACTGAGTACGCTGATACCTCATATGTGGGGGTAAGCCATTGTTTGGGAGCACGGCAGGACTCGGAAGGGAAGGAGCGGCAATTGACGTTTTCAATGTAAAACTCGCTGGAATTGACAGCGGACCCCATGTCGCCTCTGGAGAGCCCCTGATGTGCCTAAACAGTAGAAACCCCCCACAAGTGACCCCATTTTGAAACTAGACTGCTCAAGGAACTTATTTAGATGTGTGGTGAGCACTTTGAACCCCCAAGTGTTTTGCAAAGGTTTATGACATTGAGCCGTGAAAAAAAACAACTTTTTTTTTCACAAAAACAATCTCTTAGCCACAATATTTTTATTTTCACGAGGGTACTAGTAGAAATTGGACCGCAAAAGTTGTTGTGTGATTTCTCCTGAGTATGCTAATACTTCATATGTGGGGGAAAGCCATTGTTTTGGCGCACAGCAGTGCTCGGAAGGGAAGGAGCGCCATTTGACATTTTCAATGCCAAACTCGCTGATATTGACAGCAGACCCCATGTCGCGTTTGGAGAGCCCCTGATGTGCCTAAACAGTGGAAACCCCCCACAAGTGACCCCATTTTGGAAACTAGACCCTTTAAGGAACTTATTTAGATGTGTGGTGAACACTTTGAACCCCCAGGTGCCTCACAGAAAATTATAATGTTGACTTGTGAAAATAAAAAAAAAACATTTTTTCCACAAAAATGTTCAAAAAAATTTTTCACAAGGGTAACAGGGGAAAGTGGACCTCAAAATCTGTTGTCCAGTTTCTCCTGAGTACGCTGTTACCCCATGTGTTGGATAAAACTACTGTTTGGGTGCATGTCAGGGCTCGGAAGGGAAGGAGTGACGCTTTGGAATGCAGACTTTGATGGAATTGTCTGTGGGCATCATGTGACGTTCTCAGAGCCCCTGATGGGCCTAAACAGTGGAAATGCCCAACAAGTGCCCCCTTTTTGGAAGTGGTAACTGATTTTTGAATGTTATAATGTAGTGTCATACGTCAGTTGTGTAGGACAACCTGACGAACACTACACAACTGACGTATGACAACCTGACGAACACTACGTCAGTTGTGTAGTGTTCATCAGGTTGTCATACGTTGGAAATTAATTTAGTAGTACATGGAAGTATGGTACTTTTTGAAGCATTCCTTCATGCACATGCCAGGTTTGTCAGGGCAGGTGTCACATTGATAAATGGTGTCCTTGCGTATTCCCCTTTTATAACACACTTTGCACCTCTTTTGTGACTTACCTTTTTTTGCGACTTGAGGGATCTGCCCCGGGAAATGCTGGCCTGGTACAATTCTCGGTCCTTCAGTTCCGGAAGTACTGGGGCCCGCTTCGTCACCGCTGCCAAATATCAGGGCCTTGATAACTGTCTCCTGGAAGTGAAGGTACGACTCAGAAGTCTGGCCTGCACATTGTGACAGAAGGAAAGCGTTGTGCATTGCCATCTGTACAAGGTGCACCGCCAACTTCTTATACCATACCTTGGCCTTTCTCAAAGCACTGTACGGCTGGAGGACTTGATCAGAGAGATCAACTCCCCCCCATGTACTTGTTGTACCCCACTACACAGTCTGGTTTGCCGACCTGTGTAGTGGAAGCTCGTACAGTGCTGAGGGTGCTGCCATCACCAGGTATGGTGGTCAAGAGAAGGACATCCCTCTTGTCCTTGTACTTGACCACCAGCAGGTGGTCGCTACATTGGGCTCTGCTCTCACCCCTTCTGAGCATCTGCCCAATTAGCGTCTTTGGGAGGCCTCTCTGATTTTTGCGGACAGTACCGCAGGCTGTGGTACGTCGCGGAGAGAGGGACTTGAAGAGAGGGACACTGGTATAAAAGTTATCCACGTACAGGTAATAACATTTATCCAGCAGTGGGTGCACCAAGTCCCACACAATTTTCCCACTCACTGCCAGAACAGGGGGGTATTCAGGCGCTTCAATCCGGGAGTCCTTCCCTTCATAAACTCTAAACTTGTGAGTGTACCCTGAGGTACTCTCACAAAGTTTATACAGCTTGATTCCGTACCTGGCCCTCTGACTGGGCAGGTACTGCCGGAATCCAAGCCACCCCTTAAAAGCAATTAAGGACTCATCCATACAGCTGTCCCTTTGGGGCACGTACACTTCAGCAAACTTGTTGTTGAAGTGTTTGATGACTGGCCGAACTTTGAAAAGACGATCAAAGTTCGGGTCATCGCGTGCAGGACACCTTGCATTATCGTTGTAATGCAAGAACTTGTGGATGGCCTCAAAACGTGTCCGGGTCATGACCATTCAGAACACTGGAGTGTTATACAAAACGTCAACACTCCAGTATTGCCAAACTTCTGGCTTCTTCATGATCCCCATATGAAGGACCAGGCCCCAAAATGTCATCATTTCTACTGCATCTACAGGAGACCAGTTAGAAAATGATGAAGAGGGGTTTTGTTCCAAAAACTGATGAGTGTACAAATTAGTTTAGCCCACCATGAGGTTTATAAAATCCTCAGAGAAAAAGACTTTGAGAAAGTCTATTTCTGTGAGGCCGGTGGTGTCAAACTTGATTCCTGATTCCGCCATGAAATCAGGAATCAGTGGCTCATAGTTTTCAGGGGGCGAGGTCCATATGGGGTCAGTAGTGGGGGGCACTGGTTCATCTTCTCTCCTGGGACGACTGTGGAGCGGTCCAGCAGCACCTGAGGAGGAAGAAGAGGAGGAGGAAGAGGAGGAGGAAGAAGAGGACGATAAGGCATTGGAAAAATTAAGAAATGTGGGAACCTTGCCCTCGCTGTCAGTGTCGGAGGCAAGAAGAGCGTATGCCTCCTCCGCTGAATAGCCAGTTTTGGATGAGCGGGACATTTATTTTTTGTTATTTATGTAGTGTGTGTGTGTCTGTACTTTATTTAGAGTGTGTGTGTGTCAGTGTGCTTGGTGTGAACTTTTTTTCTGAAAGAAAAGGGAAAAAGGGAC
The DNA here is from genome assembly GCF_046119375.1 of Phyllobates terribilis. Taxonomy (NCBI): domain Eukaryota; kingdom Metazoa; phylum Chordata; class Amphibia; order Anura; family Dendrobatidae; genus Phyllobates; species Phyllobates terribilis. The sequence continues at coordinate 809,486,550 of NW_027362761.1, forward strand.
TACTGTATGTGGTGCAAACAGCGAGCATGAGTGTGGATTGGTGAACTATGTCACCGATCAACGCTCCGCAGCTGCTGGATGTGCGTACTGATGTGTGGGAAGAGGGGAATTGGGGTGGATGAGAGGAGATCAAAGATGACTTACCAAAGTCTTCTCTGTTCTTCCAGCAGCAAGCAGGATCAGCAGCAGGACCGGCGCAGAAGACCCAGGAGCAGGAGACCGTGCACGGAGCCGGAGACCATGCCCAGAGCAGGAGTCAGCGCCCGGAGCAGGAGACCATGCCCGGAGCAGGAGTTGGCGCCCGGAGCAGGAGACCGTGCCCAGAGCAGGAGACCGTGCCCGGAGCAGGAGTCGGCGCCCGGAGCAGGAGACGGCGCCCGGAGCAGGAGACGGTCCCCGGAGCAGAAGATGGTCCCCGGAGCAGGAGACGGTCCCCGGAGCAGGAAACCGTGCCCAGAGCAGGAGACCGTGCCCGGAGCAGGAGACTGTGCTCGGAGCGGGAGACGGCCCCAGGAGCAGGAGACGGCGCCCGGAGCAGGAGACAGCGCCTGGAGCAGGAACTGGAGCCTGGAGCAGGAACAGGAGCCTGGAGCAGGAAACCAGGACCGAAGCTGGAGCTGGAGACCAGAACCAAGAGAATTAACAAAAAAAATCCTGAAAAGCAGCGAGCACGGACGTTGATCAGTGACGTAGTCACTGGTCAGCGCTCGGCCACTGCAGGATGCACGAAAAAAAAAATGGTGGGAAGGGGGGTAAAAAGAGGCGGGAGGGGAGGGGGGGATTGGGGTGGATGAGGGGAGAACAGAGATGGACTTACCAAAGTCTTCTCTGTTTCTCAGCAGGATCAGCAGCAGGCTCTGGAGCAGGAACCACAGCAGGTCAGGAGCAGGAGACCCAGGACGCTGGAGCAGAAGATCCAGGAGACCAGAGCAGCAGCAGCAGCAACTGGAGCAGGTGAGAAGACGGTCTTGTCACAGAAGATCCTAGGCTGCACATCACTGTTTCCAGCAATTTGATTGCCGGAAACAGTGAGAATGCTGTGATTGGCTGTTCAAAATTGAACAGCCAATCACAGCGATTGTGGGTGCGGGGGGGCTGTGACACCCCCCGGTATGCTGGCGCCATCTACCCTTAGGTGAGATGGCGGCGGAAATTTAATGCGATCACCGTGACTTTAGTCGCGGGACCGCATTAAAGACCATGACCTAATAGTACGTCATTGGTCCAATCGGCCCAGGTCACCAAGACGTACTATTAGGTCATACGTCAGAAAGGGGTTAAACAGCTTTCTGAGCTTAATATGCTACCATTTCTCTGGCACACCTCGCCTGCTGAATGTTTACCCGGAAGCTCGGGGACACAGGATAGAGCAAACATTCTCCTTGCCGCTCTCATTACTCAGCTCTCACTCAGGTTTGAGCTGTTCTGCCCAATCACTTCACTAAGCAGCTTAACTCTTCCTCCTACAGTGCTCACTCCACCAATGACAAGCAGTGATGCTATAATCAGAGTGAACGAAGCCAAAATCAAATTTTCAATTTTGGCAAAATTCACAATTGAGCCAACGATCAATGGTGAACTAATCAAATGAATATGATTAATTGCCCAACCCTTCTTCTGAAGTTTCCTTGTTGCCAGGCTGCTGTGAACTGAACTACACTTTTAGCAACACATCAATAGGTTTGAAGTAAACTGGCAAGCTGAAACTACCATGGAGAAAGATGAGTTATTGGTGATGGTATAGGGGTGAGGAGCAGAGAAGACTGCAGCTAGCTGAACAGTTGTGACAGGTAAAGATCAAGGGCACAACATTGGTGCAGGAGGTGTGAGCTCAAGTCATAGTCTGGAATCGAGAGATGTGTTGCAGCCTGTCCACAAAGGGAGAGAGGAAAGTGGTAGGCTCAAAGGATAGATGTGGAAAGAGACTTGACTAAGGGTCCCATGAAGGAAACCTTTGGGTGACAGCAGCAGTGTGGCATTATATTGTTTTTTGACACCTAAAAACCTGGTTCAGACTAATCCAAACATTCTAGACAGAAGAGATGTTATCTGTGCATTGAAGATTACCTGTGCATCTAGATCAGGGTACCGGCGAAAAATCATAATCTTCAAGCTGAATGGAAAATTGAGTACAACGGGGTGCTGAGACTGCCAGTATTGTTAGAACATAAAACTTGAGAGGCTAGCTAGTGATTATGATCTGATTGAGTGAAGATGAGAGACACAGCGCGTGTACTGGCTGATAAAATTGCATTTGAAGAAGGGAGATGCCCACGCACTTAAAATCAAGAGAGAAAGAGGAGTCTATATTTCTACTGCCGTACCTAATGTTTTGAGTAATTCATGAGTTACTATTCCATCATCACACCACTTTTTGAGTGTTATCTTGTTACTTTGGAAATTTCAATATTACACCATTACAAGATCAAATCCTTTAATATAATTTCTCCCCCTGTACATTCACCAGTGTCCCAATTGGGTGATCTGGGAATATTTTATGTGTACAATCAGTATATGTGCCCCTAGCATTTACATTGAAACTTTAAGCTTTGATACAACATTGCAAGAAAGCATTCATAAGTATAAAGCAATATGCAGTATTTTTACAATGTGTCAGGTAGGTGTCTTGGGTATGGGTATAAAATATTATGTTTTTTAATATTATGATTTGCATTCTCTGTGTGTTTGTCGAAAAAGTTTAAACTTCTTCAGTAGTGATGAAGAAGGAATGCCTGTTTCTTAGGCATTCCTCACATGTGTTAAAGCTGTCAAACAGTCGCAAATCAAGCACACAGAGTGACTCAAACATAACACTCGAGCACGCCGAAGATACTCGGTGAGCACCCGAGCATGCTCGCCAAAAGGGTTAACAGAACATGCTCGCTCATCACTATTCTTCAACCTTCACATCCCATACCTTCCTTCCCTATTATTGCAGATATTGTTCAATCCTGGAAAGTGGCCGCTGAAACTATAAAAAGGAATACAGACTAAGTCACCATCTTACTTCCTTTGCTAGTGCTTGCGTTTTTCATCCCAAATATTTCCCTTTCGTCATGATATAGTAGAGGTATCACATTCATTAGCAATCTATATGAAGATCAGCTGATCTCTTTTCAGGATCTAAAATCTCTACTTTCCACCGATGATTTTTTTTAAATGTTTACAGATCAGACTCTAAATTTACACAATTTATTAGCAACATTTCTAACTTCTGCTTCACCAAGACATTAAAATTTAAAAAACTAGTAACATCCTCAACTGAGAACGAGACATTGGGAAATCTTTCTCGGAGCAACTGTTGTCTGAGGCGTTTCGCCGGGCTTACTCTTCTGTGTCTCTCTACAAGAAGTGCTCTATAAAGTGCTAACTAGGTGGTTCTATGTCCCATGTAAAATATACAGAATATTTTCATATTCTTCACAGGAATGCTGGAGAAATTGCGGAGAAACTGGGACTATTTTACACACCTTTTGGAGTTGTCCTTCTCCATTAGTATTTTGGTCTGTTTAATATCTTTTTTAACAGTTGAAGCATTTCATCTCTCACCTGAATTAGTCCTCTTGTTACTAAATATTAGTGATCTACCTATGTCAAGTAGATTCATTGTTTCTCATTTATCATTGACTGCAAAAATGTTAATTGCATGGAAATCTATTTCTCTTCCTACTATTGCGAATCCAGTAGGTAGAGTATCTAATCATGCATCTTTTGAATATGTTTTTGCTCTGTGAAATGATCGTTTCCCAGCTTTACAGAAAAAAATGGACATTATTGATTTTTAAATTTCATCAGCACAGGTTGGTAGGAATTTTAGACCCACTCATTTCTCATATACCTTGACTTGCGTTTTTTCAATGAACAATTTTGACACATATATTCACACTTATGTTAATAACTAGATAATTTACCGAGTATTACTTTAATCTTCTCCTGTGATTATATTTTCCCCATTGTTAATTTCCCTTATTTTTCTTATTCCTAGTTGAATTTTCTCCCCTCCCCTTCCCAAACCCACATGTTTCTTTTAATTTTTGCATTTATCTTATAACATGTAGATTCTTAATAAAAATATATTAATAAAAGTTTAACCCCTTCATCCTGAAGCCTGTTTTCACCTTCCTGACTGGGCCAAATTTTACAATTCTGACCAGTGTCACTTTATGTGGTAATAACTCTGGAGTGCTTCAACAGATCCCAGTGATTCTGAGACTCTTATTTTTTCGTGAAACATTGTACTTTATGATAGTGGCAAATTTAGGTAACTTTTTTTGTGTTTATTTGTGAAAATATCAGAATTATGGCGAAAATTTGGAAGATTTAGAAACTTTCAAACTTTTAATTTTTATATCCGTAAACCATTTAGTCCTGCTGTACAAAATCATTTATCAATAACGTTTCCTACATGTCTACTTTACAATACCATCATTTTTTAAACATCTTTTTTTTTTGTTAGGAAGTTAGCAAGGTTAAAATTTTATCAGTAATTCCTCATTTTTCCAACAAAAGTTACAAAACCATTTTTTAGGGACCACATCCCGTTTGAAGTGACCTTAAGGGGCCTATATGACAGAAAATACCCCAAAGTGACACCATTTTAAAAACTGCACCCCTCCAAGTGCTCAACACCACATTCAAGAAGTTTATTAACCCTTCAGGAACTAAAGCAATGGGGAAATGAACATTTTAATTTTTCCCACAAAAATGTTCATTTAGCCCAAATTTTGTATTTTTACAAGGGTAACAGGAGAAAATGAACTATACAATTAGTATTTTTCCTTAGTATGCCGATACCCCGTATGTGGAGGAAAACTACTGTTTGGGCACAAGGCAGGGATCAGAAGCCCCAATAAACTTTTGGAGCACAAAATTGTGTGGAATACATAGTGGATACCATGTCACGTTTGCAGAGCCCCTGATGTGCCTAAACAGCGGAATCCCCCCCACAAGTGACCCCGTTTTGGAAACTACACCCCTCAAAAAATGTATCTAGAGGTGTGGTGAGCACCTTAAACCCACAGATGCTTCACAGAATTTTATAGCGACTTCGAGTTGTTAAAATGAAAAAAATAAATTTTTCCCACAAACATGTTGCTATAGCTCCAAATTTTTCATTTTCACAAGGGTACCATGAGAAAATTTACCCTACAATTTCTCCTGAGTACACTAATGCACAATATGTGGTGGAAAACTACTGTTTGGGTGCACGGCAGGTCACATAACGGAAGCAGCGCCATTTAACTGTTGGAGCACAAAATTGGCTGGAATACATAGAAGTCATCTTGTTGCATTTGCAGAGCCTCTGACATGCTTAAACAGTGAAAACCCTCCACAAGTGACCCCATTTTGGAATACTATATGCTTTAAGGAACTTATATAAAGGTGTAGTGAGCATCTTGAACCCACAGGTGAGTTACAGAATTTTATAGCGTTGAGCTGTGAAATAAAAATAAATTTTTCCAGCAAAAATGTTGCTTTAGTCCCACATTTTTCATTTTCACAAGTGTAAAAGCAGAAAATTGACCATACCATTTGTTGTGCAGTTTCTCCTGAGTACAACGATACCCCATATATAGTGGAAAACTATTGTTTGGGTGCACGGCAGGGCTCAGAACGGAAGCAGCACTATTTTACTTTTGGAGCCCAAAATTGTCTGGAATAGATAGAGTACGCCTACTCGCATTTGCAGAGCCCTTGGTATGTCTAAACACTGGATATCCCCCAGAAGTGACACCATTTTGGAAACCACACCCCTCAAGGAACTTATCTAGAGGTGTAGTGAGCACCTTGAACCCAGAGATGCTTCACAAAATTTTATAACGTTAAGCTATGAAAATGAAAAAATAAATTTTCCCCACAAAAATGTTGCTTCTGCCGCAAATTTTTCATTTTCTGGCTGGAATGTCACATTTGAACAGCCCCTGTCATGCCAAAACAGCAGAAACACCCACAAGTGACCCCATTTTGGAAACTACACATCTTGAGGAATTTATCTAAGAGTGTAGTGAGCATTTTTAACCCCCATGTGATTCACAGAATTGTATAACATTGGGCAGAGTCAATGGAAATTACCATGTTTTCCATTAAAATGTTGCTATGGCCCCAAGTTTTTAATTTTCAAAAGGAATAATAGGAGAAAATGAATGGTACAATTTGTTACACAATTTCTCCAGAGTGCACCAATATGTGGTCGAAGACTACTTTTGAGGCACAACGCAAAGCTCAGAAGGGGAGAAGTGCCATATTATATTGCAGATTTTGCTGTTATGGTTTCCATGGTTTCTATGGTGCCATGTCACACCAGCAGAGCCCCAGAGGTGCCAGAACAGTAGAACCTTCAGTATGTGACCTAATTTTACAAACTACACCTCTCACTGAATTCATCTAAGAGAGTAGTGATCATACTGACACCACATGTGTGTCACAGAATTTTATCCCATTGGGCATTGAAGAAAGAATAATTACATTTGTGCCACAAAAATGTTGTTTTAGCCCCAGATTTTAGATTTTCAAATGGGGAAATGGGCACCAAAATTTGTTACACAATTTCTGCTGAACATGGCAATACCCCATGTGTGTCTGTTCAGCACTGCTTAGCCACATGGGGAGACTCGGAACAGAAGGAGCGCTATTTGACTCTTGGAGAACAAATTATCCTAGAATAGTTTGAGGACACCATATACAGAGCCCGTAAGTGCCAGGACAGCTGAATCCGCCCTCAAGTGACCCCGTTTTGGAAATTACACCTCTCTGGGAATTTATCTACAGATGTAGTGACGATTTTGACTCTATGGGTGTTTGCCAGAAACAGGCAGCAGTGAATGTTGCTGAGTGAAAATTGCAAATCTGCCACTGTAGTGCCCTTACAATGTAGTGCCCAGTAAATTGTAGTGCCTGTACATTGTGCCCAGCTCATGCTTCTGTAGATATGGACCCTGTAAATTAAGCAGACTCTCATCACTACAGAGATGTCAAACATGTGTACACTAAAATGTTGTTTAGGCACACTGGGGCTCAGAAAAGAGGGAGCACAGAATTTGCTGGATATCTTTTGGGGGGTGAAGAGCCAAAGTGCTTTTCCAGAGCCTTTCTGCTACCAGTAATGTGGAAGCCCCCTATATTTCCATTGACAGATGACGGACCTGAGTGAGGACTTGCTTTTTTGTGTATTGAGTTGAAGCTTTTATTGGGAACATTTTACATAACATTTTGGATCACATTTATCCTAGGCTCTACGCTGAGCACTTATATCAGGGTTAGAGATGAGCGTTGTTCTACTCGAACTGTTCGCCAATCTCAAATTCGAGCTGTTTTGGGCGGTGTTCGAGCCGTTCGGCGAACACGAACAATTTGAGAAAAATTCGGCTGTTCGAGGTTATGTTCGATAACTGTTCGTGCACCAAAATCATAACTGGATTTTTTCTCAGTAATGATGAAAATTAATGTTAATACGCAGTTTGAGTGTACAGCGGGGTGGGGGGAGGGGCAAGGGATGGATCTTTGCAGGAACAATGAAGATCTCCATTTTTTTTTTCTCTTTCCCGCATTTACAGTGGGTAGGTACAATCTGTCAGCCTATCAGCAGCGCACACACGGAGCGAAGTGCTTTTTTTCACACAAGCAAGGGCATGTGTCATTGGCAGTGTATGTCACATGTCCTTGCCCTATAAGACCAAGCCATTTTCCCCGTCGCCACCATTTTCTCACTGCTGCAGCTGCGTGTTAGACGGCACCGCTGTTGCTGTGTGCTGTGTGCGCTATACCTTGTTAATTTCAAGCCAATTTTCGCACAAATCTACAGATAGCTTGGGAGTAGGGAATAGTTGTGATTGCAGTCCTTTTAAGGACTAGGTTACAGCATTTCCTACGACTTTTATCAGGCAGGTCTGTGCTCTTAAATAGATAGATTGTGGGAGTAAAGACTAATTGTAATTGGAGTCCTTTTCAGGACTAGGTTACATCAGTTCCTATCAGTTTTTGCCAGGCAGGTCTGTGCCAGTGCTGTGCAAGTTTTTTTCACAGCATTTGGCTGAATCTAGCAAAGCTAATCCTTTTTGGCCTATTGCAGAGTGTGTTAGTCAGTGGAGTAGCCTATCTGTGTTGCAAGATATACCACCTGTGTATAGAATACCAATTTTTTTACTGCACCTAGTGAAGTAAAATCTTTTGGGCATAGCATCATTCTATTAGTACATCTATACTGACCTCCATCAGGTTGCAAATTGAATATCTAGCTCTGAAAAAATATTGGGCTTCTAGCTGTGTGTGGGACTTGTTGTATTAGTCCATCTATACTGACCTCCATCAGGTTGCAAACTGCATATATTTTTTTCTTCATCTACCTCTGAAAAAATATTGGGCTTCTAGCTGTGTGTGGGACTTGTTCTATTAATCCATCTATACAGACCTCCATCAGGTTGCAAACTGAATATATTTTTTTCTGCATCTACCTCTGAAAAAATATTGGGCTTCTAGCTGTGTGTGGGACTTGTTCTATTAATCCATCTATACAGACCTCCATCAGGTTGCAAACTGAATATATTTTTTTCTGCATCTACCTCTGAAAAAATATTGGGCTTCTAGCTGTGTGTGGGACTTGTTGTATTAGTCCATCTATACTGACCTCCATCAGGTTGCAAACTGAATATATTTTTTTCTGCATCTACCTCTGAAAAAATATTGGGCTTCTAGCTGTGTGTGGGACTTGTTCTATTAATCCATCTATACAGACCTCCATCAGGTTGCAAACTGAATATATTTTTTTCTGCATCTACCTCTGAAAAAATATTGGGCTTCTAGCTGTGTGTGGGACTTGTTGTATTAGTCCATCTATACTGACCTCCATCAGGTTGCAAACTGAATATATTTTTTTCTGCATCTACCTCTGAAAAAATATTGGGCTTCTAGCTGTGTGTGGGACTTGTTGTATTAGTCCATCTATACTGACCTCCATCAGGTTGCAAACTGAATATATTTTTTTCTGCATCTACCTCTGAAAAAATATTGGGCTTCTAGCTGTGTGTGGGACTTGTTGTATTAGTCCATCTATACAGACCTCCATCAGGTTGCAAACTGAATATATTTTTTTCTGCATCTACCTCTGAAAAAATATTGGGCTTCTAGCTGTGTGTGGGACTTGTTGTATTAGTCCATCTATACTGACCTCCATCAGGTTGCAAACTGAATATATTTTTTTCTGCATCTACCTCTGAAAAAATATTGGGCTTCTAGCTGTGTGTGGGACTTGTTGTATTAGTCCATCTATACTGACCTCCATCAGGTTGCAAACTGAATATATTTTTTTCTGCATCTACCTCTGAAAAAATATTGGGCTTCTAGCTGTGTGTGGGACTTGTTGTATTAGTCCATCTATACAGACCTCCATCAGGTTGCAAACTGAATATATTTTTTTCTGCATCTACCTCTGAAAAAATATTGGGCTTCTAGCTGTGTGTGGGACTTGTTGTATTAGTCCATCTATACTGACCTTCATCAGGTTGCAAACTGAATATATTTTTTTCTGCATCTACCTCTGAAAAAATATTGGGCTTCTAGCTGTGTGTGGGACTTGTTCTATTAATCCATCTATACAGACCTCCATCAGGTTGCAAACTGAATATATTTTTTTCTGCATCTACCTCTGAAAAAATATTGGGCTTCTAGCTGTGTGTGGGACTTGTTCTATTAATCCATCTATACTGACCTCCATCAGGTGGCAAACTGAATATATTTTTTTCTGCATCTACCTCTGAAAAAATATTGGGCTTCTAGCTGTGTGTGGACTTGTTGTATTAGTCCATCTATACTGACCTCCATCAGGTTGCAAACTGAATATATTTTTTTCTGCATATACCTCTGAAAAAATATTGGGCTTCTAGCTGTGTGTGGGACTTGTTGTATTAGTCCATCTATACTGACCTCCATCAGGTTGCAAACTGAATATATTTTTTTCTGCATATACCTCTGAAAAAATATTGGGCTTCTAGCTGTGTGTGGGACTTGTTCTATTAATCCATCTATACAGACCTCCATCAGGTTGCAAACTGAATATATTTTTTTCTGCATCTACCTCTGAAAAAATATTGGGCTTCTAGCTGTGTGTGGGACTTGTTGTATTAGTCCATCTATACTGACCTCCATCAGGTTGCAAACTGAATATATTTTTTTCTGCATCTACCTCTGAAAAAATATTGGGCTTCTAGCTGTGTGTGGGACTTGTTCTATTAATCCATCTATACAGACCTCCATCAGGTTGCAAACTGAATATATTTTTTTCTGCATCTAGCTCTGAAAAAATATTTGGCCTTCTAGCAGTGTGTGGGACTTTCTCTATTAGTCCATCTATACTGACCTCCATCAGGTTGCAAATTGAATATAATTTTTTTCTGCATCTAACCCAGCCAATAGTTTTGGCCTAATACCACAGTTTGGCCACTCAGCTCTGCTCGGTTCCCATCCATTGTTTTTTTGTGCAAACAACTCCAGAGTTGTGAATTAGTTAACCACCAAAATGAGTGGAAAAAGGCCTGCTGCTGGTGGAAAGGGGAATAGGCGTGTTGGGAAGGGGAAAAAAGGTTGTGTCCGTGGGGTAGGTGTTAAAGCAACAGTAACATCTGCAGAAGAAAGACCATCTTCCAGCCAAACTAAAATGTCTACTTCTTTTAGCGGACAATGTGATAAGATCCCTTTCTTACGGCCACGCCAATCGCTACAAATTCCAGATGAGGCACAAAAACAGCAGGTGCTTCAACGGATATCAAGTGCTCCTTTAAGTGGGCTCTCCTCCACATCAACTTCAACATCACAAATACTCCAGTCCTCAAAGGTGTCACCCCAATCGCACTTGCTTCCTCACAGCTCCCAAATCTCCAGCTGCCCGTCTGAGTATGAGGTAGAACAGATGGTTGAGTCTGCAGAGCTGTTTACTCATACTATAGACTGGGAATCAGAGGTCGACTCCAGCGCTTCTGTGAATCCAGACGAGGAAATAATCTGCACTGATGCCCAGAATCTTTATGAGTCGGATCCAGGACCAGACGCAGAAGGTTCTGACCATAATGTAGACCCTCATTCCCAAACTGTAACTCCTGTTGGTGGAGACAATGAGGAAGACGATGATAAGACTCAAATACCTGATTGGAGCGACAACTTTAGTTTTTTGTCAGGGCAGGAACAGGTTGGCTCTGAGGACGACGGGTGTGATAACGTACAGGGTGATGATGATGAGGTTGGAGATCCCACTTACTGTCAACCCACAGTCAGCCAAGAGATGAGGTCAGCAGAGGAGGTGGAGGAAGATGCTAGTGACGACGAGGTCAGGTTGCGCCTTCCTGGACAAAGACGTAGTACTGGAAGCACGTCAACAACTGCATCCTCAAACACAACTCTGCCTCTCACCACAAGTCGTGGTGGCTCTTCAGGTCGCATGGGTGCTAAGCCTTGCATAGCCTGGGCATTTTTTCAGATCGATAAAGATGACCCAACTCGTGTTATCTGTAACATTTGTAGAGGCCAAAAAATACATAGTTTGAGTACTTCATGCATGAACCGGCACATGGACATGAAGCATAAGTTGCAGTGGGAAGCTCAGTGTGCTACAATGCGGCCTAGCCGGCCGGGCCAACCACCGTCTGCCATATCTTGTGCATCCGCGGCCTCTTCATCCTCTGTGACTGGGGGGACAGCAGTCACACCTGTTTTGGGGCGCAGACCTGCCACCTCTTTACCCGCAACAGCCAGCGTGATTGGCAGGTCATCATTTTCTTTGGAGGTGGTAACACCAGCTGGTGTTGAGCGCTGTCCGACATCGATAGCACCACCTTTGGATCAAGGCAACCTAACATGTCCGCCTGCATCTTCCTCACAGACCGGCAGTTTGCCGGGGACACCCTTATCAACCCCGTCTAAGCACAATAGCCAGCCCTCGGTCCCTCAGATGTGGACAAGTAAAAGACCATTTCCTCCTAGCCATGAGAAAGCTAAGAGGTTGAATTTCACCATCTGCAAGTTCTTGGCTACAGAAATGCTGCCTTTCCGCCTGGTGGACACAGAGGATTTTCGAGACCTTATGTCCGTCGCAGTGCCCCAGTACCAGATGCCCAGTCGGCACTACTTCTCAAAGAAAGGTGTGCCTGCGCTCCACCAGCATGTTGCACACAACATCACCGCTTCTTTGAGAAACTCTGTGTGTGACAGGGTGCATTTCACCACAGACACTTGGACGAGTAGGCATGGACAGGGGCGTTACATGTCGCTGACTGGGCACTGGGTAACTGTGGTGACAGCAGGACAAGGGGCTGCTGTCCAAGTCTTGCCGTCCCCACGAGTTGTGCGTCAATCCTCTTTATGTCAAAGTTCCTCCACTGCTTCTGCCTCCTCAACCTCCTCTCGGTCTTCCACCTGCACCCAAAGCCTGTCTGGTCATGCCACAAGCTTTCTAACTGCGCAGAAGGGATCCTGCACACCTCCTTACTATGCTGGCCGTAGGGCTCAACGTCATCAGGCGGTTTTTACATTGAAATGTCTGGGAAATGTGAGTCACACAGCTGAGGAGTTGTGGTCAGCTCTGGAGAACCAATTTCATGAATGGTTGTCTCCACTGGACCTGAAATCAGGGAAGGCCGTGTGCGACAATGCTGCAAACCTGGGTGCGGCCCTTCGCCGGGGCAATGTCACACACGTGCCTTGTATGGCTCACGTGTTGAACCTGGTTGTCCAGCAATTTTTAGCCCACTATCCCAGACTAGATGGCCTTCTGCAGAGGGCACGGTCGCTGTGTGCTCACTTTTGCCGTTCGCATCCCGCAGCTCAGCGACTTACATGTCTACAGAAGTCGTTGGGCCTGCCACTTCACCGGCTAAAATGCGATGTGCCTACCCGGTGGAATTCAACTCTGCACATGTGGCAGCGACTGTGGCAGCATCGACAAGCCCTGGTGCAATACGTTCTGACGTATAGCCTGGGCCAACGAGATCCAGAGGTGGGGCAAATCACGCTGGAGGAGTGGTCTCAGATCAGGGACCTATGCACCCTTCTGCACAGTTTTGAAATGGCGACGAAGATGTTTAGTGCTGACGATGCCATTATCAGCATGACTATTCCGGTGATTTACATGCTGGAGCACATGTTAAACAGAATTCGGAGTCAGGTGGTGGCACAAGAGGAGGTGGAGGAAGTAGAGGAGGAGGAGTTGTATGCGGAAGGGCTAACATCTGCAAGGTCCAGACGGTCGGCAGCACCAAGGCGGCAGGCATGTGAGGGTGGGGGAGATGGTTTTACCAGGGCGCATGGTAGTGTCACGGGTGTGTCGCCACGAAGATCGTCACGATTACACAGCCTGACTTCTCGCAGCTGACTTTTTGGTGCTTTGTGTTTTTCGGCAGTGAGGGAGTTAATTCTCTCTCTCTCTGTGCTAGACGAGGTCCAGCCTCGCCCAGCTGCAATCAATGCTGCTGTAGTGAGACTCCTTCAAATGCCTGCTGGTCTGTTAGGGAAGTGTCGGTGAAAGCATTTCATGCAGACTAACAGAGCGGATCGTGGTATTTGGAGTTTCAGAGATAAGTGTATTTGGAGCGTTTTTTCCCTTCCTCGCTTTATCATTTATCTCCTTTCCCGTTGGTGTTCCCTCTGTTGTAGTTGTGTAGTTTTTGTATGCAAGGTGGTTTTGGTTTTTCCCTTGTATTGTCTTGTTCGTCTAAGTACTGTGTGTGGGCATATTATTACTTGTCCCCTTTTGTTGTGATCGGGGTCCTTCTCAGGACTAGATTACTTAGGTGCAGGGATCCTCAGGAGGTAGGGGTTACACTGGCGGCCTGGACCTCTGTACCTTTAACAGTACCTCCAGGTTGAGGGATTAGTCAGGGCCCCAGCTTAGGGTCAGCTTAGGCCCCCTACCTCCAGTATACAGAGACAGCGTGACATTTTCACCGACCACTTAGTTTTTCTCCAGCTACCATGGATCCAGTAGCCGGTCTAGCTCGGCAGCTGCAGAGTTTGTCCATGGAGCTGGCGGACGTTAGGTCCAAGGTTTTGTATCCTCAGGAGCAAGCCGGACCAGAACCTAAAGTAGCTCTCTCTGACAGGTTCACTGGGGGGCGGGACAAGTTTTTTGTTTTCCGGGAGGCATGCAAGTTGTACTTTCGGCTGCGGCCTCGCTCATCGGGGAGTGAAGAACAAAGGGTGGGAATTGTCATCTCGCTCCTACAAGGGGACCCACAATCTTGGGCGTTCTCTCTTCCCCCGGGCTCCCCGGCTCTCCAGTCAGTGGATAGGTTTTTCGCTGCTCTGGGACTCGTATATGATGACCCAGATCGGATCTCCCTTGCTGAGTCTAAGTTACGTAGGATTCAGCAGGGAGATCGTCCGGTGGAGGAATTCTGTTCGGAGTTCCGTAGGTGGGCCACGGACACCCAGTGGAATGACCCGGCTCTTAGGAGCCAGTTTTGTCAAGGTTTATCCGACAAATTACAGGATGTGTTGGCACAGTATGACTCTCCCGCGTCACTGGAAGCCGCTATGGCCCTTGCTATTCGCGTTGACAGACGGCTTCGGGAGAGGTGCGGGATAACTCTACCCCCTGTGATGACTCCACCTCCTACAAGGTCCCCTCATATGGTGGTTCCCCTGGTCAGTCCAGAGGAGCCTATGCAATTAGGAGGGACATCATTTCGGGGGAGGGGACCGGTGGTGCGCCATAAGACAGGAAGGTGTTTCTTCTGCGGGAGAAAGGGACATTTTATTGGGGGGTGTCCATCCCGTCCCTTGCAGAGTGAAGAGTCGTTGGAAAACTGTTGATCCCAGGTTGTGTGGTGGACGGCAATCTGGGAGTAGGTATTTCGTCCCTAGGTTCGTCTCAGTTTCTCGTACCGGCGGAGGTGGTGGTGGGTACGAGAACTGAGAGGATATCTGTTCTTCTGGATAGTGGGGCCGGGGCTAATCTGGTTGATGCTCGGTTTGCCCGGGTTCAAGGTATGCGATTGAGTGAGTTGGCTAAACCCATCCCCATATTCTCGATCGATGCCAGGCCTCTCGGTCAGGGAAGTTTTTTGCAAGCTGTGCATGACGTAAAACTTCAAGTGGGGGCGATACATAAAGAACTGTTGTCTTGCTACGTGTTGGAGGGTCTTCCCACTCCTATAGTGTTGGGCCTTCCTTGGTTAACTAAGCATAACCCGGTTATTAATTGGCAAACCAGAGAGATAAGCCAATGGAGTAAATTCTGTAATAAAAACTGCATGAACACGGTCATCGGTGCGGTTACTCCTTGGGTCTTACCTCCATTTCTGGCGGACTTTGAGGATGTATTCTCGGAGAAAGGGTGTCAGGAACTACCTCCTCATCGCGAGTATGACTGTTCTGTAAAACTGCTCCCTGAGGCCAAGTTACCTAAAGCTAGGTTGTATAACCTTTCTGGTCCTGAGAGGCAGGCCATGAAGGATTATATTTCAGAAAGTCTGGCTAAGGGGCATATTAGACCTTCATCTTCACCGGTGGCTGCGGGGTTCTTCTTTGTTAAGAAGAAAGATGGAGGCCTACGCCCTTGCCTGGATTTCCGTGAACTTAATCGGATTACGGTCCGAGATCCGTATCCGCTCCCACTTATTCCCGATCTCTTTAATCAGATCATGGGCGCCAAATGGTTCTCTAAGTTGGATCTCAGGGGGGCGTACAATCTGATTAGGATGAAGGAGGGGGATGAGTGGAAGACGGCGTTTAACACTCCGGAGGGGCATTATGAGAACCTTGTCATGCCATTCGGTCTGACTAATGCCCCGGCGGTGTTCCAACACTTTGTTAATGACATTTTTCGCCGCCTGGTGGGACAGTTTGTTGTCATATATCTGGATGATATCTTAATTTACTCGCCGGATCTGGTGTCTCATCAGGAGCACGTTAGGCAGGTGTTACAGATCTTGCGGGATAATAAACTGTATGCCAAATGGGAAAAGTGTGTGTTCGCCGTACAGGAACTCCAGTTTTTAGGCTTCCTGGTTTCAGCGTCCGGTTTTCGTATGGACCCTGGGAAAGTGCGGGCAGTTCTTGAGTGGGATCGGCCAGAGAATCTTAAGGCACTACAACGTTTCCTGGGGTTTGCTAATTATTACCGGAAGTTCATTCGTAATTTCTCGTCCATGGTTAAGCCTCTCACAGACATGACTAAAAAGGGGACGGATTTTTCTAGGTGGTCTGACAAGGCTTGTCAAGCATTCTCCTCCTTGAAAAAATGTTTTGCCTCGGCACCCATACTCATTCAACCTGATGCGTCACAGCCATTCATTGTAGAGGTAGACGCTTCCGAGGTAGGGGTGGGAGCAGTATTGTCACAAGGTTCGTCCCCTGGTAAGTGGCATCCGTGCGCCTTTTTCTCTAAAAAATTGTCGTCCGCTGAGAGGAATTACGATGTCGGCAATAGGGAACTCTTGGCCATTAAGTTAGCTTTTGAGGAGTGGCGCCATTTTTTAGAGGGGGCAGTCCATCCGGTCACCGTCATCACCGATCACAAGAACCTGCTATATCTGGAGTCCGCGAAACGTCTGAATCCCAGACAAGCTAGGTGGTCATTGTTTTTTACCAGGTTTAATTTTGTCGTTACATATCGTCCTGGGTCAAAAAATGTGAAGGCGGATGCCTTATCTCGTAGTTTCCCTGGGGCCGGGAATACGGACGACCCGATTCCTATCCTTCAGGAGGGGGTGGTGGTTTCGGCAGTATGCTCTGAGCTTGAAGAGGAGGTATTGGAGGCTCAGGGGGACGCCCCTGTTGGACCTCCGGGGAGACTGTTTGTTCCAGATCAGTTGCGACAAAAGGTGATCGAGGCACACCATAACTCAGTTTTTGCAGGACACCCGGGGAGTAAAGCAACTGTGGATCTCCTCTCGCGTCGGTTTTGGTGGCCTAACTTACATAAGGAGGTGGTAACTTTTGTCGCGTCCTGTGGGGTTTGTGCGCGCTCTAAGACCTCACATACCCGTCCGTCTGGGGCCCTCTTACCTTTGAAGATCCCGGAGCGTCCTTGGACTCATCTGTCTATGGACTTTATTACGGACCTCCCTCCGTCTTCGGGTAAAACGGTCATACTCGTTGTAGTGGACAGGTTCAGCAAGATGGCACATTTTATCGCTCTTCCTGCTCTCCCTAATGCTAAAACTCTTGCGCAGGTGTGTCTGATCGGGGGTCTCAGTTTGTGTCCAAGTTCTGGAAGGCGTTTTGTGCACGGCGGGGGATGCATTTGTCGTTCTCATCGGCTTTTCATCCTCAGACCAATGGTCAGACGGAACGAATGAACCAGAGCTTGGAGACATATCTCCGGTGTTTTGTGTCAGAGAACCAGGAGGACTGGGCTTCTTTCTTACCTCTGGCAGAGTTTGCTCTTAATAATAGGCGGAGCGAGTCCACTGGTAAGTCCCTGTTTTTTGGGGCATATGGTTTTCACCCCCAGTTTTGTACTTTCAGTAGGGGGGGCTCTTCGGGGGTTCCTGAGGAGGAACGATTTTCCTCATCACTCGTTTCAGTATGGAGAGGGGTACTGAATAATCTGAGTACTATGGGGAACCGTTACAAACGTATGGCTGACAGGAGGAGAGTGTCTGGTCCGGACCTAAGTGTGAACGATCGGGTATGGTTGTCTACCAGGAATATAAAACTTAAGGTTCCCTCCTGGAAACTGGGTCCCAGGTTCATCGGGCCGTACAGAATCAGTTCTATAATTAATCCGGTGGCATTCCGTCTTGACCTCCCCCCTACGTTTAAAATTCACAACGTGTTCCACAGATCGTTGCTTAAGAGGTATGTGGCGCCGGTGGTACCGTCACCTTTACCTCCCCCTCCAGTGGTGGTCAATGGTAACTTGGAGTTCCAGGTATCGAGGGTCATCGATTCACGCTTTAATCGCCGGTCCCTTCAGTACCTGGTTCATTGGAAAGGGTATGGTCCTGAGGAGAGGATGTGGGTTCCTGCGTCGGATATTAACGCAGACCGATTAGTTCGGGCCTTCCACACGACTCACCCGGATAAACCTGGCCCTGAGGGTCCGGAGGCCCCTCGTAGAAGGGGGGGTACTGTCACGGGTGTGTCGCCACGAAGATCGTCACGATTACACAGCCTGACTTCTCGCAGCTGACTTTTTGGTGCTTTGTGTTTTTCGGCAGTGAGGGAGTTAATTCTCTCTCTCTCTGTGCTAGACGAGGTCCAGCCTCGCCCAGCTGCAATCAATGCTGCTGTAGTGAGACTCCTTCAAATGCCTGCTGGTCTGTTAGGGAAGTGTCGGTGAAAGCATTTCATGCAGACTAACAGAGCGGATCGTGGTATTTGGAGTTTCAGAGATAAGTGTATTTGGAGCGTTTTTTCCCTTCCTCGCTTTATCATTTATCTCCTTTCCCGTTGGTGTTCCCTCTGTTGTAGTTGTGTAGTTTTTGTATGCAAGGTGGTTTTGGTTTTTCCCTTGTACTGTCTCGTTCGTCTAAGTACTGTGTGTGGGCATATTATTACTTGTCCCCTTTTGTTGTGATCGGGGTCCTTCTCAGGACTAGATTACTTAGGTGCAGGGATCCTCAGGAGGTAGGGGTTACGTTGGCGGCCTGGACCTCTGTACCTTTAACAGTACCTCCAGGTTGAGGGATTAGTCAGGGCCCCAGCTTAGGGTCAGCTTAGGCCCCCTACCTCCAGTATACAGAGACAGCGTGACAGGTAGCAGCCAAACTAGTGAGGAAGGTGCAGGAGCCCAGGAAGAAGTGGAGGACAAACTGATGGAAGACTCATCAGATGAGGGAGACCTTGATCATATTTCTGTTGTGCGAAGTTGGGGGGAGAGGACAGAGGAAGGAAGCATGATTGTTACCTCGCCACCAACACAACAGGGACTTGGTGCTCCTGGATGCGCAACACACATGAGTGCCTTCTTGCTGCACTGCCTGCAACATGACCCTCGAATTGTGAGAATTAGAAATAATCCTTACTACTGGGTTGCCACACTGTTAGATCCCCGGTACAAAAGTAAATTTGCAGAAATTATTCCTGCCATAGAAAGGGATGCACGCATGCAGGAGTATCAGCAGAGACTGTTGCAGAATCTTACATGTGCTTTTCCACAAAATACCAGTGGTGCACATAGTGAATCTCACAGTTCCAACTTGCCAACCGTGGGACCGTCAAGTGTTCAGCACTCAAACCGTAACAGAACCACAGTATCTGCTGGTAACATCAATTTTGCGGAATCATTTCACCACTTTTTTAGCCCATCCTTTGCAAGGCCACAGGAGACAAGAAGTCTGACACATAGTCAACGCCTAGAGACGATGGTACAGGAGTATCTCCAAGTAAACATTGAAGCCACGACTGTGTCACTGGACCCTTGCTCTTTTTGGGCTTCCAATCTGGATAAATGGCCGGAGCTAGCCACTTACGCCTTGGAGATCTTGTCATGCCCCGCAGCCAGCGTTCTGTCTGAACGTGTGTTCAGCGCTGCTGGTGGTGTGCTGACAGATAAGCGCACGCGGCTCTCCACTGATAATGTAGACAGACTCACGTTCATAAAGATGAACAAATCATGGATCCGAAACGACTTTTCTACCCCTGTGTCATCCTGGGGAGAGTAAAAGCTTGATGATTGGTTAAAATCACCCTACCAACCGTTTTAAGCTTTCAAATTACTAATCATGTTTATCTGTATCTTGGCTGGAAAATAATTTGGGCTTTGTAGCAGTGTGCAGCACTGATTCTATTAGGCCATCTATAATAAGCTCCACCAGATTTAAAATTACTAATCATGTTTATCTGTATCTTGACTGGAAAATAATTTGGGCTTTGTAGCAGTGTGCAGCACTGATCCTATTAGGCCATCTATACTAAAGCTTCACCAGATTTAAAATTAATAATAATTTTTAGCTGCATCTAGCCCGGAAAATAATTTTGGGGCTCCGAGATGCGCAAGACACATAAGTGCCTTCTTGCTGCACTACCTGCAGCATGACCCTCATATTGTCAGAATTCGAAGTAATCATGACTACTGGGTTGCCACACTCTTAGATCCCCCAAACTTTTCGATCAACCTTTTCATTTTAATAAAGACCAAAAAAATGGTCATTTTTGAAATTATAAGCATTAGCAGGTTGTTAGAAACTGAAATCAAACAGTTTTCAACTCAAAACTTTATTCTAGGTGATGTTACATTTTCACATAGGACCCCTTGTTCGAAAGGAGCTTCTGAACTCTCTTGTCCATTGAATTTGTCAGGTTTTGGATGGTTTCTGCTTCAATTGTTTTGCATGAGGACAGAATACCCTCCCAGAGCTGTTGCTTAGATGTGAACTGCCTCCCGCCATCATAGACACTCCTTTTAATGATGCTCCAAAGGTTCTGAATGGGGTACAGGTCAGGGGAGCATGGGGGTCACACCATAAGTTTGTCCCCTTTTATGCCCATATCAGCCAGAGATGCAGATGTTTTATGTGCAGCATGAGATGGTGCATTATCATGCAGAAAAATGATCTTGCTGTGAAATACACGGTTCTTCTTCTTGAACCATGGCAGGAAGTGCTGTTTGAGAAAATCCACATACATTATGGAGTTCATCTTTAGCGCCTTCAGGGATCCTAAAGGGGCCGACAATCTCTCTCCCCATGATTCCAGCCCAAAACATTACTCCACCTCCTCCTTGTTGGCGCTGTAGCCGTGTTTGCGTGGGGTGTCCATCAACCAGCCATCCTCCACTCCATCCATCTGGACCATCGAGCGCTGCACGGCACTCATCCGTGAACAAAACAGTTTTGAAATCAGTCTTCATGTAATGTTTGGCCCACTGGAGCCGTTTCTGCTTGTGTGAAGTGGATAGAGGAGGTCGACAGGATGGCGCATGCACAGCTGCAAACCTCTGAAGGACCCTGCATCTTGTTGTTCGGGGGACGTTGGAGGCACAAGCAGCTTCAAAAACTTGTCTGCTGCTATGACAAGGCTTTTTTGCCGCTGCTCTTTCAACCTGACGTAATTGCCTGTAGGAAAGAGTCCTCAATTTGCCCTTATCAGCACGCACACGTGTGTACTGTGAATCAGCTACATACTTCTTGATTGCCAAGACACTTCATCCTGATCATCGCACAATGTTGATTGTAGTCATGCCTTGACCTAAACACTCCACAATTTGTTGCTTCTCAGCAGCCGACACATCCTTTTTCTTTCCCATTTTGGCAGAAAATGTAGGCTGCTTAATAATGTGAGAGAGCCTTCTTAAGTAGTCTTGCCTTTCATTGGACACACCTGCCAAACTAATTAGCACAGGTGTCTGCAATTGCTTACAGTGATATAAAGAGCCCTGACACACATCACCATCAATGAGTTTAACTGACAAACAAACAAATTCATCCCTTATCACTCCTAAACACTTTTTGCATAATAATTTGGAACACAGTGTACATGTGCTTTTCCACAAAACACCAGTGGTTCACGTAGTGAATCTTACAGTTCTAAATTGCCAACCGTGGTCTGTATGGAGTTGTTCAATAAAGGGCCCAAAATTAAGATAACATAGATGGGAGAGGTCTCTATGAATAGGAATTCCTAAGTATTTGATACCCTGTGAGGGCCAGGCAAAGGGAAAGTTGGACTGGATGGAATCCTATATGGATTTGGGGAGGGAGACATCGAGGGCCTCAGACTTCGCTGCATTGATTTTAAAATTTGACCATGTAACAAAGTGATCTATTTCAGCCATAACAGCATGGATGGATATATGTGATTGAGTGATATATACTAGGACATCATCAGCAAATAGAGAGCACTTGTACTCGGTGCCTCCCACCTCAATCCACCTAATATTGGGGTTATGGCGAATTGATGAGAGCAGGTGCTCCGTCACTAGGATGTATAAGAGAGGGGACAGAGAACATCCCTGCCTTGTCCCATTGGTGATTGTGAAAGGTGATGAAAATGTTCTGACGCGCCCCCTGGGCCTTGGGACACCCGGAGCCGGACCCTTTTTGGTGGATGCTGGTGGTTGTAGTCTCCGTGGCGGCAACCCGGTTCCGTGGCTCAGGGCGGTCAAACCAGTGGTGGAACTATTTATGTGGTTTTGATGTTTAAATGTCCGACTACGCCACCCGTGGATTGCGGTCAGAGTGAACCGCCGCTCCAGGGCAGACCGCTGAGGCTGGTGTTGTGGGTGCAGCAGAGCGTAGCATAACTCCCCACGGGAGGAGTATAGCCTCAGGGCAGTGTATGCGGAGGATGGGGGTGATGGTGCAGGGCAGCAGCAGTAATGACACGGAGTCAGTGATGCAGTCCAGGGCCTTTACTCACAGTTCTTATTATCCAGACCACGTCTGCAGGTAACGGATGCCCACGTCGTACTGTGCTCACCAGGTGAGGGGCTCAGACAACTCCCAGATAACTTTGGAGTGCTTCACAGGACCCCCTTTGTGTGTCCTTTGTCTGGCCTTTCTTACGAACCCTTCTGTCCGGCTGCCTCGGGCCTCCTCTTGGTAAACTTGGCGCCAGTTTCCCTGACCCTATGTGGTGCCTTCCTAGCGGGTGTAGCGAGGGGCTGCGCCACATAAAATGTCACAGCCTCCTGTTTCTAGCTGAGGGTCATTTCCTGCCTCCACTAGTTTCGGGGACCGGTCTCCCCCTTTGGCCTGACCCCTCCACGCAGGTGGATTCGGGCGTGCGGTGGAGACTCGCCCGTCCGCACCCCTGAGATCCCTTCGTTCCTCGTTCCTGGAGCCTTCTCCGCTCCTCTTCCTTCCTTCTCCCTCTTCCAGGCCTGGGCCTCTGTTACTAGGCCCGCCTCCGGAGCAGAGCTCATGCAGAGCCCCTGCTCCCTGCCACTTCTGCTCAGACTACTCTGCACTGAACTAAGATGGTGCCCACCTTTTATACTCCCTTCTCAATGCACCCAGGAACTGCTTCCTCCCTGCTCCTGCACTACAGGGTAACCCTTCCTCAGTGTTCCCTCCCCCCACTCCAGCCAGGGACAGGGACTGTCGTGCCCATCTCAGGGGCATATTGGTCGCCCTGCCCCACGGCAATGTGGTGTAATGCATGCAGGTGTCGGGTCCTGATCCACACTACATCCTTACCTGAGAGTCAGATATCACACCTCTGGGTGAGGTGCAATACCTCTGTAGCAACCGAGCCCTCAGGGTGCTACAGTTCCATTTATCTTCAGCCTAGGTGACGTATTGCGATACAGGGCCGTGATTTTGGCTATAAAAGGGTCCCCTAGACCCCTACCCCAAGCTTTTTAAGAGAATCATATATGGCGTGCCAGGAGACTCTATGGAATGCTTTCTCAGCATCCAACGAGAGTATCTAATTACAAATTTTTAACTGCATCTAGCCCAGGAAATACTTTGTGCCTAGTAGCAGGGTCTGCTAGTCAGCGGATTATCCCGGCTGTTAAGCAAGCTACACCACCTGTAGTTTGGACACTTCATTTTTTCAAAGGAAATGCTTCGGGACCACGGGATACTCAGTGAAGAGCATCAGGAGGCACCCCAAGGCATAGGGGCTCGGACTGGCAGTAGGATGCCTTGCGGTGGACAGCCGAGCTCGATCCTTATAAAAGCTTTTTAACTGCAGCAGCTTTAGTGGACGCTACTGGAGCTGGAATTACGCGGCTGCTGGCATGAGACTTGCCCTCCAATAGATCCTTGTAAATGGATTTAAAGTGTATTTATTCAAATTAGAGAGACAATTTAAATTAAAAAGCTTAGAGCTGCCTCCACCACAGGGGGACTCGCTCGACCCACCAGCGGACAGGCACCAGTATTGGGAGAGGGGGGCTGGCCGTCAGGGTTCACCGCGGCTCTGGCACAAACCCGGCGACACGGAGGTGGCACGGGCAGGAGCGGACTGAACGTGTCGGCTTCTCACTTTTTGGATTTTAGAAGGGCATGACATGCCTATATCTGTGTCTCCCCCTCCTTTTACTCCTCCACCTCTTTTCTTTTCGCATGACTATATGTACTTGTCACTTTTCCATGTGTTAGTTGTGTCTTCTGAGCAGTTTGTCAGCTTTTGGACACCTTTGAAGGTGTTTTCTATGTGTTTCTATGTGTTTTTGTTTGCCTGCCATTGGTTTTAACGGTGTTCGAAGGTGTTCGACGAACAGTTCGACGAACAGTTCTGCGAACACACGGGTGTTCGACGAACCGAACCGAACTCGAACACTACGGGGGTGGCTCAACACTAATCAGGGTTTCCATCTAAATCTCCTAATAATGTGATTCAGATGAAACTCCCAATGGATACATTCATTATATTGAGGCAGCAGTTAGTTTGGACTCAGTTTGGTCTCTGTTCAGCGTTGTCCTTCTTTCCAGAGGTGCACAAAACTGTGTCCATGCAACAAGTATAAAAATGGATAGCAGCACTCACCAAGTCCTTTGGCTAAAAAGTCCTTTATTTCATAGTATTCTGGACAATCAGATGCAGCGGTCTATCTGAGGTGCAGGGGAGACATGCGGGGAGACGAAAGGATAACGGTGTCCGACTGCACTTTTATGTACGCTTAAAAAGATGGACACCGCTTGATCATAGGCTAGACAGAGTCCAAAGTGTCTCCCTATGCCTCATTATAGGGAATCTTCCACCGGTGGGTTCCTTCTGAATTACATATTTTTTTTATGCCATTCACCGTGTGGTAAAATTGATAAAACAGTTTTATTCTTCGGGTCAGTACGATTACAGCGATACCACATTTATATAATATTTTTCATGCTATGCCACTTTTACTCAATAAAAACAATTTTATTAAAAAAAATGTTTTTACATTGCTGCATTTTGAGTGCTATAGCTTTTTTATTTTTCTGCTGATTTTTTTTTTGCAGGACAAGATGACATTTTCAGCTATACCATTTTTATTTACAGTACATTCGATATTTTAATCACGTTTTTTCCACTTTATGTTTGGTGGTATGATGAAAAAGCATAGTGTTTTGCCACGTTTTTTATTATTTTTTAAGATATTCACTGAAGGGGTTAACTAGTGAGACAGATTTGTAGGACAGGTCGTTTCGGACACGTCGGTACCAAATATGTATACTTTATTTATTATTGTTTTTAAATAAATATATATATTTATTGGATTCATATTTTTTTGTTTGTGATTTTGTGAGTTTTTTAAATATTTTTACAAAATATATGTATTTATTTTTTTACCTTGTCCCAGCATGGGACATCAATGTTCCCTGCCCTGATCACTGAGCTAATACCCTGCAATGCTTTTGCAATGCTTTTGCATTGCAGGGCATTAGATCTGTGCATTGCACACAGGGAGCAGAAGCTTACAGGCCACAGTACGGGCGACCCCGCGACCATCTTTTGGCCCAGGCTGACAATGGAGACTATCAGTACAATGCGATTGCAATCGTGTTGAGTCAATCAGAACAGAGAGAGAGCTCCCTCTGCAACCCGATCAATGTTGCTGTCACTATTGACAGCTGCATTAGAGTTATTAAATGCCTGCAATCGGCGCTAGCACCAATCGTGGGCATTGCCGCTGGGTGTCATCTCTCATACAGCGCTGACACCCGCTTTTCACCCATGCGATCGTCACGCCGTACATGTAATGTGCGGGAACGCATGTCCCGCAGCGTCGTACATGTACGGCGGATGACGTGAAGGAGTTAAATTGTCTTGGCAGTGAAATGGTTTCTACCAAGTAGTACCGTGTTACTAAACATTTTTAACCCACAGAGGAAGACCTTATAGAATCTGGGGTGCAGTAATAGGAGTATATTGTACCTGTTCCAATGCCTGAAATGGTTCAAAAGCCCTCAAGTCACACGAGAAGATAAAAAACAGAATCATAAATGGCACTTGGAAGGTGGATAGGGGACTATTAAAGATATTACAGAGTGGCCCAGAATCATCAAATTACATCTCTGGGAGCATTTACTACTTTGAGATTAGAAAAGGTTTTGCACATAAATCCTAATTTGTAGGACAATGGAATATATGGTGTTAATGATCAAATAATTACATTTGGTAGAAGTTTCTAGCAACCTACAAGTTTGGAAGCATAAATAACTATAAATACATGCATGTCTCTAATACAACTTAGTGGCCAAAAATGCTAAATCTCACATGCACCATATGGGACTCCCTTGATTGGGGTTAATCGCTACTGCAATATAACAAAACAAAACCGACGCATGGGGGCCCCCTGACGAAGGCTCCGCCAAAATGCAAGTAGGGTGGGTGCGCATCCACCAAGGGATCTCACCGCCCTGTTGGCTATACTTATTGAGGTACATACTTACAGACTGTTAATATATTCTCATGCTATTGCACCTCTGACTAGGTGGTATATACATCTATCTAGGCCATATGGGATGTTGCAATTATATTGAATAGGTAGACTATGGTACCTGTACGGATGTAATGCTTATATTGAGATGTATTGAGCATTGTGTTTGATGCCTGAATGAGCGCCCATTATTTGCATTTATGCATTTTATTCCTTCCCCCACCTCCTTGTATCTGATCTTTTGAATAAAGTTTTGTATATTGTATTTCTACTTAGGATGTTTGATTGTTTCTTTTCTCTAGGTTTTGTTAAGTTTGGAAGCATGTGTGAACATATTTTACTATTTAGTCCACCCAAGTCACTCCTCAGTTCTCTTCCATTACAAACCTTCAAACCATTACCCAGTTTTGCAATGCGCTATTGGTTCTCATTAGTGTTGAGTGAGTTTGTTCTATTAACCCTTTTGCCGAGTATGCTCGGGCCGAGCTCCGAGTATTTATAGCTGCTCGGTGATATGGTTGAATCGCTCCCGTGTGCATTATTTGCGACTGTTTGACAGCTTTTATACATGTGAGGAATGTCTATTTCTTACACATTCCTCACATGTAATAAAGCTGTCAAACAGTTGCAAATCATGCACACGGGAGCGATTCAACCATATCACCGAGCAGCTGTAAATACTCGGAGCTCGGCCCGAGCGTACTCGGACAGAACACTCACTCAACACTAGTTCTCAATCTCTCACGTATCTTGAAATCCATAAACATAATTTTTGGAAGATATTTACTTGTAATCTGCTTTATACGGGCTGTCAGAGCACCATGCTTATTATTACACCATATACTCTTAGAATATTACAGTCATATAGCAGACTTTATCAGAATGTATGATATTTGAGTCATCTATTACTTTGCAGAAAAATAGTTTCCTAAAACACAGTAAGAGCCATTTACCAAGATATGATTATTACCAAATATAGCCTGGTTATTATTAGCAAAATGTCACCATTCCAGTCTCACAAAAGAAAATTGGTTTTCACAGTGAGAAGAATTTTTCTACGTTCTTTCAGTAATTGTTACATTTATTCTTTTGGAAAGAAAGGAGTTCATAATTTATAGCGTGCAATTGATAGACATGCTGTGATTCAGGCATAAAAACTAATTTGAATTTCCCATAGAGGATAGGAACTTAAAGGGGTTGTCTACTTTTGGACAACACCTTCTTAACATCTAAAGTTTCCCACGTAAAATAAAACATACATGTACTTACCTCTCAGACTGGTGCCATTTCAGTGATGTTGGCAGTGTGTCTTGATGTGTGTGAAAATGAAAAAATGTCGTGTGACTACTACTACCCCTACAGCAGTTGCTAAGTCATGCTAACAGAAACAGTTTTGGCATCATAGGAAGGCCATTGGTCCGAAAAGTTATACAATTTAAGTGGGACACTTTAGCTGTTAAAGAGTTGTCCAGTAGTGGACAATCCCTTTAGACTAATTGGTTGCTATTAAGCACTCCGCTGCATACCCGCTAACAATCTGGAATCAATAATAAACCCTCTTCCCACCACCAGCCCAACACCATCATAGTACATTATACCCTAGTCCCATCCTAACTCTAAGTACAGTTCCCCCAATATAGTAAGACAATAATAGCAGACAATAATAGACCAAGTTACAGTCCCCCATAACAGTCACATATGTCACTTCATATGCCAACCACAAAGAACTTCAGAATTACAACTGTTTTCTTTGCTTTAGCCCATAGTTGTTTATGGGCAATAATTCCTACAAGCTGGTGAAACAATTATCCTATGTTTTCGTAGTTCATGGATCATGGAAGAACTCAAGCTATAGCATTTAAAGGGAGTACGTCCCTATGAGAGACTCTGTAAATACTTAAGGAATCCAACTGAAACGGTGGAGGGAAAAGATGCAGACACAATTCATACTGGTGATAGCTTGGTCGGGAAACCTAGGCCACTTGCGTCTTGTACCAGGTTTGAGCAAATCCTACAACCTTTGGAATAGTGCTAAGAAGCTTCAGTTATACAATTCTAACATTTTAAGAAAAGCAGACATTAATATTTAGTCCACTTATTTGTTATTATTTTGCAGCACTGCTAGTTCTCCAGGTATAAGGGCAAAGATCCAAATTTCTATATGTTTAAGATGTGTATAACACTGTGTTTTCCCTTAAAGGGGTTTTCCAGGATTTTAAAGAAAAGGGTATGTAGTTGCTAACAGAGGCAACTACGTGTCTGTTGTACCTGGCGCCGGTCATTGATGGCTCCTGCCAGAGATTCAGCTGCTCCCCTGTCAACAGAGCAGCAGTTTGTCTTTCTGTTGACAGGGTGGGACTACTGACCTCATGCTGATTGACAGTCGGCTTCCCCCAATTAGGCAGCAGAGAGCCAGCTGTTAATCAGCATGACCTCAGTAGTCCCGCCCTGTCAACAGGAAGAGAAAATTCTGCTCTGTTGACAGGGAGCAGCTGAATTCTGGCAGGAGCTGTCAATGACCGGCGCTGGCATCAACAGACAGGTAGTTGCCTCTGTTAGCAACTACATACCTTTTTTAAAGTCCCAGCTATCCCCTTTAATGAACCTCTTTAAAATCGATAGAAAAGTTATTGTTAGATCGTTGACTGCATTGCTGCTGATTCAATTTTTGCATTCACAAGTAGGGAAAACTATATTAGCATTTGTCTAACGTTTCTTTGCCCAAAGGAAACAATATCAGTGTCTCCATACTATGCTATGTAAAAAAAAGTTTACAGTAAGCAGAGCATCGTCAATTGTAGAAATGTTCTGAGGTCCCCAAACTGTTTTGTGGACAATTTCAACCTAAATAAAAAGACTGTTCTTAGGCATTTAGACCCTGATTCATCAAAGAGATTTCACCAGTTTTCTGGCATAAAACTGATTGAAATGTTGCAATTTTTTTTCGCTACTAGAGTCTGCACAAAGTTTTACAATTTTTGCCATTTTTTTTATGCAAGTGTCATACAGCTCTGCCAAAGCATGCAGAGCCATGTCAGAACACTGCATAATGAAGCCCACCCATCAGATTCATCATAATTTGACATCATGTGTGACATGCAGAAGTAGTGCTGTTGCTTCAAAAGCATCCAGGAACTAGAAGAGTTAACACAATTGCAGGAGAGAGGAAGTGGTTTGCTTCAGAAGCATCCAGCAAATAGAGGGGTTAACACAGTCACAGGAGAGAGGCAGTGGTTAGCAGAGCCCCAGGGGGATTGTGGGAAAGTTGTTTACTATTCTGGTAGCAGCCAAAGGGATGAGTGGTGTATGATCTGTCTCTCACAGAAGTTCATGCAAGTGAACCATAGTAGAACAGGATTCCAGTAAAGAGTGAAGCTAGGCAAAGGTTAGAACCCTTCTTGTACTGCTAGTTGAGAAAGTCTAACATCGGGCAGGAAGATAAGGACTGGAAGGAATTGTGTCACAGGGATCATCTCCCTCAGCAAACCCTCCCCCCTCCTCCATCTCACTGTGCTATAAAGAATGTTGTGTACTACTGTGCCTTTGTGAAGAAGCTGTTTGATGCTGAATAAGGGAAAGCCTGTTGCTGTAAAGGACTTGATTTGTACTGGCCGTGTTCCTATATTAAATTCTACTGTTCACCTGTTCATGAGGACTCTGTCAAGTGTGTCTGTGCCAGCAAGTGAATATATATTTTGCCTGGGAAAGCTGCAATTTAACGGTTTCCCCAGGATTCCAAGAATTCATGAGACCTGTCTCGCCCCTATCTAAACCTAGTGGCGTGCACGTAACACATGCAAAATGCAAAAAAAACAGTGTCAAAAACAGCATGGTGCTTGGGAAGGCAAAAGCATCTAGAGGGGTATGATAAATGTTAATATCATGTTCAAAAATAGGCAAACTGGGTTAAGTTCCTTTCATAGCCGAGGTGAATAAGGTTCTTTTAATTAAATCACGCATGTATGTGTTCTCTTATTCTTGCACAGTAAAGAGTTACAAATGAAAAAAAGGTTCAGAACAAACCAATGTCTTTGGGTAGAGGCTGGAATTCTTCAGTACAATAAAGCAAATATCATTTTAAAGTTCTAAATGCTTGCAAATGAACAGTTGAACAATTGAACAGTTTAAAGAGGAATTGCAACCAAATTTTTCATGTGGAACTGCACGCACAATCAAATAGTGGCTGCCGAGTGGAATAAAACTTCTTCCGTTGCTTTTTTATGACGCATCTCTATTGCAGAGATATTAGCAATCAAAGTATTTGGCACTTAATGAGTTAACTATTGACAAGTCTAAGTGGGTGTCTTCAGATAGTTTTCACTGGGGGTGTGTACTTCTTCCCCCTGAATTATACTGACAAATCACAAGCAGGCAGAAAAATTCAGGAGAAAGAATATGCCCCCATAATAGCTCAGAGTAGGTTTCTCATTTGTGAGATGTAATTATACAGTTTGATCTCCTGGTCTAACTTGGTGCACTATTAGAAGGCACAGATGACCAACACCTTTCAGATAAGGTTCTTGTTGGGGGAGGGGCAACAATGCTGAGTTTCACTATGTCACATTACAAACCCTTCTGTCAGCTCTCTTCCTCTCATAGCACTGTCACCTCTATTGCACTTCCCCTCCCCCCACACTGCCTGTCTGGAGATGTCATGTCAGAAATCAGATTTATGTCAGCTGTGCTCAAACAACTTGTAATTGCTCTGCAGTGAGATCCAAGCAGACTGTAATTATATGTCTCACACAGAAGTAGCCCAGAACAAGCTGCTCCTGTGTGAGATGTAATGACAGTCTACTCTCACTGCAGAGTGAGTAAAAGTTGAAGAAAAATTCCAAGTGTTGGCAGCTAAATAAAATCTTCCAAGCTTTATTTCAAAACATAGCATTAAAATTCATGGTGGTAGATGAGATAACGCTCAGACACTTTTCCGGCATGAACTGCCCCTTGATCACTGAATATAACAAACAAAACCATGGCTAAATATTGAAAACAAGTGCTAACCAATCATGAAACGGCAGAATAACGAGAGATTAACAGACACCAGTGGGTATACAACATTGTTATATTTGTACCTTCATAATTCAAAATTGCAGCAATAATATTAAGTGACAGATCATTGGAGCTAATATATAAACATAGTGTCATTTCTAAAAATCACAGTTCAACAAACAGTTGCTTAACAACAATAGACATAACTGCGATTACATCTCATACATTGAGGAACCTGCTCTAAACGATGGTGAGGGTGTGTTCTTCTTTCTCCTGAATGTTGCTGGCTGTTATTGATTGAGCAACGTCATACATGGGGAAGAAGTACACACCCCCAATGAAAACTATCTGATAACACCCACTTGGTCTTAACAAAAATTAACTTATTAGGTGCCAAATACTTTGGTTGCTAATATCTCCACAACGAAGAGGCGAAATTAAGAAAAAAATAATTTGTTCCACTCTACAGCCACTATTACATCCTGCATTCAGTTTAACAAAAAAAAATTGGTGAAAAGTAACATTTAAAGGATGGTGAGTGACATTTTTTTTCATAAGCCTCTCAACCGCCTGATTTCTGGGGTAAGGGAGTCGGCGTTCGTGATTGAGTGACCATCATCGTTGCATTACTGGTCTGAACACTGTGCACTTTATGCTGCTATGAGACAACATTGCCTCTTCAACATCGGAAACACATTGGGACAGAAGCTAACCAGAATTAGGAGTCAACAGCTCCAGTGATCTTGGCCAGCCTCAGAGCAGTCTTTACCAGCCCACTAGGAAAGCGCGCGTAAGCACTGCATTGTCCCTTTGGAAAAGATTAATAAACAATAAAAAATAAAATTGTTAATACTAAGAGAACAGAGACTGATTTGCAATCGTGCTTGTTTTTACAAGCACTTTGCAGAGATAACCATCTTAGAAGAAGGCAAAAATTATTTAATTATTGTCTGTAATGTATACAACAATTGTGGGTGCTGACATACAGAATTTAACCATTTAAGCTCTGTGCTAAATGTCCACTTTATAATATTTGCCTTTTCACAGTTGAAGCTTCCTTTTATGGTAGTTAGCCAAGTGTCCCAAGAATGCAGCATAAAATCAAGTGAGAAAGTTTTGTGTGGATCAGTTTCAGTGCGAAACTCTGAAAAATTTAGAAGAAAAACAAGTAAATTAACTAATGTTGATCAAGTCATGGTCATTGGATAAACTAGTTAGGGTCAGAATTTCAAAACCTGCCAACTCTGTAGGATTTTTTATGATGACCACAGAAGGGTCCAAGAGAGGTCAGATGCTCGAGAAGGCCTGAGCTGTGAGAAAGATCCTTGAGCATTGCCAGTTGAAGACCGTAAGCAGCACCAGTAGAAGACCGAAAGCATTGCAAGCATTGACAGAAAAAGACCGTGATCAGATCTGAACCAAGCTCGGGAGACGACCTGGCTGTATCAGAGGACCATTCCTGTGGGCCGTTACTTCCAGTGCAGACGTACGGTACAAGTACTGAGAGTGATGTCCATTAAGCTGAGACATAAAGGCATCAATAGTCATTTAACTGCCAGAGAAAAAGTACATTAAGAACAGTGTAATATACAGTGGGGAAAATAAGTATTTGATACACTGCCGATTTTGTTTTCCCATCTACAAAGAATGATGAGGTCTGTAATTTTTATCGTAGGTAAACTTCAACTGTGAGATACAATGTGATTTTTTTTTTTAGATTCTGTATGATTTTTACATAAGTAAATTGCATTTTATTGCATGAAATAAATATTTAATCACCTACCAACCAGCAAGAATTCTGACTCTCACAGACTTGTTAGATTTTCTGTAAGAAGTCCTCCTACTCTGCACTCATTAACTGTATTAATTGCACATGTTTAAACTCGTTACCTGTATAACAGACAAATTTCAACACAATCAATCACACTTCAACCTCTCCACTATGGCCAAGACCAAAGAGCTGTCCAAGGACACCAGGGACAAATTTGTAGAACTGCACAATGCTGGGATGGGCTACAGGACAATAGGCAATCAGCTTTGTGAGAAGGCAACAACTGTTGGCACAATTATTAGAAAATGGAAGAAACACAAGATGACTGTCAATCTTCCTCGGTCTGGGGCTTCATGCAAGATCTCGCCTCGTGGGGTAATGATGATTCTGAGAAAGGTCAGGAATGAATAAGCCCAGAACTACACAGAAGGACCTGGTCAATGACCTGAAGAAAGCTGGGACCACAGTCTCAAACATTAACAAAAGGAACACGCTACGCCGTCATGGATTAAAATCCTACAGGGCAAGCAAGGTCCCCCTGGTCACACCAGCACATGTCCAGGCCCATGTGTGATTCACCAATGACCATCTGACTGATCCAGAGGAGGCATGTGAGAAGGTCATGTTGTCAGATGAAACCAAAATACAACTGTCACGGTTCCACCCATCACTGTGTCTGGGACACAGTTGCTGACAGCTCAGCAATCTTGTACAGGGTTGTGCTGGAGCTGTCAGTACTGTGATTGACAGCTCAACCATCCAATCTAGTACAGGGGCGTGCAATAGCTCAGGGTGGTGATTGACAGTTTGGTTGTCCAATCTGAGACTGGGAAGCACTCGCTATCTTCAGTTGTCCATTATCCCAGGTGAATCCCTGACTACTTAACCGAGTTGTTTGTCCCAAATCTCTGCCAGAGGTACATGTACATTCAGCTAGTGTGTGTGGTTTGTTCTCTGTGCCTTGCATTCTGTTTATTGATCTTCTGCTGCCTGACCTTGGACCTTGTTTTGACCATCCGTCTGTTTAACCCCTTCTGCTCTGATCTGCTGTCCTCCTGGTATTCTGACCAACGGGACGTTACCTGACTACGCCTTTGCCTCTTCCCTCTGTGTATGACGTACCCTCCTGGCTTTGACTTTGGACCTCTTGACTATCCCATCTCACGGCCTGGGCGTGAAAAGTGACTCAGCATCACATTACGTCTGGCCGATACGTTTTTCTTTTTCGCCAGTATGGAGTCTGTCCACACCATCTGTGATCTGGTGGCGAATCTGAAGCAGATGACTCAGGATCTGGCTAAGGAATACCAGAGTCTGGAGTCATCACAATGTCAGTTGCAGGGTCAGATAACTAATTTAATGAAGCCCTCCACTGCCGGCAGTGGCTGTGACGTCAGTACCCTCTGATGTACAGTTGGTCTCTCCCGAACCTGTAACAGCCCTTCCTGATAAATTTTCTGGAGAGAAAGACCAGTTTAGAATCTTTAGGGAGAGCTGTAGGTTATTTTTTATCCTGCGTCCCTGATTGTCAGGGGAGGAGTTCCAGAGGGTGGGAATAATCATGTCCCTACTGGGAGGGGGCCCTCAGACCTGGGCATTTTCCTTGTCCCCACAAGCCCCAGAACGGTTTTCTGTTGACACCTTCTTTAACAGTTTAGGACTGATATATGACGAACCCGACAGGATCCAGGTCGCTGAGGCTAAGATCACGAACCTGGCACAAGGGGGTCGCACAGCGGAGGACTACTGTACTGAGTTCCGGCAGTGGTCTACTGCAGTTCTGTGGAATGATGCAGCTCCAGGTGCCTGTTCCACAAAGGCTTTTCTGAAACCCTTGAGGATGCCCTAGTCCTGCATGATGCCCCTTGTTCTTTGGTAGAGGCCATGACCCAGGCCATACGAATGGACCGTAGAATCCGTGAGAGACGGGATGAACAGCAGGCTGCCCATTATTCTTCCCGGGAGCAGGTCCATTTTCCGGAGGTGGAGCCATCGGAGATTAGAGTCGCCACTCTTTGTGTTGTAGAGAAAAAACTTGGACAAGATCTCGGACTCTGTCTGTACTGTGGTCTTTCTGGACATTTTCTCAAGAATTGCCCAACTCGTCCTCAGGCTGGCAAACCATCAATAGAACGTCTGAGTCTGGGTGATAGCCAAGGAGGTCACCCAGACTCCCAGGTACCTTTTTCTTCCTCTACTAAAAGTACTGATAAATACTGTGTTATCCTTCGAGAACCAGGTGTTATCAACATTGGCGTTCATTGACTGTGGGTCTGCTGCTAACTTTATTGATTCGGGACTGGTTCTGAAGTTAGGGTTAGGGACTTTTAGTTTAGAAAGACCCATGTAAATCCTCGCCCTTGACAAGACACCATTATCCCGGAATTTGGCCAAGAAGGTAACAGTGGATTTCACTCTTCAAGTAGAAGCTCTCCACTCTGAATCCATCTCATGTTTTGTATTGGATAATTTGCCTGCTGGGTTGGTACTGGGGCTTCCATGGTTGCAGATTCACAATCCTGTGATTGATTGGTGTCAGAGGGAGATTGTTAAATGGAGCTCCAATTGTTGCAAGAAATGTCTAAAAACTGTACAAATATGCTCCGCTAGTCTGAAGGGTCTGCCGAGGTACCTGAAGGACTTCGGAGATGTGTTCTCGGAGAGAGAGGCGGAGATACTACCTCCCCATCATCCTTATGATTGTGCTATTGATCTTATTCTTAGTGCCAAATTGCCTAAAGCTCGCCTTTACGATTTGTCTGGGCCTGAACGGGCCGCCATGAAAGAATATGTTAATGAAAGTTTACGGAAGGGTCATATCCATCCTTCCTCCTCTCCGGTAGCTGCCGGATTTTTCTTTGTAAAAAAGAAAGATGGGGGTCTCCGTCCCTGCTTCAATTTCTGAGAACTAAACAAATTCACGGTTAAAAATACTTACCCACTTCCACTCATCCCCGACCTATATAATCATTTTCTAGGGACCAGGGTGTTCTCTAAACTTGATCTTAGAGGCGCTTACAATTTGATACGCATCCGGGAGGGTGATGAGTAGAAAACAGCGTTTTTAACGTCGAAGGGTCTGTTTGAAAATCTTGTCATGCCATTTGGGTTATCCAATTCACCTGCTGTGTTTCAAAATTTTATGAATGATATTTTCTCTGATTGCATTGGAAGATATGTTGTGATTTACCTGGATGATATTCTAATTTTCTCTCCAGACTTAGATTCTCATCAGGAACATGTCCGTTTTTTTTTTACAAGGTTAAGGGAGAACTACTTGTTTGCTAAATTAGAGAAATGTGCTTTTTCTGTTCAGGAAATTTCATTCTTGGGGTTCATATTATCAGCAGAAGGGTTTAAGATGGACCCTGGGAAGGTACAGGCCATAATTGACTGGGTTCAGCCTCGTGATCTTAAGGCTTTGCAACGATTTCTGGGATTCGCCAACTATTATAGGAAATTTATCAAGGGTTTCTCTCAGATTGCTAAACCTCTTACTGACCGGACACGTAAGGGGGCTAATCTAAAGGTATGGTCGCCGGGTGCTATCAGGGCTTTTGAAAAATTGAAAGAGTGTTTCATATGTGCCCCCATTCTGATCCAACCTGATCTCCAAGAGCCATTAATTGTAGAGGTGGATGCTTCGGAGGTCGGAGTAGGAGCGGTTTTGTCGCAGGGGCCCAAAACTCTGACTAACTTGGGTCCACGTGCTTTTTTGTCTAAGAAATTTTCGCCAGCGCAACCAAATTATGATGTTGGGAATCTTGAGTTACTTGCTGTAAAATTAGCCTTTGAGGAATGGAGGTATTTTTTGGAAGGAGCGGTTCATCCAGTTACTGTGGTCACTGATCACAAAAATCTAGCCTATATTGAGTCAGCTAAAAGGTTAACTCCCAGCCAGGCCAGATGTTCCTTGTTTTTCTCAAGGTTTAATTTTTTGAATTCATTCAGACCGGGGTCTAAGAATATGAAAGCTGACGCATTGTCTCGTAGTCTCGATCCAGTTTCTCCTCCAGAACCTCCATCCTCCATTATTCATCAGGGTATTGTGGTTGCTATGGTAACCTCAAAATTGGAGGAGGAGATCCTTAATGCCCAGTCATTGGCTCCTCCTGCTACTCCTGGGTTTAAATTATTTGTGCCTGTGTATCTAAGATTACGTGTGTTACAGGAATTTCATGGTTTTGCCAGAATTTTTTGGTGGCCATCCATGCATAATAATATCAAAGATTTTGTATCTGCTTGTGAGGTCAGCACACGCGCTAAAGTCAGTCATAGCCGGCCGGCCGGCCGGGGAATTGGCTCCATTGCCAATTCCAGAAAGACCATAGACTCATTTGTCCATGGATTTCATCACAGATTTGCCTCTGTCTGATGGGAAAACTGCTATCTTGGTAGTGGATCGATTTAGCAAACAAGCTCATTTTGTTGCCTTGTCATTATTACCTAATGCAGAGACACTCTCCAGGTTGTTTATTTCCCATATTGTAAGATTACATGGTATCCCTCTTAACATTGTGTCCGATAGGGGAGTACAATTTGTCTCTAAATTACGGAGAGCTTTTTGTAATAAGTTTGGAATTGAATTGTCATTTTCATCTACTTACCACCCTGAGACCAACGGTCAGACTGAGAGGACAAATCAATCTTTGGAACAAATTTTAAGGTGTTGTGTGGTGGCTCAGCAGGAGGACTGGTCTTCGTTTTTACCTCTCACTGAGTTTGCCTTTAACAGTCGAGTTAATCAGTCTACTGGAACCTCTCAGTTTTTCTGTAATTATGATTTTCATCCCCATTTTGGTGAATTTTCTAGAATTTGTTCTGAATGTCCTGGGGTGGAGGTCGCCGTACAAAGACTTGGGGATGTTTGGAAGAAGGATCAAAAGAATATTGGGACTGCTCAGACTCGCAAAAAACTGAAGGCCGATAGAAGACGTTCGGTGGGTCCTGTTTTTAAGATTGGGGATAAGGCTTGGTTGTCATCCAGGAACATTAAACTTAAAGTGCTGCCGGCAAAGTTGGGTCCAAAGTTTATTGGTCCTTATGAGATCCTTGAGGTGGTCAATCAAGTGGCATTCAGATTAAAGCTTCTTCCATCCCTTCGCATCTCTAACGCCTTCCATAAATCCCTATTAAAGGAATTTGTCCCTTCGGTATTGTCTCCTTCATCTCCGCCTCCTCCAGTGTCAGTCGACGATGGCTTGGAGTATGAGGTTCAGAGAGTGGTGGATTCTCGTAGGGTCTGTAATTCCCTCCAGTACCTCATCCACTGGAAGGGATATGGACCAGAGGAGAGATCATGGGTCCCTGCTCGAGATGTGAAGGCCCATCGGTTAGTCAGAGCCTTCCATCTAAAGTTTCCTGGGAAGCCTGGGGGTCCGGTGGCCCCCCTTAGAAGAGGGGGTACTGTCACGGTTCCACCCATCACTGTGTCTGGGACGAAGTTGCTGACAGCTTAGCCGTCCAATCTTGTACAGGGGCGTGCTGGAGCTGTCAGTACTGTGATTGACAGCTCGACCGTCCAATCTGGCACAGGGGCGTGCAATAGCTCAGTGTGGTGATTGACAGCTCGGCTGTCCAATCTGAGACTGGGAAGCACTGGCTATCTTCAGGTGTCCATTATCCCAGGTGAATGCCTGGCTACTTAACTGAGCTGTTTGTCCCAGATCTCTGCCAGACGTATATTCAGCTAGTGTGTGTGGTTTGTTCTCCGTGCCTTGCATTCTATTTATTCATCTTCTGCTGTCTGACCTTGGATCTTGTTCTGACCATCCATCTGTTTAACCCGTTCTGCTCTGATCTGCTGTCCTCCTGGTATTCTGACCAACGGTACGTTACCTGACTACGCCTTTGCCTCTTCCCTCTGTTTATGACGTGCCCTCCTGGCTTTGACTTCAGACTCTTTGACTATCCCATCTCATGGCCTGGCCGTGAAAAGTGACTCAGCGTCACAACAACTTTTTGGTATCAACTCCACTCGCCGTGTTTGGAGGAAGAAAAAGGATGAGTACAACTCCACAAACACCATCCCAACCATGAAGCATGGTGGGGGAAACATCATACTTTGGGAGTGCTTTTCTGTAAAGGGGACAAGGCAACTGCACCGTATTGAAGGCAGGATGGATGGGGTCATGTATTGCAAGATTTTGGCCAACAACCTCCTTCCCTCAGTAAGAACATTGAAGATGGGTTGTGGCTGGGTCTTCCAGCATGACAGTGACTCGAAACTCACAGCCAGGTCAACTAAGGAGTGGCTTTGTAAGAAGCATTGCAAGGTCCTGGAGTTACCTAGTCAGTCTCCAGACCTGAACCCAATAGAAAATCTTTGGAGGGAGCTGAAACTCAATGTTGCCCAGCGACAGCCCCGAACTCTGAAAGATCTGGAGATGATATGTATGGAGGAGGAGTGGGCTAAAATCCTTGCTGCAGTGTGTGCAAACTTGGTCAAGAACTACAGGAAACTTCTGACCTCTGTAATTGCAAATAAAGGTTTCTGCACTAAATATTAAGTTGTTTTTCTATCGTATCAAAATACTTACAGTTAAAAGAAGTTTACATACACTATATAAAAAGGCACATATGCATGTTTTTCTCAATATCTGACATGAAATCAGAATAAACCTTTCCCACCTTTCTCATTTTAGGTCAATTAGGACTACCATAATTTTTAATATTTGCCAAATGCCAGAATAATGAGAGAGAGAGAATGTTTCAGGGCATTTTTACTACTTACTGCAAAGTCAAAAGTTTACATAAATTTCATTAGTATTTGGTACCATTGCCCTTAAACTGAATGACTTGGGTCAAACGTTTGGGATATCCTTCCACAAGCTTCTCACAATAGTTGGTCGGAATTTGGACCCATTCCTCCTGACAAAACTGGTGTAACTGATCCAGGTTTGTAGGTCACCTTGTTTGCACCTGCCTTTTCAGCTTTGCCCATAAATTTTCAATAGGATTGAGATCAGGGCTTTGTGATGGCCACTCCAAAACATTTACTTTTTTATCCTTAAGCCACTTTGTTACCATTTTGGCAGTATGCTTCGGGTCATTGTCCATTTAGAAGACCCATTTCCACCTAAGCTTTAACTTCCTGGCTGATCTCTTGAGATGTTGCTTCAGTATTGCCACATAATCTTCTTTTCTCATGATGCCATCTATTTTGTGAAGTGCACCAGTCCCTCCTGCAGCAAAACAGCCCCACAACATGATGCTGCCACCCCTGTTTTTCACAGTTGGGATGGTGTTCTTAGGCTTCCAAGCTTCTCCATTTTTCCTCCAAACGTAACACTGGTTATTGTTCCCAAAAAGTTCAATTTTAGTTTCATCAGACCACAGGACATGTCTCCAAAAATTAAGGTCTTTGTTCCTGTGTGCATTTGCAAACATTAATCTGGCTTTTGATTCTTTTGCGGGTAATGGCTTCTTCCTGTCAGAGTGACCTTTCAGCTCATGTTGATACAGTACTCGTTTCACTGTGGATATTGACACAATCTTATCAGTTTCCGCCATCATCTTCACAAGGTCTTTTGCTTTTGTCCTTGGGTTGATATGTGCATGTTGGACCAAAGCACGTTCATCTCTAGGACACAGAACCCGTCTCCTTCCTGAGCGGTATGAAGGCTGGACATTCCAATCTTGATTGTACTTGCGTAGAATTGTTTGTACAGATGAATGAGGCAACTTCAAGTATCTTGTAAATTGTACCCAAGGATGAGCCAGACTTGTGCAAGTCCACAATTCTCTTCCTGATATCTTGGCTGATTTCTTTAGACTTTCCCATGATGCTACACAAAGAAGCAGTGTGTTTCAGATGTGCATTAAAATACATCCACAGGTATGTCTCTAATTAACTCAGATGTTGCCAAAAAAACACTATCAGAAGCTTCCAAACACATGACATCATCATATGGGCAGTCCAGAATTGTTTAAAGGCATAGTAATCTTGGTGTATGTAAACTTTTGACTTTACAGTAAGTAATAAAAATGGCTTAAAACATTCTCTCACTCTCTCATTATTCTGGCATTTGGCAAATATTAAAAATCCTGGTAATCATAATTGACCTAAAATGGGAAAGGTTTATTCTGATTTCATGTCAGATATTGAGAAAAACATGCATATGTGTCTTTTTATATAGTGTATGTAAACTTCTGGTTTCAACTGTATTTCATGCAATAAAATGCAAATTAATTATGTAAAAATCATACAATGTGATTTTCTATTTTTTCTTTTATTTTTAGATTCTGTCTCTCACAGTTGAAGTGTACCTACGACAAAAATTACAGACCTCTCCATTATTTGTTGGTGGGAAAACTTGCAAAATCGGCAGTGTATCAAATACTTATTTTCCCCACTGTAATAGAACGTTGCATAGATATTATATTTAGTCGCATCGCTGTGTTCTGATAGCATCATAACATACTGTATAAACCTTGTTACTGTTGCCCATAATATAGTGCTTACTTGTACATATATATATATATATATATATATATATATATATATACTGATAGATAGATTTTCTTTCTGTATTAGTCAAATAAACAGTGTTGGTTAAGTCCCACTGTCTCCCCATTATTTGCATTGTCGCATTCAAGTAAACTGCTTACAACTGTACCAAGATTATGCATAGGACTGTGATCGGGGAGAAACATCCAGCGAAATAAGGATCCTGTAAACATTATTAACTTGTTCATGAAAGTGGTCAGATAAGGATGTCAAGTATTGTTCTGGTGAACAGACAGTGCACAGTCAAGCAAATTGCAGCTGAATATAATGCTGGTTTTCTAACATGTCTGAATGCACAACTCTCCACTGGATAGGATAAAACAGCAGTAGATCAGTTTGAGTGCCATTAATGTCAAAGAAAAACTGAAAGGCAAGACTTCAATGTGTTATGCACTGGTCTTGGCTTCTGGGCAGGTTCTTCACTGTTCACTAGTGTTGAGCCACCCCCGTAGTGTTCGGGTTCGGTTCGGTTCGTCGAACACCAGGATGTTCGAGGAACTGTTCGTCGAACTGTTCGTCGAACACCTTAGAACACCGTCGAACACCGTTAAAACCAATGGCAGGCAAAAACAACACATAGAAACACATAGAAAACACCGGCAAAGGTGTCCAAAAGCTGACAAACTGCTCAGAAGACACTCTCTTTAAAAAAGCCGGCCGGCAAATTCAGCAGCGGCATACACCGGTACCCGACAATTTAGACAAGAAGGAATAGAGCATCACACATAGATTAGATAGATAGAAACATGTCAGTCACACATATAAGAAGCACAGTGACAGTGTTGGTTACTGCACTTGTCATTTAGTGTAAAGGATTTATTAAAAAAAATATTAGTGTTTTCATGCACCGTCTCTTTAAAAAAGCCGGCCGGCAATTCAGCATCTGTACCCGACAATTTAGAACAGAAAGAATAGAGCTTCACACATAGATTAGATAGATAGAAACATGTCAGTCACATATATAAGAAGTACAGTGATAGTGTTGCTTACTGTACTTGTCATTTAGTGTAAAGGATTTATTTAAAAAAATAATAGTGTTTTCATGCACTGTCTCTTTAAAAAAGCCGGCCGGCAATTCAGCAGTGGTACCCGACAATTTAGAACAGAAAGATAGAGCATCACACATAGATTAGATAGATAGAAACATGTCAGTCACATATATATGAAGTACAGTGATAGTGTTGGTTACTGTACTTGTCATTTAGTATTAAAATAAAGGATTTATTATTAAAAAAATTGGCGTGGGGTTCCCCTTAATTTTAGGCTCTAGCGGAGGTTAAGCAGACGTCTGGGGCAGATGTTTGAAGCCTGGGAAGGGGGTAATACCCACGGAGCTTCCCAGGCTACTAATATCAGCCCCCAGCTGAATACATAGCCTTTACTAGCTATTAAAATGGGGGACCCCCCCAAAAAAATGACGTGGGGTCCCCCCTAATTTAATAGCTAGCAAAGGCTAGGCAGACAGCTGGGGGCTGATATTAATAGCCCAGGAAGGGAGCCATGAATATTGGCCCCCTCCCAGGCTAGAAACACCAGCCGTCAGCCGCCCCAGAAATGGCGCATTCATAGGATGCGCCAATTCTGGCACTTAGCCTCGCTCTTCCACGCTGCCCTGGTGCGGTGGCAGGGGGTAATAGGGTTGGGGTTGATGTCAGCTTATAATGCCAGCTGACATCAAGCCCAGGTTAGTAATGGAGAGGCGTCTATAAGACACCCCCATTACTAACCCCATAGTCAAAGTTAAAAAAAACACAAACACCCAGAATAAAGTCCTTTAATTGAAATAAAGACACAATCCTTTATTGTTCTAAATTAAACCATACTTACCATCACGCCCATTCCAGCTGAAGCCAACGATTTCCTGCAATAAAAGAAAAATAATAAAGCAACCTCATCCTTACCTTTCCATGGTTCCCACGACAGCTTCAGCTCTGCTACATCGAGATGACAGGCTGGAGCGCAGCAGAACGCTGCCATCCAGCCTGTCATCCCGCAGACACTGAGAAGCGCAGGCTTGCTTGCGCTGCTCAGCGTCTCTCTGTGACGACATCCAGATGAGCCGAGTTCATGTCCAATGAACTCGGCTCACCTCATGCACGTCACTGACAGCGTGGGAAAATTCTCACGCTGAAGCGCTGATTGCAGGAGAATTTTCCCACGCTGTCAGTGACGTGCAGGAGGTGAGCTGAGTTCATTGGACATGAGCTCACCTCATGCACATCACTGACAGCGTGGGAGAATTCTCCTGCACTCAGCACTTCAGCGTGAGAATTTTCCCACGCTGTCAGTGACGTGCATGAGGTGAGCCGAGTTCATTGGACATGACCTCGGCTCATCTGGATGCCGTCACAGCGAGACAGTGAGGAGCGCAAGCATGCCTGCGCTTCTCAGTGTCTGCGGGATGACAGACTGGATGGCAGCGTTCTGCTGCGGTCCAGCCAGTCATCTCGATGTAGCAGAGCTGAAGCTGTCGTGGGAACCATGGAAAGGTAAGGATGAGGTTGGTTTATTATTTTTCTTTTATTGCAGGAGATCGTTGGCTTCAGCTGGAATGGGTGTGATGGTAAGTATGGTTTAATTTAGAACAATAAAGAATTGTGTCTTTATTTCAATTAAAGGACTTTATTCTGGGTGTTGTGTTTTTTTTAAATACTTTACTAGAAATTCATGGCGGTCATATCTAATACTGGCGTGACCCCATGAATTTTGGGCTTGGGGCCAGCTGATAATACCAAGCTGGCCCTAACCCCTTTATTACCCAGTGAGCCACCGCACCAGGGCCCTGGATGAGTTGGGTACAGCGCCAGAATATGGCGCTTCTATGAACGCGCCATTTTCCGGGGTGGCTGCGGACTGCAATTTGTAGCGGGGGGGGGCCCAGAAAGCTTGGGCCTCCCTGCGCTGCAGATTCCAGCCCCCAGCTGCCTAGTTGTACCT
Organism: Phyllobates terribilis; assembly: GCF_046119375.1. Taxonomy (NCBI): domain Eukaryota; kingdom Metazoa; phylum Chordata; class Amphibia; order Anura; family Dendrobatidae; genus Phyllobates; species Phyllobates terribilis. The sequence goes on from NW_027362761.1 coordinate 809,530,998, forward strand.
GGCTGGACACAAAAATAGGGCGAAGCCCCACGTACTTTTTTTTTAATTATTTCAGGAAATTCATGAAATAATTTAAAAAAAATTGACGTGGGGCTTCGCACTATATTTGTGTCCAGCCAGGTACAGCAGGCAGGAACGGGCTGCCCCCAACCACCAGCTGCCTATTTGTACCTGGCCGGACACAACAATATAGGGAAGCCCTTTTTTTCTTAATTATTTCATGAAATAATTTAAAGAAAATTGACGTGGGGCTTCGCCCTGTTTTTGTGTCCAGCTAGGTACAACTAGGCAGCTGGGGGCTGGAATCCGCAGCGCAGGGAGGCCCAAGCTTTCTGGGCCACCCCCGCTGCAAATTGCAGTCCGCAGCCACCCCGGAAAATGGCGCGTTCATAGAAGCGCCATCTTCTGGCGCTGTACCCAACTCATCCAGGGCCCTGATGCGGTGGCTCACTGGGTAATAAAGGGGTTAGGGCCAGCTTGGCATTATCAGCTGGCCCTAAGCCCGAAATTCATGGGGTCACGCCAATATTAGACATGACCACCATGAATTTCTAGTAAAGTATTTAAAAAAAACACAACACCCAGAAAAAAGTCCTTTAATTGAAATAAACACACAATTCTTTATTGTTCTAAATTAAACCATACTTACCATCACGCCCATTCCAGCTGAAGCCAACGATCTCCTGAAATAAAAGAAAAATAATAAAGCAACATCATCCTTACCTTTCCATGGTTCCCATGACAGCTTCAGCTCTGCTACATCGAGATGACAGGCTGGACCGCAGCAGAACGCTGCCATCCAGCCTGTCATCCCGCAGACACTGAGAAGCGCAGGCTTGCTTGCGCTCCACAGTGTCTCTCTGTGAGGGCATCCAGATGAGCCGAGTTAATGTCCAATGAACTCGGCTCACCTCATGCACGTCACTGACAGCGTGGGAAAATTCTCCTGCACTCAGCGCTTCAGCGTGGGAGAATTCTCACACTGAAGCGCTGAGTGCAGGAGAATTCTCCCACGCTGTCAGTGACGTGCAGGAGGTGAGCTGAGTTCATTGGACATGAGCTCACCTTATGCACGTCACTGACAGCGTGGGAAAATTCTCCTGCACTCAGCGCTTCAGCGTGGGAGAATTCTCACGCTGAAGCGCTGAGTGCAGGAGAATTCTCCCACACTGTCAGTGACGTGCAGGAGGTGAGCTGAGTTCATTGGACATGAGCTCACCTTATGCACGTCACTGACAGCGTGGGAGAATTCTCCTGCACTCACCGCTTCAGCGTGAGAATTTTCCCACGCTGTCAGTGACGTGCATGAGGTGAGCCGAGTTCATTGGACATGAACTCGTCTCATCTTTATGCCGTCACAGCCAGACACTGCAGAGCGCAAGCATGCCTGCGCTTCTCAGTGTCTGCGGGATGAGAGGCTGGATGGCAGCGTTCTGCTGCGGTCCAGCCTGTCATCTCGATGTAGCAGAGCTGAAGCTGTCGTGGGAACCATGGAAAGGTAAGGATGATGTTGCTTTATTATTTTTCTTTTATTACAGGAGATCGTTGGCTTCAGCTGGAATGGGCGTGACGGTAAGTATGGTTTAATTTAGAACAATAAAGGATTGTGTCTTTATTTCAATTAAAGGACTTTATTCTGGGTGTTTGTGTTTTTTTTAACTTTGACTATGGGGTTAGTAATGGGGGTGTCTTATAGACGCCTCTCCATTACTAACCTGGGCTTGATGTCAGCTGGCATTATAAGCTGACATCAACCCCAACCCTATTACCCCCTGCCACCGCACCAGGGCAGCGTGGAAGAGCGAGGCTAAGTGCCAGAATTGGCGCATCCTATGAATGCGCCATTTCTGGGGCGGCTGACGGCTGGTGTTTCTAGCCTGGGAGGGGGCCAATATTCATGGCTCCCTTCCTGGGCTATTAATATCAGCCCCCAGCTGTCTGCCTAGCCTTTGCTAGCTATTAAATTAGGGGGGACCCCACGTCATTTTTTTTGGGGGGTCCCCCATTTTAATAGCTAGTAAAGGCTAGGTATTCAGCTGGGGGCTGATATTAGTAGCCTGGGAAGCTTCGTGGGTATTACCCCCTTCCCAGGCTTCAAACATCTGCCCCAGCCGTCTGCTTAACCTCCGCTAGAGCCTAAAATTAAGGGGAACCCCACGCCAATTTTTTTAATAATAAATCCTTTATTTTAATACTAAATGACAAGTACAGTAACCAACACTATCACTGTACTTCATATATATGTGACTGACATGTTTCTATCTATCTAATCTATGTGTGATGCTCTATTCTTTCTGTTGTAAATTGTCGGGTACCGCTGCTGAATTGCCGGCCGGCTTTTTTAAAGAGACGGTGCATGAAAACACTATTATTTTTTTTGATAAATCCTTTACGCTAAATGACAAGTACAGTAAGCAACACTGTCACTGTACTTCGTATATATGTGGCTGACATGTTTCTATCTATCTAATCTATGTGTGAAGCTCTATTCTTTCGGTTCTAAATTGTCGGGTACCGGTGTATGCCGCTGATGAATTGCCGGCTTTTCATGTTTCACTGTTGGCACTGTTCCCATCGATTTGGGCAATCACTGTAATGCCACAACCACCATGGCTGTGGCATTACAGTGAGTGGCAGACAATCCCTGCATGATTGGTGCTCTAAATAGCGCCAGACATGCAGGACACGCTTTTGGTGCACGAACAGTTATCGAACATAACCTCGAACAGCCGAATTTTTTGCAAATCGTTCGGGTTCGTCGAACAACTCGAACACCGCCCAAAACAGCTCGAATTTGAGATTGGCGAACAGTTCTAGTCGAACACCGCTCATCTCTGCTGTTCACCTATGGCTGCCTGCTTTTGCTGTGCCTAACTTTGGGCTTTTCAAGTTTCCTGGTGTGCCCCAGTGACATCATCTTTCTAGGCCTTTTAAAGGGGTTGTCTGGTACTTTTTTTAAGTTGCCCAATGTATTCAGCATGTGGGCATAAGTATCTCTGTAAATACCTTGTGTTGCAGATAATGCCTGTGAGCGGCGCTATCACTTGCCTCTCACAGGCATCACGTGACCCCTGGCTGCTGGGTTGTGGGCGGGGTTATTCTCCCTCTCCCCATTCATTGAGAAAGCGCGTGGTGGATACTGGGTGTGACACGGGGAATAAACCCCCCCCCCACAACCCAGCAGCCACCGCGGGGACCCCAGCGCTGAGTCACGCCTCACTTGTCACGACATCAGCGTGGGGACACGTGATGCCTGTGAGCGGCCACCGATAGTGCCGCTCCCAGGCATTATCAGCAACACAAGGTATTTACAAATATACTTATGCCCACATGCTGAATACATTGGGCAATTTAAAAAAAGTACCGGACAACTTCTTTAAGGCAGATTTGGACACACCCCTGTGTTAAGCTGCTGTGTATTTGGAATCTGCCAACATCTATTTTCTTCTGTTTCTATTATCTTCAGACTATTTTGATTCCTGCAACTAGCACTCGTGACTCCAGAAGACCAGCACATTAACCCATCATTTGCTGTAAGCAATTTGAGCATATACTGTATATATAGAGAGAGATTGTTCATATTACGCTGCATTAATCTTTGCAAAGTCTTGTGTTTTTACACTATACACCTGCTGACACTCAAGCCTGCCAGTTAACCCAATTACTACTTGCTGATTAACTCATCATCTGCTGTACAACTTCATAAAGACTGTTCAGATTACGTTGCTATTGTCACTGCAGTCATCTCTTGTGGTTTCTACAATATTCATTAATAACCTTGTTCAGACATTCCGTTAATTTTGCATCTGCTTTCCTGCATTTGTGTCTCCTAGCTCTGAGGTTTCTGGTGTGTCCTGCTCCTCTTGCTGTACAGTATTTCACATTGTTCAGGAGGTCCTTGATGCTGTGCCATCACTCTTGGTCCATGTGTTACCCCTAATCTGCGACTTAGTGGATCTCACAAGGTGACCCCAATGCAATGGTCAGAAAAGTGCAAATATTGAACCACTGACCTTTGTCTGATCAGATGAAGCCAGATTTCTTTTGCACCATGTTGTTGGGGTTAGAAATTAGCATGAGTAGCAGTGATTGTTGAAACCTTCCTGTCAGATGTCAACAATTGAGGCTGGAGGAGATATAAAGTAATGGTGTAAAAATGTTTTCTTTGTATCAGAGAACTCGGGGTCCTCTATTATCTGCGGTGGACATTTGGACGGTAGGGCTTACCCAAGCATTGTGGTCATGCTAGTTCTTCAGCAGTAAAATGCACACAAGGTCTGTGCAGAATGCCACAATCCATATGGCATGCATTGGTTACATTAATATCAAAGAAAGTATTCACTATTTCCCTGACCTTCCTAGTTAGATCTTAATCTTATACATTTCTGGGATGAGATAGAAAGGGCTGTTCATAGCATGTTATTTTAATTTTTTATCATAATTCAATAATTTTTCAATCACATGAAATAAGAAACTTTGTAATAATACTGTATATCTTAGAGAAATCCGCTTCTTCATCTTCCTGAACTGATCATTAATTTTCAAAATCTTCAATTGATGGGGAAAATTTGTCTCTCTGAAAATGCATATTGCCTCTGAAAAAGAGGACTTGAACTCTATAGCACCGCCTATTGGAAGCAGTAGTCCTACAAGTCACAATCAACCCTTTAAAGAGTCGTGCAATATGATATAGGATAAAAGCCAAATCAGAATCTCAATTTGCATATACAGTGTTTCGGGCTGTTGGCCTTCATCAGTGCAAAGTATGAGAGCTGATTTGGCTCTATGAGAGGCTCTGGACTGAGGTCTAAGGGGTAACGTTTCTCCTTGTGGAGAGTGACATACCGTCTCTGGCATGTCAAGGTAAGCAAGCTTATTCGCCATGCAATGTTCCTCTGGGAAATTTAATATGCAAATTGCCTCTTCAGAGAAAAAGAACACACATTTTTCCATTACTGAGATAGGAGATGACAGTTGGTGCTCAAAAAGTTCTATGGAAAACTGTAACTGTCATTTCAGGAGAACTTACAACTGAATGTATATCTCTAGTTCCTCCCTCCTCCGTCTAAAGAATTTTAAAAGCATCAACTATCATCTCCTGTCTCTGTAATGGGAAAGTTTATCTTCACTGAATACAGATTAGACAAATTTTACCCATGAAATGAATGTGAAAGTTCAGTCCAGGAGCAGGAAAGAAGGCACGTATCTCTATAAAATAAGATATATTACTAAGTTGATTATTTTCATTTGTACTTTTTTATTAATTACTTAAGTTAGTTTTAATGCGCTACTATATGGGAGTCTCGAAGAAAGCTGCTAGTCAATGTATATCTATGCAATGGGTTTGGCGCTCTGCTTAAGAAAGTAAGAAAATAGAAGTTCAGACCTATTTAGAAAAAAAAAGTACTCTATCTATATGGATGTTCATCTTTAGTGCCAAAAGTATTGTTTTTGGCACTGCATTCATTTTAGGTGTCAAGAAAATGGATTTTACCAGTGTGAAATTGAAACAAAATGATTTATAGTTCTATCAATACCATACAGATCAGCAACACTTTACCGTAGGATAGGTAATCAATGTCTGATCGGTCGGGGTCTGACACACGGCACCTCCGCCGATCAGCTGTTCCCGGACTGCTCAATTGTGGAGCTGCTCCATTTTCTAATAGTGGCCGCGGCAGGGTACTGGACATTGGCCTCCTTTTCAAATCAATAGAAGATGGATCTGCATACCCTGCCGCAGCCACTACGAGAAGACAGAGCAGCTCCGCAATTGAGCAGTTCAGCTGCTGCTGACACCGGGAACAGCTGATCGGCAGAGGTGCCAGGTGTCGGACCCCGACCGATCAGACATGATAAAGTAATGGGCAACCTCTTTAACTCATATTTGTTAAATTTGTACTTCACAAACATTATGCTAACATCAGCTTATGAAATACATGACAGATTAATAAGTGGAGCTTTTGGTTGTAAGTGAGGCTGCTCATTTATATTTAAAATTATGGGCCCTGTCCCCATTGGGGCTCACAATCTACATTCCCTATCAGTATGTCTTTGGAGTGTGGGAGGAAACCCACACAAACACAGGGAGAACATATAGACTCCTTACTGATGTTGTCCTTGGTGGGATTTGAACCCAGGACCCCAGCGCTGCAAGGCTGCTGTGCTAACCACTGATCCGCCGTGCTGTTGTGCTTTTCTTAGCAATTAAGACACAAATTTGCATACATAGGTAGAATTAGAAAAATAAATATTGCACGTGTGCATATTATGAGTAGAATTAAAGATTTTATTTTCTGAGATTTCTTTTTTTGGCAGAAAAGTAAAATAGGAAAATAGAAATAAAAATTCCAATCCCACTGTTATTGTGAACGTGTATCCTCCTGGTGTCACATAGTTACATGGCCACATTTTCCTTGGCTCAGAACAACTGCACATGTGCTCCTACTTTCATTTAATGGTTTAAATATTTTTACTGATTCTTGACTGTATGACAGAGAATGTAATTTTACTGAATCTTTCATTATTTGGTGCCTACAATACATCATCTTACATACTTAAATATTATTTTACCTATTTTTGTAATAGTTATGTATTTTTAATTTGTTGTCCAAGACACTGTAGTTCTAAAAAAGCAGCTAAAACTACTGGTGGTATCACTGTCTGACAATTATAATAGAGGTCAAGCTTTACAGATGCAATGTAGAACAATGCTTACTAATGTAAGATTTAAGTATCATTCTCTGTTTAATTGATTTGCATACCACTTTTAAAGGGAATCTGACACCAGGTTTTTGCTACCCCATCTTGTGATGTAGGGGCAGAGACCCTGATACCAGTGTTGTATCACTTAGAGGTCTGCTTGCTGTTGTTTTGTACACAGAAAGCTGCCTGTCAGTGGTGGGGCGGGGTTATACAGAGCTCATTAATATGCTTGACTACCTGACAGCAGGTTTACTAGTCCTGTAGTGATAATCCCCTTGATAATACAGTGATTTTCTCAAAACTACACAAAGAAGCCCAGTAAGTGACAACCCTGGAATCAGGGTCTCTCAGATTATGTGTTAAAAACCTGGTGACAGATTCCTTTTAATCAATGGAGCACTGAAGTAAGATGCCCCAAAATCATTAAGAGACATCCGCTTCTTTAATGCATTTGAAACATCTTTCAACCATCTGACTTACAACATCAACAATAATACGAGGGATTTAAAAGGTGTCTGCCAAAACAAGAATTTTTCTTCTATAAAAATTAGGTCTTTATTAATACTTATTAAAAAAAGTCAAACATGAATTCCCGAAAAAAGTATATAACGACTCACGTGGTTTGGATCCTAAGTAATGCTACACAAGTACAGTAGCGTAAATGCTGTGTTTTTTTCCACTGGGTTTTTTCTGCACGCTTTCTGCAAGAGTCCATACCACATGATACAATAACATACTTCTCTGATTGTTGTATTTGCTCAATTTTTTTTATGCATTTTCCCCCTTATTTGATACGTTTTTGGTGCAGATGTGAATCTGCGTTTTTAATGCTTTTTAAATATTACAGAAAAGCTTTGATTCTGCGCTTAAAAATGCAACCGCATTTTTTTCCCTTGTGTTTTTTTCAGGCTACAAATTCCCAAAAAAGTATATAATGACTCACGTGGTTTGGATCTCCAGTAATGCCACACATGTACAGGGCTAAAAAGGTCAGGGTGGCAAAAGTTGACGTAGGTACTTTCCCTCAATGATGTGTAGTTGAAGGCAATGAACCATCATGAGAACTCTTGCAGGATGTGCCAGAGATGAGGAGAGATTGCCATCTGCTGGCCAGGTGAAATCAAGCGGAACCAAGTTGTGCTAGAAGAGTTGAAGGGAGCGCAAATTCAGATGCTGGACCTGATCTGGTGACCTCTGGGAAGGATTTCCTGGATATAAAAGTCTAGTGCGCCAAGCCACAAGGAGATTTTGGCACCAGGCTGAAGAGGGGAGCAGACGAGCTCCAGAGGTACCGCAGAGCCCAGCGTGACTGGCCTCAGCCAGAGGCCTGCATTGGATAAGAGCCGGACACCGCCTGATAAGCTCCGGACTCCTCACAGAAGGGTCCCGAGTTCTGCACATGTTGGTCAGAGTCAGGACCTGCGCTCCACACTGAGTAAGTTCCCGAAACCCGAAGTCGTCTGTCAAGAGCCGAGGTCGGGACCCCCTTCCCTCAAGCATAAGAGACTACCGTCGACGGTCGAGCCAAGAAGAGCTGAGAGAAGACTGCGACAGGAGAGATGCACCAACAGTAGTGGAGGAACCGCACAAGTGAACAGGGCCGTCACTTCCAACTCTCACCTACGGTATCGGGGACAGTTGAGATTAGGACTTCAGGTTGGAAGGGGACCGGTTGGTGCGTGCAAGGCTAAACAGGATCTGATAAACTTTATCTGGAAGAACCGGTGACCCCCGCTAGGGCCATATAAAGAGAACTCATGTGGTGTCTCACACGATTGGTTGCATCACATTTTTGCAAGGAACTTTACTGTTATTCACTGAAAATACTTTTTATTGTTATTTCAAGTTATTGTTTATTACCCTTGTTACTAACCCCCTTTTATAATAATTGTTATACACATAAAGTGGTTTTATCAACCCCTGACTGTTCCCATCTTGTGTATCTGTTTGTTGCATTCTGGCACCTATGTTACAGATGCCCTCTATCTGTAGAGCAACCTGACTGCAAAGGTTGTCAACCTAAAAAAAGCACACAAGTATGGCGCCCTCACTCACCATCGACTTACCCTAGGGAGCCCTGTATAAAGACAAACCTCAAAGAGTGAATGAGATCTCGTGATTAGTGCTATGCCAGCGTGCTCGGATAAGGTGTTATCCAAACATGCTCGGGTGTGTTTCGAGTATCTTGTAGTGCTCTGCTAATATGCTCGAGTCTCTGCAGCTGCATGTTTTGAGGCGGTAGACAGATGCAACACTGACAGGAACTGTATGTATGCACATGAACATAGGAACTTGGGTAAATAAAAATGGCAACAGGTGCTCTGGACTGGAATATTTGGCTGTAATTAAGGCAGTTTGCTCATTGAAGGGCTGGTGGGCAGCACAATCATGAGCGTCTGCAAGCAACAGTGAAGCATGGTGGAAGTTTCATGAAACTTTGGGGCTGCATTTCAGTAAATAAAGTTGGGGATTTGATAGGATTAATGATGTCTTCAATCCTAAGGCAGATACTTATCCTTCAAGCAATGCCATCAGGAAAGTCTCTGATTGGATCCAAATTTATTCAGCAGCAGGACAATGACCACAAACATACAGCCAATGTCATTAAAAATTATCTTCAGCGTAAAGAAAAATAAGTATTCCTGGAAGTGTTCCTGATGTTAAGTGGATCTTAACATCAAGTCTGTCTGGCATCACATGAAGACACACAACTTACCAGCCACGATCGATCTAAAACTGTGTGCAAGTCTATATAGATGAATAGATGATGTTTTGAAGACAAAGGGTGGTTACACCAAATATTGACTTGACTTAGTTTTCTCTTTTGTTTATTCATTTTCTACTTTGTTTATTGATAAAAATAAATTACAACAATTCTATTTTATAAAGCATTCTATATTTTCCACACCTGCTTAAAACCTTTGCACAGTACTGAGTGTATATAGTTATATACAGTGGGTACAGAAAGTATTCAGACCCCTTTCAATTTTTCACTTGTTTCATTGCAGCCAATTGGTAAATTCTAAAAAGTTCATTTTTTTTTTCTCATTAAAGTACACTCTGCACCCCAACTTGACCGAAAAAAACAGAAATGTAGAAATTTTTGCACATTTATTATAAGAGAAAAACTGAAATATCACATGGTCATAAGTATTCAGACCCTTTGCTCAGACACTCATATTTAAGTCACATGCTGTCCATTTCCTTGTGATCCTCCTTGAGATGGTTCTACCCCTTCATTGGAGTCCATATGTGTTTAATTAAACTGATAGGACTTGATTTGGAAAGGCGCACACCTGTCTATATAAGACCTCACAGCTCACAGTGCATGTCAGACCAAATGAGAATCATGAGCTCAAAAGGAACTGCCCAACGAGCTCAGAGACAGAATTGTGGCAAGGCACAGATCTGGCCAAGGTTACAAAAGAATTTCTGCATTACTCAAGGTTCCTAAGAGCACAGTGGCCTCCATAATCCTTAAATGGAAGACGTTTGGGACCACCAGAAGTCTTCCTAAACCTGACCGTCCAGCCAAACTGAGCAATCGTGGGAGAAGAGCCTTGGTGAGAGAGGTAAAGAAGAACCCCAAGATCACTGTGGCTGAGCTCCAGAGATGCAGTAGGGAGATGGGAGAAAGTTCAACAAAGTCAACTAACACTGCTGCCCTCCTCCAGTCGGGCCTTTATGGCAGAGTGACCAGACGGAAGCCTCTCCTCAGTGCAAGACATATGAAAGCCTGCATAGAGTTTGCTCAAAAACACATGAAGGACTCCCAGACTATGAGAAATAAGATTCTCTGATCTGATGAGACGAAGATAGAACTTTTTGGTGATATTTCTAAGCGGTATCTGTGGAGAAAATCAGGCACTGCTCATCACCTGCCCAATACAATCCCAACAGTGAAACATGGCGGTGGCAGCATCATTCTATGGCGGTGTTTTTCAGCTGCAGGGACACAATGACTGGTTGCAATTGAAGGAAACATGAATGCGGCCAAGTACAGAGATATCCTGGATGAAAACCTCTTCCAGAGTGCTCTGGACCTCAGACTTGGCTGAAGGTTCACTTTCCAACAAGACAATGACCCTAAGCACACAGCTAAAATAACAAAGGAGTGGCTTCAGAACAACTCTGGGACCATTCTTGACTGGCCCAGCCAGAGCCCTGACCTAAACCCAATTGAGCATCTCTGGAGAGACCTGAAAATGGCTGACCACCAACGTTCACCATCCAACCCGACGGAACTGGAGAGGATCTGCAAGGAAGAATGGCAGAGGATCCCCAAATCCAGGTGTGAAAAACTTGTTGCATCATTCCCAAGAAGACTCATGGCTGTACTAGCTCAAAAGGGTGCTTCTACTCAATACTGAGCAAGGGGTCTGAATACTTATGACCATGTGATATTTCAGTTTTTCTTTTTTAATAAATTTGCAAAAATTTCTACATTTCTGTTTTTTTCAGTCAAGATGGGGTGCAGAGTGTACTTTAATGAGAAAAAAATGAACTTTTTAGAATTTACCAAATGGCTGCAATGAAACAAAGAGTGAAAAATGTAAAGGGGTCTGAATACTTTCCGTACCCACTGTATATATATAATACAGTTTTAGTGAAGTCTGGTTTACTTCATGCAGAGTGAATTGTGCAAGTAAACATCTTTTAGCCCGTTATATGGAGGGGAGATTTTGAGACTCTGCAGGACAGTAATCTGGAGGCCACATGTTTAGATATTCTGCAATATGCTGATATTCCATTGCTATTTATTACAGTTCCTTCCTGTTATTCATCTCATATGGAGGAAAGTAACATTCATGTTGAGTAACCAGCATTATATTGTAGAAGAATTTTGACTTTTAAAGTAAAGAATATAAAATACTTTCAAAGTTATGAAGCAAATGGGGCTGGACGGAAATGTATATGGAATCCTGCACTTACCTTATTTATATATCTTTATATACTTTATTGTAGGCTTATATTTTAAACTCAAAATATAAATTCCTAGGTTTAAAGCAAAAGAGGATTCTTAAAGGGGTTGTCCAGTAAAGCAAAGTAATATTTAAATTATATCTAAATTCCAAAAGTTGATCTGCCAAAATTGGGGCCACTGAAATTTGGGGCATTGAGGTATATTAGTAAGTTAGAAAGCTTACTGTTTTAAGGCCAGGTGAACACCACTGTTTGTTCTGTCTAGTGCAATCCGACAAAACAGAAATATCAGGTCTCAATCGGACCAATGTTATTGTATGGGGCTGTGCACTTGTCTGATCTTTTCCACGGACCGAGCTGGTCCGAGGAAAACATTTCGGCATGTCCGAGTTAGATCCAATATTCAGATCGCATCTGGCCATGCAAGTCAATGAGTGTGTGAAAATCATAGGATTGCACTCGGATGACATCTGAGTGCAGCCTGATTTCCACGCACTGACAGTGTGCTCCGATGCTCTCACCTAAGAGAATCGGATCACACTATGCTGACAAAACTCTCACAGTTTGATCAGAGTGTCATTTGCATAATCATTGTCATTTTGCTTGACAGAACAACCCTGATATTCAATCAACAGCAAAGTGCTGAATAATTATTATTTTTTATTTCGGTTACTAAAAATAGAAGCCCTCACTTTGGTAGGTCCAACCATGTTTGTGATCCCCTCTCACTAATATTATTGTTTCTTTTTTTGTGTATTTACTGGCTTCTTTACTTGTTATGTTTGGGATGTATTATTACATACTGTTCACACTAAGTAAATACCTTGATTATACTACACTTCACGCTGAGTATTCTTTATGCTATATTCATCGCAATACCATATGTTGTTGACCTGCCCATAGATGTGGTCCCATATGTGATTGAATTCTCATTATAATTGTTAGTGCAGCTCGCCATTTGTTTTATGAATTTTTCGGTATTCATTTTTATGACATATGTATTTACATTTAATTAAATTATATTTATGTTCATCAGTAGTGCTTACACTTTATTTATAGGTTTTATGCTCCAGGCATTGCAAAGTTATTTCTTTTTGTACTATACTCTTGTTGAGCAGCAGTTAAAAGGAACTTCTAAGGAACATGAAATAGGCACTTGAAGCAATACTGCATCACAATGTTTGGGAGAGAAGGAAAATATGGCAATGAAGCATTTTAGAAAATTACATAGATTTGCAATACCTAAAGACTAATTAACTCCTTCCTAACATCTGCCGTGCATGTACAGTGCAAATCAGAGGAGGCAGATAATGGCTATGTGTCATAACCAGAATCATCCTGTTAGACCATGCCAGGAGTGATGCAATGCATTCTGCCTGTAATCAGAGAAATAAAAGTTAAAGTGCCATAGAAGGACTAAGTAAAAAAGTTAAAAAAAATATCAAAAATATTTTAAAATAAATCACAAAATAAATAGCAAAAAAAAGAAAAAATATTATTCCAATAAGTATATATATTTACTTAAAAACGAAAATAAACAAAAAAAGTACACATATTTGCTATCGCCACATCTGGAACAATCTGATCTACAAAACTGTCACACTATTTAACCTCTTTAGTGGACACCGTAATAAAAAAAAAAAAGAAATGAGGCTAAAAACTATGATTTTTTTCATTTCCGCCCCCAAAAAAGTTGAAGTAAACGCAATCAAAAAGATGAATGTAAATAAATACGATATAGTTAAAAACGTCACCGTGTCCTGCAAAAAACAAGCCACCATACAGCTCCATTAGCGGAGAAATAAAAAGATATAGCTCTCAAAATATAGCGGTGCAAAAACAATTCTTTTTTCTATAAAATAGTTTTTATTGTGTAAAAGCAGCAAAACATAAAGAAACTATAGAAATGTGGTATCACTGGTATCACCGTAATCAAATTGATGCAAAGAATAAAGCTGCCCCATTACTTTTACCACACGGTTAATGCCATAAAAAAAAACTTAAAAAAATCCTAAATTGTTGGGTTTTGTTTATTCTACCTCCCAAAAACCAGAATAGAAAGTGATCAAATAATGTTATGGGCATGAAAATGGTACCAATAAAAACTTCAACTCATCCCGCAAAAAACAAGCCCTCACGTTTTTTATTGTGTGATTTTGGCCAAACGTAAAAAAATGATATAAATCTGGTGTATCGCTATAATCGCAGTAACCCAAAGCATAAAGCCATTTCATCACTAACACCACACGAGGAACAGGGTAAAAAATAAATAAAACCAATTCTTGGCCTACTGTTTTTTTATTCTGCCTCCCAAAGTTTGCAGTAAGGCTTGGTTAACTTTCATCCTGTGCTCTACGCTGAGCGTGATTACTAGTGATGAGCGAGCATGCTCGCTACTGCTCTGTGCTCGCCCGAGCATCTCACTGCTCGAGATGCTCGGCGCTCGCCGAGTATTTCTGGGGTTGCTTAGCGGGAGCTCGGGTCTCCTCCCAGCATGTTTGGCGCTCTTTAGAGCGCCAATAAAGATGCAGGGATTGCCTGCCACTCACTGTAATGCCGAAGCCATGTTGGTTGTGGCATTACAGTGATTGGCTGGCCGCACAGCGTCATCAGGTCTGTATCAGACCTGGCGCCGTTATGCTCGTCACAGTCACTCCAGAATCAGACAGTGTAGGGAGAGGTGCTGCTGAGCTAGGGAGATATTTGCTTGTTTCTAGTTAGTGTAGGTGTACAGACTATATTAGAGACACATGTCCATCTCAACAAACTAATCCATCTGCAGAGATATAAGGAAGGACGTGTATATAGGCAGGCAGTGTATATAGCAGACTGCAGTGCACATTGCACAAGAGGCTCCATTCCAGTTCTGTCTGCTGCTGCTGTTAGATATTTCTAGAAATAGGCCCAGGTTTCAGGGGCCAGGAATAATTTTTTTTTGGATCTTAATCCTCATTATTTGCTTAAAAAGCAATCCAGAGAACACCGTTGTTCTGCGCCATTTGCTTGTTGGCACTGCAGAATACAGCCAGGTCCTTTCCATATTACAGCGCTAAAAATCCAGCTATTTAAAACTGTTTTCTCTGTCACACACGGATCCCATATATGTTTTCAGAAAATACTGCCATTTCTGACCTCCATTAAAAACTTGTTTCAGTGTGTCAGTGAAGCAATTGACACCAGTTTGCTGTTCAAAATAGTTACCTACAGGCCAGGTATTTAAAATTGTGGTTTCTCTGTCACACGGATCACATATAAGTTTGCTCCAAATTCAGTCATTTTTGTAGTGAGCGTGGAAAATATTGTCCTCCATTTAAAATGGGCAAGGCATGTGGCAAGGGACAGGGAACTGGACGTGATGGTGATGATGGTGCATGCAGAGGCCGAGGCCGTGGGCAAGCTGAAATTGTGCCACAACAAACACCCACATCTTCTTGCTCGTCCTTCCTGTCCCAATTAATAGGGGACCGCAGAACAATACTATTGAACACAGAGCAGTGTGAAAAGGTTATTGGTTGGATAGCAGATAATGCTTCCAGTCACTTAGCCACCACCACCACCTTATCTTCCACACGGTCAAGTTTCAGTAGTTGTGAGTATGGACCGCAAATTCCTCACCCTGATCCTCAGGTGGGAAAGTGTCACAAGAGGTGGACGATGATGAGACACAATTGCTAGAAAGTCAGGAGGAGGACCAGAGTGCGGAAGTGGAAGACGAGGTGGTGGATGATATAGTAACTGACCCAACCTGGCAGTAGGACATGCAGAGCGAGGACAGCAGCACACAGGGGGAGGAAGGCAGAGCACCCCAACAGGCAGGAAGAAGCAGTGTGGTGGCCTCAGAAAGAAGGCAGGCAACCGTTCCCTGTAACACCAACACGAAGGAAGTTGCCAGTACAACTGTTAGGTCTTCCCGAGTCTGGTTGTTTTTTAAAGACTCTGCCGATAACCCCAAAAAGGCCATTTGCACCACCTGCCAGGCCAGCATCAGCAGGGGTTGCAAAACGACCAGCCTGACCACCACCAGCATGATCAGGTACATGGCAGCAAAGCACACGACTTTGTGGGCCGAACCCCAGGGTCCAGGAACAGTGTCTGCGGGTGGCACCACTGCTTCTTCCGCTGTTGTGCATGCAAGCCAATCCCCTGTCCATGGTGCATTCGAAGATGCCTCCTGCCTTGCACTTGTCATTGCACACTCTCAAGTAGCAGCATCAGGAAGCACATCCAGGAACGCAAGCGCAGCCAACGCCCCACAGGCCACACTACTAAATTCCCCCATTTCGCGACTGCCTTTTAGGCTCGTGGAGACGGAAGCATTCCGCAACCTGATGGCGGTGGCCGTCCCTCGGTACTCGGTCCCCAGCCGCCACTATTTTTCCTGGTGTGTCGTCCCCGCATTACATAAGCACGTGTCCCAAAACATTAGCCGTGCCCTCAACAACGCAGTTACCAGGAAAGTCCACCAGCCATGGACACGTGGACAAGTGCTTGTGGGCAGGGACGGTACATCTCGCTGACGGCACACTGGGTTAACATAGTGGAAGCCGGCACCCAGTCGGACTTTGGGACGGATCACGTCCTCCCGACATCAAGGATTGCGGGCCCTAGATCAATCAGGGTTGCCCCCACAGTCTACATCTCCTGCACCTCATCCTCCTCAGCCTCCTCCTCCTCTTCAGCCTCCATCTCCGAAATGACCACATCAGTCACAAGCTGGAAGCACTGCAGCACTGCCTCGGCCAAGCGGCAACAGGCTGTGCTGAAGCTAATATGCTTAGGTGACAAACCGCACAATGCTGAAGAGTTGTGGACAGCTCTGAAAGAGCAGGCAGATCTGTGGCTCACATCGCTGAACCTACAGCCAGGCATGGTCGTGTGTGACAATGGCCGGAACCTGGTGGCGGCTCTGAGGAGAGGCAAGCTCACACACGTACCATGCCTGGCCCATCTGCTTAACCTCGTGGTTCAGCGGTTTCTCAAATCCTACCAGAAGCTGCCGGATCTGCTTGTTAAAGTATGCTGCCTGTGTGCCCATTTTAGAAAGTCACCTACAGCCTCCGCCGCCCTTGCCGTGTTTCAGCAGCGCTTGCAGCTTCCGGCTCACAGACTGGTATGTGATGTCCCCACGCATTGGAACTCTACACTGCAGATGTTGGGAAGGATTTTTTTAGCAGAAGAGGGCAGTTGTTGAGTATCAGCATCAACAAGGTCGTCGGTATTCAGTTCAGACTCCACACATAAGACCTCAGGAGTGGACATGGATGTCAGACATATGTACCATCCTCCAAAACTTTGAGGACTCCACCAAGATGGTGAGCGGCGATGACACCATAAATAGCATCACCATCCCGCTTCTCTGTCTTCTGAAACGCTCTTTGCTCACAATCAAAGAGGATGCATTGGAGGCGGAGCACGATGAGATGGAGCAAGGAACCATACAGGGTGATTACACACAGCCCAGCCTCATCTCATCCCAACGTGGATTGGGTGACAATGAGGAAGAAGAAAAGGAGGAGGAAGAACAGGAGCTAGTTTCATGCGCTATAGTCGGTACTACCTGCACAACTGTCATACCGTCTGTTCAGCATGGATGGCCAGAGGACAGAGAGGAGGAGGAGGAGAGCATGGTCAGTCATCCTCTTGGTGAGGACACGGAAGTCTTGCCTGTTAGCAGTCTGGCACGCATGGCTGAGTTTATGTTACGCTGCCTTTCCCATGACCCACGCGTTCTCAAAATTTTGGGTGACAGTCATTACTGGTTGGTGACACTTCTATACCCACGCTACAAGGAGAACTTTATATCTCTTATTCCTGAGGGGGACAGGTGTACAAAAATGGGGCAGTACCAGAAAGCCCTTGTTGCGGAACTATTAAAAAAACTCTCATCTGAAAACACTGGCGGCAGAGGTCACAGTTCGTTGGACAACCAAGGAGTACAGGGGAGATAGACACAACTTCAATCCAGCAAAGGCAGGGGAACACTGTCAAAGTTCTGGGAGAATTTTCTCAGCCTCTCCCATCGCACAAGCCCTGAGGTGTGGGGTACTCTCACAAGGAGTGCAAAGTTTGGGAAGATGCTGAGGGAGTACCTTGCCGACCGTACCAATGTTCTCCGTGATTCCTCTGTGACTTACAATTATTGGGTATCCAAGCTGGATACATGGAATGAACTGGCTCTCTATGCCTTGGAGGTCCTGGCCTGCCCTGCTGCTAGCGTTTTATCAGAGCGGGTTTTTAGTGCCGCTGGTGGAATTTTAACTGATAAGCACATCCGCCAGTCAACTGAAAATGCTGATAGGCTGACTCTTATAAAAAATGAACAAGGGCTGGATTGGACCAGACTTCTCAATACCACCGAATGATAGCAGCGTAACATAAACTCAAATCCAGTGTCTTTTTTTGTGAGGTGTATTCCCATTCACCTCTTCACACCCACACATGGGTATATGCTTCCTGATTTTGGCTATTTGCTCTTGTCCTCCTCCTTCTCCTCATCCTCATGCTCCACCACCATATCACCAGGGTGACTGTGGTCCGTGATTCTAACAGCCACATAATTTTTCTAAAGAGTGTTCATGATGCCCGTAAAAAAATTTTTATACAGTATGTTCATGTATACCCCCCAGGGGTAAATGTTTGTCAGCCCATACACTTAGTGCATGTGCATTACAAGTATAGGAGACCCTCTCCTTTTTAATGGGAATTCATCATTACTGTGGCCCTGCTCTATGTGTCTTTAAATTCTTATTAGGATTTTTCCTAAATTTGGTCAGCTGTTGGACTCACTGCATACCCTATAACTGTATAGCAGACTCTCTCCTTTCTAATGGGAACATGTTGTACTTGTTACTGTGTGTTAGGTGGTTGCTGGAGCTGAAATTGGGTCAGACTCATCTGTGGTCTCCCATTCTGGTCCAGCCAGGGTTGATGCTGCTTAGCATTGCCATTGGTCCCAATGCCTAGCCAGTGCACAAGAAGTACAGGCTGTCTCTCAGGTCCTTGTTCCTAGTAGTGTTAAGCATAGGTTGCGGAGGGGAACAAGGGCTGCTACCGCCTAAGTCCAGGATGCACTGCACTGAGCATGCCCGTGACATGGCGGATAGTTATTGGTGCTTTGGTGTCATCTGATCCGGTGACCTGGCACCGCCTGATTGGCCGCGGGTGACGTCATCAGTAGTGTGACCACAAGCAAGGCGGCGAGCTCTGATCATTGAGCTAAGGTTGTGTTCATGTGTGGACGCTTGTCTGTTTGAGCTCCACGTGCTCTCTTGCTGCTCTAGCTTCAGACAGGCAGGTTTAGCTGGGGATAGGCAGTCTTAGCTGGAGGGAGGCAGGTAGTTCCGTTTGACAGTCTGGCTCCGACAAGGGGGTCGCTATACACCCCGAGCAGACTGCGGACTCCGTATTCCTGGCACCGCCTGTTAGCCACGTGGAGAGTTACTCCGCAGTCCGGTCGCACACCGGCTGGGAGCACGTATACGCCGGTGTGAGTCACACACACTTCTTAGCGTCTGCTGCGTAGCCTCTGTGCAGTTAACAGGGCTACAGCTATGATATTTGTCGCACATCTCTCGTGCAGTTAACGGAGATAGTGCGAATCCCTTTTCCCGTCTCGGTGTGCAGTAACACTGGAGGGATTTATATATTAGTTGGTTGTTTTACCTTCTTATCCGGAAGGTGTTCGGCCGCGGGTTCGGTTGCTTTCCATTATTAATAAAGTTGTTTGCAACCGTCCCCATAACACTGTGGCCCTGCTCTATGCGTCTTTAAATTGTTAGTGGGGTTTTTAATAAACTTGGTCAGCCGTTTGAATCACTGCATAACTAATAACTGTATAGCAGACCCTCTCCTTTCTAATGGGAACATGTCGTACTCATTACTGTGGCCCTGCTCTATGTGTCTTTAAATTGTTAGTGGGGTTTTTCCTAAATTTGGTAAGCTGTTGGACTCACTGCATATCCTATAACTGTATAGCACACCCGCTCGTCTGTAATGGAAACATGTCATTACTGTGGCCCTGCTCTATGTGTCTTTAACTTCTTAGTGAGGTTTTTTCAAAATTTTTGTCAGCCCTTGCAGTCACTGCATACGCAATAACAGTATAGGAGACCCACTTTTTAATAATGGAACAACAAAGCATAGCCGGCTGATGGCTCTCTAACAATAGTGAGGGCCGACTGCTGGCCTTTTAAGAATAGTAAGGGCCGCCTGATGGCCCTATAAAAATAAGGTTTGTGACTTTCAGAGTCCCTCCATCATAAATGAAACAGGGCGTGTCTGATGATGTGTCACACACCACATGGCCAGATAAGGTTGTAAAATGTTAAAATGACATTTCCCGGTGAATGCATTTGTCTTAAAAAATAATGTAAAAAAAACAGTAGGATCTTTCTTTAGTATAAAAAACAGAGTCGCCAATGTAGCCTCAATGTAAGGCCATGTGCCCAGGTAGCGTTTTTGAGGCGTTTTTACGGCCGCGAAAACGCTTGTAAAACCGTCTGACATGCTAAGCAATGTGAATTCGGATGTGCTGTGCACATGATGCGCTAATTAGCGCGCCGAATACGCATTGCGTTGCAAGACCATTTCTACCCCGATTACGCTGCAAATTCGCGTCCATTGAGGAACATTGAAATGCAGCAAACCCGCAGGTATATGTGGATTTGCTGCGTTTCAATTAAATTCAATGGCTGCGAATTTGCAGCGTAATCGCGGTCCGTGTGGTGCCCAGGATGAAGAGGAGACTCCAACTCCTCTTCATTCCGGCTACCATGTAGTGACAAAAAGAAATAAAAAAGTTAAAAATAAAAGTTTTTTTTTATTTTTAAATTTTTAATTCTTTTTTTTTTTTACTATAGATGCAGCATTTAAAGCATCTAAGTTTGTCACATAATATAAATCCATGCTGGTTGCATGGATTTATATTGTGAGACCAATTGTCAAGCACTTTTCCAAGTGATGCTCAAAATCGCTTGGAAAAGTGCTTGAAAAAACGCATGCGAAAACGCATGTAAAAGCACGGAAAAAACGCTTCTCTCTGGCAGAAAAAACGCATGGAAATCTGCATGCATTTTTTTCTGCCAGAGAGAGGCAAAAACGCTCTGCATCAAATCTGCTACATGGGCACATAGCCTAATCACATTGTTCAGCTCCTGCACCTCCTCCTCCATCTCCGAAATGACCATATCAGTCACAAGCTGAAAGCACTGCAGCATTGCCTTGGCCAAGCGGCAACAGGCTGTGCTGAAGATAACATGCTTAATGCTTAGGTGACAAACTGCCCAGCGCTGCAGAGTTGTTAAAAGCTGTAACATAGCAGCCTGATCTGTGGCTCTCACCGCTGAACATACAGCCCGGCATGGTCGTGTGTGACAATGGGCGGAACCTGGTGAAGGAGAAATGACAGCCAGAGTAGATACGGTTTCCCTCTATGCCAGTCCTTTCACCGAGCTAAAGAATATAGCTGTGGTGAAATACAGCTCCCACTGAGAAGCAGATTCAGATTGAAAAACATTGGGCCCACACGAGGATTTGATTCTGAGGGCTCACCTTTCTCCCCTGCTCAAGAGCCCCATAGCAGCTGCAAAGTTAGCGCTATCATGAACTCTCCTGATGTAGAAGCCAGGGCACACTAGAGGTTTTGAACCCAGATTTGAACCCAGGTTCCCAGCGCTGCAAGGCTTCAGTGCTAACCACTGATCCAATGTGCTGCCGTTCACCCTCTGATATCTAACAGGCTGGAGAAACTTGCACCTACTGCCAGTCTATCTTCAGCTCCTTTGTGAGAAAGTAATGTATTCGGGCAGTCACTCAGTCTACCAAATAAAATTCCTGAGAAGGAAATTGGGGATGGCTTCGCTACTGGTACTGGGGGCAGTACTAATACCATGGCGTCGAACCATAGTTTACTGGAAATATTCCAGGCTGGTAGGAGGCAAGCAGATTCCCACTGAAAAGTACCAAGAGTAATGTTCAGGGACCCGCCCTTGGAGAAGGCGGAGACAACACCAGGAGAAATAGTGGCGGCTGGGGACCGAGTATCATGAAGCATGAGGTTGTGAAAAGCTTCTGTCTCCACAAGCCTAAAAGGCCACATTTCAAGTGCAAGCAGCTGCCCAGAAATCTGGTAGTTTAGTATTGCGGCCTGTGGGTAAGTGGGTGGGTGGGTGGCTGGCTGCTTACTTGCGATTGCATTACAAGTAACAGAAAACTAAGCAGATGGTGGCCTCTATCATCATCATGGCCTCACCTCAGCACTATGAACTCTCCTGAAGGAGAAACCAGAGCCCACCGGAGGAGTCTCCGGTTTTCTGGTGGGCCCGTCAAACCTTGCAGCCCTGGTTAAGAAAAGTGTAGGGGAAGGTTCCCGGACACTCTATGGCTGCTTTTTTAATGTGGATCGGACGTGCTTATGCATGTTATTTCTCAAACCGCATTGCAGATCAGGCCATTGCCCAACTCTGTAGTCATGAAATTAAATGCGCAAAGAAAGATGTTTGTGTGTCAAAGCACCACCGACAAGTGCGAGTTGATGTTGGACAGGCTGCCTTTGCTTCCTCAACAAGCTGCATTAGAGGACTTCCTGGGAAAAATGACACCCAGAGTAGATACGGTTTCCCTCTATGCCAGTCCTTTCACCGAGCTAAAGAATATAGCTGTGGTGAAATACAGCTCCCACTGAGAAGCAGATTCAGATTGAAAAACATTGGGCCCACACGAGGATTTGATTCTGAGGGCTCACCTTTCTCCCCTGCTCAAGAGCCCCATAGCAGCTGCAAAGTTAGCGCTATCATGAACTCTCCTGATGTAGAAGCCAGGGCACACTAGAGGTTTTGAACCCAGATTTGAACCCAGGTTCCCAGCGCTGCAAGGCTTCAGTGCTAACCACTGATCCAATGTGCTGCCGTTCACCCTCTGATATCTAACAGGCTGGAGAAACTTGCACCTACTGCCAGTCTATCTTCAGCTCCTTTGTGAGAAAGTAATGTATTCGGGCAGTCACTCAGTCTACCAAATAAAATTCCTGAGAAGGAAATTGGGGATGGCTTCGCTACTGGTACTGGGGGCAGTACTAATACCATGGCGTCGAACCATAGTTTACTGGAAATATTCCAGGCTGGTAGGAGGCAAGCAGATTCCCACAGAAAAGTACCAAGAGTAATGTTCAGGGACCCGCGCTTGGAGAAGGCGGAGACAACACCAGGAGAAATAGTGGCGGCTGGGGACCGAGTATCATGAAGCATGAGGTTGTGAAAAGCTTCTGTCTCCACAAGCCTAAAAGGCCACATTTCAAGTGCAAGCAGCTGCCCAGAAATCTGGTAGTTTAGTATTGCGGCCTGTGGGTAAGTGGGTGGGTGGGTGGCTGGCTGCTTACTTGCGATTGCATTACAAGTAACAGAAAACTAAGCAGATGGTGGCCTCTATCATCATCATGGCCTCACCTCAGCACTATGAACTCTCCTGAAGGAGAAACCAGAGCCCACCGGAGGAGTCTCCGGTTTTCTGGTGGGCCCGTCAAACCTTGCAGCCCTGGCTAAGAAAAGTGTAGGGGAAGGTTCCCGGACACTCTATGGCTGCTTTTTTAATGTGGATCGGACGTGCTTATGCATGTTATTTCTCAAACCGCATTGCAGATCAGGCCATTGCCCAACTCTGTAGTCATGAAATTAAATGCGCAAAGAAAGATGTTTGTGTGTCAAAGCACCACCGACAAGTGCGAGTTGATGTTGGACAGGCTGCCTTTGCTTCCTCAACAAGCTGCATTAGAGGACTTCCTGGGAAAAATGACACCCAGAGTAGATACGGTTTCCCTCTATGCCAGTCCTTTCACCGAGCTAAAGAATATGGATGTGGTGAAACACAACTCTCAGCAAAAAAAGCTGTGGGCTGGCTCCGTACCGTCCCTGGCCACATTCACTTGACCACGTGTTTGTGGGTAGGCGGTCCTTCCCAGTTAGTGCACTGGGGAGGGCACGGGTAATGTTGTGGGACCCGTGCTTGTGGAAGGTGGAGACGATACCGGGAGAAATAGTGGCGGCTGGGGACCGAGTATGGACACTCGGCCGCCGCCGGCATGAGGTTATGAAAAGCTTCCGCCTCCATGAGCCTAAAAGGCCACATTTCAAGTTAAAGCAGCTTTAGAGGACTTCCTGGGAGAAATGACAGCTGGAGTAGATATGGTTTCCCAAGTCCTTTCACCAAGCTAAACAATATGGCTGTGGTGAAATACAACTCAGCAAAAAAAGCTGTGAACTGGCTCCGTACCATCCCTGGCCATATTCACTTGACCACGTGTTTGTGGGTAGTCAGTCCTTCCCAGTAAGTTCACAGGGGAGGGCACGGATAATGTTGTGGGACCCGTGCTTGTGGAAGGCGGAGACGACAAAGGGGAAATAGTGGCGGCTGGGGACCGAGTATGGATACCCGGTCGCCGCCGCCATAAGATTGTGGACAGCTTCCGCCTGCATGAGCTTAAAAGGCCATATTTCAAATGCAAGCAGCTGTCAAAAATTTGGCAGTATAGTATTGCAGACTGTGGGTGGGTGGATGGCTGGCTGCATACTTGCGCTTGCATTCCAAGGAATGGGGTAGGGACAACTGAACGCTGCACTGGGACAAGGACGTGGACGGTGATTTTTGCAAGTCTGCAACGACAGGTGCATGGCGGGAGGCATTTTCGCATGCGCTAAGGATCACTTATGATGCGCACACTTTTAGGCAGTGACCTGGGAGTCAGAGATGCTTCCAGAGGTCTTCCCCATGCTGTTATTATGTCTTTTCAGCACTGTATGCATGTGTCTGATGATGTGTCACACACCACATGGCCAGATAAGGTTGTAAAATGTTAAAATGACATTTCCCAGTGAATGCATTTGTCTTGGTTGAAAGCAATGCAAAAGTGCAAAAACGCATCAAAAACGGTGCGTGTGAACATAGCCCAAGGTGTGGAGGAGTATTTTTGGTTTTGGTTATTTATTTTGCCTTATATACAAGTCATTATCCTGGAAAGGATCTTCCTTAACATATTTCCCAGGAAAATCCATTTTGGATTCGTTTTTGTATGTTTTATTGTGAGTCCGTAAAAGTGGCGTAATACCTCTGACAACGTTGTTGACAGCAGTGACTTGGGAGCCAGAAATGCTTCCAGGGGTCTTCCCCATGTTGTTCCCATGTCATTTCAGCACTGTTCCCATCGATTTGGACAAGTTTTAGGCCCTCTGCAGGCCGCCGGGGGGACCCTCCTGAAAAATGCTCGAGTTTCCCATAGACTTACATTGGGCTTGTTGCTCGGGTCGGGCACCAGAGTATTCCAATTTGCTCGACCTGAGCAGCGAGCACCCGAGCATTTTAGTGCTCGCCCATCACTCGTGATTACGTGTTTTAGACAGAACTCCCTACAGAAGATTCCCCATAAAGAGGCTTATGAAGACACTTTGGACTCTGTCTGGCCTATGATCCTGCAGTGTCCGTCTCAATCCACAAAAAAGCAAGTACCCAGCTCAGGTCTGTCGTCTGTCAATGGAAATGTAGGGTGCTTCCACGTTACTAGTAGCACAAAAGCTCTGGAAAAGGGCTATGGCTCCTCGCCTCCCAAAAGAAATCCAAATGCCCCCCCCGCTTTCTGAAACCCAGTGTGCCTAAACCACATTTAGCGTCCACATGTTTGGAATTTCTGTAGTGATGAGAGTCTGCTTAATTTACTCGTGAGTGTTTCCAGAAGCACGAGCTGGACAAAATGTATGGACACTACAATGTGCTAGGCATTACAGTGTATTGGCACTTCAATGGCAGATTTGCAATTTTCACTCAGCAACATCCAATGCTGCTTGTTTCTGGAAAATACCCATGGAATAAAAATTGTCAATACACCTGTATATCAATTCCCAGAGGGTGTAATTTCCAAAATGGGGTCACTTGATGGGGGATTCTGCTCTTTTGGCATTTACGGGCTCTGTATATGTAGTCAGCAAACTATTTTGTGAAAATTTGTTCCCCAAGAGTCAAATAGCACTCCTTCCCTGTGGAGTCTTGCCTTGTGGCTAAGCAGTACTGCACAGCCATGTATAGAGTATTGCTATGTTCAGCAGAAATTGAGAAACAAATTTAAGTGATATTTTACCCATTTCCCTATGTGAAAATGTAAAATCTGGGGCTAAAACAAAATTTTTGTGGTAAAAATGTAATTATTTTTTCTTTACTGCCCAATGGTATAAAATTTTGTGACACATTCGTGGTGTCAATATGATCACTGCACCCTTAGATTAATTCATTGAAGGCAATAGTTTGTAAAGTGGGAGAACTTATGGAGAGGTTCTGCTGTTCTGGCACCTCAAGGGCTTTGCCAATGTGACATGGCACCCTCAAACCATTCCAACAAAATCTGAACTCCAAGATGGCGCTTCTTCTCTTCTGAGCTTTGCACTGTGCTTCAAAAGTAATTTTCTACCACATATGGGTATTGTCGTGCTCAGGAGAAATTGCGTAACAAACTGTACTGATCATTTTCTCCTATTACCCCCTTTGAAAATTAAAAACTTGCTGACAAAGCAACATTTTAGTGGAAAAAATGGTAATTTTTCATTTACTCAGCCCAATGTTAAACAATTTTGTGGGTCGTCTGAGAGTTAAAAATGCTCACTACACCCCTAGATGAATTTCTCAAGAAGTGTAGTTTCCAAAATGGTGTTACTTGTGTGAGGTTTCTGCTGTTTTAGCATATCAGGGGCTCTTCAAGTTCAATATGGGGTCAACAATCTATTCCAGCTGAAACTGCGCTCCTGAATTCAAATGGCGCTCCTTCCATTGCATGCCCTGCCATTTGCCCAATTAGTAGTTTTCCTCAAAATATGGGGTATCTCTGTAGTCAGGAGTAGTGATGAGTGAGTATGTTCTGTTAAACCTTTCGCCGAGTATGCTCGGGCGAGCACCGAGTATTTACAGCTGCTCGGTGTTATGTTTGAATCACACCCTTGTACATGATTTGTGACTGTTTGACAGCTTTAATACATGTGAGGAATGCCTATTTCTTACACATTCCTCACATGTATTAAAGCTGTCAAACAGTTGCAAATCATGTACACGGGAGTGAGCAGCTGTAAATACTCGGTGCTTGCCCGAGCATACTCGGCAAAAGGGTTAACAGAACATACTCGCTCATCACTAGTCAGGAGAAATTGCACAACAAATTTTGGAGTTAATTTTCTACTGTCTTGTGAAAATGAAAAATCTGCTGCTAAAGCAACATTTTTGTGGGATAAATGTATTTTTTCATTTTCACGATTCAACTTTATAAAATTCTGTAAAGCACCTGTTGGTTAAAGGTGCTCAACATACCTCTAGATAAATTCCTTGAGGGGTATAGTTTCCAAAATAGGGCACCTGTAGGGGTTTCCACTGTTTAGGCACATCAGGGGCTCTGGAAACTCGACATGGCGTTGTTATCTATTCCACCCAATTTTGCGCTCCAAAAGTCAAATAGTGCTCCTTCTCTTCCAAGACCTGCTGCATGGCCAAATAGTAGTTTTCCTCCAAATATGGGGTATCGCGGTATTCAGGAGAAATTGAACAACACATTTTGGCATCCATTTTTCCTGTTACCCTTGTGAAAATGAAAAAATTGGGGCTAAAGCAACATTTTTGTAGGAGAAATTAAAATTTTCATTTTTTCCTTCCACATTTATTTAATTCCTGTGAAGCAACTGAAGGTTTAATAAACTTCTTAAATGTGGATTTGAGCATTTTGAGTGGTATAGTTTTAAAATGGTGTCACCTTTAGGTATTTTCTATCACATAGGACCCTCAAAGTAATTTCAAATATGAAGTGGTTCATTAAAAAATTGGTTTTGTAAATTTTGATGGAAAAATGAAAAATAGTTGATAAACTTTTAAACCTTCTAAATTCCCAACAAAAAAAAATATGTTTCAAAAATGATTCTGATGTAAAGTAGACATGTGGTAAATGTTATTTATTAGTGATTTTTTTCGTGGTATACCAATCTGGTTTAAGGGATAAAAATTCAAAGATGGAAAATAAATAAACACAAACCATATCAACCTAAATTTACAACCAACATGAGGTACAATGTGTCAAGAAAAGGCAATCTCAGAATCACTGGGATATTTTGAAGTATTCCAAAGTTATTACCACATGAAGTGACACTGATCTGAATTGAAAAAATTGGCTTTGTCAGAAAGGTTAAAACACGCTTGGGTGTGAAGGGTTTAACACTTTTCTCTTATCTGCTCACAAGTTAGTCCATAATGCATTGGATCTACACATTTTGTGATAGTATGGCACATGGCTACATTGCAGAGCATTGGTCGATAAGCAGTACAAGCTGCCCTGGTTTTTAAAACTTCATTTTATACTAGCATTTCACCAAAGGCAGTTTATGACATCAGCTATCTTAACACGTATAATGCATATCAGCATGGACTGCTGTGCTTTCTATGAAATACACATAATATTAAATAGAAGGGCAAAACCATGTCCGCCCTGCTGCTGTTAAATTCTGGAGAATGGCGCAGGGTAGTGTTTCCCTATATACCAGACATTTGGAGTTCCCTTTTAAACCATTGGAATGTACTTCATTCATTGACTTTGGACATTGTTGGTGTGCTTGCTTCTGTAAACAAGTAACAACATTGCAAACGTGCAATCCAGTTGAGGAATAACATGACTAGCCTACAATTATAGCTATAAAAGAAGTGTAAATCTTTATCATTGCAACTATTCACATGTTGTTTGTGATTTCAAAAGCAACTGATGTGGAACACATGGACTGCAATTATCCAACCTATCACATCATATAAACACACAGAATACTATACAGTATTCCAAGCAACACATACTCATTTACCAAGCTAGCAAGTTCACATTAAAACTACAGGGTGGGCCATTTATATGGATACACCTAAATAAAATGGGAATGGTTGGTGATATCAAGTTCCTGTTTGTGGCATATTAGTATATGGGTGGGGGAAAACGTTTCCAGATGGGTGGTGACCATGGTTGCCATTTTGAAGTTGGTCATTTTGAATCCAACTTTATTTTTTTCAATGGGAAGAGGGTCATGTGACACATCAAACTTATTGAGAATTTCATAAGAAAAACAATGGATTGCACTGGCCGTGCTTTAGATTAAATTCCACTGTTAAACTGTTGAAAAAGGCTCTTGTCAGATATGTCTGGTCAGCAACTGAATCGATCGTGTACCTGAGAGAATCTGCAGTCTGTGGTCGCCCTGAGTAACGGTTCCCCCAGGAGTCCAACAAATTCATCTCGCCCTATCTGAACATAGCGGCGTGCGTGTAACACATGCCCTTTCCACTTCCTGCCGACTCCAACTCAAAAATATTTCTCGGAACCGCACATTCCTCAACCACGAATCTGCAAAAACACTAGTGCACGCTTTCATCATCTCCCACCTCGACTACTTCAACCTCCTGCTCTGTGGCCTGCCCTCTAACACTCTTCCACCTCTCCAATCTATCCTAAATGCTGCTGCCTGACTAATCCACCTGTCCCCCCGATATTCCCCAGCCTCTCTTCTCGGTCAGTCCCTTCACTGGCTCCCCATTACCCAGAGACTTCAGTTCAAAACCCTAACCATGGCATACAAAGCCATCCACAACCTGTCTCCTCCATACATCTGTAACCTAGTCTCCTAGTACGTACTTGCACGCAACCTCCAATCCTCACAAGATCTCCTCCTTTACTCCCCTCTTCCCACAATCGCATACAAGATTTCTCCCGTGCATTCCCCCTACTCTGGAACTCTCTACCCCAACACATCATACTCTCGCTTACCATGGAAACCTTCAAAAGGAACCTGAAGACCCACCTCTTCCGACAAGCCTACAACCTGCAGTAACCATCGCTCCACCATACTGCTGCACGACCAGCTCTACCCTCACCTACTGTATCCTCACCCATCCCTTGTAGATTGTGAGCCCTTTCGGGCAGGGTCCTCTCTCCTCCTGTACCAGTCGCTGACTTGTATTGTTCAAAATTATTGTAATTGTTTGTGCAATGTATATCCCTTACACATGTAAAGCACCATGGAATAAATGGTGCTATAACAATAATAAATAATAGTAATACTCTGTCCTAGTTACATTACTCTACATTTATCAATAGTAAATGTCATTTGCCAAGTGTTTGCCCATTCAGACATCTTATCCAGATCATTTTGTAAAATTGTACTGTCAAAGTCAGTTTTTAAAATCATACATAGTTTGGTGTCGTCAGCAAAGACAGACACTTTACTCTCAATGCCATCCACAAGGTCATTAAAAAAAGGGGGGTAAAAAGAATGGGTCCTAGCACAGATCCCTGCGGTACCCCACTGCTGACTATATCCCATTTAGAGAATGTAGCATTTAAGACGACTCTTTGTTTCCTGCCTTTAGCCAGTTCCTTACCCATCTGCATATAGTTTTCCCTAGTGCCTGCTTCTGGAGCTTCATCATAATGCTGTTATGTGGTACAGTATCAACTGCCTTTGCAAAGTCCAGATAAATCACATCAGCAGCATTATCAACATCCAGATTTGCACTTACCTCCTCATAGAAACCCAACATGTTGGTTAGACACAACTATCCTTCATGAATCCTTGCTGGTTGTCAGTTGCTATATTATTCTCTGCAATATATTTCTGAAGGTCATCTCTTATAATGCCCTCAAAAACTTTGCACACTACTGATGTCAGACTTACCGAACGATAGTTGCCTGGATCCTTCTTAGCTTTCTTAAATATCGGTACCTCGTCGGCCTTCCTCCGATCCTGTGCAACAACCCTGTTACAAAAGAGTCTTAGATGCTGAGATTCAGCGGTCTGTCAATTACTGAGTTCAATTGCATCAGTATCCGTGGATGAATACCATCTGGGACGGGGGATTTGTCAATGCTTAGTTTGCTCAGACGCAGGAGTACTTCTTCTTCTGCTAAACTAGTTGAATCAGATGGTGAACTTTGATTTTTGCCTTGCTGAAAGATCCCTGGAACAGTCAATTCACTGGTGAACACGGATGAAAAGTGCCTGTTTAACATCTCAGCCTTTTCTTTGTCCTCTATAATTATCTTATTATATTTTTTAAGGGGTAAATGCCTCCTGTTTTTTTCTTTTTGGCATTGATCTATTTCTAACATTTTTGGGGATTTATTTTAATGTTGCTGGTGATATGTTTCTCTCTAAATAACTTTGCTAGCTTGCTTTGTTTTTTTACATTTCCTATTGAGATCTTTATACTCATGAAATGCTATTTCTGTATTCTCAGCCTTCAAGATTTTGAATGCCCTTTTTTTGTCTTATTAAACTTTGTACTGTGTTATTTATCCATAGTGCTTTTTTTTATTCCTGGTCATTTTTCTACAGGATTCTGGTAGTATATCCTTAAACATGCCCCATTTATGTTCGGTATCCCCAGTTACTGTAACATGGTCCCAGTCTACACGATTAAGCTCTTCCCTTAATTTGTTGAAATCAGTTTTCCGAAAGTTCCAGGTTTTTGTATTTCCCCTTTGAAATGTTTAAATGAATATTACATTGAAACTTACTATATTATGTTCGCAGCTTCCCAAACGCTCCCGAACCTGTAGATCTGAAATTGTAACTTGTCTAATTGACAGGACCAGATCCAGCAAATTATCTCCTCTGGTTGTTTCATCTATCAACTGAGAGAGGTAATTGTCCTGAACTGTGGATAAAAACTTTAGCTTTTAGTACACCAGAATATTCATTGAATATCTGTATATTTAAAATCCCCCCATAAAAAGGACCCTATTATTATTTGCTGCCTTTCCATTTGTTGCAGCATTTCATCCTCTACCTGTTCACCTATATTAGGAGGCTTAAAGCAAACTCCAATTAGCTGCTTTCCAGTTTTTCTATCCCCATGTATATTTACCCATACTGACTCTATGCAGGGAAAGAAAGAGGATCAATGTCCTTAAAGGGGTGGTTGAGTACTGAAAAATCCCTTTTTAATGGGTCCAGAGATGTGAAAATTTAAAATACAAAACCATAACCACCTGCCAGTGCTCTGTACTCAGCGTAATACAGCATTGGTGTAGAAGGTAAGGGTTTTTTTTTCATTTTTTTACCTTCCTGGGCCCATAAATAAGGGGTTTTCCAGTAGTGGACAACAACTTTAAATAAAGACATGGAGGAGTTAGGAAGTGTCAATTTTCTTGTTGGAAATAGCTAAACAAGCCAAGCTACAATACAAAATATTGGGTAAAACAGAGCCACAGCCAGATATTTTCATTAGCCAAAAGCTGTATTAGGCTATGTGCCCATGATGCAGAAATGCTCCGGATTTTTCCTGAGCGTTTCTGCATCTCCCTGGCAGAAAAAACACATGCGTATTTTACATGCATTTTTTCAGCCAGGGACAAGCGTTTGTCAAGCGTTTTGCACATGCGATTTCGCATGGGGGTTGTCAAGCGCTTTTCCAAGCGATTTTAGCATCACTTGGAAAAGTGCTTTACAACTTGGTCACACTATATAAATCCATGCAACCGGCATGGATTTATATAGTGTGACCAAGTTAAGTTAAAAAAAAAGAGTAAAAATGGTAAAAAATAAAAAAAAACATTATACTCACCTTCCGATGGCCCCCGGTCTCCTTCTCCGGTGTCTTCGGCGGCTCGCGGTGGTGTAAAAGGACCTTCCATGACGTCATTTAGTCATGTGACAGGTCACGTGACCGCTAACGTCGGCGGTCGCGTGACCTGTCACATAACTAAATGACGTCAAGGAAGGTCCTTTTACGCCATCGCGAGCCACCGGGGAGCCAGGACGCACCGTACTGGAAACCGGGGGCCATCAGAAGGTGAGTACAGTCATGGCCAAAAGTATTGAGAATGAGACAAATAGTAATTTTTCCAAAGTTTACTGCTTCATTTTTTGTAATGTGAATTTGCATATACTCCTGAATGTCAAAGAGTGATCAGCTTAACAGCAATTACTGTACTTGCAAAGTCAATATTTGCCCAGAAAATGAACTTTAACCCCCAAAACACATTTCAACATCATTGCAGTCCTGCCTTAAAAGGAGCAGCTAACATCGTTTTAGTGATTGATCCATTAACACAGGTGTGGGTGTTGATGAGGACAGGGCTGGCGATCAATCAGTCATGATTAAGTAAGAATGACATCACTGGACACTTTAAAAGGAGGCTGGTTCTTGGTATCATTGTTTCTCTTCAGTTAACCATGGTTATCTCTAAAGAAACACGTGCAGCCATCATTGCACTGCACAAAAATGGCCTAACAGGGAAGAGTATCGCAGCTACAAAGATTGCAACAATCTATCGCATCATCAAGAACTTCAAGGAGAGAGCTTCCATTGTTGTCAAAAAGGCTCCAGGGCGCCCAAGAAAGACCAGCAAGCGCCAGGACCGTATCTTAAAACTGTTTCAGCTGCGGGATCGGACTACCAGCAGTGCCAAGCTTGCTCAGGAATGGCAGCAGGCTGGTGTGAGTGCTTCTGCACGCACTGTGAGGCGGAGACTCTTTGAGCAAGGGCTGGTTTCAAGGAGGGCAGCAAAGAAGCCACTTCTCTCCAGAAAAAACATCAGGGACCGACTGATATTCTGCAAAAGGTACAGGGAGTGGACTGCTGAGGACTGGGGCAAAGTCATTTTCTCTGATGAATCCCCTTTTCGATTGTTTGGGACATCTGGAAAACAGCTTATTCGGAGAAGAAGAGGTGAGCGCTACCACCAGTCTTGTCTCATGCCAACTGTAAAGCATCCTGAAACCATTCATGTGTGGGGTTGCTTCTCAGCCAAGGGAATCGGCTCACTCACAGTCTTGCCTAAAAACACAGCCATGAATAAAGAATGGTACCAGAATGTCCTCCAAGAGCAACTTCTCCCAACCGTCCAAGAGCAGTTTGGCGCCCAACAATGCCTTTTCCAGCATGATGGAGCACCTTGCCATAAAGCAAAGGTGATAACTAAATGGCTCATGGAATAAAACATAGAGATTTGGGGTCCATGGCCTGGAAACTCTCCAGATCTTAATCCCATTGAGAACTTGTGGTCAATCATCAAGAGACGGGTGGACAAACAAAAACCAACAAATTCTGGCAAAATGCAAGCATTGATTATGCAAGAATGGACTGCTATCAGTTAGGATTTGGTCCAAAAGTTGATTGAGAGCATGCCAGGGAGAATTACAGAGGTCTTGAAGAAGAAGGGGCAACACTGCAAATATTGACTTGCTGCATTAACTCATTCTAACTGTCAATATAACCTATTGGTACTCATAATATGATTGCAATTATATTTCTGTATGTGATATAAACATCAGACAAACACTAATAAAAAACAGAGGCCAGCAGATCATGTGAAAATATAATTTTGGTGTCATTCTCAAAACTTTTGGCCATGACTGTATAATGTTTTTTTTTATTTTAAATTCTTTTTTTTACAGGTACTGTGGTACCCGGGTCTGGATGAGAGTCTCCTCTTCTCCAGACTCGGGTACCATCCGCACAGTGAATCGCTTAATATCCGCATGTGCACATGTAGTTATGCGGATATTAAGCGATTCAATGCAAGTCAATAGCGATGAAAACGCCGTGATTACACAAAATTAATGGTAGTGCTGTGGATTTTTCCGCAATGATAATCCGCAGGGGAAATTTCCACAGCATGTGCACAGCACATGCGGATTATCATTGGGAAACATTGCAGACCTTCTACCAAGCGTTTTGTAAGCATTTTCGCGGCGGAATTGCCGCTGCGGAAATGCTTAAAAAACGGATAGTGTGCACGCAGCCTTAATATTCCTATATTCTTAATTCACAATTCTGATGAATAGCAGTATCTTGTCATCACCACCCTCATAGATTTTTTTCAAGCAGGGAAGCAGCAGACAGTAAAGAGGAGTAATAGCATGTAAGCATCAAACAATAAAGACTGGATTTGGACACACATTTTAAAGGGGTTGTTCACTAGTGTTGAGCCACCCCCGTAGTGTTCGAGTTCGGTTCGGTTCGTCGAACACCCGTGTGTTCGCCGAACTGTTCGTCGAACTGTTCGTCGAACACCTTCGAACACCGTTAAAACCAATGGCAGGCAAACAAAAACACATAGAAACACATAGAAAACACCTTCAAAGGTGTCCAAAAGCTGACAAACTGCTCAGAAGACACAACTAACACATGGAAAAGTGACAAGTACATATAGTCATGCGAAAAGAAAAGAGGTGGAGGAGTAAAAGGAGGGGGAGACACAGATATAGGCATGTCATGCCCTTCTAAAATCCAAAAAGTGAGAAGCCGAGACGGCCAGTCCGCTCCTGCCCGTGCCACCTCCGTGTCGCCGGGTTTGTGCCAGAGCCGCGGTGAACCCTGACGGCCAGCCCCCCTCTCCCAATACTGGTGCCTGTCCGCTGGTGGGTCGAGAGAGCCCCCCTGTGGTGGAGGCAGCTCTAAGCTTTTTAATTTAAATTGTCCCTCTAATTTGAATGAATACACTTTAAATCCATTTACAAGGATCTATTGGAGGGCAAGTCTCATGCCAGCAGCCGCGTAATTCCAGCTCCAGTAGCGTCCACTAAAGCTGCTGCAGTTAAAAAGCTTTTATAAGGATCGAGCTCGGCTGTCCACCGCAAGGCATCCTAGTGCCAGTCCCAGCCCCTATGCCTTGGGGTGCCTCCTGATGCTCTTCACTGAGTATCCCGTGGTCCCGAAGCATTTCCTTTGAAAAAATTAAGTGTCCAAACTACAGGTGGTGTAGCTTGCTTAACAGCCGGGATAATCCGCTGACTAGCAGACACTGCTACTAGGCACAAAGTATTTCCTGGGCTAGATGCAGTTAAAAATTTGTAAGTAGATACTCTCGTTGGATGCTGAGAAAGCATTCCATAGAGTCTCCTGGCACGCCATATATGATTCTCTTAAAAAGCTTGGGGTAGGGGTCTAGGGGATCCTTTTATAGCCAAAATCACGGCCCTGTATCACAATACGTCACCTAGGCTGAAGATAAATGGAACTGTAGCACCGAGGGCTCGGTTGCTACAGACGTATTGCACCTCACCCAGAGGTGTGATATCTCACTCTCAGATAAGGATGGAGTGTGGATCAGGACCCGACACCTGCATGCATTACACCACATTGCCGTGGGGCAGGGCGACCAATATGCCCCTGAGATGGGCACGACAGTCCCTGTCCCTGGCTGGAGTGGGGGGAGGGAACACTGAGGAAGGGGAACCCTGCAGTGCAGGAGCAGGGAGGAAGCAGTTCCTGGGTGCATTGAGAAGGGAGTATAAAAGGTGGGCACCATCTTAGTTCAGTGCAGAGAAGTCTGAGCAGAAGTGGCAGGGAGCAGGGGCTCTGCATGAGCTCTGCTCCGGAGGAGGGCCTAGTAACAGAGGCCCAGGCCTGCAAGAGGGAGAAGGAAGGAAGAGGAGCGGAGAAGGCTCCAGGAACGAGGAATGAAGGGATCCCAGGGGTGCGGACGGGCGAGTCGCCACCGCACGCCCGAATCCACCTGCGTGGAGGGGTCAGGCCAAAGGGGGAGACCGGTCCCCGAACTAGTGGAGGCAGGAAACGACCCTCAGCTAGAAACCGGAGGCTCTGACATTTTATGTGGCGCAGCCCCTTGCTCCACCCGCTAGGAAGGCACCACATAGGGTCAGGGAAACTGGCGCCAAGTTTACCAAGAGGAGGCCCGAGGCAGCCGGACAGAAGTGTTGGTAAGAAAGGCCAGACAAAGGACACACAAAGGGGGTCCTGTGAAGCGCTCCAAAGTTATCTGGGAGTTGTCTGAGCCCCTCACCTGGTGAGCACAGTACGACGTGGGCAGCCGTTACCTGCAGACGTGGTCTGGATAATAAGAACTGTGAGTAAAGGCCCTGAACTGCATTACTGACTCCGTGTCGTTACTGCTGCTGCCCTGCACCATCACCCCCATCCTCCGCATACACTGTCCTGAGGCTATACTCCTCCCGTGGGGAGTTATGCTACGCTCTGCTGCACCCACAACACCAGCCTTAGCGGTCTGCCCTGTAGCGGCGGTTCACTCTGACCGCAATCCACGGGTGGCGTAGTCGGACATTTAAACATCAAAACCACATAAATAGTTCCGCCACTGGTTTGACCGCCCTGAGCCACGGAACCGGATCGCCGCCACGAAGACTACAACCACCAGCATCCACCAAAAAGGGTCCGGCTCCGGGTGTCCCAAGGCCCAGGGGGTGCGTCAGAACATTTTCATCACCTTTCACAATCACCAATGGGACAAGGCAGGGATGTCCTCTGTCCCCTCTCTTATACATCCTAGTGACGGAGCACCTGTTCTCATCAATTCGCCATAACCCCAATATTAGGTGGATTGAGGTGGGAGGCACCGAGTACAAGTGCTCTCTATTTGCTGATGATGTCCTAGTATATATCACTCAATCACATATATCCATCCCTGCTGTTATGGCTGAAATAGATCACTTTGTTACATGGTAAAATTTTAAAATCAATGCAGCGAAGTCTGAGGCCCTCGATGTCTCCCTCCCTAAATCCATATAGGATTCCATCCAGTCCAACTTTCCCTTTGCCTGGCCCTCACAGGGTATCAAATACTTAGGAATTCCTATTCATAGAGACCTCTCCCATCTATGTTATCTTAATTTTGGGCCCTTTATTGAACAATTCCATACAGACCACGGTTGGCAAGTTGGAACTGTGAGATTCACTACGTGCACCACTGGTATTTTGTGGAAAAGCACATGTAAGATTCTGCAACAGTCTCTGCTGATACTCCTGCATGCGTGCATCCCTTTCTATGGCAGGAATAATTTCTGCAAATTTACTTTTGTACCGGGGATCTAACAGTGTGGCAACCCAGTAGTCAGGATTATTTCTAATTCTCACAATTCGAGGGTCATGTTGCAGGTAGTGCAGCAAGAAGGCACTCATGTGTGTTGCGCATCCAGGAGCACCAAGTCCCTGTTGTGTTGGTGGCGAGGTAACAATCATGCTTCCTTCCTCTGTCCTCTCCCCCCAACCTCGCACAACAGAAATGTGATCAAGGTCTCCCTCATCTGATGAGTCTTCCATCAGTTCGTCCTCCACTTCTTCCTGGGCTCCTGCACCTTCCTCACTAGTTTGGCTGCTACCATGCGCCCTGGTAAAATCATCTCCCCCACCCTCACATGCCTGCCGCCCTGGTGCTGCCGACCGTCTGGACCTTGCAGATGTTAGCCCTTCCGCATACAACTCCTCCTCCTCTACTTCCTCCACCTCCTCTTGTGCCACCACCTGACTCCGAATTCTGTTTAACATGTGCTCCAGCATGTAAATCACCGGAATAGTCATGCTGATAATGGCATCGTCAGCACTAAACATCTTCGTCGCCATTTCAAAACTGTGCAGAAGGGTGCATAGGTCCCTGATCTGAGACCACTCCTCCAGCATGATTTGCCCCACCTCTGAATCTCGTTGGCCCAGGCTATACGTCAGAACGTATTGCACCAGGGCTTGTCGGTGCTGCCACAGTCGCTGCAACATGTGCAGAGTTGAATTCCACCGGGTAGGCACATCGCATTTTAGCCGGTGAAGTGGCAGGCCCAACGACTTCTGTAGAGATGTAAGTCGCTGAGCTGCGGGATGCGAACGGCGGAAGTGAGCACACAGCGACCGTGCCCTCTGCAGAAGGCCATCTAGTCTGGGATAGTGGGCTAAAAATTGCTGGACAACCAGGTTCAACACGTGAGCCATACAAGGCACGTGTGTGACATTGCCCCGGCGAAGGGCCGCACCCAGGTTTGCAGCATTGTCGCACACGGCCTTCCCTGGTTTCAGGTCCAGTGGAGACAACCATTCATGAAATTGGTTCTCCAGAGCTGACCACAACTCCTCAGCTGTGTGACTCACATTTCCCAGACATTTCAATGTAAAAACCGCCTGATGACGTTGAGCCCTACTGCCAGCATAGTAAGGAGGTGTGCAGGATCCCTTCTGCGCAGTTAGAAAGCTTGTGGCATGACCAGACAGGCTTTGGGTGCAGGTGGAAGACCGAGAGGAGGTTGAGGAGGCAGAAGCAGTGGAGGAAAAATGACATAAAGAGGATTGACGCACAACTCGTGGGGACGGCAAGACTTGGACAGCAGCCCCTTGTCCTGCTGTCACCATAGTTACCCAGTGCCCAGTCAGCGACATGTAACGCCCCTGTCCATGCCTACTCGTCCAAGTGTCTGTGGTGAAATGCACCCTGTCACACACAGAGTTTCTCAAAGAAGCGGTGATGTTGTGTGCGACATGCTGGTGGAGCGCAGGCACACCTTTCTTTGAGAAGTAGTGCCGACTGGGCATCTGGTACTGGGGCACTGCGACGGACATAAGGTCTCGAAAATCCTCTGTGTCCACCAGGCGGAAAGGCAGCATTTCTGTAGCCAAGAGCTTGCAGATGGTGAAATTCAACCTCTTAGCTTTCTCATGGCTAGGAGGAAATGGTCTTTTACTTGTCCACATCTGAGGGACCGAGGGCTGGCTATTGTGCTTAGACGGGGTTGATAAGGGTGTCCCCGGCAAACTGCCGGTCTGTGAGGAAGATGCAGGCGGACATGTTAGGTTGCCTTGATCCAAAGGTGGTGCTATCGATGTCGGACAGCGCTCAAGACCAGCTGGTGTTACCACCTCCAAAGAAAATGATGACCTGCCAATCACGCTGGCTGTTGCGGGTAAAGAGGTGGCAGGTCTGCGCCCCAAAACAGGTGTGACTGCTGTCCCCCCAGTCACAGAGGATGAAGAGGCCGCGAATGCACAAGATATGGCAGACGGTGGTTGGCCCGGCCGGCTAGACCGCATTGTAGCACACTGAGCTTCCCACTGCAACTTATGCTTCATGTCCATGTGCCGGTTCATGCATGAAGTACTCAAACTATGTATTTTTTGGCCTCTACTTAGCTTTTGCTGACAAATGTTACAGATAACACGAGTTGGGTCATCTTTATCGATCTGAAAAAATGCCCAGGCTATGCAAGGCTTAGCACCCATGCGACCTGAAGAGCCACCACGACTTGTGGTGAGAGGCAGAGTTGTGTTTGAGGATGCAGTTGTTGACGTGCTTCCAGTACTACGTCTCTGTCCAGGAAGGCGCAACCTGACCTCGTCGTCACTAGCATCTTCCTCCACCTCCTCTGCTGACCTCATCTCTTGGCTGACTGTGGGTTGACAGTAAGTGGGATCTCCGACCTCATCATCATCACCCTGTGCGTTATCACACCCGTCGTCCTCAGAGCCAACCTGTTCCTGCCCTGACAAAAAACTAAAGTTGTCGCTCCAATCAGGTATTTGAGTCTTATCATCGTCTTCCTCATTGTCTCCACCAACAGGAGTTACAGTTTGGGAATGAGGGTCTACATTATGGTCAGAACCTTCTGCGTCTGGTCCTGGATCCGACTCATAAAGATTCTGGGCATCAGTGCAGATCATTTCCTCGTCTGGATTCACAGAAGCGCTGGAGTCGACCTCTGATTCCCAGGCTATAGTATGAGTAAACAGCTCTGCAGACTCAACCATCTGTTCTACCTCATACTCAGACGGGCAGCTGGAGATTTGGGAGCTGTGAGGAAGCAAGTGCGATTTGGGTGACACCTTTGAGGACTGGAGTATTTGTGATGTTGAAGTTGATGTGGAGGAGAGCCCACTTAAAGGAGCACTTGATATCCGTTGAAGCACCTGCTGTTTTTGTGCCTCATCTGGAATTTGTAGCGATTGGCGTGGCCGTAAGAAAGGGATCTTATCACATTGTCCGCTAAAAGAAGTAGACATTTTAGTTTGGCTGGAAGATGGTCTTTCTTCTGCACCTACCCCACGGACACAACCTTTTTTCCCCTTCCCAACACGCCTATTCCCCTTTCCACCAGCAGCAGGCCTTTTTCCACTCATTTTGGTGGTTAACTAATTCACAACTCTGGAGTTGTTTGCACAAAAAAACAATGGATGGTAACCGAGCAGAGCTGAGTGGCCAAACTGTGGTATTAGGCCAAAACTATTGGCTGGGTTAGATGCAGAAAAAAATTATTTTTAATTTGCAACCTGATGGAGGTCAGTATAGATGGACTAATAGACCAAGTCCCACACACCGCTAGAAGCCCAAATATTTTTTCAGAGCTAGATGCAGAAAAAAATTATTTTTAATTTGCAACCTGATGGAGGTCAGTATAGATGGACTAATAGACCAAGTCCCACACACCGCTAGAAGCCCAAATATTTTTTCAGAGCTAGATGCAGAAAAAAATTATATTCAATTTGCAACCTGCTGGACGTCAGTATAGAAGGACTAATAGAACAAGTCCCACACACTGCTAGAAGCCCAAATATTTTTTCAGAGCTAAATGAAGAAAAAAATTATTTTTAATTTGCAACCTGATGGAGGTCAGTATAGATGGACTAATAGACCAAGTCCCACACACTGCTAGAAGCCCAAATATTTTTTCAGAGCTAGATGCAGAAAAAAATTATTTTTAATTTGCAACCTGATGGAGGTCAGTATAGATGGACTAATAGACCAAGTCCCACACACCGCTAGAAGCCCAAATATTTTTTCAGAGCTAGATGCAGAAAATTTTTTTATTCAATTTGCAACCTGATGGAGGTCAGTATAGATGGACTAATAGACCAAGTCCCACACACTGCTAGAAGCCCAAATATTTTTTCAGAGCTAGATGCAGAAAAAAATTATTTTTAATTTGCAACCTGATGGAGGTCAGTATAGATGGACTAATAGACCAAGTCCCACACACTGCTAGAAGCCCAAATATTTTTTCAGAGCTAGATGCAGAAAAAAATTATTTTTAATTTGCAACCTGATGGAGGTCAGTATAGATGGACTAATAGAACAAGTCCCACACGCTGCTAGAAGCCCAAATATTTTTTCAGAGATAAATGAAGAAAAAAATTATTTTTAATTTGCAACCTGATGGAGGTCAGTATAGATGGACTAATAGACCAAGTCCCACACACTGCTAGAAGCCCAAATATTTTTTCAGAGCTATATGCAGAAAAAAATTATTTTTAATTTGCAACCTGATGGAGGTCAGTATAGATGGACTAATAGACCAAGTCCCACACACCGCTAGAAGCCCAAATATTTTTTCAGAGCTAGATGCAGAAAAAAATTATATTCAATTTGCAACCTGCTGGAGGTCAGTATAGAAGGACTAATAGAACAAGTCCCACACACTGCTAGAAGCCCAAATATTTTTTCAGAGCTAAATGAAGAAAAAAATTATTTTTAATTTGCAACCTGATGGAGGTCAGTATAGATGGACTAATAGACCAAGTCCCACACACTGCTAGAAGCCCAAATATTTTTTCAGAGCTAGATGCAGAAAAAAATTATATTCAGTTTGCAACCTGATGGAGGTCAGTATAGATGGACTAATAGAATGATGCTATGCCCAAAAGATTTTACTTCACTAGGTGCAGTAAAAAAATTGGTATTCTATACACAGGTGGTATATCTTGCAACACAGATAGGCTACTCCACTGACTAACACACTCTGCAATAGGCCAAAAAGGATTAGCTTTGCTAGATTCAGCCAAATGCTGTGAAAAAAACTTGCACAGCACTGGCACAGACCTGCCTGGCAAAAACTGATAGGAACTGATGTAACCTAGTCCTGAAAAGGACTCCAATTACAATTAGTCTTTACTCCCACAATCTATCTATTTAAGAGCACAGACCTGCCTGATAAAAGTCGTAGGAAATGCTGTAACCTAGTCCTTAAAAGGACTGCAATCACAACTATTCCCTACTCCCAAGCTATCTGTATATTTGTGCGAAAATTGGCTTGAAATTAACAAGGTATAGCGCACACAGCAACAGCGGTGCCGTCTAACACGCAGCTGCAGCAGTGAGAAAATGGTGGCGACGGGGAAAATGGCTTGGTCTTATAGGGCAAGGACATGTGACATACACTGCCAATCACACATGCCCTTGCTTGTGTGAAAAAAAGCACTTCGCTCCGTGTGTGCGCTGCTGATAGGCTGACAGATTGCACCTCCCCACTGCAAATGCGGGAAAGAGAAAAAAAAATGGAGATCTTCATTGTTCCTGCAGAGATCCATCCCCTGCCCCTCCCCCCGCCCCGCTGTACACTCAAACTGCGTATTAACATTAATTTTCATCATTACTGAGAAAAAATCCAGTTATGATTTTGGTGCACGAACAGTTATCGAACATAACCTCGAACAGCCGAATTTTTCTCAAATTGTTCGTGTTCGCCGACCGGCTCGAACACCGCCCAAAACAGCTCGAATTTGAGATTGGCGAACAGTTCGAGTAGAACAACGCTCATCTCTATTGTTCACTACTCAGACAACCCCTTCTCAATCACTATATTTCCAGTGAAATATTAACACCTATACTAACCTCAGTGACATTTCAACGGTGTCAACACTGGCTCTCCCAGGGCTCATGTGACATTGTTATGTCACGCAAGATCTGTAGCCAATCGGTGGCCACTTCACTGACTCCACCTTCGGAAGTAATTGACAACTGGAGGAAGTCAGAACTGTGGCTGCTCTGTCACACCCTCTGGATGTCAATTACGTCCAAAGGAGGGGACATTGAAGCTGCTGCTGATTGGCCTAATGACATAATGTCACACAAGCCCTGGGAGAAACTTTTCCAACACTGCTGGAATGGTGTCAGCACCAGAGGTGAGTGCAGGTGTTCTTATTTTACTGGAGGGGAAACGTAGTGTTTGAAAAGTAGTTGTCCGAATAGTGGTCAACCTCTTTAAGTTAATTGTGCTATTTGATGAATCCTTATACACTTGTGTGCTTGTAAAGTCGCATGATATCTGAAATAAAAGGCTGCGATGTTGAATTATCTACGAAAAGACAATACATATTTTATTACCATTGAATACTGAAATATTTATTCATGTTTTATCCTATTCTTCACTTAAATTTGATATTAATAATTAACAAGTTTTGAATAAATGTTGTGTGCAAACAGGTAACACTATGGAGAATTGTATTCCATACATCTAGCTGATAAATTATTTGGAAGCATCTATTAACCCCATTCTGATGTGGGGCGTAATAATACGTACCTGCGCCCTGGGCCTTAATGACCAGGTACGTATTATCACGCCTCATCAATCACGCCCGCCGTGCGGGCGCTTTCGCCGCAGAGTGTCAGCTGATTCTAACAGCTGACACCCAGTACTATGTGCCAGGAGCAGTCCTGCACCGCTCCCGGAACATTAACCCCCGAAATGCTGTGATCGAAGTCGATCGCAGCATTTCCTGGGCAAGCAGAGGTAAGAGAGCCCCTCTTACCTTGGATCGCTGTGTGCGCAGGGTCTCGATTGTTGCCATGGTGACCCGATGTCATCATGACGACATCCAGGTCTCCAGTCATCAGGAAGTTAGATAGATCGTGCAAAGTGCCACGATCTATCTAACTTGTGCCAGTTCAGAACTGACAGCCAGCAATGCACAGGGATGCTGCTGCATCTCTATGCTATACAAGTGATTAGCCTGCAAAAAATGAAAGTCCCATAGTGGGACAAAGTATAAAAGTGAAAGAATTTGTCAGAAACTGAAAAAAATAAATAAATAAATAAAAAAATAAAAAATAATCCAAAAAAATAAAAATATAATGTAGCCATAAATAAATATTATTATAAAAAAAAAAACACCAGAACAATGAAAGTACACCTATTTGGTATCACCGCGTCCGGAATGCCCTAACCTATAAAACATTCCAACTAGTTAACCCCTTTAGTGAACACAGTAAAAAAAAAGCAAAAAACTATGCTTTATCATCATACCGCCAAACAAAATATGGAATAAAACACGATCAAAAAGACAAATGTAAATAAAAATGGTACCGCCGAAAAAGTCATCTTATCCTACAAAAAATAAGCTGCCATACAGCTCCACCAGCCAAAAAATGAAAAAGTTATAGCTCTCAGAATAAAGCGATGCAAAAAAATTCTTTTTTCTATAAAATAGTTTTTATTGTGTAAAAGTGGCAAAAAATAAAAAAACTATAAAAATGTAGTATCTCTGTAAACGTA
The DNA here is from genome assembly GCF_046119375.1 of Phyllobates terribilis. Classification (NCBI taxonomy): domain Eukaryota; kingdom Metazoa; phylum Chordata; class Amphibia; order Anura; family Dendrobatidae; genus Phyllobates; species Phyllobates terribilis. The sequence goes on from NW_027362761.1 coordinate 809,575,673, forward strand.
CTGACCCGAAGAATAAAACTGTCTTATCAATTTTACTATACACGAAACGGCATAAAAAAAAAAAAAAAAAACAATTCCTGAATTGTTGGTTTTGTTTACTCTGCCACCTAAAAATCAGAATAGAAAGCGATCAAAAAATGTCACGTGCCAGAAAATGGTACGAATAAAAACATCAACTTGTCCTGCAAAAAAAAGCCCTTACATGACTCCAAAATATGGAAAAATGGTTGCAAAAGCTAGTCTTTGCAAAAAAAAGCGTTAGTGTGTGACAGCTGCCAAGCATAAAACCCGATATGAATCTGGTATCGCTGTAATCGCACTGACCCGAAGAATAAAGTCGTCTAATCACTTTTACCGTACGAGGAATGGCGTAGAAAATAAACTCTAGGGTTAGGGTTGTGTTAGGGTTGTGCTATGGTTAGGGTTGAGCTAGGGTTAGGGTTGTGCTAGGGTTAGGGTTGTTTTAGGGTTGGTATTGTATTAGGGTTGGGGTTAGTGTTGTGTTGAGGACAGAATTTTTTCAAAAGTAAAGAAAAAAAATGCCGATATGGCGACTAGTGTTGAGCACAAGTGCTCGCTACTTGAGTTTGCATCGGTTGCTTGGGTATGCATCAAGTATCGTGGATGCTTGAGCGACATGCCCAAGTCTCCACCCCATATGTTTTATGGCTGTTATACAGCCAAAAAAACATGCGGGGATTGCCTGCCATGCACGAGCGATCCCCGTATGTTTATTTTTGGGTGTCTAACAACCGTGAAACATGTTGTGCGGGGACTCGAACAGGTCACTTGAGCACCCGCAATACATGATGCATACCCGAGTACCCGATGCAAACTCAAGTAGTAAGCACTTGTGCTCAAGACTAATGACAACTTATTCAATATGAAGACCTAATGTTATCAAATTCTTTCTCCCTTTTGGTGGAGAAACTTTTTTTTTCTTTCTCTCCATCTCTGAGAAAATTGGATCACATTCTGATCAAACTCTGATCAGAGTCTAGTCAGAATGCGATTAGCATACTCAGACCAATTTTCTCAAATGTGGAGAAAATGGTCATCTACACCTGCCTTTAGAGTGTTGCTGAGTAGCAGAGTAAGTGCCTGAGATAAAGCTAATATATGTCGAGTGTCTTGCACTCTGTCCTTTAAGTAATTATGTCCAGAAATTGCTAGAGAAATGACTGGATCATAGGTAAGAATCTGATCAGCATAGTCTGTGCCTTTACTCCCTCTTCATAGGACACACAGTTTATGCTAAGACTTTGTCCCCTGTGAGTCTGACCCTTAATGGAGGAAAGGCATGCACAAGAGGAGATTGTGACAGAGTAATGCCAGGGCAGTTAGGTCGCTGTCCACGGTTGTCAGTCAATACTAGCTATTATGGTGCACAACCTTAGGGCTTAGACCATATAAAAATCTTCAACCTGAGCTATGGCATGTGAGGTCTGTCTCTGGTGGAGATCAAACCACCTGCTCAAGAAAACAAATGGCCATTAGTAGGGGACAAGGAATGGCACAGCAAAGGGGAGCATAGCAGATGATTCCTGATTTTGAGGAGTACATCTGCCTCTAAGAAGCAAAGAAATAACTACCCATAAGAGAGAAGAATAGCCACACAAATGGAATTAGTAACCTATAGTCTATGCCAGCTAGGAGATTTATAACTTTCTAAGTAGAAACAGGAGGTAAGTTTTCCCTGTATTAGTCAGAAGTCACTGCAAAGGTCCCTGGCAGGGGATAGGAGGGAACAGCCGGGTAAGGAGGTGAAGAGGGGGAGACAAATGCAGGGACAAGAGACTTCCTGTTTCTACATCGAGCAGTGAAAACAGAAGAATTTGCGGAGTAGAAAGGCAAAATGAGCAATTGTAAGTATACAGTGCAATATAATATGATGACTGCAATATATTAAGAGGATAAAAACTTTGATGGGAGGAGTGCTTCTTTAAGTGAAGTTTTGAAAAAATTTCTTAGCAGGTTTCATATGAAATGTATATCCAACTTTTTTTCAGAATGGTTCTCTCCAAAACACGCATGAAAAAGCATCCAGAAAACCCTCAAAAGAATGAACATACGCATTTCTATTAAAAACAAAACAAAAAAAACAAAACGACTTGTTCATATGTTCAGTCTTTTAAGCTTCTTTTAATCACTTTAGATTTCTAAAGACATCAAGCGGTTAAAAGAAGTGAGCTGTCCAAAGGCGTTTTCCTTTTTGAAGACACTCCATACTTTACAATACATGTTTAATGGGAAAACTCAAAAGACATCCAGGCCTTTTTTTAAGTATTTTGCAAGCACTTATGCTTCAAAAATTGCTAGTGGTTCCTTCATTGTTTTATGAAGTTAAAAAATGTCTGGAAAACGCCAGTGAAAAATATGCAATAAAAATGATTAAAAAAAATGCTCAAAAAAACTACTGGTGATCAACAATGTTAAAAAAGCAATCGACAACAAAAAATGCTAAAAAAGACCCTTAATCTTGAAAAACTGATGTCATGGGCACATACCCCTATAGTACCAGTGTAGAAATATACAGTAGCTTGTTTTAGCATAACCTGTCACATTCCTATAGAGTCAAATCTATAACAAAAATGTATCCTTTTGGTAGATACTGTATTTACCAGTGTCGGACTAAGGCTCACTTGCATCACTAGATTCCCAAAACAGTGCAAACCCTTCATCTATAAAGAGCGTTCACTTTTATTTGCAACAATATTTGTTGCACTCTTCGTACACATAGGAAATTAAATCTATAACTTATAATTTGCCCAAAGACAAAAGAAAAAACTTTGAAAAACAGTCCAATGTGAATGAGACAAATTTTATTTGTTCAAGACAATTATTGTGAACAACAATGTGGTGAGTAAGCGGGGGAATAAAAACAAACACACAAAAAAGGGCGCCACAGCAGAAATATTGGAAGATAATAGACAGTTAAGTATAATATCCCACTTATCTGGCGTACCTAAGTAGATAAGATGCAAAAAATATATCAATATGTATACAAAGAAGTATACAATATGTGGCGTGGTGCTGGTGTACAAGGATGTACTCACACCATTCTTTCTGCTATGGAAATATAAGCAGATGAAATGCAAAAAGAGTCCTAGGCACTTCAATTGACTGACATCCAGCGGAGTGAAGCACTAATTACTTAGTGGAATAAGTGTCCTATACATAGTGACGTGCTGTCATGATTCTAAATATACTGAGTAATACTCACAGCCTGGAGATGGATCTGCTGCTCTGCAATTGCGTCCACCCCGACGCGCGTTTCGGCATCCAGCCTTCATCTGGGGGCGGTGTCATTGTATTGCGTCCAAGTTTAAAAATGAGCAGGGCCCAACGCTCCGTTTTTCTATTGGGCGCTGCTCATAAAATCTACTTATACTAATATATTATTACGCCTTTATAAATCACTTGTAAGGCCACATCTAGAATATGGAATCCAATTTTGGCCTAAAAATTTTAAAAAAGGATATTGGAAAGTAAGAGTCAGTTCAAAGGCAGGCAGCTAGATTATTACAAGGGATGGAAGGCCTCTCATATGATGAGAGGTTGGAAAAGTTGGGCTTGTTTTAGCTTAGAAAAAAGATGCCTCATATGTGATCCCATTTATAATTATAAATATATGTGTGGTCAGCACAAAGGACTAGCACATGACTTATTCCATCCAAAGACCACACTAAGGACCAGGGGGCACTCATTACAGGTGGAAGAAAGGCGATTCCGGCAGCTAACTAGGAAAGGGTTCTTTACAGTTAGAGCAGTCAGATTGTGGAATGCCGAACACAAGAGGTAGTGATGACAGACACTATAACAGCATTTAAAAAAGGGCTGGATGATTTTCTCATAACAAATGGCATTGTGGGTTATAAATAATCTAGTGATAGAGAATGTATAACCGGTGGAGAAAGGTGAACTTGATGGACCTGTGTCTTTTTTCAACCAATATAAATACGTATATAGCTATGTAACTTTCCTAGATGTTTTATGCCTCCAGAAGAGTAAAACCATAACTGTATGTATGTACAAATACCTGTACATTTTCCTTTAATGAAGCATATGTATATTAAGATAAAGATTAGGGCATGGAGCAGCAGTGATCTGGGCAGTAGCATAGTTGGATGGAGTTTTCCACAAATAGTTTGATGGTTTTGGCACTTCCAGGTATAATTTTTCCATAGGATTTAGTATTATCGCCATATATATGTAAGTATATAAGCATTTGAATTCAGTTTGAGTCAGTTTAGAAGAATTCAGTTTAAAGAGAGGGAGGTAACAAAGTAAACCACTAAAAGAAATACATTTATAAATGCCAACTGTTTAATCATTATGTTTCAGTAATCGCTCACACAGTCTATATTACATTGATAGAAATACTCCGTGTAACAAAAAACAGCTGCTAGAAACAAAAGGAATAATACTGATGTTTTTTTTCTTCCTGGCATTTTTGGAAACGTAACATAATTCTTTCTCTTGGCACTTATTAGAAATACCCAGGCGATGAGTCTTTCCATTTTCACTTCTCACATCCGTTCCATCTAACATGGATAATTGTTGCTGTCTTGCACATTATTAGTAATCTCAAGATGAGCACTCAGGAATCCCCCCACTCCCAACACTTGTTTCCACTGCTAAGACTGCATGGCTCCAAATACGACTTAATGAGATCTCAAGCACATTTTGTACAAGGGAAGATGACGCTTCTAATTACAAGCCAAGATGAACAGTGGAATTTCACTGGCAACGACCACAATTACCAACACTTATAGAACTAATGCCTAATAGCATTTATATTTTTATTATTATTACGTATATTATTTATACCACAGGAAGCCAAGACTTTTAGGAAGCTAATTATCATGCATTGGCCCTCATTAGTGAATGGGCAACTGCCATATGGGCACATTAGATGTTCTGATGCTGGCATGTGATATGGACATATTTTATGCGTAGACTTTTCTTTTGTTTTTAATTCTGCTTTATATCTTATCATTATGAGCTATAACTCCAAATCTGTCAGTATTGGGTGCCAAAAAGTCCCCTTGGATCTTAATGAGACGTGTCCATTCATTAATCTGATACATAATATATTTTTATATTTTTTCTCATTTTAGTACATAAATAGTTCCTATGTTGAAAAGTGTTATCTTCTTTCGATACAAAAAAAGCATAAGAAAATGTGTCTTGGTGTGCTCAGGGTAATGACTGGGGGAGGAGAGAATACAGACAGAACAATATATGGGTTCTTTGCAGTCCAATAGCTCATCATAATGCACAATTCCAATGCACAAGAGTCAGAAGTGGCCCTCTTACCTCTTGGGCCCCGGTCCAGCTGCACAGGTTGCACCAATGGTATGTCCACACCTGGACTGCGGAGAGATAGTTGGATGGACAATACAGTCTATGGATAGATTCATAATCACAATGGCGGGGAACGGCTGAGGAACACTTACTTGCTGGTTCTAGTGCATTTTTATACTCTTCTCTTTGCTTGTAATTTAGTATTGCATTATGTTCCTTGCAGTTAAAGTCAGGTGATCCAGAGCATTTATTGATATGGAGTTGGAGCTATGAAGGTGTACATGCTCTCTGGATGTCCCACGACCGATATACTGCTTTAAAGCAGTTGAAACTTTTTAACACATTGAAATTTATTCCAATAAAGATCTGTTGCTTGATTTGGGTAAATTGTGCACGGTGGGAAGGTGCTTGATTGTATATTGATGATGACACCGATTTCTAGCAGTCCAGAGCCAGAGCTTCACATGAGCCACCGTACATAATCTGTATCAAGTACACCTTACACAACTGTTTTTTTTATTATTATGGCAGAAAGTTCTTTGGGCTCCCTGTAGCATCAGAGCACTAACATTTTCTGCAACCTATATAATTATGTCACCCGCTGTGCAATGGTATATGTTGTGTCATACTTGCTTGGCCCTTGCCCCTTTTGAGCAAGATTAATACCTTTATTGTAAGTAGACTCTATTAAAACTTCACTACAAACAGCTAAATATGAGTGTAAAATACTTTTTTTAGGGAGACACATTAATCACTTATCACGCAGCCTTACTGCATATACTGTAGCTATTTTAACAGACCTTTGCATCATTCTAATTTATATAAATAACATTTTTTGTCAAAATAACAATTTATCACATTGGACATATGACGCGCCCCCTGGGACATATTCCTTTTTGAGGGGAATACCCGGCACCGGATCAGATGGGGGGTTGTAGTCTCCGAGCGGCTGTGACCCGGTCCCGTGCCCAGGGCGTCAAGCTAAGTGTTATGTGGCAGTTCTTACTGATGTTATAAGAGTTCTTTTATGTCGACTACGCCACCCGTTGTGATGCGGTCACTGTGGCCGCCGCTGCTGCAGGGTCCGCTGAGGCTGATGGTGGGTGCGCAGCTTGGTGAGATAACCCCCAACGGGAGGGGTATAGCCTCAGAGGGGACAGGCGCAGAGGATGGGGGTTGTGGTGGTGCGGTGCAGCCGGCAATGAAGACAGACTCGGGTTGTGCAGTTAAGGGAGTTTACTTACTGCTGATGTTTCGGTCACTCCAGCTGTTAGTGACCACCCGAGCCGTGCTGCGTCCACCAGGTCCTGGATCCGGCCAACCCCCAAACAAGTCCGGAGCGTGGCCCTGAGCTCTCCCTCTGTCCTTTCTTCAGCCGTCCCCACCAGTGATCCACCTAGGTCCAGCTCCCTCGGGCCTTCTGTTGGGCAACCCTTGGCCTTAGGTTCCCTGACCCTCCATGTGGTATGCCTTCAGGGTGGATGTAGTGGGTGGCCGTGGCAGATGCTGCCCACAGCCTCCGGTCTCTGGCTAGGGATGTTTTTGCCCCCACCAGCTTGGGTTCCGGTACCCTTGTGCTGACTCCTCACCCGGTGCTCTAATTTGGGTTCTTGGGTCCCTTCAGTCTTCCCCCTCTGGGTCTTTCTCTTTCTTTCTCCTCTCTCTCTCTCCAGGGCTGCTGTTTCCTTCTCTCTCCTCTCCAACTGACTTGTTCTCAGCGTCTGACCCTGATCTAAGTTGGTGCCCTCCTTATATATCCCTCTATGTGTGAGCTCAGGTGACCAGCACCCAATGAGCTCCTATCACTACCCAGACTGCTCCCCCTATCTGCCCCTACACTACATGGGATGTACCACCCCCCTCCCACTCCAGCCAGGAACAGGCTCGGTTGTACCTGCACATTTCTAAGTGGGAGTACCGTCGGCCTGCTCCTCTGGAATGGGATGTATGTAGTGCATGCAGTCTATCTGAGCTCAGTTCCACACTCCTTCCTTACCCGGGAGTGGAATATCACACCTCTGGGTTGAGGTGCAATACCCCTGTAGCAGCCGAATCCTCAGGGTGCTACATTCCCCCCTGGTAAATCACAGCACGTCCTCGGGCTGTAAGACATAAAACACCAAAAACATACATATTTTTATAAACATAAACATATAAAACATTATATATATATAAAACTTTTTCATATAAACATTCTCGTCGTCTCTGGTTTCAGGTTCCTCCTCCGGACACTGTGCAACGTGTGTCCGGGAAAAGTGCGACAGTCTTTCTAGAAAAATGGTTTCTCCTATAAAACCGGTAGGGGGCGCTTTAGAAAGCGCAACTATGTACAGGGAAATTTGGCCGTTCTCAGTCCCCGGCCAAGTAAAGGGAAAGGGATGGCTGCTCACAGTCCTCAGCCTGGTTTGGGTAGGGGACACACGGGTTAAACTGTTCACTGGTCCCAACGGGGACTATTTTAGCAGCAGCAACAGTTTCTTTGGTACCCGGTCGGGTAACTATTTACATCACTTGCTCTGCCGCACTCAACGGCGTCTTCCTCCTGCTCTTTGCTTATAGCTGGTGGTAACTTCAGACCCGTCCGGCCATGTGAGCTGGCTGAACAAGTCCTCTCCCAGACGCGGCACCCTTGATTTTGCGGGCGCGGGCGCGGTGGTGGTGGCGCCCGGGTTGCCCAGGCCTTGCGGCCAGGCCTGGGGCACCTGGAAGGTGAAGGGCACCGTTAGGACGGCGGCGCCCTGGGCTACCTGGCCTTGCGGCCAGGCCGGAGGCTCCGCGGAGGTAGGGGGCGCTGTTGGTGATTCGGCGCCCGGGGGTACTAGGCCTTGCGACCAGGCTGGTGGTATTTCCTGCTTTGTCACGCCCCGGGTCGAGGCGCGTGACGTCACAGGGGTCGCAGCGGCGGCTTCCGGTCGGGGCCTAGTCCATGGCGGTGACCTGGCGGTTACGGGCACAGCAGGGGGACTTTCGGGCTCTGCGACGGGGAGCTGGGGCAGGTGAGCGGTGTCACGGCTTGGGGTATAGGCGTCCCCTTTACCTGCCTCCATGCGTTCGGCTCCCTCCTCGGCGCCGTCTCCGGCCTTGGGTCCTCCTGCGCCATCCTCAGAGGCGGTCTGCTTCCTCTTCCAGGGTAGCGTGCTCCGCTGACTGGTCTCTGCGTGCTGAGCCATCTCCCGGCTCCACTCCGCCAGTATCTCCCGCTGTACCCGGGCCATCCTCCGTGCGAGGCCCTCCAGGGCTGTTTGTGCACACTCCCGGTCTCGGGGGAGCTGCGCTAGGATCTCCGCTAGACCTAGCGGGGTTGTGGACTCTAGCAGGCTCCTGACCATCGGGTCGGTGCTGCTCTGCTCTGCTTCCGGCAGGCTCCTGGCCAGCGGGCCGGTGCTGCTCTGCCCTCCTTCCTCGGTCTCTAGCAGACTCCTGGCCAGCGGGCCGGTGCTGTTCTGCTCTCTTTCCATCTCCGGGTGAGCTTTTCTGCTGCTCCTTTCCAGGCTTCCTGCCTCCGGGTGCGCTCGCTCCAGACTGCTCCAAGCGACACCCATCTTTTCTCTTCTCTTTCGTCTCCTCCCACTTAGAGGGCGGTCCCGGGGCAACTCGGTGACTGTCAGCTCCAGGGGGAGTTCTTTCACGCTGACAGACACCTCCAGCATCACAGTCTCTGTTGGTGGGGGCGGTTTCCACTTTTGGCGCCATTTTCTGTCCTGGCCCACGATGGGAGGTGGCCTCTTGCCCTCCTTTGGCACGCCCATAATGGCGTCCGCTGCCCTTCCAAGGCGGGAAATCTGCGGTTTTGGCGGGAAGCGTCGCCCAGTGGCGGGAAACTCTGCAGATGGCGGGAACAAGCTGGAAATGGCGGACAATCGGCGGGAAACGACTGGTGATGGAGTCCGATGGCGTGGACCCTCCGGAACCGGCGGGAGACTTCTTTCTGAGGTAAACTTGCACTTTTCTTCAGGCACGCAGTACCCGGGTGTTGCGGGCACGTAATCCTGCCGACTACGCCAAAGTTGACGCGCCCCCTGGGACATATTCCTTTTTGAGGGGAATACCCGGCACCGGATCAGATGGGGGGTTGTAGTCTCCGAGCGGCTGTGACCCGGTCCCGTGCCCAGGGCGTCAAGCTAAGTGTTATGTGGCAGTTCTTACTGATGTTATAAGAGTTCTTTTATGTCGACTACGCCACCCGTTGTGATGCGGTCACTGTGGCCGCCGCTGCTGCAGGGTCCGCTGAGGCTGATGGTGGGTGCGCAGCTTGGTGAGATAACCCCCAACGGGAGGGGTATAGCCTCAGAGGGGACAGGCGCAGAGGATGGGGGTTGTGGTGGTGCGGTGCAGCCGGCAATGAAGACAGACTCGGGTTGTGCAGTTAAGGGAGTTTACTTACTGCTGATGTTTCGGTCACTCCAGCTGTTAGTGACCACCCGAGCCGTGCTGCGTCCACCAGGTCCTGGATCCGGCCAACCCCCAAACAAGTCCGGAGCGTGGCCCTGAGCTCTCCCTCTGTCCTTTCTTCAGCCGTCCCCACCAGTGATCCACCTAGGTCCAGCTCCCTCGGGCCTTCTGTTGGGCAACCCTTGGCCTTAGGTTCCCTGACCCTCCATGTGGTATGCCTTCAGGGTGGATGTAGTGGGTGGCCGTGGCAGATGCTGCCCACAGCCTCCGGTCTCTGGCTAGGGATGTTTTTGCCCCCACCAGCTTGGGTTCCGGTACCCTTGTGCTGACTCCTCACCCGGTGCTCTAATTTGGGTTCTTGGGTCCCTTCAGTCTTCCCCCTCTGGGTCTTTCTCTTTCTTTCTCCTCTCTCTCTCTCCAGGGCTGCTGTTTCCTTCTCTCTCCTCTCCAACTGACTTGTTCTCAGCGTCTGACCCTGATCTAAGTTGGTGCCCTCCTTATATATCCCTCTATGTGTGAGCTCAGGTGACCAGCACCCAATGAGCTCCTATCACTACCCAGACTGCTCCCCCTATCTGCCCCTACACTACATGGGATGTACCACCCCCCTCCCACTCCAGCCAGGAACAGGCTCGGTTGTACCTGCACATTTCTAAGTGGGAGTACCGTCGGCCTGCTCCTCTGGAATGGGATGTATGTAGTGCATGCAGTCTATCTGAGCTCAGTTCCACACTCCTTCCTTACCCGGGAGTGGAATATCACACCTCTGGGTTGAGGTGCAATACCCCTGTAGCAGCCGAATCCTCAGGGTGCTACACATACACTACATAGACAAGAACTAGAAATGACTATGTTTTGCTGCAAATTTCAATAAATTGTGAGATCATCATCATAACTGCAATCTCCTGATTGACCACTAGATGTCAGTACAACTTGCATTGATGCAAGAGAAAAGCGCTTTTCAGCACTGCTGTTAAAAATGAATGATAACTGTGACATACTGTATATGGCCCAAATAGTAAAGGCATGATAAAGAAAGCAAATCATATCTTTACCCAATAAAAATTCCAATATATATATTTTACTTACCGAAAATCTTTCGCACCTTAACTAACTAAAAATGACCATGACTGCAAGAAATAGAAATTGATTTAAAGGGATATTCACATCTTCAAGATCCTATCCCAATATGTAGCAAGTGTAGTAATAATAAAATTAGCAAATACCTCCAATTAGAAATGTAGTATAGTTTTTCTGATTCACTATGTCTCTTTCCTCATGTGCAGGGCATTGCAGTAGCAGATATCCATGGTTACGACCACTACGAACTAGCTGTCACTATATCAATGGTCGTAACCATGGATACCTAAGGTGCTGCAATGCCTGCACATGAGGTAAGTGACACAGCGAATCAGAAAAACTATACTACATCAAAACTATGAATTAACACATGTGGAGTTATATACTTAAAAAAAAAGTGTGAAACAACTGAAAATATGTCTTAGATTTTAGGTTCCTCAAAGTAGCCACCTTTTGCTTTGATGACTGCTTTCCACACTCTTGGCATTCTCTTGATGAGCTTCAAGAGGTAGTCACCTGAAATGGTTTTCACTTCACAGGTGTGCCCTGTCAGGTTTAATAAGTGGGATTTCTTGCCTTATAAATGGGGTTGGGACCATCAGTTGTGTTGTGCAGAAGTTAGGTGGATACACAGCTGATAGTCCTACTGAATAGACTGTTAGAATTTGTATTATGGCAAGAAAAAAGCAGCTAAGTAAAAAAAAGTGAGTGGCCATCATTACTTTAAGAAATGAAGGCCAGTCAGTCCGAAAAATTGGGAAAACTTTGAAATTGTCCCCAAGTGCAGTTGCAAAAGCAATCAAGCGCTACAAAGAAACTGGCTCACATGAGGACCGTCCCAGGAAAGGAAGACCAAGAGTCACCTCTGCTTCTGAGGATAAGTTTATCCGAGTGACCAGCCTCAGAAATCGCAGGTTAACAGCAGCTCAGATTAGAGACTAGGCTAATGCCACACAGAGTTCTAGCAGCAGACTCATCTCTACAACAACTATTAAGAGGAGACTTTGTGCAGCAGGCCTTCATGGTAAAATAGCTGCTAGGAAACCACTGCTAAGGATAGGCAACAAGCAGAAGAGACTTGTTTGGGCTTAAGAACACAAGGAATGGACATTAGACCAGTGGAAATCTGTGCTTTGGTCTGATGAGTCCAAATTTGAGATCTTTGGTTCCAACCACCGTGTCTTTGTGCGACGCAGAAAAGGTGAACGGATGAACTCTACATGCCTGGTTCCCACCGTGAAGCATGGAGGAGGAGGTATGATGGTGTGGGGGTGCTCTGCTGGTGACACTGTTGGGGATTTATTCAAAATTGAAGGCATACTGAACTAGCATGGCTACCACAGCATCTTGCAGTGGCATGCTATTCCATCCGGTTTGCGTTTAGTTGGACCATCATTAATTTTTCAACAGGACAATGACCCCAAACATACCTCCAAGCTGCGTAAGGGCTATTTGACCAAGAAGGAGAGTGATGGGGTGCTACGCCAGATGACCTGGCCTCCACAGTCACCAGACCTGAACCCAATCGAGATGGTTTGGGGTGAGCTGGACCGCAGAGTGAAGGCAAAAGGGCCAACAAGTGCTAAGCATCTCTGGGAACTCCTTCAAGATTGTTGGAAGACCATTTCCGGTGACTACCTCTTGAAGCTCATCAAGAGAATGCCAAGAGTGTGCAAAGCAGTCATCAAAGCAAAAGGTGGCTACTTTGAAGAACCTAGAATATAAGCCATATTTTCAGTTGTTTCACACTTTTTTGTTAAGTATATAATTCCACATGTGTTAATTCATATTTTTGATGCCTTCAATGTGAATGTACAATTTTCATAGTCATGAAAATACAGAAAAATCTTTAAATAAGAAGGTGTGTCCAAACTTTTGGTCTGTACTGTATATACAGGGAAGCCTATCAAACAAGTAATAAATACACTGGAACTAAACTCTTTGTAAATGAAAAGAAATAATAAAGACAGAGACTAATACTTCTGCAGCATGGGACTGATATTTTAGCAGCGAAGCAAAGCGATTTACCCAATCTACATAAAAGATTTAATATAACCAGTATAATATTGCTCTGCCATGACTTGTCTGTGACATTTTGGATTTAGCTCAAACATATAAAACGCCAGTAGAAAATACTTTCACAATCCAAAAACATTTGCACTCCAAAAACACACTTTTTTTCTATAGTTAGGAAATATTGTATAAAAGAATTTAATGGAATCCAGCCATACAGGTTGGCACAGCAATCAATATTTTGCCAGGGTAAGGTCAGACACAGACATATATAGTGTTGTGCTATCAATACTTCGATGATAGTAAAGGCCAAATCAATTTAATAAAACTGTCTGGTAATAACCAGAAACAGAACAGGCAACACATTTCACAGGAAGCCTGCAAAGAACAAGAAATCCCTATGTAGCTGTGTAGGTTATTAGTACAAGTGACCTTCCCTTATTCATGGATGCAATAATCTGATATATTAAGACATTACAAAGTGTATACATTGTGATGGGTTTCAGTGTTTTAATGTCTTAGTTAATAAGATAGCGTTACTGTTCAAATACAGTATAAAGATACATATTTTAGTTTTTAGACATACCTGCATTTTCATTGGAGTTTCCTTGTACAGAAATTAGACATGTGAATCCATAGTGCAGCATAAAGTCAAGCAAGCAAGTTTGAATGGGAAAATTGAGCGATCTGAGCAGCTTCAAATGAGGTATGGTTATTGGTGCTAGACTGGCCTGGGCCAGTATTGCCAACTTTGTGGAGTTTTCTTATGCGATAGTGTTTAAACTATGCAGGGTATATTGTGTGATCAAAGAAATACCTCCACCACTAGGGGATCCTGTGGACATAAACAACCTATTGAGAAATGGGATCATATGAGGAGGTCAAGAATAGTTCTGATTAGAGATGAGCAGATTGATCCGCAGAGGATCAGTTTTGAGTTGAATTTCCTGAAATTCGTGACTCCATGCGATTTCAAACGCTTTGTGATTCGATTTGCGAGGATTGCGAAAAAAAAAAAAAACTTGCCTGGCATTATTTCACACACTGCTGAATTATCATAAAGCGGGCTAATGCCATTTTGTGCAGCCACAAGGGTTCTCCATGCTGGGCAGCTATGACATCGCATAGTCTATCCAAGCCTACCCAGTTGATTGTCAAACCTTGTAAAGCTCAGGACGATAATTGTGATATTCCCTATTGGAAGAATGAGATTGCCTTCACTATGCTCTGTCACTTTATTTTTCCTCTCCGCATCCCACTTATGGCAGCAGTGTTAGGAGCGCCAAGTGCCATAGCTTCCTCTGCTTCCTTACCTGGCGGTTTATTCTCTCTCTTCCCTCATCTTTCTTTCTCTCTCTCTTTCACCCTCTTCTCTCCTCTTTTTTTGGGCAATTAGTGATTTTCCAGTATTACGTTTCGTGGCGGATTTATTTAACGTAAATCAATTTTTTGGAGAAAATTCGGGAAACCCAAATTTCAAGAGATCCGTTCACCTTTAGTTATGACGAACAGGCACCACACAGTCAGATATCATATTGGTCTCCAACAAAGGGTATGTGCGCACATCTTTTTCAGGCAGATTGCACCTGGAACTCACCTGAAAAAGGGCTAAAGCCTCTTACAAAATAAGAACATATACAAATTAATGTCAAAACAACTTGATGTGCATATGTTCAATTGTTTGACCTTCATTTAACTGCTTCGGGTTTCAAAAATGAACAAAACAACGAGAAAGAAGGTGCACCAGCATTTTCCTGAAGGTCCCTCTTCTTCAAAAGCACTGTGTGTACGAAGGGTGCCTAAAAGACGCTGTGTGCACATGTCCTAACTTGTCTGAATTCCCAACTCATTGTTCCTTAGCATGGGTGGACTAGGACAGCAGACAACCAATTTGAATGCTAATTTTGTCTAAGAAAAAGAAACAGAATGGCAGCACTCCAGTGGGCAAAGATAGCAAAAATTGGATCACTGAGCAGTGGAAAAATATTGCCTGATCATATGAATCCAGATTTCTGTTGCACCATGCTGATAAGATGTCAGAATTTGGCACAAGCAACATTAATCAGTGAACCCTATCTCTCTGGTGTCATCAGCTCAGACTGATGGATGTGGAGCAATGGTGTGGGGACTGTTTTCTTGGCATACCCTGGGCCCTCAGATATCAGTAATGGATGGATGTTTGGACTGTGGGTCTTACCTAAGCAATGTGGACAACCAAGTTCATCTCTTTTTGTCAGCTGTTTACCCTATGGCAGAAGAGAGTGCATAGTCATGTATTGGTTCAAGGAACATGACAACAAGTTTTTTCTTTCTTCTCAGAGACACCAAATTATAATCCTGTAGACCAGCTTTGAGATGAGGTAGAATGGGCTGTTCAGAGCTTGTTAGTACATCCATCTAATTTGCATAAATTATAAGAATCTGTCTTGTCTACATGGGACAGTACTCTGCACAATAATTCCATCACTTGATGGAATCTATGCAATAATGAAGTTCTGGAGGCCATAAAAGGTCCAATGCTCTACTACGTCCGCATTTCTAATAAAGAGTCCTTTGCTGTACAGTACAAGGTTTATACAGAGTCTAAGGTAAACTTTCCTCCATGTGGGCGAAAATCCAATTCATTGCCTGCTTTTATGAGATTGAACCAAATGAGCTAGTTTTCATTCCCCACAAGCATCAATGAGCTTTGGGTCCAAAGAACAAAGGTCAGAAAAGTCATTAATCTGACATAAAATTCTTTGAAAATTTGTAAAATGTTTGTTCAACATGGAGTTGAGCAAAAATTTTGCAACTTTTGGTGCCAAAATGGGTGGATCTGGGGTGGAACAGGAAGGGATGGGGCGTGACGACACCTGCTCTTTTAATTCTTGACAAGTTGTGGCATACCTTATGTCACTAATCTTATGTCACTTTTAAGATGCCCCTGATTAACTAAGACTCATGTGACTCTTAATGAATCAGGCGCCTGCCATGCCAGCAAGTCCGCTCATCAAGACTGGTGTGAACAATGCCGCTTTTGATGAATCTGGACCAAAGTGATTGTGTTTTTCTAGTTTCTATTATAAGTCTGTGTTTACAAGATGCAAATATTTTCACAGATGGGTTTTAAATTAAGTAATAAAGACAATGGTTTCTATTTATAAAATTGCGGCAATTTATGTGCCAACCTCACCATTGTTACAAGTGCCTTTGTGTAGAGTTGAAAGCCCCATATAATACAGCTGGATACATCAACATCAGTGATGATAAAAAAAAGTGTTTTTGTAAATGAATGAACATTCATGCCAGATAAATGTCCTGGTGACTAAAAGCTTTTCTGACATTACTTAACCTCAATCACAATCTGATGTAGTGATGGAAATACAAGAATAATAAGAAAGGAGGAATGATATGGGAATGAAAACGTTGACATTGCACCACAATAAATATTTGATAATGTTTCTATCTGATACATGGTATTCTCACAAGGAAAACTACATTCCAGATAAAGAATGGGGCGGGGACGCCATCTCTGTATAATACTTCCTTTAGGGCTAATGTTTACTGGTCTTTGGGACAATATGTGAAGAACGAGCCTCCAGTATCCTTGGTGAGGATTCTATGAAATTCAACCAGCAGCTTATTTTCCATAAGGTTACCTCTAACCACAGAGGACAGATCTGTACAATGAACAGATTTGTGTTGATGTCTGCTAAATGCTGATATTTCCTCTCTCTAAAAATGTTTAATTCACATGTTCTCATGGGCTTACTTGTCCATTGCTTCTTTATATCTTGATATTTTCTACTGTGGTTGTCAAGATGCATTTCTAATAATATAGCGAATAAATAAAACATAGCGATTACAATGTATAGGTATATTGGTGCTAAATTTCACACTTTGCATTTGTCATGGTGTTATATCCTTGGTTTTATAGGTAAACATAGTTGATTGTCTCACCAGCATAAGCTCTTTCCTTATGCTCTATTAAAGGAAATCTGTCAGTAGGACCAACCCTCCTATGCCATCTATTTGGCAGGCAGGTCATAGAAATTTGAATAAAATCGTACCTTGTGATCCAATATTTTATTCCTGAGAAATCCAAATTATTTTCTTAATATGTAAATGAGCTGTTAAGATCTATGGGCCAGCCATAGATCTCAATGAGAATCTGCCTTCAAGGGACCCAGATATGGTTGCACAGTGCTCATCCATGCTGCTCCTGCTATTCTGCCTCCCTCTGACATAGAAACGGGTATACAGAAGGTTGGGCGCCACCCAAAATGGCAGCAGGCCACAGGTTGTGCACCTCTGGTCGTCTAGATCAGTGTTCCCCAACTCCAGTCCTCAGATCATATTTTCAGGATTTCCATAGTATTGCACAGGTGATGGAATTATTGACTATGCAATGCAAAGGAATCCTGAAAACATGACCTGTTGGAGGGCCTTGAGGACTGGAGTTGGGGAACCCTGGTCTAGATGATCTAATCTTTTGATATGTTCATATTACACCCCGCAAAACTTATGTACTGCAATGTAATGTGTCTGTCAGCATAATGCAGCTAAAGGCAGATCCTAATATGTCATTAACTAATTAAGGAGTTGAGAATTGTTTTGTTTTTGCACTTTCATTTTTTCTTCCCTTTCTTACAAAAACCATAACTTTTTTTTTCATCAACATACCTGTACGAGGCCTTGGTTTTTTTTTTAATGCCACCATTCATGTCACCATGCAATGTACTGAAAAATGGGGAAAAAATCCTAGTGGGATTAAATTGTGAAAAAGCGCAATTGTTTTTTAGGTTTTATTTTCATGGCATTCATGGTGTGGTAAAAATTACCTGGACTCATGACTTTTCACTCCATTCCAATACTGGTGATAACAGACTTATCAGCTTTTTTTAATACTTTTTTGGTAAAATAAAAAATTCACAACTTTGCACAAAAAAAGGATTTATGTCTCCATATTTGAGACTGGAAACATTATTTTTTTGCCTTTGACCTTTGTTAGGACTTGATTTTATTTATTATTTGCATGTTGAGCTGAAGTTTTTATAAGCTCCATTTTGGGATACAAGATGTTTTAATCGCTTTTTATTGCATTCTCTTAGGGCCCTTGGAGGAAGTGCGGTATTTATATTATGGAGGGGAAATATTTGTATACTTTATTAATTTGGGCATGTATGCAAAAATATCAAACATGCTAATATTTCTATTATTTACATTTTGTTATTTGGGTTTTAGGGAAAAGTGGGGTGATTTTAAACTTCAAAATATTTTATTTTTCTATATTTTTAGAAACATTTTTTAAATATTTTGAACAATTTTAATTAGTCCCCTTAATTTTGATAAGTAAATTCCAGGCAGTGTCATGTTGGGGCTGCTGCACTGATTAGTATGATACCTGAGGTGAAGAATTCCGTCTTGTGGTTCTTGTGTAATCAGTGTTGGCAGTTTTGAGTTAATGATATGCCCGTGTTCCGGGTGGGCCTATATGCAGGGTCTTATCCTTGTGTTCTAGGCCAAATCATCAAGAAAAGACCTGTCCACAGGCCCGCCCCGAAACACAAGTATGTTCCTCATCATAGAGACTGCCAGTCACAGAGACAGATTGGGGTGGGCCTGTTGTCAGGTATTTTCTTGCTGATCTGACCTAGAGCACCAGGATAAGACCCTGCCTACAGTCCCACCCCGGAACACGGGCATATCATTAAAAGGGTTTTCCCAGGAACAAAAGTTAAATTGAAAAATTGTCTGTGTCTGACCATGTACGGAACATACCACAGCTCCTGGACGGGGGGGGGGGGGGGGCAAAAGACAATACAGACATTACAGCAGAGGACTCATTTTGTGAGGTAAAATATTGTTTAAAAACAGGCAGTGAAATGTTTTACCTCAGAAAATGAATCAGCTGTGATCCCATGCTGTAATATCTGTATACTCTCTTTTGCGTCCTCCCCTGCCCAGGAGATGTGGTATGTTCTGTACACGATCAGACACAGACAATTATTAAAATGAACTGTTGTTCATAGGAAAACCCCTTTAACTCAAAATTGCAAACACTGATTACACAAGAACCACAAGACAGATTTCTTCACCTCAGGTATCATATTAATCAGTGCAGCAGCCCCAACATGACACTGCCTGTAGTTTACTTATCAAAATCCTGCTGACAGGTTTGCTTTAAGGGGCTTACATGTGCAATAGGCTGTGCTGTATTGAAGTTCTAAGATGTCAGACACAATGGCCAACAAGAGGTCACCGGCAGCCATGACCACAGATCAGAATCTCACGATTACTTTGTATGGGGGCCGATGGCTATCAGAAGTGACAGATGCCATGTTGAATCTAATTAAATGCTGCATTTAAGTGGTTTAACCATAACAATTGGAGCTAGCTCTGATTGCATCAATTATTCTCAGATGTCGGCTAGGTAACACAGCCAGCATCAGCATGGAGTGGGTTATGCACGACGGACATTGCTAATAGGATAAGATGGCAGCCATGGTGGCCATCATTAGGCCCTGGCTACCATAGGAATTGGTCGGCACCTAGCAATCGCATTGTGAGAGAGTGTGGGGTGACAGAGGGAGAATCTCCCTCTGTTAAACACATTAGATGCCACAATCACCATGTCTGTGGCATGAAAAGGATTAAATGTCTAGGATTAGGTATCTCAGATCTTGATATTTGCAGAAGGAGCAGGGGTGTGTAGTAGGCTGATCTCATGGGTGCACTGACACCAGTTGAGAGAACAGCATGATGAAATTGCAAATCATAAAACAGAATCCATCACCCGACTGCAATGTATATTTATAATCTCTGGTGAGGAACCAGTCACAAGACAAGTATATCTAATGTTTGAAGGTATCCAATAATCTCCTGAAATTAGAGGAAATATGTGCATGTGTTCATTCTGGTGCATGTGCCAGTAATTTGGACTCCAAAAAATAAAAAAATAGGACTTTCAAAAAAGGAATAACACTGATACAGCTAAACTAATTTTATGCTGAAGGTAAAAGATAGAAAAGTCAATGAAAATGCTTTAATTTTTGGTGTGTTTCAAGTCCAAAATACATTTAATGAGAATGAAACAGAACTAACACATCTGTTGTTGTTAAATGATAAGCAATCAATGTAGATTTGTTTTGTGAGTCCTGAGAATTGTGCTGGGCAAAGTACCAGGTGAACAATTGAAGTAAAGTATTCTGTCTTTATTTATTCAATTAAATGTGGCATAAAACAAATGAAGTATGTCAGTGAATAAAACCAGCAATGCTTGGCCCCAGAGTGATAGGATTTAATTATCACATACTTGAAAAATTAGGGAAGAGTAGGCAATACTGAAACTTTAGTCACGTGGCCTATACTATTGAGTTCACAATTCTAGTTGTGATTCTTGGTCAATTCTTTCTTAATGGTAAGACATTGTAGAGGTAAGAGATAACCCTGTTCTGTGATGTGCACAATATACAGATACAGACGTCACTCTGCCCTGCTCTGTGACTGTTATTAGTTCTCTAACATCATCATAATCGTTATTATCTCGTTCTTATGACTTTACTGTATGCATTATGGCCGTACTGTCACATCACTGTGTTTATTGTGCCTAAGATCAAGTTTCACTGACTTGAAGTTATCTGAGAATCCACACTATCTTTCAGATGGCCTATGCTGAAGTCTTCACTTCAGCACAGGCTTTTTCCTTCCAAGTGATGTTTGTCAAGGGCCATCGGAAATCCTGTATAGGACATAACACAGAAAATGATTTCATGTACTAAGCAACCTAGTAGGCATCACACCTATAACTAGAATGAAGTGGTAGTCACGCTAAAAAAAGGAATCAGTCCCATCCCCGGTGTATCTGTCGCGCCCCCTGGGCCAGTGCTGTTAGGGATACCCGGAGCCGGATCAGATGGGGGTTGTAGTCTCCGAGTGGCTGTGACCCGGTCCGTGCCCAGGGTGTCAAGCTCAGTGTGTGGCAGCCCTTATGATGTTACTAGATGTTCTTTTGTGTCGACTACGCCACCCGTTGAATTGCGGTCAATACGGCCGCCGCTGCAGCAGGGTCCGCTGAGGCTGGTGATGTATGTGCAGCTCAGGTAGTATAACCCCCAACGGGAGGGGTATAGCCTCAGGGGGTCAGTTGCAGAGGATGGGGGTTGTGGTGGTGCAGCGGGGATGGAAATGAGACTCAGAGTCGGGCTGTGCAGTTCAGGGTTTGTTTACTTACTGCAGTTGTTCTGGTCACTCCGGCCTTAAGTGACCACCCGAGCCGTGCTGCGTCCACCAGGTCCTGGACTCGGCCAACCCCCAGGTGATTCTGGAGCGTGGTCCTGAGCTCCCTTTCTGTCCTGTCCTCTTCTCTGGCCTTCCCCACCAGGGATCCACCTATGTCCGGCTCCCTCGGGCCTCTTGGTGGTAAACCCTTGTTTCTGGGTTCCCTGACCCTATTCCTGGTCTGCCTTCCGGGTGGATTTAGTGGGTGATCGTGGCAGATCAGTCCTGCCCACGACCTTCGGTTCCTGGCTAAGGTGTGCTGTAGCCTCTGCCAGCTTGGGATCCGGTACCCTGTTGCCAACTCTTCACCCTCTGGTCTAATTTGGGCTCTTGGAGTTCCTTCTTTCTCCCCCTCTGGGTCTTTCTTTCTCCTCTCTCTCTCTGGGCCTTGGAGCTGCTCCTCTCCTCTGCTCTCTTCCTCTGCTCTGCTCTGACAAAAGACTGACAGACTGACCCTGATCTAAGATGGTGCCCACCTTATATACTCCCTCTATGTGTGAGCTCAGGTGACCAGCACCCAATGAGCTCCTAGCACTACCCAGACTGCTCCCCCTATCTGCCCCTACACTACTGGGATGTTCCACCCCCCTCCCACTCCAGCCAGGAACAGACACTGTCGTACCTGCACATTTCTCTAGTGGGAGTACCATCGGTCTGTTCCTCGGAAATGGGATGTGTGTAGTGCATGCAGCTAACTGAGCTCAGTTCCACACTCCATCCTTACCCGGGAGTGGAATATCACACCTCTGGCTTGAGGTGCAATACCCCTGTAGCAGCCGAATCCTCAGGGTGCTACATTCCCCCCTGGTAAATCACAGCACGTCCTCGGGCTGTAAGATATAAACATCCACAAACATACATTTTTTTTTTTCCATAAACATAAACATATAAAACATATAAAACATCATATATATCAGCATAAACTTTTCATATAAACTTTTCATAAAAACATTCTTGTCCTCTGGTACCTCCGGTCACGGTGCAACTTGTGACCGGGTAAAGTGCGACAGTCTCTTGAAGAAAAATCAGTTCTTCTATAAAACCGGTAGGGGGCGCTTTAGGAAGCGCAACTATATACAAGGGAATTATGGCCGCTCTCAGTCCTCGGCCAGGTATTAGGAAAGGGATGACCGCTCTCAGTCCTCGGTCAGTGGGGTTAAAGGACACACGGGTTAACAGTTCAGTTCTCTGGTCCCAACGGGGACTATATTAGCAGCAACGGTTCACTGTGCCCCGACGGGCAACTATATACAGCTTCTACTCTGCTGTACTCAACGACGACGTCCTCCTGCTCTTTCTTTGTGATTAACTTTAGCTTCAGACCCGTCCGGGTCCTCTTGCTCCTCCTCACACCGCAGCTCCTCCTCCGTCAGGCGATGCACATGGAGGGCGTAGGGTCCTTTGGCACACTTGTGCCGGGTGAAGGTGACCTCGTCCCCTATATAAAGGTCACGACCTCTGTGTCCCTCCGGTAGGTGGGACTCAACGTCTCTTCTTGTCACGAAGACGTTGCCTGGGGTGCGGTGATCTCGGATGAAGCCCCACCCGTGCTGCATATTAAACTTGATCACAGTCCCGGTGGAAGGGGGACCATGAGCTGCACGGGGACTCCTCCTGGCCCGGCTCTTCTGCTCCGCGCTCTTTATTTGGGCTTATTGTTCCCGGACCCGCCTCTCTCTCCGCTCCCTCTCAAAGACCTCGAGCTGCTGGCGGCAGCACTCTGCACGCTCCGCTGCGGCTGCCCGAGTCTCCTGAGTGAACCCCATGAGGTCTTCTCCGGTGGGATCCCACTCAAACTGGGTCTCTTCTAGCGGGGGCGAGATCCTCTTCATGGGCTTTGGAGCCGGGATCAGGGGTTCGCACATGGCCCTTGCTTTTTGCAGCTCCAGCTGGATATATTCCTGGGGCCATACGAAGGGCTGCCCATCCGGGCACGTATGCTGGGCGAACAGATCTTCACCCAGGTGCGGCACTCTAGATGCTGAGGGCGCGTTGATGGTAGCGGCGCCCGGGTTAACCAGGCCTTGCGACCAGGCCTGGGGCACCTTGAAAGTAAAGGGCACCGTAAGAACGGCGGCGCCCTGTGTTACTTGGCCCTGCGACCAGGCCGGGGGCTCCGCGGAGGTAGGGGGCGCTGTTGGTATTGCGTCGCCCGGGGGTACTAGGCCTTGCGACCAGGCCGGTGGTATTTCCTGCTTGGCCACGCTCGAGGTCGAGGCGTGTGACGTCACAGGGGTCGCGGCCGCAGTTTCCGGTTGAGGCCTAGTCTGCGGCGGTGACGTTGCAGCGACGGGCATGGCAGGGGGTACTTCGGGCTCTGCGACGGGGAGCTGGGGCAGGCACGCGGTTTCTCGGCTCGGGGTAGTGACGTCCCCTTTACCTGCCTCCATTCGTTCGGCTCCCTTCTCGGCGCCGTCTCCGGCCTTCAGTCCTCCTGCGCCATCCTCAGAGGCGGTCTGTCTCCTCGTCTCGGGTGGCGTGCTCCGCTGACGAGTCTTGGTCTGCTGGGCCATCTCTCGGCTCCACTTCGCCAACGTCTCTCGTTGCACCCGGGCCAACCTCTGTGCGAGGCCCTCCAGCGCAGTCTGTGCACACTCCCGATCTCGGGGGAGCTGTGTTAGGATCTCCAGCAGGCCTTCTGGAGTGGCGACCTGCAACAGGCTCCTGACCACTGGGTCGGTGCTGCCTGGAGTGGCGGCCCGCATCAGGCTCCTGACCACTGGGTCGGTGCTGCCTGGCTCTCCCTCCATCTCCGGGTGCGCTTTCTCTAGACTCTCTTCCAGACGTCTTGTCTCCGGGTGCGCTCTCTCCAGACTGCTCCAGGCGACACCCATCTTTGTTCTCTTCTTCTGTCTCCGCCCACATTGAGGGTGGTCCCGGGGCAAATTCAGTTCCAGGGGCAGTTCTCTTACGCTGATGGACACTTCCAGCATCACAGTCTCTGTTGGTGGGCGCGGTTTCCGCTTTTGGCGCCATTCTTCGACCTGGCCCACGATGGGAGGTGGCCTTTTGCCACCCTCTGGCACGCCCATAATGGCGTCCGCTCTTCCAAGGCGGGAAATCTTTGGAAATGGCGGGAATCGTCTCCCAGTGGCGGGAAACTCCATGGATGGCGGGAAAAAGCTGCAAATGGCGGACAACCGGCGGGAAACGACCTGTGATGGGGTCCGTTGGCGGGGACCCTCCGGAACCGGCGGGAGACTTCTTTTTGAGGTAACGGTGAACTTTTCTTCAGGCACGCAGTACCCGGTTGTTGCGGGCACGTTATCCTGCCGACTACGCCAAAGTTGTCGCGCCCCCTGGGCCAGTGCTGTTAGGGATACCCGGAGCCGGATCAGATGGGGGTTGTAGTCTCCGAGTGGCTGTGACCCGGTCCGTGCCCAGGGTGTCAAGCTCAGTGTGTGGCAGTCCTTATGATGTTACTAGATGTTCTTTTGTGTCGACTACGCCACCCGTTGAATTGCGGTCAATACGGCCGCCGCTGCAGCAGGGTCCGCTGAGGCTGGTGATGTATGTGCAGCTCAGGTAGTATAACCCCCAACGGGAGGGGTATAGCCTCAGGGGGTCAGTTGCAGAGGATGGGGGTTGTGGTGGTGCAGCGGGGATGGAAATGAGACTCAGAGTCGGGCTGTGCAGTTCAGGGTTTGTTTACTTACTGCAGTTGTTCTGGTCACTCCGGCCTTAAGTGACCACCCGAGCCGTGCTGCGTCCACCAGGTCCTGGACTCGGCCAACCCCCAGGTGATTCTGGAGCGTGGTCCTGAGCTCCCTTTCTGTCCTGTCCTCTTCTCTGGCCTTCCCCACCAGGGATCCACCTATGTCCGGCTCCCTCGGGCCTCTTGGTGGTAAACCCTTGTTTCTGGGTTCCCTGACCCTATTCCTGGTCTGCCTTCCGGGTGGATTTAGTGGGTGATCGTGGCAGATCAGTCCTGCCCACGACCTCCGGTTCCTGGCTAAGGTGTGCTGTAGCCTCTGCCAGCTTGGGATCCGGTACCCTGTTGCCAACTCTTCACCCTCTGGTCTAATTTGGGCTCTTGGAGTTCCTTCTTTCTCCCCCTCTGGGTCTTTCTTTCTCCTCTCTCTCTCTGGGCCTTGGAGCTGCTCCTCTCCTCTGCTCTCTTCCTCTGCTCTGCTCTGACAAAAGACTGACAGACTGACCCTGATCTAAGATGGTGCCCACCTTATATACTCCCTCTATGTGTGAGCTCAGGTGACCAGCACCCAATGAGCTCCTAGCACTACCCAGACTGCTCCCCCTATCTGCCCCTACACTACTGGGATGTTCCACCCCCCTCCCACTCCAGCCAGGAACAGACACTGTCGTACCTGCACATTTCTCTAGTGGGAGTACCATCGGTCTGTTCCTCGGAAATGGGATGTGTGTAGTGCATGCAGCTAACTGAGCTCAGTTCCACACTCCATCCTTACCCGGGAGTGGAATATCACACCTCTGGCTTGAGGTGCAATACCCCTGTAGCAGCCGAATCCTCAGGGTGCTACATATCTATTTGGCTTTTTTCACAGACTCTGTAGCTGCTAGAAAAAAAAAGCTGAATGGAGTTCATAGGAGTCAAAAGGAGAATGTTATTTTTAGTGTTGAGCCACCCCCGTAGTGTTCGAGTTCGGTTCGGTTCGTCGAACACCCGTGTGTTCGCCGAACTGTTCGTCGAACTGTTCGTCGAACACCTTCGAACACCGTTAAAACCAATGGCAGGCAAACAAAAACACATAGAAACACATAGAAAACACCTTCAAAGGTGTCCAAAAGCTGACAAACTGCTCAGAAGACATAACTAACACATGGAAAAGTGACAAGTACATATAGTCATGCGAAAATAAAAGAGGTGGAGGAGTAAAAGGAGGGGGAGACACAGATATAGGCATGTCATGCCCTTCTAAAATCCAAAAAGTGAGAAGCCGACACAGCCAGTCCGCTCCTGCCCGTGCCACCTCCGTGTCGCCGGGTTTGTGCCAGAGCCGCGGTGAACCCTGACGGCCAGCCCCCCTCTCCCAATACTGGTGCCTGTCCGCTGGTGGGTCGAGCGAGCCCCCCTGTGGTGGAGGCAGCTCTAAGCTTTTTAATTTAAATTGTCTCTCTAATTTGAATGAATACACTTTAAATCCATTTACAAGGATCTATTGGAGGGCAAGTCTCATGCCAGCAGCCGCGGTAATTCCAGCTCCAGTAGCGTCCACTAAAGCTGCTGCAGTTAAAAAGCTTTTATAAGGATCGAGCTCGGCTGTCCACCGCAAGGCATCCTACTGCCAGTCCCAGCCCCTATGCCTTGGGGTGCCTCCTGATGCTCTTCACTAAGTATCACATGGTCCCGAAGCATTTCCTTTGAAAAAATTAAGTGTCTAAACTACAGGTGGTGCAGCTTGCTTAACAGCCGGGATAATCCGCTGACTAGCAGACACTGCTACTAGGCACAAAGTATTTCCTGGGCTAGATGCAGTTAAAAATTTGTAATTAGATACTCTCGTTGGATGCTGAGAAAGCATTCCATAGAGTCTCCTGGCACGCCATATATGATTCTCTTAAAAAGCTTGGGGTAGGGGTCTAGGGGACCCTTTTATAGCCAAAATCACGGCCCTGTATCGCAATACGTCACCTAGGCTGAAGATAAATGGAACTGTAGCACCCTGAGGGCTCGGTTGCTACAGACGTATTGCACCTCACCCAGAGGTGTGATATCTCACTCTCAGGTAAGGATGGAGTGTGGATCAGGACCCGACACCTGCATGCATTACACCACATTGCCGTGGGGCAGGGCGACCAATATGCCCCTGAGATGGGCACGACAGTCCCTGTCCCTGGCTGGAGTGGGGGGAGGGAACACTGAGGAAGGGGAACCCTGTAGTGCAGGAGCAGGGAGGAAGCAGTTCCTGGGTGCATTGAGAAGGGAGTATAAAAGGTGGGCACCATCTTAGTTCAGTGCAGAGAAGTCTGAGCAGAAGTGGCAGGGAGCAGGGGCTCTGCATGAGCTCTGCTCCGGAGGCGGGCCTAGTAACAGAGGCCCAGGCCTGGAAGAGGGAGAAGGAAGGAAGAGGAGCGGAGAAGCCTCCAGGAACGAGGAATGAAGGGATCCCAGGGGTGCGGACGGGCGAGTCGCCACCGCACGCCCGAATCCACCTGCGTGGAGGGGTCAGGCCAAAGGTGGAGACCGGTCCCCGAACTAGTGGAGGCAGGAAACGACCCTCAGCTAGAAACCGGAGGCTCTGACATTTTATGTGGCGCAGCCCTTCGCTACACCCGCTAGGAAGGCACCACATAGGGTCAGGGAAACTGGCGCCAAGTTTACCAAGAGGAGGCCCGAGGCAGCCGGACAGAAGTGTTGGTAAGAAAGGCCAGACAAAGGACACACAAAGGGGGTCCTGTGAAGTGCTCCAAAGTTATCTGGGAGTTGTCTGAGCCCCTCACCTGGTGAGCACAGTACGACGTGGGCAGCCGTTACCTGCAGACGTGGTCTGGATAATAAGAACTGTGAGTAAAGGCCCTGAACTGCATCACTGACTCCGTGTCGTTACTGCTGCTGCCCTGCACCATCACCCCCATCCTCCGCATACACTGCCCTGAGGCTATACTCCTCCCGTGGGGAGTTATGCTACACTCTGCTGCACCCACAACACCAGCCTCAGCGGTCTGCCATGTAGCGGCGGTTCACTCTGACCGCAATCCACGGGTGGCGTAGTCGGACATTTAAACATCAAAACCACATAAATAGTTCCGCCACTGGTTTGACCGCCCTGAGCCACGGAACCGGGTCGCCGCCACGAAGACTACAACCACCAGCATCCACCAAAAAGGGTCCGGCTCCGGGTGTCCCAAGGCCCAGGGGGTGCGTCAGAACATTTTCATCACCTTTCACAATCACCAATGGGACAAGGCAGTGATGTCCTCTGTCCCCTCTCTTATACATCCTAGTGACGGAGCACCTGCTCTCATCAATTCGCCATAACCCCAATATTAGGTGGATTGAGGTGGGAGGCACCGAGTACAAGTGCTCTCTATTTGCTGATGATGTCCTAGTATATATCACTCAATCACATATATCCATCCATGCTGTTATGGCTGAAATAGATCACTTTGTTACATGGTAAAATTTTAAAATCAATGCAGCGAAGTCTGAGGCCCTCGATGTCTCCCTCCCCAAATCCATATAGGATTCCATCCAGTCCAACTTTCCCTTTGCCTGGCCCTCACAGGGTATCAAATACTTAGGAATTCCTATTCATAGAGACCTCTCCCATCTATGTTATCTTAATTTTGGGCCCTTTATTGAACAACTCCATACAGACCACGGTTGGCAAGTTAGAACTGTAAGATTCACTACGTGAACCACTGGTGTTTTGTGGAAAAGCACATGTACACTGCGTTCCAAATTATTATGCAAAAAGTGTTTAGGAGTGATAAGGGAAGAATTTGTTTGTTTGTCAGTTAAACTCATTGATGGTGATGTGTGTCAGGGCTCTTTATATCACTGTAAGCAATTGCAGACACCTGTGCTAATTAGTTTGGCAGGTGTGTCCAATGAAAGGCAAGACTACTTAAGAAGGCTCTCTCACATTATTAAGCAGCCTACATTTTCTGCCAAAATGGGAAAGAAAAAGGATGTGTCGGCTGCTGAGAAGCAACAAATTGTGGAGTGTTTAGGTCAAGGCATGACTACAATCAACATTGTGCGATGATCAGGATGAAGTGTCTTGGCAATCAAGAAGTATGTAGCTGATTCACAGTACACACGTGTGCGTGCTGATAAGGGCAAATTGAGGACTCTTTCCTACAGGCAATTACGTCAGGTTGAAAGAGCAGCGGCAAAAAAGCCT
Source organism: Phyllobates terribilis (assembly GCF_046119375.1). Taxonomy (NCBI): domain Eukaryota; kingdom Metazoa; phylum Chordata; class Amphibia; order Anura; family Dendrobatidae; genus Phyllobates; species Phyllobates terribilis. The sequence goes on from NW_027362761.1 coordinate 809,604,553, forward strand.
TGTCATAGCAGCAGACAAGTTTTTGAAGCTGCTTGTGCCTCCAACGTCCCCCGAACAACAAGATGCAGGGTCCTTCAGAGGTTTGCAGCTGTGCATGCGCCATCCTGTCGACCTCCTCTATCCACTTCACACAAGCAGAAACGGCTCCAGTGGGCCAAACATTACATGAAGACTGATTTCAAAACTGTTTTGTTCACGGATGAGTGCCGTGCAGCGCTCGATGGTCCAGATGGATGGAGTGGAGGATGGCTGGTTGATGGACACCCCACGCAAACACGGCTACAGCGCCAACAAGGAGGAGGTGGAGTAATGTTTTGGGCTGGAATCATGGGGAGAGAGATTGTCGGCCCCTTTAGGATCCCTGAAGGCGCTAAAGATGAACTCCATAATGTATGTGGATTTTCTCAAACAGCACTTCCTGCCATGGTTCAAGAAGAAGAACCGTGTATTTCACAGCAAGATCATTTTTCTGCATGATAATGCACCATCTCATGCTGCACATAAAACATCTGCATCTCTGGCTGATATGGGCATAAAAGGGGACAAACTTATGGTGTGACCCCCATGCTCCCCTGACCTCTACCCCATTCAGAACCTTTGGAGCATCATTAAAAGGAGTGTCTATGATGGCGGGAGGCAGTTCACATCTAAGCAACAGCTCTGGGAGGGTATTCTGTCCTCATGCAAAACAATTGAAGCAGAAACCATCCAAAACCTGACAAATTCAATGGACGAGAGAGTTCAGAAGCTCCTTTCGAACAAGGGGTCCTATGTGAAAATGTAACATCACCTAGAATAAAGTTTTGAGTTGAAAACTGTTTGATTTCAGTTTCTAACAACCTGCTAATGCTTATAATTTCAAAAATGACCATTTTTTTGGTCTTTATTAAAATGAAAAGGTTGATCGAAAAGTTTGGGGGATCTAAGAGTGTGGCAACCCAGTAGTCATGATTACTTTGAATTCTGACAATATGAGGGTCATGCTGCAGGTAGTGCAGCAAGAAGGCACTTATGTGCCTTGTGCATCTCGGAGCCCCAAAATTATTTTCCGGGCTAGATGCAGCTAAAAATTATTTTTAATTTTAAATCTGGTGAAGCTTTAGTATAGATGGCCTAATAGGATCAGTGCTGCACACTGCTACAAAGCCCAAATTATTTTCCAGTCAAGATACAGATAAACATGATTAGTAATTTGAAAGCTTAAAACGGTTGGTAGGGTGATTTTAACCAATCATCAAGCTTTTACTCTCCCCAGGATGACACAGGGGTAGAAAAGTCATTTCGGATCCATGATTTGTTCATCTTTATGAACGTGAGTCTGTCTACATTATCAGTGGAGAGCCGCGTGCGCTTATCTGTCAGCACACCACCAGCAGCGCTGAACACACGTTCAGACAGAACGCTGGCTGCGGGGCATGACAAGATCTCCAAGGCGTAAGTGGCTAGCTCCGGCCATTTATCCAGATTGGAAGCCCAAAAAGAGCAAGGGTCCAGTGACACAGTCGTGGCTTCAATGTTTACTTGGAGATACTCCTGTACCATCGTCTCTAGGCGTTGACTATGTGTCAGACTTCTTGTCTCCTGTGTCCTTGCAAAGGATGGGCTAAAAAAGTGGTGAAATGATTCCGCAAAATTGATGTTACCAGCAGATACTGTGGTTCTGTTACGGTTTGAGTGCTGAACACTTGACGGTCCCACGGTTGGCAAGTTGGAACTGTGAGATTCACTACGTGCACCACTGGTATTTTGTGGAAAAGCACATGTAAGATTCTGCAACAGTCTCTGCTGATACTCCTGCATGCGTGCATCCCTTTCTATGGCAGGAATAATTTCTGCAAATTTACTTTTCTACCGGGGATCTAACAGTGTGGCAACCCAGTAGTCAGGATTATTTCTAATTCTCACAATTCGAGGGTCATGTTGCAGGTAGTGCAGCAAGAAGGCACTCATGTGTGTTGCGCATCCAGGAGCACCAAGTCCCTGTTGTGTTGGTGGCGAGGTAACAATCATGCTTCCTTCCTCTGTCCTCTCCCCCCAACCTCGCACAACAGAAATGTGATCAAGGTCTCCCTCATCTGATGAGTCTTCCATCAGTTCGTCCTCCACTTCTTCCTGGGCTCCTGCACCTTCCTCACTAGTTTGGCTGCTACCATGCGCCCTGGTAAAACCATCTCCCCCACCCTCACATGCCTGCCGCCTTGGTGCTGCCGACCGTCTGGACCTTGCAGATGTTAGCCCTTCCGCATACAACTCCTCCTCCTCTACTTCCTCCACCTCCTCTTGTGCCACCACCTGACTCCGAATTCTGTTTAACATGTGCTCCAGCATGTAAATCACCGGAATAGTCATGCTGATAATGGCATCGTCAGCACTAAACATCTTCGTCGCCATTTCAAAACTGTGCAGAAGGGTGCATAGGTCCCTGATCTGAGACCACTCCTCCACCGTGATTTGCCCCACCTCTGAATCTCGTTGGCCCAGGCTATACGTCAGAACGTATTGCACCAGGGCTTGTCGGTGCTGCCACAGTCGCTGCAACATGTGCAGAGTTGAATTCCACCGGGTAGGCACATCGCATTTTAGCCGGTGAAGTGGCAGGCCCAACGACTTCTGTAGAGATGTAAGTCGCTGAGCTGCGGGATGCGAACGGCGGAAGTGAGCACACAGCGACCGTGCCCTCTGCAGAAGGCCATCTAGTCTGGGATAGTGGGCTAAAAATTACTGGACAACCAGGTTCAACACGTGAGCCATACAAGGCACGTGTGTGACATTGCCCCGGCGAAGGGCCGCACCCAGGTTTGCAGCATTGTCGCACACGGCCTTCCCTGGTTTCAGGTCCAGTGGAGACAACCATTCATGAAATTGGTTCTCCAGAGCTGACCACAACTCCTCAGCTGTGTGACTCACATTTCCCAGACATTTCAATGTAAAAACCGCCTGATGACGTTGAGCCCTACTGCCAGCATAGTAAGGAGGTGTGCAGGATCCCTTCTGCGCAGTTAGAAAGCTTGTGGCATGACCAGACAGGCTTTGGGTGCAGGTGGAAGACCGAGAGGAGGTTGAGGAGGCAGAAGCAGTGGAGGAACTTTGACATAAAGAGGATTGACGCACAACTTGTGGGGACGGCAAGACTTGGACAGCAGCCCCTTGTCCTGCTGTCACCATAGTTACCCAGTGCCCAGTCAGCGACATGTAACGCCCCTGTCCATGCCTACTCGTCCAAGTGTCTGTGGTGAAATGCACCCTGTCACACACAGAGTTTCTCAAAGAAGCGGTGATGTTATGTGCGACATGCTGGTGGAGCGCAGGCACACCTTTCTTTGAGAAGTAGTGCCGACTGGGCATCTGGTACTGGGGCACTGCGACGGACATAAGGTCTCGAAAATCCTCTGTGTCCACCAGGCGGAAAGGCAGCATTTCTGTAGCCAAGAGCTTGCAGATGGTGAAATTCAACCTCTTAGCTTTCTCATGGCTAGGAGGAAATGGTCTTTTACTTGTCCACATCTGAGGGACCGAGGGCTGGCTATTGTGCTTAGACGGGGTTGATAAGGGTGTCCCCGGCAAACTGCCAGTCTGTGAGGAAAATGCAGGCGGACATGTTAGGTTGCCTTGATCCAAAGGTGGTGCTATCGATGTCGGACAGCGCTCAACACCAGCTGGTGTTACCACCTCCAAAGAAAATGATGACCTGCCAATCACGCTGGCTGTTGCGGGTAAAGAGGTGGCAGGTCTGCGCCCCAAAACAGGTGTGACTGCTGTCCCCCCAGTCACAGAGGATGAAGAGGCCGCGGATGCACAAGATATGGCAGACGGTGGTTGGCCCGGCCGGCTAGGCCGCATTGTAGCACACTGAGCTTCCCACTGCAACTTATGCTTCATGTCCATGTGCCGGTTCATGCATGAAGTACTCAAACTATGTATTTTTTGGCCTCTACTTAGCTTTTGCTGACAAATGTTACAGATAACACGAGTTGGGTCATCTTTATCGATCTGAAAAAATGCCCAGGCTATGCAAGGCTTAGCACCCATGCGACCTGAAGAGCCACCACGACTTGTGGTGAGAGGCAGAGTTGTGTTTGAGGATGCAGTTGTTGACGTGCTTCCAGTACTACGTCTCTGTCCAGGAAGGCGCAACCTGACCTCGTCGTCACTAGCATCTTCCTCCACCTCCTCTGCTGACCTCATCTCTTGGCTGACTGTGGGTTGACAGTAAGTGGGATCTCCGACCTCATCATCATCACCCTGTGCGTTATCACACCCGTCGTCCTCAGAGCCAACCTGTTCCTGCCCTGACAAAAAACTAAAGTTGTCGCTCCAATCAGGTATTTGAGTCTTATCATCGTCTTCCTCATTGTCTCCACCAACAGGAGTTACAGTTTGGGAATGAGGGTCTACATTATGGTCAGAACCTTCTGCATCTGGTCCTGGAGCCGACTCATAAAGATTCTGGGCATCAGTGCAGATCATTTCCTCGTCTGGATTCACAGAAGCGCTGGAGTCGACCTCTGATTCCCAGGCTATAGTATGAGTAAACAGCTCTGCAGACTCAACCATCTGTTCTACCTCATACTCAGACGGGCAGCTGGAGATTTGGGAGCTGTGAGGAAGCAAGTGCGATTTGGGTGACACCTTTGAGGACTGGAGTATTTGTGATGTTGAAGTTGATGTGGAGGAGAGCCCACTTAAAGGAGCACTTGATATCCGTTGAAGCACCTGCTGTTTTTGTGCCTCATCTGGAATTTGTAGCGATTGGCGTGGCCGTAAGAAAGGGATCTTATCACATTGTCCGCTAAAAGAAGTAGACATTTTAGTTTGGCTGGAAGATGGTCTTTCTTCTGCAGATGTTACTGTTGCTTTAACACCTACCCCACGGACACAACCTTTTTTCCCCTTCCCAACACGCCTATTCCCCTTTCCACCAGCAGCAGGCCTTTTTCCACTCATTTTGGTGGTTAACTAATTCACAACTCTGGAGTTGTTTGCACAAAAAAACAATGGATGGTAACCGAGCAGAGCTGAGTGGCCAAACTGTGGTATTAGGCCAAAACTATTGGCTGGGTTAGATGCAGAAAAAAATTATTTTGAATTTGCAACCTGATGGAGGTCAGTATAGATGGATTAATAGAACAAGACCCACACACAGCTAGAAGCCCAATATTTTTTCAGAGGTAGATGCAGGAAAAAAATATATTCAGTATGCAACCTGATGGAGGTCAGTATAGATGGACTAATACAACAAGTCCCACACACAGCTAGAAGCCCAAATATTTTTTCAGAGGTACTGTAGATGCAGATAAAAATTAGTTTTAATTTGCAACCTGATGGAGGTCAGTATAGATGGACTAATAGAGAAAGTCCGACACACTACTAGAAGGCCAAATATTTTTTCAGAGGTAGATGCAGAAAAAAATATATTCAGTTTGCAACCTGATGGAGGTCAGTATAGATGGACTAATAGAGAAAGTCCGACACACTACTAGAAGGCCAAATATTTTTTCAGAGCTAGATGCAGAAAAAAATTATATTCAGTTTGCAACCTGATGGAGGTCAGTATAGATGGATTAATAGAACAAGACCCACACACAGCTAGAAGCCCAATATTTTTTCAGAGGTAGATGCAGAAAAAAATATATTCAGTTTGCAACCTGATGGAGGTCAGTATAGATGGACTAATACAACAAGTCCCACACACAGCTAGAAGCCCAATATTTTTTCAGAGGTAGATGCAGAAAAAAATATATTCAGTTTGCAACCTGATGGAGGTCAGTATAGATGGACTAATACAACAAGTCCCACACACAGCTAGAAGCCCAAATATTTTTTCAGAGGTACTGTAGATGCAGATAAAAATTAGTTTTAATTTGCAACCTGATGGAGGTCAGTATAGATGGACTAATAGAGAAAGTCCGACACACTACTAGAAGGCCAAATATTTTTTCAGAGCTAGATGCAGAAAAAAAATATATTCAGTTTGCAACCTGATGGAGGTCAGTATAGATGGACTAATAGAGAAAGTCCGACACACTACTAGAAGGCCAAATATTTTTTCAGAGCTAGATGCAGAAAAAAATTATATTCAGTTTGCAACCTGATGGAGGTCAGTATAGATGGATTAATAGAACAAGACCCACACACAGCTAGAAGCCCAATATTTTTTCAGAGGTAGATGCAGGAAAAAAATATATTCAGTTTGCAACCTGATGAAGGTCAGTATAGATGGACTAATACAACAAGTCCCACACACAGGTAGAAGCTCAAATATTTTTTCAGAGGTACTGTAGATGCAGATAAAAATTAGTTTTAATTTGCAACCTGATGGAGGTCAGTATAGATGGACTAATAGAATGATGCTATGCCCAAAAGATTTTACTTCACTAGGTGCAGTAAAAAAATTGGTATTCTATACACAGGTGGTATATCTTGCAACACAGATAGGCTACTCCACTGACTAACACACTCTGCAATAGGCCAAAAAGGATTAGCTTTGCTAGATTCAGCCAAATGCTGTGAAAAAAACTTGCACAGCACTGGCACAGACCTGCCTGGCAAAAACTGATAGGAACTGATGTAACCTAGTCCTGAAAAGGACTCCAATTACAATTAGTCTTTACTCCCACAACCTATCTATTTAAGAGCACAGACCTCCCTGATAAAAGTCGTAGGAAATGCTGTAACCTAGTCCTTAAAAGGACTGCAATCACAACTATTTCCTACTCCCAAGCTATCTGTATATTTGTGCGAAAATTGGCTTGAAATTAACAAGGTATAGCGCACACAGCAACAGCGGTGCCGTCTAACACGCAGCTGCAGCAGTGAGAAAATGGTGGCGACGGGGAAAATGGCTTGGTCTTATAGGGCAAGGACATGTGACATACACTGCCAATGACACATGCCCTTGCTTGTGTGAAAAAAAGCACTTCGCTCCGTGTGTGCGCTGCTGATAGGCTGACAGATTGCACCTCCCCACTGCAAATGCGGGAAAGAGAAAAAAAAATGGAGATCTTCATTGTTCCTGCAGAGATCCATCCCCTGCCCCTCCCCCCACCCCGCTGTACACTCAAACTGCGTATTAACATTAATTTTCATCATTACTGAGAAAAAATCCAGTTATGATTTTGGTGCACGAACAGTTATCGAACATAACCTCGAACAGCCGAATTTTTCTCAAATTGTTCGTGTTCGCCGAACGGCTCGAACACCGCCCAAAACAGCTCGAATTTGAGATTGGCGAACAGTTCGAGTAGAACAACGCTCATCTCTAGTTATTTTCTACGAAAGTTGCTACTTCATCCTAAAGATAAGTTTGTAATCACAGCAGTTCGACTCCTACCAAACGGACATTGATGACATACAGTATACAGTAGTATTTGAAAGTTTGCCAACCCTTCAAAATTTTCCATAATTATACATAATTTTTACCTAAAACAACATCAGACTTTCATAGAAGTACTAGAAGTAGCTAAAGAGAACCAAATATATTCAACTTTGTCATTTATGTAAATGAGGAAAATGTTCTAATATAACATGTCTCTGAGTGCAAAAGTATGTGAACTTTTTGGGTTAGCAGATAATTTGATGCTGAAATTAAAGTCAGTTGTTTTTGATCAATGGGATAACAATCAGGTGTGAGTGGGCAGCCTTTTTAATTAAAGATTAGGAATTTACCAAAGTCTGTTCAGATGTTTGTGGAAACGTATCATGGCACGAACAAAAGTATTTCTGAGGACACCTGATGAAGAGTTGTTGATGTTCATCAGGCTGGAAAAGGTTACAAAACCATCTCTTAAGAGTTTGGATTCCACCAATCCATAGTCAAACAGAGTATGTTCAATTGGATGAAATTGAAGATCATTATTACTCTCCACAGGTGTGATTGACCAAGAAAGATCACTCCAAGTGCAGGACACATAATAGTCCATGTGGTCACAATGTAACCCAAGTAAATTTCTAAGCAACTAAAGGCCTATCTCACAATAGCTAATATTAATGTTCATGAGTCCATCATCAGAACACTGAACAACAATAGTGTGCATGACAAGACTGCAAGGAGAAAGCTACTGCTCTCCAAAAAGAACATTGTTTTCCATCTGCAGTTTGCTAAAGATAACCTGCACAAGCCAGAAGGCAATGAATTTTGGATAGATGAGACCAAAAGCAAGCTTTCTGCTTACATGAGAAGTGTGGGCAAGCCTTGTGGCATCTGGGCTAGGATTGCTTGCCATCATAGATGGAACAATAAATTCTGACTTACACCAGCAAATTCTAAAGGAAAATGTCAAGACATCTGTCCATTAGCTGAATCTCAAGAGAGCATGGGTCATGCAGTAAGACAACGACCCAAAGCACACAAGTCGTTCTACAAAACAATGGTTAAAGAAGAATAAAGGTAATGTTTTACCTTAGTCCTGACTTTAATTAGATAGAAATGTTTTGAAAAGACCTGAAATGAGCAGTACATCGGAGAAAACCCACCAACATAACAGTGGAGAAGCTGTTTTGTACGGAGGAATGGGCTAAAATTCATCCAAGCTGATGCTCAGGACTAACCAACAATTACCACAAATGATGAGATGCAGTTATTACTGCACAGGGGGTCACACAGATACTGAAAGCAGAGGTTCAAATACAGACATGATATTGGATGATTTTCCTCATTTACAAAATTGATAAAGCCTAATATTTTTTGACTCATTTTTTTTATTTGGTTCTCTCTACTATTGGATTTGTTTGAAAATCTAACATACTTTTATGACAAATTTATGCAGAAATATGAAAAATTCTGAGGTTTTCACAAACTTTCAATCACCATTGTAGAAATGATATGACTTTAACATTATAAGTGAGGAAACCTTTTTAGCGGAAACAATAAGTGATTCTTCAGCCTATTATCCAGTTTTGCATTTTATAATCTTGATAATCATTATTTACTATACTGCAAAAATTTATACTGTTTAATTTATCTCATCCTACGTAATCACAATAGAGATAAAGATATAGGTTCATTATGTCCAGACTTTGATTTGTTAACTTTCTTCATAACGGCTCACATCGTCCCTTTTCCCTAGACTCATTACTCTTTTACTGCTAGACATCATGATAAGATTAACCACTTGCCTAGAATATGGATGAGGATAAAATACATACTCATAGGAAATGTCTCATAAATACAAATAATTATACTATATATCATCTTATTTCATTGAAGTACTTCTTTCCTTTGCAGTAAGATGCGTTTTATATTAAATACATTTAAAATAAATATGCGGGATATAATTTGTGACACATGTAACATTTTATGACACCGCAAAATTAATCTGAAATATTAGTTTATTATAATCACAGTAAAGAGCAGGAATATTTTAGTTGCCGCTTATAAAAAGTATAATTTAGTAGATGATTATTCAGCAAGCAAGCAATATCGTGCTTACACCAAAATGATGTTACCATCGACTGCATAAAGATGTTGTCTGGTTTAGAAACACTTTTTGAGATATCTTTTTATTAAGAAATTCTATGTGAATGGAGAGGAATCCCAAAACACATCCTTCAACTATTAGCCACAGAGAGTGTCTTTCCCTAGAGAGCCTGGCACATTCATGCATTATAAAGATAGCCCATTGATTTGGCAATGCAGAATAATTGAAACAGTATCCATTATATGACCAAGCCAGATATGTATCTACTGGAAATAAACATGGTTTTTATTGAAATGACCGCAAGCAAAAGTCATTAAAAAATAATGGAAACCATGATTATTAGCATAAATAGGAAAATGTACATGTACAGTACAGGCTGAAACTAAAATACCTCTTTAAATCTGATTTTTTTTTGGGCTAAACCAGATATACCAGGCTAAAGCAAATAATATATAATTCACATGAGATTACTGAGTGACATGTTGTTACAGAAGGGAAGAAGGTACTACTGCCCATGAGGGCTTCCCTCCAATATGAGAAAGGGGTAAGAAGCATCTGTCCCTTTACTGCAGCAATCCAATGCACACTAGATCATCTCACTGGGTCATTTAACCTGCTTAAGGTAGCAGAATTCCACCTGAGTATTCAGGTAGTTGGCAGTCTGCCACAATTGTGATGGTTACACTCTGCTACATCATGGTTACAGCACAGCTAGTCTATGGCTTTATCTTTAGTACATATTTATTAAAACATAGCTATTCAGCTTTGCTACATCAGTCACCAGTTCTGCTACATCAGCCATCACTGAGCCAGCTACATCAGCCATCACTGAGCCAGCTCTATTGTAGTAATAATTGCTCCAGCACTGCTACCTCATCCACCACTGCCTCAACTTTGGCATTCCAGTTGTTCCAATTCTTCTACATTAGCCACTACTGCCACCGCTCTGTATTCCAGTCATCATCATTGTTCCAGCACTGCTACATAAGACACCACTGCTACAACTCAGCTATTCCTGTCAATGTTTTTCCAGCTCTGCTACATTAGTCATCCCAGTTCCAGCTCGTTTACTGTACTTCAGTGATCACTGTCTTATCGCTTCCCCATCAGTTCAGTATCTCCTCTACAGGCCATTACATCTTCAATACCACTTAACCTCATCTCTAACATCTGCTGCACCAGCGCCTCTAGTCCATAGTGGTCAAGACTAGCGTTAAGCAAATTTGTTCGGCATTTCAAATTCGTGTTCATGTTCGGGGTTCCAGCTTGTTTGTGCCAAAAAAAAATCGGCTCCGCCCATGATTTGCCACGCTGTCACGCAGATGTTATCTGTTGTCTGTGACAGCGTGGCAAATCAGGGATGTTTGTAGATGGAGCCTATTTTTTGGCGCGAACAAGCCGGAACCCCGTATACGAACCCGAGTTTAAAATGCCGAACAAATTCGCTCAACACTAGTCAAGACTTGCTCATCTGGGCCACCTCACTAGGTGAGACATAACAGGATTCTAGTTTTTCTAAAAGGTGGGTTTTCAGGTTGCTTTTCTTTCATGGTTGGAGAAAGTTTGATGTGACGCCGCGTGGGGAGCCCGGAACCGGGCCTTTTGTGGGATGCTGTGGGTTGTAGTCACCGTGGCGGCGACCCGGTCCCGTGGCTCAGGGTGGTCAAACCAGTGGCAGTCTTTATAGGGTTTTTGTGGTTTAATGTCCGACTACGCCACCCGTGGATTGCAGTCAAGGTGTACCGCCGCTGCAAGGCAGACCGCTGAGGCTGGTGTTGTGGGTGCAGCAGAGTGTAGTACAACTCCCCACGGGAGGAGTATAGCCTCAGGGCAGTGTAGAGTGATGATGGTGGTGGTGGTGCGGGGCGTCCCAGTACTAGTAGTGCTGACGCGGTGAGAAAGCACAGAGACAAGGTGTTGCAGTTCAGGTTCTTTACTCACAGTTCTCATCCAGGTCACTTGTGCACAGATAGGACCGCCTGAGCCGTGCTGCGTCCACCAGGCAGGGGGCTCGATCAACCCCCAGGCAATTCCGGAGTGTGGCACAGGACTCCCTTCTATCCTTTCGTCAGCCGTGCCCCACCAGTGACACTACTTCTGTCCAGCTGCCTCGGGTCTTCTCCTGGGAGGACTGGGTGTCCACTTCCTTGACCCTATGTGGTGTGCCTTCCTAGTAGGTGTAGTGAGGGGTCGCACCAGTAAATGATCACGACCACCGGTTCTTGGTTAAGGAGTAGTCACCTCCACCAACTTGGGATCCGGTACCCTGTTCTGCCAACCCGTCACCCGTAATCTCCTGGGTCCTTAGGGTTCCTTCCGCCTTCGTGTCTCTGGGCCTTTCTACACTTTGGGTACTTCTCTTTCTTTGCTGTTCCTTTCTGTTTCTGTTCCTTTCTTTTCCTTTCTGTTTCTGTTCCTCTCTTCTGGCTCCGGCCTTCACCCTAGGCCTGCCTCGTGGAGCTGGGCCCAGACTGAGCCACAGCTCCCTGTCAGCCCTCTCTGGCTGAGCTTCTCCTCTCTCTGCACTGTACTCAGCTGAACCCAGAACTAAGATGGTGCCCACCTTATATACCCTTCCCTAGTGTGTGAGCTCAGGTGACTAGCAACCAATGAGCTCCTACCTATGCCCAGAAACCGTCCCCTCCTGTTCCTACATCACGGGGTTTTCCTACCCCCTCCCCACTCCAGCCAGGGACATGATCTGTCGTGCCTGCATTACTGTAATAATGGGAGCACCGTTGAGCTGTCCCCCGGAAATGGGGTGTGTGTGATGCATGCAGCTAACTGAGTCCCGGTCCACACACCATCCTTACCCGGGAGTGGGATATCACACCTCTGGTTGAGGTGCAATACCTCTGTAGTGACCGAACCCTTGGGGCGCTACAGATGCACTTGTGAAAAAGTACAAAATGTCGAGAAAGTAGGAATACTATGTAATAACCTCAATAACTTGGGTGAATCTAGAGTGGATACTCGTATATATCCAGCTGTGGTGGCTGGTTTACTAACGTCATAGTTGACATCATTCAAAATGAATTGGGCATCTCATCTAAAAGAAGAAATATGGCCTGAGATATGGTGACAGGACTGAATGTATCATGTATTATGTACCAATCACCATAATTTGCAGGGTGTGAGCAATTTGTACTGTACTGTGCTATACAGTATAATGCTGAAGATAGGGCTGCTGTAGAAAGCATTGGGAAATACTGAATATGCATTGTTGAAATATTTTAAAAGAACGGCATTATTGCTTCCAATTTATTATGATCATTTATGTGTAGAAAGATTGGCATGCATTTAATTAGTCTTACAAATAAATGGTGCTTTGTACAGTGCTTGCTGTTCTGAATCAGCAAAGATCTGAACCTACATTTTAAATTCTAATGAGGAAGACAACTTAAATATGTATATTGTATGCCAATCGTAAAGATTTATTAGCGAGATGGAAATAACAGCCTGCTGGTTCAGTCACATTTAGTTCATGCTTCGTATGTGCTGGGTTCAATGGGTATCACAAAAAGAAAGTTACTGTGGTCATGTGATTAAAGTTATTAATTCCATTACGCCATCATCTTTACAAAGCACAACTATTACAAATAATATTAAGAAAAAACTCTCCGGAATGGAACCAAACCCAATTAGAGTTTTTGTTTAAAGGGAATGAACATTTTTACTATTTTAAGAGTATGAAATGTTTAGTCCTAGACAAAATGCTGTTATTTTGTATAACCGGGTCGGACCTATGCTAAATATCTGTCATGTTGACTAGTGAAAGTTGAAGCATATTACTCATTTAAAAAACATGTTATATATGTTAACTCGTCCCGGTTCCTAACTCTGAATGCAGTGACAAGGTGTTAAAGGGGATATCTGGGACTTTGTAAAAAAATCTGCCTAAGCACTAACAGGCAGGTACTTTCTACCTACCTGCCTGTTGTGCCTGCGCCATTGCCTGCACAGAGCAGTCACAGACCGCTCCTGCCGGCAATTCAACTGCCTCGTCAACAGAGTGGTTGCTTCTGTTCCGCTCTGCTCTGTTGACAGGGTGGGACTGCTGACATCATTCTGATTGACAGCTGGATCCTCACTGCTAACTGGGGAAGCCAGCTGTCAATCAGCATGATGTCAGCAGTCCCGTTGACAGAGCCGCCCGGAAAAGAAGCCGCCGCTCTGTCAACGTGACGTCTGCAGAGGAAGCTAAATCGTTGGCAGGAGCAGTCTGCAACCTCTATGTGCCAGTGTTCCTGTTAGTACTTAGGCACTTTTTTTTTTACAAGTTCCGGGTATCCACTTTAACTATGGGACTGACTGAAGAGGAGTGTGTGGCATGCAATGGCACAGAACTCTGAGTGACTGCCAGTTGTCTGAAGAAGATATGAAAAGGCATTTTTTTCAGTGAAGAGGAGTGTGGATAGAGAAGAAAAGTAGAGACTGGTTCCCAAGAGATGTAAAGCTAGGTCATGCTGAAATACCTTCAGTGGTTCGGAGTCCCACCTTAATCGAGAGTGAGATGCTGCAGTGAAGTTGGTGTTAAGAGCCGGGCAGAGTTCTATAAAGTGAGAAATGGTTTGGTTACACAAAAGACTAATGTAGTGGAGTCAAGCTGAAGAAGAGTAGTGATGGACTTGAATAGAAACAACAAGTAGTCTGCCTAAGGCTGGTAGGAGACAGAATCCTAGGGGAGGACCGCCCTGAGACCCTATGATAGGTGGGCAAGGACTAGTTAGGCTGTTAGGAGATGCCAGTGGAGTGTGAAGACCTGAGCTGTGTTTAAGACTGGTGGGAAGTTATGGGAGTAAGCGTGGGCCTCGACTGAGTATAGATGCTGACATGAGCCAAGATGCCCCACAGACCACTCATTGCTGATGTGTTATTCTGAAGGTCACATTCTGAAACATTGTCAAGTACTTCATTTTCATATTGGAAGATCTGCAAATAAATCAAGCTGTTTACTTTCTTTTGCATCCTCCCCTGTCCAGGAGATGTGGTATGATTACACCATGTTCCTGCACGGTCAGTCCCGCACAACAAGGGAAAACGCTTCCAGGTGGGAGTCTGTAAGATGACCGCAGCTTAGCAGGAACTGCTGTAGGGAGTTTCTGTCTGCTTCAGCGGTCACATGACCGGGACCGTGTGGGCTTTCCACAATGACATCACGGCAGGTCCTGTAGTAAGCTAGTTGTAAACAGAGCAGCTTCCACCGCTCTCCACAAGGGAGATTAACAATCAAGAAGGAAAGAAGAGATCATCAATCATCAATTCATATTTATACTAAATCCATTTTATACGAAATCCACCGCTCTCCACAAGGGAAATTAACAATCAAGAAGGAAGGAAGAGATCATCAATCATCAATTCATATTTATACGAAATTAATTTCCTTTTTTTTTTTATTTACTTCCTGTTTTGTTTTTCCTGTGTTGTCATAATTGTTAGTGTCTTTTGATTGGTGCACCTACCATATATAATGGTTGATCTTTCATTTGCTCTCTAATCTACCTGAGGAAGATAGCTTCTGCTATCGAAACGCGTTGTGGCGTTAGAAAGCGTATTTAAAAATAATAGGTTTGTGATTTATAACCTTAATTCCCTGTCTAGTTGTTCTAGCGCTTCCCTAACACCGCAAAATTCTTTCCTTCTTGATTACACAGTACAGAGCAGTGGCACAATTATAAGATTATCTCAACACCAGAACATTTTTTTAATACATCAAATTGTGGAGATTATTTTTATTCCAATATTTATTGATTAAAATGTATTTTGTTAATGGTAAAATCCCTTTAATGTTCCAGCCTTTCAGAGTCAAACTTACATTGCTGGAATCATGCATCCAATGTGTCATGTATGCTGTCTGTGGATTGGGCATCATGTATCAGCTGTCAGGTTCCCTTGAAGTTTAACTGTGAAGCCTTCAAAGACCCAGAAATAATGTGACATTAACTTTTTGTCTCATCACCAAATTAGTCAGTCTCTCTAGATTGTCTGCTGTGTACAGTTGTGCTCAAAAGTTTACATACCCCGGCAGAATTTTTCCTTTCTTGGCCTTGTTTCAGAGAATATGAATGATAACAAAAAAAACTTTTTCTCCACTCATGGTTATTGGTTGGGTGAAGCCATTTATTGTCAAACTACTGTGTTTTCTCTTTTTAAATCTTAATGACAACCAAAAACATCCAAATGACATTGATCAAAAGTTCACATACCCTGGTGATTTTGGCTTGATAACATGCACAGAATTTGACACAAATGGGTTTTAATTGCTACAAAAGGTAACATCCTCACCTGTGACCTGTTTGCTTGTAACCAGTGTGTGTGCATAAAAGCTGAGTGAGTTTCTGGGATCCAGACAGACTCTTGCATCTTTCATCCAGCCACTGACATTTCTGGATTGTGAGTCATGAGGAAAGCAAAAGAATTGTCAACGGATCTATGGGAAAAGGTAGTTGAAGTGCATAAGACAGGAAAGTGATACAAAAAAAAAATCCAAGGAATTAATAATGCCAGTCAGCAGCGTTCAAATTGTGATTAACAAATGGAAAATCAGGAGCTCTGTAAAAGCCAAACCACGGTCAGGTAGACCAACAAAAATTTCGTCCACAACTGCCAGGAAAATTGTTCGGGATGCAAAGAAAAGCTCACAAATAACATCAGCTGAAATTCAGGACTCTCTGAAAACTAGCGGTGTGGCTGTTTCAAGATACACAATAAGGAGGCACTTGAAGAAAAATTGAGCTGCATGGTGGAGTCGCCAGAAGAAAGCCATTACTGCACAAATGCCACAAAGTATCTCACCTACAATATGCCAAACAGCACAGAGACAAGCCTCAAAACTTCTGGTACAAGGTAATTTGGAGTGATGAGACCAAAATTGAACTGTCTGGCCACAATCAAAAACGTTACATTTGGAGAGTGGTCAACAAGACCTATGATGAAAGGAACACCATTCCTACAGTAAAGCACGGAGGTGGATCGCTGATGTTTTGGGGATGTGTGAGCTACAAAGGCACAGGAAACTTTGTAAAAGTTGAAGGAAAGATGAATGCAGCACGTTATCAGCAAATACTGGACGCAAATTTGCACTCATCAGCCCGGAAGCTGCTCATGGGACGTACTTGGACGTTTCAACATGACAACGATCCAAAACACAAGGCCAAGTCAACCTGTCATTGGCTACAGCAGAACAATGTGAAGATTCTGGAGTGGTCATCTCAGTCTCCTGACCTCAATACCATTGAGCCACTCTGGGGAGATCTCAAGCACGCAGTTCATACTAGACAGCCCAGGAATTTATAGGAACTGGAGGCTTTTTGCCAAGAAGAATGGGCAGCTTTACCATCTGAGAAAATAAAGAACCTCATCCACAACTACCACAAAAGACTTCAAGCTGTCATTGATGTTAGAGGGAGAAATACACGGTATTAAGATATGGGGTATGTGAACTTTTGATCAGGGTCATTTGGATATTTTTGGATGTCATTAAGATTTAAAAAGAGAAAACACAGTAGTTTGACAATAAATGGAGAGTGGAGAAAAAGGTTTTTTGTTATCATTCATATTCTCTGAAACAAAGTCAAGAAAGGAAAAATTCTGCCAGGGTATGTAAACTTTTGAGCACAATTGTTTAAGCACAAGGACATCATAAAGAAATATTTTTTATTCCAAGAAGGGAATACAGCAATTATAACGAACTACTACCAACTAAAACAATAGTGAAGACTAGAAAGTTACAATGAAATTGCTGATGAAAAGCAGCACAAGAGAGGGAAATCGGTTTTAATCAAACACCATACACTAATATGTGCATCTTGTAACCTCAGTGCAGCGGACTGCAATTGTAAAGCTTTATATAAAGGATATATGATAAATACATTTTATTTAGCTTTCCCACTGGTCATTAAATCTGATTTTACACAGTAAAAATGATTGAAAAAATTGCATTATTAATAGATAACGGTAAATAAGAACTTTACAGTTTTGCATGGAATACATTTTAATTTCTTAGTAGATGATAGACTCTTTTTCTATATATTATTCTAAATTTTGGAACAAGGGGTTGGACCACATTAAAGCAGCCAGTAAAAGCCACGTCAGTGCCATCTGTAGAGTTAACAGTGCCTGCATCCCATTTACAAGAGCAATGTTTTGTAAGTGCGGATTAGCTTCCATTAATGAATAACAGGCTAATGTCAATGCATTTTGAAGAGAAAATTGGTTGAGTCAGTGCAGATTAGCAAGTAAAATATTCCTGTAAATACAGCACCTTGTTTTCCTCCAAAGACATTCGCTATCAGTAATTGCAAAAGTGCACAGAGAAGTAATAGGGTGATTAATCATAGAATACTGCGCGCTGCCTCCAGTAGGTATTATTTCAGGGCTTTGGTATAGATTGTTGCATTGTTAGTATAAATAACCTTTGCAGCGATCCTTAAAACCAGATAATTGTTCAGCTTTTTCTTAAAATGCCTGTCTATGTATCATAAAGGTTTGATATTTCTTCACGCTGTTTATTAAATATAGTTATAGTGGGCGTCAAATTGTCTGTATTCTACAGGAATCCACTAATCCTGTGTTAACGGTGTATTCCTATCTCACAGAGTAGATGAGGTAGAGTATATGTCTGAATACTGGGGCCCCTTTTTATGCTGCAATGAATGGGAATAAGTAGTCTTTGCCCTTTTTTTGTGAGCTCTGTAAATGGCACTGAACTAGGTATAATACAGTGTATTTGGTTTCACAATTTCTTCCATTAAGTGAAAACATCTATAAATAAAAAAAATACACAAAGAGAGATATATAAAAGTAGAAGAACTGCCCAAAGAAACAACTTGCACTTAAAATAGTAGTAAAGACAAGCAACAAGAGTTATAACCTAACCGATTGTAATGCTGAAATGTTCTGCTTCTTTGCAATTATTTATTTCTAAATGGTCATCTAGTGGTGGCCATTTTCGACTATATCTTGATTTTTCCAATGACAGCTGTGATAAGGCTTGTTTTTTTAGGTGAATTGACATTTTCATTGTTACTGTTTTTAATCGTTTTAGATTCAGTCTTCGATTCAGTTTTTCAATTCTGGCATCTTTTTGTAGAGTTCACAGTGCAGGATAAATAATGTATTAGTTTTATAATTTGGAACTATACGGATATGTCCAACCAATTATGTGTACTTTTCGATTAGAGATGAGAGGATCAACTCCTAGAGGATGAGTTCAAGATGAATTTCCTGAATTTCATGGTTTCACACAAATTCGAACATTTTGAGATTCAATTTGCGGCTCGCTACAAAAAAAAAACTTGCCCGGTACCATTTCCAGCACAGCTGAAGTGTCAGAGAGCAGGAAAACGTCATTTTGCATTGCCGTGTGGGATTCCGCATAATGCCCTGCAGTTATGACAAGTTAAGGATTCATACATTGTATGGCGGAGGTCGGTACCTGGGCCATCACAGATCAGTGGTTCCCAGTGAAGCACAGTTTTACATCTCCAGAGTCACTAGGTAAATCTCTCTTCTGTAGTGTGTAAGCTGTTTTAGTCAGCGGGGTCCTCTCTCTCCTATAATGTCTAAGCTCTTATGGTCAGCGGATCCTCTCTTTCCCATAGAGTGTAAGCCCTTATGGTCAGCTGGGTCTCCTCTGTGAAATGGAAGCTCTTATGGTCAGCGGGGTCCTCTCTCGCCTGTAAAATGTAAGCTTTTATGTTCAGCACGGTCATCTCTCTCTCTCTTTACAGTGTAAGCTCTTATGATCAGCGGGGTCCTTTCTCTCTCTTTCGTGCAGAGTGTAAGCTTTTATGGTCAGTAGGGTCCTCTTTCTGTCTCCTATAAATTTAAGTTCTTATGGCCGGTGGGGTCCTCTCTTTCTCGCTTATAAATTGTAACCTTTTATGGCCAGCAGGGTCCTCTCTTTCTCTCCTGTAAATTGTAAGCTTTTATGGTCAGCGGGATCCACTCTTTCTTGCCTGTGAAGTGCAAGCTCTTAGGCTATGTGTGCACGTTCAGGATTTGATTGCAGAAATTTCTGCAGCGTTTCTGCATCTCTTGGCCAAAAAAACGCTGCAGAAAGAAACGCGATTGGCTGCAATTTTGACGCTTTTTTGATTCATTTTTTGATGCGTTTTAATGCGTTTTTAGATTAATTTTTGCACATCAATGAATGCTTTTTATGCTATATAAATAAATATATTTGAAAAAAGAAACGTGTGACATCGCTTTAACCCTTGGATTTCCATCAGACCTGGGTAAGTCTATTGGTTAATTTAAATGATTAAAAAATGTGTCTGTTGCATTTCATATAAAGTGTTTTACTCTCTGTGTGTGTGTTTATTTAACTCTTTACTTTACTTTAATTAGGTTTAGTAATGAAAGGGTCTGATTGACGCCTTACCCAACCAGAAAAAATGATGGCATAATGGGCCCATTAAACAACTAAACCCTTGTGTAAAAACCCCTAAAAAATACTCTTTATTGAAAATTATTTTAAAATCTACACATATATAAACGTACATGAGTTAGGTACTAAATATCATGCCAATTAGGGGAAAGAAGTGAGCTATTAGGTCCTTGTTTGGATCCTATAGCTACCCCTACCTGGCTGCGGGGGTTGGCACCCTAATGATAATCGAGAGAGGTGACCCTGTTGGTCCCTATTTCCCCCTATATAACCTTCTATATGAAAAAAAAAGGTACAATTGTGGTGTCAACCACTAATAAAGCATTTACTTAATTAGACAGATAGATGAGATGAGTTGGTAGAGACAGTTGCCATATATGTCTTACGGCCTGATCTTTGCCCTATCACTGTCCCTACCCGACAGCGGATGTAAAGCCCTACTGTATATTGGCACCCCCGCTCATCGTCGAGTCACCCTATAAGTCCCTACCCAGGCCCTGCAGTGCTGGAGAAGATGGCTATCAGGGGAGAACAGATCAGAGAAGGGCAGAAAAGATGTCCTACACTGCCTATATTTGACACCACAGCTCCACTCCCAAAATGATATGGGATGTAGAACAAAGTCTTATATACTAATCAGAGGGTATTGAGGAATATTAAATATTACTAGGTCCACAATCAGTAAAAGAACAGAGCAGCAGAAACATATTACAAACAGAATTCCACTGCATGTGTGCACAACTGGTCATAAGCTAGGCATATAATGTAATCATGCAGAGGCTATCACAGGCAAAAAAAGCCCTTCCAAGGAGGGCATATACTTATCTTAAAATATTTCCAGAAACTGCTCAACGCGTTTCCCCCCTTCCTTTATATTCCGGGTTCGTCAGGGGCTCGGTCCAGGAGAGTGGATGTAGGAGTAGTTCGGCACCTACCAGTAGATGTGTTGCTGGGAAACAACCTAGGAGCAAGTTTGGTTTGCCACTGGGCCAATGTTGTAATCCGAAGTCAAGGACCAGTTCACACTGCATCAGCCGAGAGGGAACAGAGCGATCTCGACATGCTGACAACCCCCCCGCCAGTGGGGAGAGACCATGGCAACGCTGATGGCCTATCGAGACAAACTGAGGAAGCCCTGAACCCCGGTAATTGCCGCCAGAGGAAGGTGGATAGTCAATCCCAGGAAATGGAGACCAGCTCTGGCCGTGCTGGAAAAGTGGGGGAGGAGTGTGAGGACCTGGCCACTTTCTAAATACTTTTCCAGCACTGAGCAACCCTTTTCGTCAATCTTAATTTTGTGTTTTGTTAGAAATTTGCTTGCTGTGTTTTTTTAGTGATTTGTTTGCTCATCAGTTCAACCTCAGGTATCTATTCCATTCAGTGACCATATCTCCGAGACCTTGGGCCATTGTTCTCTCCGTCACCACAGGTAGTCTCACATGCAAACCCAGGGGATGGGTTCCACCTGAGAAAATACCTCCACTAAGGCACAATTAGCTGGGGGGGGGGCGGAAGGGGTGAGCTCTTCTGCCGATTCAGGGGCTGAATCCTGTGCAGGAGAAAGGGAAGAGTCATTGCTAGTCGGACGGAGAGCTGGGTGGTATCACGGGCTGCGGTCGTGATATCCATCATCCGAAGGAGCATATGCTGTGACTGCCAATATACCGGAGGGAGATACAAAAAGCTGTGGGCCAACCAAAAGTTGGGGGACAGTGGGTATCACCTGGTACGGGGCAGTGGAACTACTAATCCCAGGTTGGAAACTCTAGGACTAAGAGAATTGCCTGTTGGACATTTACCTGGCATTGCTGTTCACCGTGGTCGGAAGGAATAAAACTAATTGCATCAATAACCTGCCTAGGTGATTATTAAAATCCACAACCGCACATCTTTACAGAATGTTTTCACAGTTTTTGCTCTATGGCAGGATGCATTATCATCTTGAAAAATGATGTCATCATCCACAAACATCCTTTCAATTGATGGGATAAGAAAACTGTCAAAAATATCAATGTAAACTTGGGCATTTATTGAAGATGTAATGACAGCCATCTCCCCAGTGCCTTTACCTGACATGCAGCCCCATATAATCAATGACTGTGGAAATTTGCATGTTCTCTTCATGCAGTCATCTTTATAAATCTCATTGGAACGGCACCAAACAAAAGTTCCAGCATCATCACCTTGCCCAATGCAGATTCGCGATTCATCACTGAATATGACTTTCATCCAGTCATCCACAGTCCACGATTGCTTTTCCTTAGCCCACTGTAACCTTGTTTTTTTCTGTTTGGGTGTTAATGATGGCTTATGTTTAGCTTTTCTGTATGTAAATCCCATTTCCTTTAGGTGGTTTCTTACAGTTCGGTCACAGACATTGACTCCAGTTTCCTCCCATTTGTTCCTCATTTGTTTTGTTGTGCATTTCCAGTTTTGGAGACATATTACTTTAAGTTTCTGGTCTTGATGCTTTGATGTTTTCCTTGGTCTACCAGTATGTTTGACTTTAACAACCTTCCCATGTTGTTTGTATTTGGTCCAGATTTTGGACACAGCAGACTGTGAACAACCAACATCTTTTCATCATTGCGTGATGATTTACCTTCTTTTAAGAGTTTGATAATCCTCTCCTTTGTTTCAATTGACATCTCTCATGTTGGAGCCATGATTCATGTCAGTCCACTTGGTGCAACAGCTCTCCAAGGTGTGATCACTCCTTTTTAGATGCAGACTAATGAGCAGATCTAATTTGATGCAGGTGTTAGTTTTGGAAATGAAAAAAAATTACCCTTACTGAGTACCACATTTTTTATCTTGGTTTCTTTTAGTGTTTCTTAAAGCCCTAAAGTTGACATTTGAAATGACTTTAGTTTTGTGCCATGTCTGTGATCTGCTTTTTTTCAACAACATTAACCCCTTAACAACATCTGACATACTAATACACGTCTGTGCCCTGGGACTTAAGAGCCAGACCCGTATTAGTACGTCATGGCGATCGCGACCGCACACAGGCTGTGCGGGCGCGATCGCCGCCGGGTGTCAGCTGATTGTCACAGCTGACACCCGATACTATGTGCAGGGAGCGGTCCTGCACCGCTCCCAGCACATTAACCCCCGCGATGCTGCGATCGAAGTCGATCGAAGTCGATCGCAGCATTGCGGGGGCAAGGGGAGGTGATCGCAGATACTCACCTCCTCTTCCGGCTTCCAGCGCTGTCTGCAAAGGCTTCCCGGGTGTTGCCATGACGACCCGATGTCGTCATGACAACATCTGGGTCACCAGACAGCAGGAAAATTGTTTGGACAAGCGCAGTGCATCTCCAAACAATCTTCTCCCTGTCCGGCGCTGACAGCCTGCATGGCACAGGGATGGTGCTGCATTCCTGTGCCATGCAGGTGATCAGAATAAAAAAAGTGAAAGTCCCAGAGTGGGACAAAGTAATAAACTATATAAGCTTCCAGAAAGTGAAAAAAAAAAAAAAAAAAAAAATATTTAAAAAACAAAAATCCACCAAAAATAAAAATATAATGTACCCATCAATAAATATTATTATAAAAAAAATAAATAAATAAAAGTACACATATTTGGTATCGCCGCGTCCAGAACAACCTGACCTATAAAACTGTCCCACTAGTTAACCCCTTCAGTGAACACGGTAAAAAAAAAAAAAAAAAAACGAAGCAAAAAACAATGCTTTATCACCATACCGCCAAACAAAAAATGGAATAACACGCGATCAAAAAGACAAATATAAATAAAAATGGTACCGCTGAAAACGTCATCTCGTCCCGCAAAAAACAAGCCGCCATACAGCACCATCATCCGAAAAATAAAAAAGTTATAGCTCTCAGAATAAAGCAATGCTAAAAAATATTTTTTTCTATAAAATTGCTTTTATTATATAAAAGTGCAAAACATAGAAAAACGATATAAATGTGGTACCGCTGTAAACGTACTGACCCAAAGAATAAAGCTACCTTATCAATTTTACCACACGCGGAACAGAATAAAAAAAACAAAAAAAACAATTCCTGAATTGTTGGTTTTTGTTTATTCTGCCTCCCAAAAATCGGAATAGAAAGCGATCAAAAAATGTCACGTGCCTGAAAATGGCACCAATAACAACGTCAAGTCATCCCGCAAAAAACGAGCCGTCACATGACTGTCTGCCAAAATCTGGAAAAATTATAGCTCTCAAAATATGGCGATGCAAAAACTAGATTTTACAAAAAATGCGTCTTTTAGTGTGTGACAGCTGTCAGTCATAAAAACCCCATATGATTCTGGTATTGCTGTAATCACACCAACCCGAAGAATAAAGTCGTCTAATCACTTATACCGCACAAGGAACGGCGTCAAAAATAAACTCTTGGGTTAGGATTGGGCTAGGGTTAGGGCTGGGTTTGGGGCTAGGGTTGTGCTAGGGTTAGGGTTGTGCTAGGGCTAGGGTTGTGCTAGGGCTAGGGTTGTGCTAGGGCTAGGATTGTGCTAGGGTTAGGATTGTGCTAGGGTTAGGGTTGTGCTAGGGTTAGGGCTGGGGTTGGGGTTAGGGTTGGGGTTAGGGTTGTGATGGGGTTGGGATTTTTTCAAAAGTAAGAAAAAAAGATGACGATATGGCGACTAGTGTTGAGCGCAAGTGCTCGCTACTTGAGTTTGCATCGGGTGCTCTGGTATGCATTGAGTATCGTGGGTATTTGAGTGACATGCTCGAGTCTCTGCCCCATAGGCTACGCGGCCAAAAAAACTTTACGGGGATTGCATGCCATGCACGAGCGATCCCCGCATGTTTTTTTTTGGGTGTCTAATAACCGTGAAACATGTGGAGCAGGGACTCGAGCATGTCACTCGAGCACACGCTGTACATGGTGCATACCTGAGTACCCGATGCAAACTCAAGTAGCGAGCACTTGCGCTCAAGACTAATGACAACTTATTCAATATGTTGACCTAATGTAAACAAATTCTGTGTCGTACCTCTGGGTTCAAAATGTTCACTATACACCTTAATAAAATCCGTGGGGGGTATAGTTTCCAAAATGGGGTCACTTGTGGGGGAGCTCCACTGTTTAGGCACATCACGGGCTCTCCAAATGCGACATGGTGTCCGCTAACAAATTGAATGGAAAATCGTCTCAAATTGTTAGCGGACGCCATGTTGCATTTGGAAAACCCCTGCGTGCCCAAACATTGGAGCTCCCCCACAAGTGACCCCATTTTGGAAACTAGACCCCCCAAGGCACCTATCTAGATGCATAGTAAGCACTTGGAACCCCCAGGTGCTTCACAAATTGATTCATAAAAATGAAAAAGTGGGTTTTTTTTCACTTTTTCATGTTTACGAATCAATTTGTGAAGCACCTGGGGGTTCCAAGTGCTCACTATGCATCTAGATAGGTGCCTTGGGGGGTCTAGTTTCCAAAATGGGGTCACTTGTGGGGGAGCTCCAATGTTTGGGCACACAGGGGCTCTCCAAACGCAACATGGTGTCCACTAACACTGAGCCGATTTTCCATTCAATTTGTTAGCGGATACCATGTTGCATTTGGAGAGTCTCTGTGTGCCCAAACATTGGAGCTCCCCCACAAGTGACCCCATTTTGGAAACTAGACCCCCGAAGGCACCTATCTAGATGCATAGTGAGCACTTGGAACCCCCAGGTGCTTCACAAATTGATTCATAAAAATGAAAAAGTGTTTTTTTTTTCACTTTTTCATTTTTACGAATCAATTTGTGAAGCACCTGGGGGTTCCAAGTGCTCACTATGCATCTAGATAGGTGCCTTGGGGGGTCTAGTTTCCAAAATGGGGTCACTTGTGGGAGAGCTCCAATGTTTGGGCACACAGGGGCTCTCCAAACGCAACATGGTGTCCGCTAACAATTTGAGCCGATTTTCCATTCAATTTGTTAGCGGATACCATGTTGCATTTGGAGAGTCCCTGTGTGCCCAAACATTGGAGCTCCCCCACAAGTGACCCCATTTTGGAAACTAGACCCCCCAAGGCACCTATCTAGATGCATAGTGAGCACTTGGAACCCCAGATGCTTCACAAATTGATTCATAAAAATGAAAAAATGAAAAAAAAAACACTTTTTCATTTTTACGAATCAATTTGTGAAGCACCTAGGGGGTTCCAAGTGCTCACTATGCATCTAGATAGGTGCCTTGGGGGGTCTAGTTTCCAAAATGGGGTCACTTGTGGGGGAGCTCCAATGTTTGGGCACACAGGGGCTCTCCAAACGCAACATGGTGTCCACTAACACTGAGCCGATTTTCCATTCAATTTGTTAGCGGATACCATGTTGCATTTGGAGAGTCTCTGTGTGCCCAAACATTGGAGCTCCCCCACAAGTGACCCCATTTTGGAAACTAGACCCCCGAAGGCACCTATCTAGATGCATAGTGAGCACTTGGAACCCCCAGGTGCTTCACAAATTGATTCATAAAAATGAAAAAGTGTTTTTTTTTTCACTTTTTCATTTTTACGAATCAATTTGTGAAGCACCTGGGGGTTCCAAGTGCTCACTATGCATCTAGATAGGTGCCTTGGGGGGTCTAGTTTCCAAAATGGGGTCACTTGTGGGAGAGCTCCAATGTTTGGGCACACAGGGGCTCTCCAAACGCAACATGGTGTCCGCTAACAATTTGAGCCGATTTTCCATTCAATTTGTTAGCGGATACCATGTTGCATTTGGAGAGTCCCTGTGTGCCCAAACATTGGAGCTCCCCCACAAGTGACCCCATTTTGGAAACTAGACCCCCCAAGGCACCTATCTAGATGCATAGTGAGCACTTGGAACCCCCAGGTGCTTCACAAATTGATTCATAAAAATGAAAAAGTGTTTTTTTTTCACTTTTTCATTTTTACGAATCAATTTGTGAAGCACCTGGGGGTTCCAAGTGCGCACTATGCATCTAGATAGGTGCCTTGGGGGGTCTAGTTTCCAAAATGGGGTCACTTGTGGGGGAGCTCCAATGTTTGGGCACACAGGGGCTCTCCAAACGCAACATGGTGTCCGCTAACAATTTGAGACGATTTTCCATTCAATTTGTTAGCGGATACCATGTTGCATTTGGAGAGTCCCTGTGTGCCCAAACATTGGAGCTCCCCCACAACTGACCCCATTTTGGAAACTAGACCCCCCAAGGCACCTATCTAGATGCATAGTGAGCACTTGGAACCCCCAGGTGCTTCACAAATTGATTCGTAAAAATGAAAAAGTGTTTTTATTTCCACTTTTTAATTTTTACGAATCAATTTGTGAAGCACCTGGGGGTTCCAAGTGCTCACTATGCATCTAGATAGGTGCCTTGGGGGGTCTAGTTTCCAAAATGGGGTCAATTGTGGGGGAGCTCCAATGTTTAGGCACACAGGGGATCTCCAAACGCAACATGGCATCCGCTAACAAATTAGAACCATGTCGCGTTTGGAGAGCCCCTGTGTGCCTAAACATTGGAGCTCCCCCACAAGTGACCCCATTTTGGAAACTAGACCACCCAAGGCACCTATCTAGATGCATAGTGAGCACTTGGAACCCCCAGGTGCTTCACAAATTGATTCGTAAAAATGAAAAAGTGAAAAAAAAAACACTTTTTCATTTTTACGAATCAATTTGTGAAGCACCTGAGGGTTGCAAGTGCTCACTATGCATCTAGATAGGTGCCTTGGGGGGTCTAGTTTCCAAAATGGGGTCACTTGTGGGGGAGCTCCAATGTTTAGGCACACAGGGGCTCTCCAAACGCAACATGGCATCCGTTAATTATTCAAGCAAATTTTACAATCAAAAAGTCAAATGGCGCTCCTTCCCTTCCGAGCCCTGCCGTGCGCCCAAACAGTGGTTTTTCCCCACATATAGGGTATCTGCGTGCCCAGGGCAAATTGCACAACAAATTTTGGGGTCCATTTTTTCTTGTTACCCCTGTGAAAATAAAAAAAATTGGGTCTAAAGTAACATTTTTGTGAAAAAAGTTAAATGTTCATTTTTTTCTTCCACATTCAAAAAATTCCTGTGAAGTACCTGAAGGGTTAATAAAGTTCTTGAATGTGGTTTTGAGCACCTTGAAGGGTGCAGTTTTTAGAATGGTGTCACTTTGGGGTATTTTCTGTCATAAAGACCTCTCAAAGTGACTTCAAATGTGATGTGGTCCCTAAAAAAATGTTTTTTTAAATTTTGTTGGAAAAATGAGAAATCGCTGGTCAACTTTTAACCCTTATAGCTCCCTAACAAAAAAAATTTGGTTCCAAAATTGTGCTGATGTAAAGTACACATGTGGGAAATGTTATTTATTAAGTATTTTGTGTGACATATCTCTCTGATTTAAGGGCATAAAAATTCAAATTTTGAAAATTGCAAAATTTTCGCCAAATTTCCGCTTTTTTCACAAATAAACACAAGTGATATCGAAGAAATTTTACCAAAATCATGAAGTACAATATGTCATGAAAAAATAATCTCAGAATCAGGGGGATCCGTTGCAGCGTTCCAGAGTAATTACCTCATAAAGTGACAGTGGTCAGAATTGTAAAAATTGGCCAGGTCATTAACGTGCAAACCACCCTCGGGGGTTAAGGGGTTAAGGCTCAATGTTATAAACTTCTTTGAAGCACCTGGGGGTTCAAGATGTTCATCACACATCTAGATACTCCGGAGGAATTGCACAACAAATGGTATGGGGTAATTTCTCCTGTTACCCACATGAAAATGCAAAATTGGGGGCTGAAAAACCTTTTTTGTGGGAAAATTGTATTTTTAAGGCTCAATGTTATAAACTTCTGTGAAGCACCTGGGGGTTCAAGATGTTCACCACACCTCTAGATACGTTCTCTGAGGGGTCTAGTTTCCAAAATGGTGTCACTTTAGGGGGGTTTTCACTGTTTAGGCACATCATGGGCTCCCAATCGAGACATGGCGTCCGCTAATTATTCAAGCAAATTTTACATTCAAAAAGTCAAATCCTTCCCTTCCGAAGCCCGCCATGCACCCAAACAGTAGTTTTCCCCCCACAAATGAGATATTGGCGTGCTCAGGAGAAATTGCAAAACAAATTTTGTGGTCCATTTCCTCTTGTTACCTTTGTGAAAATAAAAAAATTGGGTCTGAAGTAAACATTTTGTGAAAAAAAGTTAAATGTTGATTTTTTTCTTCCACATTGCTCCATTTCTTGTGAAGTATGTAAAGGGTTAATAAACTTCTTGAATGTGGGTTTGAGCACCTTGAGGGGTGCAGTTTTTAGAATGGTGTCACTTTTGGGTATTTTCTGTCATATAGATCCCTCAAATTCACTTCAAATGTGATGTGGTCCCTAAAAAAATAGTTTTGGAAATTTTGTTGGAAAAATGAGAAATCGCTGGTCAACTTTTAACCCTTATAACTTCCAAACAAAAAAAAAATTTGGTTCCAAAATTATTCTGATGTTATTTATTAACTATTTTGTGTGACATATCTCTCTGATTTAAGGGCATGAAAAATCAAAGTTTGAAAATTGCAAGAGTCATATCGAAGAAATGTTACCACTATCATGAAGTACAATATGTTACGAAAAAACAATCTCAGAATCAGTGGGATCCGTTGAAGCGTTCCAGAGTTATTACCTCATAAAGTGACACTGGTCAGAATTGTAAAATTTGGCCCGGTCATTAAGACATAATTGGCTCCATCCTTAAGGGGTTAAAGCAATTTTGTGTGTTCTTTTAAAATTTTTAAATATTTAACTTTTTTTTTAAATAATTTTATTCTTACTAGGTGACTTGATCTGTCACCATACAGTATATTACTCTGCTATACTTCTGTATTGTAGTGTATTATGCCTCTCACCATGGCATCAGAGGTAGAGTATAGGTGTACAAAGATAGAAGGCCGGGAGACTTTGGTAAGGCTCCTGGCAGCCATGACAACCTATCGGTACTCCAGAATTGAGGGTTGCAGAAATGAATGGGGTTTGTATAAATCCATGCACATTCTGCCGAAACATCTCTTTTCCTATATATATGAAATAGATTTTTCAGTCGCAAAAAAAAAAAGAAAAAAAATATATATTTGAATCTACTGCCTGTAACTATACCCTGTGAATTTTGTTTAAAGAATTTAATTTTGCACAATTCGTTTTTTTTAAATGCAGATATTTATATGTAATCTATTGTAATCTTGTGCACTATCCTCTTCTTACCATCATTCTCCTGTTATTTCACTATGATACAATTCATTTACTGCTATTATTTATCTACAGGTGTTTTGCAGAAATTGAATGAGAAACATAATTAAATCTTCTTGATTAGTAATCTACAAAGAACGTTATAGATTATTTAATGTGGTCTTCCTGAGATCATAAAATATGCCTGATTTGCTTTGTAGTTTGCAATTGTAATTAATATGCTCCTTGGGTATCACGAGGGTTCTGCATATCACGCATATATTTCTTTTATTTACAATGTGTTCTTAATTAAATAATAGAAAAATATGAAAGCAGTATACAACGACACAGTTATAGAGCTGAATAACTCCTTTAACTTATCCTTATTTACAGAACCTGCAGGAGCTTGCCTATTCCTTATATACAGTAGTACCAACATATTCCACAGCCTTAAAACTAAAAGCGGTTGTCACAATTCACATAAGTCCCTGTGATTAATAGGACTCATAAACCAATTTTACCTCTTTGAAATGGAATAAACTACTGCATGATGCGATATTTTTTCACACACAGATTTGGTCAGTAAACCAAAAATTACTCATCTGCACTAGTGACCGAGCTAATTTTGACCTTAATGACAGGCCAAATTTTTAAAATCTGAGCAGTGTCACTTTGTGGTAATAACTCTCAAATGCTTCAACGGATCACACTGACTCTGAGATTGTTTTTTCCTGACACATTGCACTTCATGTTAGTGGTAAATGTAGGTCGATACTTCTCGCTTTTATTTGTGAAAATATTGGAATTTTGGCAAAAACACCCAGGGGAGGAGGGTAAGGAGGGGTAAAAGGAGTGACAGACCAAGGCGATAAAGGCTTGTGTAAGGCCATTTGCTCTTCCTCTCTTTGTCATGCTTGCTGTTCGCTTCCAAGGGGGAGCCACATCGAGTAACGAGCTGGAAGGAATTGGAACCAGCTGGCACCCCATGTACCCATGCGGCCCAGCTAACATGGTCAAACATCAAACCGGTAACTGATATGTTTCATCTGCTTATACTATTTGTGCTACCTCCTGTATTTGCATATGTATAACTATTATGTATATAGTGTTTTGTCTAGTGTGCCCCTAAGGTGATTAAATATATAATTTAACCTTGGGCTGCTCTTTTATCTTGATCCACGAATCCACACATCTGTGTTCTCGGTTTTAACTTCACATACTACCGGGGTTGGTTTATGGCGCGATATAATCCTGTTAACAGACTGGGCTTATATTTAATGAGCAACTGGTGGCAGTTCTACCAGGCTGACAGGGCTCTGTTTCACTGGTGCTAGTGAAAGGGGCTTCTCAGCCTGCCAGGGTTGTGAGTGAGTGTGGTGCCACATCAGGGCCACATTATCTCACTCCCATGCCTCCCTAGGTCCATGTGGACAGGGGGTGCCTGTGTAAAACTGTGCAAGCTGACCTTACTTGTCCCCAGGAGTGTGGAACATCACATTGTTGCAAGTGGAGAGACCGTACCGCGTGATCCCTCCGACGTAATAGTGACGTCAGGCGGGGAAGCGAGGTTCGGGTTTGTCACACTAAGGGTTAATATTACCTTTGTGCAGATGGTGTTTCACTAATGGGATTCTGCTAATTAAATGTGACCTCTATGCTAATAAATGGGAGGATACTATACAAAGAAAGATAATCAATTTAAGTTGGCTGTGTATTTACTTTGTGTTACACGCACGCCGCTAGGTTCAGATAGGGCGTGATGGGTTTCATGAATTCTTTGGAATACTGGGGGAACCATTACTCAGGGCGATAGGCGGCAGCTTCTCTCAGGCACGCGATAGATTCAGTTTCTCACCAGACACATCTGACAAGAGTCTTTTTCAACAGTTTAAGAGTGGAATTTAATCTGAAGCACGGCCAGTGCAATTCAGGGATATTACAGCAACAGTCTTCATTACCGTACAGTCTCATAAAGCAGGCACAGTAACGTCAGTAGCATAATTCAGCACAGATTAGATCTCTTGGCAGCACACTTCTATGCATAAACAGCAGTCTTTTTCTTCACAAGGACTCACTAGTACACAGCATTCTTTATCCTGCATGGAGATGGAGGAGGTGAGGGTTTGATGAGGGAAATGATCTCTGTGACACAATTCCTTCCAGTCCTTATCTTCCTGCCCGATGATAGACCTCCTGAACTAACAGTGCAGGGCATCTGACCTGTGTTGAGCTTCACCCTGGACTTGAATCCTGTTCTCTTTCCTGCACTTCTGTGAGATACAGATCACACACACCACTTCTCCCTTTGGCTGCAGCCAGAATAGTGAACAAGTTCCCCACAATCCCCCTGGGGCTCTGCTAACCACTCCCTGTCTCTTGTAACTGTGTTAACCCCTCTAGTTGCTGGATGCTTCTGAAGCACACCACTTCCTGTCTCTTGTGACTGTGTTAACTCTTATAGTTGCTAGATGCTTTTGAAGCAATGGCATTACTTCTGCATGTCACATTTGTTATATGTTGTTTGAGAAAGGCTTGTGCTAAGCCAAAACACATCACATTTTGACTGCTGTATACACTGATGAAGAATATGGAATAAATTTCACGAATTATGCATACAAGTGAGTGCCGGTCTTTTGTATTGATAATAGTTTGGTATGCGATGATCGTGGCCTGGAATTAATTGTGAATGGGGTACAATGTGTTTTACTGAT
The DNA here is from genome assembly GCF_046119375.1 of Phyllobates terribilis. Taxonomy (NCBI): domain Eukaryota; kingdom Metazoa; phylum Chordata; class Amphibia; order Anura; family Dendrobatidae; genus Phyllobates; species Phyllobates terribilis. Next base: position 809,637,200 of record NW_027362761.1, read on the forward strand.
AAAAATATTATTTTTATTCCTTGAGTTTGTATGTTCTCCCCGTGTTTGAGTGGATTTCCTCCGGGTACACCAGTTTCCTTCCACACTCCAAAGACATACTGATAGGGAATGTAGATTGTGAGCCCCAATGGGGACAGTGCCGATAATGTCTGTAAGTTGTCTGAATTGTAAAGCGCTGCGGAATATGTTGGTGCTATATAAATAAAAAGATTATTAAAAAAATTATTGTCTAGTATTTACTCTCTACTGGGGCCCACTAAACAGAAAATATAAATATAAATTATTTGAAAAAAAAAAAAGACTGTACCACACAATTTGGTGTCATTCATGATAATTTAATTAATAATGGGAAGATGTGTGGTAGGTCTGAAAATAGGGGTTGACACAAAGGCCTGGTTGTGATGGGCACATAGGGCAATTACCAGGAATCACTCCTCCTACCGTGCTTCCTACAAACCCATCATACTTTGTGTACATGTACACCCAATCCCCAAATGTTTTGCATGCTCTCCCCCGCCACATTGTATTTTGCTCACTTTCTGATTTCGAACCAGTCACGGAAGATGAAGCGATCAGACTTCTTACATCTTCTCGCCCTACCACCTGCACCAGTGACCCTATTCCCTCACATCTCTTTCAGTCCCTTGCTCCAGCTGTTACCACTCACCTAACTAAAATTTTCAACCTCTCCCTCTCATCTGGTATCTTTCCCTCTTCTTTTAAACACGCCAGCATACATCCATTACTTAAAAAACCATCCCTTGACCAGAACTGCAAGGCCAACTACAGACCTGTTTCCAATCTTCCCTTTATCTCTAAACTCTTGGAACGCCTGGTCCATTCCCGTCTAATCCGCTATCTCTCAGACAACTCTATTCTTGACCCTTTACAATCTGGTTTCCGCTCTTTACATTCTACTGAAACTGCCCTCTCTAAAGTCTCTAATGATCTACTAACAGCTAAATCTAATGGTCACTATTCCCTGCTGATTCTCCTGGATCTCTCTGCAGCATTCGACACTGTGGATCACCAGCTCCTTCTCTCTATGCTCTGCACTGTCGGCCTCAAGGACACTGTTCTCTCCTGGTTCTCCTCCTATCTCTCTGACCGCTCCTTCTCTGTGTCTTTCGCCGGCTCCTCCTCCTCTCTCCTTCCCCTTACTGTAGGGGTTCCTCAAGGATCAGTCCTAGGCCCCCTTCTTTTCTCCTTATACACTGCTCCCATTGGACAAACAATCAGCAGATTCGGTTTTCAGTACCATCTCTATGCTGATGACACCCAATTACACACCTCTGCTCCAGACATCACCCCTGCATTACTACAAAAGACCAGTGATTGTCTTTCTGCTGTGTCTAACATTATGTCCTCCCTCTGTCTAAAACTGAATCTGTCAAAAACTGAACTACTCGTATTTCCTCCATCCACTAACCTACCTGTGCCCGATATTGCCATTTCCATTTGTGGCTCAACCATTACTCCCCAGCAACAAGCCTGCTGTCTTGGGGTAATTTTTGACTCAGATCTTTCCTTCACTCCTCACATCAAATCACTCGCTCGCTCATGTCATCTACACCTCAAAAACATCTCAAGAATCAGGACTTTTCTCACCTTTGACTCGGCAAAAACTCTTACTGTTGCTCTTATTCATTCTCGTCTGGACTACTGCAACTCTCTACTTATCGGGCTCCCTCTTACTAAACTCTCCCCTCTCCAATCCGTCCTTAGCGCAGCAGCCAGGATCATATTCCTCACCAACCGCTACACCAATGCCTCTTCCCTGTGCCAGTCATTGCATTGGTTACCCAACCAATATAGAGTTCAATTTAAACTTATCACGCTTACCCACAAAGTGCTCCATGCTTCAGTACGCCCCTACATCTCCTCCCTTGTCTCAGTCTACCACCCTACACGTGCCCTCCGTTTTTCCAGTGACTTAAAACTTAAATCCTCCATAATCCGAACTTCCCACTCCCGTCTCCAAGATTTCTCGCGTGCTGCGCCAATTCTTTGGAATGCATTACCCAGGACAGTTCGATTAATTCCCAATACCCACAGTTTCAAGCGGACCCTAAAAACCCATTTCTTTAGACTGGCGTATCGCCTCCACACACACTATCTGTCCATCCCAGTTGTCCGTCCCAGTTTTCCCTCATATTAAAATCTTCAATTTCAGGTTCATACCAACCATGCACATAATAGCCTCGGTCAGGACTGCACACATACTGGCAGGCGACCAGTCCATGTATTATTTATCCTATATAGTATATCAAGGCTGCATTATACAATATGTGTACATTCTACCTTTTGTGTCTCCCCTATTTCCTCATAGACTGTAAGCTTGCGAGCAGGGCCCTCACTCCTTTCGATATGAGTTATGTTTATTCTGTATTGTTTGTATAAGTCCCCCCTAAAATTTGTAAAGTGCTGCGGAATATGGTGGTGCTATAAAAATAAAAATTATTATTATTATATGTAATCATAACAACCTATAAAATACAGTGAACTCATTAATATGGTGATTGGTAAATGGTTCAGACAAAGATGTTGCTTATATTTATAATGTGGCGCGGGGTGGTAACAGTGGGCGAGGTACTTATTTCTTGCACCTCGGCATTTTACATGAAAGTGGGGATCCTGGCTAAGTGTGTGTGGACTTGTGCTGTGAGGGCGCTACAACCGTGCAGGCTGCATATAACCAATGTTGCTGGTTGGCCAGGACCAGGTGTTTTACAGTTCAAAAATAACCTTCCCTTTACCGAAGAATGATTTGGTATGAAATATTTACAGCAGATAGTAGGACTTTACCTTCAAGGATGTTTCTTTGACAACAAGCGACAGCACACACATTTTCTTCTGTCCTGGAAGCACTCTATCTTTCTCAGTTACTTCCTTTACTCTTTGCACAGCCCAGCATACTATCTTGGCAGCTTCCATTTTTCTCTGTAGGGAACGCACAGGTTGAGCTTTAAAACTATGGTCCCTCAGAGCTACTTCAGTTCCCAGCTGACCAAAGACGACCCCACGGGGTGGGGTTCATCGATATGACAACTCATTAGTGCACCAAAGTCCAGTCCCTAAGAGCCATAGACTCCATCCTTTAGCTACGCCTCCTTTAATTTCTCTGTAGGGGAGGATGTGTCCCAATATGGCGACTATTTGGCTTTCTTTACTATAGATGCTTAGTAGCTACAATGATATACGTATTCTCTTCCTCTTGCTTCACTTTACTTTTCCTTTTGTTTCATCTCTGACCGAAGACTCCGTACCATCCTGCTAGGCTTCCAACTCTAGACCCCAAATTCTTTCTTTATTTCATTCTCAATTCCAGACTGCTACTCGCTTCTCTTCACTGCTATCTCTTCTCTTACTATCTGCTTCGGTATTGCCACAGGGACACCCACTGCATTCAGTTCTGCTCACACTAGACCTAAGGTCTTTTCTCTGTACACTCTGGGATCTTTCTGATTCACTACCAAGAAACTGTCTCTTATCCCTTCAGCTTATCCCCTCCCGCTATGGGCTAGTCCCAAACATTAATTCTAACTGTCCCTGCTCACTGTCTGTTGCTTGGCTGAACAGAGCTTCCTCACAGTGCAGTGCAAAACATTAAAACGCAAACATTAACTAAATCTTGCCCTACTGCCTGGAACAACACAGTCAATCACTAACAGCACATATTACAATTCATATTACACACCATTAACACGTATCACATTATACATGACATTTAATAACATTGGTGTCTTCAAGGAGTAACGTGGCAATATGTCCATCTCCTTACACATATGTGAATGGCAAAATAAAGCCTAAAAATTGTCTTATCTATCAATGTTTATTTAAAACTATTGTTGAGTGGATTGCTTTGCACAACACGGGTCCATGGTCCAGTTCAGTGTTCTCTGGCCATGGACAGGAGCTGCATGAATTTCCTGGGCTTCTGATTCACCAGCCTGGCATGACGTCATCTATGTGTTGTGTGGCTCAGTTGACGTCTCACCAGCCCTGCTAATCATAAGACGTGCCCGGAGAGTAAGTAAATTTACACAGCTCTTGTCCACAGCCAGAGAACCACTCATCACTATTTAAAAGATAAAAAGTTATGTCTATGAATTTGGAATGGTAAAATAAAAAAAAAACCTTCTCCTGTCAGTCTGAACAAGTTCACAGCAAACTTGCCATCATTAAATAAATTGAATTACAAACTTTGCAGAATACAGCTGCCTCTGTCCTTTTTAGAGTTGGTTCACATATAGTACAAAATTTTAAATGTGTTCTTTGATAAAAAAAATATGTTTGTGCCATTTTTACATATGTAATATGAGCCTAATCCGTATATGTATGTACGTATTTTATATATACGTATATATGCGGGAGGGTTGTGATGCAGGGAGGAAAGCAGATGCACATTCTGCACATTCTGCACAAGGGCCCTTGACTGTCAGTGTTTGTCCCTGAGGAAATGTGAGTCCAGACATTTGTTATCATTTAGAGGAAGCTGCAAAAAATATTTATTTTACATAAGTGAACTTGATCACTAATGAATAATGAATTTATACTTACTGTAAATTATAGCAAAAAGGGGGCAAGAAAAACCCAGAGATTATATTGAACCCATAAAACATGATTTATTTAAACAATTTAAAATTACAAAAATACAGAAATTTAGCAAGGCCAGAGTTTTTATCTGAGTTTTTGCCTGTTATTTGCCTTAATTTATATTTATGGGTATTTTGCTACAGTTACTGTAAATGAAAGGGAGAATTGATGGAAGTCATAGTATAGGGGGGGTTCTTACAATAATAATTTAAGCCCCTTGTTGCCAGAGTGGGGCCTACAATGTGTGGCGCCCCTGAGGGTTCAGTCGCCACAGGGGTACTGCACCTCAAAATGAGGTGTGGTATCTCCTCTCTAAGGTAAGGATGGAGCACCACACAGGACCCCAACTACACACTCAACACTACACCACTCCAGTTCTTCAGGGAGCCTAAAAGCACCATAGTGCTGCCCCGTTCCGGAATGGAAGAGTTGGGGGGAAACCAAAGTTAGAGGGAACCAAGTAGTGAGTGAGGGTGGGGGAAGCACTTTACTTTAGCACTTAATAGAATCATATATAACTGGAGGCCATTTTCATAACCGGGTCTTTAGTCGTGGGTCTTTGGGATGGCAGGTCAGCACAAGGCTGCCGTCGCCTCAGGGTCCACGGTTCCCGGTCTCAGGCCTCGAGAATGGGGATTGGGGCAGAGTAATAACCGGCTCTGTCCCCAGTCAGAGTCCAACCAAGAAGGCCCAGGGGAGGAGCAGAGGAGTTAGGCTCCACAGGCGAAAGGATCCCAGGGGGTGCGGACGGAGCGGAGTCGCCACCTGCATACCTTATTCTGGCCCTGCCAGAGAGACCCTGCCGCAAGAGGAGGTACCGGTCCCCGATTATCTGACTTTGCACTTCATGACTCTGTCGGAAAAGTACGGAGGCTTATGTGGATCCCAGGTTGATAAGGACGGAGCGGAGTCACCACCTGTATTCCTTAATCTGAGTTCATCCAGAGGGACCCGGCCTTATGCCAAGTTCTCACCACTAGTAACCAAGAAGGGCACCCAGTCAGTCCGGGAGCTACAAGCTACCCATCAAGGACATCGCAGTACCCGTACGGGACATAGTGGGGGACACAAGGCGGGAGAAGTACAACAGGAGAGGAACACTTTAGAGCGGGGGTCTTGTCAACCGCTTCTGAACTACCTGGAGTGTGCTGAACCCCACCCTGGCAGCCGCAGCTCGCCGTGTGACAGTAGAGAGAAGCTCTGAGCTGAGAAAGCACTACCGTGAGTAAAGACTTGGATGACTTCAAATACTGCCTCTGTCTGTTCTTTTCTCCGCGGCACTGCACCCGCCAACGCTCTATCCTGCTTCCCTTCTCCTACGCTGCCCTGAGGCCCCGCTCCACCTGTGGGGAGCTAAGCCAACTAAGCTGCCTGATCACCAGCCTCAGAGGACTGTAGCAGCGCTGGTGATCCTCACCAGACACCACGGGTGGCGTCACGAACAATTTCCTCTTTCCCATACACCTTTTCCCCCCTTCCTTTGCTTTTAAGAGTGACCCCAGGAGCCGGCCACCGCGACATCCCCCAAAACCAACAACAAGGCCCGGGCGCCAAGTCGTCCCTATCCCCTGGGCGCGTCAAATGCAGTTTTACATCCTTATCTTAGTGATCTGCTGTCTGCTGTGCCTATTTAATGTGGAGAGGAGACATTGTATAATATGTACTTCTGTTGTCTCCTCCTGCCACATCCTTCAGTGGTATTCTGACTGCTCCACAGTAAGCGTTCGTTCACATGACCGTATTTTTGGTCTAAGAAAAAAACATGCCCCTATGGTTCACACGCATTAAATGCCTCTGTCACAGATTGACAGTGGCAGTTAAAAGGTTAACAGCCATGGGATAAGCTCATCTCTGCCTACAGCTGTTAGAGGCAGATCTGGCTGCGACATGTGGCCAATTTCTGCCTGGTTTGGGGCAGGCTCAGGCTCTGAGCCTGCACTATACACCTGCTCCCGACTTGCAACATACAGTATATGTACAGCATGCTGTGATTGGGTTAAATCAGGTTTTTGTGTTAAATATATGTCTAGAAATCTTGAAATTTTCACACTGTCAATGGGAGCTTTTTTAGACTTGAATTCCCTGTTGTTACAGGATAAAACACATGTACATAGCCACAATGAACAGACCTCGACTCTTGTATTGACGTGTCTAATGAGCATGTGCACAGGTCATTGTGAAGGAAGGTGAGGCAGGGTACTACACCTATTGTGATTGGTCGATCCTTTGTCATTGGCTGTGCATATACAGTAAGTGTTACATGTCGTTGTAATCATGCCTCTGCTGATAAGGAGCCTGTTGAAAACTTTTCCTAAAAGGACAGGTAGTATGAGCCTAAAAATCCCCAAGTGGCCAGTGTAAGAATTTAATAAAGATCACAATATGAATAAAATCATTGCCAACATTTTTTGACAAATGACATATAACACAAAAAAACCTGATTTAAATTATAGTTAATTTTCTGATTATAGCTTCCTTTTAAATTAAGCAGCAGGGTAGCCCTAACTTTTTATGAATTAAATATATATACCGTATATATTTAGTCAACAATGGTCATTTGTATCTTTTGTGCAGATGCAGAGGCGTAGATAGACGTTCTGTTCAGGCTGGTGAAATACATCTGAGTGGGCCCCTAACCAGGTAATCGTGTTTACAACTAAAGTGGCACGCTCTAATTATAGTGGGTAAAGGGGAACCTTGGCAGATGACCATGCTTTTACAGAAAGAAAAAACATACAAAGATTAAAACCGACATTGCCGCCATGCGTGACCATATAGTGATAGATATCAGTCCTGCATAACGTATTAAGAGATTACAGTATAGATATACAGTACAGACCAAAAGTTTGGACACACCTTCTCATTTAAAGATTGTTCTTTATTTTCATGACTATGAAAATTGTACATTCACACTGAAGGCATCAAAACTATGAATTAACACATGTGGAATTATATACTTAATAAAAAAGTGTGAAACAACTGAAAATATGTCTTATATTCTAGGTTCTTCAAAGTAGCCACCTTTTGCTTTGATGACTGCTTTGCACACTCTTGGCATTCTCTTGATGAGCTTCAAGAGGTAGTCACCGGAAATGGTTTTCCAACAATCTTGAAGGAGTTCCCAGAGATGCTTAGCACTTGTTGGCCCTTTTGCCTTCACTCTGTGGTCCAGCTCACCCCAAACCATCTCGATTGGGTTCAGGTCTGGTGACTGTGGAGGCCAGGTCATCTGGCGTAGCACCCCATCACTCTCCTTCTTGGTCAAATAGCCCATACACAGCCTGGAGGTGTGTTTGGGGGCATTGTCCTGTTGAAAAATAAATGATGGTCCAACTAAATGCAAACCGGATGGAATAGCATGCCGCTGCAAGATGCTGTGGTAGCCATGCTGGTTCAGTATGCCTTCAATTTTGAATAAATCCCCAACAGTGTCACCAGCAAGGCACCCCCACACCATCACACCTCCTCCTCCATGCTTCACGGTGGGAACCAGGCATGTAGAGTCCATCCGTTCACCTTTTCTGTGTCGCACAAAGACACGGTGGTTGGAACCAAAGATCTCAAATTTGGACTCATCAGACCAAAGCACAGATTTCCACTGGTATAATGTCCATTCCTTGTGTTCTTTAGCCCAAACAAGTCTCTTCTGCTTGTTGCCTGTCCTTAGCAGTGGTTTCCTAGCAGCTATTTTACCATGAAGGCCTGCTGCACAAAGTCTTCTCTTAACAGTTGTTGTAGAGATGTGTCTGCTGCTAGAACTCTGTGTGGCATTGACCTAGTCTCTAATCTGAGCTGCTGTTAACCTGCAATTTCTGAGGCTGGTGACTTGGATAAACTTATCCTCAGAAGCAGAGGTGACTCTTAGTCTTCCTTTCCTTGGGCGGTCCTCATGTGAGCCAGTTTCTTTGTAGCGCTTGATGGTTTTTGCAACTGCACTTGGGGACACTTTCAAAGTTTGCCCAATTTTTCGGAGTGACTGACCTTCATTTCTTAAAGTAATGATGGGCACTCGTTTTTCTTTACTTAGCTGCTTTTTTCTTGCCATAATACAAATTCTAACAGTCTATTCAGTAGGACTATCAGCTGTGTATCCACCTGACTTCTGCACAACACAACTGATGGTCCCAACCCCATTTATAAGGCAAGAAATCCCACTTATTAAACCTGATAGGGCACACCTGTGAAGTGAAAACCATTTCCGGTGACTACCTCTTGAAGCTCATCAAGAGAATGCCAAGAGTGTGCAAAGCAGTCATCAAAGCAAAAGGTGGCTACTTTGAAGAACCTAGAATGTAAGACATATTTTCAGTTGTTTCACACTTTTTTGTTAAGTATATAGTTCCACATGTGTTAATTCATAGTTTTGATGCCTTCAGTGTGAATGTACAATTTTCAAAGTCATGAAAATACAGAAAAATCTTTAAATGAGAAAGTGTGTCCAAACTTTTGGTCTGTACTGTAGATATTGACTTACAGCTGATGTTCTTTCTGATAGAGTCATTCACTTTTCCCATCTTTTCCATCTGGCCCAGACCGACATGACGACTTCTCCAGTCAAGACTCAACGGTAGGGTATTCAACAAAGACATATTTGACTTTTTACATGTTCAGCACTGTCTATCTATTTACAGCGTGCACAAACTCCTCATCCTATTGATACCTTAATGGTGAGCCGCTGCTATTGTATTTGTCCCAATTACTGGACCAGCGGTGTGGAATGGTAGCAGTGCTGTTCTTAGTGCTCTACAAAATAAAGCCCACCACTGTGCCCTTACAAAGTAAAATGCCTCTTTTGTAACCTCTAAATGATAAAATTGTCCCTTACAAAATTTTAACCCCTTCATGACATTTGAAATATATTTTCGTCATATGTGGTGTCCTTGACTTTGATGTGAGCTCCGATGCTGAGCCTGCATCTTTCCCCATACATGACAGCTGTGAGAGCTCTAGAATGTAATAATGCCTCCTGTGTGCTGCTTTGATGGTTACATTATAGTGAGCCCTTATAATGTAATATTGCCTCTTAAGTGCCACTTAACATTTAATAATGTTCCCTGAGTCTCCCCCAAATAAAGTAATAATGTCCCATTGGTCGCTCCACAAACAGGACTAAATGTCCCAAGTCACACCACATATAGCAATAATGGCTACAGATTTCCCCACAAAAAAGTAATAGATAAAACACAGCCCTCCATCCAATATGATGGCCACAAATCCCACAACACAGTATGATACTCCACAGCATCCTACACATATGATCTCTCAGACACAGTATGAACCCCCAAACATAGTATAATCCCTACACACAGTATGATGTCCATAGTATAATGCCCCCCATTGCTCCAGTTACACATTATGATCCCCCACACATAATTGTTATGAACTTGTTCACACATTCATCCTGGTAACGCTAGAAGGAAAGGACAAAAAGAGCCACCATACCTTCACCTAACTAGTCTGTGTACATGTGGCGCCCCTGAGGGTTCAGTCGCCACAGAGGTACTGCATCTCACCCAGAGGTGTGGTATCTCACCCTCAGGTAAGGAAGGAGTACAGCTCAGGACCCTAACACCTGCATTCAATACACCACATTTCCGGGGGACAGGGCGAGATTGCTCCTACGGGAGAGCACAGTCCCTGGTCCCTGGCAGGAGTGGGGGGGGACAACCTAGAGAGGGGGAACCATGTAGTGGGTGTGGGTGGAGAACGTAGATCCTGGGAGCACATGACAAGGAGGTATAAAAGAGAGATACCATCTTAGATCAGTGTTCAGTCAGAGGAGGAAGGTGACAGGAGCAGAGGCTCTGCACGAGCTCTGCTCCGGAGGCGGGCCTAGCACTGAGGCCCAAGTCTGAGAGGAGAAAGGAGCAGAACGGCTCCAGGAATGAGGAGTGAAGGGACCCTAAGGGGTACGGGCCATGCAGCAAGCCACCCGTACACCCGCTGCTACCAGGAGGTAGAGGGGTCAGGCCAGATAAGGGGAACCGGTCCCTCAATTAGTGGAGAAAACTACTAAGGCTCAACTAGAAACTGGAGGCTGCAGCACTTTATGTACTGTAAGCCAGAAGTCCACGCCAGCTTCACTAAGAAGGTAGCCACATAGGACCCAAGGGACGGAACTTACGTCGCCCGCCAAGGCCGGAGGGTACCGGATAGAAGTGTCGCTAGGTGTGAGGTGCAGGGAGAAGGCCAGAGAAAGGACACATAAAATGGGGTACTGTTAAGTGCTCTGGAAATACTTGAGGGTAGACTGAGCCCCTCACTGCGTACGCATAGCATGGCGGGGGAGATTGCTCTGGTACCTGTAATCTGGACTGCAACAACTGTGAGTAAAGACCCTGGGACTGCACTATCTTGTCTCTGTGTTCCTTGCTGCGCCAGCACTCACTGCACTGGAACGCCCTGCACAGCCACGATCATCCACGCACACTGCCCTGAAGCTACACTCTTCCTGTGGGGAGTTATACTACCCTTGCTGCTATACCACCGACTTCAGAGGACTGTTCGGCAGCGGCGGCCTCATTAACCACACTCCACAGGTGGCGTAGTTGGACATTATAACACCTTTACACCCATATATATATATATATAAATACGCCTTGGATTGACCGCCCTGGGTCACGGACCGGGTCACCGCCACAGTAACTACAACTCCCAGCGTCTACAGGCTCGACTCCGGGTACCCCACGGCACAGGGGGCGCGTCATACAGACTAGGAAAGTCCCTAACCACACAACTAAGAAAGAGCACCTCAGACATTGCGCCCTAAAAGGCCATTAAGGGGTTTCTCGTACTTCCTGAGGAATCAGAGGGGAGGCCGCAACATAACTCCTACAAAGTGAAAGGAGAGTGTGCAGGACGACACGAGAACCCAGGGTAAAAACATTCACACAGGATAGACAGGGATAAATACAGAGAACCAAATAACAAATGGACTAAGTGAAAAACTTCCCAGACCCCCAAATGTAAAAGAAAGGGATGGGTGCTGGGAAGGAGGACTCAGGCTGTGTGCCCACAATGCATTTTTTAAGTGTTTCCGCAGCAGCAAAAACGCTGCAGAAGCGCTTAAAAAACGCATGGTAGAAGACCTGCCATGTTCCCCAATGATAATCCGCATGTGCTATACACATGCTGCAGAAATTTCCGCTGCGGGTTATCATTGCGGAAAAAAACACAACACTACCAATTATTTTGCGTAAGCGCTACGTTTTCGCCGCCATTGACTTGCATTGGAACGCATGGATTCCGCATCACTGCATCTGTACATGCGGATTACATGCATTTCAATGTGCGGATGGTACCCGGGTGTGGAGGACAGGAGACTCTCCTCCGGACCCAGGTACCATAGAACCTGTAAAAAAAAGAATAAAATAAATAAATAAATATTATATTTACCTTCTGATGACCCACGGTGCGCTTGTCTTCGCTTGCCGGCAGATCGCGGTGGACTGAAGGACCTGCGCTGACGTCATTTAGTCATGTGACAGCAGGTCCTTCAGTGTAGTGTACCGCGAGCTGCCGGCAAGCCAGGACGGAACGAAGCAAGACTCGGGGGCCATCGGAAGGTAAGTATAGATTTATTTTTTTATTTTTTGACATTCTTAGGGGTCACACTATATAAATCCATGCCGTTTGCATGGATTTATATAGTGTGACCAAGTTGACAAGCACTTTCCAAGTGATGCTAAAATCGCTTGGAAAGCTCTTGTCAACCCGCATGCGGAAATGCAAGTGAAGAACGCTTCACATCCGCATGTCCCTGGCAGGAAAAACGCATGTACAATCCGCATGTACAATCCGCATGCATTTTTTCTGCCAGGGAGATGCAGAAACGCTCAGGAAAAATCCGGAGCATTTCTGCATCGTGGGCACACAGCCTAACAGTCAGACTGCAAGAAAAGCAACTAGGGTTTCATCAAGCAAGATAATCTCTAGTTGAGGAGCTGGAACTCCTAACACCAGCTACATAGAAGTATAGCCAGCAAAGAAAGTCAATGAGAGGTGATTATTATTAATGTAGCAGTGTGCAGTGTAGGAAAAGCATAGAATAAGACACAGTTCAGGGCTTAGGGCATCAGATAGGTAGTATATAGTGATGGGTGAGCGCTAAAATGCTTAGGTGCTCGTTACTCGAATCGAGCGAATCGTAATGCTCGGGTGCTCGTTTCAAGTAACAATCATAATAGAAGTCAGGAAGTCTGGAGGGTGGATAATCACTGAAATGGATGGAAACACCGCTGAAATGGAATGGGAACAGTATGTGGAAGACCCCTGGATGCATCTCTGAGTTACAGGTCACTGCTGAGAACAATGTTGTCAGAGTATTATGCCGCTTTTACGGATTGACAATAAAATATACAAAACCTAAGATAAAATGGATTTTACAGAAAACAATATTAGGAAACATTCTTTCCTGTATAATGACTTGTATATAAGGCAAAACAAAAAAAAGAGAGGAAAAAAAACATCATCTCTCACCGTATTTCCCTGTCAATTTTAGCAATAAATAAATAATTTTAAAAAATGACATGGGTCCTCCCTATTTTTAATAAGGAGCTAAGGCAAAGCAGACAGCCTCAGGCTAATATTATCAGGTTTGTAAGGTTCATGGTTATTGGCCCATTCCCAGCCTACAAATACCAGCTCGCAGCCTCCCCAGAACTGGCAAATGACATAAGATGCATCAATGCTGGCGCCCTGTTTCAGATCTTCCCGATTGTCCTGGTGTGGTGGCAATCGGCATAATAGGATTTGGGGGATTAGTAATGGAGAGGTGTCTGTCAGGCACACCCATTATTAATTCATAAAAAAAAGGACACACACAAAACTAAACACACTTAAAAACTCTCTCCGACAAATGCCCTTGTTCTATCTTTTATTAAAAGAAAACAAATCCCATGCAGTTCCATCATAGTCCAATGATCCCACGATGTCCCATGTTGTCTGAAGCGTATGGAGTGCCTTAACAACTCTCCATAGGTTTTTGCAGCCGCCACCGCTGAGCACGCTGCTTCACGAGACCGGGAGGCTATAAACTGATGTAACTTCAATGACGTCTGTGAGATTACATCAGATCACAACAGCCTGGGTCTCACGGAGCACCGTGACTGGCAGTCCGGCAATCCGCGTGACCTGGCAGAATCAACGGAGTATGTCGGACTGCTGGACTGCATTGCCCGCCAAGCAGAGCGCAGTCCAGCAGTTCGCTGTACTACAGCGTTTCCGTCGGGTTACGCAGACTGCTGGACTGCGCTGTAGATGAACTCCAGTAACCTTAAAGTTTCCAAGCTGTGTGCATATGTTGCGTTTTTACTGCAGTTTTTCATTGCGTCTTTTTTTTACTTGATAGATAGGTCAGTGGGCCAAGAACTGAGTCCCCGGGTCTTAGATAGACCCAATGATGCGATGTGGCTGGCCAATCACAGTAATGCCAGTAGCCAACACCCCCGATACTCGGACAAGTAACCAGCGTGCCTTAGCACGCTAATGTTCTATCGAATAACAAGCAGTGTCAAGTACGCTTGCTCATCTTTAATGATTATATAAAGCCCACCCCAAAATGTGATAGAACAGAACCAAAGAGAAACTGAAAAACACCTAAAGTGAAGCAAACCAAGAAAAGGAAAGCAAGGAAAAAAGAAATATCAGCATTTGGACAGAGACCAATCGGGCTGTGGCTCAACATAGAGAGAAACAGAGCACACAGCAAAAGGTCACTGGATGGAGTGCCGAAACCGAGCCATGACAATAATGCTCACACAGACTACATACACAGCATGATCCCCTCAGCTCCCCACATGCAGCATGAAGCCACACACACAGTATAATTGTTATGATCTGCAACATGTACTAAGGAAAGATAGGGGAAAGCTGTACATACAGTAAGGCAAAGCTGAATCCCTATGATGTAGCGGGCTGCCTGTTCCTAGTGAACAGACCCGCCTTAGTCCTCGGCTAGTCTGAACGAAGACCTATAGAATTAAGGGAGGGGTCCCTAAAAGAACTAAGGACTGGGACAAAAATGGGACACCTCCTAAACAGAGAAGTTGTTGCAGAACACAAAAAGACAAACTGACAAAAATGTACTAGAGGTCCCAGAGGACCAAGCGAACTTGACAGAGAAAGGCACCAAAGCACCAGGCTAGAGAAACAGTCAAACACTGAAGTCCAGCACAGCCATAAGGGCGGAGCTGGAATATAAAGGCAAATGGTCACGTGACCGAAAAACACAAGATGGAAAAAGCAAACAGGAGGGTTCTAACAGTATCCCCTCTTTTATGAGGATCCTCCAGATCCTCCAGGCCCAGGCCTATCCGGAAACCTCCTGTGGAAAGCTTTAACAAGCCTAGGAGCAGAGACATCATCCGTCCTTACCCAGGAGCTGTCTTCGGGACCGAAACCCTTCCAGGAGACAAGAAACTGTAATCTCCCTCTATGCCATCTAGAATTCAAGATACGAGAAATTTCATATTTGCTGTCTTCCACAACAGGAGGAACTGTGACAGTGGCGTGCCTATCAGATACATCAGCCTTTTTCAACAAGGAAACATGAAACACAGGATTAATCTTCCAGGAAGTAGGGACATCCACCCTAACAGCAGACGGGTTAACAACATGAAGCACTTTAAATGGACCCACAAACTTAGGACCCAGTTTTTTAGAGGGTATCCTCAACCGCAGGTTCTTCGAGGACAACCAAACCATGTTACCCACAGTAAACAAAACCTCCTTACGTTTCCTGTCAAAATACTTCTTGGACTTCTTGTTAGCCTCTTGAAGGTTGCAACGTACATTAGTCCAAACTCTCTCCAAATCACCGGAAAAATTCTCCTCCTCCGGCACCGCCGACCCCAATTTGGAGAACAAACCAAAAGACGGATGTCTCCCAGTACAACAAAACAAAGGAGAACACCCAGCAGAGGAGGATGTATGATCGCAAATTCTGCGAGAGGCAGAAACTCAGACCACACCTCTTGATTGTCCGCCACAAAACAACGCAAAAACTGTTCAACATTCTGGTTCTTTCTTTCAGTCTGTCCATTAGACTCAGGATGATAACCAGACGAAAATGACAAATGGGCTCCCAACCTGTCACAAAAAGCACGCCAAAAGCGAGCCACAAACTGAGGTCCTCTATCAGAAACAATATCCGTGGGAACGCCATGGAGCTTGACAATCTCCTTAACAAACGCCTTAGCGAGTGTCTTGGCGCAGGGAAACTTAATGAATGGAACCAAATGAAATATCTTACTAAAACGGTCCACGACCACCCAGATGACAGTAAGACCCTCGGACAAAGGAAGATCAGTAATAAAAATCCATTGTGAGATGTGTCCAAGGCGCACTAGGAACTTCCAGAGGGCAAAGCAACCCCGCAGCAGGAGTATGTGAAGCCTTTGACCTAGCACACACAGTACACTGACGCACCCACTTGATGACTTCTTTCTGCCATCCAGGGCACCAAAAACTGCGACTGATAAGTCTCTTAGTCTCCGAAATTCCTGGATGACCTGCCAACCGAGACTCATGACACTCCACAAACAAATCTCTCCTACAGGCTCTAGGCACGAACAACCTCCCATGGGGAGTGTTAGATGGAGCATCATCTTCAGCTTTCAGAATCCCATTCTCCAAAACGAAGTCCAAAGCCGCCACCACAACTCCTTTCTGTAAAATTCTCTCCTCCTCGGCACCGACCGTAGGAGAGAAGCTGCGAGATAAAGCATCGGCTTTAACATTCTTAGTACCAGGGATATAGGTAACAGAAAAATGAAACCGAGAAAAATAAAGTGCCCACCTAGCTTGACGAGCATTAAAGAGCTTGGCAGCATCCAGATAGACCAAATTCTTATGATCTGTGAAAACCTGAATAGGAAATCTAGCGCCTTCCAAAAAATGACGCCAATGTTCAAACGCAAGTTTAATAGGCAGCAACTCCCGATTTCCAACATCATAATTCAGTTCGGTTTCCGAAAAAATTTTCAAAAAGAAAGCACAAGGATGTACTCCACCCTTGTTCTCCTGAGACAAAACTGCTCCGACCCCCACCGATGAAGTATCGACCTTGACCAAAAAAGGCTTGGTCTCATCAGGCTGCATAAGGATAGGGGCAGAACTGAACCTCTCTTTGAGATACTCAAACGCTTCAATGGCCTCAGTAGTCCACTGGGCCGTATTCGCACCTTTCCTGGTGAGATCGGTTAGAGGTTTAACAATTACAATAAAATTCTTAATGAATTTCCTGTAATAATTGGCAAAACCCAAAAATCTCTGTATAGATTTCAAACCAATAGGCCTAGGCCATTCCTGCACAGCCTGAACCTTCACAGGTTCCATCTCAAAGCCTTTGCTGGAGACAATGTAGCCCAAAAAACTAATTTTCTGCACAGCGAACTCACATTTCTCCAACTTAGCAAGGAGTGAATTATCACTCAATAACTGCAAAACTTCACATACACTCTGCCAATGGGACTCTAGATCTGGTGAATAAATCAAAATGTCATCCAAATACACAACCACATTCTTACCAATCAAAGGTCTCAGGATGTCATTAATAAGGTTCCGAAAAAATGCAGGTGCATTGGTAAGACCAAAAGGCATCACCAGATTCTCAAAATGACCTACCGGAGTGTTAAAAGCAGTTTTCCATTCATCACCCTCCTTCACTCGTAACAAATTGTATGCCCCCCGGAGATCAATTTTGGAGAACCACTTGGCTCCCACTAACTGGTTAAACAAGTCAGGAATTAACGGTAATGGGTAGGAATTGCGTACGGTAATCTTATTAATTTCACGAAAATCCAGACATGGATGTAAACCGCCGTCCTTTTTTTTAACAAAGAAGAATCCAACTGCCACAGGTGACTTAGAAGGTCTAATGTGACCAGCAGTCAGGCTAGTCTCTATGTACTCCTCCAAGGCCTTTCTTTCAGGGATAGTCAGATTAAACAAGCGACTTTTGGGAAGAGTAGCACCCGGAACAAACTCAATGGCGCAATCATAATCCCTATGAGTAGGTAAAACTTGCGACTCCTCCTCCGAAAAAACCCTCCAAAAATCTTGAATAGGTACCGGTAATTCCCCTTTTTCCACAGCCGCAATGCGACCATTACAACATTTATCATAGCACTTCGGACTCCAAGACTTAATCACATTAGTAGACCAGTCCAATAAAGGATTGTGCAGTTTTAACCAAGGCAATCCTAGAACAACTGGAGAGGGCAAATTATCCAAAACAACCAAGTCCAAAATTTCTTGGTGATCTCCATTGATAGTGAGAGGAAATGCAGCAGTCTTGTGAGTAATACATTTCAAAGGAGTGTTATCAATTGCAATCACAGAAATAGGTGATGACAAAGGTTTGGATTTCAATTTAAGGTTTTCCAAAAACCCTTTATCAATCACATTAAGTGTTGAACCACAATCCACAAATACCTGAAATTCAATCAAATCTCCCTGCAGAGTAGTACTCCCAGAAAGAAATACTCCTGCAGAGCATAAACAAGCTATACGGGCGTAACTGACTTTTTTTTTTCTTTACTTAAACGACGCTCACAATACTTAATCAAATGGTCAGCTTTACCACAATAAAGACACAATCCCTCGGCGAACCTCCGGTCTCTTTCCTGAGAGCGGAGTGACATCCCCCAACCTCCATCGGTTCCCCGCCGTCAGAGCAGATTTTCTGGGGACTAGGAACTGACATTACAGGAGTCTTTACCTCATTGAGCCTGCACCTCAGTCTCCTGTCTATACGAACAGCTAACTGCATAGCATCCTGCAGAGTCTCAGGTTCAGGGAATGCAATTAGCAAATCCTTAACCCTTTCACTCAGACCAGCAATAAATAAACATCTCAGTACAAGATCATTCCACTTAACTTCTGAAGCTTATCTCCTGAAGTGTGTGCAATAATTTTCAACATCATCTGACCCCTGATTCAAACGCCTGAGTTCTGATTCAGCAGATGAGATTCGATCAGGATCGTTATATAATAGCCCCATAGCAGAAAAAAATTCTTCAACAGACCTTTAACACGGATCATTAGGCTGGAGAAAAAAGGCCCACCCCTGTGGTTCATTGCGCAAAAGTGACATAAAACCAATGCACTGTGATTCATTCCCAGAGGACGTTGGTCTGAAACGAAAATATAACAAACAAGCATTTTAAAGGAAAAAAAATCTTGCTGTTTACCATAAAAAACATCAGGCAGTCCTACCTTGGGTTCGACAAAATGCGCTCCAGAACAGCTACTCACGTGTTGCTGAAGCTCAGCCACCTCCAGAGACAATCCCTGCAGGTGTTGAGCCAAATCCTGGACGGAAACCATACTGATCCCCAAATTTCTTTCCTTTTAGTTTTTTGGGCTGGTCTTACTGTTATGAACTGCAACATGTACTAAGGAAAGATAGGGGAAAGCTGTCCCTACAGTAAGACTAAGCTGAATCCCTACGATGTAGCAGGCTGCCTGTTCCTAGTGAACAGACCCGCCTTAGTCCTCGGCTAGTCTGAACAAAGACCTATAGAATTAAGGGAGGGGTCCCTAAAAGAACTAAGGACTGGGACAAAAATGGGACACCTCCTAAACAGAGAAGTTGTTGCAGAACACAAAAAGACAAACTGACAAAAATGTACTAGAAGTCCCAGAAGGACCAAGCGAACTGACAGAGAACGTCACCAAAGCACCAGGCTAGAGAAACAGTCAAACACTGAAGTCCAGCACAGCCATAAGGGCGGAGATGGAATATAAAGGCAGATGGTCACGTGACCGCAAAACACAAGATGAAAAAACAAACAGAGGGTTCTAACAACAATGCTCCCTCACACAGTATGATCCCTACAGCCCCCCACACATAGTATAATGCCCCTACAGCTCCCCATAAAATATGATCCCCCACAGCTCCCCACACACGGTTTGAACCCCCACAGACCCCCAAATACAGTATAATGCCTCCACAAATAGCCTTCCACAAACAACATGATCCCCCACACACAGTAAAAATTCCTCACAGCTCACCCAGACAATATGATCTCCTATAACCCCCCACACACAGTATGGTATCCTCTCATTAGTCTCCACACAGTATGATTCCCTCACGATCTCCCTACAAGTACTGACTATTGAAATAAAAATGAAACATCACATACTCACCATTATATACTCACCAATCATCGGATCCTGGTCAGTCCGCTGACAATGTAAGTCACAGAGCAGAAGGAGCGATGTGGCAAAGTCATCACACTGGGGTATGCACAAAATGTCACCACTTGCACCCTGCTGTGCTGAAGGCCTAACGCAACCTTCGACTTACAGAATAGAGAACAGTAAAGTAGTGAGACTAGTTCTAAAAGTCAGCTGTAGCCGGTGCAGTTTTAAGTGTCAGCGGTCCCTCCAGGTTGGCCCCTTCGTGTTACATGGGCCCGTAACAACCGTCCCTTCTGCTTCATCTCTAGCTATGCTTCTGTGCAGATAATTTATATGTAAGGGAATCTGGCCAGTGGCCTCTATAAGTATACGAACATAAAGATTTAAGAGTTTTTTTAAACCAGTGTTATATAATCCTGGATGTATCTTCATACAGCGGCCGTTTTATAGTTTGTTCCACTTGGGTTCCACTCTTTTTGTTTCATTGATAGGAAGTAAAGAAAGAGATTAATTTTATCCTCTTGTGGAATTTGAAATCTATACTGTAGAAATACAGCTGGGTGATTTACAGACAGGATTTGCTCCCAAGGCATTGCAAATACATATGTCTTTAAATGTGTAGTACAATTCTGTCACTTTTAATATTTTCTACTTTCAAGGGGATATTCTTTGACAGCTGAATGTGTGCCCTCTGGTAAGTATAGTCAGAAAATCCTACACAGTACCTGAAAATTCAGAAATTTCTACTTTTATTTTATGACTTCTACATTTGAGATTCCATTCTGTAAAGTAATAAATATCAACTACATTGTATTAACAGAGGGATAGATGAACATATTCCCTCCAGGTCAGTCCTAAATCATAAGTATGTCACAACTAGGATCTTAATGGTTCAGTTCCTGCTGATTCCTTAACTGGAGACAAAACACCAAAATATAGAGGAAGCTGCAAGATTTATAGCAATAAAATATACAATATATTAATGAATTTAAAATACACAATAATAAAATGATAAAAACAAATGAGATACACTACAGATATCGCTTCTATCTTAAGATGAGCGATAAAAACTAATACCTACTGTATGAATACATGATGCCGGATGTGTTAGGCCAATTTGAAAATAATGTGATGACAATGGATAGTGCTTGTATCCTTTCTAAGTATTCCATACAAAATAGAGAATTGTCCAAAACTACTGATTTTTGTGAGAAACACTGACATTCGTATGTGTATGTACGCCGAGTGGTAGATATCTAGGAAAACAAGAATCATTTTTTTTGCAAAATATTCAGTAAGAAGCTTCTCACCTTTGGTCTATCATGTACAGCCAGTTAAAAACTCTTACTACCCTGTTATGAATTTAACCCCTGTTAATGATGTTACTAGGATTTTATCTATGACTTTCTTAATCTCACTATTAAGTCATAATTGAACACACCATTTAACAAGATAAACAGTGGTTACCAGTGTAGCTATTAAGTTCCCATACATAGGAACATTCCTGGAAATCCGACGTGCTAGGTCTCTACCCCAACATCATCAGTCAGGGCAGAGTCAGGAGACCACGTTACACATTATACTGTCAGCTGATCCTGTCGATATTGGCTTGTACAAACGACTTTAGTCTAAAGTGTATGCGGGGCTTCAAGGAGGAGGTTCTGATCTTTGCAACAGGAGGAGGTACTGCTGATTGCGGCTACAATACCTCCTCTTAGCCCTCATGCCTGCAGAACCACCTGGAAATATATGAACATATCAAATCATTAGAGAGAAGACAGAGCAAAACTTTTTTTATGAGCGGGTCTTTTGAAGTTTAAATCCGCTGACTTTGCCAAATTTTCCCAAAACATTTGATTTGCAGTGAATAAATTCACGCAAATCTCAATACTGGAAAGTTTGTAATTTCTCAGAAAATACATGTGGAGGAGAGGAGAGCGAGATGACCCTGCATATTATAAGAGCTTACACTATGCAGGAGACAGAGAAAGGACCCCACTGACCATAAGAGCTTACACTCTACAGGAGACAGAGAAAGGACCCCACTGACCATAAGAGCTTACACTCTATAGTAGAGAGGGAAGACCCTGCTGATCATAAGAACTTACACACTACAGGAGAGAGTACCCTTCTGATCATAAGATCTTACACTCTACAGGAGAAAGTAACCCCACTGATCATAAGAGCTTGCACTCTACAGGAGAGAGAAAGATAGAACCCTGCTGAGCATAAGAGCATGCACACTACAGAAGAGAGAGGACCCCACTGACCATAAGATCTTAAAAAATTCAGAAGAGAGAGGCTTACTCAGTGACTCTGTAGAAAAGGACTCTGCCTTACAAATTGTGTTCCACTGGGAAACACTGATGTATGATGGCCCAGATACTGACCACCACTGTACACGGTATGTAACTCCTGAGCATTTCAGAGAAAAATATACTTGGCTGCAATCATGGTTTTGGCAGCATGAATCAGGTGATAGGTTCCCTGTGATATATACACTTGGGTTGTTATTTATTATATAATTCAGAGTTAAATCTTCCTCTTTAGGCTGGAGACACACTAGTATAGTACATCACATATCACAGTGTTAGTGCACCGTGCTCCAATCCTCTCGCATGAGAGAATCGCAGCACAGCTCTGGAAGAGACGGAGAAATTAATTTCTCCATCTCCTCTGTTGCTGGCATCAGTGGGAATCGCACTGCACTCAGATATCACCCGAGTGCAGTGCGATTCACACGCACCCATAGACTTATATGGGTGCGCTCATTCCGAATTCCGCATGCAATCGCAGCATGCTGCGTTTTTTTTTCCGTCCAATCGCGATCTGATCGGGCCAGGAAAAAAAACGCTATTGAGAACAGAAGCATAGGATTAAATTGGTACGAATTCAATCCAATTTTTAATATTTTATCAAAAGTGGGAGTGAGCACTTAAAGACATTTTCTGCTAGTTTTGAATAAAAAGAACGAAAATAAATAAATAAATACTTTTCCAGTGATGCCACTCTGATGGTCATCATCAGGACTGGAAGCAATGACGTCTCGACAGCCATCTTTTTAAAAATAGTGGAAAAACCCTTTATACAGTGTAAAATGCCATATAAAACTATGGATGCTAACTCTATGGTAGTTATAGAAGCCAATACTAATAACTGTTTTGTTTTTAATATTTTTTCATGAAATGCTGAAGTTGTCCACCGATCCATTTTATCAACTCTAATACACATTTATTGGTGTCCTGTTTGTTAGGAATTTATGATCCATGGATTGAAAATGTGGCTTATGAAAATCCCCTCATTTGTCGATAATGCTTTTAAACTAATTCTGACGACTTTAAAGCTGCTTACACACTAGTCAATACCAGGCATTACAGAACAGCATTAGTTAGGAATTAACAGCATATTAGAGAAGATTTATAACACTGGTTATTTTATCAGCAGGTAGAAAATTGCAACATATATTTACAAAGCATCAGTGGGAATAATTTTTGTAATTTTTCCATAGTTGTATTCTGTTATATTCAGTCAAATAATATACAATGGAACCCACTTACTGTATTTGTAAAAGTAAAGTTAATATACTGTACATTTTAACATATTACTATTAATTTGTAATTACTATTTGGTACAACAGTATTCTATGTGCCAAATTTATAACAATAAGCCATAATTTTTTGGGCATTATTTTTTTGTATTTTGCTTGGCAACAAGATTTATTTTTTGTCAGCAAAGATGAATATTTTCTGCCAGTCTCCATGATATTATTAATTATGAATGATATTGTTAATTATTTATGATATAATTTCAGTGTCACTATACATGTAATTGCAAATATCCTTCTAATATTGGTTGAATATATCCCTAGTATCGAGCCAATCGAGCTTTGTGTGCTGCAATGTGTAATAATACAATAATAATAATATTGTACCAATCTAAACATAATGTTCCTTATTCTGAATCAATATTTTGGAATGGATTGTCAAACAGTAGAGATGAGAAAACCCAACCTGTAAAGTCCGGAAGTCCGTTTTACTACTTGGAGAGAGAGATGCAATAGGAGGCGATCAAAACATCGCGTCTACCCCAAAATGGTATCAATAAAAACGTCAGCTCAAGTCGCAAAAAATAATCCCTCACCCATCCCCAGATCCTGAAAAATGAAACCGCTATGGGTCGCGGATGCAATGTTGCATTTGCAGACCTTCTGAGGTGCCAAAACAGCAACATAAAAAAAAAACAAGTGAACTTATTCTTGAAACAACACCTCTCAAGGAATCCATTTAGGTGTGTGGTGTGCATCTTGAACCCAGAGGTGTCTCACATATTTTTATAACATTTTTAGTGCAAAATGTTTCATTTTCATAAGTTATAATAGGAGAAAATTGACCCTCCAGTTTATTTCTCAGTTTCTCCCAAAGATGGAAATAATGTGGTTGAAAAATACTGTTTGGGCGGCACACATGAGGACTTTTAAAAAACAAGCAATATGTGAATACTGGCGTGCAAATCTGGCTAAAATAATTTGCAAGGGCCATTTGCAGAGCCACGAAGTATCAGAATAGCAGAGAATCCCCCAAAAGTGCCCAAATTTTGAAAATTACACCTAACTGGAAATTCATATATATACGCAGTGATCATTTTAACCCTACATGCTTTTAAAAAAGTTTAGCAACTAGTGGATATTGCAGAGTAGAAATTGCAAATCTGCCAGTTTAGTGCCCAATATATTGTGCCAGATATGAGCTTCTGGAGAAACACCATAAATTGTCAAGTAGGGTCTGCTGGCTACAGCAATGCCATACATGTAGATGCTAACTGCAGCTTATTTATACTATAGGGTGGGGGTCTGGTGATTAGGATTTAGGAGTGTTCATTTTGCTGGATTGGATTT
Organism: Phyllobates terribilis; assembly: GCF_046119375.1. Classification (NCBI taxonomy): domain Eukaryota; kingdom Metazoa; phylum Chordata; class Amphibia; order Anura; family Dendrobatidae; genus Phyllobates; species Phyllobates terribilis. The sequence goes on from NW_027362761.1 coordinate 809,661,834, forward strand.
TGGTAGCAATTTCACTTTTTTAGAGTCTTTGTGCTATCAGAAACGTGAAAATCTCCTATTTTAGGGGCTTGTTTTTTGTGGGATGAGTTGAAGTTTTATTGGCACCATATCAGGGGCACATAACGATGTGCTGCCTAGAATGATTTTTTTTATCTAGCTTAAAAATTATTTCATCCACAGAAGGAGTCTTTTGCTCATTCATTAAGTGATTGTCATTCCTAGGAACACCTGTTTTCATTATTGGCATGTCTAAATGCTGTGGTCAGTATCCAGAGCAGACTATCTACTGCTCCCATAGCTTTTTCCTGCTGGAATTTTGATAAACTTCAGTCTACATACATACCATCGGTATCATTTTGTATGGTATCCAAAGCTGAAAAAATATAAAACAGCCTCAAAATAATACGCACAAGACTGCAAAACAATACAAATTTTAAACTGGCACTAAAGACAATTAAATGTTTTGTCTGATTTCTCAAAAAGTCTGAATACATTTTAAGTCTCCCAGATGCACCTGAATTTAGAGATATCTTAAAGAGGATTATAGTTAGTGTTGCTTCCTTGGGTTTGAAAACCTGCCATTAATAAAAAAAGAGAGCGAGGAAGTAAGTTTTACCATACTTAAAAGCATGATTGTGCCCATGCCCAAAGGACTAAGCACAGAACAGTCAATGCATTCATCACACTGACAGGTGCGCCATACCTAAGAAGAAGACAGTGCCAAGCAACCCCTTCCACACATTCTTACAGATGGTATTGGTGTGTCATGCCCAATGCTTTAAAATCACAAATCTATCCAAACTGCATAATTCTGCTTTTTTGTCAGATTACTAAAACATTTCATAATATATACGGTACTTTTCTTGTAATTACTCACACATTTATACAATGGACTGTGACAACTATGGACTGACTAATGGGTAATGCCATCCCTGTGACTACCCCCAATAAATTCTGTGTTCTTTACCATCAAACTCCCATCAACCTTTTTTCCATGGAGCAGCTTTTATTTTACTTTGCTCACAAGTCTTCTTCAATGAGGTGGCACACTGACGAATATCCACCATATAACTCGGACGAGTGAAATTCGATGTTTCATCAGATAGCACTCGCTCCAATGTTATACTATGGAGCAGTGCCGACTGGCATTCTTTTTCTCATACCGTGTCGGCATGATAAAAAGAAATCACTGCATACTGCGATTGGCAGTGTATATCGGATGGCACGCACCCATACAAGTCTATGGGTGCATGCAAAACATTGCACTGCACTCGGATGTTATTTGAGTGCAGTCCGATATACGCCGAAATTAAGTTCTCCATCTTCTCCGCTCCTGTGATCTGATTCTCGCATGTGAGAGAATCGGATCACAGTATAAAGACACTCAGTACACGCAAGCACAGAGTTTGAGCTGAGGGTCATTTGCATACAGTATCCGATTCTCTCGCATGATAGAATCATCGGATGCTGCTCGCCAGTGTGAGCGAGCCCTAAAATGTAACTAACAAGTGTAAAGAATCATGAGAATTTCAAAGTATTTTAAGAATCTTTAGTAAGTAAAATCGTATTAGGGTATGTGCACGCAAGCTCTTTTGCAGGTGGAACCTGCCTGAAAAAGAGAAAAAAATGTCAAAATAACTTGCTGTTCATATGTTCAGTCTTTTGTAACTTCCTTTAACTGCTTTAGACTATAATAGTTGTGAAGAGGTTAAAAAAATGTGGCCAGTCCATTCTTCTGGCTTTTGGAAGCTGCCGCTATATTATATATTGTATTTAAAAAAAAAGACATTCAGAAAGATATCAGAAAAGACACTTCAGGGAAACACCACTGGCATTTTTTTCTTGCTTCTTCTACTTCATTGAAACTAAGTGGCACAGAAGAAAAGGAGGAACTATTTCAGAGTTATGGGAGCAGCAATAATTGGAGAAGATACTCAGTTTAAGGGCAGGTGCAGACGACACTGTATTCTCTCATCCAAGAAAATTGGGTCAATTATGCAAATCAACCTGATCAAACTCTAATTATTTGGATCAGAGTGTGAGCATAGTATGATCTCATTCTCTCAAATCAAAAGATGGAGAAAAAAATTTCTCCATCTTCTCCATTGTGTCAGTCCATGAAAATCAGTTTGCACTCAGATGTCATCCGAGTGCAGTCCGATGGTTTCCACATACTTAGTGACTTGCATGGCTGAGTATGATCTGAATATTAAATCCAACTTGGACTTGCAGCGATTTTTTCCTCGGATCGGCAAAAAAATTTGATATGTGCAAGACCCCGTAGACTAACAATTGTCCAAATGCTCTCTGATTATTTGTCAGGTCGCACCCGGACAGAAAATACGACCATGTGCACAAACCCTAAATAAAACAAAATGCAGTTAAATGGACGATTATAATCAGTATCTATGGTGTGTCTGTATGCCCAACGGGGTTGCCAACCTGACTTTTTCTTTTTATCGGATGGTTCTTTCAAAAATTGGAAAAATATGGTGATAATGAAGATACATACCTGTATGTCAGATACTAATACATTACTAGAATTTATAATTAATTGTAAAATGATGATAATTAAAATAAAAAAAATCTGCACAAAATCTGACAGCTTCAAAATAATCACAGATGCATCAATTCTATTCACGGATACTGAATAATGCCCCCTATTTTTACAGAGTTCCCAGGAATTTTTGGAAGGTTGGCAACCTTGATGCCCATAGCTTTGCCTTACAGAATTGTTTCTGCTTTCTCCATTTCATAAATGACCCTTCATATAGTAAAAAAAAAAGAAAGATGTGGGTGGTCTGTCAAATTGCTCATGGCTTATTAGGCTACCAGTAAAGGCCATGTTAGTTTAAAACGTCTTAGCCAGGATCTTTTTCTCATCTCTTTTTTTGTGAAGTGATACTTGAATATCCTGCTGCTTTTAATTACATAAAATAGAGAAATACATGATCCGCTTCTGTATCCTCGTTATGGTTTTAAAAGTAATAAACAGGGAGTATATATGAATGTATGTGTGAGGAAATGGACATACTGTCCACGTTTCCCGCTTGAAGAAACAGGTTTTACTGTTGTGTGATGTGATATGTTATGTGATATAATGTGAATTGTGATATGTCAGTAATGTTAGTAATATGTGTAGTTTGATCTTAGGAACAGTTAAAGTTAATGTTTGGGAATAGCCCAGCGTGGAAGGGATGAGTTACAGGGAAAGTGACAATTTCCTGTTAAAGAGTCAGATAGGGCCTGGAGTGCATAGTTAGTGGATCAAAGGGGTCCAAGATGAGCAGTGCCACATTCTGGGGTGACCCTAGGTGAGAGGAGACCGGCAAAAAGGGATAGCGATATCCGGAGCATAAATGACTAAAAGACAGAGTGACCTTCTGGAAACGGGTCCTAGGAGAGGACACCTAGCCACGAGAGCCAGAGCTTATAATGCTGAAGGTAACAGGCCAAAAACAGGACTGAGTACGTGGGATGCTCAAAGTGTCCTGACGGAATTTCCAGACTGTCAGCATTACCGGCCATACTGGCACCTTCATGGGAAAAAAGGATGCGGAACCGCAGAACAAGTAAATGACACTTGTTAATCAGGAGTGTAGTATTAAAGCTGGGCGGTGGTGAAGTAGTGCGAAACAGTGGAATATAGACTAAGAAAAAGGGAAACTGTGTGTAAAATACTTTCTAGTTGTAAAGGAACTGTCCATAACACTGTGTACTCGCTATCCCTTATATATAACTCAAGTTGCCATTCGGTAAAGACTTTATTTATGAATGGTGGTCTCCTTCATTGAACTGAACTACACCTGGTCCTGGCAAACGTGAAACAACAATTATATGCTGCCTGCATGAGTATACTGCCCTCACAGCACAAGCCCACACACCCAGCCAGGACCTCCACTTTCATGTAACGTGCCGGGGTGCAGGAGATGAGCATTTCGCCCACGGCTACCACCCTGCACCACATTACATATGCATGGCATCAAAGTCTGTTTTTTGGGGGAAATGTGAAGCTTGAAATCTATTGGCTCATATACAGGGATGTAATATGGTACCCAAAGCAGGGCCATTGTGGTGAAATCATCATCTCAAAGGGGTTTACACAGTCACACTTCACGATTGTCAATCTGTTTAGTAGAGTCTAAGCAGCATCTTAGTCTTCACCATTTACTCCTGCACACAGATTAAAACTTTGCTGAATGTTCTATATAGTAGTATAGAAAGGATACAATAGCTGGCACAGAGTACAAACAAATAGGGTCACAAGAATGCTCATTTGCTGCCAAACTTGTCCTGTTATTGAATCACTTATTGGATTCCCTGACTAGCTGGACACTCTGATTGGTCAACACAACTGTCATTCATTCTGGCACATGCTCTGTCCAGTATACCCATTTACCAAGAATGTTAAAACAGTGGCGATTACTATGTATCAAAGATGCAAGAACTTAGTGATGTAAGTTTGTTAAAATCAAAATGTATTGACTTATGCCTCCATTTTCATGGTATGAACATTACATTAGTTTTAGGGGAGAATAACTCTGTAGTATGGTGCAATACAGAAATATGTAATGGCATCACTGTGCCAAAGGTTCCTTTGTATGGAGCCATTAGGACATTGGGTTTTAGTCTATAGTCTGCGATTCTCCCCATCAGAAATTTCAGATGATTAAAGTTGAAAAAAATAACTAGTTCTGAATTATTATACATAAACTCCTCAACATTGAAATTGTAACACTAAGAAGGAAAAGTCGTGGAATTATGTAAATCACAAATTTGATAGACATGTTAATGAGATGGCCCATGATTTATTACTTCCAAAGACCTTCCAATGGACCAGGTGGCACTCATTATGTGTGGAGGGAAGATGATTCTGGCATCTAAATAGGAAAGGGTTCTGTACAGTTAGAGCAGTCAGACTGTGGAATGCCCTACCACAAGAGGTAGTAATTAGTGATGACCAAGCACTAAAATGCTCGGGTGCTCGTTGCTCGGGTTGAGCAAATTGGAATGCTCAAGTGCTCGGTCGGAGTAATGAGCCCAATGTAAGTCTGTGGGAAACTCGAGCATTTTTCCAGCGGTTCCACCCGGATGTCTGCAGAGGGCCTAAAATTGTCCAAATCGATGGGAACAGTGCTCAAATGACATAGGAACAGCATGGGGAAGACCCTTGGAAGCATTTCTGACTCCCAGGTCACTGCTGTCAACAATGTTGTCAGAGGTATTAAATAAAACATACAACGAAAACTAAACCAAAATGGATTTTCCTGGGAAATATGTTAAGGAACATCCTTTCCATTGTAATGACTTGTATATAAGGCAAAATAAATAACCAAAAACAAAAATGCTCCTCCACACCTTGGGCTATGTTCACACGTAGCGTTTTTGATGCGTTTTTGCACTTTTGCATTGCTTTCAACCGTGACAAATGCCATTTGTCCGGGAAACCGGGCAATGTCATTTTAACATTTTACAACCTTATCTGACCATGTGGTGTGTGACACATCATCAGACACATCCTGTTTCATTTATGAAGGAGGGACTCTAAAAGTCACAAAGCCTATTTTTATAGGGCCATCAGGCGGCCCTTACTATCCTTAAAGGGCCAGCAGTCGGCCCCCGCTATTGTTAGAGACCCATAAGCCGCCATGTTTTGTTGTTCACATTATTAACAAGTGTGTCTCCTATACTGTTATTGCGTATGCAGTGATTGCAAGGGCTGCCAAAAATTTGGACGCAACCCAATACCCCTTTGAAGAGACATAGAGGAGGGTCTCAGTAAAAATAATGTTCCCATTATAAAGGAGTGGGTCTCCTTTAGTGGTAATGCCCATGCTGTGACTGCAAGGGCTGCCAAAATTTGGGAAAAACCCCACTAACAATTTAAAGACACATAGAGCTGGGCCACAGTAACGAGTACGACATGTTCCCATTTGAAAGGAGAGGGTCTGCTATACAGTTATAGGGTATGCAGTGAGTCCAACAGCTGCCAACATTTAGGAAAAACCCCACTAACAATTTAAACACACATAGAGCTGGGCCAAAGTAACAACATGTTTCCATTGGAAAAGAGAGGGTCTGCTATACAGTTATAGGGTAAGAGTCCAACGGCTGCCAAAATTTAGGAAAAACCCAATACTAACAATTTAAAGACACATAGAGCTCGGCTACAGTAACGAGTACGACATGTTCCCATTAAAAAGGAGTGGGTCTCCCATACTGTTTGCCAGTGCAGGGAATGCAACGGCTGCCAAAAATTTGGAGGAACTCCAATGACCCTTGCAAGAGACATAGAGGTCGGAGGGCCTCCTGAAAACAATGTTCCCATTATTAGGAAGTGGGTCTTCCATACTGTTTGCCTATGCAGTGAAGCAACGGCTGGCAAAAATTTGGAGGAACTCCAAAGTCCCTTGCAAGAATCATAGATATGATGATATGGTAGATATGGTGGTGATATGGAGGAGGATGTGGAGGATGAGGATGAGGAGAAGGAGGAGGACAAGAGCAAATAGACAAAATCAGGACTCGTGTACCCATGTCTGGGTGTGAAGACAGAGGTGAATGGGAATAGAGTTAGACCTCCCAAAAAAGACACTGTATTTGAGTTTATGTTACGCTGCTATCATTCGGTGGTGTTGAAAAGTCTGGCCCAATCCAGCCCTTGTTCATTTTTATAAGAGTCAGCCTGAAAGCATTTTCAGTTGACAGGTGGATGAGCCTATAGGTTATAATTCCACCGGCGGCACTAAAAACCCACTCTGACAAAATGCTAGCGGTAGGGCAGGCCAGGACCTCCAAGGCGTAGAGAGCCAGTTCATGCCACGTGTCCAGCTTGGATACCCAATAATTATAAGGCACAGAGGAATCACGGAGGTACGGTCGGCAGGGTACTCCTTCAGCATCTTCCGAAACTTGTCCCTCCTTGGGAGAGTACCCCGCGCATCAGGGCCTGTGCGATGGGAGGGTCGGAAAAAAATGTCCCAGAACTTTGACAGTGTTCCCCTGCCTCTGCTGGATTGCATTTGTGTCTCTCTCGCCTGTACTCCTTGGTTGTCCAACAAACTGTGACCTCTGCCGCCAGCGTTTTCAGATGGGAATTTTTTTAATAATTCTGCAGCAAGGGCCTTCTCGTACTGCGCCATTTAATTAGGCCTGTCCTGCAAGGGAATAAGAGACAGAAAGTTCTCCTTGTAGTGTGGGTCCACAAGTGTCACCAACCAGTAATGACTGTCACCCAAAATTTGGACAATGCGAGGGTCACGGGAAAGGTAGCGTAACATAAACTCAGCCATATGTGCCAGACTGCTAACAGGTAAGACTTCCGTGTCCTCACTAATAGGACGACTGACAATGCTCTCCTCCTCTTCCTCCCTGTCCTTGTCATGCAAGGTGTGGGAAAGACTTAGTGCAACACAGAGGGAAGAGGGAAAGAGAGCCCAGGCACTAGGGAAAGGGGGGAGTGGAGACCTCCTAATCTGGTCTAGTGTCATCCTGTCTCAACTACCATCCCTATATTGGCTCTTCACCAATCGCCGCACGTGTGCCCCGCCCTGACTTTCCCTGGCGTATGGCTAAGGCTAGGGAAGGAAGGAGATGAGCACCAGTTGATCTCCACTAAACTCTATAGACAACAAGGGTAGACAAACAGAAGGGAATTGCTTAGCTTTAGACGACTCCAAACAAATGCGCACATGGCCTCAATCTCCAGAGAGGACGAAGTACTGCTCTTGCTAAAGCCTCACAAGTAGTAATGAATAATGCCGGCACCTCCCTCTCAGACACACCAGGTATTTTTACACCCAGGCCAGGGAGCTAATTAGCCAGAGGGAGGTAGCCGCTGGGTCCTAGAGACAGCCAGCCTCTAAGAAGATGTCTGTAATGCCAAACGTAGAAATCTCCTGCAACCAACTGCAGGGTGACTGTCTGTCACTTCTGACACACCCGTGACAGAAGCATGAGCAACAAGTGGCTTGGCATTGTCATTGGTCTCCAGACAAATCTTTAGCTATCATTATATCCAAGAAAAAATTGTGAATTTTCGCTCAAGAGGAAAGATCCCCATTCCAGCCTCCAATTGCAGTCTTGCTCTGAACCATGATAGTCTTTGAAAGTGGTGGCAGGAAGTCATTGCAACACGTGTAGCTGAATATCATCCACATAGACTAATGTTGTATAAATATTTTCACATGGTTTGTGTAGGCACTGAACTCTTCGGCTTTGTACGTGACATCCTATTCACTTGCAGTACAGAATGGATCACTACTCGCAATTTTTCTAAACTGATGATCTGTCCGTGCAAAGGTTCACGTCTGTACACCTCATTCCATCATCCTTGTTCTCCCAACCATTGGGGCATGCAATGTTGGACAGAGCTGACATCTCGGTCTATACTCTTAGCAATCTGCTGGAGTGATAAACCAAGTTCTCTCAGTTCAGGAATTCTGTGCCTCTTAGTTTACTACAAGTGACAATAATTGGCATGTCGATAAACAGTAGGCATCGCACAACCATTCCAAAAGACTTCCTCCATTTTTTATAGGCTTCATGTTGCTAAAATAAATTTGCTTTCAATCTACCTTTTATGCCCCTCCCTCACAACACTGATGATCATTTCCAGAACTTGACACCTGCTACTTCCTCGATTTGCATAACCGCTTGACCTTCTTGGTGTTCCAATTTTACTGTTGTAGAATGTAAATTCATGTTAAAGTAAGTGATTATATGATTTAGTTTCTATTACAAATCCGAATCTGCTAATTTTCATATATATTTATAATTGATTTTGAGAAAAAGTCTGCAATTTTCATTATTTTAATAATTCAATTATAGTAATAAACCAATGTCAGTGGCAGGTTGACAGCTCTAAATAGACCTACAGACAGACTTTGGCAAGCCACTCCATCTGGCAGGTACCAGTGGAACTCTGGCCTTCACCCTTTACCCTTTTTGCAGGAATTTAGACATACATAGGGCCTCTTGGGTTGAATCCATGGTGTACCTGCTGGTCGGTGGAGTGGGCGGGCATAAAATAGTCAGAAAGTCTAGAGGCAGTCTAATAGTCAAAACACTAGATGGGGTCAAGGATGGAAATAAATAGGCTGAGTCAGAATCTGGGAAACAGGAGTGAACCAGAGAAAGTGAAACCTATAACTGGCAGCCAAAAAGTGACAGATGAGGTGTTAAATGCAGGAGAACCCCGACCATGGCTCAAAGCAGGGGGCTAATTACACAGATTTCATAGATAAATAGGAGGAAGGAAGGCCTCAGCTATCTAAAAGTTAAACTGAAACACGCTGCTGTCATCCAGCAACAACCACTGCATCAGTGCTGCGCCGCCTAGTAACAAAGACAGATATTAGAAGCATGCTCAGAAACAGTTGTTACAAGTATACAGTAATTTACTTGTTTGCAAATATATGAAAATCCAATTCTGTATTAAAATTACACTCCAAATCAAGTCATGCATATGTATTCCAGCGCTGGGTGGTACCCGCGGGTGAGGCACTGGTCTTCTCCTATGACGCCCCGGCCTGCTACATGAAGGAGTGGGTCCTGGCTGGGTGTTGGTGCTGTGAGAGCCTTGCGCACGTGCAGGCCGCCTATAGACGATGTTGTCGGCCAGGACCATAGGTTTCAGAGATCAATAAAGGAGACTCCCGTTCTAAAACAAAGTCTTTACTGAACCATAACTTAGTAAAGGTTATGTACAAGGGGTATCAGGTACAAAGCCTTATGTACGTTTCCTTCACAGTGTAAATCATTTTCACACACATGGTTTCCTTCTACTGTAGTCTACTCTGGTCCGGTGAAGCACACTGTTTCGCCCTACTTCGTAACAGCCTAGCTAGTCGCCACAGTCCTGATAAGCAAGTCTCTCTACCTGCTCAGCGGTTTTGTGTCCTATCTCTTACCTGGACCTGAATCTCTTGGGGCCACCCACTAGTCCCATAAACTCAGTCCTGTTTAGGTCCATTACCTTCAGTATTTTGCAAGCTCAGGGTTTCTCGTGACACGTTGTCCTATCCAAGGACCCTTTTAAGGTGGAAGGCCACTCTGTCTTGTGTTTGGCCGCTTCCAGGTTTCGCTACTCCCTTGTCCCTTAGTCTATTTCTTAGTAGTTCATCCAAATGACAGCACTGCTCACAGACACTTCCTAGGCATACTTGAACTTGCCCCTATCTGCCTAACTACAGGAAGTAGAAATAATATGGTGGGCACTTAGCGGTTCAATTAAATGATCCGTGCTACGTGGTAGAAAACAGCATGTATATCAGATAATAATACAGCATTGAAAATTTGCAGGTGAAAACACGCAAACTTTATTTAGTGCCACACTAAATAAAGTTTGTGCGTTTTCACCTGCAAGTTTTCAGTGCCATGGTATTATTTGATATAACTACAGGAAGTGGTCTCTTTGCCTAACACTAAGCCCCTCCCAATATGGGCTAGTCCCAAACATCAACACTATCTTACCCTAATGTCATTACTAGTGATGAGCGAACGTGCTCGCCACTGCTCGGTACTCGCGCGAGCATCTCACTGCTTGAGATGCTCGGCACTCTGCAAGTATTTCCTGGTTGATCGGGTGGGAGCTCTGGTTCCCTCCCTGCATGTTTGGCGCTTTTTAGAGAGCCAATGAGCATGCAGGGATTGCCTGCCACACACTGTAATGCCGTAGCCATGGTAGTTGTGGCATTACAGCGATTGGCAGGCTGCACAGCGTCATCAGGTCTATATAAGACCTGGCGCCGCCATGCTCATCACAGTCTACCCAGGAAACAGGCAATGTAGGGAGAGATGCTGCTGAGCTAGGGAGAGATTTGCTTGTTTATTAGTTAGTGTAGGTATACCACAACATCTATATACAGTGGATACGGAAAGTATTCAGACCCCTTTAAAATTTTCACTCTTCGTTTCATTGCAGCCATTTGGTAAATTCTAAAAAGTTCATTTTTTTCTCATTAAAGTACACTCTGCACCCCATCTTGACTGAAAAAAACAGAAATTTAGAAATTGTTGCAAATTTATTAAAAAATAAAAACTGAAATATCACATGGTCATAAGTATTCAGACCCTTTGCTCAGTATTGAGCAGAAGCACCCTTTCGAGCTAGTACAGCCATGAGTCTTCTTGGGAATGATGCAACAAGTTTTTCACACCTGGATTTCGGGATCCTCTGCCATTTTTCCTTGCAGATCCTCTCCAGTTCTGTCAGGTTGGATGGTGAATGTTGGTGGACAGCCATTTTTAGGTCTCTCCAGAGATGCTCAATTGGGTATAGGTCAGGGCTCTGGCTGGGCCAGTCAAGAATGGTCACAGAGTTGTTCTGAAGCCACTCCTTTGTTATTTTAGCTGTGTGCTTAGGGTCATTGTCTTGTTGAAAGGTGAACCTTCGGCCAAGTCTGAGGTCCAGAGCACTCTGGAAGAGGTTTTCATCCAGGATATCTCTGTACTTGGCCGAATTCATGTTTCCTTCAATTGCAACCAGTCGTCCTGTCCTTGCAGCTGAAAAGTACCCCCATAGCATGATGCTGCCACCACCATGTTTCGCTGTTGGGATTGTACAGTTATATGAAAAAGTTTGGGCACCCCTATTAATCTTAAGCTTAATGTTTTATAAAAATTGGTGTTTTTGCAACAGCTATTTCAGTTTGATATATGTAATAACTGTTGGACACAGTAATGTTTCTGCCTTGAAATGAGGTTTATTGTACTAACAGAAAATGTGCAATCTGCATTCAAACAAAATTTGACAGGTGCATAAGTATGGGCACCCTTATCATTTTCTTGTTTTAAATACTCCTACCTACTTTTTACTGACTTACTAAAGCACTTTTTTTGGTTTTGTAACCTCACTGAGCTTTGAACTTCATAGCCAGGTGTATGCAATCATGAGAAAAGCTACTTAAAGTGGCCACTTGCAAGTTGTTCTCCTGTTTGAATCTCCTCTGAAGAGTGGCATCATGGGCTCCTCAAAACAACTGTCAAATGATCTGAAAACAAAGATTATTCAACATAGTTGTTCAGGGGAAGGATACAAAAAGCTGGCTCAGAGATTTAACCTGTCAGTTTCCACTGTGAGGAACATAGTAAGGAAATGGAAGAACACAGGGACAGTTCTTGTTAAGGCCAGAAGTGGCAGGCCAAGAAAAACATCAGAAAGGCAGAGAAGAAGAATGGTGAGATCAGTCAAGGACAATCCTCAGACCACCTCCAGAGAGCTGCAGCATCAACTTGCTGCAGATGGTGTCACTGTGCATCGGTCAACTATACAACGCAGTTTGCACAAGGAGAAGCTGTATGGGAGAGTGATGCGAAAGAAGCCGTTTCTGCAAGCACGCCACAAACAGAGTCGGCTGAGGTATGCAAAAGCACATTTGGAGAAGCCAATTTCTTTTTGGAAGAAGGTCCTGTGGACTGATGAAACCAAGATTGAGTTGTTTGGTCATACAAAAAGGCTTTATGCATGGCGGCAAAAAAACACAGCATTCCAAGAAAAACACTTGCTACCCACAGTAAAATTTGGTGGAAGTTCCATCATGCTTTGGGGCTGTGTGGCCAATGCCGGCACCGGGAATCTTGTTAAAGTTGAGGGACGCATGGATTCCACTCAGTATCAGCAGATTCTTGACAATAATGTTCAAGAATCAGTGATAAAGTTGAAGTTACGCAGGGGATGGATCTTTCAGCAAGAAAATGATCCAAAACACCGCTCCAAATCTACTCAGGCATTCATGCAGAGGAACAATTACAATGTTCTGGAATGGCCATCCCAGTCCCCAGACCTGAATATCATTGAACATCTGTGGGATCATTTGAAGAGGGCTGTCCATGCTCGGCGACCATCAAACTTAACTGAACTGGAATTGTTTTGTAAAGAGGAATGGTCAAAAATACCTTCATCCAGGATCCAGGAACTCATTAAAAGCTACAGGAAGCGACTAGAGGCTGTTATTTTTGCAAAAGGAGGATCTACTAAATATTAATGTCACTTTTCTGGTGAGGTGCCCATACTTATGCACCTGTCAAATTTTGTTTGAATGCAGATTTCACATTTTCTGTTAGTACAATAAACCTCATTTCAAGGGAGAAACATTACTGTGTCCAACAGTTATTACATATATCAAACTGAAATAGCTGCTGCAAAAACACCAATTTTTATAAAAGATTAAGCTTAAGATTAATAGTGGTGCCCAAACTTTTTCATATAACTGTATTGGGCAGGTGATGAGCAGTGCCTGGTTTTCTCCACACATACCGCTTATAATTATCACCAAAAGTTATATCTTTGTCTCATCAGACAAGAGAATCTTATTTCTCATAGTCTGGGAGTCCTTCATGTGTTTTTGAGCAAACTCTATGTGGGCGTTTATATGTCTTGCACTGAGGAGAGGCTTCCGTCGGGCCATTCTGCCATAAAGCCCCTACTGGTGAAGGTCTGCAGTGATAGTTGACTTTGTGGAACTTTCTCCCATCTCCCCACTGCATCTCTGTAGCTCAGCCACAGTGATCTTGGGGTTCTTCTTTACCTCTCTCACCAAGGGTCTTCTCCCACAATTGCTCAGTTTGGCTGGACGGTCAGGTCTACGAAGACTTCTGGTGGTCCCAAACTTCTTCCATTTAAGAATTATGGAGGCCACTGTGTTGTTAGGAACATTGAGTAAAGCAGAAATTCTTTTGTAACCTAGGCCAGATCTGTGCCTTGCCACAATTCTATCTCTGAGCTCCTTGGGCAGTTCCTTTGAGCTCATGATTCTCATTTGGTCTGACATGCACTGTGAGCTGTGAGGTCTTATATAGACAGGTGGGTGCCTTTCCAAATCAAGTCCTATCAGTTTAATTAAACACAGCTGGACTCCAATGAAGGAGTAGAACCATCTCAAGGAGGATCACAAGGAAATGGACAACATCTGTCTGAGCAAAGGGTCTGAATACTTATGACCATGTGATATTTCAGTTTTTCTTTTTTAATACATTTTCAAAAATTTCTACATTTCTGTCTTTTTTCAGTCAAGATGGGGTGCAGAGTATACTTTAATGAGAAAAAAATGAAATTTTTAGAATTTACCAAATGGCTGCAATGAAACAAAGAGTGAAAAATGTAAAGGGGTCTGAATACTTTCCGTACCGACTGTATATCCATCTGAACTAACAGTCCTTCTGAGGACTAATCCAGCTGCATCTATTCAGTGGTGACAGCAGGAGTTAAGCAGGCAGTGTATGTAGCAGACTGCAGTGCATATAGCAAGAGATTCCATTGAGCGTCCTGTTAGTCTAAGTATTCCACAACATATATATATATATACATATATATACATATATATCAGAGCTAGGCAGGCAGGAAGTGTATGTGTCAGACTACAGTGCATACAGCACAAGAGGCTCCATTCCAGTTCTGTCTGCTGCTGCTGTTACAGATATTTCTAGAAATAGCCCCAAGTATCAGGAGCCAGGGATAATTTTTTTTATCTTAATCCTTATTATTTGCTTAAAAAGCAGTCCAGAGAACACTGTTTTTCTGCTCCATTTGTTTGCTGTCACTGCAGAATACAGCGAGATCCTTTCCATATTATAGCGATAAAAATCCAGAAATTTGTAGTGAACAAGGAAAATATTGGCCTCCATTTAAATTTTCTTGCAGTGTGTTAGTGAAGTTATTGATACCAGGTCGCTGTGAAAAATAGTAACCTACAGGCCAGCTATTTAAAACTGTGGTTTTCCGTCACATGTATCACATATAAGTTCGCTCCAAATTCAGACATGTATGGCCTCCATTTAAATTTTGTTACAATGTGTCAGTGAAGTTATAGACACGAGGTTGCTATGAAAAATAGTAACCTACAGGCCAGCTGTTTAAAACTGTGGTTTTCCGTTACACGTATCACATATAAGTGTGCTCCAAATTCAGCCATTTCTGGCCTCCATTTAAATTTTGTTGCAGTGTGTCAGTGAAGTTAATGACACTAGGCTCCTGTGAAAAATAGTAATCTACAGGCCAGCTATTTAAAACTGTGGTTTTCCGTCACACGTATCACGTATAAGTTTGCTCCAAATTCAGCAATTTATGGCCTCCATTTAAATTTTGTTGCAGTGTGTTAGTGAAGTTATTGACACCAGATCGCTGTGAAAAATAGTAACCTACAGGCCACCTATTTAAAACTGTGGTTTTCCGTCACACGTATCACATATAAGTTTGCTCCAAATTCAGCCATTTCTGGCCTCCATTTAAATTTTGTTGCAGTGTGTCAGTGAAGTTATTGACACCAGGTCGCTGTGAAAAATAGTAACCTACAGGCCAGCTATTGAAAACTGTGGTTTTCCGTCACACATATCACATATAAGTGCGCTCCAAATTCAGCCATTTCTCTCCTCCATTTAAATTTTGTTGCAGTGTGTCAGTGAAGTTATTGACACGAGGTCGCTGTGAAAAATAATAACCTACATGTCAGCTATTTAAAACTGTGGTTTTCTGTCACACGTATCACATATCACTGCGGTTCAAATCCAGCCATTTGTAGTGAACGTGGAAAATATTGTCCTCCATTTAAAATGGGCAAGGCGCTTGGCAAGGGACGGGGAAGTGGACGTGATGGTGCATGCAGAGGAGAAGGCAGTGGTCAAGCTGAAATTGTGCCACAACAAACACCCATATCTTGTCGCTTGACCTTCCTGTCTCAATTAATAGGGGACCGCAGAACACCATTATTGAACACAGAGCAGTGTGAAAAGGTTATTGGTTGGACAGCAGATAATGCTTCCAGTCACTTATCCACCACCACCACCACCCTGTCTTCCACACGGTCAAGTCTCAGTAGCCGTGAGTCTGGACTGCATATTCCTCACCCTGATCCTCCTTCCTCCCACCATGCTGAGTGCCCTGAGATAACTGATCCCACACTTGGACACTCCAAAGAGCTGTTCACTTTTCCATTTATAGATTTGGGCCTCTCGCCCGGTCCACTTGAAGCGGGGCAAGAGGAGATCGCATGTAGCGATGCCCAAATATTTGAGCAGCCGCAGTCACACGAAGGCGACGGTGGGAAACTGTCACAAGAGGTGGATGATGATGAGACACAATTGTCAGAAAGTCAGGAGGAGGACCAAGGTGCAAAAGTGGAAGATGGGGTGGTGGACGATGAAGTCACTGACCCAACCTGGCAAGGTGACATGCAGAGAGAGGACAGCAGCACACAGGAGGAGGGAGGCATAGCTTCACAACAGGCAAGAACAGGCAGTGTGGTGGCCGCAGACAGAAGGCGGGCAACCGTTCCATGTACCATCAACACGACGGAAGTTGCCAGTACAACTATTAGGTCTTCCCGAGACTCTGCTGATAACCCCAAAAAGGCCATTTGCTCCACCTGCCAAGCCAGCATCAGCAGGGGTAGTAAAACTAGCAGCCTGACCACCACCAGCATGATCAGGCACATGGCAGCATAGCACTCGACTAAGTGGGCCGAACCCCAGGGTCCAGCACCTGTGTCTGCGGGTGACACTGACGCGCCCCCTAGGCCGTGTGTGTGGGGGAGTACCCGGAGCCGTGTCCCCGTGTGATGCTGGGGGTTGTAGTCTCCGTGGCGGCGACCCGGTCCTTGCCCAGGGCGGTCAAACCAAATGGCCAGTCTATATGCTGAATGTCCGACTACGCCACCCGTGGATTGCGATCAGAGTGAACCGCCGCTGCAGGGCAGACCGCTGAGGCTGGTGTTGTGGGTGCAGCAGAGGGTAGTATAACTCCCCACGGGAGGAGTATAGCCTCAGGGCAGCAAGTGCGGATGTTGGGGGTGATGGTGCGCGGGAGCAGCAGTAATGACACAGAGTCCTGTAATGCAGTCCAGGGTATTTACTCACAGTTCTTTATCCACGTTACTCCAGCTGGTAATAACGTCCCATGTCGCACTGTGCTCACCAGGTGAGGGGCTCCCAGATAACTTTGGAGCGTTTCACAGGACCCCCTTTGTGTGTCATTTCTCTGGCCTGTCATACCCCACCAGTGACCACGTTTCTGTCCGGCTGCCTCGGGCCTTCTCGGGTAAACGTTGGTGCCGTTTCCCTGACCCTATGTGGTGCCTTCCTAGCGGGTGCCACATAAAATGTCACAGCCTCCGGTTTCTAGCTGAGTGTAGTTCCCCGCCTCCACTAGTTTCGGGGACCGGTCTCCCCCTTTGGCCTGACCCCCCCTACGCAGGTAGATTCGGGCGTGCGGTGGCGACTCGCCGGTCCACACCCCTGGGGTCCCTTCGTTCCTTGTTCCTGGAGCCTCCTCCGCTCCTCTTCCTTCCTTCTCCTTCCTCCAGGCTCCGGCTGCTCTCTCAGGCCTGCCTGCGGAGCAGAGCTCAGTCAGAGCCTCTGCTCCCTGTCTTCTCCTCTTATTCTCAACTCTCTCTCCTTGCTCTTTCAGTGCTGGCTGGGCCTCACAGGCTAGGCCCGCCTCCAGAGCAGAGCCCCATGCCGAGGCCCTTACTCTGTCACTTCTTCTCTCTGACTGAACTGAACTGAACTCAGAACTAAGATGGTGCCCACCTTTTATACCTCCTTCTCAGTGCACCCAGGAACTGCTCTCTCCCTCCTATGCACTACAGGGTTCCCCTTCCTCGGTGTTCCTTCCCCCCACTCCAGCCACTCCAGCCAGGGACAGGGACTGTCCACTTGGAGCATATCGGTCGCCCTGCCCCCCGGAAATGTGGTGTAATGCATGCAGGTGTCAGGGTCCTGATCCACACTCCATCCTTACCTGGAAAAGAGATATCGCACATCTGGTTGAGATTTTATACCTCTGTAGCGACCGAACCCTCGGGGCGCTACAACACCACTGCTTGTTCCGCTGTTGTGCGTGCATGCCAATCCCCTGTCCATGGCGCATGCCAAGATGCCTCCCGCCCTGCACCTGTCGTTGAACACTCTCAACTAGCACCATCAGCAACCACGTCTTTGTCCCAGCGCAGCGTTCAGTTGTACCAACCCCAGTCCTTGGAACGCAAGCGCAAATATGCAGCAAATGCCCCACAGGCTACACTACTAAATTCACACATTTCGCGAATGCTTGCGCTCGAAATGTTTCCTTTTAGGCTTGTTGAGACGGAAACTTTCCTCAACCTGATGGCGGCGGCCGTCCCTCGGTACTTGGTCCCCAGCCGCCACTATTTCTCCCGGTGTGCCATCCCCGCATTACACAAGCACGTGTCCCACAACATTAGCTGTGCCATCAATAATGCAGTTACTGGGAAAGTCCAACTAACCACGGACACGTGAACAAGTGCCTGTGGGCAGGGGCGGTACATCTCGCTGAATGCACACTGGGTTAACATAGTGAAAGCCGGGACCTAGTTGGACCTTGGGACGGAACACGTCCTCCCGACGTCGAGGATTGCGGGCCCTGGGTCAATCAGGGTTGCCCCCACATTCTACAGCTCCTGCACCTCCTCCTCTTCAGCATCCATCTAATTGTTTTTAGGAGGCTCTCTCCAAATTTTTGGCAGCCGTTGCTTCACTGCATAGGCCAACACTATGGGAAACCCACTTCCTAATAATGGGAACACTGTTTTTAGGAGGCTCTCTGACCTCTACGTCTCTAGCAAGGGGCATTGGCGTTCCTCCAAATTTTTAGCAGCCATTGCTTCACTGCATAGGCAAACACTATGAGAGAGCCACTTCCTAATAATGGGAACATTGTTTTTAGGAGGCTCTCTGACCTCTACGTCTCTTGCAAGGGGCATTGGAGTTCCTCCAAATTTTTGGCAGCCGTTGCTTCACTGCATAGTCAAACACTATTGGAGACCCACTTCCTAATAATGGGAACATTGTTTTTAGGAGGCTCTCTGATCTCTACGTCTCTTGCAACGGGCATTGGAGGCTCTCTGAATTTTTGGCAGCCATTGCTTCACTGCGTAGGTAAACAGTATGGGAGACCCACTTCCTAATAATGGGAACATTGTTTTTAGAAGGCTCTCTGACCTCTACGTCTCTTGCAAGGGGCATTGGAGTTCCTCCAAATTTTTGGCAGCAGTTGCTACATTGCATAGGCAAACACTATGGGAGACCTACGTCCTAATAATGGGAACATTGTTTTTAGGAGGCTCTCTGACCTCTACGTCTCTTGCAAGGGGCATTGGAGTTCCTCCAAATTTTTGGCACCCGTTGCTTCACTGCATAGGCAAACACTATGGGAGACCCACTTCCTAATAATGGGAACATTGTTTTTAGAAGGCACTCTGACCTCTACGTCTCTTGCAAGGGGCATTGGAGTTCCTTCAAATTTTTGGCAGCAGTTGCTTCATTGCATAGGCAAACATTATGGGAGACCCACTTCCTAATAACGGGAACATTGTTTTTAGGAGGCTCTCTGACCTCTACATCTCTTGCAAGGCGCATTGGAGGCCCTCCGAATTTTTGGCAGCCATTGCTTCACTGCATAGGTAAACAGTATGGGAGACCCACATCCTAATAATGGGAACATTGTTTTTAGAAGGCTCTCTGACCTCTACGTCTCTTGCAAGGGGCATTGAAGTTCCTCCAAATTTTTGGCAGCAGTTGCTTCATTGCATAGGCAAACACTATGGGAGACCTACGTCCTAATAATGGGAACATTGTTTTTAGGAGGCTCTCTGACCTCTACGTCTCCTGCAAGGGGCATTGGAGTTCCTCCAAATTTTTGGCACCCGTTGCTTCACTGCATAGGCAAACACTATGGGAGACCCACTTCCTAATAATGGGAACATTGTTTTTAGAAGGCTCTCTGACCTCTACGTCTCTTGCAAGGGGCCTTGGAGTTCCTTCAAATTTTTGGCAGCAGTTGCTTCATTGCATAGGCAAACATTATGGGAGACCCACTTCCTAATAACGGGAACACCGTTTTTAGGAGGCTCTCTGACCTCTACATCTCTTGCAAGGCGCATTGGAGTTCCTCCAAATTTTTGGCAGCCGTTGCTTCACTACATAGGCAAACACTATGGGAGACCCACTTCCTAATAATGAAGATTGTTTTTAGGAGGCTCTCTGACCTCTACGTCTCTTGCAAGGGGCATTGGAGTTCCTCCGAATTTTTGGCAGCCATTGCTTCACTGCATAGGTAAACAGTATGGGAGACCCACTTCCTAATATTGGGAAAATTGTTTTTAGAAGGCTCTCTGACCTCTACATCTCTTGCAAGGGGCCTTGGAGTTCCTCCAAATTTTGGGCAGCAGTTGCTTCATTGCATAGGCAAACATTATGGGAGACCCACTTCCTAATAATGGGAACATTGTTTTTAGGAGGCTCTCTGACCTCTCCGTCTCTTGCAAGGCGCATTGGAGTTCCTCCAATTTTTTGGCAGCCGTTGCTTCACTGCATAGGCAAACACTATGGCAGACCTACTTCCTAATAAGGAAGATTGTTTTTAGGAGGCTCTCTGACCTCTACATCTCTTGCAAGGGGCATTGGAGTTCCTCCGAATTTTTGACAGCCATTGCAGTCACTGCATAGGCAAACAGTATGGGAGGCCCTCTCCTTCCTAATGGGAATATGTCTTTACTGTGACCCTGCTCTATGTGTCTTTAAATTGTTAGTAGAGTTTTTCCTAAATTTTGTTAACAGTTGGACTCATTTCATACCCTATAACTGAATAGCAGACCCTCTCCTTTCTAATGGGAACATGTCGTATTGATTACTGTGGCCCTGCTCTGTCTTTAAATTGTTAGTGGTGTTTTTCCTAAATTTTGTCAGCCGTTGGACTCACTGCATACCCTATAACTGTACAGCACACCCGCTCCTTTGTGATGGAAACATGTCATTACTGTGGCCCTGCTCTCTGTGTCTTTAAATTGTTAGTGGGGTAATTCCCACATTTTGTCAGCCCTTGCAGTCACAGCATGTGCATTACCACTATAGGAGACCGGCTCCTTTATAATGGGAACATTTTTTTTACTGAGACCCTCCTCTATGTCTTTTCAAAGAGGTATTGGGTTATGTCCAAATTTTTGGCAGCCCTTGCAGTCACTGCATATGCAATAACAGTATAGGAGACACACTCGTTAATAATGGAAACAGCAAAGCATAGCCGGCTGATGACTCTCTAACAATAGCGAGGGCCGACTGCTGGCCCTTTAAGAATAGTAAGGGTCACCTTATGGCCCTATAAAAATAGGCGTTGTGATTTTCAGAGTCCCTCCATCATAAATGAAACAGGATGTGTCTGATAATGTGTCACACACCACATGGCCAGATAAGGTTGTAAAATGTTAAAATGACATTTCCCGGTGAATGCATTTGTCTTGAAAAATAACGTAAAAAAAAAAACAGGATATTTCTTTAGTATAAAAACCAGAGTCGCCAATGTAACCTCGATGTAATCACATTGTTCAGCTTCTGCACCTCCTCCTCCAGTTCCATCTCCAAAATAACCACATCAGTCACAAGCTGAAAGCACTGCAGCACTGGCTTGGCCAAGCGGCAACAGGCTGTGTTGAAGATAACATGCTTAATGCTTAGGTGACAAACTGCCCACCGCTGCAGAGTTGTTGAAAGCTATAACACAGCAGCCTGATCTGTGGCTCTCACCGCTGAATATACAGCCAGGCATGATCGTGTGTGACAATGGGCGGAACCTGGTGACAGAGAAATGACAGCCGGAGTAGATACGGTTTCCATCTATGCCAGTCCTTTCACCGAGCTAAAGTATATAGCTGTGGTGAAATACAACTCCCACTGAGAAGCAGTTTCAAACTGAAAAACATTGGGCCCACCAGAGGATTTGATTCTGAGGGCTCACCTTTCTCCCCTTCTCAAGAGCCCCATTGCTGCTGCAAAGTTTGTGCTGTCATGAACTCTCCTGATGGAGAAGCCAGGGCCCACCCGAGGATTCTCTGGTGGGACTGTCCAACCCTGCCGAGAGCAGTCCTGGCTAAGAAAAGTGTGTGGGAAGGTTCCCGGACACTTTATGGCTCCTTTTTTACTGAGGTGAAAACCCACGCAAACATGGGGAGAACATACAAAATCCTTGCAGATGTTGTCCTTGCTGGGATTTGAATCCAAGGCTTCAGTGCTAACCACTGAGCCAATGTGCTGCCGTTCACCCTCTGATATCTAACAGGCTGGAGAAACTTGCACCTACTGCCACTCTATCTTCAGCTCCTTTGTGAGAAACTAATGTATTTGGACAGCCACTCAGTCTACCAAATAGAAATCCTGAGAAGGAAATTGGGGATGGCTTCGCTACTGGTACTGGGAGTAGTGCTAATACCATGGCATACCATAGTTTACTGAAAATATTACAGGCTGGTATGAGGCAAGCAGATTCCCACAGAAAAGTAGCAACAGTAATGTTCAGGGACCCTTGCTTGTGGAAGGCGGAGATGATACCGGGAGAAATAATGGTGGCTGGGAACCGAGTATGGACACCCGGCCGCCGCCATGAGGTTGTGGACAGCTTCCGCCTCCACGAGCCTAAAGGCCACATTTCATATGAAAGCAGCTTTAGAGGAATTCCTGGGAGAAATGACAGCTGAAGTAGATACGGTTTCCCAAGTCCTTTTGTTACACGCACGCACTCGGTTCAGATAGGGGCGAGACAGGGTTACATGAATTCTTTGGATTCCTGTGGGAACCGTCACTCAGGGCGACCATAGACCATGTGCTGCAGCTTCTCTCAGGCACACAGCGGTATTGACCCTCAGGCACAGACACTTAGGTTGTTTCACTTACTGACCAGACACACTCGACAAGAGTCCTCATAAATGGTAGAAAAGTAGCATTTAATAAGAAGCCGCACAGCCAGTGTAAGTTAAGTCTTATGAGCAACAGGCTCCAGTGACAAACAGTACAGTTTCCATAGCAGCAAAGCAGTTCACAGCCTTCCCAGTAGTACAGGACAGAACAGTTCTAATGCAAAGGCACATTAATGAACACAGCATTCTTTACAGCACAGTGAGATGGAGGGGGGGGGGGGGTTTGCTGAGGGAGATGATTCCTGTGACACCATTTCTTCCAGTCCATATCTTTCTGCCTGACAATACTCTGCACTGTTAGTTCAAGAACTCTATCTGACCTGTGCTTAGCTTCACTCCTGGCACTCCTGACTGGAATCCTTTTCACTTCCAGGGGCTTTTTGTGAGATACAGAACACACACACACCCTTTCTCTTCGGCTCCAGCCAAACAGTAAACAACTTCCCCACAATTCCCCTGGGGCTCTGCTAAAACACTCCCCTTCTCCTTTGACTGTGTTAACCCCTCTAGTTTCTGGATGCTTCTGGAGCACAACACTTCCTGTCTCATGTGCTTGTGTTACTTCTAATAGTTGCTGAATGCTTTTAAAGCAACAGCACTACTTCTGCATGTCACACTCTTCCCTCCTTTTTGAATGTCGTCTTCGACATTCGTCTTAATTGGTCAATTGTCTATATACAAATTTGCATTGTGAAATTGGTATAACGTTCATAAACTTTGCTAACAACCTAATCTTATGATCTTTCTCTTGTAGGATGCCTGTAAGAAATAAACAATTAACACAATTAAACAATCAGCATCTTTTCAGCTGGAGCTTTTCATACATCTTCAACCAGCTCTCTCTCTATGCTTTAACAGTTCTTTGTTTCTACAAAGTCTTTTAAAGAAAATCAAAGCATGAAAACAAGTCCTCCTACCAGGCAACATCTTCCATACTGCCTCTCGGTGGTAAATACCACTCAAGTGGGCTTACCTGGTCCACAGGCAGAGATACCTGTTTCCAGTTGACACTCCTTGGCATTTGACTCGGTTCACCAAGTGTCTCATACGGCAGCATCATGGGCCTCCTCACTTCTCGAGTTGACATCCTCCTGGTGGGTTGTTCCACAGAGACCACGGGTTCTTCGGTCACAGAAGTTTCTTCCATTGCACTCATTTCCCGTGCTTCCTCTGATGCTCTTGGAGCTGCCTCTGTAAGTTCCTGCACTTTTCCTGAGTCGGTTGTTTCCGCATGGTCTGGTAATTCCGCTCCTCCTGAGTGTCGATCGGTCTCTTCAGGGGCCGGTGTTCAATCATCAGATCTGATTTGAACTTCATCTGTACTCCTTGGTACGAACTCTGGAGCCTCAGGACTTAGTTCACTCTCCAGAGGATGGCACTCTCCTTGCCGGTCCGAGAAATACAACGGTGTGTTCTTCTCCATCGGAACTTTCAAGGTCACTATTCACCTCCGGAGCTTCAGTCTGTGGCGGTCCCTTAGTCAATCTCGGACGATGTCGGTCTACTTCTGGGAAGTCTTGTTGTGGTGGGAGATAATCACAGGGTAGCAGTAAATTCCGATAGACTATTCTGGTTTCCTTGTCTACCGTTTCCAATCGGATTTCATACACTGGGCTGTCATCAGCTTTCCTCCTTACGACCAGATACACCTTGTCTTCCCAGTACGAACAAAGTTTTCCTGGACCGCCTTTCTCACGTACGTTCTTGACAACCGGCTTCCTGGTGCCAATTCTGCTTCGTAACATTTTCGAATATAGTACTCCTTACCCTTGCTCTGTCTTGCGTAACCACTTTGGACGCTATGTTGTATGCCTCTGCCATCCATTCCTTCCATTTCCGAAAGTACTCCGGATACGTTCTGTAAGCCTCTGACACCGGAGTATCGAACGTGATGTCGATTGGCAGTCTTGGCGATCGTCCATACAATAGGAAAAAGGGTGAGTAACCCATTGCATCGCTCTTTGTACAGTTATAGGCATGAACCACTTTTGACAGAGAATTCTTCCAGTCTTTCTTCCCATAGTAACATAGTAACATAGTTTTTAAGGTTGAAGGAAGACTAAGTCCATCTAGTTCAACCCATAGCCTAACATGTTGATCCAGAGGAAGGCAAAAAAAACCATGTGGCAAACGCTAAGCTCCACATTGGGGAAAAAAATTCCTTCCCGACTCCATAAGACAATCAGACTAGTTCCCTGGTTCAACGCCCTATCAAGGAATCTAGTATATATAACCTGTAATATTATACTTTTCAAGAAAGGCATCCATGCCCTTCTTAAATTTTAATAGTTAATCACTCATTACAACATCATGCGGCAGAGAGTTCCATAGTCTCACTGCTCTTACAGTAAAGAATCCCCGTCTGTGAATATGATTAAACTTTCTTTCCTCCAGACGTAGAAGATGCCCCCTTGTCCCCATCTCTGGCCTCAGAGTAAAAAGATCAGTAGACAGGTCTTTGTACAGTCCCCTCATATACTTGTACATAGTAATAAGATCACCCCTAAGCCTTTGTTTTTCCACAGTAAATAACCCCAAGTGTAATAACCTGTCTTGGTATTGCAGACCCCCCAGTCCTCTAATAACCTTGGTTGCTCTTCTCTGCACCCTCTCTAGTTCAGCTATGTCTTTCTTATACACCGGAGACCAGAACTGAACACAGTATTCTAAGTGTGGTCGCACTAGTGACTTGTATAGAGGTAAAATTATGTTCTCCTCATGAGCATCTATGCCTCTTTTAATGCATCCCATTATTTATTTGCCTTTGCAGCAGCTGCCTGACACTGACCACTAAACGTGAGCTTGTCGTCCACCAATACACCATCAGCTTTTAAAGTGCGCAACATTGACAATAATGTCCGGTTAAAACGTTCCACTTGTCCATTACACTCTGGGTGACAGGGTGTTGTGTGGGATCTCAGAATTCTACAGTACTTTCCTAGCTTGGCAAAGAGCTGGGTCTCACATTCTCTTCCTTGATCGTGGTGCAACCTCGTAGGAAACCCAAACCTCAAAGCAAAATCACTGAAGATCTTCTCTGCTGCTGTTCAACCCATTTTATTGGTGGTGGCATATGCTTGAGCAAATCAAGCAAAATGGTCCATCACCACCAAGATGTATTCATAACCACCCTTGCACGTCTCGAGATGTAGAAAGTCTATTGAGACCATCTCAAACGGATATGTAGTTTGGATGTTGCCCATAGGTGCCCGGTTTGATGTGTTGGGACGTTTATCTTTCAGACACCCACACTCCCTGGTCACGTACCTCTTAGTATCTCTCTTCATGTATGGCCAGAAGAAACATTCACGGATCAAATCTGTTGTCCTTTCCACTCCCAGGTGTCCCATGTTTTCATGGAGTTCTTTGAAGACCAACCTACGGAATACTGTGGGTAGTACCAACTACCGGTTTTGTCCTCTTTTACTATACAGGATACCATCTTCACTGAGGTAGAGCTTCATCCATTCTTTAATTAAAACAGATACTGCTGGTGACTCATTGTCTCTCTCCCGTTTACTTGGATACCGATTTTGGTCCACATAAAGTAGTATTCTACCAATTATCTGATCTTCCCGTTGTGCTCTATGGATTTTCCCTTTTGGTAGTTGTTGAATAGACCGGGGGTGATCTTGTTCTCTCGCTTTTATGGTGGTTTCCACCGTCAACGGACACCACAATGGTGTGTCTTCCTCCTGATAAGCTTGTAAAGCTTGGGTAGTGCTCTCAATTGCTTCCAGACTGACTTCTTCCGAGCATTCTTGCATGAACTCCTCAGCCTCTAGTGACATTCTTGACAATCTGTCAGCATCCACATTGCATTTTCCTGGCCTGTACTTGATGCTGAAATTGAAGTCAGCTAGTTCAGCGACCCATCTCAGGCCCGTTGCATTCAGTTTGGCTGTAATAAGGACATAGGTCAAAGGGTTGTTGTCAGGGTATACATCAAACACTTTGCTGTAGTAGAGATAATCTCTAAATCGTTCACAGATAGCCCATTTCAATGCCAGGAACTCCAATTTTCCAGAATGTAGATGGTAATTTTTCTTGCCGTCTGTCAACGTTCTAGAACCGTAACCGATGACTCTCATTTTTCCATCTTGATGCTGATACAGAGCAGCTCCCAGTCCAACTTGTGAAGCGTAACAATGAAGAACAAATGCTAAATTGAAATCAGGATATCCCAAGATGGGTGGTTTTACCAGGTAGTCTACTAGTTCTTCCAATACCTCCTGGTGGTCTGCTGTCCAGAGAATGGGCTGCTTGGATGAAACGACGTTGTTTCTTTTAAGCCCGGTCCTACCCGCGTTCTTCTTTTTCTCCATGGGTGTTGTTGTCTCTGTCGTCCCCCCCAAGAGGAGGTATAGTGGGGCGGAAATCCTGGAGAAGTTCCGAACATAAGTACGATAGTAGGAGAGGAATCCTAATATCTGCCTCAACTCCCCCGACGGTAGAGGGCCGCTTGTCTTTTAAGGGCAGTACTGGAGCGATTTCTGCTGGGTCCATGGTATATCCTTCTCCGGACGCAATTTTACTTAGAAATCGGACTTGCCTTTTGAACAGTTCACACTTCTTTGGGGTCAACTTAATTCCGTCTTGTTGATACTGTTGTAATACTGTCCTCACGTGTTCAACATGCTCCCGGAAGGTTTTGCTGTGTACCACATTGTCATCCAAGTATGGCTGGCAGATATCGTCCCTCAATCCTTCTAAACATGTCTCTATGCTCCTCTGGAATTCTGCTGGAGCTGAACCGAGCCCAAATGGTATGCGGATCCACTGATATAATCCCCACGGTGTGATGAATGCTGTCAAGGGTCTACTGGACTCTTCGACAAACCCTTGGTGGTATGCCTTACCCTGATCAAGGATAGAGAACCAGGTGCTTCGTGATAGGCTATCCATCATATCTTGGTTCTTTGGTATCGGGTGTCAATCAGGTACTGACTTTCGGTTTAGTTCCCGGTAATCACAACAGAGTCTCAACGTACCGTTCTTCTTCCTAACACATACAATAGGAGAGGAACAAGACAACTTCAACTTTTGGACCCAACCTTTGTTAATGAGATCTTGTAAATATTCTTTCACTTCACGATGTAATGGCTTTGGCACAGAGATGTAACTTCTGGTTACTGGGGTCATGTCTTTCAAATTGATTTTCAAATGCAACAATGGTATACAGCCTATATCAGAGTCATCTTTGGAGAACGCATGACACTCTTTTCTCAGCATCTGTTTTGCTACCGCTAGATCTTCAGCACACAAGTGTTCCAGGGGTACTGGGGGATCCCAGGACCCCAAGGTGGGTTGCACAATTTCCTCCCCTGGGCAACTCCTGTTCCTTGGTGGGGAGACTGAATTCACTGTAGACCCCAGGGCTGGTCTCACACTGGCTGGATATACCGCTTTAACGGTTTCGATGTGACCTAACACAGTCTTTGGATCCAGTCTAATTTCGTGTTTCATAGTATTCATCACCGGTACTGTCACTAGAGCAAACCCACCAGTGGGAATCGTAAGCGCAGTCTTACCTTGAACTAGGACTTCTGGAAGTTCTGAGGAGTCCTTTGGCACAAACAGTCTTTTCTGGACTTTTCTTCCCGGTTCTACCCAGACTCCACACCTCACGCCCACCATTTGGTTTGCAGGGGTGATGGTTGGGCGCAAGCCTATCTTGACTTCTTTTAAGTCCATTGTATTCTGTGCTTTCTTTACTCTATGAATCACGTTTTCCGCCATGGCTTTGGGTATGGCGAGCGATGTGGCGATTGTATCCACCACCAACGCCCCTGTCCTGTGTTTCTTGGTGACCTCACTGATTACATTATAACCCAGGAGAGGATCCTCTGCCACGTTCTGATCACTGGTCACGAGAAAAGGTACCAAAAGCTCAATGGTGTTGTTGTTCTTCATTGCCCTGAATTGGAAAGTCACTTCCACCCAGCTTATGAAAGGGATTTCGGTCTGGTTGACGGCTTTGCCGTGGAGTTCCACTGGTCCCAAGAATTCTTTTAGCGACTGAAGGCAAGTGTGTGGCAGGTAGCGCCTTCTCCATTCTTCATTTAAAAGGCTCGCTTGGGCTCCTGTGTCCCACAGTGCTTTTACTAGGAGTCCATCTAGTGGGCACTGTATAAAGCACCTTTCACCGATTAGACTGATGAGGCTATCTTTACTGATTGAGGAATCCTCCTCCCAGGAGTACATCTTTGACCTCTGCAGTGGGCATTACGTAACTGATGCCCCTGTCTCCCTTGCAGCTGTTGTAGACGGGAACACACTTGGGATAGTACTGACGCAGCCGTTTTACCTCATGCGCCGTTCTGGGGTTTGGGGAGATTTGGATTTGCTTCTGGGGCCTCCTCTGTATCATGGTTACCAGTCACCCCGGACTGGTAACCTCCTGTCTTTTAACCCAAACAACCGTGACCGTTGGCATACCTTGGCATAATGTCCTTCCTCACCACATCTTAGACAGTGGACACACACTGTACTCTGATTTGATGAACGGCATTCTTCACAAACCGGGTATCTTTTGTTTTTGAACCCACTCCTGGGTCTGAGAGATACCGGTTCTGGCCTGGAACGAATCAACTTTTTCACCTCAATCAACTCGGCTCGCAGTTCTCCTATTACTTCTTCCCAGTCAGCGCTGGCAGGCCTCTCTTTTTTTTGGTGATTTATCATGATCTTCGGACTGGCCACCGGGGGTCTCCAACTTCAGCTTACTCATTTTGGTTATTTTAGGAGCAGAGCCTTTCTTTAACTTCTGTTCACTCTCTGACTCCAAACTAGCGGCCTCATTCATTTTTTCAATTAGGACTTCGACCAAAATGCCAGGATCTTCTAGGTACTGTTTCAGCTGAAACTTGATATGTTTGCTGATTAATCCCGCTCCCAATGATCTCAAGAACTTCTTCTGGACTAGTCCAGCATCAAACTTCTCTTCCTCTTCTACATCTCTGGATGCAAACAACAGTCTATCCTTCAGTTCAACTGCTCTGAACAAGAAATTTTGGAGTGATTCATTATTTTTCTGTGAGAGGTTAATGAGTCGGTGGAACAATTCTGAAGTACTCTCTTCTTTATAATGCCCTTTTAAAATCATCTTCAGCTGTTGCAAGGTCAATTGACTTTTCATTTCTAGCATAGTACGGAGGTTCAGTCCTGGGCTGATTGCTTTCACCAAGGTCTCAAAGATCTCACCTGGCTGGTAACCTTTCTGTAAGCCTGCATCTATCTGGTGCAACAAGTGTTATGATCTGCAACAAGTATTAAGGAAAGCTGTCCCTACAGTAAGACTAAGCTGAATCCCTATGATGTAGCGTGCTGACTGTTCCTAGGGAACAGACCAGCCTTAGTCCTCGGCTAGTCTGAACGAAGACCTATAGCATAAGGGGAGGGTTCCCTAAAAGAACTGAGGACTGGAACAAAAATGGGACACCTCCTAAACAGAGAAGTTGTTGCAGAACACAAAAAGGCAAACTGACCAAAAGGTACTAGAGGTCCCAAAAGGACCAAGCGAACTGACAGAGAAAGGAACAGAAGCACCTGGCTAGAGAAACAGTCAAACACTGAAGTCCAGCACAGCCAAAAGGGCGGAGCTAGAATATAAAGGCAGATGGTCACGTGACCGCAAAACACAAGATGGAAAAAACAAACAGGAGGGTTCTAACAGCAAGTTGCCGTAAGACAGTCTCTCTTTCTGTTCACACTCTCTAATCTGTCCCAGGATCTTAAATTCTTTCCTTATGGTGTTTTGTGGTGTTAGAGAGGACTGTCTCCCTGATTTATCTAACCCAAGCAGATAAAAACAGGGAGGCACATGTTAAGGAGCTGAAACTCCTAAACCCTTCATCCAATTTTAATGTGGATACCCTCAAATGAAAGCTGAAAGTCTGAACTTCAACAGCATCTGAATTGTTTTGTTTAAAATTCATTGTGGTAATGTCTAGAACCAAAATTAGAAAAATGTTGTCTCTGTCCAAATATATATGGACCTAACTGTATTTCCCTATCTTTTTTGTCTTTTATACAAGTCATTATACAGGAAAAAATGTTCCCTAACCTTTTTTTCATGTAAAATCCATTTTAACTTTGGTTTTGTATGTTTTATTGTCAGTCCGTAAAGTGGTATAATACTCTGACAACATTGTTCCCAGCAGCTACCTGGGAATCAGAGATGCGTCCATGGGTCTTCCCCATGCTGTATCCATTCCATTTGAGAGCTGTTTCCATCCATTTCAGCTATTTTCCGCCCCCCCCCCCCAGACCTCCTGGTAGGGTCTGCAGGAAAAATGCTCGAGTTTTCCATTGACTTTCATTATGCTCGTTACTCGAAACGAGCACCCAAGCATTACGATTTGCTCGATTCAAGTAACGAGCAACTGAGCAGTTTAGCGTTCACCCATTACTTTATACTACCTATCTGATGCCCTAAGCCCTGAACTATGTCTTATTCTATGCTTTTCCTACACTGCACACTGCTACATTACTTAAACACTATACAAGCAAACAGATTACACTTCACATGACACAATATGTACAAAGATGACATAATACACATTAGAACGCGATTGGTGTCTTCAGGGGTAGGAGCGCGACAGTCCAGTCCACACCCCTTACACATACTTCTATCTGCAGTAAGTCAGCTCTTCTGCTGCTCAAGGAAAAGTATAATGATTTATTGACATAAGGAGAGCCCAAGTGCAATAATGCTAAACT
Source organism: Phyllobates terribilis (assembly GCF_046119375.1). Taxonomy (NCBI): domain Eukaryota; kingdom Metazoa; phylum Chordata; class Amphibia; order Anura; family Dendrobatidae; genus Phyllobates; species Phyllobates terribilis. Next base: position 809,693,255 of record NW_027362761.1, read on the forward strand.
GAAGTAGAAAACTAGAAAGCTGTCCTGTGTGTAATTGGTATTCAATGTTCGCTGCACACTATGGTAATAACAACTGGCATATAAAATGGTTATCAATCTAAATTGATTATAAAGCACTTTAATGTTATTGCAAATCTTCTACACCCACAGTCTTTGGATTCTGTATTGTCAACAAACACCTAGGGCTATGATTTACATTATATCCTTCAAGGTGAAATTCACATAAAAACACTGTATTTTTGCTGAACAAATGTTTTAAAACACATATGAACAACAAAAAATATTATGCCGGTTAATTTGTACCTCGAATATTAAACATGGATTCATATATTTGGGAAAGTTTAAGTATGTGGGTGCAAAATGATAGTGCTAGGATTATTATTGTGGTCTTGAGTTCAGTTTCAACCATTTGCATTGAGTTTGCATGTCCTGTCTTCTTAAAATTTTTCTATATATTTTTCCTATAAATAAAACTTGAAGCGTGCATATTATTTCAGAGATGTTCCAGAATAGGCTGTCATATGTGTATATGAGGAGCAGTGATAATAATAATATAATAATTTTTATTTATATAGCGCCAACATATTCCGCAGCACTTTACAATTAAGTAGGGACATGTACAGACAATATAAACAATACAATGAATCACATTTCAACAGTTACATGAGGAGTGAGGGCCTTACTCACAAGCTTACAATCTATATGGAAATGGGGGGGACATAATAGGAAGAACACAGTCATCAGCCAGTATCTGTCTAAGGGCAGTTACCGTGTGGTATTTGGTGCATGGAGGATGTAGAGACAGATGAATACTCAGGGGCAAATTAAGATTAATATTTAGGAGGGAACAGGGGAGAGTTAGGTTGGTGAGTTGAGGTGGTAGGCTTGTCTCAACCAATGTGTTTTTAAAGCACGTTTGAAGACATGGGGGCTAGATATCAGTCGGATCGTTTGGGGCAGTGCACTCCAGAAAACTGGCGCGGCACATGGGTGATGGGTGAGCATGCTCAACACTGCTCAGTACTCGATCAAGCATCTTAGTGCTCGAGACACTCAGTACTCGATTTAGTATCCAGGTACTCGGGCGCCATGCTCGATTCCCCGCCCCGCATGTTTCGCGGCTGATTTTCAGCCATTAAACATGCGTGGATTACTTGCCAATCACAGTAATGCCGTAGCCATGTTGGCTACTGGCATTACTGTGAATGGCCAGCCGCATAGCATCATTGGGTCTATATAAGAGCCGGTGGCACCATGTTCAGCCCGTTGTACACGGAAATAGTGTAGGGAGAGTTTCTACTGCAGAAGGAACAGTGTGTTATAGCATTACAGTACCTGTTGGAGCAACATTAAACCAACAGTCATTTTCAGGGCTAATTCAAATAGATTTTACTCTATAATAATACCCCTCTTAGCTGCCATTAATGTAGGATTAGCTGCTGGAGTAAGAATAGAATTAGAGGCATTTAGGCAGGGTTCATTGCGTTACAGTCCTTGGTGTTGCTACGGTAAATGAAAAGTTCTTTCAGGGCCAATTTAAATAGATTCTGTTCTCTAATAATACCTGCAATTCATGTATGGTTAACTTCCGCAGTACAGATAGTGTATTCGAGCCATTTAGGCAGGGTTCACTGCGTCACAGTCCTTGGTGCTGCTATGTAAAGCGAAAAGTCCTTTCATGGCCAATTTAAATAGATTCTACTCTCCAATAATACCTCTCTTAGCTGCATAAATAATTTAAAATGCACAAGGTATGCGGTAAGGGATGGGGATGTAGACGTGCTGCTGATGGTGCATGCAGAGGCCAAGGCCGTGCGGTAGGTGAAACTGTGCCTGCTGTGGGAGCACAACGAATGCGCTCATCCATGAAACCTAGCTTCCTGTCCCACTTAGCAAGGGTGCGTGGGACACCACTCTTGAAGCCAGAACAGTGCGAACAGGTGGTTGGTTGGATTGCAGATAATACTTTCAATTTGTTTCGTAGCACCACCCTGTCTTCCACATGGTCCAGTCTCACTAGACAAGAGTCTGGACAGCATAATCCTCACCCTGATCCTCCTTCCTCTCACGATGTACAGTTCCAGGAGAAAAGTGATCTCACACTTGGATGCTCCCAGGAGCTCTTTACATTTTCATTCTTTGATCTTGGCCTCTCGCCCTGCATGTTTCAAGAGGGACATGAGGAGATGGTGTGTGGTGATGCCCAAATATTTCAACAGCCACAGTCAGAAGAAGACAATGGTGGGGAATGACAATTAGTGTCTCAAGAAGTGGATGATGATGAGACACAGTTGCCAACAAGTCATGTTAATTCAACAAGTCAGGAGGAGGACCACAGTAAGGAAGTGGAAGACAAGGTGGTGGATGATAAAGTCATTGACCCAACCTGGCAAGGTGGCATGCAGAGCGAGCACAGCAGCACAGAGGGGGAGGGATCCACAGCACCGCAACAGTCAGGAAGAGGCAGTGGGGTGGCCAGAGGGAGAAGATGGTCAACTGTTCCCCAGAGCATCCACATGTAGCCAGATCCCAGGATAAGGGTTAGGTGTTTCCCATTCTGGCACTTTTTTCTGGAAGGTGCAGAAGACAAGAAAACGGTCATTTGCAACCTGTGCCACGTTCAGTAGGGGCCAGACCACTACCAGCCTGAACACCCCCAGCATGCTGAGGCACATGTTATCCAAGAACCCGACTAGGTGGGCCATATGCCTGGGTCCACAATCAGTGTTTGCGGGTGACATCACTGCCTCTTCCCCTGTGCTACGTGCTTGATAATCTCCTGTCCAGGACAATAGTTGAATACCAGCTACAACATGCCCATCAGTATTCCGCTCAGCCTCTGCACATAACAACTCATGAGTGGGCATGGATGTCTAAAATTTGTGCGGTTCTCCAAAACTTTGAGGAATCAACCAAGATGGTGAGCGGCGATGATGACATAAGCAGTGTAACCATACCCCTTCAGTGTCTACTGAAATGTTTGCTGCTCACAATCAAAGAGGAAACTTTGCATGCGGACCAGGTGGTGATGGAGGAAGAAAGTGCACTGAGTGATGCTACCCAGCCCAGCCTCATCTCATCTTCTCAGTGTGGATTAGGTGATAATAAGGAAGAGGAGGAGGAACAAGAGATGGCTGCCTATGCTACAGAGGGTACTACCAACATCAGCTTCTCATCTGTTCAGCGTGGATGGCCTGAAGATGAGGAGCAGGAGGAGAAGAGGGAGGACCAGGAGATGGAAAGTCTTCCTCATGGTGGGGATAGGGAAGTCTTGCCTGTTGGGAGTCTGGCACACATGGAAGACTCTATGTCCTGCTGGCTTTCACGTGACCCTCACATTATACGCATTTGCATCACCACCAATTACTGATTGTTCACCCTTCTCATCCCACACTACGAGAAGAACTTTCCATCTCTCCTTCCTGCAGTGGATAGGGCTACTAAAATGGTGCAATACCAGAAGGCCATAGTTCAAGAATTGTTAAAAAATTTCCCATCTGACAACGCTGGTGGCAGAGGTCAGAAATCTTTGGACAACCAAGGAGTAGAGAGAAGGGAGGCAGTGGTAAACACTTTCAAAGGCCTGGGACAGTTTCATTAGACCCTTCCAGCACCCAGGCCCTGATTTGTGGGGTACTCTGACAGGGAGAGAAAAGTTTATGAAGATGGTGAAGGAGTATCTAGCTAAATGTACCAGCGTCCTCCGTAATTCCTCTGTGCCGTACTATTGGGTGTCAAAGCTGGACACTTGGCATGAGCAGTTCCTCTATGCCTTGGCGGTGCTGGCTTGTCCTGCCGCTTGCATTTTGTCAAAGTGGGTTTTTAGTGCTGACATGCTGCTGTTCCCTCTCTTTAACTGAACTGCTCTGACCCTCTGTTCTTCATTAGTTACAGTGAATGTGGCCTTCTCCATCCCATCTTTGTTTTGTGTTGTTTCTTCAATTTTTAATATGACAATGGTGGTAAAATCTTTACTATCCACCTAGTCTTCACTAGCCACGTAAACAGCTTTAGTTTTATTCAAGTCAAGTTCTTGCTTTGTGCCACCTTGATATGTTTTTCGTTGTCTCATGTGAGTATCATCAGATGGAAAGGAGTGTTCCTTCTGGTCACATAAATCTCTTCCACAGGCCACAACATGATAGCTTCGTTCCATGCATTCATTGACAGATTCAGGCTGTGTATAGTCATATGTAAACAGAAATACACAAAAGAAGGCAAAATATACTGATTTAATAACCATTCGCAGTTTCACTGTACCATCCGTGTGTACGCGCTAGTCATGTGAGAGGGCCTTATCTTCCAATCTTTTTCCAATCACAGTCCCTCCTTCATAAATTAAACAGGATGTGTCTAACCATGTCACACACACCATATGCCCAGATAAGTTAGTAAAATGTTAAAATTACATTTACCGGTGGATGATTTTTTCACCATTGAAAGCAATGAGAAAGTGAAAAAACGCAAAAAAAACGCTATGTGTGAACATAGCCTAAGGTGGGGTAGTTTTTTTTCTCTCTCTTTTTTATTTTGCCTTAATACAAGTCATTATACTGGAAAGAATGTTTCGTAAAAATTGTTCCTGTAAAATCCGTTTTATTCTCGGTTTTGGATGTCTTATTGTCACTCCGTAAAAGTGGCGTAATACTCTGACAACATTGTTCCCAGCAGCGACCTGGGACTCAGAGACACATCCAGGCGTCTTCCCCATGCTGTTCCCATTCCATCTGAGCACTTTTTCCATCCATTTCAGCGATTTTACTGCCCCCAAGACCTCCTTGGATGATCTGCTGTAAAAATGCTTGAGTTTCCCATTGACTTCCATTATAATCGTTACTTGAGTCAAACACCCGAGCAGTCAGACGTGGTCTATTCGAGTAATGATCACCCGAGCATTTCAGTGTTTACTCATCACTAATGAGGAGTGACATTATTTCTATTCATTGTATGGCTTGCATCTTTAATCTTTCCCTCTGCAGTCTCTAATTTTCAGTTGTTTCTAACCTAATGGGCGAACACTAACTTCTATGATTGCTCTATGTAGTACATGTTCAGAAACTGCAGTCCCATGGAGGATATCAGCAGCACTGAGCCATGCAGATGTGAGAAGGGGTTTGCTGGGGTCTGCGTATCTCTGTGCCTCCCTTTTTCACTCTGCTTCTCCCTCCTATTCCTTCTCTCTCTATAGACTTTAATAGGCATCTGCAATCTGATACCTCAGTGATCAGACAGTCAGTCTTGGTTATAGCAAGATTGATTTTGGCAGTTTTTCATAGTGAATGATTAATTCAGAAGTAAAAGGCAAAATAAGTGGCACATACAGTTGTGCTCAAAAGTTTACATGCCCCGGCAGAATTTTTCCTTTCTTGGCCTTGTTTCAGAGAATATGAATGATAACAAAAAAAACTTTTTCTCCACTCATTGATATTGGTTGGGTGAAGCCATTTATTGTCAAACTACTGTGTTTTCTTTTTTTAAATCTTAATGAAAACCAAACACATCCAAATTACCCTGATCAAAAGATCACATACCCTGGTGACTTTGGCCTGATAACATGCACAGAATTTGTCACAAATGGGTTTGAATGGCTACTAAAGGTAACATCCTCACCTGTGACCTGTTTGCTTGTAATCAGTGTGTGTGCATAAAAGCTGAGTGAGTTTCTGGGATCCAGACAGACTCTTGCATCTTTCATCCAGCCACTGACGTTTCTGGATTGTGAGTCATGGGGAAAGCAAAAGAATTGTCAACGGATCTACGGGAAAAGGTAGTTGAACTTTATAACACAGGAAAGGGATACAAAAAAATTGCTATTTACTTATTTATTTACTACAGGGTATATGCTCATTTTGTTTTTTTCTTGGGTCTTGTCCATGAAATGGCCACAGTGTGAACATGCTTCTACATATTGCACATATACTAACTTACGCTCCAGCTCATTTCTTTGGTTTTGCTGAATTTACCTCTTTGCTACATGTGCCGTATATACATGGCACTGCGGGAGCTGCGTGACGGCATGATGATCGCGCGGGCTCACGCTGAGCGCCACCACGATTGAGTGCGGGTGTCAGCTCTATATAAGAGCTGACACCCTGCAGCAACGCCCACAATGAGTGCTAGCACCGATCGCGGGTGTTTAATCCCTCTGATGCCTCTGTCAATAGTGACAGCGACATCGATGAGCATTGCAAAGGGAGGGAGCTCCCTCTCTGCTCTCATTGGTACAACGCGATTGCCATCATGTTGTGCCGATGGTCTCCATGGTGAACTTGGGCTGAAAGATGGCCCAGGGATGGTGACCTGTAAGCTCCTGCTCAGAGCAGGACACGCCTCCTCCCTGCCTGGGGTGCTCCTGGGTCTCCTGCCATAGCATTTCATTTCATTCAAATGTCAATGGATAGTTTGCACTGAAATTGACGCACCCTGAGCCTGCATGATAGCTTGAATTTTTCTGGAACTTGAATGGGGCTGCTTTTCCACCATCTGGACTATCCTGCATTGCAAACTATCATCAATTTATCTCTGCCATCAACGGCCAGGGAGATTAGCTATAGTTCCATGAGTTGAAAACTTCTTGATTATGTTGTTCACCGTCGACAAACAAACATCAAGATTTCTGGAGATGAACTCGTAACCTTGAGATTGTTGATATTGTTCAACAATTTTCTTCTCAAGTCCTCAGACAGTTTTTTTCTCCTCTTTCTGTTCTCCATGCTTAGTATTGAACACACAAGCACACAATGCATAGACAGTAATTTTTCCCCTTTTTATCTGTTTTCAGGTGTGATTTTTATATTTCACACCTGTTACTTGCCACGGGTCAGTTTTAACAAGCATCACATGCTTGAAACAAAGTTGTTTACCCACAAATTTTGGAAAGGTGCCAACAATTTTGTCCGGCACATGTTTGGGTTTTTGTGGGAAATTATGTCCAATTTATCTTTTTTCTGTTTTTTTGTGTTGTTCCAATACACACAAAGGAAACAAACATGTGTATAACAAAATATGTGTAATAGCAATAATTTTCTGGGTGAAATTCTTTTTATTTAACAATTTCAAGAGTGTCAACAATTTTGGCCATCACTGTATATATATATACATTTGTTCAACTATTTCAATACCAAATGTCAAAACAAGAGGTGATGTTATTTGTTTGTAAAACACTTTAATAAAATCAGATTAAACGTAAAAATTGAAAAAATATTTTAAAAAATCACAAAATAAAGAACAAAAAAAGAAAAAATATGAATCCAATAAATATATTTATTTATGTAAAAACAAAAATAAACAAAAAAAGTAAACATATTTGTTATCGCTGCATCCTTATAAAACTGTCCCATTAGTTAAAGCAATCAGTGAACACCACAAAAAAATAAATAGAAAATGAAACAAAAAACGATGCTTTATCATCATACTGCTGAAACAAAAGTGGAATAAAAAGCAATCAAAAAGACAAATGTAAATAAAAATAGTATCACTGAAAATGTCATCTTATCTTGCAAAAAATAAGCTGCAATAAAGCTCCATTGCTGGAAAAATTAAAAAGCTATAACTCTCAAAATAAAGTGATGCAAAAATAATTCTTTGTTCTATAAAATAGTTTTTAATGTGTAAAAGCACCAAAACATAGAAAACTATATAAATGTAGTATCACTGTAAACGTACTGACCCGAAGAATAAAGCTGCCTTATCAATTTTACCACATGTGGAACGGCATTAAAAAAAATAATTTTGAATTGCTGGATTTTGTTCATTTTGCCTCACAAAAATCGGAATAGAAAGCGATCAAAAAATGTCATGTGCCCAAAAATAATGCCAATAAAAACTCGTCTCGCAAAAAAAACAAGCCCTCATATGACTCTGTCAGCAGAAATATGGCAAAATTATAGCAATCTAAATATAGGGATGTAAAAACTAGTTTTTGCAATAAAAAGCATCTTTTAGTGTGTGACAGCAGCCAAACGTTAAAAACTATATGTCATAGAAATATTAAGAATTTCTCCCAAACCCCTCATTCCCCCTCCCCTATACTATTTGTCAGAGTAGAAAAGCTGGCAATCTACGGAGCTGCCTCTCTGCAAATTAGCACACACCGGATAAGTGGCTAATAGGCAAATGCTAGCACAAAGGGAGCTACTAACCCAGTTAACATATGAGTGTATTTTCTAGTGGCACCGGCCTGTGATAAATATACACCTAGGTGAGAAGGATGTAGTCCTGGCTTCAAAAGAATTCTCTCTCACCCCCAGGGCATCCCCCATTTGCTCAACAGAAATCTGTAGTCTCGTCGGCACCGACATGAAATCTGGAATATCGGAAGTTCTATACTTCCGATAATAATGGGACACATATTTTTAGCGGCAGGGTTAGCTAAGGAACAATATGCATAGTTTTCCGTAGCTGTGGGCCCCTCCAATGAGCTGTGGTGCCAAAGTACCAGAATAACGGACTGCAGCTATGCCATGTGCCTCTAAGGAAAGGTAAATTCGTAATAAAGAATATGGCGTCACTTGCAAACTTCTGTGATCAACCAGCGAGAAGTTATCCTAGAAGTTTGAGATTTTAATAAAAATATGAAGGGTGGAGCCCAGCGCACGTGATATCATCACAGGGGGTGTGTGGGCAGGTCCCCCCCTTCAACATAAAAGACCCAGGCGAGGGTGGGTCAGTACTCATGCCGGGAGTATATATTTCATATAGCACGGGTCACGTTTGATAACGGTCAATTGGAGCGCCTCCCCTCCAGCTAAACGGAATCATCTCTGCAATCTTTTTAGTAAATTCTTCTTTAATCCCATTTATTTGTGTAACTGTATATTCTGTATTATAATGTCTCCCTTTGTAAAACCTTTTGTATATTTTCATAAACACTGCCTCCCTTTTGGATTAAATATAAAATGTAATAGTCCTGTTCCTTTTATCCTGTAATCGTTCCTCACCTGAAGCCATATACACTACCAGAAAGCAGGCATCCAATCAGGCCTGCATTATATTTTAAAATTGATCGGTGGTGGCAGCGAATAATATTAATTGGGCTATCGTGAAGCTGGCAGTGACCATGGGGGCGTATACACATATTCCATGCATTGGAATCCGGAGGTGTATACGCCATACACTCACTGGTCTCTTCATAGTGAGTAATCGTGAACGTGTGCGCACAAATCCTTGATAGTCCTAACAAATTGGTGGCAGTGGTGGGATATTGTATGGTCCCCCCGGTGTGGTCTCTGTCGTTGCCTGACACTATATAAATCTGGTATTGCTGTAATCGCACCGACCCAAAGAATAAAGTCGTCTAATCACTTATACTGCACGAGGAACAGCGTAAAAAATAAATAAAACCAATTCTTCAACAGCTGTTGATTTTTTCATTCCGTTTCCCAAAGATCGCAGTAAGGCTCGGCGCACATTGCACGGTGCTCTGTGCTGAGCGCTTACACCGGGGTTTCTGTGTAAATATCTGAAATACGTGTTTCAGACGGAACCCCAGGCGGAAGATTCTCCATAATGAGGCAGATGGAGGCACTGTGGACATTGTCTGGCCTGTGATCCGGCAGTGTCTGTCTTTTAGGCGTAGATAAAAGTGCCATTGACCACAATTTTGTGCACCTCTGAAAAGAAGGACACCACTGAACAGAGGCCTGATGGAGTCTAGAGTAACTCAGCTGCCTAATTATAGTGAATGGATCCCTCAGGGGTTTCATCTGAATCATGTCACTCGGAGATTTAGATGGAAACCCCGATATAAGTGCTCAGCGTAGAGCGCCGGATAAATATGATTCAAAACGTTATGTAAAATGTTCCAAATAAAATCTTCAACTCAATCCACAAAAAAGCAAGTCTCTACTCAGGTCCATCATCTGTCAATGGAAATATAGGGGGTTTCCATGTTACTGGTAGTACAAAGGCTCTGGAAAAGCGCTATGGCTCCTCGCAATCCAAAAGAAATTCAGCAAATTCTGCGCTCCCAAATCCAAATGCCCCCTCCCTTCAGAGCCCCACAGTGTGCCTAAACAACATTTAGTGTCCACATATTTGGTATTTCTACAGCAATGAGAACACGCCTAATTTAGAGCTGGGCACTATAACGTAGTGGTCAGTACAACATACTGGTCACTACAATAGCAGATTTGCAATTTTCACTCAGCAACAGCCACTGCTGCCTGTTTCTGAAAAACACCCATGGAGTCAAAATTTTCACTGCAACTTGTAGATACATTACAAAAGGGGTATAATTTCCAAAATGGGGTCACTTGAGGGGGGATTCTGCTCTTCTAGCCCTTGGAGCTCTGTATATGGAGCCCGCAAACTATTCTAGGAAAATCTGAGCTCTAGGAGGCAAATAGCGCTCCTTTACTCCCAAGTCTCGCAGTGTGGCTAAGCAGTACTATACAGCCACAAATGGGGTATTTCTACATTCAGCAGAAATTGGGGGACAAATTTTGGTGCCATTTTTACCCATTTCCCAGTGTGAAAATGTAAAATCTGGGGCTAAAACTAAATTTTGGTGGGAAAAATGTAATTATTTTTTCTTCACTTCCCAGTGATATAAAATTCTATGATACACCTGTGGTGTCAATATGATCACTGCACCCCTAGATTAATTCATTGAGAGGTGTAGTTTGTAAAATAGGGGTCACTTATGGGGGTTTGTGCTGTTCTGGCACCTCAGGGGCTCTGCCAATGCGACATGACACCCTCAAACCAATCCAACAAAATCTAAACTCCAATATGCCGCTTCTTCCTTCTGAGCTTTGCACTGTGCCTCAAAAGTAGTTTTTGACCACATATGGGGTATCGGTGTACTCAGGAAAAATTGCACAACAAATTTTGGGTTCCATTTTCTCCTGGTACCCTTGTGAAAATAAGCTGCTTACCACACATCTATATAAGTTCCTTGAGGGGTCTAATTTCCAAAATGCGGTCACTTGGGGGAGGTTTCCAAGGTTTAAGCACATCAGGAGCTCTCCAAACGCAACATGACGTCTTCTAATGATTCCAGCAAATTTTGCATTCAAAACGTCAAATGGCACTGCTTCCCTTCCGAGCCCTGCTGTCTCCCAAACAGTAGTTTTTCTCCACATATTGGGTATCGCTGTGTTCAGGAGAAATTGCACAACAAATTTTTTGGTCATTTTTTTCTTTTTACCAGTGTTAAAATTAAAAAAAATTGGTCCAAAGTAAAATTTTTGTGAAAAAAGTTAAATATTTTTTCCTTCCACATTCCATTAATTCCTGTGTAGCACCTGAAGGGTTAATAAACTTCTTGAATGTGGTTTTGAGCACCGTGAGGGGTGCAATTTTTAGAATGGTGTCACTTTTGTTTATTTTCTGTCATATGGACCCCTCAAAGTCACTTCAAATGTGATGTGGTCCCTAAAAAATGGTTTTGTAAATATTGTTGTAAAAATGAGAAATCTCTGGTCAATTTTTAACCCTTCTAACTTCCTAACGAAAAAAAGTTATGTTTTAAAAATTGTGCTGATATAAAATTGACATGTGGGAAATGTTATTTATTAACTATTTTGTGTGACATAACTCTCTGATTTAAGGGCATAAAAATTAAAAGTTTTAAAATTGCTACATTTTCAAAATCTTTGCCAAATTTCCAATTTTTTCACAAATAAACGCAAGTCATATCAAAGAAATTTATTTTACCGCTATCATGAAGTACAGTATGTCACAAAAAACAATGTCAGAATCAGGGGGATCCGTTGAAGAGTTCCAGAGTTATTACCTCATAAAGTGACAGTGGTCAGAATTGAAACAATTTGCCTGGTCAGGAAGGTGAATACAGGCTTCGGGGTGAAAGGGTTAAAAGAAACCTGTCTCGTTGGATAATGCTATTAACCTGCAAATAAAAGGTCAATCTGCAGGTTAAAAGCATTAGAGAGGTGCCTGGCTGCTTAACTGGGGTCATAAGGGGTGCACGCGGTGTGGGGTGCTTGCACGTGTCCTCTTCAGCAAGTGTCCTATCCGACAAGTGTCTCTGACAGTCATTTCAATCTGTTGCACTGTATTCAATATTTACAGATATATGTCTGTCATTCCATCATTGTAGACTTTATCTGATGGAAGGTGATATACTGTGTAATTTGGCCTGTGTCTTTGATCAGCTCTCCACCCCATGGTGTGGTTCCCAGCTGTTAGTTCATCCACAAGCAGCTCCCACAATCCCTCTCACCTGCCTCATCCCCCCTCCATCACCTCTCATCCACATCTGCCCCTCCCTCCTTCCCTCTCCCATGCTCTTCACTGAGAATAATGGCTTTTTGCCAGAAACGCGTTGAGGTGTATTCCCAACCTGTATGATCTTTTAAATTATTTTGTAATAAATTGAGGATTTTAACCTCTTTACCCCCGAGGGTGGTTTGCACATTAATGACCAGGCCAATTTTTACAATTCTGACCACTGTCACTTTATGAGGTAATTACTCTGGAACGCTTCAACGAATCCCCCTGATTCTGAGAATATTTTTTCGTGACATATTGTACTTCATGATAGTGGTAAAATTTCTTCGATATCACTTGCGTTTATTTGTGAAAAAATCGGAAATTTGGCGAAAATTTTGCAATTTTCAAAATTTAAATTTTTATGCCCTTAAATCAAAGAGATATGTCACACAAAATAGTTGTCTACTTTACATCAGCACAATTTTGGAACAAAATTTTTTTTTTTAGCAGGAAGCTATAAGGGTTAAAAGTTGACCAGCGATTTCTCATTTTAACAACAAAATTTACAAAACCATTTTTTTAGAGGCCACATCACATTTGACGTGACTTTGAGGGGCCTTTATGACAGAAACACCCAAAAGTGACACCGTTCTAAAAACTGCACCCCTCAAGGTGCTCAAAACCACATTCAAGAAGTTTATTAACCCTTCAGGTCCTTCACAAGAATTTTTGGAATGTGGAAGAAAAAAATGAACATTTAACTTTTTTCACAAAAATGTTACTTTAGACCCAAATTTTTTTTATTTTCGCAGGGGTAAAAGGAAAAAATGGACCCCAAAATATGTGAGGAAAAACCACTGTTTGGGCGCATGGCAGGGTTTGAAAGGGAAGGAGTGCCATTCGACTTTTTGAATCTAAAATTTGCTTGAATAATTAGTGGACACCATGTTGCGTTTGGGGAGCCCCTGATGTGCCTAAACAGTGGAAACCCTCCACAAGTGACCCCATTTAGGAAACTAGACCCCTTAGGGAACTTATCTAGATGTGTGGTGAGCACCTTGAACCCCCAGGTGCTTCACAGAAGTTTATAACATTGAGCTGTACAAATAAAATTTTCACATTTTTCCAACAAAAATGTTTTTCAGCCCCCAATTTTGCATTTTCATAAGGGTAACAGGAGAAATTGCACCAAGCAGTTTGTTGTGCAATTTCTCCTGAGTAAGCCGATACCCCATATGTGGGGGAAAACCACTGTTTGGGCGCACGGCAGGGTTCGGAAGGGAAGGAGCGCCATTTGACTTTTTGAATGTAAAATTTGCTTGAATAATTAGCGGATGTGCCCCTGATGTGCCTAAACAGTGAAAAAAAAACACAATTGACACCATTTTGGAAACTAGACCCCTTAGGGAACTTATCTAGATGTGTGGTGAGCACCCTGAACCCCCAGGTGCTTCACAGAAGTTGATAAGATTGAACCGTAAAAATATTATTTTCACATTTTTTCAACAAAAATGTTTTTCAGCCCCCAATTTTGCATTTTCACAAGGGTAACAGGTTACGTTTGGGGAGTCCCTGATGTGCCTAAATAGTTAAAACCACCCCACCCTCCCCCCAGTGACTCCATTTTGGAAGCTACACCCCTCCAGGATTTTATCAAGGGGTATAGTGAACATTTTGAACCCAGAGGTACGACACAGAATTTGATAACATTAGGTCATCATATTGAATAAGTTGTCATTAGTCTTGAGTGCAACTGCTCGCTATTTGAGTTTGCATCAGGTACTAGGGTATGCACCAAGTATCACGGGTGCTCAAGTGACATGCTCAAGTCCCTGCCCCGCATGTTTTTTTTATTAGACACCCAAAAAAAACCATGCAGGGATCCTCATGCATGGCAGGCAATCCCCGCAAGGTTTTTTTGGCTGTATAACAGCTGCAAAACATTTGGGGAGGAGACTCGAGCATGTCACTCAAGCACCCGCCATACTCGGTGCATACCCAAGCACCCGATGCAAACTCAAGTAGCGAGTACTTCCACTCACTATATCGTCATCATTTTTTTTTCTTTACTTCTGAAAAAATCCCAACCCCAACCCGAACCTTAGCCCATCCCTAACCCTAGCCTAACCCTAACCTTAGCCTAACCCTAGCCTAACCCTAACCCTAGCCCAACCCTAACCCTAGCCCAACCCTAGCCCCAACCCTAGCCCAACCCTAACCCTAGCCCAATGTTAACCCAAACCCAAGCACAACCCTAACCCTAGCACAACCCTAAAGTTTATTTTTTAAGTGATTAGACGACGTTATTCTTTAGGTCGGTGCAATTACAGCGATGCCAGATTCATATCGGGTTTTTATGATTGACAGCTGTCACACACTAAAAGACGCATTTTTTTGCAAAGACCAGTTTTTGCATCGCCATATTTTGAGAGCTATAATTTTTCCATATTTCGGCCGACAGAGTCATGTGACGGCTTGTTTTTTGCGGGACAAGTTGACATTTTTATCTGTATCATTTTCGGGCAAATTACATTTTTTGATCGCTTTCTATTCTGATTTTTGGGTGGCAGCATAAACAAAAGCCAACAATTCAGGAATTGTTTTTTTCTTTGTTTTTTTTTATGCTGTTCTGCGTGTGGTAAAATTGATAAGGCAGCTTTATTCTTCGGCTCAGTAAGTTTACAGCGGTACCACATTTTTTTTTATTTTTTTTTATATTTTGGCGCTTTTACACAATAAAAACTATTTTATAGAAAAAAGAATTGTTTTTGCATCGCTTTATTCTGAGAGCTATAACTTTTTTTTTTTCTGTTGTTGGAGCTATATTGCGGCTTGTTTTTTGCGGGACAAGATGACGTTTTCAGCGGTACTATTTTTATTTACATTCGTCTTTTTGATCGCGTTTTATTCCATTTTGTCTGGCGGTATGATGACAAAACATCGTTTTATGTTTCGTTTTTTTTCTTTGTTTTACCGTGTTCACTAAAGGAGTTAACTAGTGGGATAGTTTTATAGGTCAGGTCTTTCCGGACGCAGCGATACCAAATATGTGTACTTTTATTGTTTTATTTTTTTTTTCAGAAGATTATTTATTTATGGGTACAATATATATATTTTTTTATTATTACTGTTTTCATTTTTTAAAAAAAATATTTTTACAATTTTTTTTTTTTTTTTTTCGCTTTCTGACATTTTTATTACTTGTTCACATTGTCCCACTATGGGACTTTCACTTTTTGCAGCCTGATCGCCTGCATGACATAGAGAGCAGCAGCTCCCTATGACATGCAGCCTGTCAGCCCTGCACAGGGAGAAGTTACTTTGGTCGTGCACTGCGCATGACCAAAGCAGCTTCCTGCCTCCTGGTGACCCGGATGTTGTCATGATGACGTCGGGTCACCATGGCAACATCTGGGACCGGATTCAGACGCCGCTGGACGCCGGCAGAGAAGGTAAGTATCGCTCTTACCTCCTCTTGCCACCGGAATGCTGCAATCGATTTCGATCGCAGCATTTCGGGGGTTAATGTGCCGGGGCTCCCATCCCTCCCCTCATCTCCTCTGGATCACTCTCCACATTTGACCCAGTCACAGAAGAAGACATCTCCAGGCTCCTCTCTTCTTCTCATCCCACTACGTGCACCACTGACCCAATTCCCTCACATCTACTCCAGTCTCTGTCTTCAGTCGTCTCTACTCACCTAACTAAAATCTTCAACCTCTCCCTCTCTTCTGGTATCTTCCCCTCCTCCTTCAAACACTCCATCATTACTCCATTATTAAAAAAGCCCTCTCTTGACCCTTGCTGCACAAACAACTACAGACCAGTCTCCAATCTCCCCTTCATCTCTAAACTCTTGGAGCGCCTGGTCTACTCCTGCCTTACCCATTACCTCTCCATTCACTCTCTTCTAGACCCATCACAGTCTGGCTTCCGCCCCCTACATTCTACAGAAACTGCACTCATCAAAGTAACCAATGACCTTCTGACAGCAACACGTAATGGTGACTACTCTCTGCAGCTTTCGACAACGTTGACCACCACCTCCTACTCTCTATGCTCCACTCAATTGCCATAAAAGACACTGCTCTCTCCTGGTTCTCCTCCTACCTATCTGACCGCTCTTTCCATGTATCGTTCGCTGGCTCCATTTCTTCCCCCCTTCCTCTTACTATTGGGGTTCCTCAGGGTTCAGTCCTTGGCCCTCTTCTCTTCTCTCTCTACATGGCCCCAATTGGGCAGACCATTAGCAAATTTGGCTTTCAATACCATCTTTATGCTGAACTATATACCTCATCCCCTGACCTTACCCCCACTGTACTACAGAACACCAGTGACTGTTTCCAACATCATGTTCGCTCTCTATCTGAAACTCAACCTTTCCAAAACTGAGCTTTTTCTGCTCCCGTCATCTACTCACCTCCCTAAATCTGACATCTCCCTCTCCGTGTGTAGCACCACAATAATGCCGAGCCAGCAGGTACGTTGTCTGGGCATTGTGTTTGACACCAATCTTTCCTTCACCTTCCATATACAATCTCTTGCCCGCTCTTGTGGCTTGCACCTGAAGAACATCTCTAGAATACACCCCTTTCTCACCTTGGAAACAACAAAAACCCTCACTGTTGCCCTGATTCACTCCCGCCTTGACTACTGTAACTCTCTATTAATTGCCCTCCCCTCACTCAACTTTCCCCTCACCAGTTCATCCTTAATACTGCAGCCAGGGTCATCTATCTGGCTTATCGTTACTCGGACACTTCCGCTCTGTGCTAGTCATTGAACTGGCTGCCCATACATTATAGGATCCAATTTAAATTGCTTGTTCTCACCCACAAAGCTATCCCCCTACATCTCCTCCCTCATTTCTGTTTATCGGCCTACCCATTCTCTACGCTCCGCAAGCGACTTTCGACTAATATCCGCACTAATCCGTACCTCCCACTCCCAGCTCCAAGACTTCTCCCAAGCTGCACCTATTCTTTGGAATTCTCTACCCCAAGAAATTAGGACGAACCACAACTTACACAGTTTTAGGCACTCCCTAAAAACACACCTGTTTAGGGTGGCCTATCACGTTCCCTAATCGAAGTCCTTTTATATTTTTATAGCCCATTCATTATTTCTCCAAACATGTCTCCACCAAACTCCACTGCACCCAAAAGAACTACAAATACTGGCTGGTGACGAGCTCATGCACCCTTTATCTATCTCTCATCCCCTCAAGATGGCTGGACCATTATTGTACATAAGCCCCTGTACTTTGTGTCACCCCCACCTTATTGTAGATGGTAAGCTCTTACGAGCAGGGTCGTCATTATTTTTGCTTTAATTATTATCTTTAGCTATGTTACTTATGACTGTTGTATATGAACCTCAGAATTGTAAAGCGCTGCGGAATATGTTGCCGCTATATAAATTAAGATTATTATTATTAACTGAAACCCAGGAGAAAATTAACTTTGTTCCTGTTCCAATAATTTTATCAATTTTAAAAATTAACAAAGAAAGTTAAGGAAAAATTTGTTAGGCTGAGTTCACACGATGCGTATTTAATGCGTTTCCGCGGCGTTTTTGCAGTTGCGTAAACGCAGCGGAAACGCATGAAAAACGCATGGTAGAAGGGCAGCAATGTTCCCCAATTGAAATCCGCATGTGCTGTGCCCATGATGCAGATTTTTCCGCAGCGTAAACGCTGCGCTTAAAAATCCGCAGCATGTCAATTAATTTAGCGTAAACGCGGCGTTTTCGCCGCCATTGACTTGCAATAGAACGCGCCAATTCCGCAAGACTGCATCTGTACTTGCGTTATTGGCGCGTTCTAATGTGCAGATGGTACCCGAGTGTGGAGAAGAGGAGACTCTCCTCCACACCCAGGTACCATTAAAAAAGCTGTAAAACAAGAATAAAATAAAAAATATATATATACTTACCATCTGTCGGCCCGCGCAGCGCTCCTGCTTGGTTCCCGGCACTTGCAGTGAGTTGTAGGACCTGCGGTGACGTCAGAGTCATGTGACGGGTCACGTGACGCTGACGTCGGCAGGTCTTTCAATTCAAAGTTGCCGGCAGCCGGGAGAACGGAGTGTAAAGCAGGACAGCGCGGGCCATCGGAGGTAAGTATATACACTCTCTCGGTTCACACTGTATAAATCCATGCTGTTTGCATGGATTTATATAGTGTGACCTAGTTGTCAAGCACTTTCCAGGTGATGCTAAAATCGCCTGGAAAGCGCTTGTCAATCTGCATGCGGAAACGCATGTGAATCCGCATGTGGATCCGCATGTATTCTGCAGGAAAAACGCATGCACAATCTGCATGCGTTTTTTCTGCCAGGGAGATGCAGAAATGATGCAGAAATTTTCTGCTTCATTTCTGCATCGTGTGCACATACCCTAAGGGTAAGGGAAAAGGTACAGGGGAGTAACCAATACAAACAAATAAACAAGGAAGAACTCAGGTTTACAATGAATTGTGTCAATTATAGTTCAAACTGTAGAATAAGACAAATCCATATATGCAAATATATGTGTAACTAACACATATCAAAATTTTTATAGTAAACCTTTTCTATATAACAAGCTTTAGAGTGACATATGAAAGTAAACTGTCAAATATTACTAGCACTTGAAAGTTTGAGTATCGAAGACTGATTGATTAATGAAAAATTTCCGACCAACGCGACCACTTTTTTGAAAATCTATTGAAACAATTATTAGCTATAGCAAATTTTTGTTCATATGTTTTATGGATTTTCATTTTTTCTAATATGTCTGAGAAAAGTGGAGAATTTACATCTTTCCAAAATTAACTTTGTTCCTCCCAAGAACTACCAGCTTTCAGTTATGCAGGTATGCAGGCATCTTGATTGACAGCTCACTCTACCCTGATGCTATTCAAAGCTGGATGTCAGACAAAGTGCTGGGGCTTGCTTACAGCCACCGCTCACAGTGATAAAAGTGATGACTATAGCCACCCCACACTCCTGCATGACTGAAAACCAGCAGCTCCCTAGAGGAATAAAGTTCAATTTCTCCTGGGTGTCTCACTTTCAGTACGGTGGCCTACAAATTAACCCTATAAATGAAGGTTCACTTTAATTCTCAGTTACTCCACTGTTTAACCATTGCAGTGCCAGAAGATACCAAACTACATTCCTATGATTAACTGTTTTCCTGCTGGAAGATACCAATTTCATATACAGTTACTTTTCCCGTTAGTATCCGCACACCAGGCTTTACTTCATCTGTGCTCTGCTTGTTTGTGTGTCATCCTGCATTTCCTGCTTTCTTGGTCCTCACTTTCCATGTGTTGTCCATGAAGACCCACTCCGCTGCACCATCACTTCCGATCCGTGCTGCTCACCCAGACCTACAACTTAGAGAATCCATCATTCTGTTACATTGCCTCTTTTGAATTCAGCGAGCTCTTTAGCATGACCCATTCTTTCACAAATTTAATACACCTGCGGCAATGATGCTTAATAAAGAAAAAGCCCTGACAAAAATTGTGTCCCAATATTTTTTACCACTTTTGGTATACAATTTAGAATATGCTGCAATATGTTTTCTCCTATTGGTATCTCTTTTCATTTTTAATCTGAATACGCTTCAATCTGAGTTCACCTGAATACATATTTTCCTGTGTTACGGTGTTATCGTTACTGTACAAGATGTAAAGTGTACAAGATGTAGTCAGTATGACATGGATCCTGTCTGCTAAGACAAATGTCTCTGCTTAAATCACAGTTTAATCACTGTTAATGTAGCAAAGAGTAATTAGAAGCTGATAAGACTGAAGGGACAGCAGGAGGATGGTTTGTGGATGGATGCCTTGGCAATACCACCATCATTGTTTCCTTGGACACATACCAGCTATAGTTCAATTTCCCTGAGGTATTGTAAATTATATGATGGATTCTACAGTTTTTATCTTTCCCAATTAAAGTTCATTGGAAACATTCTTGTTATTCTGTGTTCATTATTGAAAATCTTGGGATTAAGGGAACGTTCCCACATATCAAAACTGCAACAGATTTTCCGCAGCATATATGCTTGCAGAAAATCCGCTGCACTTTACAGTGCCTACATAGTGCGAGAGATTTTAAGAAATTACAAGCTCAAACTATGAAAAATATCTGCTGCATAAATTGATAAGAGCTGTGGATTTGATATCTGCAGTGTCAGTGTGGACATGTAGGGCTGGGAATTAAATTTTGGCATTAATTGCTTTAGGCCAGTGAGCGATGTCAATCAAGGTAAGGGGAGACGTGCAGCATGTTGATTGAGGGGGCAGAATGAGTCTTTGACCACACCAAGGAAATGCTCATATGCATCTGAAATAAAACCGTTTTTCTGTCCAACTAAAAAATATGAATATGAGTATTTTAAGGATTTAAAACATCCCTACAGGACTGTATAAGTAATTTAAATAGAGGTTTGGCAGAGACAGAGACTTTAAGGTCAGGATCACACGAGCATAGATTCTCTCTCTTCCGAGAGAATCAGATCGATTATGGTAATAACACTCCGATCAAACTATAATCAAAGTGTCAGCTTATTTTGATCTGATTCTTTCAGTTGAGAGAATCGTAGTACAAGTGAGGAGAAGATGGAGAGCAAAATTTTCTCCATCTTCTCCATTCTGTGAGTCCGGAAATTCGTGTGCAGTCCAATGATTTCCGCGCACCCGTAGACTTGAATGGGTGGGTGCCATCTGATTTGCACAGCAACTCGCAGCATGCTGCAATTTTTTTATCATGCCGAATCATTATGGAAAAAAAAAATGCTGATCAGCACTGCCCTATAGAATTATATTGGTCCGAGTGCTGTCCGATGTTTTATCAGATAACACTCTTCCGATGTATACATTATGTTAGCGATCCCTAAGGGACCAATCCAATGATTTTTTAGTCTTTTTGTTAAAAATCATGTGTTTAAGTGTCTTGAAGGTAGTAACATACTCATCTGTCTTTGTCTTCTCCTAGTTTCAACAGCACTCCGGTCCATTGGGGAACCTTGTGACTGTATTTGTAAGCGGTCTGTTGTGTGGAGCAGAGGTCTTATTTTGAATTTTCTCAATGCAAGTCTATGAGACTCAACCTCATTCTCAATCTTATAGACTTATATTAAGAGAATAACTGCAGGTTCACACAGTGATCCCATAGGTTACTGATGTGTAACGTGACGCTGGGCGATAGCCGTGGGCGAGGTACTCGACTTCCACGCCCCGGCACACTCCATGAAAATGGGGGTCCTTGCTGGACCTGTGGACTTCAGCTGTGTTGGCGTTACGCCCTTGCAAACCGCATAGTGCTGATGTATACGGCCGGCCAGGACCAGATGTTACAGAGTTTCGTGAGGGAGATCATAGTTCATAAATAAATGTATTTTTACTGAAGAATAACTTGGTATGAACTATATACAGAACATAGTAGGTATTTGTCTTCAAGGACATTACTTTAACAACAAGCGACATCCTCACACACCTTTCTTCTCTTTTCCTCTATCTTTCTCGGTTACTTTCTCTACTCCATGCACAGCCCAGCATACTACTTCAGAATCTTCCCTCATTCTCAATAACGTCACTACAGTCCAGTGAGCAAGAACCCTATGCTCCAACCCGTAGTTCTGTGTTCTTTTCTCTGTAGGAGAATTTCTGTGCCAATATGGCGCAGCTTCCTTTCCTACTGACACCTACAGACTACCATGGGGGGTATTTTCTTTTCATCTTGCTTCACTTTTCCTTTTTGTTCTGTTACCATTCTGGCAGATAACTCTGTACTGTCCCACTAGGCTTCCTGCCCCAGACCTCAATACTTCTCCCTTCGCTTTCTCACTTTTTTTTTCTCACAGTCCTGACTCCAGACTGCTACTCACTTTTCTTCCAGGTGTCTCTTCTCTACAGGGTCTTCCAATCCGGCTCCTTTGTCTCCCTCTTGCTACAGGGACACCCACTCCATGTGGTTCCGCTACTCAGCCAGACCTAAGGTCTGTTACTACCGCAGGCTTGTCCCTTTCTGACGTTCTGATTGGAAATTCTCTACTGTTTCTTCACCGAGCCCCTCCCATTCTGGGCTAGTCCCAACTGTTAACCCTATCTCTCCCGATTAACTCCCTGCTGCTGGGCAGAATACAATCTTAGTATTTTCCGACGTGCTCGTATATTAAGTTTGAGTCCCTGCGTCTGCATGATTTATGACTGTTAGTCAGCCTCAACACATGTTTCCCTAACAAACAGGCAATCTCTGCATGTGTTGAGGCCGACTAACAGCCATTAATAATGTAGACGCAGGGACTCGAACTTAATATACGAGCACGCCAACGATACTAGGAAAGCACCCGAGCGTGCTCGGCGAAAGGGTTAAACTAGCACACTCGCTCATCACTACTCATTATATAATAATGAAAATCGTTAAATGAACAAACATCAAACATCATAGTGCATTACAGCAATACACGTCTTCAAGGGGGAATGTGTGCAACACCTCCACCTCCTTACAGATTCATCATGTTATGCAAGAGTGGACCAGTACAGCGATGAAACTGGAGGAATACAATGGCCTTACACACAATACTCAGCAAAGGAGCAAATAAAATGTAAAAAAAACTATTTTTTTAGACTATGAGCTATTTATAACATTGCGCATGGTAAATTATTTATTAATGTGAGTCTCTCCCAAAAAATATTAAAGAATAAAACAAATAATTTTGAATAAATTAAAAACTTGTCTAAAGTTTTGGGCTCTTCCAGCCACCCAATATATCTCTACTGTTTTGTGTTATATTCTTCTAATCCAGACCAAACAATGGCCCGCAATTAAGAATGTATTTGTACCAGTGTTTGGTGTAGTAGTCCTAATAAAACTGGTGTAAATATAGTGTAATCTTCTGGGTTACTCTTCAACCGGTTGAGGAATACAAGCCTAGACCCAAAAAGGAATATAGAAGTGTACTTCTTTGAGAATAATCCATGGTCCACTGATAGTCTGGGCCAGATTCATTATTGCATTTGTGCCTATTTTTGTTGAGTATTTAGTGTTTTGCACTTTTTTTGTTTGTACCAAATTTATCTTTCCATTTTTCACCTTTTTTATATGTGCTTGCCTGCTTTTGTTTTTTGTTTTAACGCTGTTAGCATAGTTTAGGGTTTTCAGATGTTTTCGACTGATTCATAAATTTGTTTCAAATATATTCCAGTTTTCCAAAAGTGATTCTATCGGTCTAAGTTTCTCAACTGGTGCATGTTTAAATAGTAGTCAAAGCTCCATAGCTAGCACCTAATGACATTACTGTAGATAAATCGCTAATCATAGATATACAGCGAAGGGAAAAATGCGATCAAAACTACCCAGCAGGTGATTTAATCATAAAATTTAACTTTTATTAGATATATAGTTAAAAAAGGATATACAAGTAAAATATTTGGCAGAGACAATGCAAGAAATACATATCTAAAATACCATCATGCTCAATGGACACCAAGGTCCACAATTGAGAAACCCACAAGGTTTATAGTCCTAGACCCTAGTATACCTCATCTACTGATCTCTAATATATATCCCAGGTAGTATGTATCTAGTGATCATATTTCATTCAGCCTAAATGCTTGGCAATATAAGTATATTGGTGACCACTTAGGATAGTGCTAATATATACCTGGGCGGAGGGCTGGCTGAGGGGATACTCTCACGTGGACCACGCGTCCACCCCGACGCGCGTTTTGGCGTTACCTTCTTCAGGGGGTGTGGTTTCAATCTGGGGGTGTGCCCTTATAAACATACCATCGGCCAATAGGATGATGTGGGCGGACATCTAATGACGCGCGCAGGGTCTCCGTCGCCTCGGCAACCCGCGATGCCGGCGTCATGCGGAGGATCCCGTAGCAGTCACGTGAGCCCACGTGACCCGCAGGTCCTAGCATGGAGACGCCGGACAGCGCAGGTCGCCCACAGCAACAGAAAATGCTCGCACGTACCTGTCCTAATACCGCACATATATTATTGGGATTAAGCCAAATGATGTTTGACCCTGGTAGGGGTCCATCTTTATTTACTGCCCACAGCAACCTCCATAACGGAGCGTAGTATAAGTCTCCCAGGGGGAATATATATATAGATATATGTAGTAGTGTACACCAGTGTGGAAACAATTCATACACACAAAGGGTCACAGGGACACGTCATATGTGTCAAATTATGACTGACATCAGTATGTGTCACGCTGTCTCTGTGTACTGGAGGTAGGGGGCCTAAGCTGACCCTGAGCTGGGGCCCTGACTAATCCCTCTACCTGGAGGTACTGTTAAAGGTACAGAGGTCCAGGCCGCCAGCGTATCCCCTACCTCCTGAGGATCCCTGCACCTAAGTAATCTAGTCCTGAGAAGGACCCCGATCACAACAAAAGGGGACAGGTAATAATATGCCAACACTCAGTACTTAGACGAACGAGACAGTACAAGGGTAAAACCAAAACCACCTTGCATACAAAAACTACACAACTACAACAGAGGGAACACCAACGGGAAAGGAGATAAATGATAAAGCGAGGAAGGGAAAAAACACTCCAAATACACTTATCTCTGAAACTCCAAATACCACGATCCGCTCTGTT
The DNA here is from genome assembly GCF_046119375.1 of Phyllobates terribilis. Taxonomy (NCBI): domain Eukaryota; kingdom Metazoa; phylum Chordata; class Amphibia; order Anura; family Dendrobatidae; genus Phyllobates; species Phyllobates terribilis. The sequence goes on from NW_027362761.1 coordinate 809,718,041, forward strand.
AGTCTGCATGAAATGCTTTCACCGACACTTCCCTAACAGAGCAGCAGACATATGAAGGAATCTCACTACAGCAGAATTGATTGCAGCTGGGCGAGGCTGGACCTTGTCTAGCACAGAGAGAGAGAGAGTTAACTCCCTCACTGCCGAAAAGCACAAAGCACCAAAAACTCAGCTGCGAGAAGTCAGGCTGCGCAATCGTGATGATCTTCGTGGCGACACAACCATGACAGTACCCCCCCTTCTACGAGGGGCCTCCGGACCCTCAGGGCCAGGTTTATCCGGGTGAGTCGTGTGGAAGGCCCGAATTAACCGGTCTGCGTTAATATCTGACGCAGGAACCCACATCCTCTCCTCAGGACCATACCCCTTCCAATGAACCAGGTACTGAAGGGACCGACGATTAAAGCGTGAATCGATGACCTTCGATACCTGGAACTCCAAGTTACCATTGACCACCACTGGAGGCGGAGGTAAAGGTGACAGTATCACCGGCGCCACATACCTCTTAAGCAACGATCTGTGGAACACGTTGTGAATTTTAAACGTAGGGGGGAGATCAAGACGGAATGCCACCGGATTAATTATAGAACTGATCCTGTACGGCCCGATGAACCTGGGACCCAGTTTCCAGGAAGGAACCTTAAGTTTTATATTCTTAGTAGACAACCATACCAGATCGTTCACACTTAGGTCCGGACCAGACACTCTCCTCCTGTCAGCCATACGTTTGTAACGGTTCCCCATAGTACTCAGATTATTCAGTACCCCTCTCCATACAGAAGCGAGTGATGACGAAAATCGTTCCTCCTCAGGAACCCCCGAAGAGCCCCCTCTACTGAAAGTACAAAACTGGGGGTGAAAACCATATGCCCCAAAAAACAGGGACTTACCAGTGGACTCGCTCCGCCTATTATTAAGAGCAAACTCCGCCAGAGGTAAGAAAGAAGCCCAGTCCTCCTGGTTCTCTGACACAAAACACCGGAGATATGTCTCCAAACTCTGGTTCAGACGTTCCATCTGACCATTGGTCTGGGGATGAAAAGCCGATGAGAACGACAAATGCATCCCCCGCCGAGTACAAAATGCCTTCCAGAACTTGGACACAAACTGAGACCCCCGATCCGACACCACATCGGAGGGTACCCCGTGAAGCCTCACAATCTCCCCAATGAACACCTGCGCAAGAGTTTTAGCATTAGGAAGAGCAGGAAGAGCGATAAAATGTGCCATCTTGCTGAACCTGTCTACTACAACGAGAATGACAGTTTTACCCGAAGACGGCGGGAGGTCCGTAATAAAGTCCATAGACAGATGAGTCCAAGGACGCTCCGGGATCTTCAAAGGTAAGAGGGCCCCAGACGGACGGGTATGTGGGGTCTTAGAGCGCGCACAAACCCCACAGGACGTAACAAAAGTTACCACCTCCTTATGTAAGTTAGGCCACCAAAATCGACGCGAGAGGAGATCCACAGTTGCTTTACTCCCTGGGTGTCCTGCTAAAGCTGAGTTATGGTGTGCCTCGATCACCTTTTGTCGTAGCTGATCTGGAACAAACAGTCTCCCTGGAGGTCCAACAGGGGCGTCCCCCTGAGCCTCCAATACCTCCTCCTCAAGCTCAGAGCATACTGCCGACACCACCACCCCCTCTTGAAGGATAGGAACCGGGTCATCCGTATTCCCGGCCCCAGGGAAACTACGAGACAAGGCATCCGCCTTCACATTTTTTGACCCAGGACGAAACGTAACGACAAAATTAAACCTGGTAAAAAACAACGACCACCTGGCTTGTCTGGGATTCAGACGTTTTGCAGACTCCAGATAAAGCAGGTTCTTGTGATCGGTGATGACGGTGACCGGATGGACTGCCCCCTCCAAAAAATGGCGCCACTCCTCAAAAGCTAACTTAATGGCCAAGAGTTCCCTATTGCCGACATCGTAATTCCTCTCGGCGGACGACAATTTTTTAGAGAAAAAGGCGCACGGATGCCACTTACCAGGGGACGAACCTTGTGACAACACTGCTCCCACCCCTACCTCGGAAGCGTCTACCTCTACAATGAATGGCTGTGACGCATCAGGTTGAATGAGTATGGGTGCTGAGGCAAAACATTTTTTCAAGGAGGAGAAAGCTTGACAAGCCTTGTCAGACCACCTAGAAAAATCCGTCCCCTTTTTTGTCATGTCAGTGAGAGGTTTAACCATGGACGAGAAATTACGAATGAACTTCCGGTAATAATTAGCAAACCCCAGGAAACGTTGTAGTGCCTTAAGATTCTCAGGCAGATCCCACTCAAGAACTGCCCGCACTCTCCCAGGGTCCATACGAAAACCAGACGCTGAAACCAGGAAACCTAAAAACTGGAGTTCCTGTACGGCGAACACACACTTTTCCCATTTAGCATACAGTTTATTATCCCGCAAGATTTGTAACACCTGCCTAACGTGCTCCTGATGAGACACCAGATCAGGCGAGTAAATTAAGATATCATCCAGATATATGACAACAAACTGTCCAACCAGGCGGCGAAAAATGTCATTAACAAAGTGTTGGAACACCGCCGGGGCATTAGTCAGACCGAATGGCATGACAAGGTTCTCATAATGCCCCTCCGGAGTGTTAAACGCCGTCTTCCACTCATCCCCCTCCTTCTTTCTAATCAGATTGTACGCCCCCCTGAGATCCAACTTAGAGAACCATTTGGCGCCCACGATCTGATTAAAGAGATCGGGAATAAGTGGGAGCGGGTACGGATCTCGGACCGTAATCCGATTAAGTTCACGGAAATCCAGGCAAGGGCGTAGGCCTCCATCCTTCTTCTTCACAAAGAAGAACCCCGCGGCCACCGGGGAAGATGAAGGTCTAATATGCCCCTTAGCCAGACTTTCAGAAATATAATCCTTCATGGCCTGCCTCTCAGGACCAGAAAGGTTATACAACCTAGATTTAGGTAACTTGGCCTCAGGGAGCAGTTTAACAGAACAGTCATACTCGCGATGAGGAGGTAGTTCCCGACACCCCTTCTCCGAGAATACATCCTCAAAGTCCACCAAAAATGGAGGCAAGACCCTAGGAGTGACAGCACCGATGACCGTATTCATGCAGTTTTTATTACAGAAATTACTCCATTGGCTTATCTCTCTGGATTGCCAATTAATAACCGGGTTATGCTTAGTTAACCAAGGAAGGCCCAACACTATAGGAGTGGGAAGACCCTCCAACACGTAGCAAGACAACAGTTCATTATGTATCGCCCCCACTTGAAGTTTTACGTTATGCACAACATGCAAAAAACTTCCCTGACCGAGGGGCCTGGCATCGATCGAGAATATGGGGATGGGTTTAGCCAACTCACTCAAATGCATACCTTGAACCCGGGCAAACCGAGCGTCCACCAGATTAGCCCCGGCCCCACTATCTAAAAGAACAGATATCTTCTCAGTTCTCATACCCACCACCACCTCCGCCAGTACGAGAAACTGAGATGACCCCAGGGATGAAATACCTACTCCCAGATTGCCGTCCACCACACAACCTGGGATTAAAAGTTTTCCGACGACTCTTTACTCTGCAAAGGACGGGATGGACACCCCCCAATAAAATGTCCCTTTCTCCCGCAGAAGAAACACCTTCCAGTCTTGTGGTGTGCCACCGGTCCCCTCCCCAGAAATGATGTCCCTCCTAATTGCATAGGCTCCTCTGGACTGACCAGGGGAACCACCAAATGAGGGGACCTTGTAGGAGGTGGAGTCATCACAGGGGGTGGAGTTATCCCGCACCTCTCCCGAAGCCGTCTGTCAATGCGAATAGCAAGGGCCATAGCGGCTTCCAGTGACGCGGGAGAGTCATACTGTGCCAACACATCCTTTAATTTGTCGGACAAACCTTGACAAAACTGGCTCCTAAGAGCCGGGTCATTCCACTGGGTGTCAGTGGCCCACCTACGGAACTCCGAACAGAATTCCTCCGCCGGACGATCTCCCTGCTGGATCCTATGTAACTTAGATTCAGCAAGGGAGATCCGATCCGGGTCATCATATACAAGACCCAGAGCAGCAAAAAACCTATCCACTGACTGGAGAGCCGGGGAGCCCGGGGGAAGAGAGAACGCCCAAGATTGTGGGTCCCCTTGTAGGAGCGAGATGACAATTCCCACCCTTTGTTCTTCACTCCCCGATGACCGAGGCCGCAGCCGAAAGTACAACTTGCATGCCTCTCAGAAAACAAAAAACTTGTCCCGCCCCCCAGTGAACCTGTCAGGGAGAGCTACCTTAGGTTCTGGTCCAGCTTGCTCCTGGGGACACAAAACCTTGGACCTAACGTCCGCCAGCTCCATGGACAAACTCTGCAACTGCCGAGCTAGACCGGCTACTGGATCCATGGTAGCTGGAGAAAATCTAAGGTGGTCGGTGAAAATGTCACGCTGTCTCTGTGTACTGGAGGTAGGGGGCCTAAGCTGACCCTGAGCTGGGGCCCTGACTAATCCCTCTACCTGGAGGTACTGTTAAAGGTACAGAGGTCCAGGCCGCCAGCGTATCCCCTACCTCCTGAGGATCCCTGCACCTAAGTAATCTAGTCCTGAGAAGGACCCCGATCACAACAAAAGGGGACAGGTAATAATATGCCAACACTCAGTACTTAGACGAACGAGACAGTACAAGGGTAAAACCAAAACCACCTTGCATACAAAAACTACACAACTACAACAGAGGGAACACCAACGGGAAAGGAGATAAATGATAAAGCGAGGAAGGGAAAAAACACTCCAAATACACTTATCTCTGAAACTCCAAATACCATGATCCACTCTGTTAGTCTGCATGAAATGCTTTCACCGACACTTCCCTAACAGAGCAGCAGACATATGAAGGAATCTCACTACAGCAGAATTGATTGCAGCTGGGCGAGGCTGGACCTTGTCTAGCACAGAGAGAGAGAGAGTTAACTCCCTCACTGCCGAAAAGCACAAAGTACCAAAAACTCAGCTGCGAGAAGTCAGGCTGTGCAATCGTGACGATCTTCGTGGCGACACAACCATGACAGTATGTTATCATGGTACTAGGATACTTATTAAAGATACAATGATCATAGTAATAATATTATATAAATGGAATTCATTTCAACGATGACATTATCCGATAGCCAAGATTAATCATCACATATACATTAAAGTCACATACAACATAGTTTGTAAAGCCGAATAAAGACTTGCGTCCATCAAGTTCGACCTGTTAGTTCTGTAATTGCTAAAGTTGATCCAGAGGAGGGCAAAAACCCCAAATGATTTGGCCAATCTTCACCTGAGGAAAAATTCCCTCCCGACTCTGAAACCAGCAGTCAGAATAAATCCCTGTATCAACCTATTTTATTTTATTTTTAAGTATATGCTGAAATCTGCCTGGTATCTAGAAATGCATCCAGTCCCCGCTTGAACTGGTGCAGTGAATCCGACATTACCGTCTCCTCACTCAGTGAATTCCATATTCTCACTGCTCTTACCGTAAAGAACCCCTTCCTATGCTGGTGCTGAAACCTTTTCTCTTCCAGTCTTAGTGAGTGCCCTCTTGTTACCGTAATATTCCTTCTTTTGAACAAATCCCGGGCAAGATCTCTATACTGTCCCCTAACATATTTGTACACATTTATTATGTCCCCCCTCAACCTTCTCTTTTCCAGGCTGAATAGTCCTAGTTTTGCCAACCTCTCTGGGTATTGCAGTCCCTCCATTCCCTTTATTAATTTTGTTGCCCTCCTTTGTACCTTTTCAAGCTCATTTATATCCTTTCTATATATTGGGGCCCATAACTGAGCACAGTATTCCAAGTGTGGTCTGACCAGTGCTTTGTACAGTGGAATAACAATGTTCTCATCCTTTGCAGCTATACCTCTTCTGATACATCCCATTACCCTGTTTGCCCTTACAGCAGCGGCCTGACTTTGGGCACTCCAATTTAGTTTGCTATCAATCAAGATGCCCAAGTCCTTCTCCATCTCTGAATTCCCCAATGATTTCCCATTCAGTGAGTACTGGTGACTTCCATTTTTCCTTCCCATATGTATGACCTTACATTTCTCCTCGTTAAACCTCATTTGCCATTTAATGCTCCACCTACCCAGCTTATCCAAATCCCTCTGTAGGTCTGCACTGTCCTTTTTTGTATTAATTGTTTTACATAACTTTGTGTCATCTGCAAATATTGATATTTTACTATTTATCCCGTTGACTATGTCGTTAATAAAGATATTAAATAACATTGGGCCTAGTACAGACCCCTGTGGTACCCCACTAGTGACGCTTACCCAATCTGAGTATATTCCATTTATAACCACCCTCTGCCTTCTATCCTTTAGCCAGTTATCTACCCACTTGCAGACATTTTCCCCCAGCCCCATCATTCTCATTTTGTATACCAACCTATTATGTGGCACGCTATCGAACGCTTTTGAGAAGTCGAGATACACGACATCCACTGGTTCCCCCTGATCTAATCGAGAGCTAACCTCCTCGTAGAAGTCAATCAGGTTTGTTTGGCAGGAGCGATTCCTCATGAATCCATGTTGGTTCGGGATTAAAAGATTATTAGCATCAAGATGCTCCGTAATTGCCTCTTTAATGAAGCTTTCAAAAATTTTGCCCACAACGGACGTCAGACTCACCGGCCGATAGTTTCCGGCGTCACTTTTCGCTCCCTTTTTGAATATTGGCACTACATTCGCCTGTCGCCAATCAAGTGGTACAGACCCAGTCTCAACAGAGTCCTTAAATATAAGATATAACGGTCTGTCTATCACATTACTTAGTTCCCTTAGTACCCGTGGGTGTATGCCATCAGGTCCTGGTGATTTGTTTATTTTAATGTTACTGAGGCGTTTCTGTACCCCAGCTTGGGTTAGATTTGTCATACTTAGTGGAGGATTAAGCTTGTCACTTCTCATTTCGCCTATTAGTTCTTTTTCCTTTGTGAAAGTTGACAAAAAAAATTTATTTAATAGATTAGCTTTATCCTCATCTTTCTCTATGATTTTGCCTTCCTCACTTTTTATCGGTCCAATATTATCCGATTTAATCCTTTTACTATTTATATACGTAAAGAACAGTTTGGGATTTGATCTACTTTCCCTAGCAATACGTCTCTCTGTTTCCTCCTTCGTTATTTTTATTTGTTTTTTGCAGGTTCTCGTTTTTTCCTTGTAACACATTAGTGCCTCCTTACTGTTTTCCTGTTTTAATCTCTTGAATGCCTCTTTTTTGCTATTTAACGCCCCTTTTACGTTCTTGTTCAACCATATTGGTTTCCTCTTATTTCTGGCCCTTTTATTCCCTTACGGTATATACCTCTCGCACTGAGTATTCAGAATTCTTTTGAAGGTTTCCCATTTACTATTCGTATTCCTTTGATTAAGAACTTTGTCCCAGTCAATAAGTTGAAGGCTTTCTTTCAGCTGATCAAACTTCGCCCTCCTAAAGTTTAATGTTTTTGTTGTTCCCTTATTGATAACCCTACTGAAGGGCATTTTGAAGTCGATAATATTATGGTCGCTATTACCTAGGTGCCCCCCTATCTGTACCTCAGTTATTCTATCAGGCCTATTAGTCAATATTAAGTCCAACATGTCCCAAGTCACATCCTCAAAGCCCCATGAATATAGGAATCAAAGGATGTGATGCCATAATGTGGCCAAAGGCTGCCACTGCAGCGGAGATCACAACCACATATAATATAGTAGCATATAATATAAAGTCACCTAAAAGGGGGGGGGGTAATAGCACATACAGTAAAATACTTCAATTAAACAAAGTTCACGGTATGAACAAAGGGGCTTGTAGGCATGGCAATTAATGTGCAAGAATATCACGAATTCTTCTTCTCCTCCACATTTACTCATCTATAACGGACCGGATATAGTACGAACACAACCCTCCAGAAGGAAAGATCACAACCAATTATGATGGATGAAACTGTAAATAACATATAATAAAATTAAAAACATTAAAAACACAGCAATGATATGTAACAGGTAGAGTGGAATCAGAGAAAAGGAGCAAAGCTGAGACTCTCATTCAGTCCATGCGGATGTACGATACCTAGTCTCCAAATCCATCTGGACTCTAACTGAGCCAAACGTTGGCTCAGTTTACCCCCACGAATACCAATTTTCAAAGCGTCAATCCCTCTGACCCTCAATAGGGAACTGTCACAGTCATGGCAAAGTTTAAAGTGTCGTGGTATCGTCCTGAGTGTGGAGGGATCCATGCAGTCGACTGCCGCCAAAATCCCCAACACATGCTCCCTAACTCTAACTTTAAGTTGCCGCGTTGTTAGGCCAACATAAATTAATCCACAGGGACATGTGGCATAGTAGATGACAAAACGTGAGGTACATGTAATGCGGCTCCTAATGACATAAGTCACCGTACCAGCAACATTAGAAAAAATATCAGTACGCTCTATATTCGGACAGGCAACACATCGGCCGCATGGAAAACTTCCACACTCAGGACTTGAGGCACCAAAAATTTTAGTATTTCCAGATTAAAATTGGTAGTGGCTGTGTACCAGACAATCACGGAGATTTCTAGAGGGGCGCACAGCAATAGGTGGATGTTCCGGGAGAATTTTAGACAATACAGGATCCACCATAAGGATGGGCCAAGCTTTTTTCAAGCATTCCCTCATTCGTCCAAACTGTCCATGATAATTAGTTATAAACCTTGGTTTATCCTCTAATTTAGAGATCTTTTTCTTATAGAGCAAGTCATGTCTATTGGAATACTTAGCACGATGGTATGCCCTTTTCACCATACGTTTACTGTAACCTCTCTCATAAAATCTCTTTTTCAAATCTTCGGATTGTCTGGCAAAATCCACATCGTCCGAGCAGAGTCTGCGGATGCGCAAAAACTGTCCAATCGGAACAGATTGGATCAACCAAGGAGGGTGAGAGGATGACGCATGAAGTAACATATTCGTGGAGGTATTTTTTCGATAGATATTTGTTTTTACAAGATTATCTTGATCCCTGGTGAGGGTCACATCCAGAAAATTCACCGAATCCCTATCCCATGTATAGGTAATACGAATGTTCCTGTCATTGTCATTAAGGGATTGCATGAATACCTTCATGTCTTCCATGGAGCCCTGCCAGATCAGCAGAATGTCATCAATGTAGCGTGTCTAAAAGGGGACGCGGTTCATTGATGTCTGCCGATCCGGCAGGGAGAGATCCCTCTCCCACAGCCCCAGGAAAAGGTTAGTGATTCTATGTATGCCATCAATTTTTGTGTCATTTTGAAAAATATGAGACTTTTTTAGCCAAAAAGTTGCAAAAACGGTTAAAGACAGAAAAAGAAGTCCTTTTTTGTCTATGCACAAAATTCACAAACTGTGTGCTCTATTTTAATGAATGATCAGCATACACCAAAAAGAAAAGTGATTTAAACCCCCTTCCCCCCGGCAAATGATGAATTGAACCCTCTATGTTTACATTGTTAAACCTGTGACGTTGCATGCTGATATAATGGCCATACAGGCTGTAATGATCATATCTCCATACATACTGACATCCCCATTACAGCTGGTGAATGGCTATAATGGTCATGTACAGGTATGGAGGACCATGGGTCAGCTATGGTGTAGAAGTCGGGGGTTTATATGCTTTTCTTTGTTGTCCTATATGCACCTTCATTTCATTATTTAATCATTTATTCTTTTAATTCCAAAAGAGGCTTTACAGCTGTTTTTGAAGGTTTCGTCAACTTTTTTAATATAGTTTATTTTAATTGATCATTTTCAAGATATCTGTTTGCTGTTATGTAGTTACAACATTTAGACTTTTATGCAAATGCTACAGATTTGTAAAATTCAATATTTCTCCCAGCTGAGCTATGTGCATATATGTCCACACATACTGTATATGCATATACACAGTGGCTTCACTAGAGTCCCAGGGGCCCAGGTTAAAATTTGGACCTGGACCCCAATCTCCATGTTGGTCAGGTGTATGTGCCTTTGTAGCTTTATAGGTTCTATAAAGACATACATGTTCACCCTCCATATAGTTATGTCCCCATCCTGGCACCTTCCCGTAATTATGTCCCTTGTCTTGGCCCTTTTTTGTAATAATGTTTCCTGTCAAAGCCCCTTTCTATAATAATGTCCTCCGTTCTGGCCTCTTGCTGTAATACTGTCCCCCATTCTGACCCCTCTCATCCTAGTCTTCTTTCTGGTATAATGACTCCCATTCTGTGCCCCTTACTGGTATTATGTCAACAATCCTGAGCCCCTTCCAGTAATAATGCCACCCATTCTCTCTTCTGTCTAGTATAAAGTACCCTGTCCTGGGCCTTTTACTGTAATAATACCCCCAATCCTGGCCCCTTCCTGTAACAATGTCCCCCATCCTGGTATAATGTCTACCATCATGGGCCTCTTACTGGTATAATGTCCCCCATCCTGGTATAATGACCCCAATCTTGGGCTCCTTCTTGGCATAATGACCCCCATCCTGGTATAATGCCCCCATCCTGGTACCTTCCTCTGCTCCCACGATGTGCGTCTTCATCTTCTGAAGCCTGCAGTTGACTTTGGCGTGCCAGCCATGGGCGGCGCATGAGGACACTCATGAGGGGCATGCCAACGACAGCTGCCAGCCTCTGATAAGGGCAGCATGTATTGTAATGCAGGGCGCCGGCCAATACATCCATCTGAAATAGGTGCTGGCATCGGTGGGCCCCCAGGCTTGGTAGCAAATACATATAGAGAAATCTTTGTTTTTCATGTCTTCTTTTACTCTATACAGAGAGGAGTTACATATAAGGAATTAGGAAGAAACATATGCCGATGTAACTGATAGTACATTTTTCCATCCTTCCTCTTTCTTTACTCTTCCTCCTTACAGCTAGTGACAGTAATGAGTTCTGTATCATCTCCTCAGTAGTATTGCACTGGCTGCCAGTTGCCTGTGAAATCTGAGACCAGAGAGGGCTGTCCTGCTTCCTTATCCCAGCCTCTTGCGCTGTGCAGTGTAGTGACACATTCACACACAATCAGTCCTTGCAAGTTCAGGGACAGTGCCCTGCCACAGACCCTACATAGTACCTAAGTGCCTGGCACTATTCCGAGCCTGTAGTGGGGTCTGCACCATTATCCAGGAGCTCACAGGGATCTCTCTGCATGGCCAGACTGCATTTATCACAGCTGTATGTGAAGAACTTCATCTCACTGACAAGACAGATTTATCTGATTGCACCCTTGCCTTGTGGATTGCTACAACTCTAAATTGGATTTACTTATCATAGACATCATTTGCTGCTCTTGATTTGATCTGTTGTTGGAAAGGGTAAGTGTTAAACCTTCTGTTTCTCTGCCTAGAAATGACTTCTTTAATTATTGACACTGAAAGTTATTCTGCTACCCTGGAAAGGAGCAGCTGTCTTGTGGAATGTGTCTGGGTGACTGGGGACTCTGTTCCCCCATAGGGTTAGTGAAAGGTCTACAAAGGTCTGGTGTCATCAGGCACACATCATGCCCACTGCCTCAGCTCTGACTTCACAAGGATTACGCTTTGTAGGTTTTTGCTTGTCCTATAAGATTAGGACCAGGGATTTTTTTTTTCCCTAAAAGAAACAGTCTGCATGCTTGTGATGTAAAGGATACCATAAGCTAAGTTTGCAGCTGCTACTATATGAGCGCTTGCATCTATAAAGAATTTGACTAGACAGCACCCTACTTGATGTTCTTATATTTCAGAAATTGTGTCAGTATAACACATGTTCCTGTGTTTATTTATAAAATGGTTGATGTTCCTTTTAGTAGCATGTGGCACGGTGACATTAGGGATGTTGTGTTTCGTTTTCAAGTATTGGGAAATATTGCTAGTTCCTAAAAAAAAGTGCAAAATAAGCAATTATTTCTGCCACTGGCAATAAATGTTCTAATTGATCGTCAGAGGTGCCAAATACTTAGTACAAAGATTCTGCTAATTTTAGAGGTATTAACATGCAATCTAATGTCTACGAGAGCCACAGACTTCAAAGCAAATCTCCAGGTGATGGTGGTGACCATAAAATAACAGGGTAGGAACGTGTGCCTTGATATTTTAGGCCTGGAGCTATGCTAGTACAATTACATCACCAGCTTTGATGACATATGACACGTTGACTACACATTATTAGTTGCCCTCATTGTCCACTGGAGCAAGTGGTAGTCTCAGGCTTTCCTACGGACTCTGCCAGCACCTATCAGAAGAATTCAGCAAAGCCTAGTAAGTGGAGAGTCAGGTTAACGAAAACAGGCAATGGGCCATGGAGACCTTGTGCTTTAACAAAGTGCATTTCTGATGTTTTATTCACAGGTGGAGTTTTATTCTTGATTTAAAGAGGATTGGATTTTTTTAATTTAAACTGACTACCTCCTCCAATTGACTCTGTTTCACTGATTCTGGAATAGTTTTTTTTTGTGCCCCTCCATTCCAAAGTTATATCCCCTGGTAATAAAGATGCAGATCTTTCGATCAAACGGCTACAAACTTCTATGTGGGCATTTCTTTTTCTTGTCTATGACTGAAGTTCTCTGGTATCCAGTTGGTTGAAGGAAAAATTTGCCTGAGTTTCAATCAGCTCAACATAGTTTTCCACCTCAATTATTAATTGTGGAAAGTTGTACAAGTGCTTCTAAATTTACTTTCTTCTTGAGACAAATAATCTATAGTGGTTGTTGATTCTTCAAAATTCTTCACAGTATTCTTAGATTGATGAGATCTTACAATTATCAGCAAATAATGTATGCTGTATATTAAGGGTCTTCAATAGTGTTGAGCATTCCGATACTGAAATATCGGGTATCGGCCGATATTCACTGTATCGGAATTCCGATACTTAATTCCGATACTTTTATAATATCGAATACCGGAATCGGAAGTTCCCATAATGCCTGCGCTCTGCAGTGTCTCTGAAGGATGACAAGCAGGATGGCAGAGCTCAGCTGCGATCCAGCTTGTCATCAGAATGCCATCCCAGCGTGGGAGAATTCTCCTGATTGTTTAAAAGCCGGCGCGCGGTAAAAAGCCGCCGGCTTTTAAACAATCACGCAGCCCCATACTGCTTCCCCGCAGCCTCCCACCCCGATCCTCCGCTCCCCTCGCCACCTCCCATCCCGATCGTAAATTAGGACCGGGCGGGGAGCGCAGCACCAAGGAGCGAAGGACCCGGGCGGGGAAGCCGGCAGTGAAAAGACTTCACCGCCGGCTTTCCCGTTCTGTGCTGCGCTTTCCCGCCGGTTATTTCAAATGAACAGCTGAGGTATCAGGTGATGCCGATCAGCTGTTCATTTGAAGTAGCCGCGGTGCCCTTAGAGGGTTCATGTGAGTTCATGCTTCACTGCATGAACTCACATGAACTTTCCCACGGCCGCACAGGTCAGCCTCACCTCCCGGACCCGTCATGATTAGTGTGTGCGGGGTGTGTGTGTGTGCGGGGTGTGTGTGCGGGTGTGTGTGCGGGGTGTGTGTGTGCGGGTGTGTGTGCGGGTGTGTGTGCGGGCAGACATAGGCCGATGTGACACTACTACTCCCATCGGCCTATGTCTGTCCCCCGTCCACTCCTGCCAGCAGGATCAGCTCGATGGGAGCAGTAGTTCCCATCAGCCTGATCCTGCTATTTAAATTGCCCTACTGTGTCCCCAATAAATGTTAAATACATGTCATTGGTGGCCAGTGGTTACCTAAAAGAAATTAGTTCATACATTACCTGTCCCCGCCGATCGCCACCTAAAATAAAGTAAAAAATAAAAAACTACACCTATACTCACCAAGACACCTAATTCCCCGAAGCCATCGATCTCCTGTAATAAAATATAAAATAATAAACCACAACCTTATCCTTACCCCTCCGTAGTAGTCCACGAGTGTCCCACGAAGATCTCCAGTTCAGAGCAGCCACATAGAATGTGACCGCTCTGAACCGCTGCCGCCGCTAGAATGACGGGGCCGTAAGGGTTCACCGGAGTTCAGGCAGCGCTGCTCCGGTTAGCTCCTTTACGGCACTGCTGTATCGTGAGAAATTCCCACGGTACAGCACTGCCGTAAAGGAGGTCTCCGGAGCTGCGCTGCCTGAATGCACTCCGGTGACCTCAGTCAGTGGCTCCCGCTGCCGGGAGCGGACGTGTTCCCGGCAGCGTGAGCTTACAGCAGCCATGCACAGCTGTCACCATCTCCAGATGTGACAGCTGTGCATGGGAGATCAGCGCAGGAACGTGGACAGGTAACTATTTTTTTTTTAGTAAACTAAGAATTAAATAAAATGGTGTTTTATTTCAAATAAATTATTTTTTTCTGGGTGTAGTGTGTTTTTTCTTTTTAACACTTTGTAGGTTAGTAATGGGGGTGTCATATAGACGGCCATCATTACTAACCTGGGCTTCATGGCAGCTGGCGCTGACATGAACCCCACCACTATTACCCCCTGCCACCGCACCAGGGCAGCGTGGAAGAGCGAGGCTAAGTGCCAGAATTGGCGCATCCTATGGATGCGCCATTTCTGGGGCGGCTGACGGCTGGTGTTTCTAGCCTGGGAGGGGGCCAATATTCATGGCACCCTTCCTGAGCTATTAATATCAGCCCCCAGCTGTCTGCCTAGCCTTTGCTAGCTATTAAAATAGAGGGGACCCCACGTCATTTTTTTTTGGGGGGTCCCCCATTTTAATAGCTAGTAAAGGCTAGGTATTCAGCTGGGGGCTGATATTAGTAGCCTGGGAAGCTCCGTGGGTTTTACCCCCTTCCCAGGCTTCAAACATCTGCCCCAGCCGTCTGCTTAACCTCCGCTAGAGACTAAAATTATGGGGGATCCCACGCCATTTTTTTTTTAAATAAATCCTTTATTTTAACACTAAATGACATGTGAGGACTTAATAAAGATGCAGTCCCTAAATTATTATTTATTTTTTAATAAATTTTTCCCAAAACTTTTGACGTGGGCTTCGCCATATTTTTGTATGCCAGCCAGGTACAGCATCCAGCTTCTATGAACGCGCCATTTTCCGGGGCGGCCGCGGACTGCAATTTTCAGCGGGGGGGGGGGAGGGCAAAAAGCTTGGGCCTCCCTGCGCTGCAGATTCCATCCCCCAGCTGCCTAGTTGTACCTGGCTGGACACAAAAATAGGGAGAAGCTCCACGTTTTTTTTTTTTTAATTATTTCATGAAATTCATGGAATAATTAAGAAAAAAAGGGCTTCCCTATATTGTTGTGTCCGGCTAGGTACAAATAGGCAGCTGGTGGTTGGGGGCAGCCCGTTCCTGCCTGCTGTACCTGGCTGGACACAAATATAGTGTGAAGCCCCACGTCAATTTTTTTTTAATTATTTCAGGAAATTCATGAAATAATTAAAAAAAAATTATGTGGGGCTTCGCCCTATAATTGTGTCCAGCCAGGTACAGCAGGCAGGAACGGGCTGCCCCCAACCACCAGCTGCCTATTTGTACCTAGCCGGACACAACAATATAGGGAAGCCCTTTTTTTCTTAATTATTCCATGAATTTCATGAAATAATTAAAAAAAAAAATGTGTGGCGCTTCGCCCTATTTTTGTGTCCAGCCAGGTACAACTAGGCAGCTGGGGGCTGGAATCTGCAGCGCAGGGAGACCCAAGCTTTCTGGGTCCCACCCGCTGCAAATTGCAGTCCGCAGCCGCCCCGGAAAATGGCGCGTTCATAGAAGCGCCATCTTCTGGCGCTGTACCCAACTCATCCAGGGCCCTGGTGCGGTGGCTCACTGGGTAATAAAGGGGTTAAGGCCAGCTTGGCATTATCAGCTGGCCCTAAGCCCGAAATTCATGGGGTCACGCCAATATTAGACATGACCGCCATGAATTTCTAGTAAAGTATTTAAAAAAAACACAAACACCCAGAAAAAAGTCCTTTAATTGAAATAAAGACACAATTCTTTATTGTTCTAAATTAAACCATACTTACCGCCACACCCATTCCAGCTGAAGCCAACGATCTCCTGCAATAAAAGTAAAATAATAAAGCAACCTCATCCTTACCTTTCCATGGTTCCCAGGACAGCTTCAGCTCTGCTACATCGAGATGACAGGCTGGACCGCAGCAGAACGCTGCCATCCAGCCTGTCATCCCGCGGACACTGAGAAGCGCAGGCATGCTTGCGCTCCTCAGTGTCTTTCTGTGACGTCATCCAGATGAGCCGAGGTCATGTCCAATGAACTCAGCTCACCTCATGCACGTCACTGACAGCGTGGGAAAATTCTCCTGCACTCAGCGCTTCAGCGTGAGAATTCTCCCACGCTGTCAGTGACGTGCATGAGGTGCGCCGAGTTCATGGGACATGACCTCACCTCATGCACGTCACTGACAGCGTGGGAAAATTCTCACGCTGAAGCGCTGAGTGCAGGAGAATTCTCCCACGCTGTCAGTGACGTACATGAGGTGAGCCGAGTTCATTGTCGGCTCATCTGGATGCCGTCACAGCCAGACACTGAGGAGTGGAAGTATGCCTGCGCTTCTCAGTGTCTGCGGGATGACAGGCTGGATGGCAGCGTTCTGCTGCGGTCCAGCCTGTCATCTCGATGTAGCAGAGCTGGAGCCGTCGTGGGAGCCATGGAAAGGTAAGGATGAGGTTGCTTTATTATTTTTCTTTTATTGCAGGAGATCGTTGGCTTCAGCTGGAATGGGCGTGATGGTAAGTATGGTTTAATTTAGAACAATAAAGAATTGTGTGTTTATTTCAATTAAAGGACTTTTTTCTGGGTGTTTGTGTTTTTTTTAAATACTTTACTAGAAATTCATGGTGGTCATGTCTAATATTGGCGTGACCCCATGAATTTCGGGCTTAGGGCCAGCTGATAATGCCAAGCTGGCCTTAACCCCTTTATTACCCAGTGAGCCACCGCAGCAGGGCCCTGGATGAGTTGGGTACAGCGCCAGAAGATGGCGCTTCTATGAACGCGCCATTTTCCGGGGCGGCTGCGGACTGCAATTTGCAGCGGGTGGGGCCCAGAAAGCTTGGGCCTCCCTGCGCTGCAGATTCCAGCCCCCAGCTGCCTAGTTGTACCTGGCTGGACACAAAAATAGGGCGAAGCTCCACGTTTTTTTTTTTTTAAATTCATGAAATTCATGGAATAATTCAGAAAAAAAGGGCTTCCCTATATTGTTGTGTCCGGCTAGGTACAAATAGGCTGCTGGTGGTTGGGGGCAGCCCGTTCCTGCCTGCTGTACCTGACTGGACACAAATATAGGGCGAAGCCCCACATCAATTTTTTTAAATTATTTCATGAATTTCCTGAAATGATTTAAAAAAAATTGACGTGGGGCTTCGCACTATATTTGTGTCCAGCCAGGTACAGCAGGCAGGAACGGGCTGCCCCCAACCACCAGCTGCCTATTTGTACCTGGTTGGACACAACAATATAGGGAAGCCCTTTTTTTCTTAATTATTTCATGAATTTCATGAAATAATTAAAAAAAAAAAATACGTGAAGCTTCTCCCTATTTTTGTGTCCAGCCAGGTACAACTAGGCAGCTGGGGGATGGAATCTGCAGCGCAGGGAGGCCCAAGCTTTCTGCCCCCCCCCCTCCCCCCGCTGAAAATTGCAGTGCGCAGCCACCCCGGAAAATGGCGCGTTCATAGAAGCTGGATGCTGTACCTGGCTGGCATACAAAAATATGGCGAAGCCCACGTCAAAAGTTTTGGGAAAAATTAATTAAAAAATAAATAATAATTTAGGGACTGCATCTTTATTAACTCCTCAAATGTCATTTAGTGTTAAAATAAAGGACTTATTTTAAAAAAAATTGACGTGGGGCTTCGCCCTATATTTGTGTCCAGCCAGGTACAGCAGGCAGGAACAGGCTGCCCCCAACCACCAGCTGCCTATTTGTACCTGGCCGGACACAACAATATAGGGAAGCCCTTTTTTAAAAAAATTATTTCATGAAATAATTAAAAAAAAATTGACGTGGGGCTTCGCACTATATTTGTGTCCAGCCAGGTACAGCAGGCAGGAATGGGCTGCCCCCAACCACCAGCTGCCTATTTGTACCTGGTTGGACACAACAATATAGGGAAGCCCTTTTTTTCTTAATTATTCCATGAATTTCATGAAATAATTTTAAAAAAAAATGCGTGGGGCTTCGCCCTATTTTTGTGCCCAGCCAGATACAACTAGGCAGCTGGGGGCTGGAATCCGCAGCGCAGGGAGACCCAAGCTTTCTGGGCCACCCCCGCTGCAAATTGCAGTCCGCAGCCGCCCCAGAAAATGGCGCGTTCATAGAAGCGCCATCTTCTGGCGCTGTACCCAACTCATCCAGGGCCCTGGTGCGGTGGCTCACTGGGTAATAAAGGGGTTAAGGCCAGCTTGGCATTATCAGCTGGCCCTAAGCCCAAAATTCATGGGGTCACGCCAATATTAGACATGACCACCATGAATTTCTAGTAAAGTATTTAAAAAAACACAACACCCAGAAAAAAGTCCTTTAATTGAAATAAAGACACAATTCTTTATTGTTCTAAATTAAACCATACTTACCACCACGCCCATTCCAGCTGAAGCCAACGATCTCCTGCAATAAAAGTAAAATAATAAAGCAACCTCATCCTTACCTTTCCATGGTTCCCATGACAGCTTCAGCTCTGCTACATCGAGATGACAGGCTGGACCGCAGCAGAACGCTGCCATCCATCCTGTCATCCCGCAGACACTGAGAAGCGCAGGCATACTTCCACTCCTCAGTGTCTGGCTGTGACGGCATCCAGATGAGCCGAGGTCATGTCCAATGAACTCCGCTCACTTCATGTACGTCACTGACAGCGTGGGAAAATTCTCCTGCACTCAGCACTTCAGCGTGAGAATTTTCCCACGCTGTCAGTGACGTGCATGAGGTGAGCTGAGTTCATTGGACATGACCTCACCTCATGTATGTCACTGACAGCGTGGGAGAATTCTCACGCTGAAGCGCTGCGTGCAGGAGAATTTTCCCACGCTGTCAGTGACGTGCATGAGGTGAGCTGAGTTCATTGGACATGAACTCGGCTCATCTGGATGACGTCACAGAGAGACACTGAGGAGCGCAAGCATGCCTGCGCTTCTCAGTGTCTGCGGGATGACAGGCTGGATGGCAGCTTTCTGCTGCGGTCCAGCCTGTCATCTCGATGTAGCAGAGCTGGAGCTGTCCTGGGAACCATCGAAAGGTAAGGATGAGGTTGCTTTATTATTTTTCTTTTATTGCAGGAGATCGTTGGCTTCAGCTGGAATGGGCGTGATGGTAAGTATGGTTTAATTTAGAACAATAAAGAATTGTGTCTTTATTTCAATTAAAGGACTTTACTCTGGGTGTTTGTGTTTTCTTTTAACTTTGACTATGGGGTTAGTAATGGGGGTGTCTTATAGACGCCTCTCCATTACTAACCTGGGCTTGATGTCAGCTGGCATTATAAGCTGACATCAACCCCAACCCTATTACCCCCTGCCACCGCACCAGGGCAGCGTGGAAGAGCGAGGCTAAGTGCCAGAATTGGCGCATCCTATGGATGCGCCATTTCTGGGGCGGCTGACGGCTGGTGTTTCTAGCCTGGGAGGGGGCCAATATTCATGGCACCCTTCCTGGGCTATTAATATCAGCCCCCAGCTGTCTGCCTAGCCTGTGCTAGCTATTAAATTAGGGGGGACCCCACGTCATTTTTTTGGGGGGGTCCCCCATTTTAATAGCTAGTAAAGGCTAGGTATTCAGCTGGGGGCTGATATTAGTAGCCTGGGAAGCTCCGTGGGTATTACCCCCTTCCCAGGCTTCAAACATTTGCCCCAGCTGTCTGCTTAACCTCCGCTAGAGCCTAAAATTAAGGGGAACCCCACGCCAATTTTTTTTTAAATAAATCCTTTATTTTAACACTAAATGACAAGTACAGTAATCAACACTGTCACTGTACTTCATATATATGTGACTGACATGTTTCTATCTATCTAATCTATGTGTGATTCTCTATTCCTTCTATTCTAAATTGTCGGGTACAGATGCTGAATTGCCGGCCGGCTTTCTTAAAGAGACGGTGCATGAAAACACTATTATTTTTTTAAATAAATCCTTTACACTAAATGACAAGTTCTGTAAGCAACACTGTCACTGTACTTCTTATATATGTGACTGACATGTTTCTATCTATCTAATCTATGTGTGAAGCTCTATTCTGTCTGTTATAAATTGTCGGGTACAGATGCTGAATTGCCGGCCGGCTTTTTTAAAGAGACGGTGCACGAAAACACTAATATTTTTTTTAATAAATCCTTTACACTAAATGACAAGTACAGTAAGCAACACTGTCACTGTACTTCATATATATGTGACTGACATGTTTCTATCTATCTAATCTATGTGTGAAGCTCTATTCTTTCTGTTGTAAATTGTCGGGTACCGGTGAATGCCGCTGATGAATTGCCGGCTTTTCATGTCATTCTACATTATTCTTAGTTGTTTTACTTCATGTAGAATTAACCTACAAGGAAAGAAAGGGTTTATTTTCATTCCGATATTTGTGTCCCATTGACTTGCATTGGTTTCCGGTATCGGAATCGGCGATATCCGATACTTTTTGGGTATCGGCCCGATCCAATCCGATACGATATTTCCTGATATCGGAAGGTATCGCTCAACACTAGTCTTCAATAAAAGACCATAATGGTAAAGGTCATTTTGAAATACTACCGTATATTACTGTTCAAGCTTGAAAATTATGATGGTTCGGTGTGTGATGAAAATTAAAGGGGTTGTGTCTAGATTGGACGTTATCCTTATACTTTAGATAACTTTTCGATAGCTTTTGGTGCATCCACTTGAACTCCCACCGATCTCTACAACAGGGCTTGCTGAGTCCCGTTTAAATGGAGTGGAAACCGAGCATGCCCACCTCCTATTCATTCATTCTCAATGGGAATGCTGGAGAACACTTGGCTATTTCCGGTGGTCCTATTAAGAATGAAAGGAGCAAAGGTGTGCATGCTTGGCCTCATTTTTACTCAGACAGGGTGGTTCAGAACCCCATTCCTGGGATTGTTGGAGTTCCAGTCATTGGACCCCATCGATCAGGAAATTAACCACTATCCTGTAGATAGAAGATAACTTCTAAACTTAGCACAGCCCCTTTAGCTGGATGTAGTCATAATTCATGAGATGTTGCCTATTAAATTTACATGAGTTGTATTTCTGCCTTCAGAGAGAGATGGGCACATGCCGGGATGGTGGGGAGAGGGGGGACATAGGATGACCTAACTACTATATCTATCGCACAGACAAACATCTCTTCTGATTAGATGAAATTTACTCCTTGAATTGGTTGAACTTCAAAACAAAAAAGTATTGTACTGTAGGAAGTTGATATTCATAAATACAGTGCTGAAGGTGTTGGGTTCTGGGATCGATAATGCCAATATCTATGCAAAATTCCTAGCAATGCAGCATTGATCAGTGTCATTCTATGCCACAAAGCTACATGTGCTAATAAGCCTTGTACTACTTGTGTAGCACACAATATAAAACTGTGGTAATAGCATGAACAATCCTGTTACATAAAGAATGGCTTTTGTTAAATTACCCATGATAGCAGTAGGAAACTCATGTACCTCTCAAACAGACATATAAAACAAACTGTATGCACACCAAAAATATCAAAGAAGGGATATATTTATGAAACATAGAGAAATCACAAAAGATCTCAAAAAGAAGCCCTTCCTAGATGATTTTCAAAACAAAACCAAACAAGATATGTAGCACCAATCACATAACAATATGAAGGACCAGAAATACAACATGATTAACCATAATAGGCTAATTCACCTTTAATTATGTGAAGACCAATATATAAGAATGCTGGAGGCAGACTCAATGTAAATGCTCAATATACAAATAAATTATATACCTCTACACTGTAAAAGACCAGTAAAACACCAAAAAGTTTCCAAAGAAAAATCAAATACAGATCATGTGGTATACATATCTCAATCTGAAATATAAACAAAGCCAGCAATAAAGGCATCCTAATGTATGAATACAATGTCATGGGAGTAGGGAGTAGGTAGACAATCTATAGCACATACTGTAAAGCTACCTTCATGTCACAATAGCTACTTAGCATTAAGAAAAACATGGTGGACAGGGGGTGACCAGCCTCTTCTTACCTGAGCATCCTGTTATATCCAGTAAAATAGTGGACAGCAGTGTGAGCCTCTACTTACCTCAGCATCTCTTGTATCTCCTGTATTAGATCAGAAAGATGGTGGACAGCAATGTGAGCGGCCTCTACTTACCTCAGCATCCCTTGTATCTCCAGTATTAGTTCAGAAAGATGGTGGACCGCAGTGTGAGCAGCCTCTTCTTACCTCAGCAATCCTGGTACATCAAGTATTAGATCAGACAGGCAGGGTGGACAGCAGTGCGAGCAGCCTCTTCTTACCTCAGCATCCCTAGTATTTCCATCATTAGATCAGAAAGACAGGGTGGACAACACTGTGAGCAGCTTCTTATTACTTTAACATCCCTGGTATCTCCAGAATTATATATTGGAGAGAGGAGTTGACAGCAGTGTAAGTTCCATCTTCTTACCTCTACATCCATAGTATCTAAAGTATTAGATCAGAAAGACAGAGTGGACAGCAGTATGAGCACTCTTTTCTTACCTCAGAACCCCTGGTGCCTCCAGTATTAAATCAGAAACACAAAGGGAATCATTCATCAAAGCTTTTATGTATTCTGCCATAAAAAGCTTTGAAAAGTCACCAAATTTGGACGCAGCTCGAGGCTGTTGCAAAATTTTGCAACTTTTGGCGTTCTCATGGCATTTTAGCTTAGCTGCTTGTCAATTTCATGATGAGTGCGGCGTTCATTATGCCATTAATCTTACTCCAACCGGGACTGTAGTAAGATTAGTGGAGAGGCGCATTCATGGAAGTGCACGCCACTTGTCCGACAGTCCTGATTCATTAAGAACCTTCAGCCTGTCAGTCCGACTCCAGCAAACCTCCTCATTAAGATTGGCGTGAACAACACAGGTCTTAATGAATCAGGGCTATAGTGTACAGCAAGGTGAGTAACCTCTTCTTACCTCAGCACCCCTGGTATCTCCAGTACCAGATCAGACAGACAGGTTGGACAGTAGTCTGAGCAGCCTCTTCTTACCTCAGCGCCCCTGGTATCTCCATTATTAGATCAGACTGACTGGGCGTACAGCAGTGTCAGCAGCCTCTTCTTACCTCACCATCCCTGGTATCTCTAGTATTAGATCAGAATATCCACTGGAATCAAATCAGTTTCACATGAAAGGAAGGGGAGTAGCTTCCTACTGCACATGCTCACAGAAATCTGACCTAAAAACTTACCAGAAAAAGGTTTCTGTCAATGTAGCTAGACGGCAGTCATTTTGAGATTCTACTCTACAGTCATTACCTTCCTACGCAATTAAAGGTATTTAAGAATACCGTATTTTTCGGACTACAACCCCTGGCAAAAATTATGGAATTACCGGGCTCAGAGGATGTTCATTCAGTTGTTTAATGTTGTTGAAAAAAAGCAGATCACAGACATGGCACAAAACTAAAGTCATTTCAAATGGCAACTTTATGGCTTTAAGAAACACTAAAAGAAATCAAGATAAAAAATGTGGTACTCAGTAAGGGTAATTTTTTTCAGACCAAGTAGAGGGAATAAATTATGGAATCACTCAATTCTGAGGAAAAATTATGGAATCACCCTGTAAATTTTCATTTCCAAAACTAACACCTGCATCAAATTAGATCTGCTCGTTAGTCTGCATCTAAAAAGGAGTGATCACACCTTGGAGAGCTGTTGCACCAAGTGGACTGACATGAATCATGGCTCCAACACGAGAGATGTCAATTGAAGCAAAGGAGAGGATTATCAAACTCTTTAAAGAAGGTAAATCATCACGCAATGTTGCAAAAGATGTTGGTTGTTCACAGTCAGCTGTGTCTAAAATCTGGACCAAATACAAACAACATGGGAAGGTTGTTAAAGGCAAACATACTGGTAGACCAAGGAAGACATCAAAGCGTCAAGACCAGAAACTTAAAGCAATATGTCTCCAAAACAGGAAATGCACAACAAAACAAACGAGGAACCAATGGGAGGAAACTGGAGTCAATGTCTGTGACCGAACTGTAAGAAACCGCCTAAAGGAAATGGGATTTACATACAGAAAAGCTAAACATAAGCCATCATTAACACCTAAACAGAAAAAAACAAGGTTACAATGGGCTAAGGAAAAGCAATCGTGGACTGTGGATGACTGGATGAAAGTCATATTCAGTGATGAATCGCGAATCTGCATTGGGCAAGGTGATGATGCTGGAACTTTTGTTTGGTGCCGTTCCAATGAGATTTATAAAGATGACTGCATGAAGAGAACATGCAAATTTCCACAGTCATTGATGATATGGGGCTGCATGTCAGGTAAAGGCACTGGGGAGATGGCTGTCATTACATCTTCAATAAATGCCCAAGTTTACATTGATATTTTTGACAGTTTTCTTATCCCATCAATTGAAAGGATGTGTGGGGATGATGATGTCATTTTTCAAGATGTTAATGCATCCTGCCATAGACCAAAAACTGTGAAAACATTCCTTGAAAGAAGACACATAAGGTCAATGTCATGGCCTGCAAATAGTTCGGATCTCAATTCAATTGAAAATCTTTGGTGGAAGTTGAAGAAAATGGTCCATGACAAGGCTCCAACCTGCAAAGCTGATCTGGCAACAGCAATCAGAGAAAGTTGGAGCCAGATTGATGAAGAGTACTGTTTGTCACTCATTAAGTCCATGCCTCAGAGACTGCAAGCTGTTATTAAAGCCAGAGGTGGTGCAACAAAATACTAGTGATGGATTGGAGTATTCTTTTGTGTGTTTGTTTTTCACGATTCCATAATTTTTTCCTCAGAATTGAGTGATTCCATAATTTTTTCCCTCTACTTGGTCTGAAAAAAATTACCCTTACTGAGTACCACATTTTTTATCTTGATTTCTTTTAGTGTTTCTTAAAGCCATAAAGTTGCCATTTGAAATGACTTTAGTTTTGTGCCATGTCTGTGATCTGCTTTTTTTCAACAACATTAAACAACTGAATGAACATCCTCCGAGCCTGGTGATTCCATAATTTTTGCCAGGGGTTGTATAAGAAGCACTTTTTTCCTCCAAAATTTTGGAGGAAAATGGGGGTGCGTCTTATAGTCCGAATGTTGCTGGGGGGGTATATATATATATATATATATATATATATACTGTGCTGGGGGGAGCGGTTGCGGCGGAGGAGCAGGGCACAGGAGGCAGCAGCCACCTGCTGCAGCCTACACTGTCCCTGCTGCTAAAGAAAATAAATATTCACTGCTCCCCACAGCCATAGGCAATTTAAATTGCTTGTTCTCACCCACAAAGCTCTCCACAGTTTGGCACCCCCCTACATCTCTTCCCTCATTTCTGTTTATCGGCCTACCCGTTCTCTACGCTCCGCAAGCGACTTTCGACTAACATCCGCACTAATCCGTACCTCCCACTCCCGGCTTCAAGACTTCTCCCGAGCTGCACCTATTCTTTGGAATGCTCTACCCCAAGAAATTAGGATGAACCACAACTTACACAGTATTAGGCGCTCCCTAAAAACACACCTGTTTAAAGCAGCCTATCACCTTCCCTAATCGAAGTCCTTTTATATTCTTATAGCCCATCCCTTATTTCTCCAAACATAAGTCTCCACCGAACCAAAAAGCACTACAGATACTGGCTGGTGATGAGCTCATGCAGGCTTTATCTATCCCTCATCCCCTCAAGATGGCTGGACCATCCTTGTAAATAAGCCATTGTCCGTTGTGTCACCCCACCTCATTGTAGATTGTAAGCTCTTATGAGCAGGGTTGTCATTATTTTTGCTGTAATTATTGTATTATCTTTAGCTATGTTACTTATGACTGTTGTATATGAACCTGTGAATTGTTAAGCGCTGCGGAATATGTTGGCGCTATATAAATAAAGACTATTATTGTTATTATTATTATTCATGCTCCTTAATAGCGGCATACAGTGTATCCGCAGCGCGGCTCCTGCTGCTGCCGGGCGATCGCGTGTGCCCACTATTAAAGGGCATGAATATTCACTCCCTCTCCATGCCCATGGGCGTGGGGAGGGGGTGAATATTCATGCCCTTTAACAGCGGGCACACACGATCGCTCGGCAGCAGCAGGAGCCGCTCTGCGGCTATGCTGTGTGCCGACTATTAAGGAGCATGAAGTCACTGCTCCCTGCGCACACAGTCCAGGCGTGGGGAGCAGTGATTTCCGGCAGCTGATCTCTCCTTGTGAGCCGCGCATGGCAGTGACGTCATGCATCGCTCACATGTAGAGATCAGTGCGGGCAGACAGGACTCAGCGCTGGAGGAGAGAGAAGAAAGGTGAGTAGGAGTGTTTCTTTTGTTATGTGCAGCCTGATGGGGATTAGGGGCACCATGCATACTAGGATAAGGATGAGGGAGCCATACATACCAGGGTAAGGATGAGGGGGCCATACATACCAGGGTAAGGATGAGGGGGCCATACATACCAGGGTAAGGATGAGGGATGCCATGCATACCAGGATAAGGATGAGGGGGCCATGCATACCAGGATAAGGATCAAGGGTTCCATGCATACCAGGATAAGGATGAGGGGTGCCATGCATACCAGGATAGGGATGAGGGGTGCCATGCATACCAGGATAGGGAAGAGGGGTGCCAGGTATACCAAGATAGGGATGAGGGGTGCCATGCATACCAGGATAGGGATGAGGGGTGCCATGCATACCAGGATAGGGATGAGGGGTGCCATGCATACCAGGATAGGGATGAGGGGTGCCATGCATACTAGGATAAGAATGAGGGGTGCCATGCATACCAGGATAAGGATGAGGGTTGCCATGCATATCAGGATAGGGATGGGAGCCACGTATAATAGGAATGGGGGGCATATCTACTAGGATGGGGGATATTATCAGAATTGGGGGACATTAGCCCTACTCCAGTGTCAGCAGCAGACCCGCTCCCCCTTAACAGTGCATCATAACCACATTTTTTGCTTACATTTTTTTTCTATTTTCCTCCTCTAAAACCTAGGTGCGTCTTATGGTCCGGTGCGTCTTATAGTCTGAAAAATACGGTATATAAGAACAATTTTTATTGTATTTATTATTTTTTAATCCCAGAGAACCCCTTTAATTGCTGACATGTACACAAGCACTCATTGTTGAAACGCAAAAGTAATATGAGGTCACATACCAGCTTTCTCTCAATTGTGTGTATTCCTCTCTATTCATTTTAAATTCAAGCCTTAGCAAGAACCGTGAGCCACTTTTAGGGTGGAGTCAAATGGGTTGGATACGTTACAGGCACTTCTGCAACTGGAAATTAGTTCCATTTATCTGAAAGCGATTGTTTTGGTAGCAAGCACATGGTTTTCTCAAAATCTTATTTCAATCTTGTTTACTTTTCCCAAAAACCAAGAAAACTAAGGAAAGTTGGTTCTGATGGTGCCCATCAACACTGCAAGAGTAAAGGGAACCTGTCAGTCAATTTTTGTTGCCCTAAGCACAGGCAGCATGAATCAGACAAGTACTCTGTTATTGTAGCCGTATATGGTTTAATCTAAGGCTAGGATCACGCGACCGATTTTCTGTCATCTGAGAAAATTGGTCTAATTATGCTAATCACTCTTTGATCAGACACTGATCAGAGTGTGATCATAGTGTGATCCGATTATGATCCGATTGTTACATTATTGAGATAGGAGATGACAGTTTCGACTGATAACATTCTATGGAGAAGGGAGGAGCTCTGCCTCTAGCTCCTCCCTCCTTCTCTCCTCTACAAAAAATCAGTATCAACTGTTATCTCCTATCTCAGTAATGTAAAATTCGTAACTGAATACGGATTTTACCTGTGAATTAAAGGGGTTGTCCACTACTTTAGATTACCCCCCCAATGTATCCCCTCGGGGCCCCTAAGACTTTTTGTAAATACCTTCTGTTGCAGATAGTGCCGCTCACAGGCACTATCACTGGCAGCTCACAGGCATTACGTGACCCCCGGCTGGAGCCGGCTCTGACATCCGCTGATGTCACGACAAGTGCTGGCAGCAGCCGGGGGTCTTTGTCTTCCTGGTTCCACAGTGGATGGCAGGCTGTGGGCGGGGTTACCCCCCGCGTCACACCCGGCATCCAACGCGCGCTCTGCCTCTCCCCATTCATTGGGAAAGCGTGCGGTGGATGCTGGGTGTGACGCGGGGGGTAACCCCGTCCACAACCCAGCAGCCACCGCGGGGACCCCAGCGCAGAGTCACGCCTCATTATCTGCAACGGAAGGTATTTACAAAAAGTCTTAGGGGCTCTGGGGGGATACATTGGGGGAATAAAAAAAGTAATGGACAACTTGTTTAAGAATTTTGAGAATAAATAATCAGTCCTGGCAGAGAAAGAAGCAGATTTCCCTGATAAGATATATTACAAAGTTTTTTACTTTCATGTGTACTATTGATTTATGAAATAAAAATTAAAAGGACAGTTACACTTTAAATTTCTGATCTCTCCTTCATGTAAACAGAGTGATTCTGATAATGCACTGAACATCATATTAGGAAATAGCTTAGATTCAACTTTAAAATGGCTCCAAGATGATTCTTCATCTTAAAAGGTGCATCTCACATTTTGTCAAGTCTCGGAATTTAAGAAGATCTTTGCCACTGTATTGCTTAGAGACTATAAAAGGCCTCATAAATCACCAATTATTATTGTTTGCTTTTTACGGCACCTTGTACACCGTGTAATATTGCTTTCACAAGCATTAAACATCCCTTGGTAGCCTCTTGGCAGTTGTCTTCACACGGCCGCTGCATTATTGTGCACTCTGTTACTAATATACTGTACTAAGAGAATGCCATAGACATCGATAGCCAAGTGCACGCCAATTCTACAGCTCTCCAGACCCATAGCAGGTATTTGGTTTATGCTGTGCACGTCTAGAATATTTTCATACAAGTTGCATTTTCTGTGAATTTTATGATTAAAGGGGTTGTCTGGGACTTTAAACATTAGTAGACTACCTTTAGATAGGTCATCAATGTCTGATCGGTGGGTGTGCGACACCCGGCACCCCCGCCGATCAGCTTTTCTCGGTGTCGGCGGCAGTCGGAACTGCTCGGTTACAGAGTTGCTCTGTCTACTGATAGTGGCCGCGGCCGGGTACTGCACATCCGCCACCTATTCAATTCAATGGGGATGGATGCGCAGTACCACTATCCCGTCAACGGAGTTATGCTGTGTAGCTCCATAACTGAGCATTTCTAACCGCTGCCGACAGCGGGAACACACCAATTTCCTACTTGATCACAGAAAAATTATTTTCTGTTGTATTCTTTCTCCGACAAAAAAAAGTAAAACGTGTCAAGCTCCATCAGATGTTCGATGCATGAGGAATTGTCCCCTAGAAGCTTCGTGCCCCATAGCACTCCATGTATACAGAACATGATGTAGCATAGTACGCTGCTCCAGAGAATCTCATTGATTTGTAGTATGCAGCCAACTCCATGTACATTTAACCTTTAAGAGCTCATGGAGATTCTGTGCTTTGTGCATGAGGTCTAAGAGGTTAAATCTACAATAGGAAATTTGCTATCCAATGTCACCAGTGACAAATATTCAAGGTATTTAAAGGATCATGGAAATCTGAAGAGGTTTTTTTTCCCTTTTAAAGACTATTGTAAGCTTTGCAATGGTAGTCTATTAACTGGCAGAAAGTATATTTGAAAAGAAAAGGTAAGCAGTTTCAATGTACATGTTAGGAAAGCTGTGATTTGCAGTCCGCAGCCAGCTTTGTTTCACTGGCTTTTGCCTACAAGCAGAAATGTGCAAAAACAATGTAGATGTCAAACTGCATAACCTTTAAATGCCGCTAGGATCATATTTCTCTCTCTGGCAGGACTGTGAACAGCAGCTTATGATATCATTTGAATAAATCTCTGGATTTTTACTTTTTTTTTTTTACTGTGTATAAATAATCTGCAAAGTAATTTCGGCACGACATGGAATTGGCGTTATTAGTGGTGAATAGAAAAAAATGTTTTATCAGTGAATTATAGATGCCTAGTCAGGGACCTTGGGAGAAAAAAGAGAAGGATACAAATTTTGGATGAAGTTATCTTATCGTTATATGTATAGTGTTACAGGTCAGGGTGTTAAAAATATTGCATTACCATTCAGTCATTGGGGACAAGGTTGTGATGACCTCTTACTCTTTTCCATGAATAGTCTTCAGAATTAAATTGTAGTATTATGATCTAAACCGTAGTATTGGGCCATTTTCAGTGGTGGTGATTTTATCCTCCTTTTCTGTAGTATTTACTGTCTCTGATGATTTCAAAATATCAAGTTAAAGACATGGAGTATTTCATTTGTCCCCATACTGACAGTCTATAAGTTTATGGCCACTTCATTTTTTTTACCCTATCTTCAATAAGAGTATGTTCACACACTGTGATTTTTGCAGCATTTTATTTTTCTGCACTGATGGTAGAAAAAAACTCTACAAACAATATGTGCATTTATTTCACATTTTTCCGTTAGCCTTTTGCAGCATTTTAACTTGCAGTTTTTATCCATTAATTGGAATAGGTGAAAAGTGGTGTGAAAACGCTGAAAGAATTGACATGCCACATCTTGGATAAAACTGAATTTATCATCTTTCCACCGTCTCACTCAACCCCCCCAACTGACCTATCATGCCCGCAAGGGCTCACAATCTACCAGGGATGGGTGAGGATACAGTAGGTGAGGGTAGGGCTGGTCGTGGAGTGGTATGGTGGAACGAGGGTTACTGCAGGCTGTAGGCTTGTTGGAAGAGGTAGGTCTTTACGTTCTTTTTGAAGGTTTCCACGGTAGGTGAGAGTTTGATGTGTTGGGGTAGAGCATTACAGAGTAGGGGGGATGCATGGGAGAAATCTTGTATGCGATTGTGGGAAGAGGAGATGAGAGGGGAGTAGAGAAGGAGATCTTGTGAGGATCGGAGGTTGCGTGCATGTATGTACCGAGAGATTAGGTCACAAATGTATGGAGGAGACATTTTGTGGATGGCTTTATATGCCATGGTTAGGGTTTTGAACTGGAGTCTCGTGGCAATGGGGAGTCAGTGAAGGGATTGACAGAGAGGAGAGGCCGGGGAATAGCGGGTGAACATGTGGATGAGCACTAGTGTTTTTGCAGAGTCATGGTTGAGGAATGCACGGATCCGGGAGATATTTTTGAGTTGGAGTCGGCATGAAGTGGAAAGGGCTTGGATATGAGGTTTGAAGGAGAGATCAGGGTCAAGGGTTACCACGAGGCAGCGAGCTTGTGGGACTGTGGAGAGTGGACAGCCATTGACTTTGATAGATAGGTCAGATGGGGTGGATGAGCGAGATGGTGGAAAGATGATGAATTCAGTTTTATCCATATTAAGTTTTAGTAATCTAGCAGAGAAGAAAGATGAAATAGCGGACAGACATTGTGGGATTTGGTTAGTAATGAGGTGATATCAGGTCCGGAGAGGTAGATCATCAATGATATAGCGATTTTACTTTCTGTGGAAGTTTCATATACAATTATTGGCTTTTGAATATTGCTCACAATTATATAATGACAAAAAAACAATAAGATGATTTAATGGCCCTTTTAAAGGGGGCAACAATTTGCCTGAGTGTTTGTTGACGATCATTGCCCAGTGTAAACATGTTCATCAATTGAAGGACAATGATTTGCTCATTTGTTGTTGATGCCATCTTTTTTGCTGACTTCACCTTGTTTGTCCTCCACATATCCCCTCAGGCAAAAAGTGATCCGCCTGCCATTTGTAATTGATACAGTATAAGAGGGGAGAATGACTGATTGTTCAAGCAACTGATTGTATGAAAACCCTGCTCGATCAGCATCTGATAAGGGCAATTTATCGTTCGCCATTTTGATATATACAGGGGCGGACACAGAAATAAGAAGGCTCCTGTGCAAGAACAGTATATTGGCCTTTTGCAGTCCAATACCTCATCATAATGCATAATCCCACAAACTTTGGAGCTGAAGATGGACGGCTTTACATCTTGGGCCCCTGTGCAGCTGCCCAGGTTGCACCAATGGTATATCTGCCCCTGGATACATAAATATTTGCACACCCATAGTGCTGCTGTCTGGGCCTCTTAAAAGAACAGTCTGGGCAGAAAATGTGCTTTGTGATGAATATTTCTGAATATTTCCATTTTTCAAATATTTGGGTTAGCAATTTAACCCCTTTACAGCCTGGGGCGTAATAGTACGCACCAGGCTGTCACCCCCTGTTCAGCGGGGGCTCCGGCGCTAAGCCCACACTGAACCAGGCACATGTCAGCTGATTTATACAGCTGACATGTGCCCGCAACAGCCACGGGTGGAATCACGATCCACCCGTGGCTGTTAACATGTTAAATGCCGCTGTCAATCTCTGACAGCGGCATTTAACATCGCCGCGCCGGAAGTGCGTCACTTACCCCGCCCATCGGTGACCCCGTCACGTGATCGCGGGTCACTGATGGGTGGGCATGACAACCCTGGGTCTGCAGCAGACCCCAGTGGTTGTCATGTACTGATCGCTATGAGCGCCACCTAGTGGTCGGCGCTCATAGCACAGGAGCATTTCTGCTACATAGAGGTGATCTGCTCATCACCTCTATGTAGCAGAGGCGATCGGACAGTTGCTGCTCATATGGAGACTATAGAAGCAAGCAAAAAGTGTAAAAAAATGTTTTTAAAAATATTAAAAAAATATAAAAGTTTAAATGACCCCCCTTTCACCTCATTCAAAATAAAATAATAATAAAAAAAACCCACATACATATATTTGGTATTGCCACGTTCAGAATCGCTCGATCTATCAATATAAAAAAAGAATGAATCCGATCGGTAAACGGCGCAGCGATAAAAATATTCTAATTGCCAGAATTATGTTTTTTGGTCGCCGCAACATTGCAATAAAATGCAATAACGGGCGATCAAAACATCGGATCTACCCCAAAATGGTATCAATAAAAATGTCACCCGGCGCGCAAAATATAAGCCCTCTCCTGGCCCCAGATCCTGAAAAATTGAGACGCTACGGGTCTTGGAAAATAGTGCCATTTTTTTTTTTTTTTAAAGCAAATTTGGATTTTTTTTCACCTCTTAAATAAAAAAGAACCTAGACATGTTTGGTGACTACGAACTTGTAATGACCTGGAGAATAAGAATGGCAGGTCAGTTTTAGCATTCAGTGAACGTTGTAAAATAGAAAAAAAAAATTCTGTGGTATTGCACTTTTTTTTTGTAATTTCACCGCAGTTTGAATTTTTTTCCCGTTTTCCCATACACGATATGGTAAAACCAGTAATGGCGCTCAAAAGTACAACTTGTCCCGCAAAAAATAAGTCATCACACGGCTGTATTGACCAAAAAATAAAAACGCTATGGCTCTGGGAACAAGGGGAGCAAAAAACAAAAATGCAAAAACGGAAAATCCCAGGGTCCTTAAGGGGTTATTGAGCCTTCTGGGCAAAACTGATATACAGTGCTCTGCCTAGTGCAGGACCTTTGGGATGGTGCATGACCCAGGCATTGAAATAAAACCGTAGGTCAAGTCCTGTGATACAATATCCTCTTTATTAGGAATAACACTGTGTATCAGTTTTGCCCAGAGGCTCCAATATTTCTATCTATGAGAAAGCGAGATATTCATCAATAGAGCACATGCATTATGACCTGGCTAATGCAGAATGCTGGTTTGCAAGTATTTTATTTATTTATTTATTTTACTGACTTATATAGCGCCATAAATTCCACAACGCTTCACAGACATTATCTTCACTGTCCCCATTGGGGCTCACAATCTACATTCCCTATCAGTATGTCTTTGGAGTGTGGGAGAAAACCAGAGAGCCCGGAGGAAGCCCAAGCAAACACGGGGAGAACATCCAAACTCCTTGCAGATGTTGCCCTTGGTGGGATTTGAGCCCAGAATCCCAGCGCTGCAAGGCTGCTGTGCTAACCACTGAGCCACCATGCTGCCACTAAGATTCAGTGACATATAAGTAGTCTCAAAAGTTTCCTCTTTCTTGAGGTAGCTAAGAAGTCTCTGTGTCGCATTGTCTGTTGGCAGCAAAGCCAATGCAATGAACTATCTGCCCCTGGACCATTGTGCAGCGGGACAGGCTGTGCAGTCACTATTCCCGCCACTGTTCACATTGGTTGTTTTGCAAACACACGTGTATGGAGTTTCTATGTTTTCCCCATGTTTGTGTGGGTTTCCTCAGGATACTGTTTTATTTCCCACACTCCACAGCAATACTGACCCGAGATTTGGATTGTGAGCCTGAATGTGTGTAAAGTGCTCTGGAATATGCTGGTGCTTTATAAACATCAGAAAGAAATAATAGATACATACAGTACAGACCAAAAGTTTGGACACACCTTCTCATTTAAAGATTTTTCTGTATTTTCATGACTATGAAACTTGTACATTCACACTGAAAGCATCAAAACTATGAAATAACACATGTGGAATTATATACTTAACAAAAAAGTGTGAAGCAACTGATAATGTGTCTTATATTCTAGGTTCTTCAAAGTAGCCACCTTTTGCTTTGATGACTGCTTTGCACACTCTTCACCGGAAATGGTTTTCACTTCACAAGGGTGCCCTGTCAGGTTTAATAAGTGGGATTTCTTGCCTTATAAATGGGGTTGGGACCATCAGTTGTGTTGTGCAGAAGTCTGGTGGATACACAGCTGATAGTCCTACTGAATAGACTGTTAGAATTTGTATTATGGCAAGAAAAAAGCAGCTAAGTAAAGAAAAACGAGTGGCCATCGTTACTTTAAGAAATGAAGGTCAGTCAGTGCAAAAAATTGGGCAAACTTTGAAAGTGTCCCCAAGTGCAGTTGCAAAAACCATCAAGCGCTACAAAGAAACTCGCTCACATGAGGAAAGCCCCAGGAAAGGAAGACCAAGAGTCACCTCTGCTTCTGAGGATAAGTTTATCCGAGTCACCGGCCTCAGAAATCGCAGGTTAACAGCAGCTCAGATTAGAGACCAGGTCAATGCCACACAGAGTTCTAGCAGCAGACACATCTCTTCAACAACTGTTAAGAGGAGACTTTGTGCAGCAGGCCTTCATGGTAAAATAGCTGCTAGGAAACCACTGCTAAGGACAGGCAACAAGCAGAAGAGACTTGTTTGGGCTAAAGAACACAAGAAATGGACATTAGACGAGTGGAAATCTGTGCTTTGGTCTGATGAGTCCAAATTTGAGATCTTTGGTTCCAACCACTGTGTCTTTGTGCGACGCAGAAAAGGTGAACGGATGGACTCTACTTGCCTGGTTCCCACTGTGAAGCATGGAGGAGGAGGTGTAATGGTGTGGGGGTGCTTTGCTGGTGACACTGTTGGGGATTTATTCAAAATTGAAGGCATACTGAACCAGCATGGCTACCACAGTATCTTGCAGCGGCATGCTATTCCATCCGGTTTGCGTTTAGTTGGACCATCACTTATTTTTCAACAGGACAATGACCCCAAACACACTTCTAGGCTGTGTAAGGGCTATTTGACCAAGAAGCAGAGTGATGGGGTGCTACGCCAGATGACCTGGCCTCCACAGTCACCAGACCTGAACCCAATCGAGATGGTTTGGGGTGAGCTGGACCGCAGAGTGAAGGCAAAAGGGCCAACAAGTGCTAAGCATCTCTGGGAACTCCTTCAAGATTGTTGGAAGACCATTTCCGGTGACTACCTCTTGAAGCTCATCAAGAGAATGCCAAAGTGTGCAAAGCAGTCATCAAAGCAAAAGGTGGCTACTTTGAAGAACCTAGAATATAAGACATATTTTCAGTTGTTTCACACTTTTTTGTTAAGTATATAATTCCACATGTGTTAATTCATAGTTTTGATGCCTTCAGTGTGAATGTACAATTTTCATAGTCTTGAAAATACAGAAAAATCTTTAAATGAGAAGGTGTGTCCAAACTTTTAGTCTGTACTATATATAATTAATACAGCGATTATCATAATAGTCACAATGATAGCAGTCACCTATGACAGCACTGTCTGGCCCCTGTACTGCAGTGTGATGGGCTGACAGTGGAGATCAGGGTTAGATCATGCTGATATGAATTAGTATACGCCTTATTAGTGGTGAAGTGTGACTGACTAGCAGAGTCCTTGTATCTGATGAGCATCATAAAACAGTACAAGTGTGTTACCCGTGTAAGCTGAGAATATCATCTCTCTCCATCAGCTGTACATGAAGTCCAAGGTGACTTGTCCGAGCCACTGGGCTTGAACCTGATTGTGAACGCCTCCCCCGCCTGCTCGCCACAAAAAAGGAGCTTCTATAGTTTCTATGGCCAGGAGTGAGGAAAATTAGAACGATTTATTAATGAGAGCAGATAGAAAGCAAAATCTGCTTCACCGCACCTGTCTGGATTGTTCTCAGCTCCGGCCTCTGG
Source organism: Phyllobates terribilis (assembly GCF_046119375.1). NCBI lineage: Eukaryota > Metazoa > Chordata > Amphibia > Anura > Dendrobatidae > Phyllobates > Phyllobates terribilis. The sequence continues at coordinate 809,754,604 of NW_027362761.1, forward strand.
ATGCGGTGAATATCATTTCCATTTGAAAGCAAAGAGGAGAATTTTACACAGCAAAGAAAGGTGTACTTGCCCTAAAGATATGATGAAACCTTTACAAACATTCTTTCCCAGCATTAGACATCTCTAAATTCGTATTCAATAATGAACTCTCCAAAATTACTGTGCTATATTAGTATACTATTAGATAAACTACATCATCATATTATATTATTAGCTACTACTATGAGCGGTATAGTGTACTATATTAGTATACTATTAGATAAACTACATCATCATATTATATTATTAGCTACTACTATGAGCGGTATAGTGTACTATATTAGTATACTATTAGATAAACTACATCATCATATTATATTATTAGCTACTACTATGGGCGGTATAGTGTACTATATTAGTATACTATTAGATAAACTACATCATCATATTATATTATTAGGTATTACTATGGGCGGTATAGTGTACTATATTAGTATACTATTAGATAAACTACATCATCATATTATATTATTAGCTACTACTATGGGCGGTATAGTGCACTATATTAGTATACTATTAGATAAACTACATCATCATATTATATTATTAGCTACTACTATGGGCGGTATAGTGCACTATATTAGTATACTATTAGATAAACTACATCATCATATTATATTATTAGCTACTACTATGGGCGGTATAGTGCACTATATTAGTATACTATTAGATAAACTACATCATCATATTATATTATTAGCTACTACTATGGGCGGTATAGTGCACTATATTAGTATACTATTAGATAAACTACATCATCATATTATATTATTAGCTACTACTATGGGCGGTATAGTGCACTATATTAGTATACTATTAGATAAACTACATCATCATATTATATTATTAGCTACTACTATGGGCGGTATAGTGCACTATATTAGTATACTATTAGATAAACTACATCATCATATTATATTATTAGCTACTACTATGGGCGGTATAGTGCACTATATTAGTATACTATTAGATAAACTACATCATCATATTATATTATTAGCTACTACTATGGGCGGTATAGTGTACTATATTAGTATACTATTAGATAAACTACATCATCATATTATATTATTAGCTACTACTATGGGCGGTATAGTGCACTATATTAGTATACTATTAGATAAACTACATCATCATATTATATTATTAGCTACTACTATGGGCGGTATAGTGCACTATATTAGTATACTATTAGATAAACTACATCATCATATTATATTATTAGCTACTACTATGGGCGGTATAGTGCACTATATTAGTATACTATTAGATAAACTACATGATCATATTATATTATTAGGTATTACTATGGGCGGTATAGTGTACTATATTAGTATACTATTAGATAAACTACATGATCATATTATATTATTAGGTATTACTATGGGCGGTATAGTGTACTATATTAGTATACTATTAGATAAACTACATGATCATATTATATTATTAGAGATTACTATGGGCGGTATAGTGCACTATATTAGTATACTATTAGATAAACTACATGATCATATTATATTATTAGAGATTACTATGGGCTGTATAGTGTACTATATTAGTATACTATTAGATAAACTACATGATCATATTATATTATTAGGTATTACTATGGGCGGTATAGTGTACTATATTAGTATACTATTAGATAAACTACATCATCATATTATATTATTAGAGATTACTATGGGCGGTATAGTGTACTATATTAGTATACTATTAGATAAACTACATGATCATATTATATTATTAGGTATTACTATGGGCGGTATAGTGCACTATATTAGTATACTATTAGATAAACTACATCATCATATTATATTATTAGAGATTACTATGGGCGGTATAGTGTACTATATTAGTATACTATTAGATAAACTACATCATCATATTATATTATTAGTTATTACTATGTGCTATGTACTGTACTATATTGCTATATTATATTATTAGGTATTACTATGGGCGGTATAGTGCACTATATTAGTATACTATTAGATAAACTACATGATCATATTATATTATTAGGTATTACTATGGGCGGTATAGTGCACTATATTAGTATACTATTAGATAAACTACATCATCATATTATATTATTAGTTATTACTATGTGCTATGTACTGTACTATATTGCTATATTATATTATTAGGTATTACTATGGGCGGTATAGTGCACTATATTAGTATACTATTAGATAAACTACATGATCATATTATATTATTAGGTATTACTATGGGCGGTATAGTGCACTATATTAGTATACTATTAGATAAACTACATGATCATATTATATTATTAGGTATTACTATGGGCGGTATAGTGCACTATATTAGTATACTATTAGATAAACTACATCATCATATTATATTATTAGAGATTACTATGGGCGGTATAGTGTACTATATTAGTATACTATTAGATAAACTACATCATCATATTATATTATTAGTTATTACTATGTGCTATGTACTGTACTATATTGCTATATTATATTATTAGGTATTACTATGGGCGGTATAGTGCACTATATTAGTATACTATTAGATAAACTACATGATCATATTATATTATTAGGTATTACTATGGGCGGTATAGTGCACTATATTAGTATACTATTAGATAAACTACATGATCATATTATATTATTAGGTATTACTATGGGCGGTATAGTGCACTATATTAGTATACTATTAGATAAACTACATCATCATATTATATTATTAGAGATTACTATGGGCGGTATAGTGTACTATATTAGTATACTATTAGATAAACTACATCATCATATTATATTATTAGTTATTACTATGTGCTATGTACTGTACTATATTGCTATATTATATTATTAGGTATTACTATGGGCGGTATAGTGCACTATATTAGTATACTATTAGATAAACTACATGATCATATTATATTATTAGGTATTACTATGGGCGGTATAGTGTACTATATTAGTATACTATTAGATAAACTACATCATCATATTATATTATTAGAGATTACTATGGGCGGTATAGTGCACTATATTAGTATACTATTAGATAAACTACATCATCATATTATATTATTAGAGATTACTATGGGCGGTATAGTGCACTATATTAGTATACTATTAGATAAACTACATCATCATATTATATTATTAGAGATTACTATGGGCGGTATAGTGTACTATATTAGTATACTATTAGATAAACTACATCATCATATTATATTATTAGTTATTACTATGTGCTATATACTGTACTATATTGCTATATTATATTATTAGATATTACTATGGGCGGTATAGTGTACTATATTAGTATACTATTAGATAAACTACATCATCATATTAAGTTATTAGTTATTACTATGTGCTATATACAGTACTATATTGCCATATTTTATTAGTTACTACTATGTGCGGTATACTGTACTATATTGCTATATTATATTATTAGTTACTACTATGTGCGGTATACTGTACTATATTACCATATTATATTATTAGATATTACTATGTGCGGTATACTGTACTATATTACCATATTATATTAGTTACTATGTGCAGTATACTGTACTTTATTACCATAGTATATTATTGGTTATTACTTTGTGCGGTATACTGTACTATATTACCATATTATATTATTAGTTATTACTATGGGCGGTATACTGTACTACATTGTACTTTATTACCATATTCAATTATTAGTTATTACTATGTGCGATATACTGTACTATATTACCATATTATATTATTAGTTATTACTACGTGCGGTATACTGTACTTTATTACCATGTTATATTATAAGTTATTACTATGTGCGGTATACTGTACTATATTGCTATATTATATTATTAGCTACTACTGTGTGCGGTATAGTGTACTATATTGTTATATTATATTATCAGTTACTACTATGTGCGGTATACTGTACTATATTACCATATTAAATTATTAGTTATTACTATGTGCGGTATACTGTACTTTATTACCATATTATATTATTAGTTATTACTATGTGCGGTATACTGTACTATATTACCATATTATATTATTAGTTACTACTATGTGCGGTATACTGTACTTTATTACCATATTATATTATTAGTTATTACTATGTGCGGTATACTGTACTATATTACCATATTATATTATTAGTTATTACTGTGGGTGGTATACTGTACTTTATTATCATATTATATTATTAGTTACTGCTATGTGCGGTATACTGTACTATATTGCTATATTATATTATTAGCTACTACTATGTGCTGTATACTGTACTATATTGTTATATTATATTAGTTACTACTATGTGCGGTATATTGTACTATATTGCTATATTATATTATTAGTTACTAGTGATGAGCGAACACTAAAATGCTCGGGTGCTCGAAGCTCGGGTCGAGCTCATTGGAATACTCGGGTGCTCGACCCGAGCAACGAGCCCAATGTAAGTCTATGGGAAACTCGAGCATTTTTCTGGTGGTCGTCCCCCCCCCCACCCGGCGGTCTGCAGAAGGTCAAAAATTGCCCAAATCGATGGGAACGGTGCTCAATTAAACGTCAGGCAGGCAGAATATATAGGCAGACAGGCAGGCAGGGTATATAGGAGGGTGCATGAAAAACATAGCAGGGCACTTGGAACACTCTAGTGCCCTCCGATTTTCATGCACCCGTCTCTTTAAAAAAGCCGGCCGGCAATTCATCAGCAGCATACACCGGTACCAGACAATTTAGAACAGAAAGAATAGAGCATCACACATAGATTAGATAGATAGAAACATGTCAGTCACATATATAAGAAGTACAGTGATAGTGTTGGTTACTGTACTTGTCATTTAGTGTTAAAATAAAGGATTTATTAAAAAAAAAATTGGCGTGGGGTTCCCCGTAATTTTAGTCTCTAGTGGAGGTTAAGCAGACGGCTGGGGCAAATGTTTGAAGCCTGGGAAGGGGGTAATACCCATGGAGCTTCCCAGGCTACTAATATCAGCCCCCAGCTGAATACCTAGCCTTTACCAGCTATTAAAATGGGGGACCCCCCAAAAAAATGACGTGGGGTCCCCCTATTTTAATAGCTAGCAAAGGCTAGGCAGACAGCTGTGGGCTGATATTAATAGCCCAGGAAGGGTGCCATGAATATTGGCCCCCTCCCAGGCTAGAAACACCAGCCGTCAGCCGCCCCAGAAAAGGCGCATCCATAGGATTCTGGCACTTAGCCTCGCTCTTCCCACTGCCCTGTAGCGGTGGCAGTGGGGTAATAGGGTTGGGGTTGATGTCAGCTTATAATGCCAGCTGACATCAAGCCCAGGTTAGTAATGGAGAGGCGTCTATAAGACACCCCCATTACTAACCCCATAGTCAAGGTTAAAAAAAAATACAAACACCCAGAATAAAGTCCTTTAATTGAAATAAACACCCAATTTTTTAATGTTCTAAATTAAACCATACTTACCATCATGCCCATTCCAGCTGAAGCCAACGATCTCCTGCAATAAAAATAAAATAATAAACCAACCTCATCCTTACCTTTCCATGGTTCCCAGGACGGCTCCAGCTCTGCTACATTCACACGTCAAAAAAATTGACGTGGGGCTTCGCCCTATTTTTGTGTCCAGCCAGGTACAGCATCCAGGAATGGGCTGTCCCCAACCACCAGCTGCCTATTTGTACCTGGCCCTGGCCGGACACAACAATATAGGGAAGCCCTTTCTTTTCTTATTATTTCATGAATTTCATGAAATAATAAAAAAAAAAATACGTGGGGCTTCGCCCAATTTTTGTGTCCAGACAGGTACAGCAGGCAGGAACGGGCTGCCCCCAACCACCAGCTGCCTATTTCTACCTGGCCGGACACAACAATATAGGGAAGCCCTTTTTTTTATTATTATTTCATGAATTTCATGAAATAATTTAAAAAAAAAATACGTGGGGCTTCGCCCTATTTTTGTGTCCAGCCAGGTACAACTAGGCAGCTGGGGGCTGGAATCCGCAGCGCAGGGAGGTCCAAGCTTTCTGGGCCCCACCTGCTGCAAATTGCAGTCCGCAGCCACCCCAGAAAATGGCGCGTTCATAGAAGCGCCATCTTCTGGCGCTGTACCCAACTCATCCAGGGCCCTGGTGCGGTGGCTCACTAGAGACTAAAATTACGGGGAACCCCACGCCAATTTTTTTTTTAATAAATCCTTTATTTTAACACTAAATGACAAGTACAGTAATCAACACTATCACTGTACTTCTTATATATGTGACTGACATGATTCTATCTATCTAATCTATGTGTGATGCTCTATTCTTTCTGTTCTAAATTGTCGGGTACCGATGTATGCTGCTGATGAATTGCCGGCTGGCTTTTTTAAAGAGACGGGTGCATGAAAACACTATTATTTTTCTTTAAATAAATCCTTTATTTTAACACTAAATAACAAGTAAAGTAACCAACACTGTCTCTGTACTTATTATATATGTGACTGACATGTTTCTATGTATCTAATCTATGTGTGATGTTCTATTCTTTCTGTTCTAAATTGTCGGGTACCGGTGTATGCCGCTGATGAATTGCCGGCCTTTCATGTTTCACTGTGAGCACTGTTCCCTTCTATTTGGGCAATCACTGTAATGCCACAACCACCATGGCTGTGACATTACAGTGAGTGGCAGACAATCCCTGCATGATTCGTGCTCTAAATAGCGCCAAACATGCAGGACGGGGACCCGAGCTCCCGCCCGAGCATCGCACAAGTACTCGGCGAGCTCCGAGCATCTCGAGTACTGAGATGCTCGGGCGAGTACCGAGCAGTAGCGAGCATGCTCACTCATCACTATTAGTTACTACTATGTGCGGTATACTGTACTTTATTACCTTATTATATTATTAGTTATTACTATGTGCGGTGTACTGTACTATATTACCATATTGTACTATTAGTTATTACTATGGGCGGTATACTGTACTATATTGCTATATTATATTATGAGCTACTACTATGTGGGGTATACTGTACTATATTGTTATATTATATTATTAGTTATTACTATGGGCGGTATACTGTACTATATTGCTATATTATATTAGATATTACTATGTACGGTATACTGTACTATATTACCATATTATCCTATTAGTTATGTATAGTATACTCTAGTGTAATAGTATATTCATTAGATATTACTATGAGCTGTATTCTGTACCATATTACTATATTATATTATTACTATTATTATGGCCTTTATATTGTACTGTTTTACTATATAATATTAGATATTACTATGTACTGTACTATATTACTATATTATATTAATAGATATTACTATGTATGAGAGATGAGCGAATCTTTGGCCAGGTTCGACAAATTTTTCCAAAACATTAATTGGCAGCATCTCATAGTGCTGTCAGCTCTGCTGTGCTGCCCTTCTCCCACACTGGCTTCCTGGTAGATGGAAGCTGAAGCACTATGAGAGGACTGCTGCTGCAAATGTTTTTTGTGAGACAAAGTTCACTTTTGCTGTACTATTTCAGCTCTGCTATGCTGTGCTACCTCTGCTGTACTGTGCCACCTCTGCTGTACTGTGCCACCTCTGCTGTACTGTGCCACCTCTGCTGTAGTGTGTCAGCTCTGCTGTACTGTTATTTCTGATCACACTGCAGAGCTGTGCGTGATTATGATAGCAAAGTGTCAGTCATTACATGTCTCTCACTGTTAATGCCCCCTTTTATTTAAAATAAGCTCTGAAGGCAAATTCTCATGCAGATCAGTGTCCGGCCTAAAGCAAAACGTGGATTTCTCTGGAATAAGACATTGGATTGCAGATATCAAGGTATAATTTTATTCAACTTCCTATGACCTGCATACCCATAAAGACGGCTTGGGAAGGTTCATACTACTGACAGGTTCCTTTTCAGGAGATGCAAGGTGCTGCCACTACTTATTTAATCTGCTTATTGTGGTGGTACTGAAAGTTGGGAGTTGGTCTTGATATTGATCATCAATATTTGATTAGTGTGGGTCCATTAGTATTACAGTTGCAGCAAACCCTTTTCAACCAAAAGATCATAGAAAGGAAAGTCGGTGCCAACAAGCGCCCAAGTCTTTTGTTCCTGGTGATCAGGTCAGAGTGAAAAGGCCATACAGGATTGTTGGACAAACACAGGTATAGGAGTATTACCACCATTACAACGTGATTATTGGGCGGTGTACCACAATACACTGTGTTTTTGTGATGTTGGCTTTTTATTTGTTGAAATTCAAGTATCATCTGTCATTACATTTAGGACTTACACAGAGTTACAGTTTTCTTATTAGATGTGATTCCCCGTGGTTTTGTTCTGCAGCTTTGCATTATACTAGGCCACACTTTGGTTTTGATGAGCCTCCTTTCCTCAGCCAGTTATTAGGCGACCACTATTAATAGCCAGATGATCGTACAGTGAGGAATGACTTCAGTGCTAAGTTGATAGACATTCTGCTGTCTGTGATGCTTCTGCCAGGATGCTCATGCCTCACATTGATCACTTATCATTATGAAATAACGGCAAGTCTTTTTTCAGCAACCTGTGGAGAAAGACATGTTTGTTTCAGTCAGACGGCAAATGTATTAAAACAGGCGGCGAGACTTAGAACATTGCTACATTTTAGTTTACCCTATCTCATACTTTTTGATGACAGCTGAGACAGCACACATGACATCATTTGTTAGGAACATCTAACTCCAATACAGAATTGGACTGATGAAATCCAGGTGAACCGTTTGTTTAGCAAATCTCATATAGACTGGCTGATATTACCTATCTAACGCTCTAATATCTATCTATCTATCTATCTATCTATCTATCTATCTATCTATCCATATATATATTATCTATCTTATTATCCATTTATCTATCTATATAGAGATAAAATAATGGATCTTTTGTTTTCTTCTATTCTGCACCCCAGAATCCTATACTTATTTGGAGTAATCTCCTTGAGATATCATAAATATATATATGCTCTGTGCGCTTTTCTTTTATATTCCTGGCAAGTTGCCCTGATCCAAGGTGGCATCCTGCCTCTGATCACTGTGAGGATTGCACTGGTTGCATGCGCAGTTGTTTTCATGTTGATACCTAATATGGTGCCAGTATTTTCGGCTGCTGGAACGCAGATGCGCGCCAAAAGAGATATATTCCTTCCGGACATGCGCAGTAAGATTAATATAGACGCCGAGTTTGTGGCGCGATCTACATATAATGTGGGGTGAGTCATGTTGCTTATTAAATATACTCAGCTGGTGAAAATGATCAATTATGCTGATATATGAATTTTATTGTCTTGATACAGATATTGTTCACTTTATTGCACTTTGGCACTTTATTCAATTCATGCACTATATAATATATATGAAATAATCATGTTATTGTAATTTATATTATGTATAAGTTTAATGTCTATGTAAATTGCTGCTAATCATTGTTATGACTAAGCAGCCTTAAATATCTTGCACATTGCACTTTCACATTGTTTGAGAAAGGTCCATAATATTGGACCGAAACATCGCCACAGCCACATGGGCTATTAAATAAGATATTTTTTCATCTTCTAATTGTGTGCTGCCTCCAATTTTTGTGGATACTTATAGGTCTGGTATGTACCTGGGTGGCTTAGCACCTCCTGCTATATTTTTGTGCTGCTTTTGTATCTTTTTTATCTATCTATCTATCTATCTATCTATCTATCTATCTATCTATCTATCTATCTATCTATCTATCTATCTATCCATATATCTTGTATCTATCTTATTAGCCATCTATATATCTATCTATCTATTTTATTATCTATCTATATTATTATCTATCTATCTGCATATCTATCTACAGTGCCTACAAGTAGTATTCAACCCCCTGCAGATTTAGCTGTTTGATAAGATGCAAATAAGTTAGAGCCTTCAAACTGCAAACGAGAGTAGGTTTTATGAACAGAAGCATAAATCTTACAAACCAAAAAGTTATGTTGCTCAGTTGAATTTTATTAAATTTTAAACATAAAAGTGTGGGTCAATTATTATACAACCCCTATGTTTAATATTTTGTGGAATAACCCTTGTTTGCAATTACAGCTAATAATCGTCTTTTATAAGACCTGATCAGGCCGGCACAGGTCTGTGGAGTTATCTTGGCCCACTCCTCCATGCAGATCTTCTCCAAGTTATCTAGGTTCTTTGGGTGTCTCATGTGGACTTTATTCTTGAGCTCCTTCCACAAGTTTTCAATTGGGTTAAGGTCAGGAGACTGACTAGGCCACTCCAACACCTTGACTTTTTCCCTCTTGAACCAGGCCTTGTTTTTCTTGGCTGTGTGCTTTGGGTCGTTGTCTTGTTGGAAGATGAAATTACGACCCATCTTAAGATCCTTGATGGAGGAGCGGAGGTTCTTGGCCAAAATCTCCAGGTAGGCCGTGCTATCCATATTCCCATGGATGCGGACCAGATGGCCAGGCCCCTTGGCAGAGAAACAGCCCCACAGCATGATGCTGCCACCACCATGCTTGACTGTAGGGATGGTATTCTTGGGATCGTATGCAGTGCCATCCAGTCTCCAAACGCCACGTGTGTGGTTGGCACCAAAGATCTCGATCTTGGTCTCATCAGACCATAGAACCTTGAACCAGTCTGTCTCAGAGTCCTCCAAGTGATCATGAGCAAACTGTAGACGAGCCTTGATATGACGCTTTGAAAGTAAAGGTACCTTACGGGCTCGTCTGGAACGGAGACCATTGCGGTGGAGTACGTTACTTATGGTATTGACTGAAACCAATGTCCCCACTGCCATGAGATCTTCCCGGAGCTCCTTCCTTGTTGTCCTTGGGTTAGCCTTGACTCTTTGGACAAGCCTGGCCTCGGCACGGGAGGACACTTTCAAAGGCTGTCCTGGCCGTGGAAGGCTAACAGTAGTTCCATAAGCCTTCCACTTACTGATGATGCTCCCAACAGTGGAGACAGGTAGGCCCAACTCCTTGGAAAGGGTTTTGTACCCCTTGCCAGCCTTGTTACCCTCCACGATCTTGTCTCTGATGGCCTTGGAATGCTCCTTTGTCTTTCCCATGTTGATCATGTCTGAGTGCTGTTCACAAGTTTGGGGAGGGTCTTAAATAGTCAGAAAAGGCTGGCAAAAGAGATCTTTAATCCACACATGTGAAGCTCATTATTCTTGGTGCCTGAACTACTTCTTAATACCTTTGGGGGACCAAACAGAATTCTTGTGGTTTGAGGGGTTGAATAATAAATGACACTCTGAATTAACTTTTAAAGTTTTTAAAAAAAAAACAAAAACAAAACAAAAACAAAATTTGCTGCAGTGCATTTCCCACTTCCAGGCTGATCTACAGTACAAATGTCACAATGCCAAGTTAATTCCGCATGTGTCAACCAGCTAAATCTGCAGGGGGTTGAATACTACTTGTAGGCACTGTATCTATCTATCTTTCTCTTTTTCTTCCTTTCTCTTTCTTTCTTTCTTTCTATCTCCTTTTCTTTTTTTTCTTTCTTTTTTTTCTCTCTTTCTTTCTTTTCCCCTCTGTTTATCAGCCTTTCATTTCATATTTTGGCACATATAAGTCTCACATATTTCTCACATATTACACAACTGTACATTATAACTAATTCATAAATAATTTATTTAAATAAGATGAAATCTCCTATTCTCATATTATTCATCCTGCATGTTACTGTGCATGACTATGGCAGCAAGTTAATGGTCTAATAAAAATTACCCTTAAGGTTGATTGATTTTTGGACAGCTCCCATTTGTAAAGCATTAGGTGGCTGCTTTGAGGCATGGCATAAAGCCGTCAGTTTTAGGGATGATAGATCACTACAAGACATTAATTGCTTTAACTTTCATAATAAACTCATTTATATATACTGTAGTTTTTTCTCATTATATGTACATGGCCGGAGTTGTTTAATTAATCTAAATTTGCAGCCGGGTCTTATGTAATTAAAAATTGTGTGAGAAGCTTTTTTGCTTCTGTAATCTGATGGTGGTGGTATAATATAGAAATATGTGTAGTATAACTATCTTTTTATAATCTTGGGCTATGAATTAAGCATTAGTCAATTGATGCAAAGTAGAAACTAGACATGATCGAATTTTTTGAAACTCAAATTTGCCATCTTCATTGAAATTTTCCCAAAAATTAGATTTTCCAAAAATTACAAGTAGTGTTCAGCCTTTAATTGTCCTAAGATGATGTGTAATGCTGACATCTGCTTGGACTGTATTGAACACCTTTTCAAGCTCTATAACACAAACACAGCCCCAGTAATGTCCAAGTGACCTCATCATATCTGGATATGGGTAAACGGATGATAACTGTTGGCACCTAGCAACCTGTTTAATAGGTTTTCATACTTTTAATAACTCAGAATTCATCTGCCTGTGGTCTATGCCAAACGTAATTGACCATGCATCTTATAAACGATGTCTCGAAGGTCCTGGACTTGATGTTGACCATCCATTCTTGTGGCAACTAAACTGTGTCCTATCAAGTTTAGATGGTAGTTTCTCTGGGTAACATGGTGTTCACACTATGGGAAACAGAGAATCAGGGTTCTATTCCTCAAGTGATCACCCTCTCCATCCAAGTGACCTAGTGCCAACAAATGATACTGGTAAATGAAAAACCTGTATTGAAGAATTGTGATGTTGAAGTTGAAGAAGCGATAATAGATACTCCATCAGCATAACAATTAGTCATTGCTAATGTAAATTTTGTTGCACCAGAAACCCTTGAAAAATTGATGACTTCTCTTGAAGATCTAACAGCATTGAGCAGGACCCTCCCCCCCCCACCAAAAAAAAAATTGCTAAAATATTGAAGACGCTGATATGTAAAGAAGTTCAGGATTGTTATATAGCATTTTTTACCCTTCGTGATCATCCCTACTCAAAGGCCATAAAGAAAATTGGAACCATTGAAATACATTGTTTTATTTGAGTAAAGCATCAGGAGTACTGTAAGTACAACAAGCCATAGATGTTGATGATGATGCTGACACTGACCATGTCCAACCCGGTGAATTCAGACTAATCGAAGGCCAAGATAAACCTCCTATTCATCAAAACTGTGGAGGATTATGTTTGGCATCGGTTGCAGTGAACTTCGACATGTGAGAGTTCAGCTTCTACCCAAACCGATGACTTAACTCGTTTCTCAGGCACACTGATAATGCAGGGAGAGGAGTAAGAGTATCGAAAGAAGTAGAAGAGGATGTTAATGGTGATGATAAATTGTGCCTGGCGATTACCATTGACAACGACTGGCCACTGCGTGACTGGCTACCAGAAATATGATCATAAGGAGAACGAGGACAGCTTAAGTCCTGCTGATTTTGCTGGTCTTTTTATTTTCTCCACGTGAGCAGTTGTACGGTGATGGAGAGACGTAAGCTCCTAAACAATTTGTGTCAGGATGTACCTGGCTTATTTTTCAACTGCTGTGCCTGCACTTCGCAATAGATTGATCATCTAGCAACGTAGTAAAGAATTTCACACACTCAGGTTGCCCACAGATAAACTTGCCACCACTATGACCACCAACAGCGCTTTCAGGCACTTTTGAGCCTCCTACACCAACATCAGTTGCAGCATCACCTGCTCCCCAGCTTACTGCATAAGAATCAAACTTTCCCCAAAAACTTTTTTGGGCTGGACATTGGCTCTGGTCTTTACTGCCAACTTCACCATTCTCTCCTTCTAATGACATCACCTCTTTGGCACGCAGTAAAATTGCATTGAATCGAGTCAGTCACCACTGATTATACCTGAGGGTATAATTACAATGATACCTAATTGAAATAAACATGCAAAGTTAGCTGTTATGGAAATGAGGGAATTGGTGAAGGAAATCGTCTGAGCAATATGTTTTGGGCTTTCCGACATATCTTCTATATAGAGTCTATATTGTATAAATTTTTGATCTAATTCAAATTTGTAGGGCATTTTAGTTTTAGCAGAGGAGAAAAAGATAATTACTGTTTCAAGGTCTATTCCATAGTAACGATAATGATTTTGTGTGATAACTCACACACAACAGATTTGATGCAAGTTTTATTTGCGGCTACTCCATTCATCTAAATAGAGCTTGCAGAAATCCATGCACATACTGCAAAAATATCTCCATTTACATGTATAGAACGGAAATTTCTAAATCTGCCACTTGTTAAATGAAGAATAGGACGTCATCGTTTCCTGTTCCGCCAGAGACTACAAGAGCAGCATGCGCTGCAGCCATGGAGGACAATCTTTTATTATTTTATAATAATAAAATAATCCCTTCCTTCTGAATATTGTTTTTTCTAAACTCGGGCTACCTATTTAAGTTTAGGGCTACAGAGCAGTTCTGGTTTCTCAGGCAAGCAATGTGACCAAAAGCAATTATCTGATATGTCTCCTTGAGTTATAACACTTGTATAGCCGTAATTTGGCTATAAACAAACAACCAAATCTCAGACACGCTGTATGCAAGTTGCATACGACTTATACAAAGTCATATGCAACTTATGACCTGAGACCAAAACTCTGTCACTGTTGGACTTTTTGTGACGGGTAGGTTGTAGGCAATCATTAAAATTGAAGACATCAAACTTCATGCTGCTCACAAAGTCTTGTAGTCATAATTTTAGGAAGACAGATGATAGTCCCTCTGGACTTTTTTGTTTGTTTTTTATTTTAGAGGGTCCTTTACATATATAGCGTTAACCCTTACAAAGTGGTATTAGCCTAAGGGTATGTGCCCACGTAGCGTTTTACAAACGTATATGCTGCGGAATTTCCGCAGCGTAAACGCTTGTGAAACGTTTGTTAATCCATCCCCCATGGTCCCCAATGAGAATCCGCAATTTCAATGCCCATGCTGCGGATTTTTCCGCAGCGTTTATGCTGCGCTCAAAAATCCGATGCATGTTCATTAATTTTGCGGACACGCATGCGGAATTGCCTTGTCAATGCAATAAAAAACGCAAGGCAATTCCGCATGTCCCAAACGCATCATAAACGCGCGAAAAACGCTTCCAAAATTCCGCAAGCTTTTTTTCCGGGAGAGGACATGCGGAAATGAAGCAGAAATTTTCTGCTTCATTTCTGCAACGTGGGCACATAGCCTAATACTATGAACAGATAGGGCATGAATTTTATACTGTCTAGAACAGTTCTCTATTTTTCTGTAATAGATGTGTTTGTTCTTGAGACTTTTCTATAAGCTAGATAATCATGATTTTATCATCCGATTCCCAGGAAACAGCTAGTGGAGACTTGCTTGCTGTTTAGACAGTAGTCCTGAGAAACAGCCATATCTGAACGCATAACTTCTAAGCCGGAGGGTGTGCTGGAGGCGAGAGAGCTTGAAGTGCATGTAATGCATATTATCTTACTGGTGTTCCCTGAAGAATTGCCGCTTTGTTTAGATAATGATCTACACATCAGGTCAAAAGTTCTGTGTTCTGACGGCTCATTCCTGACATAGCTGCTTGTTGTTCTGTATGATGCCAGGAGGGATATTCATAACACAATATTGATATTGCTGGCATAGAATGGTCTCCGACAAGTCATGGGACGCTCCAAGATTTCTACCAACTCAGAGGAAGGTAACCAGATCTTCCTTGAAAAATGCTAGAGGAGAAATGTCAGCAAAGGATATCAATTAAATACTAAAAGGTACTTTACAAGAGGTGTTATGTTGATATGTTCTACCCTTAGGCTATTCAGGATAAGTTTCTCTATCTGGATAAGTAATTACCACCATGTTTTGGCTGAATAATGCATCTGACAGCCATACTAATACAATATTCTATAGATCTCCTTTATCAGCTAGAACATAAGTGTCAAATCTGACACTGACAAGCCGTCCCACCTTGATCAAAAATAGTTCACTAAGTACCCTATATTTAATATGCAACTTTGCTTTACATTTATATATAATGATGGTAGGGTATGAGATATATTTTTTGTCTTTTGTAGGTTTTGCTTCTTTTTGCTAGTGTGAACATGCTCCTATTTCTTGCATGTGTACCATCTTAGACCTCAGTTCACATTGCTTGGTCTTTTGTCTTGTTTGCATTCTGTGCAAATTAAGGGTGTGGCATCCCCTTTGTTGAGCTGATTAGTATATATGTAGCTTACCACGGGCCTAGGTGGTCTGAAGTTGGGACCCGGTCCTACAGTGCCGGCAAAAAAAATCTTTACACTTGCGCAGCAAAAAAAAACTTTACATATAAAATCCACATCATAATTTCACTTTTTAAAAGTGTACACAATGGGGGAGATAATAAAAAACTGTCTAATATTAAAGCTGGCTTTGTTGCAAATATCAACCAATCAATGCTCAGTTTTCACTTCTCTGGTCAAGCGAAAGCTGCACTCTCATTGGTTGTTATGTGCAGCTCAGCCAGTTTTGCTATTAGACAGTCTTTTATTATCTCCCTCAGTTTTATATTATCTCCCACAATGGGTCGAAAGAAGCTTAAAATGGAAGAGAAATCCCGTGCCTTGACTCTCCTCGAGAAGGGGGATTCAGTGATTGCTGTAGCTAGAGATCTGGGAGTGTCAAGAGAAGCAATTTTCAACTGAAGCGGTTGGCGGCATTATTGCCTCCTGGGATGGTACCGCAGAGGAAGTCAGGCTCTGGCGCACCTAAGAAGACTTCACCAAGGACTGATAAGCTTCTGGAGCGTGAAGTGATGTCACATCCTTCTATAACTGCCGTTGAAATAAAAAATAAGTACCCTATGCTCCTCCAGAACATCGCAACTAGGACAATTCGTCATCGCCTGCAGAATGATCTGGGTCTACCAAGTTGCCGTGCCGCAAAGAAGCCCCTGCTCACAGCAGCAATGAAGAAGAAACGGCTTGCCTTTTGTAAGAAATATCAAGATTGGACATCTGAAGAGTGGAAGAAAGTGATGTTTAGTGATGAGAGCACTTTCAGGCTGGTCAGGGGAGGCTCAAAGGTTGTGCGTCGTCCGAGTACAGTGTCACGTTATGACCCAAAATATACAGTTAAGACTGTTAAACACCCTGACAGTGTGATGGTGTGGGGTGCATTCAGTGGAAGCATGGGCAGGGCAGGTTTGGACTTCCTTCCCAAGATTATAACTATGAAAGCAAGCAATTATATTACTGTTTTGGAAGAACACATGCTTACTTTTTGGGTCATACATCAGTGTGATTACTTTATGCATGATGGAGCCCCTGTCCACAAAGCCAAGGCCGTGAGAAAGTTTCTCAGTGACCATAACATTAACATTTTAGAGTGGCCAGGTAATTTCCCTGACCTTAACCCCATAGAAAATGCCTGGAATTTAATGAAAAACAAGGTTCAAGAGACACGACCCAGCAACATCAACAATCTAAAGGAGGTGCTGAAGACACTGTGGGTAAACATGGACTCCACATACTTAGCCAGCCTTGCTGAGTCCATGCCTAAACGACTGCAGATGGTGATAAAATGTAAGGGTGACATGACAAAATACTAATTGTAATAAAATATCCACAATAAAACACTTGAATCCACTTGAATATTAAGATTTAGTGGTTTCATTGAACTTGTAAAGATTTTTTTTGCCGGCACTGTATTTGTCTACCCTTTTATATGCATTACTTCAACTTTGATATACAGTAAGGTTTTTAATACAGACAGTGTAGGTACCGTTCCAATTTAGGGTCACCTTGTCGCAGGTGGGACGGCTTGTATACTTTTTTTGATCAAAAATAGTTCACTAAGTATCCTATATTTAATATGCAACTTTGCTTTACATTTATATATAATGATGGTAGGGTATGAGATATATTTTTTGTCTTTTGTAGGTTTTGTATGGAGAACTATGTGGAGCCCATTATTCTGTTTGGAGGACTATATGGGGCCATTATTCTGCATGGAGGACTATATGGAGCCCATTATTCTGTATGGAGGACTATGTGGAGCCCATTATTCTGTATGGATGACTATGTGGGGCCCATTATTCTATATGGAGGTCTATATGGGGCCCATTATTCTGTATGGAGGACTTTGTGGTGCTCACAATACTGTATGGAGGACTATGTGGGGCCATTATTACTATGTGGAGCCCATTATTCTGTATGGAGGACTATGTGGAGCCCATTATTCTGTATGGAGGTCTATGTGGGGCCCATTATTCTGTATGGAGGACTATGTGGAGCCCACTATTCTGTATGGAGGACTATGTTGGGCCATTATTCTGTATGGAGGACTATGTGGAGCCCATTATTCTGTATGGAGGACTATGTGGAGCCCATCATTCTGTATGGAGGACTATGTGGGGCCCATTATTCTGTATGGAGGTCTATGTGGGGCCCATTATTCTGTATGGAGGTCTATATGGGGCCCATTATTCTGTATGGAGGTCTATGTGGGGCCCATTATTCTGTATGGAGGACTATGTGGGGCCATTATTCTGTATGGAGGACTATGTGGAGCCCATTATTCTGTATGGAGGACTATGTCGGGCCCATTATTCTGTATGGAGGACTATGTGGAGCCCATTATTCTGTATGGAGGACTATGTGGAGCCCATTATTCTGTATGGAGGTCTATGTGGGGCCCATTCTTCTGTATGGAGAACTATGTGGGGCACATTATTCTGTATGGAGGACTATGTGGGGCCCATTATTCTGTATGGAGGTCTATCTGGGGCCCATT
Source organism: Phyllobates terribilis (assembly GCF_046119375.1). Lineage (NCBI taxonomy): Eukaryota > Metazoa > Chordata > Amphibia > Anura > Dendrobatidae > Phyllobates > Phyllobates terribilis. The sequence goes on from NW_027362761.1 coordinate 809,773,331, forward strand.
ATTCTGTATGGAGCACTATGTGGAGCCCATTATTCTGTATGGAGGACTATGTGGGGCCATTATTCTGTATGGAGGACTATGTGGAGCCCATTATTCTGTATGGAGGACTATGTGGGGCCCATTATTCTGTATGGAGGACTATGTGGTGCTCACAATACTGTATGGAGGACTATGTGGGGCCATTATTACTATGTGGAGCCCATTATTCTGTATGGAGGACTATGTGGAGCCCATTATTCTGTATGGAGGTCTATGTGGGGCCCATTATTCTGTATGGAGGACTATGTGGAGCCCATTATTCTGTATGGAGGACTATGTTGGGCCATTATTCTGTATGGAGGACTATGTGGAGCCCATTATTCTGTATGGAGGACTATGTGGGGCCCATTATTCTGTATGGAGGTCTATGTGGGGCCCGTTATTCTGTATGGAGGACTATGTGGTGCTCACAATACTGTATGGAGGAATATGTGGGGCCATTATTACTATGTGGAGCCCATTATTCTGTATGGAGGACTATGTGAGGCCATTATTCTGTATGGAGGACTATTTGGAGCCCATTATTCTGTATGGAGGACTATGTGGGGCTATTATTCTGTATGGAGGACTATGTTGTGCCCATTATTCTGTATGGAGGACTATGTGGAGCCCATTATTCTGTATGGAGGTCTATGTGGGGCCCATTATTCTGTATGGAGGACTATGTGGAGCCCATTATTCTGTATGGAGGACTATGTGGGGCCATTATTCTGTATGGAGGACTATGTGGAGCCCATTATTCTGTATGGAGGACTATGTGGAGCCCATTATTCTGTATGGAGGACTATGTGGGGCCCCTTATTCTGTATGGAGGTCTATGTGGGGCCCATTATTCTGTGTGGAGGACTATGTGGTGCTCACAATACTGTATGGAGGACTATGTGGGGCCATTATTACTATGTGGAGCCCATTATTCTGTATGGAGGACTATGTGGAGCAAATTATTCTGTATGGAGGTCTATGTGGGGCCCATTATTCTGTATGGAGGACTATGTGGAGCCCATTATTCTGAATGGAGGACTATGTGGGGCCATTATTCTGTATGGAGGACTATGTGGAGCCCATTATTCTGTATGGAGGACTATGTGGAGCCCATTATTCTGTATGGAGGACTATGTGGGGCCCATTATTCTGTATGGAAGTCTATGTGGGGCCCATTATTCTGTATGGAGGACTATGTGGTGCTCACAATACTGTATGGAGGACTATGTGGGGCCATTATTACTATGTGGAGCCCATTATTCTGTATGGAGGACTATGTGAGGCCATTATTCTGTATGGAGGACTATTTGGAGCCCATTATTCTGTATGGAGGACTATGTGGGCCATTATTCTGTATGGAGGACTATGTGGTGCCCATTATTCTGTATGGAGGACTATGTGGGGCCATTATTCTGTATGGAGAACTATATGGTGCCCATTATTCTGTATGGAGGACTATGTGGAGCCCATTATTCTGGATGGAGCACTATGTGGAGCCCATTATTCTGTATGGAGGTCTATGTGGGGCCATTATTCTGTATGGAGGACTATGTGGAGCCCATTATTCTGTATGGAGGACTATGTGGGGCCATTATTCTGTATGGAGGACTATGTGGAGCCCATTATTCTGTATGGAGGACTATGTGGGGCCATTATTCTGTATGGAGGACTATGTGGAGCCCATTATTCTGTATGGAGGACTATGTGAAGCCATTATTCTGTATGGAGGTCTATTTGGGGCCCATTATTCTGTATGGAGGACTATGTGGTGCTCACAATACTGTATGTAAGAATTTGTGGGGCACATTATTCTGTATGGAGGACTATGTGGGGCCATTATTCTGTATGGAGGACTATGTGGTGCCCATTATTCTGTATGGAGGACTATGTGGGGCCATTATTCTGTATGGAGGACTATGTGGAGCCCATTATTCTGTATAGAGGTCTATGTGGGGCCATTATTCTGTATGGAGGACTATGTGGAGCCCATTATTCTGTATGGAGGACTATGTGGGGCCATTATTTTGTTTGGAGGACTGTGCGGAGCCCATTATTGTGTAAGGAGGACAATGTGGGACCATTATTCTGTATGGAGGACTATGTGGGGCCATTATTCTGTATGGAGGACTATGTGGAGCCCATTATTCTGTATGGAGGACTATGTGAGGCCATTATTCTGTATGGAGGACTATGTGGGGCCATTATTCTGTATGGAGGACTATGTGGAGCCCATTATTCTGTATGGAGGACTATGTGAGGCCATTATTCTGTATGGAGGACTGTGTGGAGCCCATTATTCTGTAAAGAGGACTATGTGGGGCCATTATTCTGTATGGAGGACTGTGCGGAGCCCATTATTGTGTAAGGAGGACTATGTGGGGCCATTATTCTGTATGGAGGACTATGTGGGGCCATTATTCTGTATGGAGAACCATGTGGGGCCATAATTCTGTATGGAGGACTATGTGGAGCCCGTTATTCTGTATGGAGTTCTATGTGGGGCCATTATTCTGTATGGAGGACTATGTGGAGCCCATTATTCTGTATGGAGGACTATGTGGGGCCGTTATTCTGTATGGAGGTCTATGTAGGGCCATTATTCTGTATGGAGGACTATGTGGGGCCCATTATTCTGTATGGAGGACTATGTGGTGCTCACAATACTGTATGGAGGACTATGTGGGGCCATTATTACTATGTGGAGCCCATTATTCTGTATGGAGGACTATGTGGAGCCCATTATTCTGTATGGAGGTCTATGTGGGGCCCATTATTCTGTATGGAGGACTATGTGGAGCCCATTATTCTGTATGGAGGACTATGTTGGGCCATTATTCTGTATGGAGGACTATGTGGAGCCCATTATTCTGTATGGAGGACTATGTGGGGCCCATTATTCTGTATGGAGGACTATGTGGAGCCCATTATTCTGTATGGAGGTCTATGTGGGGCCCATTATTCTGTATGGAGGACTATGTGGAGCCCATTATTCTGTATGGAGGACTATGTTGGGCCATTATTCTGTATGGAGGACTATGTGGAGCCCATTATTCTGTATGGAGGACTATGTGGGGCCCATTATTCTGTATGGAGGACTATGTGGTGCTCACAATACTGTATGGAGGACTATGTGGGGCCATTATTACTATGTGGAGCCCATTATTCTGTATGGAGGACTATGTGGAGCCCATTATTCTGTATGGAGGACTATGTGGAGCCCATTATTCTGTATGGAGGACTATGTGGGGCCCCTTATTCTGTATGGAGGTCTATGTGGGGCCCATGATTCTGTGTGGAGGACTATGTGGTGCTCACAATACTGTATGGAGGACTATGTGGGGCCATTATTACTATGTGGAGCCCATTATTCTGTATGGAGGACTATGTGGAGCAAATTATTCTGTATGGAGGTCTATGTGGGGCCCATTATTCTGTATGGAGGACTATGTGGAGCCCATTATTCTGAATGGAGGACTATGTGGGGCCATTATTCTGTATGGAGGACTATGTGGAGCCCATTATTCTGTATGGAGGACTATGTGGAGCCCATTATTCTGTATGGAGGACTATGTGGGGCCCATTATTCTGTATGGAAGTCTATGTGGGGCCCATTATTCTGTATGGAGGACTATGTGGTGCTCACAATACTGTATGGAGGACTATGTGGGGCCATTATTACTATGTGGAGCCCATTATTCTGTATGGAGGACTATGTGAGGCCATTATTCTGTATGGAGGACTATTTGGAGCCCATTATTCTGTATGGAGGACTATGTGGGGCCATTATTCTGTATGGAGGACTATGTGGTGCCCATTATTCTGTATGGAGGACTATGTGGGGCCATTATTCTGTATGGAGAACTATATGGTGCCCATTATTCTGTATGGAGGACTATGTGGAGCCCATTATTCTGGATGGAGGACTATGTGGAGCCCATTATTCTGTATGGAGGTCTATGTGGGGCCATTATTCTGTATGGAGGACTATGTGGAGCCCATTATTCTGTATGGAGGACTATGTGGGGCCATTATTCTGTATGGAGGACTATGTGGAGCCCATTATTCTGTATGGAGGACTATGTGGGGCCATTATTCTGTATGGAGGACTATGTGGAGCCTATTATTCTGTATGGAGGACTATGTGAAGCCATTATTCTGTATGGAGGTCTATTTGGGGCCCATTATTCTGTATGGAGGACTATGTGGTGCTCACAATACTGTATGTAAGAATTTGTGGGGCACATTATTCTGTATGGAGGACTATGTGGGGCCATTATTCTGTATGGAGGACTATGTGGTGCCCATTATTCTGTATGGAGGACTATGTGGGGCCATTATTCTGTATGGAGGACTATGTGGAGCCCATTATTCTGTATAGAGGTCTATGTGGGGCCATTATTCTGTATGGAGGACTATGTGGAGCCCATTATTCTGTATGGAGGACTATGTGGGGCCATTATTTTGTATGGAGGACTGTGCGGAGCCCATTATTGTGTAAGGAGGACAATGTGGGGCCATTATTCTGTATGGAGGACTATGTTGGGCCATTATTCTGTATGGAGGACTATGTGGAGCCCATTATTCTGTATGGAGGACTATGTGAGGCCATTATTCTGTATGGAGGACTATGTGGGGCCATTATTCTGTATGGAGGACTATGTGGAGCCCATTATTCTGTATGGAGGACTATGTGAGGCCATTATTCTGTATGGAGGACTGTGTGGAGCCCATTATTCTGTAAAGAGGACTATGTGGGGCCATTATTCTGTATGGAGGACTGTGCGGAGCCCATTATTGTGTAAGGAGGACTATGTGGGGCCATTATTCTGTATGGAGGACTATGTGGGGCCATTATTCTGTATGGAGAACCATGTGGGGCCATAATTCTGTATGGAGGACTATGTGGAGCCCGTTATTCTGTATGGAGTTCTATGTGGGGCCATTATTCTGTATGGAGGACTATGTGGAGCCCATTATTCTGTATGGAGGACTATGTGGGGCCGTTATTCTGTATGGAGGTCTATGTAGGGCCATTATTCTGTATGGAGGACTATGTGGGGCCCATTATTCTGTATGGAGGACTATGTGGTGCTCACAATACTGTATGGAGGACTATGTGGGGCCATTATTACTATGTGGAGCCCATTATTCTGTATGGAGGACTATGTGGAGCCCATTATTCTGTACGGAGGTCTATGTGGGGCCCATTATTCTGTATGGAGGACTATGTGGAGCCCATTATTCTGTATGGAGGACTATGTTGGGCCATTATTCTGTATGGAGGACTATGTGGAGCCCATTATTCTGTATGGAGGACTATGTGGGGCCCATTATTCTGTATGGAGGACTATGTGGAGCCCATTATTCTGTATGGAGGTCTATGTGGGGCCCATTATTCTGTATGGAGGACTATGTGGAGCCCATTATTCTGTATGGAGGACTATGTTGGGCCATTATTCTGTATGGAGGACTATGTGGAGCCCATTATTCTGTATGGAGGACTATGTGGGGCCCATTATTCTGTATGGAGGTCTATGTGGGGCCCGTTATTCTGTATGGAGGACTATGTGGTGCTCACAATACTGTATGGAGGACTATGTGGGGCCATTATTACTATGTGGAGCCCATTATTCTGTATGGAGGACTATGTGAGGCCATTATTCTGTATGGAGGACTATTTGGAGCCCATTATTCTGTATGGAGGACTATGTGGGGCTATTATTCTGTATGGAGGACTATATTGTGCCCATTATTCTGTATGGAGGACTATGTGGAGCCCATTATTCTGTATGGAGGTCTATGTGGGGCCCATTATTCTGTATGGAGGACTATGTGGAGCCCATTATTCTGTATGGAGGACTATGTGGGGCCATTATTCTGTATGGAGGACTATGTGGAGCCCATTATTCTGTATGGAGGACTATGTGGAGCCCATTATTCTGTATGGAGGACTATGTGGGGCCCCTTATTCTGTATGGAGGTCTATGTGGGGCCCATTATTCTGTGTGGAGGACTATGTGGTGCTCACAATACTGTATGGAGGACTATGTGGGGCCATTATTACTATGTGGAGCCCATTATTCTGTATGGAGGACTATGTGGAGCAAATTATTCTGTATGGAGGTCTATGTGGGGCCCATTATTCTGTATGGAGGACTATGTGGAGCCCATTATTCTGAATGGAGGACTATGTGGGGCCATTATTCTGTATGGAGGACTATGTGGAGCCCATTATTCTGTATGGAGGACTATGTGGAGCCCATTATTCTGTATGGAGGACTATGTGGGGCCCATTATTCTGTATGGAAGTCTATGTGGGGCCCATTATTCTGTATGGAGGACTATGTGGTGCTCACAATACTGTATGGAGGACTATGTGGGGCCATTATTACTATGTGGAGCCCATTATTCTGTATGGAGGACTATGTGAGGCCATTATTCTGTATGGAGGACTATTTGGAGCCCATTATTCTGTATGGAGGACTATGTGGGGACATTATTCTGTATGGAGGACTATGTGGTGCCCATTATTCTGTATGGAGGACTATGTGGGGCCATTATTCTGTATGGAGAACTATATGGTGCCCATTATTCTGTATGGAGGACTATGTGGAGCCCATTATTCTGGATGGAGGACTATGTGGAGCCCATTATTCTGTATGGAGGTCTATGTGGGGCCATTATTCTGTATGGAGGACTATGTGGAGCCCATTATTCTGTATGGAGGACTATGTGGGGCCATTATTCTGTATGGAGGACTATGTGGAGCCCATTATTCTGTATGGAGGACTATGTGGGGCCATTATTCTGTATGGAGGACTATGTGGAGCCCATTATTCTGTATGGAGGACTATGTGAAGCCATTATTCTGTATGGAGGTCTATTTGGGGCCCATTATTCTGTATGGAGGACTATGTGGTGCTCACAATACTGTATGTAAGAATTTGTGGGGCACATTATTCTGTATGGAGGACTATGTGGGGCCATTATTCTGTATGGAGGACTATGTGGTGCCCATTATTCTGTATGGAGGACTATGTGGGGCCATTATTCTGTATGGAGGACTATGTGGAGCCCATTATTCTGTATAGAGGTCTATGTGGGGCCATTATTCTGTATGGAGGACTATGTGGAGCCCATTATTCTGTATGGAGGACTATGTGGGGCCATTATTTTGTATGGAGGACTGTGCGGAGCCCATTATTGTGTAAGGAGGACAATGTGGGGCCATTATTCTGTATGGAGGACTATGTGGGGCCATTATTCTGTATGGAGGACTATGTGGAGCCCATTATTCTGTATGGAGGACTATGTGAGGCCATTATTCTGTATGGAGGACTATGTGGGGCCATTATTCTGTATGGAGGACTATGTGGAGCCCATTATTCTGTATGGAGGACTATGTGAGGCCATTATTCTGTATGGAGGACTGTGTGGAGCCCATTATTCTGTAAAGAGGACTATGTGGGGCCATTATTCTGTATGCAGGTCTGTGCGGAGCCCATTATTGTGTAAGGAGGACTATGTGGGGCCATTATTCTGTATGGAGGACTATGTGGGGCCATTATTCTGTATGGAGAACCATGTGGGGCCATAATTCTGTATGGAGGACTATGTGGAGCCCGTTATTCTGTATGGAGTTCTATGTGGGGCCATTATTCTGTATGGAGGACTATGTGGAGCCCATTATTCTGTATGGAGGACTATGTGGGGCCGTTATTCTGTATGGAGGTCTATGTAGGGCCATTATTCTGTATGGAGGACTATGTGGGGCCCATTATTCTGTATGGAGGACTATGTGAGGCCATTATTCTGTATGGAGGACTATGTGGGGCCATTATTCTCTATGGAGGACTATGTGGAGCCCATTATTCTGTATGGAGGACTATGTGAGGCCATTATTCTGTATGGAGGACTGTGTGGAGCCCATTATTCTGTAAAGAGGACTATGTGGGGCCATTATACTGTATGGAGGACTGTGCGGAGCCCATTATTCTGTATGGAGGACTATGTGGGGCCATTATTCTGTATGGAGGACTGTGCGGAGCCCATTATTGTGTAAGGAGGACTATGTGGGGCCATTATTCTGTATGGAGGACTATGTGGGGCCATTATTCTGTATGGAGGACTATGTGGAGCCCATTATTCTGTATGGAGGACTATGTGAGGCCATTATTCAGTATGGAGGACTGTGTGGAGCCCATTATTCTGTAAAGAGGACTATGTGGGGCCATTATTCTGTATGGAGGACTGTGCGGAGCCCATTATTCTGTAAGGAGGACTATGTCGGGCCATTATTCTGTATGGAGAACCATGTGGGGCCATAATTCTGTATGGAGGACTATGTGGAGCCCGTTATTCTGTATGGAGGTCTTTGTGGGGCCATTATTCTGTATGGAGGACTATGTGGAGCCCATTATTCTGTATGGAGGACTATGTGGGGCCGTTATTCTGTATGGAGGTCTATGTAGGGCCATTATTCTGTATGGAGGACTATGTGGGGCCCATTATTCTGTATGGAGGACTATGTGGGGCCATTATTCTGTATGGAGGACTATGTGGAGCCCATTATTCTGTATGGAGGACTATGTGGGGCCATTATTCTGTATGGAGGTCTATGTGGGGCCCATTATTTTGTATGGAGGACTATGTGGTGCTCACAATACTGTATGCAAGAATTTGTGGGGCACATTATTCTGTATGGGCGACTATGTGAGGCCCATCATTCTGTATGGAGGACTATGTGGGGCCCATTATACTGTATACTGGTTGGCCCCGGACTTTGTACAAGTTTTGCATTTTGGCCCTCTGTGTGGTTGAGTTTGACATCCCTGAGCTAGAATGTTCTGTTGTGATGCATTTAACAGAGAGAACAGTCATCAACATGTGTGATCCACTTTTGTCAGGAATTCTCCCAATTTCCAATTGGGTTTTGGCTTGAGAGCATCTATCTATCTATCTATCTATCTATCTATCTATCTATCTATCTATCTATCTATCTTTGATTCATACATTGCTCTACAATTTTTAAAGCATCTGATGATGATCTGAAAACATTAGATGCTATAAAAATAATAATACTGAATGTATTATGTGTATTGTATTCAGTACATACTTCTACCACATTTGCTGATGTCAGCATATATGGTGCATTTGGTAGATACAGGAAAAATATATATTTGTGTTAGCCACATTAAATGGTATTAACCACTGAGGAGTCTCAAATGTTAATATTTTTCTATTCGGCAGATACAGGAATTTCAAACTCAGCTATACCCTTTTTTAGATTCAGCACAGGGGGTCACTGCTTATGGGTGGTCCTGTAGGAAGAAGTCCTTGGTTATCAGGGTCAGAGTTCAATTATAGATCCTTTAGTAGTTGTGCAATCCATTCAATACTAAAATACATGTAATATACAGTATCGCTATGTGAGCTAATCTCCCCGAAGTCATATTTCTGCTTTTTATAGTACAATCGATTAAAGTCTGATTTCTGTAAGCTCATATAAAACATTTTCTGGGGGCTTAATATCTTACCCATTCTGACTACTCGTAAAAGGCATCGAACACTATAAAGCTGAAGAAGATTGAGTAACAAATGAAAAACTGCTATATTGTTAGGTTTTTCTTATCTGTTATAAGGACGTAGTTATCTGGGATTAAAAAAAGGGGATCACTTTTATATAAAGAAACACTGCCACTCTTGTCTGTATTTGGTGGCTAATATTGTTGCTCATCTCATTATAATATATAGGGCTGAAATGAATACCAGACAAAGCCCATAGACAAAAAATGTTACTGTAAAAATCGGAACCTGGTCAACCCCTGTAAGATATGGATATATTAACAGATTTGTTAGGGAGGGATGGCATACATTCACAGTATCATACCCTACATTTCTATAGGGCAGGGCTGGAATATGTGCAATATGTTTGTGCAGCTGTTCTGCAGAGCTGGCTGACTTCACCTCACTTTCACTTGCAGCAGAGCGTGATGCCTTCTTCTCACAAACAACTTTTACTTTTTGGACTTTTTTGCTCTCCACCCTTTCATCAGTCATTGGTGGCTATTTAGTAAATCATATTCTATAGTGATCATAATCTATTGGAGTCGCCAAAGTCCACTCTGTGCATTATAGTTTAATCCTTTTCTTAAAGTTGTAATTGCAATTTTGTATTTAAATTGTAATTTCATAAATGTCAAATACAAGATTCGGCTGACCTAATGTCTGCCAAGAAGGGGTGCATGCAAAGCCCGAGAATATTAATGTTACGGTAAAGGATTATGTAGGGATGTATGCTTATTTTGTAAGACAATGGTTTTATTTTATGGCTGATAATTGTTTTATTGTAAAAAAGATTGTGCTGTTACAAGGTTGTATATTAAGACCATTTAAAGGCAATCAGTGAAATGTCAATTTAATGTACTACTCTTGCCACAACATTTTTAAAATTCTTGAAAATCAATAAAGGAAACTTTGAAAATAGCCTTAATAAAAAAAGTCTCCTTTTTCATAGTCGAGCATGTTGGCAGATATTTGTATCATCATTGATATAGCATGTTCCACTCCCCTATGCCTTTTTTCCTTTTCTTCTACAGATGGTAGAAGCAGGGTCACTTTGGTCCATGAGCATGGTGATCTCATAAAGCCACGTTAGTAACTAGATCTCACAGAGCTCCACACCAAGGTCAGGAATGCCCCCCCGCTCCACTGCGCTGTCAGAAAAACAGAATTGTAGTAATGCAAACAGTAGTATAACTACTCCTATGTAAGCAGCATAGAATAGTGTCATATATCGAATATTATGCAAGAAGAATCCATATAGTAAAGCAAGATAGCAGAAAGCTAACAACTAGATTTATGTGCCAAAATTTTTTTTCAAAACCCCAGTGGCTTCTACAACTATATGGTGAGATTGGAAAAAAAAAAGTGGCAATGGGTTACATATTCAACCTAAACATATAAAGAAAGCAAAAATTGCATATATCATAAACGTAAGCGTATCTATAGTTCATAGTTGAAAAAGGGCTCTGTTTGAGACAGCACATAATAAAACTACTTGCGTTGTGTAACCTCTCATCTTCTGCAGCAGAGCTGCCATCTTTAAATGCCTATCCTCTATTCCATTCTGTATCATAAATTAGCAGAATTACCCAACTTTGCACGTGTCTATTTCGTTTAACCTTTTGGTTGTGGTTAAAAACTTTTTTGTTACTGATATGTAGCCAACATATTCATTAAACTCGAGCCTGGATCGTGAACGTTGGCTTGTATCTCGGCTGAAGGACATATTTTGCACATCCAAATGGTGTTTCTGGAAGATATTGTTATAAACCCGGATATGTTTAAGAAACTCAGCAGAGTGTGGAGAGGATCTAGCCAGCAAAGTTCTGAGCTCTGGTAGTGTAAGAGGTCAGTAGGGTATTCTGACCTTCCCGCCAGAGCAGCACCTTCATACTTTAGTGCATTACATTCTCCGCATTCTGTCTCCATCAGGACAATCGGATTTTGAATTGTAATGGAAAGTAACATTATGCATATCAGACTAGTTAGTATCTCATCGATTAGTATATAGAACCTGGTCATTGTAGAGACAGGCTTCAGTTTGATGTGGAGTCTCTGCTGCTTGGCTGTTGCGTGACAGTCATGTCTTAGGCTCGCCATAGACATTTGATGGCGGTCAGTAGAATGATGCTTTGGCCGATTGTTCAGCTGACAGCCATCTCAGCCAACATCCCACCATACACCGAGAGGTGCTCCTGTATTCTCTATGAGAAAGCCGCAGGTATTTCGCACACGTCCTGATCACTAGAATAGGACATGTACGGTATATGATATTTGACAATTGTTTTCTCGTCTGGTCAGGTATGTGGGATTGTGAAGTCATTGCACTGCCCAGTAAATGAGCTGTGCCGGACATAACTTTTAACTTAAAATGCCTTAGAAAATATTCTCAATTATCAGAGGGGGCCTCTGATCCCATTAGTTAGGTTGTTCACATTATTGCAGGGGGCTCCTAGGGTGTATGGAAAGTCAGTGAGCATTTAAAAAAAATGTTTTTACTATTTTAAGGCTAATCTATCAAAAAAGCTTTAAGAAAAAAAAACACTTTAAGGCATCTAGCATCTTATAATTGAGTCATGAAATTAGAAATCATTCTCTTAAGGTATGATACTTTTTTATGCTTTCATGTCTTAAGTCATACTTTGTTACATTGAGTAACCTTAAAATAATGAAAATGTAAAAAAAATGGTTCGGCTCTGTAATAACCAGGATAAACGAGGTTTAACGTCTATAAAAAAAAAAAGGGTCAGTCAGTTGCTTCTTATGAATACAGACAAATTAGGAGCCTCTGATAAGATGTTCTTTGGACATATTGGATTTCTTTAATAGTTCTTAAAACAAGCCACTCAAAGAAGGAAGATAGAACTTGAAAAGATGATCAAATAAAAAGACTTTTCTTCAAGAGCAGCTCTCGTGAGTAAAATAAAATCATGTATTAATGGATATATTGAGCCCTAGAGCGGAGAAGTCAAAGGTACAGGTTATGGGCAACGGATCTTACACTTCAACCATGAAGTTCCTTATATGGTGTCTGAGAGGAGCTGTGCTCTATAGTGGCTGTGGAGTCCATGACTCTAAGCTAGTCACATGCTGTGCTCTTTTCACTTCATTTCATTGACTGAACAGTATATACTATAGCACGGAAGGGGATAAAAGATTTGCTTCATTGCCTTCTGACAGCTTCCTTAACCTGTACACTAGAAATGTAGCATCTTAAACTCACCCGCTGTTGCATGACCTTAGCTAGTCTGAACAGCTCTGATAAAGAACCCTTAGAAGTATTACATTTCCTGTTAAGGACTGATTAGAACAGAACTCCAGAATTGTGAACTATTTTCCAATTTACCTCCCCTATAACATGTAGAGCCGGATTAGACAGTCTTTACAATGTGCTGTAGTGACAGACTCTGATTGCAGCGATGTCTCACTCACTGGCCTGCATTGTTTTATCTGCCGCAGATCTTCCAGTTCTCTGAATGCTGAGCTCTGTATAACCCCACCCTCACCACTGACTAGCAGCTTTCTAATTGTCTGCTTTCGGTGTATACTGTGCATAGGCAGAAAGCTGCAAATCATTGGTGATTGTGGTGTTATACAGAACTCATGAATATAGAGGTCCACATGGCAGCAGGTTTACTAGTCCTTTAGTGATAATCTCCTTCTGATAAAACAGTAATTTTATCAAAACTACAGAAAGCAGCTCAGTAAGTGACACATTATAGGAATCAGTGTCTCTGTTTATATTATGCTGCTTTCAGATTAAAAGACAAAAGCATGGCTCATTTTAAGATTTTTCTTAGTTATTTCTTAGTTCAGTGACTACTGAAATTAAAACCATTACAGATCTTCAGCCAAAGTTAATAATTATTACATTATTCTAAACCCATGTCAAAAATGGTGAATAGAGTGGTGAAACACAAACCTATTACAATGCAATTTATTATTTCTGCTGAAAAGTCTGTTACCCAATATATAGATTTACCCATCCCACCTCCAAGATTTACTAGTTGGCCACCAATGATTTTGAGCGTAGTTAGGCATGTAAAAATATAATAATGTGCATAATTATCAAATAAGGCACAAGGTGTCCATGACACAAAGCGTCAGTTCTCTTCAGTAAAAAATTGGATGGTTGAGCACAGACTTTTGATGTCGTATACTAGTGCCTGTCTATAGACAAGACGGAAATTACATCTTAGCCTAATCTTATCAGTATCAGCCCTCAGATCAGTCATTTTTAGGCTGCCATGTTCCCCAATTTGGGATAGCAGTAGTCTAAAGTTAAGATCCATGACTGCAGCTAGAATTATGATATTTCCAATTTGGGTTTATTATGGTTTACACCAAAATAATAACTCAGGAATAAATGCATATATTCAGGCCCTGACAGCTGATGAACATTGATACTTTTGATCATAATAATTTTATGGATAATATTTAAGAAGTTTTATCCATAAAGTTTTAAAAAAGTCGCAAATATTTAGGTATTTAGCTATTTCTGTTTTATATATGGGAGGTTATGGGAAAGTTGGGTGACAAGTGCAATGAAAACCATCACAGGTCTTCTGGTTTTCAATCAGATTCCTTAAAAAAGGATTTTCTCAGAATCAACATTTTATTTATCCTTAAGAAAGGTGATAAGTATATGATTGCAGGGGTCTCCACTTTGGGAACCCTTGCTTGTCACATGAATACAGAACTGTGTCCCCTTCATTCCTCCTCACTACTTAACTGTAGGGAAAAATAGTTTGGTTGGGGTGGTAGTGGAAAGCTCCAAGTCCGTATGACTAATGTAGATAGACTGCAGCACTCGAGCTGTTGGGCATGGATACACTCTGGCAAAAAATAGGCAAAGAATCTCTCTGAACAATAGAGCAAAGCTTTTTAATGAGCTTTTCATAAGCTGACTGCAAATTGTCACTTGAGACACGTTTGAGATACATTTCTGATCCTGCTATGGTAATATATTCAGTTGAGGGCCTCTTCAGACAAGAGTATAAGAAATTGTCCGAGTTTCCTTCAGTTTTCCTTCAGAAAACTCTGACGATTTTTTTCTAATTTTTATCCGTGTGCCATCCGTTTGCTCAGTTTTTACGTCCGTGTGCTATCCATGTGATGTCCATATGCGATCCGTATTCATACAACACTAAAAGATGTACATGATCACAGTCTCCTAGATTTATAACAGAAATATATCCGTAAAAGTGGAATGCAACTTGAATGTTCCCTGTCGGATCCAATTTTTTTTACGCACCCATAGATTTAAATGTGTGAGTCTCACCTGAGACTTGGAAGAAAGTGCTACATGCTGCAATTTATTTTTATCACTGACAGTCAGAGCAAGTAAAAAATCATTTATCTAAACAGCCCTATTGAATAACATGGGTCGGTGTGCTGTCCGTGTGCTAGCCAATTAAAAATTGGACAGCACACGTCCAATTTATACACTCGTCTGCATGAGCCCTAATTGTTATGAAAAATCTCAAACACCTTCTGACCAAGATTCTTAGATTATTGTTATTTTTATTATTATTATGATGATGTTTTATCCTATTTATTTACTGTTTTTACTTTTGTTTGTAATGTGATGGGAACATAAGTTGTAATATTTTTTTAAGACAAATAAAAGGTAACAAACGGCCATGTTTTTAGACATTTATTTCTACAGTACAGACCAAAAGTTTGGACACACCTTCTCATTTAAAGATTTTTCTGTATTTTCATGACTATGAAAATTGTACATTCAGACTGAAGGCATCAAAACTATGAATTAACACATGTGGAATTATATACTTAACAAAAAAGTGTGAAACAACTGAAAATATGTCTTATATTCTAGGTTCTTCAAAGTAGCCACCTTTTGCTTTGATGACTGCTTTGCACACTCTTGGCATTCTCTTGATGAGCTTCAAGAGGTAGTCACCGGAAATGGTTTTCACTTCACAGGTGTGCCCTGTCAGGTTTAATAAGTGGGATTTCTTGCCTCATAAATGGGGTTGGGACCATCAGTTGTGTTGTGCAGAAGTCTGGTGGATACACAGCTGATAGTCCTACTGAATAGACTGTTAGAATTTGTATTATGGCAAGATAAAAGCAGCTAAGTAAAGAAAAACGAGTGGCCATCATTACTTTAAGAAATGAAGGTCAGTCAGTCCAAAAAATTGGGCAAACTTTGAAAGTGTCCCCCAGTGCAGTTGCAAAAACCATCAAGCGCTACAAAGAAACTGGCTCACATGAGGACCGCCCCAGGAAAAGAAGACCAAGAGTCACCTCTGCTTCTGAGGATAAGTTTATCCGAGTCACCAGGTTGCAGGTTAACAGCAGCTCAGATTAGAGACCAGATCAATGCCACACAGAGTTCTAGCAGCAGACACATCTCTACAACAACTGTTAAGAGGAGACTTTGTGCAGCAGGCCTTCATGGTAAAATAGCTGCTAGGAAACCACTGCTAAGGACAGGCAACAAGCAGAAGAGACTTGTTTGGGCTAAAGAACACAAGGAATGGACATTAGACCAGTGGAAATCTGTGCTTTGGTCTGATGAGTCCAAATTTGAGATCTTTGGTTCCAACCACCGTGTCTTTGTGTGACGCAGAAAAGGTGAACGGATGAACTCTACATGCCTGGTTCCCACCGTGAAGCATGGAGGAGGAGGTGTGATGGTGTGGGGGTGCTTTGCTGGTGACACTGTTGGGGATTTATGCAAAATTGAAGGCATACTGAACCAGCATGGCTACCACAGCATCTTGCAGCGGCATGCTATTCCATCCGGTTTGCGTTTAGTTGGATCATCATTTATTTTTCAACAGGACAATGACCCCAAACACACCTCCAGGCTGTGTAAGGGCTATTTGACCAAGAAGGAGAGTGATGGGGTGCTACACCAGATGACCTGGCCTCCACAGTCACCAGACCTGAACCCAATCGAGATGGTTTGGGGTGAGCTGGACCGCAGAGTGAAGGCAAAAGGGCCAACAAGTGCTAAGCATCTCTGGGAACTCCTTCAAGATTGTTGGAAGACCATTTCCGGTAACTACCTCTTGAAGCTCATCAAGAGAATGCCAAGAGTGTGCAAAGCAGTCATCAAAGCAAAAGGTGGCTACTTTAAAGAACCTAGAATATAAGACATATTTTCAGTTGTTTCACACTTTTTTGTTAAGTATATAATTCCACATGTGTTAATTCATAGTTTTGATACCTTCAGTGTCAATGTACAATTTTTATAGTCAAGAAAATACAGAAAAATCTTTAAATGAGAAGGTGTGTCCAAACTTTTGGTCTGTACTGCATATGTATAGGGATTTTACATGCTGTGGCAGTCACAGCTTACATCAGTATCACGCTATCAGTCTTTTACTATTTATTAGAGTTTGGACCTTTGATACATATTGCACTTTCATAAGGCTCATTTTTCCTAATAGGCAATCTTATGCTTGAGAGGAATTTTTACAGGTCAGTCCACTTTCTTGCATCCTCCTGGGTTCCATTTATTTAAATGCTGTGCTCCTCATAGGGAGACACTAGGGTGCTTTATACCTGTCCACTATCCATCTGGGCTATTTGTGACTCATCTGACACTGGGACTGGCTATGAGAAGCCGATACGTGGTGCATGTGCTTGAAACAATTTATCATGAAAGGATATTAGAGCTCCATGCCTCCATTCTATCTGCCTGAAACAATCTGCACAGGACACGCAGCACCTCGGCTGCTGTTAGGAAAGTGCTGCATTCGGAGCGGTGTATTGTGAGAGCCAGCGAGAGGAAATAGAGAACAGAGAATTCTAAATGCACAGGTTCCCTTCAGACATTTGCATGCTGTTTGACAGTGTGACTTCTGGAGCACTGCTTCTGGTATCCCCATCGTCAATCGAGAAGAGAACTGGAAAACGTAAGTTAGCAGCAATCTCATTTTTTGCATTGGAGAATAATACCTATGTAGAGGGGGTGAAGGGTGCATTGTAAAAGAATAAGTGGTAACACATGTATCACCTTTATTTATAGTGATATTTATCAATACCAGATATACCGGTAAGCTGGCATCCAAACACACATAGGGATTCTTCTTTCTAGCCTTGCGGAAGAATAATTGTGCGTCTATACTGAATCCCCAATGGCTTTAAAATCCTTAAAGTGCTACTGTAGATCTCGTTTATCCTCTGCGGAGTAGACTCAGCTGTAATTAAGATGCTTCTTTGACATAGCTGATTCAGGTAGAAATGTTCTCTGGTTGGTCGGTGAGGATGTATAGTCCAGTTGTGATGCATTACTGAGAAGTGAAGTGAAGGGAAGCGACTGATATAATGACATTCAGTAGTGATATATCATTTTGATAGGGTAATCTTGGCATGACATAGAATCTGTTAAGAGTTACTTTAAAATGCCCCAGGGCTTAAGATACAGAGCAGAATTTATTTACTGCCGAATTCCAATATCATATTTCTAAAAGGTAAATGTTCGGCTTTATGGTGTTGATCCCTCCAGTTAGAGGAAAAACTACACAGAAACTTGAATGTAACAGAAGACCTGTAATGCTTCTATTAAACAGTAAGTGATAGGACAGTGTAGATTTATTTTTTTATTAATATTTTATTTTACCTTAACACAAAGAAGCCCTGATCAGTACAACATGCTGACACGTATTGGTGACATTTTCAGTTTTATTTCGTTATTTAAAGGGGGCTGTCAGGTGAAAAGAAGTTCTCAATCTATCCACATGATAGGTAGTATCTTGTTGATTGGTGGCTGTCCGGCCGCTGAAGCTGCTCGATTCATTACCAATGGGGCTGCTGGAATAAGCCAAGCAGCATTCGGAAGCCCTATTACAAATGAATCGAGCGGCAATTACGGTAGGTGTCCTTTTTGTAACTGGGATTAAAGTTCTAAGTCGGAGATAAAAATTCCCTGCTCTGCAATTGTGTGGGTCCCAGTGGTCAGATAAATGATAACTTGTTTCCATTGGACAACGCCTTTAACTCTTTATTTTGTGCACCATGAAATATCTTTTAAGAAGCACTTCGATACATTTTTTTTTTTTTTGCTAAACCTGTGTAAATGTATATGTAGTGTACACCGGGCAGCTCAGTGGCTCAGTGGTTAGCACTGTAGCCTTGCAGCACTGGGGTCATGGGTACAAATCCCACCAAGGACAACATCTGCAAGGAGTTTGTGTGTTCTCCCCGTGTTTGTGTGGGTTTCTTCCGGGTTCTCCGGTTTCCTCCCACACTCGAAAGATATACTGATAGGGAATGTAGATTGTGAGCCTCAATAGGGACTGTGCCGATAATGTATGTATGGTGAGGTAGAATTAATGGTGCTATATAAGTGAGTAAAATAAATAAATAATTAATATATTCACTGCTCACCCCTCCAGTTTTCTTCTGAGTCACATGATGGCTATTCCGACGCACTGGCTCACACTGGGGTCTATGTATCAGCCAGAAGTTGTTTTTACAATGTAAGCCAATGGAGCATCAGAATGAGGGTACATTGGCTGACATTGTGATAGCAACATCCGGTTTATACATAGACCCCTGTGTGAGCTGGCGTGTCGGAATAGCTGTTGAGTGACCCAGAAGAGGACCAGCGCAGAGCTGGAAACCGAAGAAGACGGCGATCGGTGAGTACAGTGTATTAATGCACCTACATTACACTACATACACATTTACACAGGTTTAGTCAATAAGAATTTTAATACGGAAACGCACTAAAACCGCATGTAATCAGCACATGACTGACAATAAAGTTTTGTCAAAGCCAAATAGCAGGAAGTATCAAAAACAAAGCAGCTTATTTAAAACATGACACACCAACAAGAGACAAAAACTGTAGAGTAAAAAAGCATGAAAAAAACGCATGTAAAAAACGCAAGTAGCCTAGTTTACCTAATAGGTGCAGAAAATCTGCAACATCAAAAAATCACCAAATACTCATGGTGGAAACATAGCCTAAAGGGATCTTCTCACCAGATACACATAGGCTAGTCCCCCTCACCACACACACACTTGCCCAAAGACGATATTTTGCTTTTAGTAAACCTTTGATAAACTTTTGAAATATTTTTGACATTTCTCAGGCTCTTAGGCCATAAACGGAAACCACAATGTATTGCTGGATTGCCAAATAGATGAGGTGTCCATCGTTTTTAAAGAAAATAATAGGATTATATGTATCTGTATAGATTTTGGTCCAGGAGTCTGAAATAGATAATAACGTCTTTAAAAAAAGATCTATTTTTTCCCCTTTTTTCAAAAACTGAAGCACACATGTGTACTTCAGGGATATCTCTCTGGTGGTTGCACAGTCTCTGCCGGTGGTTGTTTTTTAAAACCTTTACAACTCCCATAAAAAGGGATGAGCTGCAATATCTGACAGAGCCCATAAATAGATGTGCAATGCTTCTGGGGAAAAAAGAAAATAATTTCTAGTGCTGGCCAATCTCTTTGAGTACGTTGCGGAGCTTTCACAGTGTACAATAATAATCTCGCACCTGCGCTTTGAAATCCCTCCACAATCCTCCCTCCCTCTTGCTCTCCCTTGAGTCTCCGTGACTCACTGGCGCCTGCGCAGAAGATAACAGACTAGTGTCTTCAGTGATCTTCTGTGCAGGCGTCGGCAGTGACGCACCTGCGCAGAAGATCACGTAATACACTAATCTGTGATCTTCTGCGCAGGCGCTGGTGAGTCACGGAGACTCGTGGGAGGGAGGATCGTGGAAGGATTTCAAAGCGCAGGCGTGAGATTACAGTGACGCCAAAGGACACTGTGACGTGCAGGGGAGGGGGGTACTATGATAATAAAGAGAGGAGGCAGGGATTCGTTATGAGCCCGGGGCCTGGAGCAATCATTACCATAAAGTCATAACATTACAAACATCAAAACTATTAATATGAGGCATACAGGTATGAATAGATTTACATTTCTATCACCCGTATGCCCATATTAATAGGTTAGTTACGTCCCAGGGGGTGACAGATCCCCTTTAATGTAATAATCAAATTGCTTTTCTAATGCACATTAATAAAAAAGTCCTTACTGTTCCCTCTCCACTCTAACGCCTTTTTAGCAACTTCCTGTTTGACGACGCTTCATTTGAGAATCCACAGCGTATGCTGGGATACTCAAACGAGTTATCTGGGAGAAGCAGAGACAAGTTCTGCCTTTGAAAGTGGAAGGACTGCTTTTCCTGCTTGCCAGATTATCACCTTACAATGTGCACTGACAGTGCACTCTCTTGCCTGCTCGTCACTTCTCCGGTGAGGGAGTGCACTGTCTGTGTGCGTTAAAAAGAATATTGCACAGTGACAAGATGCTACAAAGCATATGTTGGTATTGACAACCGATGCATGCGCAGTAGAGCAGGGACTAGCCAAGCCTCTGAAACGGATGTCACTGATGATGCTTTGTTTCAGCATTTGGACAGAGGCTGCTGCAGTGATCACATCCTCTTCCCCATGATGTCGTCTCGTTTGAATATCCCAGCATGCACTGGGATTTCTCAAACAAAAGGTCATAAAACAGGAAGTTGGTAAAAAAAATGAAGCAGTTAGAAAGAGTAAAGAGAACAGTAGGAATTTTTTAATTAAAGTATATTAGAAAAGCAATTAGATTATTACATTAAATAAAATTAAATTAGTGTTAGTTTTGGACCACCCCTTTAATTTATGAAACATGCAGTGATAAGCATGCATACCAACAGCTTAATTCTGTACATTTTTTTTTACCAGTCCATTAGTAACAGACTAAATTGAAGTGCCTTCTGTATCAATAAGAAGAACCAAAAGTCATATCTGAGTGTATAGTAAGGTAGAAGTCAGCTTCAGCTGTGCATATGCTGCAAAATACAGTGCCTCAGTGCCTATTCACTGACATTTAATGGCTCTGGAGTCATGAGCAGCAATCGCAAATGTATTCCCCAGACATGAATAAATCCCCTGAACATGTTAAAAGACCATTACGGCTGTGGAACAAAAACAAGCCAAAATATTCATTGCCAATCAGAAAATTGGCTGGTGGCTCTTAATATGCTCTACGTGGCGCTTATAGTGACACTATTGTTATTTAGATTTTTGTGGAGTGAAGCTGAGCTATTTGCTGGAATAAATTTATCGCTAATATATACTTATTAACCTTCTCTATTACTGGCTCAATCCTACATATATAGGCAGCGATTGGGATTCTTATTCCGGTCAATTGCTCAAATGCAAACCCCATCGCTTTAATCTTCTTGACATGAAAAAAATACTGTTTGCAACTGGAAAACATAAGTACAGCCATGGATGATTCAGTATCAGTTTTCTTCTGTTGAATGTTGCCGATTCTTTGAATAGCCTGGCAGTCACTAAAAATAGTACATTATTATTCAAATTCTACATAATAACTGGGCCATATGCGAGCTAGAATTGTTCATCTGATTGTCTAGTAAATGATCATTCCTATCCATTACTAAGACATCTAGGAATTTCCCTCTAAGATATGAGTAGTAAACTAGGCCTTGATGTATCCTTCATTGTAAAGTTGTCAAAAATCATTCAACTATTACTTGGGTGAATCCTGGGTGTAGTATTGAAGCTCACATAGACAGGATCAAAGTACCCCATTAGTGCAAAATAATACATTCAACTGGATGGACATGCGTCTTGTACGCTGCATAATAGGCTATTGTGAAGTTTCTTTGACGCTTTTGGCTACACATGGTTTTTCTAAACTCTTTCCAGTTGTCTACCACTTGCTTAACCTTTTTTAAGATCTGAGTTAAAAGTAAGGGTCTGTTTACATGGACTGACTGGAAGCACGATGCAACCACCAGTCAGTAAACCTCTATTGATCGGAGGTCTTTTAATGCCTGTTTACACAGGCAGACCAGAGCAAACGATGAGCACTGAGCGATCAGTAATAAATCGCTCAGAGCTCATATGCTTCCATGTTTCTTGGCAGTGGGAGTCATTTTCACACTGGATGAAGTATTGCCAAAATAATAATTTTTTGCTCTGCACAAAAAAATAATTTCACCCGACCAACGAACGTTTTTGCTCATTCAGCAGGTGATCGACAGTCTGTTTACACAACAAGATAACCATAAAACGAGGGTTTTTAAGAATGCTCATTCACAATTATTTTTCAGTATAACAGCAGCTTAAAGGGTTTGTCCAGGTTTGGCATGAAAGCACTCCATGTAACTGCAAACTTGCGAATCCTCATTGTGAATGCTGTCAGTATTCCCTGGTTCCAGTGGCAAGACTGGGCGGTCATGTGACAGCAAGTGTCCGATATGCATACTCCTGGCCACATTCTTAGTAGACGTGCATGGCCTTCCTCAATTCACTTGTATTGACCGCCTCAGTCTTACAGCCTAAAATGAAGAATCCTGACAGTGCGCACTTTATGCTCTGTGAGGATTCACAAGTCAACAGTCAAATAGAATTTGCACTTTTTTTTAAGTCTATTTTATACGTGTTCGCCTGTTTTTTTTTAGTTTGCCATTGTTGGCATTGTTTAGGGTTTTCAGATATTTCATCTGATTCATCATATGCGACTTTTTCAAAAAGTCTCAAAATTTATTGCAAATGTACTCCAGTCCCCCCATAGAATGATTTTATGTACGCCAGATTGTTTTTGCCCAATTTTGGCAACATTTTGAAAAATATGCAACCTGAAAAGTTGCAAAAATGGTAAGAGACAAAAAAAGACAATTTTTGACAAAAAAATGAATGAACTGTGTGTGCCATTTTGATGAATTGGTGCAAAAAAACAAAGCTGTTTGAGCAGTCAGGTTCCCCATAAATGAGGATATATGGACCATTAATATAGATTATGGAAATCAGAAAACAAAAAAATCTATCAAATGAATAGAAAACATCCTAGGCTTCAGAAATAAAAAACCTGTAAAAGTGGCATGGGAGGGCAGGGTAGTCAAAAGCCTGTATAAAGCATGTAAAAGTGGCATGGGAGGGCAGGGTAGTCACAAGGGGACTGTAATTACTGATTAATAAAATAGTCATCCTGCGGAGAACATGGTTTGTCATGGAAGTAGATCACTAAGTAATTCATTTGGCTGGAGTTTACAAATTAAACATTACTGTTGAATTCATACTTAAAGATGACCTGTCTTTTTAGCCAATGGGGCGTGGCCCTCAAGAAGATGTCAATAGAGTGGAGTTTATGACCATGGCTAAAAAGACTATATTTACATACAGGATAAAGGGGGGTTTAATATCAGAAAAGGAGATATAGAGGAAGAAAAGAAAAAGAACACCAGATCTGAAAAACTGCAGAACAGCGAGATTTACACCACGGAAAATATATTCATGGCAAGTGACGGGACCTATTTAATACACTATGGATGAATCTTATAGGAAACTGTCAGCAAGTTCAAAGTCTGCGTCGTTCTGTTTACATCATTTGATCATAAAATGGATGGCCTAACCTTATGACCTGTAATTACTCCAATAGGTTGTATAATATGTTTAGACAAGGTAGTAAATGATTTATGTTGATATCTACAGTATTTTGTACTTTATGTGTTTGCTTGCTTTGCTTTCATTGCTATAGGTCAAAGATTGGGATGGAAACACATTGGTGGCCAAAATAAGCCAATATTGGGTTATTTTTTGTCAGTAATATTTTATTTTGGAACTAATGGTCCATATGTACCAACATTGGCTTATTCGGTACAGTTTCAGTTCATTTCATCGCATGTTCTTGGAGTTGATTTTGTGACAAATGTATCAAATGTTGCCTGGCATTTGTTATAGTTTTCACGTTGGAGAAATGAAAATGTTTTTAGTTAGGGCTCGTGCAGACGACTGTAGTTTCGGCCCAAGTGCTATCCGACAAACACATCCGATCGCTCTCGGAACAATGCTATTAAATGAGGCCGTGCACAATTTTTTCCTGGGACTGAGTGATCCAAGGAAAAAATTTGCAGCATGCACAATTTACCTTCAATATAATCAGATCACACGGCCATTCAAATCTAAGGGTCCGTGAAAAAAATGGGACCTCATTCGGATGACATTCAAGTGAGTTCCGATTTTCATAGACTGACAGAATGGCATGGATGGAGAAACTTTTTTTTTTTTATTCTCCACGTCCGAGGAAAACGGATCCCACTCTGATCATATTCTGATCAGTCTAATGAGAATGTGACTATTTTTCTCTGATGTGGACAAAACGGTCGTGTGACCCTAGCCTTAGATGCTTACAATTTTTGCTTGTTGATGTGCAGACACATCATTTTTTATAGCAACTTTTTATTAAGTTTGGCTAAAAAATAACTACCCATAGCTGCACTCATTTGGCTAACATAGATGATAAAGTGGTGCACCATGCACAAGCAATAGTTTGGTGTAATTGTATGAAATTCCACACACAAAGTACACTCCCTTATTTCCACCTGGAAGGTGTCATATTTTGGAAGCGCAGTCGCTTTATTTGCTTGGACATTGTAATTCTTTTCTATTACAGTCTATAACCTCTTCTCTCGCATGGGTCAATCTAATACCTCATTGAGATGTCGGTATGCAAAATACTGTCCAATGTTCATCGGTGGTTTTTATCTGATTTTCAACCCACAGCAGAGATTTGTCACTGACCATAGGACTTTTGGTGCTGATTTGCACCTTGATTAGGTCCATTAAATGCTATTAATCCTCGTGTGGCAACTCACTGTGGCCTGAGTGCAGTTTTCAAGTGGAGTATGCTCGCTCATCACTACTTGCCAATTCTTTTTTTTTTCTACATCACAGATTCCTCTGAAAACAATGGGAGGTGGAATTCAATCTCATTTCATGCTGATGCAAAAAAATACATTGTAATCATTGCGAAAAATTCACTATCTAGAAGTTGGCCTAAAAATAATTGCATGGTAAATAAAAATAATAAAGGTTATAGATGAATACAAAGAAAGAATTTAAAGGGAACCTGTCAAGTTTCCTGACTCTTTTAAACTGTCTCCATAACCTTCTAGATGTTAATTCATGTATTCCAGTAATATGTTTATTGTTTTATGGAACTGCACATATTGGAGAAAAATAAACGTATACACAGCACCTCACTGTACTCCAATCAACCAGGACTAGTCCAGTGAGGAGTTTACTCATTGAGACTAGTACGGATTCAGTATATGCAGTTGCGCCCCCTGGATGTGATGGACAGTCCTCGCAATCTTTTTTCCCCTCTCACAGCTCTGCTTTGCAGTAGACTATTAGCAGGGCTATAATAGGAAAACCAAGGTGCCGAGAGGAATGCAAGCTATCAAGATGCCAGCAGTCAATCACATTCATGAGGGCATAACAGCAGCTACTGAACCCAGACTAGTCTCAAAGAGTAACCTCCTAACCAGAGTGTATCCGTAAGAAAAAATAGCTGGAACATCCAATTTAAATTCTTCACTTTGTTCAGAAATACATTTCGAACATCAGCATGGCAGGATAGCAAAACATGTCAATTGACGCGTTCCGATCATTCAGCCTTAATCGCATCTGTTACGACTAAAATTAATAATTTTAATTATAACTTCTAGGTATTTTTTCTTATTGTTATAGTTTGCTTGGACTAGCTAATGGGCTAGCTGGAAGTCTTTTGGAATATACGGTGGTGGAAAAGCTGAACCAGTGAGTTGATTTTCCCTATTGCTTGCTGCCTCTCCGGACTAGTCCTGAAGCATACATCACCGTGCTGTTTATAAGTTGATTTTTCTCACATATGTGCCATTCGAAAACATAATGAACATTAATGGAATGACATGATCAAACATCTAAACCATGACATGAATAAATGTCTAAAAGGTCATGGCGGCAGAATGAAAGCATCATGGCACCTGACAGGTTCCCTTTAAACACAACTTGGAAGCATGCCTCAACCATGTAGGGGTTTAAGTGATTTCATTTTCCATTAACCACAACTGCTTTTCACCTTATATGAAGAACCTTATTTGTTCTTCTATATTGATCTCCTGCCAGTCAGCTTTGTGTCCAAGCGTTGTGATGAATGTACTTTCTCAAGGCTGGGCCCCTTGTTATACTGGTCAATGCGAATTATGAATACCAAGAAAATTGCCTGATACAGAAACATTGGTGCTAAATCCATAAATCACAAAGAAACAGTAGGCAACAGATTAGAAAACAACCGAGAACAAAAACGTATTAATAGTTTGTAGATTAACACTTGAATGCCTGGCCTCTCCTTTCATCACTAAGTGAGTCAGAAGTAATGTAGAAAAAGTAAAGTCGTTGGTTATTCTTTTGTGTCAGATCACAACAAAGACGAATAATGTAGAATGTTTGTTGTGTTCAAAATCTTGTAAAAGTCAATATCTGAGATTTGAAAATCCTCCCACAGCGCACCTCCTGCCAGCTACATAGCAAAGTTTTAGTCACCTAACTTAATAAACCCAGTTACAGTTTAATAAACAATTATGTAGAATATGCAAATATGATCTCGGAGTTTTGATTAAATGATTGATGCTTGATTTGTCATATTATGCAACCGGTTTTAGGTAAAAATAGTAATGCTATATTTTAAAACGACATGAATTATACATAATTATGTTCATGTATATGTAAATGATATGTATGTTTAAAAAAACAACTTTGTTTTTAAACTGCTTTTTTTTGCTCATGCAGAGCCCATCATTTATGGGTGAATCATTAATTGACGACTATTATGTTGAACTACAGGGGTAGAGTACTGACAGCTCACTCTAAACCCCTGGTGTGAGCACCAAGAATGCATGTTCTGCCGCCACACAATGTTGTACTTATTTTATACTAAATATAGTCCATGACATCATTGAAATGTCACTCGTAAAGAGTAATCGTTTTAATTTATATTTCTTAAATCAATAATACACATGAAAGTAAGCAACTATGTAATATATCATATCAGAAAATATACTTCTTTCTCCTCCAGGACTGATCATTCATTCTCAAAATACTCAATTAACAGGTAAAATTTGTATTCAATGAACACAGACTTTCTCATTTCTGAGATAGGAGATAACAGTTGGTGCTTATAAGATTCTATGTAGATTGAAGAGGGAGGAGAGCTCTGCCTTTAGCTCCTCCCTCTCTCCTCTACCTAGAGTCTTATCAGTACCAACTGTTATCTCCTATCTCAGAAATTTATTGAATACAGATTTTACCTGTGAATTGAGCATTTTGAGAATGAATGATCAGTCCTGGAGGAGAATGATCAGTCCTGGAGGATATCATTACTGATAGCTATGTTTTACTCTGAGATGCATTGATTCATGCTGCCTGTGGTTCGGGCTTGAATTCTATCATGTAACTGCCATCTAAGTCCCAATATATTATCAAGGCACATAAACCCAAAGAATAGAAATGTAGTACAGGTACTTAACCAATATAAAAAAATGATTTTTATTCAAATTCAGGTTAAAAAGTAAAAAATATCCATAAGTACATTCAAATAAAGTCAATGTACGATACAAAATAATCAAAAAGTAAAGATGCCATAAAATATGAGCAAAGAAATATAAAAGTGATCAGACGCTTCATCCAGACAAAGCAGTTGCGAATCACACGTCATGTCTGTCCTGAGTAGGTGAGCACATTTATTTCAGATGTCATGACTATTTAGGCTCTGATCTCTAGGTATCATATTTGATGCCATTTTGAGGTATCCATATACTCACTTTTTGGTTATTTTTCATCATGCATTGACTTTTTTGACTACCGAACAAAAATACAGTATGTACATTTTTGGCTCAGATGCCGTTTATCTATATGTGATTTTCTCATTGAATTTTAGTCATTATCTGTAGTTCACCCACTTGTGTGTTTTCCGTGTCTGATGTACTCATGAACTTTTTGGGAGCTTTTAACTTGAATTTGAATAAATATTAAAAGTTCTCTTTAAATGCCCCTCTTTTTCATAAAAAAAACGGAAATACAATTGTTTTGTAACAACGGAGATATTAACTAGAATCAACATTTTTCTTTAAGGAAACAATGCTAGTTAATGCTTCTACAATATATGCTGGTCAGTGGGTAAAAATATCACATAAACTGCACAGCTAAAGCAAACTACTTTGCATCAATAAGGGCACACGACCGATTTTCTTGTACTAGTGATATCCGTGGTTTTCATGGATAGCACTCATATCCATGATATTTTATGGGGTCGTACATGTGTCCAATTTTTCCTCGGACTGAGTGGTCCTAGAAAAAAATTGGAGACATGTCCAATTTTAATCCGAGTGTCAGATCAATGTTGGCAATGCAAGTCAATGGGTCCATGAAAAATATCGGACTGCTCTCAGATGACATCCAGTTTTCACAGACTGACAGAATGGAAGGGGTGGAGAAACATTTTTTTTTCTCTCCACCTCCAAGAAATATTGATGCCACTCTGATTGAACTCTGATCAAACTCTAATTGGAGTCTGATCAGAATAATTGGACCACTTTTCTCAGATGTGGAGAAAACGGTTGTGTAACCCTATGCTAAGAGTAAGAAAATCGACAATCAGCATGGCTGCACTTCCTGTGGTTGACTTGAGAGAAATGATCACCAAAACTGGATAGAAAGATGCCAATATCTCTGTAAGGTATTAGAAAAACAGCGAATTGATACAAGATACCACAAGGCTTATGCAGGGATGTACTGGGGGTTCTAGCAGTGCATATGCCCTGAGCTCTATGTGTTGGCACAGATGGGAGGGGACCAGAAGTCACTTAGAGGAGCACTTTTTTAAGCTCCCTTCTTTTAACAATTGGTAATTTGGGTGTAGAAAGTGTATTACAGTACTTATAGGTTGCCATCTTCTACCGTTTCTAACGCCACTTCTGGTCTGCTCTGGCATCACATGACCACATTTGTGACCTGCAAACTCCTACAGCATCTTCTGTGTGGTCTGGAGATAACTTTCTCAATGAGGCTGATAGGGTCCCCTAATGAGTCTCATACACTTCCATAGAGAAAGTGACCTCCGGCCCACATAGAAGACGCAATGTGAGCCGGCAGATCACAATTATGATCACGTGATGCCAGACCGGCGTTGGTAACGGCAGAAGATGGAGACTGGCAAGTACTGCAATTCACACACGTTACTGACTACTAACAGAGGGGACAATAAAAAATAAAATGCTGTGCTGGCAGTGCAACATTACTTACATTGCATGCAGCTAGAGTTGAGTAAAAATATTCTCAGGATCCTGATCCAGCTGCCAAGATGGTAGTCTGTGGTCGCGAGCAGAGTCTTGTGAACCTCCTCATCCCTTTGGGCCTACTAACTTGAAGAAGAGGTGTGGATGCCAGCAGGTAGGAAGTTCGCAGAGTCTACAGACCTGGCTGGTGGATCAAGGTCCTGTAAAGCTTATTGCTCAACTGTATATGCAGCGTATTCTCTGCCCTCTTCTTCCACAATTCCTCCTCCTGTTGGTCTGTTGGCCTGACTTTGCAATTAAAATGAATTCCACACCAATTTCTAGTACTCAGGTTTGGTTATCTCCTCTCCTTTTCATCATTAGTTGTTTCAACATGTGCAGAAAAAAAAGATAGGGGGCAAAGATTAGATCAGTTGATTTAAGATCCCAAACAACACAAGAAGAGTAACTGTCTTTAAAAGGTCACTGTCTTTTCAATAAACGTGTCTCTGTTTGGCAGAACTGTAACCCCCCTTTTTACAGAAAATTCCCTAAAGTGCCAACCACTAAAAGTCACCCAACTCTGTTGTTAGGTCAAATTTGATAACTGTTAACAAAGAACTGTCCACAACTGTCCTAGACCTCAGCAAATCACTTCTGTTGCACCATCATAATATATGTTTCAATTCTTGTTATTTTCTCTATATCTGTAAGCTATGTTTATCAGTAAGTCACCGATTTTACTGTCTGTAAGGATCTTGTCTAATAACATATAGATGGATGCACATACAGTATACAGATGGGACTCTAACTAAAACTAAGAGCACAAATCATAATTATTCATGCTGCTGTCTCTCAGCGAGGTCCTCTTTCATTATACTGCTAACTCAATCTCCTCTCTGGCTTTCTTTGTATTACTGTCTGTTAGCCACAACTCTCCTCTCTGGCCCAATTCATACAAGGATACAGAGAGGAAGGGTTTCTATTTAGGGCTGGTATCTCATTAGCTACTGTGGTAAGAGCAGAGGTTTCAGCATGTACACTCCTGGCAGATTGCTCAGGATTAGTGTTGAGCGAATTTGTTCGGCATTTCAAATTCGAGTTCATATTCGGGGTTCCGGCTTGTTCGCGCCCAAAAATCTGCTCCACCCATGAACATCCCTGATTTGCCAATCTGTCACGCAGAACCCCGTACATGAACCTGAATTTGAAATGCCGAACAAATTCGCTCAACACTTCTCAGGGTAGGTAACTTTCATATAGGTCATAGTTGTGAATATAGTGAAGAAAGTTGAAGAAAGAACCATCTACTACTACATTAGACACCTGTATTATAAAGAGTACATAGTGGTTGGGGGGTCCTGTTACTTATTTTGCATTGGGGTCAAAGAACTTAAACTTACTTTTCTGCTACAGAATTCATAGAATTTTTTTTCTGCTTTAAAGCCACATATTTTTTTTAAGGTGCCTAAGTATATTGAATCATTTGACGTCCAAAATTGAAATTAATTAGTCAATTAAATATAACAATAACTATGCTGATGAAATCGTCACTCAACACCCAGTGAATTTATTACACGCTATGCATTGTTTTAGTAAATAGAGCTGAATTTTAGAAGCTTTGGCAGCAAAAATGAAAATCCATAAAGGTTAATGATTACAAAAATGTGCCAAAAAATGTGAAAGAAGCTGACTGTAATGTGTTTTTCCTGAGAGCACCATTTGTCAGTGAATTGCGCAGTTTATTTTATAATACCCACTGCTATCTTATGTAATTATATAGGACACACAAAAGTTTTCCTTGAAGATACATTTTATAAAATAAAAAATGTACTCATTGTTAAAGATGTTAAAATAACGTACAGTAAAATAAATATACATGATTATATGTACAGTACAATTTAACATGCTCATTGCACATAGACCTTCTCTGATAATGAAGCTTCCATTTGTATAACATAAAAAAGGTTAGTAAGAGTTGAGGTTTTCAGTTAAAGAGGTTCTGCAGTCAAAACAGCATTAATGGCGGTAAAAGATGAAGTTGGATCAGCTTATCCGTCTACATAGACTGCATAGAACCTCATGCACACTTTATATGAGGCACATAATAGATGATGAGACTGTATCATGTATCATCTTTTTGTAGCTTCCCATTTCAGAGATTTTCCACTCCTGACTTTTTATGCATCAGGCTCTAAATAAAATAATAAAAAAAAATGCTTACTTTAAAGCCCATCATTCTTCTTCTAAGGGATCATGCACATGACAGTATTATTTGTCCGTATGTGATCTGACAAAACATCGGATCATACCCAGACCAATGTTAGTCTATAGGGCCGTGCAAATGTGGCACCCCAAGGGTCTGGTTTCCACAGTAACGGCAATGTTATGTCTGAGAGCAGGTGGGAGGTCTCTTGGTCAGGGATCCTGTGCATGCCACACCTCCTGCCCAGTCCTGGGAGGGGAAGAACTTCCCCTATATAAACCTAGGGCTGAGGCAGGGTTAGAGAGTAGAGAAGAAGTAGAGACAGAGAAGAGAAGCAGCATAGGAAGAAACAACAGGAGCTCTGTGGGAGCAGTGCTACAAGGAGTCAGGGGCTGGCAGCTGCAGAGCTCGCCCTGACTGAGAAGCTATCACCGGACCCGGAGTCCGAGGCTGTGGGGACTAACTCCTATCCAGCAGCAGAAACCGACCGGCAGGGGATTTCAGGTCTTCTGGCCAAGAAACCTGAAGGCACGGTCACACGCGTGGGACCAGCACCGCCGTCGTGGAGCGGAAGCTACTAGAAGGCCCCGAGTCACCGGCCATACGGGTGAGCACCACACGGTACACTCAGGGACGTGGGCTACTTATACCCGCCTCTAGCAAGGTAGCCAGAAGAGTACAGTTAGTTTGGGAGGCCTACAACTCCCCCTGGCCAGGGGAGATCCCATCTGCTCAAGGACTGACCAGGCCCCAATCGCTAGCAGTACTCCGGGAGGGTCTATCTTTGTCACCAGTAAAGACCCTGAACTACACCGTACCGTCTCTGAGTGGTTCCTGCTACCCCCATCATCCACGTCGGCTGCCCTGAGGCCATACCCCTCCCGTTGGGGGTGATACTATCACGCTGCACAATCCCACCACCGGCCTCAGCGGTCTGCCCTGCAGCGGCAGCTCCTTCGCTGCATTCAACGGGTGGCGTAGTCGTACAACATCTACCGCTAATACAGCGCCACTTTGTCTGACTCCCTGGGCACGGACCGGGTCACCGCCACGAGACTACAACCCTCAACAGATCCGGCTCCGGGTAAGCTCCCGCGTGCGCAACGCTGCGCGACACAGGCCCAGGGGTGCGTCAACTTTTGGCGTAGTCGGCAGGATCTCGTGCCCGCAACCACCGGGTACTGCGTGCCTGAAAAAGACTGTTCAAACTTACCTGTGGTGAAGATTCCCGCCATCCGGCGCCATCTTCCGCTTCCTTCCCGCCATCGGTGGAGTTTTCCCGCCATTCGGCGCCATCTTCGGCCTTCTTCCCGCCAGCCGTGGAGTTTTCCCGCCATTGGACGCCATCTTGAGGACGCCGCGCGGGAAGAAGAGGGGCGTGGACTCCGAAAGCGCGCGAGAACTGAAGCCCCGCCTCACATCCGGACGTTGCGTAAGGTCCTGGAAGGAGCCCAGCAGACGCCGACGTCACAGGAGCGCGACGGAAGGTCCTCAACCCTGACGATCCACTGCGGAGCCGCGGCCTACGGAAGAGGATCATCGCAAGGTAGGCCACGGTCCACTAGGGGGGAGAAGGATGTCGGATACGGAGGAGAGCTTCACCGCTTCAACCCCCGCCAGCGCCACCGCTGTTGCGGTCATGCCTTTCACCATGCCCTATATCCCGGGGGCAGCCTGGCTACCCCAGTACTCAGGGGAGTCACATACCCTGCATGACTTTAGAGAAAAGCTGGATAGCCTCTTCCAGGTGTATCCCCTCACAGAGGAGCAAAAAGTGAGCATCCTGGTGGCCCAATTAACCGGGGCAGCCCAAAGGGAGGTAAAGTCCTGGCCACCTGGGAGGAGGACTGTCGCAGAGATACTAACCCGGCTGAGGGACACCTTTGATACCCGCACCTCAGCCGAGATCAAGCTTAGATTCTACGGGTGCAAACAGCGGGCACATGAGAGTATAAGGGACTATGCCCTGAACCTACAAGAGGCCCTGAGAGCCATTAAGCAGACCGACCCTGACGGCGTGGGAGACGAGGACAGGCTGTTGACTGAACAATTTATAGAGGGTTTATATTGCAATGCCCACCGAACCCAGTTGCGGGCAATGGCCTTACAGGACCCTCATCTGGGATTTGCACAGTTCAAGGACAGAGCCATTCGGGTGCTCCGAGAACCGGCACCAGGTGGCGTTGTGACCCACAGACGCCCCACTACCACTTACTACCAGGAGGCGGCGCCCTTGTCGGCAGGGCCTGTGGAAGCTGATGCGCAGGCTTTGAACAATGACCCGGCTCCAGACCTGCACCATCAGGTCCAAGAGCTAGCTAAAAGCGTTGCTGCGCTAACCCGAACTGTGCAGTCTTTACAGGTTTCCACTCCAGGGAAGATCCAGCTGGCATCCGGACCGGAGGACATCCCGTGGCGTCGACCAAGGAGGACCCCACCGGCCAGAGGAAGACCCAGCGACCGATACAACGAGGACGGACAACCCATCTGCCGCCGCTGCAATCAACCCGGACATATGGCAAGGTACTGTCCTTTAAACTGGCACAACCTGGGGTAGAGGGCCAACCCCCAGGAAAAAGATCATCAGGCCCATCGAACTGGCGCGACAGATATGTGGGAGGACGTCCAGTCTTGCCTGTGGTACTGGATGGCATCCCTATGAGTGCCCTATTGGACACCGGGTCACAGGTCACCACTATCCCGTACGTGCTCTTCAAGCAGTACTGGAATGACTCGGATATCACCCGCTACCCTGACGACGACTTGAGTATCATCGCCAGCAATGGTCAGCCCGTGCCACAGATTGGATTTAAAGAGGTGACCATTAAAATCGGTAGAGTCGAACTGGCAGCACAGGGACTGATCATTGTAGACATTGACAAACACGAGAGTCACCCAAAGATAACTCTAGGAACTAATGTAATTGAAAATTGTCTTGCAGAGGTGATTTTCCTTTTACAACAGGTTGCCAAGAACGCCAGCTCCGGCCAGCAGCGAGTGCTCCAGAAAGAGATCCGGGCACTGATGCGACGGCAACAGATAGAACTCTCCGGTGGTGAGATTGGTAGCATAAGAATGTGTGACCCTTTCCCTATTGCCATGCCCCCAAAAAGTGAAATGATGATTTGGTGCCGGGCAGCTATTGGTCTGAGAGGTAGAGATTACCAGGCAATGGTAGAACCAGTTTACTCAGACAGTAGGCCCACCATTTTGACAGCACGGGGGGTGGTCAATGTACGCCATGGGAGGGTGCCCGTTCGCATAATAAATATCGGGAAGAGGGAAGTGTACCTGCCCCGGTATGCCACGCTAGCCAAATTGTATACCATCAATCAAAATTCCATACAGTCCGTAGAACCCTTGCCTCCATCTTCCCCGGAGGAAGGTAACGGCTCTAAGGAAACAATGGAGGACTGGTGTCAGCAACTACATTTGGGTACTGACTCCACTCCCTCACACCAGAAACAGAGAGTCTATCGGGTGGTTCAAGAGTACGAGAGAGTGTTTAGTAAACACCCGTTAGACTTCGGGCGAGTCAAAGGGGTAGAACACCACATCCCCATGGGAGACCATCTTCCCATAAAAGAGAGGTATCGACCCGTACCCCCTGCACACTACCAACACGCCAAGGGGATGCTTAGGGACATGAAGGAGGCTGGGGTGATCAGGGATAGCTGTAGCCCCTGGGCAGCTCCACTAGTCTTAGTCAAAAAGAAAGACAACACCATGAGGATGTGTGTAGATTACCGGAAAATTAACCGTATCACACACAAGGATGCGTACCCCTTACCAAGGATAGAGGAGTCTTTGGCTGCTTTAAGATCTGCTAACTTCTTCTCTACCTTGGATCTCACTAGCGGGTACTGGCAGGTTCCTGTAGCAGAGGCGGACCGGGAGAAGACCGCATTCACCACCCCGATGGGACTTAGCGAGTTTACCTGCATGCCGTTCGGACTCTGCAACGCACCGGGAACCTTCCAACGATTAATGGAGTGCTGTCTGGGCCACAGAAACTTCGAGACGGTCCTGTTGTACCTGGACGATGTCATCGTATATTCCAAGACTTATGAGGACCACCTGAAACACCTGGCGGAAGTGTTCGAAGCTCTGGCAAGCTACGGCTTAAAGGTAAAACCCTCCAAGTGTCACCTCTTGAAACCAAAGGTGCAGTACCTGGGACACGTGGTGAGCGCTGACGGAGTGGCTCCCGACCCTGATAAGATCACCGCAATTAAGGAATGGCCAAGTCCCTCCAGTGTAAAGGAAGTGCGGCAGTTCCTCGGGTTGGTAGGCTATTACCGCAGATTCATCCCCGGTTTCACCAAAAAGGCAGCTCCTATGCAGGACCTCCTGATAGGCCAGTCCCGGAAGGCCAAGAACCAGAAGCCGCCCTTCAAATGGGAGAAGTTAGAAGAAGAGTCCTTCCGCCAGCTGAAGATGGCCCTCACGGGGGATGAAATCCTGGCGTACCCTGATTACAGCCAGCCCTTTATCCTCTACACTGACGCAAGTAACATCGGGCTAGGAGCCGTACTGTCCCAGATCCAGCAGGGGAAAGAACGAGTAATCGCTTACGCTAGCCGAAAACTGCGACCCACCGAAAGAAACCCTGAGAATTACAGCTCATTTAAGCTAGAGTTCCTGGCAGTGGTGTGGGCAGTCACCGAACGCTTTAAGCACTACCTCGCTTCTTCCCGGTTCACCGTGTACACGGATAACAACCCGTTGACACACCTGGACACGGCAAGACTCGGTGCCCTAGAGCAGAGATGGATGGCCCGTCTGTCCAACTACGAGTTCACAATCAAATACCGGGCAGGACGCTCCAATACCAACGCGGACGCCCTGTCCAGGATGCCAAACCTACCGGACGTAGGAGAAGATCCAGAGGGACTGGAAGAAGTCGAACTCCCCGCGTTCCACCGTCATGGGACTATCCAGTATTCCCATCGGGTAAGGAGTAAGCAAGCCGCTACGTTTAACCCCTTGCCTCACTACAACTGGGAGGAAACGCAAGACAGTGACCCTGCCGTCCGGCTGGTAAAGGAGATGCTGACTCGGCCAGAGGCTCGCCTTGACCCAGACGCTCCGGAGGAAGCCAAGCAACTGTGGGCTGAGAAGAGTCGACTGTTCCTTTACAAATGGAAGTTGTGCCGCAGAATGGTTAACTCCCGGACGCATGAACTAATCTGGCAAGTAGTGGTGCCACGGAGAGACGCAGCCATGGTGATGGAGGCATACCACGACGGGGCTGGACACTTCGGATGGAAGAAGCTGGAGTTCCTGCTGCGTGGGCGGTTCCACTGGGTAGGCATGAGGGGAACCATCGAGAGGTGGTGCAGAGACTGTGGCCCGTGCAACTTAAGAAGGAAGGACCGTGCCAGCCAGAAGACTCCCCTGCAGTCCATCGTCACCCGGCAGCCGTTGGAACTGGTAGCCTTGGATCATGTAAAACTGACCCCAAGCAGAAGTGGCTACGTCTACGCGTTAACCATTGTGGATCATTACTCCCGGTTCTTGGTTGTCGTCCCCGTTAAGGACTTAACGGCTCAAACAGCAGCTAGAGCCTTCCAGCAGCACTTCTGCCGCCCACACGGGTACCCGGACCAAGTGCTGACGGACCAAGGACCTGCCTTTGAAGCGGAGGTCTTCCAGGAATTCTGCAATCTGTATGGCTGCCGGAAGATAAGGACGACACCCTATCATCCGCAAACTAATGGACTTTGTGAGAAAATGAACCAGGTGGTAATGGATCTCCTGAAAACGGTGCCCCTGGAAGAACGCAGTCTGTGGCCTGAGAAGCTGCCCGATCTGGTGGACCTATACAACCACATCCCGGTAGGTTCCACCAACTGTACCCCGGCTTACCTAATGAGGGCGAGACCTGGTAAGTTACCTGTTGACCTGGAAATGGGAGTCCTGACACCCGAGGACACTTCACCAGAAGCAGACTGGGACACAGAGAGGCAGCAGCAGTACCGGAAAGTACAGGAGAGCGTGGAGCGAAGTCTCTGTCAGGCTAGGGAAAGACAAGAGAAAACTTACAACCAGTATGCGCCCGCTGTTCCCCTGGTACCCGGAGAGCAGGTCTTGAAGAGGAAAAGACGGCTCCACAAGTTGGACGACCAGTGGGAGAAGGACCCGTACACCGTACTGCCCTCAAGCCACGAGAACCCGAAAGTCTGTACCATCAGTAAAGACGGAGGGGAGACCATAGCCATTGTATCCCGGGATCACCTGAAGAAGTGTCCTGAACAGCTACGGAACCCTGAAGAGGAACAAGAAGACCATCGACCCGTAGAGGAAAGGGAAGATATGGTTAGTACTGTGCTCGGAGACTTCCCTCGGTCCTGGACTCAAGTCAATGGTGCAGTTGTGGTACCCGTCCTCACGTTCCTCCAACCAGCATCCCAAGTGCCTACGGAGCAACAGGTAGAGCTGGAAGAGCAGCCGGTCCAGGAGGCAGAAGACTCCACACAAGCAGAACAGGAGGATCAACCTTCTGCTTATAGTGAGCCTGCCGTACCCCTAGTGAGCCAAAGAGCCGGTAGACAGCTGCCCAGTTTACCCTTGACAGCTCCTACACCCTGTAGTTCAGGGCTAGACAGTCAGCTCCGTAGGTCCACTAGGGCCACTAGAGGCCAGTT
This sequence comes from Phyllobates terribilis, assembly GCF_046119375.1. Classification (NCBI taxonomy): domain Eukaryota; kingdom Metazoa; phylum Chordata; class Amphibia; order Anura; family Dendrobatidae; genus Phyllobates; species Phyllobates terribilis. The sequence goes on from NW_027362761.1 coordinate 809,811,874, forward strand.
ACCCGCACGTTGGAGGATTTGAAGTGTATAAATTGTTTTATTTGTGGTTACCTGTTTTTCTTGTTGCTTGTGTATAATTATGTGTTTCTAGTTATTTATAGGAGTCCTTGGTGGATTTACCGGGAATCCTTGTACATGGTTGGAGCGTAACCTAGGAATGGACTAAAGACTGTTAAGGACTCGGGGCAGGACAGACACCTACCTGGTTACGTCTCCCTGTTTTGGTGAAATGGACACCTTGCTTTTCTTCAAAGACTGCACCCGGTTGCGGACACGCCGTAACCATCTTTATGTGTTTTTCTTATTGTTTATACCTTGTTATGTTTTTCTAAAAATATGTTTAGTCCCGGAGTACTAAATTTCACTAGGGGGGAATGTGGCACCCCAGGGGTCTGGTTTCCACAGTAATGGCAATGTTATGTCTGAGAGCAGGTGGGAGGTCTCTTGGTCAGGGATCCTGTGCATGCCACACCTCCTGCCCAGTCCTGGGAGGGGAAGAACTTCCCCTATATAAACCTAGGGCTGAGGCAGGGTTAGAGAGTAGAGAAGAAGTAGAGACAGAGAAGAGAAACAGCATAGGAAGAAACAACAGGAGCTCTGTGGGAGCAGTGCTACAAGGAGTCAGGGGCTGGCAGCTGCAGAGCTCGCCCTGACTGAGAAGCTATCACCGGACCCGGAGTCCGAGGCTGTGGGGACTAACTCCTATCCAGCAGCAGAAACCGACCGGCAGGGGATTTCAGGTCCTCTGGCCAAGAAACCCGAAGGCACGGTCACACGCGTGGGACCAGCACCGCCGTCATGGAGCGGAAGCTACTAGAAGGCCCCGAGTCACCGGCCATACGGGTGAGCACCACACGGTACACTCAGGGACGTGGGCTACTTATACCCGCCTCTAGCAAGGTAGCCATAAGAGTACAGTTAGTTTGGGAGGCCTACAACTCCCCCTGGCCAGGGGAGATCCCATCTGCTCAAGGACTGACCAGGCCCCAATCGCTAGCAGTACTCCGGGAGGGTCTATCTTTGTCACCAGTAAAGACCCTGAACTACACCGTACCGTCTCTGAGTGGTTCCTGCTACCCCCATCATCCACGTCGGCTGCCCTGAGGCCATACCCCTCCCGTTGGGGGTGATACTATCACGCTGCACAATCCCACCACCGGCCTCAGCGGTCTGCCCTGCAGCGGCAGCTCCTTCGCTGCATTCAACGGGTGGCGTAGTCGTACAACATCTACCGCTAATACAGCGCCACTTTGTCTGACTCCCTGGGCACGGACCGGGTCACCGCCACGAGACTACAACCCTCAACAGATCCGGCTCCGGGTAAGCTCCCGCGTGCGCAACGCTGCGCGACACAGGCCCAGGGGTGCGTCACAAATGTTCGAATTTTTTCTCGGAAAGGAAAAAAATATCTGCATGTCCGAGTTTGATCCGATATTGGGATCGCACTCGGCCATGAAAGTAAATTAGTGCGTGGAAATCATCGGACTGCACTCAGATGACCTCTGAATGCATTCTGATTTCCGCAGACTCGCAGAATGGAGAAGATGGAGACATTTTGATCTCATTCTTCTCCTCATAGTGTGCTCCGATTCTCTCACTCGAAAGAATCGGATCACGCTATGCTGACACTCAGATCAAACTCAGATCAGTGTCTGATCAGAGTGTCATTTGTAGAATTGGTCCGATTCTCTTGGATAAGAAGATTTATGGCCGTCTGCACCTGCCCTAACTCTAAGAAAAAATATTCAGATAAGATTACTAGATTAGAAAATTTTCATGGAATTTCTCACTGAGTCGAACCTGGACATTTTCCACCTATTTCCAATGGGCAGCAGCTTTTTGTGGCCTCCTGCCAAAATCTCTCCCAATTTGGTACCACATGCCCCTGACAACTTAGTGTGTGCAACTATGTTTGTTTTTTGCTACAGGAGGACACTTGCATGGGTTTGGGTTTTGATTCTTGATCCTTGATATTGGTTCTCGGAAAATTTAACCCACATAGGACCTCACATTTTAGACTTAGCCAGTTGAGTAAGCAAATCAAATTTGAAGGGAATTGTTTAATCTATTTGGATTCATTCTATGAGGACACCCTGATGACATACATAGGGTGGGTTCCAACTTCCCGAAAGAAAACTGTACTCTTTCTTCAGGCTTTTGTGGTTGTTCTATCCAGTTTTAATTCTTGCTTCTTCTATGATATCATCTCCTAATATTTTAGAATTTTTTTCACAGGAGAGTATGAATATAGACAACAGAATCAAATATTTAGTTAATTGGAGAAGATTATGTAGGTTTTCTTGTCCCATTATCTCATGCCTGCTGTAGCTTTGGTAAAACTCTAAAAAAACTGAATTATAAAGAAGACCTAGGTGCTGATTTATCACAGCTTTTACGACAGAAAACTAGTGTAAAATGCTTTGAAAATTCGGAAAAAATGTTGCGATTTTTGCTAATGTCATACCAGTAGCGGGACTCATTAAATTCAGCAAACGTTTCAGCGTTTCTTATGTCAGAAAATGCTACTTCAGTAGCATTTATGGTAAGGTGCAAAAAAGCGAATGCCATTGAGAAGATACAGCAAATTCATTAAGTGGCATGCCATCATACTCCAGTGAGCCCTTGAGTAAAACTAGTGTGTGCAAAGACAATCAGAAAGTGGTTGTCCAGGTTTAGCATAAAAGTCTGCAGTCACTCTATGTGAACTTGTGAGTCCTCACATTGCGCGCTGTCAGGATTCTACGATGCAGGTGGTGAGACTGGCGGATGGTCGTGTATCCGCATGTATGCAATATTCTCTCTTCTGGCCACATTCCGACTAGACTTGTGCAGCCTCACTCAATTCACTTGTATTGAGCGAGGCCGCGCATGTCGAGTCGAAATGGGGCCGGGAGTGTGCATATCACATACTTGCATTTACACAACCATCCACTCCCAGCTCCGGCACCGAAGAATCCTGACAGTACACGCAGTCTATGTGACTTCAGACTTTCATGCCAAACCTAGACAACCCCTTTAATGAATCTGCGCTACAGTCCTGCTGTTGAGTGAATTAAATGCTGTTTGTAAAAAATAGCAAAGACATTGGCACATTCAGAAAAGCTTTTGCTAAGGCATCAGCAATTTGATGAATAATGACGTTCTAGAAAAGATCATTTTGCAGGGTCAACTCAATGACTAAAAGATCCTCTTAGAAGAAATCACCTTCTTGTCTAATCTATTTGGGATCCTCAGTTTGAATTACAAGGTCAAAATACATTTCCAGCAGTGACAACTTCCTCCACTGGAAATTGCTATGTGGATAATTACTAAGTTATTAAACCTTGGCTTACTTGTATACTTTTTACCAGTTTAAGAAGGGGTTCTAGAGCCACCATCAGGGCAGGACTGTGGGTATTATAGGCAGGGAACAAAACTAAATAGGAGTCCCGTCAGAGCCCACTACCCTCTGCCACCCACCATCATGAAACTGTGGGGCCCGTTGCAATGAATGCGCAAGGTGTAAGAACTTTGTACCCTCATGCCATCTCACTCTGTGAGCAAACTTAGAGTGCCGGCTCAGACTCTCTCTCATCCTAACCCACTTAGCCATGTCTAAGGAGTGGCTGAATGGAGGTGGCAGAGTCGTCTGCACTGCGTTAGGAGCCAAATTGAGACTGAACAGACTGATCCAGCCAATCAGAGCCTAGCCTGGACTAGGAATAGGAGAGCAGATTGTCTAATCTAGACATGAGTTATTATCATCATTTCTGGAGACTTTCTGGAAGAGCTTCTGAAGCTGCTGTGTGCCTGCATCTGTACTGGCTGAAGCTTCTGTGGAATTATTGGGGCATATTCAGATAGGACATGGGCAAAATCATTGGTAGAAATATCCCAAACTAATTTTCCCTTTAAACACTGCAAAAATCTGAGTCTAAGTCTCGGATGACTGTTGCAGAAGTGTACTGTGAAGTGATGCAGATCCTCATTCAGATTACCACCACTCATTATGGCTAATCCACATGCAATTACCTGAAGCATCCTTCACATTCCCATCTTGGACATTAATGGCAGCTGCAATGAACGGAATGGTGGCCATGCATCTGCGTCTCTCTCCATTTAATTACGGATTTCCAAAAATGACAAAAGTATTAAAATAGTTGCATGTTCCAAAGTTAATACCCATATATTTCAGACACTACCCATATATTTCAGACACTCATGTCATACCCAGTGGATATGCCATAAATGTCTGAGATGAGAATAACTTGTAACAGAGCTGTCACAGATTGCATTCCACCAGGGTCCGCTAAAGTGTCCCTGCCAAGAAGTGTATTCCCCCTTACTGCAAAAATGTCCCTACAACCTTGCCGTTGCTTCCTTCCTCCTTCTTGACTATCTTATCTGCATCACTCCTTCTCCCTTCCCCACAGAAGCTAACCTTGCTCCTTCATTAACAGTCACTGTTGTAGTGAAAATAACACAATCTGGCATACCCACTTAATGTCACTCTGGTGGATCCAGTGCTGACCGCTCTGGTGGTCTGCAGTTCACTATAAGCAGTGACCTCACAATTCTTCTGTCCCAGGATCGCTGAGGACTGTGATTGGCTGCAGCAGTCAGGTGAGTAGAACAGCACGCCATCAAAGAAACATCTGATGACGCACCATTCCAATCATTTGACAACAGCCAATAAATGGCCTCGGTGCTCCTGTGACAAAATGGTGGAAAAATCCTTTCGTCCTATGCAGTCGCTGACCACCAGAGCAGCCTGGAGACACAAGGGGGACAGCAGGTGAGTAATGATCAGTTTGTTGATCTTCACTACATCCATGAACCTGGTGACATTTTTATTTAGCCCTGATAATTCTGTTAATTTCTTATCCTGCCTATTAACCCCTTAGTGTTAGTGTTGGCAGTTAATCAGTGAGCTCCACCGCTCTGAGGGCAGCTTCCATCTTTACTGCTCCCTGGTTGCATGCAACGCAGTCGACATGACATCAGCACGCCAGGCAATACTGGACACTGGGAGCAATGCCTAGACTCATGGCTTGACCCAGGGATGGTGAGTAAGGTATGGTTTGTTCTTTTATAACAAACCCTAACAGGGGATTATGATTTTTTGAAAGGAGACAACTAGTGATGAGCGAGCATACTCGCAAGTACTCGGTACTCGCCTGAGCATCTCAGTACTTGAGATGCTCGGAGCTCGCCGAGTATTTGCGAGATGCTCGGGCGGATGCTCGAGTCCCCTCCTTGCATGTTTGGCACTCTTTATTGCCTGCCACTTATTGTAATGCCGCCCCCATGATGGTTGTGGCATTGCAGTGATTGGCGGGCCGCACAGAGTCATCAGGTCTATATCAGACCTGGTGCCGCTGTGCTCGTCAGTCTACTCCGCAATCAGGCAGAGTAAGGAGAGGTGCTGCTGAGCTAGGGACAGATTTGGTTGTATATTAGGTAGTGTGGGGAGAAAACAAGTACATTACACATATCCATCTCAACAAACAGTCCTTCTGAAGACTAATCCATCTGCAGAGATATCAGGCAGCCAGTGTATATAGGCAAGCGGGCAGTGTATAAGTGTATATAGCAGACTGCAGTGCATATAGCACAAGAGGCTCCATTCCAGTTCTGCCTTCTGCTGCTGTTAGATATTTCTAGAAATAGGCCCAGGTCTCAGGAGCCAGGAATAATTTTTTTGTGATCTTAATCCTCATTATTTGCTTAAAAAGCAATCCAGAGAACACCGTTTTTCTGCGCCATTTGCTTGTTGGCACTGCAGAATACAGCCAGGTCCTTTCCATATTACAGCGCTAAAAATCCAGCTATTTAAAACTGTGGTTTGTCCATCACATATAATTGCACTGAAAATACTGTCATTTTTGGTCTCCATTCAAATTTTTTTTCAGTGTGTCAGCAAAGTTTTTGGCACCGGTTTGCTGTTCAAAATAGTTACCTACAGGCCAGGTATTTAAAACTGTGGTTTGTCCGTCACATGGATCACATATACGTTTTCTGAAAATTCTGCTATTTCTGGCCTCCATTCTAATTTTTTTTCAGTGTGTCAGCAAAGTTTTTGGCACCGGTTTGCTGTTCAAAATAGTTACCTGCAGGCCAAGTATTTAAAACTGGTTTCTCCGTCACACCGATCACATTCACATGTAATTGCGCTGAAAATACTGCCATTTTTGGTCTCCAATTTTTTCAGTGTGTCAGCAAAGTTTTTGACACCGGTTTGCTGTTCAAAATAGTTACCTACAGGCCAGGTATTTAAAACTGTGGTTTCTCCATCACACGGATTACATATAACTTCGTTTCAAATTAAACCTTTTGTAGGGAGCGTGGAAGATATTGTCGTCCATTTAAAATGGGCAAGGCGCGTGGCAAGGGACGGGGAACTGGACGTGATGGTGATGGTGCATGCAGAGGCCGAGGCCGTGGGCAAGCTGAAATTGTGCCACAACAAACACTCACATCTTCTCGCCCGACCTTCCTGTCCCAATTCCTAGGGGACCACAGCACACATTGAACCCAGAGCAATGTCAAAAGGTTGTTGGTTGGATAGCGGATAATGCTTTCAGTCACTTAGCCACCACCACCACCACCACCCTGTCTTCCACACGGTCAAGTCTCAGTAGCTGTGAGTCTGGACCGCATATTCCTCACCCTGATCCTCCTTCCTCCCACCATGCCGAGTGCCCGGAGACAACTATTCCCACACTTGGACACTCTGAAGAGCTGTTAACTTTTCCATTTATAGATTTGGGCCTCTCGCCCGGTCCACTTGAAGCAGGGCAAGAGGAGATTGCATGTAGCGATGCCCAAATATTTGAGCAGCCACGGTCACACGAAGGCGACGGTGGATAGTGTCACAAGAGGTGGATGATGATGAGACACAATTGCCAGAAAGTCAGGAGGAGGACCAGGTTGCGGAAGTGGAAGACGAGGTGGTGGATGATATAGTAACTGACCCAACCTGGCAGGAGGACCAGCATCAGCAGTGGTGGCAAAACTATCAGCCTGACCACCACCAGCATGATCAGGCATATGGCATCAAAGCACCCGACTTTGTGGGCCGAACTCCAGGGTCCAGGAACAGTGTCTGCGTGTGGCACCATTGCTTCTTCCGTTGTTGTGCATGCAAGCCAATCCCCTGTCCATGGTGCATGAAAAGATGCCTTCTGCCCTGCACCTGTCGTTGCACACTCTCAAGTAGCAGCATCAGTAAGCACGTCCATGGCCTTGTCCCAGCGCAGCATTCAGTTGTTCATACCCCAGTCCTTGGAACGCAAGCGCAAATACGCAGCCAAGGCCCCACAGGCCACACTACTAAATTCCCACATTTCACGACTGCTTGCGCTCGAAATGTTGCCTTTTAGGCTCGTGGAGGCAGAAGCATTCCGCAACCTATTTCTCCCGGTGTGCCGTCCCTGCATTACACAAGCACGTGTTCCAAAACATTAGCCGTGCCCTCAACAACGCAGTTACTGGAAAAGTCCACCTAACCACGGACACGTGGACAAGTGCTTGTGGGCAGGGACGGTACATCTCGCTAACGGCACACTGGGTTAACATAGTGGAAGCTGGGACCCAGTCGGACCTTGGGACGGAACACGTCCTCCCGACACCAAGGATTGCGGGCCCTAGGTCTATTAGGGTTGCCCCCACAGTCTACAGCTCCTGCACCTCGGCCTCCTCATCCTCTTAAGCCTCCATCTCCGAAATGACCACATCAGTCACAAGCTGGAAACACTGAAGCACTGCCTCAGCCAAGTGGCAACAGGCTGTGCTGAAGCTAATATGCTTAGGTGACAAATCGCACAATGTTGAAGAGTGAAAGAGCAGGCAGATCTGTGGCTCACACCGCTGAACCTACAGCCAGACATGGTCATGTGTGACAATGGCCGGAACCTGGTGGCGGCTCTGAGACAAGGCGAGCTCGCACACGTACCATGCCTGGCCCATGCGTTTAACCTCGTGGTTCAGCGGTTTCTCAAATCCTACCCGGAGCTGCCAGATCTGCTTGTTAAAGTATGCTGCCTGTGTGCCCATTTTAGAAAGTCACCTACAGCCTCCGCCGCCCTTGCCATGTTTCAGTAGCGTTTGCAGCTTCCGGCTCACAGACTGGTGTGTGATGTCCCCACACGTTGGAACTCTACACTGCAGATGTTGGGAAGGATTTGTGAGCAGAAGAGGGCAGTTGTTGAGTACCAGCATCAACAAGCCTTTTGGAAGTGCATTGAGGTGAAGGGTGCATTGCTGGAAAAGGGAAAAAAAAAAAAAAAAAACCTCTTTAAATCTCTTAGTTTGCGAGTGTGAATGAGCTGAGTGTGTCCGGAGCGTAAGTGCGAACGAAAGTAAGTGTGTTACTTGTTTTTCAGTGACTTGGATTCAGGGAGTTTGGAAGGGAGGACTTTGGACTGAATTGCTGTCTGTATTTCATTAATTCTTTGCTTTTCTTTTTACTTAACATTCTGTCTATTGCAATCCCCATTAAGAAATGAGCTCCATTATTGACAATGCTATCCAGTGTACATCTTGCCACATGTATGTATTCCTTGAACAGTCGGTCGAGGTTGCTTACTGTTGCGCGAGATGTGTGCACGTTGTGCGTTTGGAAGCCCAGATACTGGATCTAAATGAGCAGCTGGCAACACTGAGATCCATTGACAACATGGAAAGGAGTCTGCTGCTCACTGAGCAGCAGCTCACTGGGGTAGATGTGGGAGAGGGTGGTAGTCGGGAGCTGCAGGACAGTGAGGTCGCTAGTTGAGTGACAGAAGGGGTGGTAGAGGGAAGAGTGCCAGGGAGGCTAGTCCTGATCTGGCACACCCCAATAAGTTTGCAAAGTTGGCAGATGAGGGGAGTGACGGTACAGGGGTAGCCCTACTGCAGTAAGGCATGTCCCCTGAAAGCCGGAGGAGTGTCAGCTCCAGTAAAGAGGGAAATAGGAGAGTAGGGCAGGCCAGGCAGGTGCTGGTAGTCGGGGACTCAATTATTAGGGGAACAGATAGGGCAATCTGTCACAAAGACAGGGATCGTCGAACAGTGTGCTGCCTACCTGGCGCTCGAGTCCGGCACATCGCTGATCGGGTTGACAGATTACTGGGTGGGGCTGGTGAGGACCCAGCGGTCATGGTGCACATTGGCACAAATGACAAAGTTAGAGGTAGGTGGAAGGTCCTTAAAGATGATTTCAGGGAATTAGGCAGCAAGCTGAAAGCAAGGATCTCCAAGGTGGTATTCTCTGAAATACTACCGGTACTACGTGCCACGCCAGAGAGGCAACGGGAGATTAGGGAGATAAATAAGTGGCTCAAGAACTGGTGTAGGAAGGAGGGATTTGGGTTCCTGGAGAACTGGGCCAACTTCTCTGTTGGCTACAGACTCTACGCTAGGGACCGGCTGCACCTTAATGGGGAGGGTGCAGCTGTGCTGGGGGAGAAAATGGCTAGAAGGTTGGAGGAGTGTTTAAACTAGGGATTGGGGGGGAGGGTATTCATTTTATAGGTGGGGAAGATAGTGCAGATAGTGACCTGGGCACAAATAAAGAAATTGGGGGTGGGGTTAGAACAGTCAATAAAGTAAGAAGGAATAGAGGTACGGAGAGATACATAAAATGCATGTACACTAATGCCAGAAGCCTCACCAACAAAATGGAGAAATTAGAATTAATTTTGTTGGAAAATAATTATGACATGGTAGGGATATCTGAGACGTGGCTGGACGAGACCCATGACTGGGCAGTTAATTTACAGGGCTATAGTCTGTTCAGAAATGACCGTACAAACAAGCGAGGGGGGGGTTGTTTATATGTAAAATCATCCTTAAAACCTGTCTATCGGGAGGATATATGTGAATCTAATGAAAATGTAGAGTCCCTGTGGGTGGAGATAATGGGAGGGGGAAAAAACAATAAATTACTGATAGGGGTTTGTTATAAGTCTCCAAAAATAATGGAAGTAGCGGAGAATATCCTCGTAAAGCAAATAGATGAAGCAGCGACTCAAGGAGAAGTCATTATTATGGGAGACTTCAACCACCATGAAATACATTGGGGGACAGAAACATGTAGTTCAAGCAAAGGTAATAGGTTTTTGACAACTATGAGAGACAATTACCTTTCACAACTGGTTCAGGACCCAACAAGAAGGGGGGCACTGCTAGACCTAATATTAACCAATAGGCCAGACCGCATATCAAATATACGAGTTGGGGGTCACTTGGGTAATAGTGATCACAAAATAATACGTTTTCATGTAACCTTTAATAAGATGTGTAGTAGAGGGGTAACAAGGACACTAAACTTCAGGAAGGCAAATTTCCAACGGTTAAGAGACGATCTTAGTGCAATAAACTGGGACGATATCCTGAGACATAAAGCTACACAAAGCAAATGGGAGACATTTATTAACATCCTGAATAGGACCTGTGCACAATATATACCCTTTGGGAATAAACATGCTAGAAATAGGAGGAAACCACTATGGCTAAATAGAGCTATAAGGGGCGCAATAAGTGACAAAAAGAAAGCATTTAGAGAACTAAAGCAAGTAGGTAGTGATGAGGCATTAAATAAATATAGAGAATTAAATAAATTGTGTAAAAAACAAATCAAGGCAGCAAAGATTGAGGCAGAGAGAATCATTGCCAGAGAAAGTAAAAATAACCCCAAAATATTCTTTAACTACATAAATAGTAAAAAACTAAAAAATGATAGTGTTGGCCCCCTTAAAAATAGTCTGGGTGAAATGGTGGATGAGGATGAGGAAAAAGCCAATATGCTAAATGATTTTTTTTCAACCATATTTACACAAGAAAATCGCATGACAGAAAACATGATTAGTGATAACAAAAATTCTCCATTAAATGTCACTTGCTTAACCCAGCAGGAAGTACGGCAGCGTCTAAAAATCACTAAAGTTAACAAATCCCCGGGCCCGGATGGCATACACCCGCGAGTACTGCAGGAATTAAGTAACGTCATAGATAGACCATTATTTTTAATCTTTAAAGATTCCATAATAACAGGGTTTGTACCACAGGACTGGCGTATAGCAAATGTGGTGCCAATATTCAAAAAGGGGACAAAAACTAAACTTGGAAATTATAGGCCGGTAAGCTTAACCTCTACTGTGGGTAAAATCCTGGAGAGTTTCCTAAGAGATTCTATACTAGAGTATCTGAAGAAGAATAACCTCATGACCCAATATCAACATGGGTTTACGAGGGACCGTTCCTGTCAAACTAATCTGATCAGTTTTTATGAGGAGGCAAGTTCTGGACTGGACCAAGGAAATGCAGTGGATGTTGTGTATATGGACTTTTCAAAAGCTTTTGATACGGTTCCACACAAAAGGTTGATACATAAAATGAGAACAATGGGGATAGGGGAAAATATATGTATGTGGGTTAAGAATTGGCTCAGTGATAGGAAACAAAGGGTGGTTATTAATGGAAAACACTCAGACTGGGTCTCAGTTAACAGTGGGGTACCACAGGGGTCAGTATTGGGCCCCCTTCTTTTATACATATTTATTAATGACGTTGTAGGGGGCATACAGAGTAATATTTCAATATTTGCAGATGACACTAAACTCTGCAGGGTAATCAATACAGAGGAGGACAATTTTATATTACAGGAGGATCTATGTAAACTAGAAGCTTGGGCTGATAAATGGCAAATGAGCTTTAATGGGGATAAATGTAAGGTAATGCACTTGGGCAGAGGAAATAAAATGTATAATTATATGCTTAATTGTAAAACACTAGGCAAAACTGTAACTGAAAAAGACCTGGGTGTATTGGTGGACGACAAGCTCACATTTAGTGGCCAGTGTCAGGCAGCTGCTGCAAAGGCAAATAAAATAATGGGATGCATTAAAAGAGGCATAGATGCTCATGAGGAGAACATAATTTTACCTCTATACAAGTCACTAGTGCGACCACACTTAGAATACTGTGTACAGTTCTGGTCTCCGGTGTATAAGAAAGATATAGCTGAACTAGAGCTGGTGCAGAGAAGAGCGACCAAGGTTATTAGAGGACTGGGGGGTCTGCAATACCAAGACAGGTTATTACACTTGGGGTTATTTACTGTGGAAAAAAGAAGGCTTAGGGGTGATCTTATTACTATGTACAAGTATATGAGGGGACAGTACAAAGACCTTTCTACTGATCTTTTTACTCTGAGGCCTGAGACGGCGACAAGGGGGCATCTTCTACGTCTGGAGGAAAGAAGGTTTAATCATAATCACAGACGGGGATTCTTTACTGTAAGAGCAGTGAGACTCTGGAACTCTCTACCGCATGATGTTGTAATGAGTGATTCACTGTTAAAATTTAAGAAGGGCATGGATGCCTTTCTTGAAAAGTATAATATTACAGGTTATAAATACTAGATTCCTTGATAGGGCGTTGATCCAGGGAACTAGTCTGATTGTCGTATGGAGTCGGGAAGGAATTTTTTTCCCCAATGTGGAGTTTAGTGTTTGCCACATGTTTTTTTTTTGCCTTCCTCTGGATCAACATGTTAGGCTATGGGTTGAACTAGATGGACTTAGTCTTCCTTCAACCTTAAAAACTATGTTACTATGGTATTCAGTTCAGATTCCACACATAAGACCTCAAGAGTGGACATGGATGTCAGACATATGTACCATCCTCCAAAACTTTGAGGACTCCACCAAGATGGTGAGCGGCGATGACACCATAATTAGCGTCACCATCCCTCTTCTCTGTCTTCTGAAATGCTCTCTGCTCACAATCAAAGAGGATGCATTGCAGGCGGAGCACGATGAGATGGAGCAAGGAACTATACAGGGTGATTACACACAGCCCAGCCTCATCTCATCCCAATGTGGATTAGGTGACAATGAGGAAGAGGAGGAGGAGGAGGAAGAACAGGAGCTAGTTTCATGCGCTATAGACAGTACTACCTGCAAAGCTGTCATACCGTCTGTTCAGCATGGATAGCCAGAGGACAGAGAAGAGGAGGAGGAGAGCATGGTCAGTCATCCTCTTGGTGAGGACATGGAAGTCTTGCCTGTTAGCAGTCTGGCACGCATGGCTGAGTTTATGTTACCCTGCCTTTCCCATGAACCTCGCGTTCTCAAAATTTTGGGTGACAGTCATTACTGGTTGGTGACACTTCAAGACCCACGCTACAAGGAGAACTTTATATCTCTTATTCCTGAGGCGGACAGGTCTACAAAAATGGGGCTGTACCAGAGGGCCCTTGTTGTGGCACTAGTAAAAAAATTCCTATCTAAAAACACTGGCGGCAGAGGTCACGGTTCGTTGGACAACCAAGGAGTACAGGGGAGAGAGACATAACTTCAATTCAGCAGAGGCAGGGGAACACTGTCAAAGTTCTGGGAGAATTTTCTCAGCCCCTCCCATCGCACAAGCCCTGAGGCGCGGGGTACTCTCACAAGGAGTGCAAAGTTTAAGAAGATGCTGAGGAAGTACCTTGCCGACCCAACCAATGTCCTCCGTGATTCCTCTGTGCCTTATAATTATTGGGTATCCAAGCTGGATACGTGGAATGAACTGGCTCTCTATGCCTTGGAGGTCCTGGCCTGCCCTGCCCCCAGCGTTTTATCAGAGCGGGTTTTTAGAGCCGCTGGTGGAATTATTACTGATAAGCGCATCCGTCTGTCAACTGAAAATGCTAACAGGCTTCTAAAAATGAACAAGGGCTGGATTTGGCCAGACTTCTCAACACCACCAAATGATAGCAGCGTAACATAAACTCAAATCTAGTGTCTTTTTTTGGGAGGTGTATTCCCATGCACCTCTTCACACCCACACATGGGTATGCGCTTCCTGATTTTGGCTATTTGCTCTTGTCCTCCTCCTTCTCCTCATCCTCCACCACCATATCACCAGGGTGACCGTGGTCCGTCATACAACACCCACATAATTTTTTTAAAGGGAGTTTATGATACCCGTAAAAAAAATTTTTATACAGTATGTTCATGTATACTCCCCAGGGGTAAATGTTTGTCAGCCCATACACTTAGTGCATGGGCATTACAAGTATAGGAGACCCACTCCTTTCTAATGGGAACATTTTTTTATGAGGCCCTCCTCCACATCTCTTCCAAGGGGCATTGGAGTGCCTCCCAGTTTTTGGCAGCCCTTGCATTCACTGCATAGGCAAACACAATGGGAGACCCACTTCCTAATAATGGGAACATGGTTTTCAGCAGGCCCTCTGACCTACACGTCTCTTCCAAGGGGCATTGGAGTGCTTCCAAATTTTTGGCAACCCTTGCATTCAGTGCATAGGCAAACACAATGGGAGACCCACTTCCTAATAATGGGAACATTGTTTTCAAGAGGCCCTCCTCTAAGTCTCTTCAAAGGGGTATTGGGGTGCGTCCAAATTTTCAAAGTGGTATTGGAGTGCGTCCAAATTTTGGGCAGCCCTGCCACTCACTGCATACGCAATAACAGTATAGGAGACCCACTCTTTAGTAATAGGAACAATAAAACATAGCCGGCTGATGGCTCTCTAAGAATAGTGAGGGCTGACTGCTGGCCTTTTAAGAATAGTAAAGGTCGCCTGATGGCCCTATAAAAATAAGCTTTGTGACTTTCAGAGTCCCTCCTTAATAAATGAAACACGATGTGTCTGATGATATCTCACACACCACATGGCCAGATAAGGTTGTAAAATGTTAAAATGACATTTCTTGGTGAATGCATTTGTCACGGTTGAAAGCAATGCAAAAGTGAAAAAACGCATCAAAAACGCTACTTGTGAACATAGCCCAAGGTGTGGAGGAGCATTTTTGTTTTTGGTTATTTATTTTGCTTTATATACAAGTCATTACCCTGGAAAGGATGTTCCTTAACATATTTCTCAGGAAAATCCATTTTGGTTTCGTTTTTGTATGTTTTATTGTGAGTCTGTAAAAGTGGCATAATACCTCTGACAACGTTGTTAACAGAAGTGACCTGGGAGTCAGAAATGCTTCCAGGGGTCTTCCCCATGCTGTCCCCATGTAATTTGAGCACCGTTCCCAACGATTTGGGCAATTTTTAGGCCCTCTGCAGACCGCCGGGGGGCCGTCTGAAAAATGCTCGAGTTTCCCATAGACTTACATTGGGCTCGTATTGTGAGTCTGTAAAAGTGGCATAATACCTCTGACAACGTTGTTGACAGAAGTGACCTGGGAGTCAGAAATGCTTCCAGGGGTCTTCCCCATGCTGTCCCCATGTCATTTGAGCACCGTTCCCATCGATTTGGGCAATTTTTAGGCCCTCTGCAGACCGCCGGGGGGCCGTCTGAAAAATGCTCGAGTTTCCCATAGACTTACATTGGGCTCGTTGCTCGGGTCGAGCACCCGAGTATTCCAAAGTACTCGACCCGAGCATCGAGCACCCGAGCATTTTAGTGCTCGCCCATCACTAGAGACAACCCCTTTAAACTCCTGCATTTAACTTAGTTCAAAGCCAAATGAATAGCAACTCATTGAGTTCATATCAGAAAATAGGGGGTTCGTCTATCAATCAAGGAGCGATTATCTCAGCAGATAGAGTGTAAATTATTAAAACATAGCTTTTAATTGATATAAGTATAAAAACAGGGGGCTCAAAAAAGCATGCAACGGGCTAGGGGTCGATAATTTTTTAGTGGGAATTATTGAGCCCTAGCCCGTTACAGCGGCTACCCATCCACCCCTTTCTCCCCTGATGAGTATTGAAACGCGAAACGCGTCGGGAGCGGTTAATTTAGGGCAATTATAATTTCCAGACTATGTGGGTCTCCACTGGGGTAATGTGTGGCATGAGATTTATATGGCGCCCCCCTCTTATATGACCCTACTTTATCCATTTTGTATATGGCTCTTGTCTGGAATCCCAACTACCTGCACAGGACAACCAAATGGTGAGATTGTTCCATGTATTACTTTTATGGTCATTTGAATTTCCACATTTGTGTATGTTCCTTCAACTTACTCCTTTTGTGAGGACAGGGTGTGTACCTGTGAGGACTCATGGGTCACTTTTTCTTAGTTGTTTGCTAAGGCTGTGTGCCCACGTAGCATTTTTCAAGCGTATATGCTGCGGAATTTCCGCAGCGTAAACGCTTGAAAAACGCATGTAGATCCGCACCCCATGGTCCCCAATGGCATTCCGCAATGTCAATGCCCATGCTGCGGATTTTTCCGCAGCGTATATGCTGCAGTCAAAAATCCGCAGCATGTTCATTAATTTTGCGGAAGCGCTGCGGAATCAATGTGCGGATGGTACCCAAGTCTGGATGAGAGGAGACTCTCATCCAGACCTGGGTACCAAAGAACCTGTAAAAAAAAGAATAAAATAAAGTTTATACTTATCTTCTGATGTTTTCCCTCCGTCGCGCTGTTGTCTGAAGGACCTGCCACGTCATTGAGTCATGTGACCCACCACATGACTCAATGACGTCACCGCAGGTCCTGCACACAACAGCGTGAGCCGCTCAAGACTCCGGACGGGGCAGAGAATGCATCAGAAGGTGAGTATAAAGTTTATTTTTTTATTTTTTACCATTCTGAACAAGTTGTCAAGCACTTTTCCAAGTGATGCTTGGAGAAGTGCTTGATAACCCGCATGCGGAAATGCATGCAAAGACGCCTCACAAACGCTTCTACCTGGCGGGAAAACCGCATGTAATATCCGCATGCGATTTTCCCGCCAGGGAGAAGCGTAAAAAATATGCTTCAGGTCCGCAACGTGGGCACATAGCCTTAATGTTTGTCTTGCGTGTTTTTTTGAGCCCCCTGTTTTTATACCTGTATCATTGAGTTCATATCATCCTATGTAGGTTTTGTGACAGCAGTTTGTTTCCATGGTTACAGACTATAAACATACCCTGTGTGTAAGGGTGCGTTTACATTATGCGATCTGCGGCATTGAGTAACACCTGCTGGTATATATTTGATGAATAGGAGCTAATTATTAGCCTGTTAAGACAGGCAGACCACATTTCCCATGCAGACAGAATGACCAGTAATAGTTTTGAGTGATTGGCAGCCTGTTTACACTGCACAATTATCTGGAAAAAGCATACCTAGGAACGCTCGTTCCCGATTATCATGCCGTGTAAGTGCAACTTAAAGCACCACTCCAGCACTTTCCTTTTATTGCAGTTCTGGAGTGATGCAGATAAAAGATGATGGTGGATGGTAAGTATAATACTGGAGGCAAGTACCTTACTTTAGTAGCACCACTCCAGTGCTGAAATAAAATAAAAAACACTGGAGTGGTGCTTTAAATCCTAAAACTACTCATTAGCAAAAAAAATGTATAAGCATCATGAATGTAAATAGCAAAATCTTTATTAAACACAAAAAAATATAACAACTGCCACAAATACCCATCCAGGCAGTGTCGTCACCCTGAAGAGCAGATCAGTGGTACCATCAAGTACAATTTACATAATTATAAAAATAATTGACTAGATTGAAAATGTAAATGCCGCATCAGAAAAATATATGCAATAATATAAGTTATAATACACTGTACACTGTGTGCAGAATTATTAGGCAAGTTGTATTTTAGAGGATTATTTTTATTATTGATCAACAACTATGTTCTCAATCAACCCAAAAGACTCATAAATATTCAAGCTTAATATTTTTGGAAGTTGGAGTGGTTTTTTTTTTAGATTTGGCTATCTTAGGAGGATATCTGTTTGTGCAGGTAACTATTACTGTCCCAAATTATTAGGCAACTTAATGAAAACCAAATATAATCCCATCTCACTTGTTTATTTTCACCAGGTAAACCAATATCAGTGCACAAAATTTAGAAATAAACATTTCTGACATGCAAAAACAAAAAACCACCTTTCTTTATGATGACACTCAACAGCCTTCCATCCATAGATTCTGTCAGTTGCTTGATCTGTTTTCGATCAACATTGCATGCAGCAGTCACCACAGCCTCCCAGACACTGTTCCAAGAGGTGTACTGTTTTCCCTCCCTCTAGATCTCATATTTTATGATGGACCACAGGTTCTCTATGGGGTTCAGATCAGGTGAACAAGGGGGCCATGCCATTATTTTTTCTTCTTTTAGACCTTTACTGGCCAGCCACGCTGTGGAGTAGTTGGATGCATATGATGGAGCATTGTCCTGCATGAAAATCATGTTTTTCTTGAATGATACCATCTTCTTCCTGTGCCACTGCTAGAAGAAGTTGTCTTCCAGAAACTGGAAGTAGGTCTGGGAGTTGAGCTTCACTCCATCCTCAACCCAAAAAGGTCCCACAAGTTCATCTTTGATGATACCAGCCCATACCAGTACCCCACCTCCACCTTACTGGCGTCTGAGTCGGAGTGGAGCTCTCTGCCCCTTACTGATCCAGCCTCTGGCCCATCCATCTGGCTCATCAAGAGTCACTCTCATTTCATCAGTCCATAAAACCTTTGAAAAATCAGTCTTAAGATATTTCTTGGCCCATTCTTGACGTTTTATCTTATGTTTCTTGTTCAAAGGTGGTCGTTTTTCAGCCTTCCTTACCTTGGCCATGTCCCTGAGTATTGCACACCTTGTGGTTTTTGATACTTCAGTAACGTTGCAGCTCTGACATATGGCAAAACTGGTGGCGAAAGGCATCTTGGCAGCTTCACGCTTGATTTTCCTCAATTCATGGGCAGTTATTTTGCGCCTTTTTTGGCCAACACGCTTCTTGCGACCCTGTTGGCTATTTGCCATAAAACGCTTGATTGTTCGGTGATCACGCTTCAAAAGTTTGGAATTTTCAAGACTGCTGCATCCCTCTGCAAGACATCTCACAATTTTGGACTTTTCAGAGCCCGTCAAATCTCTCTTCTGACCCATTTTTCCAAAGGAAAGAAAGTTGCCTAATAATTAAGCACACCTTATATAGGGTGTTGATGTCATTAGTCAACACCCCTCCTCATTACAGAGATGCACATCCCCAGATTTACTTAATTGGTAGTTGGCTCTTAAGCCTATGCAGCTTGGAGTAGGACAACATGTATAAAAAGTATCATGTGATCAAAATACTCATTTGCCTAATAATTCGACACACAGTGTATATTGCCTATCTAACAGTAGAGGCAGCTCATAAATCAAGATGAAAATATGAAACCAATAAAGAGTTACAGTTATATGAAAAAGTTTGGGCGCCCCTATTAATCTTAAGCTTAATGTTTTATAAAAATTGGTGTTTTTGCAACAGCTATTTCAGTTTGATATATGTAATAACTGTTGGACACAGTAATGTTTCTGCCTTGAAATGAGGTTTATTGTACTAACAGAAAATGTGCAATCTGCATTCAAACAAAATTTGACTGGTGCATAAGTTTGGGCACCCCACCAGAAAAGTGACATTAATATTTAGTAGATCCTCCTTTTGCAAAAATAACAGCATCTAGTCGCTTCCTGTAGCTTTTAATGAGTTCCTGGATCCTGGATGAAGGTATTTTTGACCATTCCTCTTTACAAAACAATTCCAGTTCAGTTAAGTTTGATGGTCGCTGAGCATGGACAGCCCTCTTCAAATGATCCCACAGATGTTCAATGATATTCAGGTCTGGGGTCTGGGATGGCCATTCCAGAACATTGTAATTGTTCCTCTGCATGAATGCCTGAGTAGATTTGGAGCGGTGTTTTGGATCATTGTCTTGCTGAAAGATCCATCCCCTGCGTAACTTCAACTTTATCACTGATTCTTGAACATTATTGTCAAGAATCTGCTGATACTGAGTGGAATCCATGCGTCCCTCAACTTTAACAAGATTCCCAGTGCCGGCATTGGCCACACAGCCCCAAAGCATGATGGAACCTCCACCAAATTTTACTGTGGGTAGCAAGTGTTTTTCTTGGAATGCTGTGTTTTTTTGCTGCCATGCATAACGCCTTTTTGTATGACCAAACAACTCAATCTTGGTTTCATCAGTCCACATGACCTTCTTCCAAAAATAAATTGGCTTCTCCAAATGTGCTTTTGCATACCTCAGCCGACTCTGTTTGTGGCGTGCTTGCAGAAACGGCTTCTTTCGCATCACTCTCCCATACAGCTTCTCCTTGTGCAAAGTGCGTTGTATAGTTGACCGATGCACAGTGACACCATCTGCAGCAAGTTGATGCTGCAGCTCTCTGGAGGTGGTCTGAGGATTGTCCTTGACTGATCTCACCATTCTTCTTCTCTGCCTTTCTGATGTTTTTCTTGGCCTGCCACTTCTGGCCTTAACAAGAACTGTCCCTGTGTTCTTCCATTTCCTTACTATGTTCCTCACAGTGGAAACTGACAGGTTAAATCTCTGAGACAGCTTTTTGTATCCTTCCCCTGAACAACTATGTTGAATAATCTTTGTTTTCAGATCATTTGACAGTTGTTTTGAGGAGCCCATGATGCCACTCTTCAGAGGAGATTCAAACAGGAGAACAACTTGCAAGTGGCCACTTTAAGTAGCTTTTCTCATGATTGCATACACGTGGCTATGAAGTTCAAAGCTCAATGAGGTTACAAAACCAAAAAAAGTGCTTTAGTAAGTCAGTAAAAGTAGGTAGGAGTATTTAAAACAAGAAAATGATAAGGGTGCCCATACTTATGCACCTGTCAAATTTTGTTTGAATGCAGATAGCACATTTTCTGTTAGTACAATAAACCTCATTTCAAGGCAGAAACATTACTGTGTCCAACAGTTATTACATATATCAAACTGAAATAGCTGTTGCAAAAACACCAATTTTTATAAAACATTAAGCTTAAGATTAATAGGGGTGCCCAAACTTTTTCATATAACTGTATATTTACATAAAAAAATAAACAAAAAAAATACACTTATTTGGTATCGCTGCGTGCGGAATGACCCGACCTATAAAACTGTCACACTACTTAACCCCTTCAGTGAACTCCATAAGAAAATAAATAAAAAACATGGCAAAAAAACTATGCTTTTTCTTCATACAATCAAAAAAGTGGAATAAAACGCGATCAAAAATCTAATGGAAATAAAAATTATAACACTGAAAACATCATCTTGTCCCACAAAAAACAAGCTGCCATACAGCTCCATCAACAAAAAAATAAAAAAGTTATAGCTCTCAAAATATAGCAATGCAAAAACAATTCTTTTTTCTATAAAATAGTTTTTATAGTGTAAAAGAGCCAAAACATAACATTTTTTTTTGTAAATATGGTATCTGTGTAATCATACTGATTTGAAGAATAAAGTTGTCTTATCACTTTTACCATATGGTGAATGGCATTAAAAAATGTTTTCCTGAATTGCTAGTTTTTGTTCATTCTACTTCTCAAAAATCGGAATAGAAAGCAATCAAAAAATGGTATGTGCCCAAAAATGGTACCACTAAAAACATCAACTTGTCCCGCAAAAAATAAGCCATCAGATGGCTCTGTCGACAGAATTATAGAACAATTATAGTTCTCAAAATGTGGAGATGCAAAAACAATGTTCTGAAAAAAAAAGTGTTTTTTAGTGTGTGATAGTAGCCATACATAAAAAAAAAAACAATATAAATTTGGTATCGCTGTAATCGCACCGACCTGAATAATAAAGTCGTCTAGTCACTTATACTGCACGAGAGACAGCATAAAAAATACATAAAACCAATTCTTGACCTGCTGTTGATTTCTCCATTCTGTCTCTCAAAGATCGCAGTAAGGCTCGGCTCTCATTTTTCCTACGCTCTACAGTGAGCGTTTACACCGGAGTCTCAGTGTAAATCTCTGAAATACGTGATTCAGACAGAACCCCCGACGGAAGATTCCCTAAAATGAGGCAGATGAAGACACTGTGGACTCTGTTTTGCTTATGATCCAGTGGAGTCCGTCTTTTTAAGCATGCAGAGTAACTCTGCTGCCTCATTATAGTGAATGGATCCGTTGGCGGTTTCATCTGAATTACATCATTTGGAGATTTTAGATGGAAACCCTGATGTAAGTGCTCAGCGTAGAGCACAGGATAAACATGATCCAAAATGTTATGTAAAATGTTTCCAATAAAAGATTCAACTCAATACAAAAAAAAACAAGTCCCCACTCATGTTTATCATCTGCCAATAGAAATATAGGGGGTTTCCAAGTTAATGATAGCACAAAGGCTCTGGAAAAGTGATATGGCTCCAGTCCTCATCCCCCAAAAGAAATCCCGTGAATTCTGCACTCCCAAATTCAAGTGCCTGTCTCCCTTCTGAGCCCCACAGTGTGCGTAAACCACATTTAGCGTCCACATGTTTGTCATTTCTATATTGATGAGAGCCCGCTTATTTTATGGGTGCATGTCTCCAGAAGCATGAGCTGGGTATAATGTATGGGCACTACAGTGTACTGGGCACTACAATGTACAGGGCACTATACTGGCAGATTTGCAATTTTCACTTGACAACATCCACTGCTGCTTGTTTCTGGAAAAAAAAACCATGGAGTCAAAATCGTCACTACACCTGTAGATAAATTCCTAGAGGGGTGTAATCTCCAAAATGGGGTCACTAGAGGGTGGATTCTGCTCTTCTGGCACTTAAAGACTCTGTATATGGAGTCGCAAACTATTCTACATTAATTTATTCTCCAAGAGTCAAATAGTGCTCCCAAGTCTCACCATGTGAATAAGCAGTACTGTACAGACGCTTTTGGGGTATTTCCACATTGAGCAGAAATTGTGTGACAAATTTTGGTGCCATTTTTCCCCATTTCCCCATGTGAAAATATAAAATGTGGGGCTAAAACAAATTTTTTCTGGTAAAAATATAATTATTTTTTCTTTATTGCCCAATAGTATAAAATTCTGTGATACATTCCTTATGTCAATATGATCACTGCACCCTTAGATGAATTAATTGAGAGGTTTAGCTTGTAAATTGGGGTCAGTTATGGGGGGGGTTCTGCTGTTCTGGCACCTCGAGGGCTCTTCCAGTGGATCATGGAACCTGCAAACCATAATAACAAAATCTGCACTATAATATGGCGCTCCTTCCCTTCTGAGCTTTTCACTGTGCTTGAAAAGTATTTCCTGATTACATGTAGGGTATTGGTGCACTCAGGAGAAATTGCGCAACAAACTGTGAAGTCCAGTTTTTTCTATTAGCCTTTATAGAAATTAAAAACTTTGGGGCTAAAACAACATTTTAGTGGTAAAAATGTAATAATTCTTTCTTCACCGCCCAATGGTATAAAATTATGTGAGGCACAAGTGGTGTCAATTTGATCACTGCACCCCTAGATTAATTCATTGGGGGTGTAGTTTGTAAAATGGGTTCACTTATGGACGGGTTCTGCTGTTCTGGCACCTCAGAGGCTCTGCCAATGTGACATGGCACCCTCAAACCATTCCAGCAAAATCTGAACTTTAGTGGAAAAAGTGGTAATTTTCCATTTACTCAGGCTAATGTTATACAATTCTGTAAGTCGCCTGAAGGTTAAAAATGATCACTACACCCCTAGGCGAATTCCTTAAGTGGTGTAGTTTCCAAAATGTGGTTACTTGTGGGGGTTTCTGCTGTTTTGGCATGTTAGGGACTCTTCAAATGTGACATGACAGAATTAATTTGGCGCTCCTTCCCTTCTGAGTCCTGCCGTGCGCCCAAACACAAGTTTTCCGCCACATATGGGGTATCGACGTACTCAGGAGAAATTGCCCAGCAAATTGTATAGTCCATTTTCTCCTGTAACCCTTGTGAAAATTATAAATTTGGGGCAAAACCAACATTTTTGCAGGAAAAAAATATTTTTTCATTTTCATGGCTCAATGTTATAAAATTTTGTGAAGCACTTGTGGGTCTAAGGTGCTCACCACACCTTTAGATAAGATCCTTGAGGGGTTTAGTTTGCAAAATGGGGTAAATTTGGGGATTTTCCACTGTTTAGGCACATCAGGGGCTCTGCAAACGCGACATGGTGTCAGCTATCTATTCCAGCCAATTTTGCACTTCAAAAGTCAAATGGTGCTCCTTCTCTTCCAAGCTCTGCCATGCGCCCAATCAGTAGTTGTCCACCACATATGGCATATCGGCCTACTCAGGAGAAATTGCACAACAAATTGTACTGTCCATTTTCTCCAATTACCCTTGTGAAAATGAAAAATTTGGAGCTAAATCAACATTTTTGTATGAAAAAGTAAAATTTTCATTTTTTCCTTCCACGTTGCTTTAATTCCTGTGAAGCACCAGAAGGATTAATAAACTTCTTGAATGTGGTTTTGAGCACTTTGAGGGGTGCAGTTTTTAAAATAGTGTCACTATCAGAATATTGAAAAATTGTTGATCAACTTTTACCCCTTCTAACTTCCTAACAAAAAAATTATATTTAAAAAAATATAAAGTAAACATGTGATAAATGTTATTTTTTAACTATTTTGTGTGACATAACTATCTGGTTTAAGATTATAAAAATGAAACATTAGAAAATTGCAACGTTTTCAAAATTTCCACCAAAAGTCCGATATCTTCACAAATAAGCGCAAAAAATATCGGCCTAAATTTACCACTAATATGAAGTATAACGAGTCACGAAAAACACAGTCTCAGAATGGCTGGGATTCGTTGAAGTGTTCCAGAGTTATTACCACATAAAGTGACATTGGTCAAAATTGTAAAAATTGGCATGGTCAGGAAGGTGAAAACATGCTCGGCTGTGAAGGGATTAACAGCCTTTAAATACTTATAATGTTTCCTATAAGTAGGAATTGGTGTTATTTTAGATGTCATAAATAGAAGGATGTCAGAACTTATATTGTCATTCAGGAATGAGCCGAGTTCTGACAGCTTGCCTATAAAATCTTCCTATTATCATGTATATGACTCTGCAAACTAGACTTTAAAGTCTCATCACATTTATGGAGTACAATGCCTAAGGGAATTTTAATTCACATTTAAACTTCCACCAAAGTTCTTCCCTATGGAACCGATAGCATTTACTTTAACATCTTAGAAAGTAAAATTAGAACTTTACTTGGATTAATATTTATAAATCAATTAATTCATTGTGGCTTTTTACTTCGCATTATGCACGAATCATGAGAGGAAATAAATTGTACAACCCAATTCTTGAAATATCCGGTAAAGTTTAAATTTCTAGTAAATATTTAATGGATGAGGTCAAATAACAAATTATATGCATACAGACTGTTGAACAGTAAACTGCGTACAATGTCCATAATGCAATACGAATGCAATAAGGAGAAACATAATATGACTAGGAAAGGAGATAGATAATAAATACAATCAATAGAAATTGGATATTTTACATATCCTGAAAGTAAAAAAAAAACAAAGTACACCCTCCGTCAATTCTATGCTTTATCTAAAATGGTGTTGATAACAATTTAGTGCCCCTCCCAAAAAGTAAAACAACATTCAGAAAACAGGAGGGAAAATTAAGAGCATTAAGTAATATCAAGTCATCTCACATAGTTTTGAAAATTGTTGGGTACACTCTTCTTTACAACATTGCATGAGTTCACTGATATTTTGATGCCACCATTGATGCTGATTCTCTCTTTATCCTTTCAAATGTTGATGGCTGATTTGCTTTTTTAAGCATTGTCTTATTCTAGGGGTGACTGGGACTTTAGGGAGCTTCTTTAGCTGCCACTATAGATGGCATCTGTGCTTGGTATAGGAAAATTTATTGCAGGAACTCTAGGAGACTTTTTTGACTGGCGGCCTTTGTGCATCTGCGACAGATCTTGTATGGTGCAACAGTGACAGGCATCCTTCATGCATCTGGGGCAAATAAACAGAAGGACGTAAAATCTACAAATCTTCACTAAAAAGCTACTAATCAGTATTATATTTACCAGTTGAGGCAGAAACCCAAATAACTAGTACTGAAATTTGGCCATAATAGGGTGGAAAAAAGACCACTCTGTACATATCTATGATATCTGTATCAGTACTTGCCCTTCCAGGTTCTGCTTCTTTCGGGTTGCCAACACAAGTCCTGTGTTCTCTGTGACTTGTGGTATTATCTAGGCTGGATGCTTGGGTATTAACTCCTGTTAATGATTACTCCCTGTTGTTCAGCCTGAGTGGGGCTGCAAACCATTTAAAGGGATATTCTCAAGTTTGAAAGTTATCACCTATCCGTAGGTTAGACTAGAGAATAACATCTTGATCACTGGGGGTTCAACCACTAAGACCCTCACCAATCCCAAGAATCAAGGCTCTGAAGAGACCCGTGTGAATAGAGGGGAGGTTGGTCATGTGCGCTGCAACTCCATTTATTTTTATAGAAGTACATAAGACCAGTAAAGCACAGTGCTTGGCTATCTTTGGCAGTCCCATTAAAAATGATGGAGCGGCAGTGTACACGATCAACCATAGCTCGATTCACACAAGGCTCTCCAGATCCTCGACTCTTGGGATCAGTGGGGGTCCGAGAAGTTCTACACCACAGCAGTCGGGAAGTAATCCTCTTTCTCACGGATAAGGGATAACTTCAAAACTTGAGAATAACCTATTTAAGATCCTGAAATCTTGCTATCCACTACCAGTTATAGGTAATCTTATTTTAGTTCAATCCTGTGTTTTCAGCTATTGCTTAGCTTGTTTGTATTCCTATTGTTTTTTCTCAGCCCGTATTTTGACCAACCTTCAATCTTGTGATTCTGTTCCTGCTTTTGACCTACTGGTTTTTGAAGCAACATCCTGCCTAATCTCTGCTCACTCCACTGGAGCACAACCAGCTCCATGGCCCCAACCCAAGGGCCTCTGTGAAAGTACAGATACTTGTACAGTGGTTGAAGGGTGAAGGCCAGGGCAAACCCTGGGATCTGGTAGAAGGAGTGGCTAGAGCTAATCCTGTCCGTGAAAGCACTATTAAGAGCTGCCATGCTACCACTAATGGTGCCCAATGAACATCATGGCAATAAAGATAACATTTGTACTGACACTGAAAATAAACCACAGTAGTCCAAGGAACTCCATGCTAATGTGTATGGAGGCCTCATATCTCGTCCCCCAACAGATGATGTTGGGAGAAACAATGTTCTGTCAGCTTGAATTCAATTACCTATCTATTTGTTCCCACTTTACCTATCATAAACACATGCACTAATTTGTATGGGGGGAATAGGGATAGATAACTGTTTGGTGTATGGGCACCTTCACATTGAGACCATTGCCATACTAATTTGCATTCGTTTTCCCTTTATTTTATTTACAGGGTGGTTTTGCATGTTTTTATTTTCACCATTTTTAAATGTTGGAGGTCAGCAGTTATAATTCAGTTTTTCATGTAATTACTCGATTCCTATTTTTTTATCATTTTTTATTTATGCCAAAATCAGAAATAAATTGTTATGACAAACAAGCTGTAATTGACAGTATCTCGAGGGGACGAGTATTTTTTCATGCTATTGCTGTATAATTGTTTGAAATAAAATAAGCTAAGAAGCTATAAATGGAAATCTTCTTGTCTTACTCAGTAATTTGCTAAATACATTACATATTAGTTCAGGTATTCTATAGCTAATGGTTGTAATATGTCACTGCATTGAGTCAGTTCTTTGTCAATCTCGTGAAATGTCCTTTGTGACTTAAATAATTCACCATTAAATTGCCTGCTCTAAAACCTTCACCTTGTCACCAGGCCGGTGTCATTTTACTCCAATATAATGATAATTCAAGTTGATTGGGATTGGCTAATTTCATCAAATGGTATCAATTTCCATTTTATGGCTGTCATTCACATTATTTACTGGTGGAGATTAACCATAGTTTGGAGTCTCTGGGAAGTTTTACTGCCTTGCTACTACTGAGTTGTAAGCTCAGCTGCCAGATGGAGATTACATGGTTTTCATTTGAACCCTTCACTTTTTTTACTCTTTTTTTAATTAGATTTGTAAAATAATGTTTATATTCATTTGTGCTGGTAAAAGAATAAAACACTCTGAAGATAAGGCTTACTAATATGTTAATGGGTCAAAGTTTATTGCCAAATGTAAATTATGCAACCCAGTATTTTATCCACTACAGTCTTCATAGAAGATTCCATCCCGAATAATAAGATATGGGCTCTGCTCCTATAATCATGGGTACAGTTATGTTTTGTATGCTTTTAATAATTTTCTCATAGAGATATTAAATTTGTAGAGTGGGACATAACTTAGATAGTACTAACTTAGACTAGATAGTCCTAAAATGCACAAGAATTGGTTCATGCAGTTTGTTAAATCTGACGTATATTTAGACTATCTAGTCCAGTGTTCCCCAACTACAGTCCTCAAAAGCCACCAAAAAAATAATATTTTCAGGGTTTCCTTAGTACACTGTGGCTCATCAGTTTACACCACTTTTTAGTTTGCTTACTTTCTGCCAGAAATTTGCACCAAAATTTGGGCTAATTCTTTTGATTCTCAATGTCATATGTTAGACAATGGCTATTTCTACTAAGCAACACCTTTTTATAAAAACCACACCTACTGTTGAACAAGGAACATAAACATAAAGTGTCTAAAACATATAATTAATGTAGTGTAAGTTAAAAAAAGATTTTTTTTTGTTTTGTTTTATTTTTGCATAATTTGCACTGAAGTTCTGGCCCATTTAGCTTGATTGATCTCCTAGACTGTATTGCCTCAACTGCATAAAACAGTCATGATAATTTTATATTGGATATCCAAGTTTTCAATGTAAGCTCTGCTATTTCTACATACAGTATAGTATATATAGTTTGTTTCATTTTTTTAAGCTAAACTAATTATTTGATTGTTATTACAATCTTTTGAATATCCCAATTATACTATGCACTTTCGTTACAATTATATTTAGTTTATCCCAAGCAAATACCTCCTTTTTTTACTTAACAGTGGTATTTAATTTTCAATTCTGCCATGAAAATCTGATTTTCACTAGTGATGAGAGAGCACTAAAATTCTCGGGTACTCGTTATTCGGGTCGAGCAAATTGGAATGCTTGAGTGCTCGGACTGAGTAACGAGCCCAATGTAAGTCAATGGGAAACTCAAGCATTTTTCCGGCGGCTCTCCCCAGTGGTCTGCAGAGGGCCTAAAAATTGCCCAAATCGATGGGAACAGTGCTCAAATGACATGGGATCAGCATGGGGAAGACCCCTGGAAGCATTTCAGATGCCCAGGTTACTGCTGTCAACAACGTTGTCAAAGGTATTATGCCACTTTTACGGACTCACAATAAAACATGCAAAAATGAAACCAAAATGGATTTTCCTGGGAAAAATGTTAAGGAACATTTCCAGGGTAATGACTTGTATATAAGGCAAAATAAATAACCAAAAATGGGCTATGTTCACACGTAGCGTTTTTGATGTGTTTTTACACTTTTGCATTGCTTTCAACCAAAACAAATGCATTCACTGGGAAATGTAATTTTAACATTAATGCCCATGCTGTGACTGCAAGGGCTGCCAACATTTGGGAAAAACCCCACTAACAATATAAAGACACATAGAGCTGGGCCACAGTAACGACATGCTCCCATTAGAAAGGAGAGGGTCTGCTATACAGTTATAGGGTATGCAGTGAGTCCAACGACTGCCAAAATTTAGGAAAAACCCTACTAACAATTTAAAAACACATAGAGCAGGGCCACAGTAACAACATGTTCCCATTAGAAAGGAGAGGGTCTGCTATACAGTTATAGGGTATGCAGTGAGTCCAACGGCTGCCAAAATTTAGGAAAAACCCTACTAACAATTTAAAGACACATAGAGCAGGGCCACAGTAACGACATGTTCCCATTAGAAACGAGAGGGTCTGCTATACAGTTATAGGGTATGAAGTGAGTCCAACGGCTGCCAAAATTTAGGGAAAACTCAACTAACAATTTAAAGACACATAGAGCAGGGCCAAAGTAACGACATGTTTCCATTAGAAAGGAGCGGGTCTCCCATACTGTTTGCCTAGGCAGTGACTGCAATGGCTGTCAAAAATTTGGAGGCACTCCAATGCCCCTTTCAAGAGACTTAGAGGTCGAAGGGCCTCCTGAAAACAAGGTTCCCATTATTAGGAAGTGGGTCTCCCATACTGTTTGCCTATGTAGTGAATGCAACGGCTGCCAAAAATTTGGAGGAACTCCAATGCCCCTTGCAAGAGACGTAGAGGTCGGAGGGCCTCCTGAAAACAAGGTTCCCATTATTAGGAAGTGGGTCTCCCATACTGTTTGCCTATGCACTGAAGCAACGGCTGCCAAAAATTTAGAAGAACTCCAATGCCCCTTGCAAGAGATGTAGATATGTTGATGTGGTGATATGGGGGTGGAGGGTGCGGATGCGCAGATGGAGGAGGACAAGAGCAAATAGACAAAATCAGGAAGCGTATACCCATGTCTAGGTGTGAAGACAGAGGTGCATGGGAATAGAGTTAGACCTCCCAAAAAAAGACACTGTATTTGAGTTTACGTTATGCTGCTATCATTTGGTGGTGTTGAGAAGTCTGGCCCAATCCAGCCCTTGTTCATTTTTATAAGAGTCAGTTTGTCAGCATTTTCAGTTGATAGGTGGATGCGCCTATCAGTTATAATTCCACCGGAGGCACTAAAAACCCGCTCTGACAAAATGCTAGCATCAGGGCAGGCCAGGACCTCCAAGGCGTAGAGAGCCAGTTCATGCCACGTGTCCAGCTTGGATACCCAATAATTATAGGACACAGAGAAATCACGGAGGACGTTGGTACGGTCGGCAAGGTACTCCCTCACCTTTTTCCGAAACTTTGCACTCCTTGTGAGAGTACCCCGCTCCTCAGGGCCTGTGCATTGGGAGAGTCAGAGAAAACTGTCCCAGAACTTTGACAGTGTTCCCCTGCCTCTGCTGGATTGCATTTGTGTCTCTCTCGTCTGTACTCCTTGGTTGTCCAATGAACTGTGACCTCCGCCGCCAGCGGTTTCAGATGGGAATTTTTAAAATAATTCTACAACAAGGGCCTTCTCGTACTGCACAATTTTATTAGGCCTGTCCTGCAAGAGAATTAGATGCATAAAGTTCTCACTGTAGCATGGGTCTAGAAGCGTCACCAACCAGAAATGACTGTCACCCAACATTTGGACAACGTGAGGGTCACGGGAAAGGCAGCGTAACATAAACTCAGCCATGTGTGCCAGACTGCAAAGAGGCAAGACTTCCGTGTCCTCACCAAGAGGATGACTGACCATGCTCTCCTCCTCATCCTCTTCCTTCTACTCCCTGTCCCCAGGCCATCCACGCTGAACAGACGGTAAGACAGTTGTGAAGGTAGTACCGTCTATAGTGCAGGAAACTAGCTTCCGTTCTTCCTCCTCCTCCTCCTCCTCTTCCTCATTGTCACCCAATCCACATTGGGATGAGATGAGGCTCGGCTGTGTGTAATCACACTGTAAGGTTGCTTGCTCCATCTCATCGTGCTCCGCCTGCAATGCATCCTCTTTAATTGAGAGGAGAGAGCGTTTCAGAAGACAGAGAAGCGGGATGGTGATGCTAATTATGGCGTCATCACCGCTCACCATCTTGGTGGAGTCCTCAAAGTTTTGGAGGATGGTACAGATGTCTGACATCCATGTCCACTCCTGAAGTTTTTTGTGTGGAGTCTGACCTGAATACCGACTGCCTTGTTGATGCTGGTAGTCAACAACTGCCCTCTTCTGCTCACAAATCCTTCCCAACATCTGCAATGTAAAGTTCCAGTGCGTGGGGGCATCGCAGATCAGTCGGTGAGCTGGAAACTGCAAACGCTGCTGAAGCATGGCAAGGGCGGCGGAAGCTGTAGCTGACTTTCTAAAATGGGCATACTTTGACAAGCAGATCCGGGTAGGTTTTGAGAAATCGCTGAACTACGAGGTTAAGCATATAGGCCAGGCATGGTACGTGTGTTAGCTCGACTCGCCTCAGAGCCACCACCAGATTCCGGCCATTGTCACACACAATCATGCCTGGCTGTAGGGTCAGCGGTGTCAGCCACGAATCTGCCTGCTCTTTCATAGCTGTCCACAATTCTTCAGCGTTGTGTGATTTGTCACCTAAGCATATTAGCTTCAGCACAGCCTGTTGCCGCTTGGCCGAGGCAGTGCTGCATTGCTTCCAGTTTGCGACTGATGTGGTCATTTCAAAGATGGTTGCTGAAGAGGAGGAGGATGAAGTGAAGGAGCTGTAGAATGTGGGGGCAACCCTGATTGACCCAGGGCCCGCAATCCTCGGCATCGGGAGGACGTGTTCCGTCCCGAGATCCGACTGGGTCCCGGCTTCCACTGTATTAACCCAGTGTGCCATCAGCGAGATGTACCATCTCTGCCCACAAGCACTTGTCCATGTGTTCGTAGTTAGGTGGACTTTCCCAGTAACTGCCTTGTTGAGGGCACGTCTAATATTGTGGGACACGTGCTTGTGTAATGCGGGGACGGCACACAGGGAGAAATAGTGGCAGCTGGGGACCAAATACCGAGGGACGGCCACCGCAATCAGGTTGCAGAAAGCTTCCGTCTCCACGAGCCTAAAAGGCAACATTTCGAGCGCAAGCATTCGCGAAAAGTGTGAATTTAGTAGTGTGGCCTGTGGGGCGTTTGCTGCGTATTTGCGCTTGCGTTCCAAGGACTGGGGTTGGTACAACTGAACGCTGCACTGGGACAAGGACGTGGAAGTGGTTTCTGATGGTGTTAGTTGAGAGTGTTCAACGACAGGTGCAGGGCGGGAGGCATCTTGGCATGCGCCATGGACAGAGGATTGGCATGCACGCACAACAGCGGAACAAGCAGTGGTGTCACCCGCAGACACTGTTGCTGGACCCTGGGGTTCAGCCCACTTAGTCAGGTGCTTTGCTGCCATGTGCCTGATCATGCTGGTGGTGGTCAGGCTGGTAGTTTTGCTACCCCTGCTGATGCTGGCCTGGCAGGTGGTGCAAATGGCCTTTTTGGGGTCATCTGTAGAGTCTTTAAAAAATAACCAGACTTGGGAAGACCTAACAGTTGTACTGGCAACTTCCGTCGTGTTGGCGTTAACGAGGAAAGCTCGTTTTCTGTGTCTGCGGCCACCACACTGCTGCTGTTGTGGTGCTACGCTTCCCTCCACCTGTGTGCTGCTGTCCTTGCTCTGTGTGTCCCCATGCCAGGTTGGATCAGTTACTATATCATCCACCACCTCGTTTTCCACTTCCACACTCTGGTCCTCCTCCTGACTTTCTGACAATTGTGTCTCATCATCATCATCCACTTCTTGTGACAATAATTGTACTGTACCACCGTTGCCTTCGTGTGACCGTGGCTGCTCCAATAGACTTGACCGTGTGGAAGACAGGGTGGAGTTGGTGATGGCCAAGTGACTGGAAGCATTATCTGCTATCCAACCAATAACCTTTTCACATTGCTCTGTGTTCAATAGTGGTGCTCTGTGGTCCCCTAGTAATTGGGACAGGAAGGTTGAGCGACAAGATGTGGGTGTTTGTTGTGCTACAATTTCACCTTGCCCACAGCCACGTCCTTGGCATCTGCATGCACCATCACCATCACGTCCACTTCCCCGTCCCTTGCTAAGCACCTTGCCCATTTTAAATGGAGGACAATATTTTCCACGTTCACGAGAAATGGCTGATTTTGGAACACCGTTATATGTGATATGTCTGACAGAGAACCACGATTTTAAATAGCAGGCCTGTAATTTGCTAATAATATTCTGCACGAAGACCTAGTGTGAATAGCGTCACCGACACACTTCAAAGGAATGAAAGTGGAAGAAATGTATGATTTTTGAAGTCTTTTCGGTGATATGTCTGACAGAGAACTACAGCTTTAAATTGTAGGCCTGTAATTTACTAATATTATTCTACAAAGAGTCCTAGTGTGAATAGCTTCACTGACACACTGCAACGGAATGAAAATGGAAGAAATGTATGATTTTTGAAGTCTTCTCGGTAATATGTCTGACACTCAGAAGGACTGTTGGTTCAGTTGGATATACAGTGGGTACAGAAAGTATTCAGACCCCTTTAAATTTTTCACTCATTGTTTCATTGCAGCCATTTGGTAAATTCTAAAAAGTTCATTTTTTTCTCATTAATGTACACTCTGCACCCCATATTGACTGAAAAAAAACAGAAATGTAGAAATTTTTGCAAATTTATTAAAAAAGAAAAGCTGAAATATCACATGGTCATAAGTATTCAGACCCTTTGCTCAGTATTGAGTAGAAGCACTCTTTTGAGCTAGTACGGCCATGAGTCTTCTTGGGAATGATGCAACAAGTTTTCCACACTTGGATTTAGGGACCCTCTGCCATTCTTCCTTGCTGCTCCTCTCCAGTTCCGTCAGGTTGGATGGTGAACGTTGGTGGACAGCCATTTTCAGGTCTCTCCAGAGATGCTCAATTGCGTTTAGGTCAGGGCTCTGGCTGGGCCAGTCAAGAATGGTCACAGAGTTGTTCTGAAGCCACTCCTTTGTTATTTTAGCAATGTGCTTAGGGTCATTGTCTTGTTGGAAGGTGAACCTTCAGCCAAGTCTGAGGTCCAGAACACTCTGGAAGAGGTTTTCATCCAGGATATCTCTGAACTTGGCCGCATTCTTGTTTCCTTCAATTGCAACCAGTCGTCCTGTCCCTGCAGCTAAAAAACACCCCCATAGCATGATGCTGCCACCACCATGTTTCACTGTTGGGATTGTATTGGGCAGGTAATGAGCAGTGCCTGGTTTTCTCCACACATACCGCTTATAATTATCACCAAAAAGTTGTATTTTTATCTCATCAGACCAGAGAATCTTATTTCTCATAATCTGAGAGTCCTTCATGTGTTTTTAAGCAAACTCTATGCTAACTTTCAAATGTCTTGCACTGAGGAGAGGCTTCCGTCAGGCCACTCTGCCATAAAGGCCCAACTGATGGAGGACTGCAGTGATAGTTGACTTTGTGGAACTTATTCCCATTTCCCTACTGCATCTCTGGAGCTCAGCCACAGTGATCTTGGGGTTCTTCTTTACCTCTCTCACCAAGGCTCTTCTCCCACGATTGCTCAGTTTGACTGGACGGCCAGGTCTAGGAAGACTTCTGGTGGTCCTAAACTTCTTCCATTTAAGGATTATGGAGGCCACTGTGCTCTTAGAAACGTGAGTACTGCAGAAATTATTTTATACCTTGGCCAGATCTGTGCCTTGTCACAATTCTGTCTCTGAGCTCCTTGGGCAGTTCATTTGAGCTCATGATTCTCATTTGGTCTGACATGCACTGTGAGCTGTGAGGTCTTATATAGACAGGTGTGTACCTTTCCAAATCAAGTCCTATCAGTTTAAGTAAGCACAGCTGGACTCCAATGAAGGAGTAGAACCATCTCAAGGAGGATCACAAGGAAATGGACAGCATGTGACTTAAATATGAGTGTCTGAGCAAAGGGTCTGAATACTTATGACCATGTGATATTTCTTTTTTTTTTCTTTCAGTCAAGATGGGGTGCAGAGTGTACATTAATGAGAAAAAATGAACTTTTTAGAATTTACCAAATGGCTGCAATGAAACAAAGAGTGAAAAATTTAAAGGGGTCTGAATACTTTCCGTACCCACTGTAGATATATGTTGTGGAATACTTATACTAACTATGAAGAAGCAAATCTCTCCCTAACGTAGCAGTAGCTCTCCTTATTCTGCCTGATTCTGGGTAGACTGTGACAAGCATTGAGGCGCACGGTCTTATATACACCTGATGACGCTGTGCGGCCAGCTAATCAATGTAATGCCCACAACCAACATGGCTACGTCATTACAGTGCATGACAGGCAATCCCTGCATGTTCATTGGCTCTCTAAAGAGCGCCAAACATGCAGGGAGAGGATCCGAGTTCCCACCCGAGCAGCCCGGAAATACTCGTCGAGCGCCGAGCTCGTCGAGCACAGTGATGCTCGGGCGAGTACCGAGCAGTGGCGAGCGCATTCGCTCATCACTAATTTTCACATTTAGATTCTGACTTGTTTGGACTGTTAATGTTAACATATATCTGCATCTTTAATCCAGTGAAGAATTTACTTTGTCTCAAATCTGAGGCTCTGTTAGTAGGGCATTTCTGAGACTGATAATGCTAATATTTACAAATTGCCATAAGGCAAATAAGCCATAACTAAAGGTTCTGTAATTATTAAAAAGGTAATCTAATTGGGGAAACTAATTGGGGAAACTCACGGCCAAAGAAGGAGATAGATATTATTGCTATGAAATAACTCCTAATGGACAAATGTCTCACAGGAATTTAGCACTGAGCTCTTTCTAGTTATGAATCTCTCCTTCGGCATCAATCTCATTCATATTGACTTTTGATCTTATATAACCAGTACATAAGGTTAGTAATATTAGTAATCTGATCAGATAACAACTGGCTTCCCCTATTTTGTGGCTCACTCTGATTATAACAAAGCACTCAGTAATTGGTGTGGCCGCAGACCAACAACTCATTAATTAGTATGGACCAACTCTCAAACATTGCTTATAAAAATGATCAGCTGCCTCTCCAACTACTGTCACCATCACTGGCTTCATCAGAGGATTGAGGCTACTTTTCATTGTAGCCTCAATCCCCTGATGAAGCCAGTGAGTATAAAAGACCTCATTCATTGAGGTTCAACATTCGTTATTTCTAATTTCATTAGTAATTTTTAAACGAAAACGAGGAGGGTGTATTTGAAAAATGAAAATGTTTTGCAGAGAATTCATGCAAAAGCAATACACTTCATCAGTCTATGGATATAAGTGGTGGTTAGCACTGCAGCCTCTGCAGCGCTGGGGTCTTGATTTCAAATCCTACCAAGGACAACATTTACAAAGAGTTTGTATGTTCTCCATGTGTTTGCGTGGGTTTCCTCCGGGTTCTCCGGTTTCCTCCCACACTCCAAACATACTGATAGGGAATGTAAATTCTGAGCCCCAATGGGGATAGTGATACTGATGTCTGTAAACCACTGTGGAAGTAATGGATCCATATATGTAAAATAAAAAAATGAGGTTCAATGCTGGCTCGATCCACACTCAGGAGCATTAGGGAAAAACTTGGTCTTTTATGGCTGATTATGCATTATGGTGGTACCTAGACCTCATTCCTTTTATCTTTTCTCACTGTAACATCTTCTCCCGAATCTGCTTTTGTGACATTTTCTTCTGTCACCAGGTGCTGCCAAATTGATTATACTAGCAGTGATGGTGATGGAGGAGATATCGGACCAGAAGCTCTGTGAGGCACAGGCTTTGCCCAGCCACTGAGATTAGGGTCGCAACCTCCTGCCTAATCTCCGCTAGCTTGCTCCACCAGCAAGCAGCAAAATCCATGGCCCCAATCCAGGGGCTCCCGTGTAAGCCCAGATCTCTTTAAAAGGGATAAAGTGTGATAACAAGGGTAACCCCTCAAATCTGGTAAATGGAGTGGCTAGCACTAAGCTTGTCCGTGGTAGCCATTTTTAGAGCTGCCAGGCAACCACTGACAAAGCCCCATTACATCCAACCCTTGGTTGAATTTGATGGACATGTGTTTTTTTCAACTGTCTTATGTAATTATGTAACTATTTAAGAAAATTTTTTAGGTTTTATGGTTAGGCATTAACACCAAGAATTTTTTTTTTAAAATC
Source organism: Phyllobates terribilis (assembly GCF_046119375.1). NCBI lineage: Eukaryota > Metazoa > Chordata > Amphibia > Anura > Dendrobatidae > Phyllobates > Phyllobates terribilis. The sequence continues at coordinate 809,849,373 of NW_027362761.1, forward strand.
ACATGAAACATACTTTCATTCCGGTGTCTCCAAGCCTTTGGCTGGTACTGTATAGAGTGTCACATTGGTCTATATTGTATTTCTCCTAATAGTTTGGTTGTTCTTTTATTGATAGAGTGGATATTCATGTTTACAGTTTTAAAAAAATGAACATAAATACATGAATCTATAGGTTAAAAAACTAAGACTTGTAACAATTGCCATAGTAATCTGACATCCATACAAATGTTAGCATTATATTTCCTTTCATTTTGCATTCATTGATCTCACAGAAAATTGCTGTGCAACCAGAATGTATAATAGTAAATTCAAAGCAGCCCTGGTCCTTTGTATGCAGCATTCAGTGTGCCTGCAGTTTGCCACAGTGGAGAACCTTACAGACACCTACTGAGATTGGAGAATTCAGATCAAGATGTTATTCGCTTCATATCTTTAGATGATAAGACTGGAATGAGAAGTAAAAAATGAAGTCTTGTATGGCAATATGCCTTAGCTGTATGCGGTGTCGTTCTAGCGGAGGCATAATTTGCAAATATAATCAACTAGAAAATATCATAAAGCCAAATAAATAGTGAAGAGAGTAAGTTTAGTAAAGACTCAAGGGCACCTTCAACAACTAGAAGTTATAAAATGAGACCCTTTTTGGAAAATGTCTCTCCAGCCTTCATATAATGGAACAAGAAGGTAATAAGTCAATGTTCAAGGTGTTTTGTTTTTTTTAATAGGAAAATGTTATCAAATAAATGTGTTAGGATGTTTTAGCATTGCACAATAAAATGAGAAATGGAAATTAAGCTGTTCTTTAAGGGCTACCCCCATTAAAATCAAGTCTTCGGGACTTATCTACTCTTTAGGTGTGTCACTTTTCACGGACAAGCCGTGAGGTGGGAAAGTCAAGGAGTTCGAGATCAAATGCCAGGAGGGTACGTCAAAGACAAATGAATAAGGCAAACGGATAATCAGAGGCAAAGTCCGGAGTCAGGTAACTGTGAGCGAAATACGCTCTCTTCTATGCCTTCCGAACTTCAAATTAATAAGATTTGTTTTACGAACGCTCGGGAAATCAATACAGCACAGCCTTCTATGGTGTACTAGAAAAGACTTCTGCTTTATTAACACATGTGGGACTTTAAATAGGGTCAGAGACAAAGGAATAGTTCCCTCTGACCTATGAACCAATAGTAACCATAAGGGGAGTGAATAGAAATGTGAAACCTCACTGCCCATCAGTGTTACTTATTCACCATTACACAGAAGTTACAAGACAAGATGGATACCACATACTCAAAATGGATTCTTTTCTCTCACAGTAACTAAGGTCAAAATTTGTCAAAGGCAAAAGGGGTAATACAAACGAGTAGTCAAAAGGCAAATCCAAGATTCAGGTGACACCTGGAAGAAACCCCGCAGTTCTGGCCAGATTGGACAGCTGAGCTGTCATTCCCAATACGGACAGCCCAGCACGCCCTTGCCTCAGATTCGACGACCGGGCTGTCACTCACAATACTGGCAGCCCAGCATGCCCTTGATCCTATAGGGTGGCTGAGCTGTCACTCACATTGTCTTTAGGACACCGTAAGTGGTGGAATGGAGGCTTATTTAGACTCATACTACCAGTCTTTTCAGGAACAGTTTTCAGCAGGCTGCTTATCAGCAGAGGCAGGATTACAATGTCAAGTAATACCTCTATGCACAGCTGATAACACAGGATCCACCAATCATATTAGGCAATATTGCAGTTGACCTGCTCTCTCTTCCTTCACAATGACCTTTGGACAGACTCATCAGAAGCTTCAATACAAAAGATAGGGTCTGAGACTGTTGATGGCTGCTAATGCACAGGTGGATTTAATGAAACTACAGGAAGTTAGGGTCTAAAAAAACAATGGCCACTGAGAAAATTGCAAGAATTCTAAATTTTATTTTTAATAAAGATTGTTATTTGTAAAAAAAAGAAATTCCAAAATGTTTTCAAAAATACCGTACTTTTAACATACAAAAACCTGATTTAAACAATAGCTCGTTTTCTGATGAAACTTTCCTTTTACTAATCAGTTCAAAGCTAGATTTGCACTGTACAAGCAGGGGAGACGTACAAATAATGCATCTTGGCAGCAATCACACAATGTTATTCCACCTTCGTCTGTGTTATTAATCAGATTTTTTAAATATATCACTTAAACCAATAACAGAAACATGAAATAATAATGACAGGAAAGATAAAATGATCATTTGCTATTTTCAGTGGTGTAGTTATATGTAATACAAAGGTAGCAGAAGGATCCAGAACTCCCTTTGTCGCATAAAAGCCACTTTCATTTTATAACTGGTGGACTGAGTCAACCCTGTATTACATGATCATAAATTAATTTCAAATTGTACCAACTAAGGCCAGTTTATGCAACATTTATGAGTATGGACAGTGATGTAAAGACAGGTTGTGGGTCTCCTGAGCTGAACTCAACAGCCTCATAGGTGCATATGAGGCTTTTGAGTTCAAGTCAGGAGACCCATGGCAGGTCCAGATATCTCAGTCCTGTTTTCAGATAGTGAATATCAGATATGTGAAACCATACTAAAATTGTATCTCCCCTGCCGTGACTAATGGATCGGAATTGTATGGCCTTCTACACCTGATCTCAGGAGGTTACAGCTCTTTATCAGGGGACAATTTAAAGAAGACCTGTTGCCCGATCAGAAGTGGCCAGTTTTTACTTTTATTTAATTTCTGCTGCTCCCTTGAGTATTCCAGATTTTCTAGGGGTGTCTTGCATAATTACCCTGTGAGCACTGCCTGCTCTGAAATAACCGTAAAAATAATAATTTTGGGAGCACTAAAAAGCTTAGCTAAATTAATAGCGGATTAAAAAACAAACTATAAAATAGAAGAATCAAAAACTAGACACTTTTTACCTGCTGTCAGGTAAAAAGAAAGGCTTTAAAGAAAGGGTTTACAGTTGGTGCCCTTTTAGGTTTGTTTGCGTATATGTACAATATACATACAATATACCATGGGCGGTCATACCGCATATGCAACCAGTTCAGATGCACAAAGGCCTGTGGTCTACTAAGGGGATGTTGTTCACAGAATTCTTATCTACTAGTATATAGAGATAAGTATCTATATTCATGTGCATCTCTGTATATGTAATGCACACGCCCGGACTGACTGGCGTGTGCGTGTTTAGTGGTTCCACTGTGCCATGAACCGGAGAGTGCCTGGAGGGGCGTAACTAAGTATCTGCCCGATCCAACCAAGGTCGCACGACGGCATACGACGCCAGTGCACCAGGGAGGAACCGAGCAGAGGGACCAGGGTCTACTCCAGGTCAGACTCCGGACACGACTGTTGACCCACACCGGGGAATACAGGAACAGGCAGGCTGAGTAGGGTCCAGTACAGACTGGGAGGAGCCGCAGATGCGGTCAACAAACAGAGTAAAGCGAAACCGCAGGTGCGGTAGACAAGGCAGAGTAAAGCGAAACCGCAGACGCGGTAGACAAGGCTGAGCAGAGCGAAACCGCAGACGCGGTAGTCAAGGCTGAGCAGAGCGAAACTGCAGACGCGGTGGACAGGGCTGAGCAAAGCGAAACCGCAGACGCGGTGGACAGGGCTGAGCAAAGCAAAACCTCAGACGCGGTGGACAGGGCTGAGCAAAGCGAAACCGCAGACGCGGTGGACAGGGCTGAGCAAAGCGAAACCGCAGACGCGGTGGACAGGGCTGGGCAAAGCGAAACCGCAGACGCGGTGGACAGGGCTGAGCAAAGCGAAACCACAGACGCGGTGGACAGGGCTGAGCAAAGCGAAACCGCAGACGCGGTGGACAGGGCTGAGCAAAGCGAAACCGCAGGTGTGGTAGACAAGGCTGAGCAGAGCGGACAGGGCTCTGTTCACACGGAACAGACTGGAAGGGAAAGGCCGAACCAGATACCCACAGGGTGCTTGCAGTGAAGTAGCGAGTGGACCACAAACTCACAAACGGAAGTACAGTGACAACGAACAGGAGTAGGTACGAGTTCAGACTCTGCAGAAAAAGGAAAGGTACGGACATAGAGAAAAACAGGAAACAGGCTAGAAGAGTATTCAGACAAGAACAGACACAGTAGCAAGATACAGGAGCGGGTCTAGGTATGCAGCCCCTAGAAGGCGGGAGGAACAGGCTAGGAGCGTGTTCAGACAGGCCTGGAAATACAGCCTCCAGGAAAGGCAGGCAAGCAAACACAGAAAGGGACCTGGCACGTTCAGAGTGAAAGAGCACACTGAATGAAACACAATGCTCAGGCAGGGATTCATTGGAGCAGCTGGGTTAAATACCAGGTGACAGACAGCAATAGGCTGAGGACGCACAAGGGGTGTGCCCGCAGCAGGTACAAGCAACTGGAAGTGATCGGGCACCGCCCTTAAGCAGCAGAAACAGAGGCAAGCAGACAGCATGGAGGGAAGCCAGGCTAGCAGACTGGACTGGAGATCAAGTGCGCGCTCTTGCACAGTGGGAGATGGACCACTATGCAAGGACGCCGCCAGGTATGTTACAGTATACTTGTATATTAGGGTTAAATAAAAGTCAGACATTTTTTTCCTTTACAATTGTTAAAAAGTAATGCAAAACAGTTACAATAATCACATTTTTAAAGGGGTTGTTCAGGCTCTTAACACATTTCTGCAGTTACTCTATATGAACACTGCCATAATTCCATTGTAACGCTTGTATTCCCAGTGCGAGTTCTGGGAAGCAGATGAGAATCTATTAGGCAAGTGACCGGAAATATTGAATTCTTGTGGTCACGTGATCACCCACTCACCCTGAGAATAAAAGGGAATGGTGACAATTTGCACATAGACTGACTGCAGAAATTTGTCTAGAGCCTGCTAAATCCCTTTGTTCGGCAACCCCTTCTAAAATGCTCGAGTCCCCCAATAAACATTAAAAACATGATCAGCTGCTGCCTTTAATATTTTGTCAGAGCGAAATTCCACTCTAATGGAATATTGATGAGCAGCAGCCAATCAGCAACCACTTACAGGCTGCAGTGATCACATGACATAACAATGTCTTACAAGCACCAAGAGACCTGGTGTCAACATTGCTAGAATGGTGCCAACCCAGTAGGTGATTACAAGCTTTTCTTCTTTTACTCAGGGGCCTGAGCATTTAGGAAGGGGTTGTCCAAAAATAATAATTAATAAAAGGGACTGTCCAAAAATAATAATAATTAAACATAAAAGTTACAAATCATCAAGTAACCTTAACATGTTTGGCATCTTTGTAATTATAACAACCTGTACAATACAGAGAACGGATTATTTATGGTGATCAGTAAATGACGTAATAAAATTATGTGGGTGTTTTTTCTCCATCAAACATATAAAAAAAGAGGGCGATGAAGGGATCAATAGCAGACACTGCTGATACGGCTATAAACACGCCCCGGTACTTTGATTGACAGCTCACTCTGCAGTGCATCTGTGCAGAGTAAGCTGTCAGTCAAAGTGTGGGGGCATGCTTATAGCTTTTTCAGGAGGAACTGTAATCACTCTTTTCACCAACCCTATAACTGAAAGCTGGCGGCTCCTGGGAAGGAATAAGTTAATTCTCTCTCAGTAGCTGTACTTTCAGTAAGATGGCCGGGCAGCATTGTAATGCTATTTACCTGCAGATTAACTGTGTACAGTTGAAACCATAAGGTTACATACACTATATAAAAAGACACACATGTCCATGTTTTTCTCAATATCTGACATGAAATCAGAATAAACCTTTCCCATTTTAGGTCAATTAGGATTACCATAATTTTTAATATTTGCCAAATGTCAGAATAATGAGAGAGAGAGAATGTTTTAAGGCATTTTTATTGCTGCCATCCCCATGTTTCACAGTTGGGATGGTGTTTTTAGGCTTCCAAGCTTCTCCCTTTTTCCTCCAAACGTAACGATGGTCATTATGCCCAAAAAGTTACATTTTAGTTTCATCAGACCACAGGACATGTCTCCAAAAATCAAGGTCTTTGTTCCTGTGTGCATTTGCAAACATTAATCTGGCTTTTTTCTTTTTCTTTTGGAGTAATGGCTTCTTCCTGGCAGAGTGGACTTTCAGCCCATGTTAATACTGTACTCATTTCACTGTGGATATTGACACAATCTTACCAGCTTCCGCCATCATCTTCACAAGGTCTTTTGCTTTTGTCCTTGGGTTGATATACACATGTCGGACAAAAGCACGTTCATCTCTGGGACACAGACCCCGTCTCCTTCCTGAGCGGTATGATGGCTGGAAATTTCCTGGATGAGCCAGACTTGTGTAAGTCCACATTTCTCTTCCTGATATCATGGCTGATTTCTTTAGACTTTCCCATGATGCTACACAAAGAAGCAGTGTATTTCAGGTATGCATTAAATTACATCCACAGGTGTGTCTCTAATTAACTCAGATGTTGCCAAAAAAAAAAGAAAATCAGAAGCTTCCAAACACATGACATCATCATATGGGCAGTCCAGAATTGTTTAAAGGCATAGTAATCTTAGTGTATGTAAACTTTTGACTTTGCAGTAAGTAATAAAAATGCCTTAAAACATTCTCTCTCTCATTATTCTGCCATTTGGCAAATATTAAAAATTATGGTAATCCTAATTGACCTAAAACGGGAAAGGTTTATTCTGATTTCATGTCAGATATTGAGAAAAACATGCATATGTGTCTTTTTATATCGTGTATGTAAACTTCTGGTTTCAACTGGATCTGCAGATAAATAGCATTTTCCAAAGTGACAGGTTCCTTTTAATGTGTAAATGCTCAAGTAATATATTAGCATGTGCTTATTTTATGAATATGTGTGCCTTGTGAATATTCATGTAAATGCATATGTGTATATGAAAATGGGTCTAATGACAGGGGGGCAGACACAAGTCCTGCATACGGGCCCATTACTGTTTAGACCAAAAGATCACTTTTTGTTCGTTTTTATTAGAGTTTAATAATTTTTTTCTGTTAATAATTGTAAACAATAGTGTATAAGGGATAATGTAAATATTTTCTCATTATAAACTTTCTGTATAAATATTAAAGAATACTGCTACATATACATCAAAAGTGCACTAAAGGCAATTAAAGCTCCAATTATGTTTAGAGAAAGGTGCACTATATACGACATTATACTTTATCAGACTATAACTATATACAATAGGATTACAACTGCAATGATCAAATCAAGGAATATGTAAGCATGTATGCAGTTTAGTTTCATATCTTAATGCAAAAGTTTAAATATGTGTTATTAAATTGGGGTTGCCAGGGTCAGCCTGCTAAAGATAAATGAAATGTCTTATAATGAACTCCTTAGCCACAATGAATGGAATGCTATATATAGCACTATGACTAGGAGCTATGGACAATAGTGAAAGAAGCTAATCGGGATCACTTTTATTAATTAAAGCTTTTGTTTAATTTTATAATGACTGTAAATGGAATATTCTAATGTAAAATGTAATAAACTAAAAATATACAACAGAACTAAGAATATCATCTGCTGTCACAATGTGCAATCACAATGTGCATTGTGTTTTCATAGAAATTTAGGTATAAAAGTAGTAAATAAATTAATCTCATCAATTCATGACCATCTGTATTTGGTCATATTTTTAGGGCACAAAATGACTTTGTTTAGTCAGAGATGTTTGCTCTTTACATGGTCAGGTACATATCTAGTGGGGTCAGGCGAAGAATTTGCCTTGGGCACAGCCAGCATGGGGTATCTTCGGATCGCTTAATTCGGCATTCCAAGGTGTTTCCCATGTGGCGGAATTTTGACTCGGAAGTGGAATTTGCTGTTTTATGAGCCGGTAGTCAAACTGACAACTGGTTTAGAGAACATTTTAAACGTGAAGCCCATGCATTCAATTCAAGTCGCGAGTACAGTTGAAGCTCTGACCGCTGACACTTTTGGCTCAGGGAAATGTCAGGTGTGTGATCAGGTCAGCTGATCATGCTGAGGACATCACTCCTGCGCCAAAAAGGGGGAGGAGAAAAAGGCGGCTATAAGGGAAAATATGGGGGGATGAGGGGACAGGATGGGGGAAGCAATGTGAGAGGGGACAGTATTGGGGAAGAAAAGTGTGAGGTGACAGTATGTGGGGACAAATGTTTGAATGGACAGTATGGGGGAGAAAAGTGTGAGGAGCCAGTATGGGAGGAGAAATGTGTGAGGAGACAGTATGGGTGAAAAATGTGAGAGGACAGTATGGGGAGAGAAAAATGTGAGGGTTCAGTATGAGGAGAGAAAAGTGTAAAGAGACAGTATTGAGGTAAAGTGTGAGGGGACAGTATGGTGAGAAAAATGTGAGAGGCACAGTAGAGAGACTAGGTAGTGAGGGGGACAGTGCGAAGGCACAACAAGGGATAGAGTGTGAGGAGTGGGACAATATATGTCCTTATATATATATATATACATATATTTATGTATATTTTGCGTTCCAAATTATTATGCAAATTGGATTTAAGTGTCATAAAGATGTTTTTGCTTTTCAAATAAAATTATGGATAGTATTGTGTCTCAGGGCTTTTTGGATCACTGAAATCAATCTCAATCGTCTGTAATAATTAGTTTGCCAGGTGAGCCCAATTAAAGGAAAACTACTTAAAGTTAGGTGCACACTGTTTTTTTTATGCTTTTTTGCTGCGTTTTTTCCACGCAGAAATGCATGAGAAGCGCTATGTCATCTGTCTGCCAGCTAATGCATTGTCATTGCGTTTAAATACGCAGCATGTCCATTCTATGTAGCATAAATGCAGCGTTTCCCACCCATTGACTTTAATTGAACCGCAGCAAACCCGCAGGTATAAATATATTTGCTGCGTGTTTGACTAGTTAAAAACGCACATAGAATGGTACCCATTAGACTACTTCTCCCATCATCCGACCACTGCTCCCACTGATAACAGCGAGGGGAGCAGTAGTCTCCTCAGCCGTACCGGCGTCTGTGCGCGGTGAGTGTAAAAAAAAAAAAAAAAAGTAAAAGAATAAAAAATCACTTATTCTTATCTGTTCGGCATCCCCCTGTGTCCTCCATGTGTCCTCACGATGTCCCCCGGCGTCCTGATCCCTCGTAGGCCGGTGGTACACTGACGGGAGCGCACTCGCTCCCGACAGTGTACATCGCTGCAGTGCCAGCTGAGGTCACGCGAGTTCACAGCTGGAGATCAGCTGAGAGTTCCAGGACCTCACTTTACAACACTGATGCTGCATGGGAACATTCGTGAGAATGTTCCCACGTACCACTGATGCTGAGGTCACCGGGGCTAATCAGCTGATCTTCAGCTGATGAACCCAAGTGACCTCACTCCTGCAGCACATCGATGTACACTGACAGGAGTTATTACACTCCTGTCAGTGTACAGTGCTGTCTTTTACAGCAGTGACATCAGTGATTGATGTGGCTGCTGCAGAAGTGACCCAGATCGCCGAGGGACAATCTGGATTACGTCGTGATGGTGGACAGGTGAGGGATATGGTTGTTTTTCATTTTTTTTCAGAAGATCTAGGGCTTTGGGGATTGGCAGTATAATAAATCAATTATTAAAACCGTGTGTCATTTTACTTCAATAAAATACTTTATTCTGGCCGTGTCTTTTATTGAAAAAGCATCATGAACCTTAATACGGGGTTAGTAATGGGGGAGTCTTATAGACGCTCTCCATTACTAACCTGGGCTCCATGTCAGTTGCCAATACAAGGCTGACATGAACCCCAACTCCATTAACCCACTCACCACCGCTACACAGCAGTGGAAAGAGCGGAGGCTAAGCACCAGATTTGGCGCATCTTATGGATGCGCCATTTCTGATACTGTTGAGGTCCTTCCATGGCTATTAATATCAGCCCGCAGCTGTCTGTTTAGCCTTTGCTGGTTAGAATTTATAGGGGGACCCTAAGTCAATTTTTTTCTGGGGTCCCCCTGTAATCTAGCCAGTAAAGGCTAAGCAAACAGCTGTGGGCTGTTATTAATAGCCAGGGAACATTTTTGGCTAAAGGCCCCCTCCCCGGCTACTAATATCAGCCCCCAGCGGTCAGCTTTCCCTCTGCTAGTTATGAAAATGACGCTGGAGCCCACTCCATTTTAAAAAAAAATTTAGGCTCTGTGCCCACGATTCAGACTTAGCAGTGCTTTGGACGCATATTTTTGCTGTGTTCAAAATGTTGTATTCTATTTAACGCAGGTACCGTATATTCCGGCGTATAAGACGACCTGGTGTATAAGACGACCCCCCTACTTTCCTGTTAAAATATAGAGTTTAGGATATATTCACCGTATAAGACTACCCCTTTTCCAACGCATACCAAACACCGGTAAAAATTAAAAAAAAAACAGATTTGAATTTAACATGGTCCTTTTTTTAATTTAAATTCTTATGACATGCAGGTATATAGCAGGAAAACTGTCACTCATAAACATATTAAAATAGGGGGGACCCCACGTCATTTTTTGGGGGGGTCCCCCATTCTAATAGCTAGTAAAGGCTAGGTATTCAGCTGGGGGCTGATATTAGTAGCCTGGGAAGCTCCGTGGGTATTACCCCCTTCCCAGACTTCAAACATCTGCCCCAGCCGTCTGCTTAACCTCCGCTACAGACTATAATGATGGTGGATCCCACGCCAATTTTCTTTTTAAAAAATCCTTTATTTTAACACTAAATGACAATTGAGGGGTTAATAAAGATGCAGTCAATAAATTATTATTAATTTTGTAATTAATTTTTCCCAAAAATGTTGACGTGGGCTTCGCCATATTTTTGTGTCCAGCCAGGTACAGCAGGCAGGAACGGGCTGCCCCCAACCACCAGCTGCCTATTTGTACCTGGCCGGACACAACAATATAGGGAAGCCCTTTTTTTTTTAATTATTTCATGAAATAATTTAAAAAAAATACGTGGGGCTTCGCCCTATTTTTGTGTCCAGCCAGGTACAACTAGGCAGCTGGGGCTGGAATCTGCAGCGCAGGGAGGCCCAAGCTTTCTGGCCCCCCCCCCCCGCTGCAAATTGCAGTCCGCAGCCACCCCGGAAAATGGCGCGTTCATAGAAGCGCCATCTTCTGGCGCTGTACCCAACTCATCCAGGGCCCTGGTGCGGTGGCTCACTGGGTAATAAAGGGGTTAAGGCCAGCTTGGCATTATCAGCTGGCCCTAAGCCCGAAATTCATGGGGTCACGCCAATATTAGACATGACCGCCATGAATTTCTAGTAAAGTAATTAAAAAAAACACAAACACCCAGAATAAAGTCCTTTAATTGAAATAAAGACACAATTTTTTAATGTTCTAAATTAAACCATACTTACCATCACGCCCATTCCAGCTGAAGCCAACGATCTCCTGCAATAAAAGTAAAATAATAAAGCAACCTCATCCTTACCTCTCCATGGTTCCCAGGACCGGTCCAGCTCTGCTACATTCACATGACAGGCTGGACCGCAGCAGAACGCTGCCGTTCAGCTTGCCATGCGGCAGACACTGAGAAGCGCAGGCATGCTTGTGCTCCTCAGTGTCTGGCTGTGACGGCATCCAGATGAGCCGAGATCATGTCCAATGAACTCGGCTCACCTCATGCACGTCACTGACAGCGTGGGAAAATTCTCCTGCTCCCCGCATGCGCAGTAGAAGTTTCCCACGCTGTCAGTGACGGACGTCCAGGAGGTGAGCTGAGTTCATTGTCGGCTCATCTGGATGCCGTCACAGCCAGACACTGCAGAGCGCAAGCATGCCTGCGCTTCTCAGCGTCTGCGGGATGACAGGCTGGATGGCAGCGTTCTGCTGCGGTCCAGCCTGTCATGTGAATGTAGCAGAGCTGGATCGGTCCTGGGAACCATGGAGAGGTAAGGATGAGGTTGCTTTATTATTTTACTTTTATTGCAGGAGATCGTTGGCTTCAGCTGGAATGGGCGTGATGGTAAGTATGGTTTAATTTAGAACAATAAAGAATTGTGTGTTTATTTCAATTAAAGGACTTTATTCTGGGTGTTTGTGTTTTTTTTAACTTTTACTATGGGGTTAGTAATGGGGGTGTCTTATAGACGCCTCTCCATTACTAACCTGGGCTTGATGTCAGCTGGCATTATAAGCTGACATCAACCCCAGCCCTATTACCCCCTGACACCGCACCAGGGCAGCGTGGAAGAGCGAGGCTAAGTGCCAGAATTGGCGCATCCTATGGATGCGCCATTTCTGGGGCGGCTGACGGCTGGTGTTTCTAGCCTGGGAGGGGGCCAATATTCATGGCTCCCTTCCTGGGCTATTAATATCAGCCCCCAGCTGTCTGCCTAGCCTTTGCTAGCTATTAAATTAGGGGGGACCCCACGTCATTTTTTTGGGGGGGTCCCCCATTTTAATAGCTAGTAAAGGCTAGGTATTCAGCTGGGGGCTGATATTAGTAGCCTGGGAAGCTCCGTGGGTATTACCCCCTTCCCAGGCTTCAAACATCTGCCCCAGCTGTCTGCTTAACCTCCGCTAGAGACTAAAATTACGGGGAACCCCACGCCAATTTTTTTTTAAATAAATCCGTTTTTTTAACACTAGATGACAAGTACAGTAACCAGCACTGTCACTGTACTTCATATATATGTGACTGACATGTTTCTATCTATCTAATCTATGTGTGATGCTCTATCTTTCTGTTATAAATTGTCGGGTACAGATGCTGAATTGCCGGCCGGCTTTTTTAAAGAGACGGTGCATGAAAACACTAATATTTGTTTTAATAAATCCTTTACACTAAATGACAAGTACAGTAAGCAATACTGTCACTGTACTTCATATATATGTGACTGACATGTTTCTGTCTATCTAATCTATGCGTGATGCTCTATTCTTTCTATTCTAAATTGTCGGGTGCCGGCTTATGCCGCTGCTGAATTGCCGGCTTTTCATATATTGTCACAGAAGCGATGCGAACTTCCCTGCTCCGGACACAGCGCACCGCTTCTGTGACAAGTGAAAGCTGTCGGCACAGAAGTCCTGCGCTGTGTCCGGAGCTGGGAATACGCAGCGATGTGTCAGTTTCAGCACAGAAGCGCTGACTGTCTGGACCTACCGCCGCCGTATTTTAACTCCCTCCACCTTATATTAACTCCGACATGGCAGGGATATGGCCACGGCAGCTTATTAACACCCCCAGAGTATCCCCGCATGTCAATTTCTGAAAGTTCAAAAGCCTTACCGGCGTATAAGACGACCCCAGACTAGACAGAAGATTTTTCAGTCTTCAAAAGTCGTCTTATACGCCGGAATATACGGTAAATCCACATGTGTTCACTGAACCATGTGGATTTACCACATTCTATACATTCTAATGGTCAAATTTCTGTTGCGGAGACTAGTTACTCCGCAAGAGAATTTGACATGCTGTGGTCCTGAAAGACGTGCCGCATGTCAGTGTCCACGGGTGATCCGCAGCCTCAGATGCACGCATATTTGACATGAGATTTCTAGAAATACCATCCACTATGCTGTAACATCTGGACGCTGTGGGTTCAACGCTGTATAAACACGCAACGTCAAACCCGCAGCATTTCTTGATCATGGGCACGTACCCAAACTCACCCTCAGCATGTCAATTTCTAACTAACGTCTCCGCTGCAGATTTTGACGGATTGAAATGTCATTATATGTGATGGATTCACATGTACCAACAACAAAAGTGCGGCATTAGAACACAGCGTTTTGGACGCAGCTAAAATATGTTGCGTCCAAAGCACTGCTTCTTGCTGATCGGGGAGGAGGGTGGTGTAGAGGCTAACGAAACAGCTGTGAGCTATTATTAAAGCCAGGGAACATGTTTGCCCAATGGCACCTTCCTAGGCTAAAAATAGCAGCTCTTAGCTGCCCCAGAAATTACATGAATGGAAATGCTAATGAGATTGGTTGTATGGGATTAGCTGACACCTAGCCCTTTTGTGTGGTGATGACAAGGTGTCAATTAGACCTTTTCATTACCAAACCTAATTAAACTAAAGTAAGTTAAATAAACACACAGACACAGAGCAAACACTTTATTTTAAATACAACAGACACATTATTTAATCATTTAAATTAACCAATATCACCCCAGTTATGACGGTAATCCAAGGGTTAAAGCAATGTCCCACGTTTCTTTTTTCAAATAACTTTATTTAGCCCCAAAAATGCTTTCATTGATGTACAAAAACGCATTAAAAAAATCATCAAAAAATGTCAAAATCAAGGCAAAATGCGCGTTTTTTTCTGCAGCTTCTTTCCTGCCAAGAGATGCAGAAACGCTGCAGAAATTTATGCAATCAAGTCCTGTATGTGCGCACATAGCCTAAGAAGTACATTCCACATTATTAAGCAGGCCAAAAAAGCATCAAATATCACTTTTCATGAAAACTTAAGTGTGATCATCGAACTGTGAAAAGATTTGTGGCTGATATAGAGCACAGATGGGTTTGTGCAGATAAAGGCATAATGAGAAAGGTTTCTGCCAAATTCATTGGATTAAGAGAGCAGCTGCCAAAATACTATTACAAAGCAGTAAAGGTACAGTTGAAACCAGAAGTTTACATACACTATATAAAAAGACACATATGCATGTTTTTCTCAATATCTGACATGAAATCAGAATAAATCTTTACCATTGTAGGTCAATTAGGATTACCATTTTTAATATTTGCCAAATACCAGAATAATGAGAGAGAGAGAATGTTTTAAGGCATTTTTATTACTTACTGTAAAGTCAAAAGTTGTCATACATTTAATTAGTATTTGGTACCATTGCCCTTAAACTGAATGACTTGGGGTAAATGTTTGGGGTATCCTTCCACAAGCTTCTCACAATAGTTGGTTGGAATTTGGGCCTATTCATATTGACAAAACTGGTGTAATTGATCCAGGTTTGTAGGTCGCCTTGCTCGCATCTGCCTTTTCAGTTTTGCCCATAAATTTTCTTTGTGATGGCCACTCCAAAACATTGACTTTGTTGTCCTTAAGCCACTTTGTTACCATTTTGGCAGAATGCTTCGGGTCATTGTCAATTTGGAAGACCCATTTCCCCCCAAACTTTAACTTCCTGGCTGATGTCTTGAGATGTTGTTTCAGTATTGCTACATAATCTTCTTTTTTCATGATGCCATCTATTTTGTGAAGTGCACCAGTCACTCCTGCAGCAAAACAACCCCACAACATGATGCTGCCACTCCCGTGTTTCACAGTTGGGATGGTGTTCATAGGCTTCCAAGCTTCTCCCTTTTTCCTCCAAACGATGGTCATTATGCCCAAAAAGTTACATTTTACTTTCATCAGACCACAGGACATGTTTCCAGAAATTAAGGTCTTTGTTCCTGTGTGCATTTGCAAACATTAATCTGGCTTTTTTCTTTTTATTTTGGAGTAATGGCTTCTTCCTGGCAGAGTGGCCTTTCAGTCCATGTTGATAGAGTACTTGTTTCACTGTGGTTATTGACACAATCTTACCAGCTTCCGCCATCATCTTCACAAGGTCTTTTGCTTTTGTCCTTGGGTTGATATACACATGTCGGACAAAAGCACGTTCATCTCTGGAACACAAAACCCGTCTCCTTCCTGAGCGGTATGATGGCTGGAAATTCCCTGGATGAGCCAGACTTGTGCAAGTCCACAATTCTCTTCCTGATATCTTGTCTGATTTCTTTAGACTTTCCCATGATGCTACACAAATAAGCAGTGTATTTCAGGTATGCATTAAATTACATCCACAGGTATGTCTCTAATTAACTCAGATGTTGCCAAAAAAAACTATCAGAAGCTTCCAAACACATGACATCATCATATGGGCAGTCCAGAATTGTTTAAAGGCATAGTAATCTTAGTGTATGTAAAATTTTGACTTTGCTGTAACTAATAAAAATGCCTTAAAACATTCTCTCATTATTCTGGCATTTGGTAAATATTAAAAATTATGATAATCCTAATTTACCTAAAACGGGAAAGGTTTATTCTGATTTCATGTCAGATATTGAGAAAAACATGCATATGTGTCTTTTTATATAGTGTATGTAAACATCTGGTTTCAACTGTATTTGAAGCTACTGGTGCCTCTGGACTCCCATGCACCTCAAGGTGTAGGATCCTCCAAAGGCTTTCAGTTGTGCATAAACCTTCTTTTCGGCCACCCCTACACAATTCTCACAAGCAGAAATGTTTGCAGTGGGTCCAGACATACATGAAGACTAATTTTAAAATAGTCTTGTTCATTGATAAGTGCCATTCAACCCTGGATGGTCCAGATGGATGGAGTAGCAGATGGTTGATGGATGTCCCATGTCCCAACAAGGCTGAACCGTCAGCAGGGAGTAGTAGAGTCATGTTTTGGGTTGGAATCATGGGGAGAGAGCCAGTAGTCATGTTTACGGACCCTGAAGGTGACCTCAGCAAAACATATAGAGATTTTGACTGACCACTTTCTTTCATGGTACAAAAAGAAGAACTGTGCCATCTGTAGCAACATTATCTTCATGCATGACAATGTACCATATCATGCTGCAATGAATACCTCTGAGTCATTGGCTGCTATGGGCATAAAAGGAGAGAAACTCATGGTGTGGTCACCATTAATGTTGAGCGTATTTGTTTGGCATTTCAAATTCGAGTTCGTGTTCGGGGTTCCGGCTTGTTCGCGCCAAAAAATCGGCTCCGCCCATGAACATCCCTGATTTGTCACGCTGTCACGCAGATAACATCAGAGCAAATCAGGGATGTTCATGGGCGGAGACGATTTTTTGGCGCGAACAAGCCAGAACCCCGAACACGAACCCGAATTTGAAATGCCAAACAAATTCGCTCAACACTAGTCACCATTCTCCCCCTGATATCAACCCTACTGAGAACCTTTGGAGTATCCTAAAGCAAAAGATCTCTGAGGGTGGGAGGCAGTTCACAACAAAATGTCAGCTCTGGGAGGCTTTTCAGATATCCCGCAAAGAAGTTCAATCAGAAACTATCCAAAAACTCATGAGTTCAAATAGATGCAAAAATTGTGAAATTGATCTCAAGAGGTCCTATGATAACGTGTAACTTGGCATGTTATGATGTTTTTGATTGAAAAAACAGTTGGTTTAAGTAAATGTGACCTCTTAATGCTGCAAATTCAACAAATGATAATTTTCAGCTCTTCACAACGTAAAAAATGTTTGGAAACTCTGTTGTTCATAATAATTTGGAACAGTGCATTTTGAGGTTTTTTTAGTTTAAAAAAAAATAATGTTATCATTGGAAGGTTTGTCCAATAAAATGTGATTTATACTCTAGCGGTTGATGATTTGAATATTATACTGACTCATTTGCATCAACCATTTTGGAAAATCAGAGACAAATAGCAGTTGCATAATAATTTAGAACATGGTGTAAATATAATCTGGCAGCTGGAGAAGTACAATTAGCTAGATCTTGTATCAACACCCCCTTATTTCTCTGAATTGCTTGCTTGTGGACTTACAGGTACAGAGCACAGCAGGCATTTCCTATGAAAAATATCCAACACTGTTTGCAAAGATCCACATTTTATCTATTTCCCTATGTTCTTAGATCAATAATAAAGTTTACAAACCTTATAAGATTTCTTTCATTTAGTTTTTTAAACTTAATCAAACTGAATGTGTAATGGGGATCATTTGCCATTTGTAATCTGTTGATCACATCATGCAGATTTAGGACGCATTAAGATATTGTGGTGAAAACATATTTTTACCACATTTACTGCAAAATTGTGGAAAAATGTTAAAAAAAAAAAAGAAATTACAGGAGTTTGTTGGATTTGAGCCCTTATTAACTTGCAACATATGTTTTTAAATTAGTCGTTTTAAATTTAAATTTCAGCTGCGCAATCATCATATCAATGTAATCAGATTAATGAGCTCAACTTCAGGCTACCCATACACATTTAAGTGTTGATCAGTTTTTGTTAAGTCTTTTAGTGCTGTTTTAAAAGTTTTCAAAAACTTCTCCTAAAAATCTGAAGACTAGCTAAATGTATATGAGCAACTATTGTAAGAAGGTGATAGTCAGACATTATTGCAGTTGAATGTTAACAAGTAAGCATTGATCCTGATGAGGCTGAAAGCGTTTTCAGCAGATGGAGCTTAATGTTGATTGACATATTACTGTCAATAGGAATTTACCAGTCACAGCAGGGATCATTACTAAGCTAAAAGAGAGGCAATAAACTTTTCAAACTATGATTAAAGATTTTGAACTTCAGAAATTGAAAATCCTTTTTATTTTTAACACGTTTAACAGCAGAGTGTAAAAAAGTCGATCCCATCTCTAAAACTGCAAGCCTAGCAATTATTTGATGGCTGCTCATTTAGTTCATGGAACCTATAGGATCACAGGGAAATACAAAAATAAATTTGCGAATGGACAACCCAGTAATGCATAAACTTGCTGGATCATAGGAGGGAAATCCAATTCTACTGTAAAATACAGTAGATTACTGCAATAATAACAAAATGCATACATATCTATAACCCACTGTTTCTAGTCTCTAGATATTCAGTTAGGCCAATTGAAAAAGAGATAAGCAGGTTTGGGTGACGGTAAAGGGAAAGAGGACTGGTGATCTATGGGACAACAGAACAGTAAAAAAGGAGGTTCCTTTTATCTGTCTTAGATATCCTTTAGGTCAGAAACATTAAATGAGATCTATTAGGCAAAACACAATGAAATCTGGTAGCATTTGATGTGCTATTTGTTTTAGACACTTTTTGAGCAGTGGTTGACATGGGCTACTCAGAAACCTGTAAAGGAAATTACACACAAGCATAGAGTTATTTCTGGTTCTGGAATTTTTTGGTTGTACAGGTTCCTGGACAGCCCATGACCCCCACTGCTCGGAAACTGCACAGGCAACCATGCTGAAGGAGCCACCTACATGAAGGCCCCATGATACCTCTAAATGGCAGAGCCTGAGTAGGTTTTACTTGGGCAGGTGTAGCAGGCATCTTTTAGCTTTTTCCTGGAGGGTGGCTTGAATTATTATATTTGTTATTCCAAAGGCCGTACATAAGAATATGAAAACATAAAAAAGTGCTGTCTTATTTATGACAATGGTGAAAGCCTATTAAAGGGGTCTTTGACAGATAGATATTATAGTACTAATTAGATGCGAACGAATCGTTTGAAATCTGAATTTGCCAATTTGGCTGAATTTTCCCCCAAAATTCGATTTGTGGCAAATAAATTTGCGCAAATTTCAATACTGGAAATCTTGTAATTGATCGTAAAATACACGTGGGGGATAGAAGAGAGAAAGAAAGACCCCATTGACCATAAGAGTTTACAATTTACAGGCGAGAGAGAGGACCCTGCTGACCATAGGAGCTTACACTACAGAAAAGAGAGGATCCCACTGGTCATAAGAGCTTACACTCTGTAGGAAAGAGAAGACCCCGCTGATCATAAGAGCTTACACTCTACAAAGGAGAGAGGACCCTGCTGGCCATACTACGATCTTACACTCTACAGGAGAGAGAGGACCCAGCTGGTAATAAGAGCTTACACTTTATAGAAGAGAGAGAGAAAGGACCCCACTGACCATAAGAGCTTACACTCTATAGGCGAGAGAGAGAACTTTGGTGGCCTTAAGAGGTTACAGTCTACAGGAGAGAGAGACTTACCCAGTAACTCTGGAGATGGAAAATGACTCTATTGTACAAACTGTGCTCCACTGGGAATTGCTGATCTCTGATGACACTGACCATCACTGTAGAAGGTATGATAATAATTAAGATGTCATAGGTGCAGGGCATTATTGGGAGGCCAGCGTGGCATTGCAAAATGAACTTAGCCTGCTCTCTGATGCTTCAACAGTATTGATCCATTCATCTCTAGCACCAATAAATAATGTAGCAAGTTACAAAAAGAAAGCATCCTTAAAATGGAGTTGGACTCCAATCATAACATCCTCCTATTTCATCTTCCTGGACCTTGGGAATTGCATGACTTAAGTGGGATTTTGGAGGTTCACAGTTTTCAAATGTGTACAGCGAGTGCACTGCCACTGTACTCACAAGTTCTTCAGTGATTGAATAGCTTAGCGTCAGGAAATATCACAAAACTTTCGTAGTTGTCATCGTAAATCTCGATCAGAATATTATTATTTTTGTTTGACATATTATTCCAAGTAATTAAGCTCACAATCACAGGCTGATTAGTGTTTATCCTCATATACCGAAGGTAAAATTTAATGTATTCATGTTTTATTATTTACATGTTAAATAAGATATTACTGTGGAGAAAGTATTTATTACCAGCAGTTAAAAACGATATGCCCACCAATAGATGATAACAAATAAGATAGAACTCATCTGTCCTTGATGTATACCTGAAGTAAGAATAATGGAATTAAAGCAGTGTAAAATGTGATTAAGCTGATTTTTTTCTCTTTTTTTATTTGGAATGCAGTTTTATGTTTTTGTTTATTTTATGTTTATACCGAATATGTTTTTTTGTGAGGGTACTCAGTGACAGATGCCTAGAGAGTAGCTTCTACAATATCTCTCATACACATACCCAGAAAAATAGATCGTCCTCCCCTATTTCTCTGTAGTACCACCCTAGAAGCAGCATTTAGGATATTATACAGCAGTACAGAGCAGTGTAGCTGTGAATCCATCACTTGGATGAGACAAACCACATACTAGAAAGAAGCAGCACCATCTTTGTGTGTCTTTCTGTCTCTGTCTCTCTCTGCAGCTTCCCCCTCTTCTTCTTCTCTCCCATCTCCATAGACTTGTGTGGGCAGTATTTAACATTATGTAATACATTAGTGAGTTTAAAGTTCCTCTCTTTCAAGATGGAAATTTTAGGCATTTCAGAGTGATTGGCGGTTTTAGGAGTCTGGGGTAAGAATATGTGATTGATAAGTGTAGCCAGAGATATTTTTTCCCAATAAGATATATTCCAACACTTCTCATATTCCTTTGTACTGTTGATTTAAACAAGGTTTGTGGTCTGTCCAACTATATTTACTTCATGTCAGCTCACTTGCACCTACGATATTTGGTGTTGTTACATATTGCAATCCTTGCCATAACTCTTTACAATAGTCAAATATTAATATCAGGGTTTAAGTTAGACTTTATATTATTGTCTAGCCATTAATAGATCTATAGATGTCTGGGAGTTCACTACACTATATTTTTTCTATACTGGCCTGCCATCAATCCCTAATAGCTTCTTGATGTGTCTGACAATTTTACTCTAAAATGTGTTCTACAGAAGTGGTAAAACTTGCATGCTATACTTGCTGTGTTATGTATTTCAGATGTTTGTATGTTATAGCTGTCTTTTTTAATATTTTTATTTTGTGAAGAAAAAAAAAAAGATATGACCAATTCAAAATGTAAGATTATTCGAATAATGTCAGCCATCAAGAAAATGATTTGGTTTTGGTTCCTCTAGCCAATAGTAACAAATAAAAAATGACCACTTTTATTCTTTAAGCTTAGTTGAGATCAGAATTCCCAACTAAAGAAAACATCCTTTTGATTCAGTTATTTTAATTTTCGGCAAATCATCTTTAACTTCCAGGGAAACAACGGGAGAAGTGTAAACTTCCCCCAGCTGGCTTCAAAACTTGAAAATGTTCCCTATTTGGCTACTGTTTCCAACAAGATTGTAAGTCCTCAATGGTGTGAAAGGTACAGCAATGCATCGTCTGCATGCAACAAAATTTTGTCCTCTCTCCCCATGCCATGCCTAAACCCGGAAATTCTGAGATGATGCATGAATTTGTAGAGTCGAAGGCTCTATGATCAGGGAAAACAGCAAGGGAGAGGGAAGTCAATCCAGATGGGTCCTCCTTAACAATGAAATGTACCAGACAAATCACTGTTAACGATGACCTTTACTTGCAGCTGATTGCATAAAAATGTAATCCATTCAATGAAACACCTCCAAAACTGCATATCCCCACAAGAAGGGACTCTCCACCCTATGGCATGAAGAGAAAGAGCAGAGAAGCCTTCCCTGCCCGCAAACTGATGACGGTTAAAAAACATCCTTCCTTCATTGGAATCTGTTGGTTTTTTACACTTGATAAGGATGCCAGTACGTAGTGGATAATAAAGAACATTCAAAGAATACCGCAGCAGGAGACTTCTTTCCAGCAGCGCAAACAATTTTTAAAGGTGATTTTATCCTGTTTTGGTATATTGGAATCTGATGATTTATTATGGAAAAATCCAGTCCGACCATCATGGATCACACTGGTAATATTGGTCTTAGTCGGCTTGGCAGACCATTTGCCAATAACTTCATATTACACTTTATAAATTAATTTGGGCACTATGAATTTTTCTTAAGCGACTTTTTCCCTTTTTTAGAAGAGTGATCAATGCCTCTGACTTAGTCACGGGGTGGGTTCCATTCTCAAAGACAAATAGAGCTGCTGGTATTATAATTGTCTTAAGCTTTGAAAACCCTTGAGAAGGAATGTCATCCATGCATGGTGACTTCCGAGTAGCTGAGCTGTTCTGATTCTGACAGGGTAACAGTAGATCTTTTTGGTTAGACGATAGAGCCGAACATTGTATGTCTGACAAAAAAATCCATCAGTTGTTTCTGACTATAATGCTTTTGAGAGGTATACAAATTGCCATAAAACTGTTCAAATGTTAAGAGGCTAAGATATAATCATTTTCAGCTAGAATTACTTTGTTCTCCAAATCATTTTTTATGTCTTGGTATTGACAATATGTTCAAATGATAGGCCCAAATGCAGTCCTTAGCGAAGTCCCAGACTAGCTGAACAGAAGCAATAGATATGTTCAAATAAAAGAATTCAGTAATTTTGGCTTCTACAAACCCAATATCAGTCAACAAATTCAGCCAGTGTGAGTAAACTTTAAATTATAAACCAGAATTTTGTGACTTATGGTATATTAAGTGAATACACTACCGAGGAATGGTGTGAAATTAAATTTGTTTTATAAACTATCTCCTACACATATTAGGAGGCAGACAAATTGATCAAAAGCATATATCAATCCTTTGCAAAACCTTACCTGAACAGTTATAACAAGAATAACTAGGAGCGGACACAAACAGAAGAGGGCCTCTGTGCAAGAACAGTAAATGGGCCCTTTGCAGTCCAATAACTCATCATAATGCACATTTCCACCTGGCTTGGAGGTGATAGTGCCCCCTTAACCCTTGGGCTCCTGTCAGTTGCATCGATGGTATGTCTGTCCCTTGGAATAACCTTGACCCTTCGAATTCATAGCCCTCTAATCTATCCAGCCAAGGTCAGCAACCAATGAAGCTAAAGTAAATGCTGAATTAGAAATTTAGACTAGATTTTCTCGTTTCCTATTTATACCCTCTTCCATAATGCAGTTAAAATTTCCTGCATTAATAAGTAGATATTAACTTTTTTCTTTAGTAAATTCTTGCAATTTGCATAATACCTAAGGGAAAAAAGTGCTCTAATGTAGACAAATGCAAGTACTAACCTCAACGCATCAATAAAGTAAAATGTCCATTGTTGTTTATTGTACTAGCAATTTTTGTCAAATCAATATCTTTGTGGGACATGAATAAAACACATGGTTAATCTATTTTTTACTCAAAACATCTACATTCTTTTCAAACTAAATGAGCTTCCTGAAGGCAGACCACGGCTGGAAGATAATGCATGATCCAATCAAACACATCTAACTGTGTATAATTTATCATTTAAACCCCTCACATTCCAATTAAATCCTAACCACCATTTAACTAAACCAAAAAAAAGATCTCTCCTCTCCCCTTTCTTAAAAGTACAGAACCCCCTTATCCACAAGCTATAAGAAAAAACCCATAACCCACCTGCCTTAAAACTTAAACACGTCAACGCCCCCTTTAATCCCCATCCTCCATACTCCAACCACACCCCACCACTGCTTTGGGATTCATATTTAAGCACAATGTAAGAAAAAATGGCCCATCATACTACCCATTGAATCGCTTGAAGAGCATAGTTGGAGAAAGGAGTGAATATCTAATCCTTCCTTGTCTCAGACTCTTTTTTATACCTTTAAAGTTTTGCAAACTATTTTGAGTTGTGGCTGAAAATTCAGGGAAAATATATTTTTTTGCCCATTATCGAATAGATCTTCTTTATATCTAGCAGCCCTCTCTCTGAGGATGACAAAGCTTTGTTCAATGTAACATTCCTATTCATCAGAATGTGATGTGTTGGCTCAATCACAACATTTGGGAAAAAATTTCTGAAGGAAAAATGTCATAAAGTCATGCAGGAATGGATACAGCATAACTGTTACAAGCTGCCCTTTATTGCAATGACCACACTGCTTGACTGGGCATAATATTCTAAAATTTAGGCTAATCCACTGTGAAATGAGATCCATGTACTATACAGGGGCATCATTAGGTCTGAGCACTATAGGCCAGTATCATATTTAAAGGGGTTATCCGGGAAAATTTTGTTTATTTCTTATGGGCCTAAGAACTTACAGGCCACTCCTTCTGGTGGTTCTGAAGCTTCTGGCGATGTCACGATGACAGTACAACTGCTTCTCTTCCGGTCTGCTCTGTTGATGTGGAGAGAATGTAGATGTCATGTTGATTAACAGCTGACTTTCTGTTGCATAAATGTGGGGAGCCAGCTGTCAATCAGCATGATGTCAGCAGTCAGGCCCCTTCGACAGAGCAGCCTGGGAGAGGTAGAGCTACTCTGTTGACGTGAAGCAACAGAGTCACTGGCAGGAGCAATCTGTGATTGCTTTGAGCCGGCACCAGGCAAAACAGGTAGTTAGCAATAGCCTGCCTGTCAGTTTTTAGCCCCATGAGTAAAAAATAAAATAGTCCCGGATAACTCCTTTAATGTACCCCAAAACTTGTGTTATTATGCAAATTCATGGAACACATATTTTCAAATCCGTGACAATATCCACTTTATATGAATTCAGCACTGCAAAGCAGTAACTGGCATGTGTTGGATACCTTCAAGGTCTTCTATGAAGCTGCTGTGGTCAGGAGAGGAAATATCTTGTTCCTGGGTTCTAAGTTGTGTTCTGGACACTCTGCATTTGTGCACTGCTATAGAGCAGTGTGAATAGTACTGTTAAGAGGGTACATCTCAGAATATATTTATCTCAATAATCTTTGAAAACTCTCCCATCTACCCCATCAAATCCTTAGTTAATTCCACTCCATCTTTCTAAAAAAAAAAGTAATGCCAATTATTCCAATCGACAGTAGACCAGTGCCATCTGTATGCTGATGACAGTCAAATCTACTTTTCTGGCTCAGATGTCACCCTTCTCCTGTCCAGAATCTCAGAGTGTCTATCAGCCATATCCTCCTTCTCTTTGCGCTTTTCTAAAACTCAATATTGACAAAACCAAACTCATCATCTTTCCTCCATCTCATCTCCATTTCCTCCATCCCTGATCTATCTATCACTATAAATGATATCACGATATCCCCTATATCACAAGTCCACTGCTTTAGAGTAACCCTTGAATTTGCCCTGCCCTTCAAAGCACACATCCAAGGCCTTATCACCTTCTGCCGCCTCCAACTCAAAAATATTTCCAGAATTTGTCCTTTCCTCAATCCAGAATCTGGGAAAATGTTATTGCATGCCCTTGTCATCTTCCGCCTTGACTATTGCAATATACTATACTGGAGCCTCCCAACACTCTCTCATTTCTCCATTCCATCCTCAACTCTGCAGCCAGACTAATCCACCTCTCCTCTCACTACTCCTCTGCGTATCCCCTCTGCCAATCCCTTCATTTGGTTCCAATTCCCCAACGAATCCAGTTTACAAAGCCGTCCATAATCTGTCTCTTCCATACGTACATCGCCAAACTAATCTCCCGATATCTTCCCACATGTAGTCTCTCCTCCCCTCTCATACATTCCTCACCCAATCATCTCCAAGACCCTAGCATAACCAATTGTCTTCCAAAGCAATAACGTGTAAGGCTGAGTTCACACGATGCGTATTTCATGCGTTTCCGCCTGGTTTTTGCAGTTGCGTAAACGCCGCGGAAACGCATGAAAAACGCATGGTAGAAGGGAAGCAATGTTCCCCAATGGAAATCCGCATGTGCTGTGCCCATGATGCGGATTTTTCCGCAGCGTGAACGCTGCGGTCAAAAATCCGCAGCATGTCAATTAATTTTGCGGAAACGCGGCGATTTCGCCGCCATTGACTTGCATTAGAACGCGCCAATTCCGCAAGACAGCATCTGTACTTGCGCTATTGGCGTGTTCTAATATGCGGATGGTACCCGAGTGTGGAGGAGAGGAGAGTCTCATCCACACCCAGGTACAATAAAAAAAGGTGTAAAAAAAGAATAAAATAAAAAATAAATGTATACTTACCATCTGTCGGCCCGCGCAGCGCTCCTGCTTGGTTCCCGGCACTTTGCAGTGAGTTGTAGGACCTGCGCTGACGTCAGAGTCATGTGACGGGTCACGTGACGCTGACGTCGGCAGGTCTTTCAATTCAAAGTTGCCGGCAGCCGGGAACTTTGTAAAGCAGGACAGCGCGGGCCATCGGAGGTAAGTATATACACTCTCTCGGGTCACACTATATAAATCCATGCTGTTTGCATGGATTTATACAGTGTGACCTAGTTGTCAAGCACTTTCCAGGTGATGCTAAAATCGCCTGGAAAGCGCTTGTCAATCTGCATGCGGAAACGCATGTGAATCTGCATGTGGATCCGCATGTATTCTGCAGGAAAAACGCATGCACAATCTGCATGCGTTTTTTCTGCCAGGGAGATGCAGAAATGATGCAGAAATTTTCTGCTTCATTTCTGCATCGTGTGCACATACCCTGATTCAGACGTATCCTGAAAACTCATTTCCTCAGGAAAGCCTAAACCCTGCAATGACCTTGTTGTCACCTCACTACCACCAGAGCTGCTGCAACCCCCCCAAACTACTATCTGCTTCCCCATTACCTTGTAGACTGTAAATCCCCAAGGGTAGGGTCCTCTCCCCTCTGTATCAGTCTGTAACTGTTATTTCGTTCATCATAATTTATAGTTGTATTTTTTCTGTAAACCCTTTTCACATGTACAGCACCATGGAATCAATGGAGCTTTAAAAATAATAATAGTCTCTTGTTAGATAATGACATTTCATTGGATACTTTTGGCATATGTAAGACTCTGAAAAAAAACTCGTTATTGTATAAAGCTGTCCATAGTGACATTGGAAATTAGATTCTTTTATGTGTTAAAGTAACAATTTGCAAATAGCAATCAAAACTGACAGATTTAATTCTAATCAGGAAACGTGGAAACTTTATTTAAATTAATTTAGCCATCATCCTAGATAATTGTTTTTTCAGTGGTGAAAAAGCTGCAATGATTTAGTTTTGACTTCCAAAACCTTCCTTGAAGTAATTTACACTCAATGTGATTACCCAATTATTATTTATTACTAGGAATCTGACCAAAGGACGACCTAAACTTGTTCAGCATGAAAGGAAAAGGAAATGTTAATGAAAATCTAACCTTTACTTACAAATGGAAAATTATTCTCATTTAATGTTACTATTGTACTTGGTTCCAAACAACTCATTTTCCCACCACTTACAGTGCAGCCATTGAGGTTATCCTGGGATAACTAGCTGAAGTCCGTTATCTTATATTCAACCAAATATGTAAATAATAACTGTGTTGTAGCTCACAGAGGAAAAGAGAAAAGGAACTTCTTTATACATATAAATATATATATATACGTCATTAATTATTCAGACTCAGAATATACCAATATTGGGTTCTGAATCCAATAAACCATCTAGTTATAGATCAAAGACTCAGCATACTACAGACGTTATAGTGAAATTGCCAGTGTGTAATAAAGTTGCAGCTATACTTCACATCATGAGTTAATTCTACACCGAGCCAGTGACAGCAGCGCTGAAATTTGTACCGCTCACAGACATCAGTGCCAGCTGAGTTCCCTAAGTCAGTATATAATAGATCATAAACTGAACATAGTGCAAGCTTATATAGACTCTCCAGTGTAATGTAAAGCTGCCGCTATAGGTGCAGCACTAGAAGCGCAGGGTGCGGAGCTCTGAATTTAAATCCCAGCAGCAGGTTGATCAGTGTGTGATTAATCGCGGAGCTGGTGTATTACTGCCACTGTGCCTAAAGACATTGAAATGATTAAAAATTCAAGCGCTCACGATCAGTGTATGCTGCACCTATCATCCAGCAGCTGCTCTGATCTATGTGTGCTGTAAAATCTCTGCTCTTTAGATCAATGCCGTATTGAACTGTATTGATATGACTTGGACAGCATTCTATTGTATGGAGTCAGTTCTCATATACAGTCACTGTCATCTTGCTATCACATCGTTTGCAACATAGCGGCATAATATTTCTATCTCTCCCTTTATTATCTATTCCTGTAGTGAGGTCAAGGAACTCACTCCTGACGTGCGTTTCACTGGCCTACCGGCTTCTTCTAGGGGCCCTTAGCCCAGTGACAGGTTTTATCCTTTCTAATTATCTAATTGGTCTAGTTATCCATCTTTTCATTCATGTCTACCTATCATTTGCATCTTTAAAGGGTTATTCCCAAATACTTAAATGAAGATTGTCAGATAGTGCTTGGAATACAAGTACTTTTACAATTTACTGTTTATTAAGATTTTCACCTGTTCTTGAAATATCAACACTTTTTTTTTAATACAACTTGTTTCTTTGGAGATCGACCACCACTGCAAGACAGGAGTATATGTTCAGTGCTTACAAGCTCTTTTCTACTGAGCTTGTAATCAATGTTTTTAAGCTGGCATGGATTTCTGGAGTGCGCTGTTACCTCCTAATCCTGACCAGCTTCAGCGTAGTGCATACAAGTTAGACAGCAGTGATGGTCAGTTTCATAGACAATGAGCTGTAAGCAAAAGATAAGAAAAGTAAGTGTTCACTATCTCAAAAATGGCTGCAAATCTTAAAGGGGTTATCCGGGACCAATTTATTTTTTTTACTAGGAGCACAAGAACTGCCTAACTGCAGGAAGTTGGCTGTCAGTTAGCATAATGCCTTTAGCCACGCCACGTTGACAGAGCAACTCAGAAGAGGAAGAGCTGCTCTGTTGAGGTGAAGCAACATTGATCGCCAGTCAATGACCGTTCTATGCCGGTGCCAGGTAGAACAGGCTGGCAGTTAGCCACTACCTGCATATTAGTTCTTAGGCCCATAGTAAAAAAAATAAATTAGTCACGAAAAACCCATTTAATAAGCAGTAAATTTCAAAAGTATTTTTACAAGAACTATCTGACAATATTTATCAATAAGGTTGTGAATAAACCTTTAATTTTCAATGTCAGATAAGTATCGGTTCTGTATCAATATTGTTGGGATGTAAACTAGAGGAGTTTGGTAAGTCAAGTGTTTTTTTTCCAAACAGTGTCATTGGCAATAATCCTGCTTTGGCAAACTGATAATGTGACGGCTCACACAATAAACCGACAGGTTGTGCCATCCTCCCATTAACAGTAGTACTGAATGGTGAACTTCTTTCTTGTTCTGGAATATAAAGGTTTTCAGCAGCGTATCTCCAGTATTCAATTTATACGTTTTATTTCTGTGTATTTTAAGTGGTAGCACTTTATTCACCAGATAATACATCTCTCCCAGTGATTTACATTTTTTGCATTTGGTATTCAAAGTGCTATGATGAATCATACTGGCAGGAGAGGCCATTTGTTACACTCCTCTATTTATCAGGATGCTATTGTTAATATAAAGTCTGCAAATTTAGAGTAACCCGGCAGTGAAAATTACATTCACATAGGATGACATTTTAATCTAAAGACAGTCTCATTTTCACAACCTATGCTTGTAATATAACTTCAGAATAATCATTCACACAAAGTGCTTATTGGATGCAAATATGAAAAATTATATTAAAATTTACCTCCAGATAAAAGTACTGTATTGCCTTTTGCTTTTTTCAGTTTACCCATGCAGTGAGTTTATATTTGAAATTCAGCATTGGTAATTATATTCTATCAATAGATGTTATTAATTTATTAACTCAGAAAGGGATGTTGTGGAAAACAGGACTCGTCACAGCTCTACCCTTGTTATTAACATGCATGATAATGCCCCATTTCATGCTGCACATAACACATCTGCATCTCTGGCTGCTATGGGCATAAAAGGGGACAAACTTATGGTGTGGCACCCATGCTTCCCTGACCTCAACCCCATTGAGAACCTCTGGAGCATCATCAAAAGGAGTGTCTATGATGGCGGGAGGCAGTTCACATCTAAGCAACAGCTCTGGGAGGGTATTCTGTCCTCATGCAAAACAATTGAAGCAGAAACCATCCAAAACCTGACAAATTCAATGGACGAGAGAGTTCAGAAGCTCCTTTCGAACAAGGGGTCCTATGTAACATCACCTAGAATAAAGTTTTGAGTTGAAAACTGTTTGATTTCAGTTTGTAATAACCTGCTAATGCTTATAATTTCAAAAATGACCATTTTTTTGTTCTTTATTAAAATGAAAAGGTTGAAAACTTTGCTGTGCATAATAATTTGGAACATGCAGTTTGAGTTTTCTATTTTTTTAAAAATATACTGTTATCATAGGCAGTTTGTACAAAAACCTTTCAATTGTACTCTAATAGTTATTTGACTGGAAAATTACAATGACTGCAATTCATATAGGTAATTTGGGGAAAATCAGAGAAAATATAATTTGCATAATAATTTGGAACACAGTGTATATACAGTTGGGAAAATAAGTACTTGATACACTGCCGATTTTGCAAGTTTTCTCACTACAAAGAATGGAGAGGACTGTAATGTTTATTGTAGGCATACTTCACCTGTGAGAAACAGAATCTAAAAAAAAATATGCAAAGTATGATGGCACCTACAGCTCCATGTACACAGTATGATGGTCCCCACGGCTCCATTTATGCAGAATGATGGCCCCCACAGCCTCCCTCTACACAGTATGATGGCTACTACAGCTCCATATGTACAGTATGATGGCCCCTACACCTCCATATACACAGTATGATGGCCCCTACATCTCCTTGTACACAGTATGATTGCCCCCACTGCCCTATTTATGCAGAATGATGACCCCAACAGCCTCCCTATACACACTATGATGGCTACTACAGCTCCATATGTACAGTATGATGGCCCCTATACCTCCATGTACACAGTATGATTGCCCCCGTTGCTCTATTTATGCAGAATGATGACCCCGATAGCCTCCCTATACACAGTATGATATCCACCTCAGCTCCCTTTACACACTATGATAGTAATCACAGCTCCATATTTACAGTATGATGGCATCCATTCAAAGCCTCAATCAAGAAGTTCATGGCAGGAGCCCTGGATCTTTGATGCTCCTGGTTATTAGTCACACCCAATAGTAATTATGGATCCTAGGTGCCAGGAGAGCAGAAATAACAAAGTAAGAAATACACAGCATTAGTAAAAGTATATATATATTTGTTAACAATGTTTTATTAACATTTTCGATGCACAATAACGGATACAAAAGGGTAAAAATTGAAGGAGAAAAACAACTTGCCCCTGAATAGAAGGAGGTCTGTTGTGCAGGAGAAACAATTCAGCATTGATGGCAGAGTATATAAACTAGGGTTGAATGGGGAAGATAAGGCAGATAATAAAGGTGTAGCTAGGTCAGAGAGGACTCAGCTTTTATTGGAGGGGTAAAAAGAGGATTGTATATGGAAGATAAGGTCAATAGATAAGAAGATCCTTGTGTTACACAGAAACATTGAAGACAAATTTGCCTGCAAAATTTCAGGAATTAGCATTTCTGAAAGGAAATGTGGGAAAATGTATGAAATCATAAAGTGTATTTTCACAAATTCCAGGAGTTTGAAGCATTCTTACTGTACGAACATTGATGTAGTTGACGTTGATGAGACTTGGTTGGCTATTCACATGATTGGCTATAAATCTTTGTTTTATGCACTTTTGTACAGATAGGGTAATTAGAGTAGATCTGTATGTTAGTAGTGATATGAAATCTTGTGGTTGGAATTATAAAGAGGTAAACATTGGAAAAGTAATTTTTGGTGCAATCTAAACAAAAACCCCAACATCACTGAGAAGTTGGAGGGTTGGCCACATAATCAGATGGCGTGAGCAGTACAGGCTACCGAATTAGTGATTATGGAAGATTTTAATTTGCTAGGGTCATGGCTCTGCATCAAATGCATAGGGGGAAAAAAACTTCTCATCTGGTAGGATTATTTTATGGGCTCGCTCGCCTGGGAAGAGGCGATGGTCTGTTGTTGCATCTTGTCATTTCTAACAATGTAGAGCTAGTTGGAAATGTAACTGTTTGTGAAAAACTTGGTATATGTGACCACAACATAATTTAATTTTGCTTTCACTATAAAAAACCATACTCGGATCAAGGGGGTCAAAAACACTTAATTTTGAAAAAAGGTCAATTTTCCCAGGTTAAAGGCTGCACTTCAGGACATTGACTGGGAGCAGCTACTGTCAGATAATAATAGTGATTCAAATGGAAAATGGGAGCACTTTATGTCTAGATTGGTCAATTAATATTGAATATAGAAATGCAAAAACAAATTATTTTTTAGAAAATATGGTCGTGGGCAAAAGAAGCAAACCATAAAAACTATATAAATCTGGTATTGCTGTAATTGTATGAACCTGTATAATAAAGCATTATTATTACTTTTACCGTAATGGCATAAAAAAAAAATAAAAACAAACCTTGAACTGCTGTTTTTGCTCACTCTGTCTCACATAGGAATAGAAAGCAATCAAAAAATATTATGTAACCCAAATTTATACCAATAAAAACTTCAACTCATCTTGTGTAAAACAAGCCCTTACACAGCTCTGTCGGTGGAAAAATAAAAAAATAGAAAGTTATAGCTTTCAAAACATGGCCGTGCAAAAAATATTTTTTTTTTGGAGAAAAAAGTTTTTTTAGTGTGTAAAGTTAGCAGAGCATAAAAACCATTAAGATAAATCTGGCTTCCCTATAATCATACTGACCCAAAGTATAAAGCTATCTTATCACTTGTGTCGCACAGTAAACACTTAAAAAATAAATAGATAAAAATAGTTCCTGAAATGATGTTTATTTGAACTTCCCGCCTCTCAAAAATCACAAGGCTCAGTTCACATTTGTCCTGGGCTCTATCCTGAGCTCTTACATCACAGTTTCTGTCTAAATCTCTAAAGCCAAACAGCCAAACTAGAAACTTCATTTGCAGACACTCTATACTAAGAAAATTGTTCCCCCTTAGAGTCCACTCAGAGGCCTCTCATACAACTACAGTGGGTATGGAAAGTATTCAGACCCCTTTGAATTTTTCACTCTTTGTTTCATTGCAGCCATTTGGTAAATTCTAAAAAGTTCATTTTTTTCTCATTAACCCCTTTAAAGCCCATGACATATTAATACACATCTGTGCCCTGGGCTTTAAGAGCCTGACCCGTTTTAATACGTCATGGCGATCGCGCGCGCACACAGGCTGTGCGGGCGCGATCGCCGCCGGGTGTCAGCTGATTGTCACAGCTGACACCCGGTACCATGTGCAGGGAGCGGTCCCGCACATTAACGCCCGCAATGCTTCGATCGCAGCATTGTGGTGGCTATGGGGAGGTGATCGCAATACTCACCTCCTCTTCCGGCCTCCAGCGCTGTCTGCCTCGGCTTCCTGGATGTTGCCATGACGACCCGATGTCGTCATGACAACATCCGGGTCACCAGACAGCAGGAAGATTTTTTGGTCATGCGCAGTGCATGACCAAACTATCTTCTCACTGTGCAGCGCTGACAGCCTGTATAGCACAGGGATGGTGCTGCATTCCTATGCTATACAGGCGATCAGAATAAAAAAAGTGAAAGTCCCATAGTGGGACAAAGAATAAAAGTAAAAAAACTGTCAGAAAGTGAAAAAAAAATAAAAATAAATGTAAAATTATTAAAAAATAAATAAAAAAAATAATCCACCAAAAATAAAAATATAATGTACCCATAAATAAATATTATTATGAAAAAAACAAAACAATAAAAGTACACATATTTGGTATCGCCGCGTCCGTAACGACCTGACCTATAAAATTGTCCCACTAGTTAACCCCTTCAGTGAACATGGTAAAAAAACAAAAACAAAACGAAGCAAAAAACAATGCTTTATCATCATACTGCCAAACAAAAAATGGAATAACACGCGATCAAAAAGACGAATATAAGTAAAAATGGTACCGCTGAAAACGTCATCTTGTCCCGCAAAAAACAAGCCACCATAGAGCTCCATCATCCGAAAAATCAAAAAGTTAGAGCTCTCACAATAAAGCGACGCAAAAAAATTTTTTTTCTATAAAATAGCTTTTATTGTGTAAAAGCGCCAAAACATAGAAAAATGATATAAATGTGGTACCGCTGTAAACGTACTGACCCGAAGAATAAAACTACCTTATCAATTTTACCACACGCGGAGCAGAATAAAAAAATGTAAAAAAACACAATTCCTGAATTGCTGGTATTTTGTTTATTCTGCCTCCCAAAAATCGGAATAGAAAGCGATCAAAAAATGTCACGTGCCTGAAAATGGCACCAATAAAAACATCAACTCATCCCGCAAAAAACAAGCCATCACATGACTCTCTCGGCCAAAATATGGAAAAATTATAGCTCTCAAAATATGGCGATGCAAAAACTAGATTTTACAAAAAAATGCGTCTTTTAGTGTGTGACAGCTGTCAGTCATAAAAACCCGATATGATTCTGGTTTCGCTGTAATCGCACCCACCCGAAGAATAAGGTTGTCTAATCACTTATACCGCACTAGGAACGGCGTAAAAATAAACGCTAGGGCTGGGGTTGGGGTTAGGGTTGGGGTTAGGGTTGTGCTAGGGTTAGGGTTGTTTTTTTTTTTGTTTTTTTTTTAAAAAGATGACGATATGGCAACTAGTGCTGAGCGCAAGTGCTCGCTACTTGAGTTTGCATCGGGTGCTTGGGTATGCATTGAGTATCGTGGGTGCTCGAGTGACATTCTCGAGTCTCCGCCCCATATGCTTCGTAGCCAAAAAACCTTGCATGGATTGTCTGCTATGCACGAGCGATCCCCGCATGTTTTTTTTGGGGTGTCTAATAACCGTGAAACATGTGGGCAGGGACTCGAGCATGTCACTCAAGCACGCGCGATACATGGTGCATACCCGAGTACCCGATGCAAATTCAAGTAGCGAGCACTTGCACTCAAGACTAATGACAACTTATTCAATATGATGACCTAATGTTATCAAATTCTGTGTCGTACCTCTGGGTTTAAAATGTTCACTATACCCCTTGATAAAATCCTTGAGAGGTGTAGTTTCCAAAATGGGGTCACTTGTGGGGGGTTTCCACTGTTTAGGCACATCAGGGGCACATCCGCTAATTATTCAAGCAAATTTTACAATCAAAAAGTCAAATGGTGCTCCTTCCCTTCCGAACCCTGCCGTGCCCCCAAACAGTGGTTTTCCCCCACATATGGGGTATCTGCTTACTCAGGAGAAATTGCACAACAATCTGCATGGTGCAATTTCTCCTGTTACCCTTATAAAAATGCAAAAGTGGGGGCTGAAAAACATTTTTGTGGGAAAAATGTGAAAATTGTATTTTTACGGCTCAATTTTATAAACTTCTGTGAAGCACCTGGGGGTTCAAGGTGTTCACCACACATCTAGATAAGTTCTCTGAGGGGTCTAGTTTCCAAAATGGTGTCACTTGTGGGGGGTTTCCACTGTTTAGGCACATCAGGGGCTCCCCAAATCAACATGGCATCCGCTAATTATTCAAGCAAATTTTACAATCAAAAAGTCAAATGGCGCTCCTTCCCTTCCGAACCCTGCCGTGCACCCAAACAGTGGTTTTCCCCCATATATGGGGTATCTGCTTACTCAGGAGAAATTGCAAAACAAACTACATGGTGCAATTTCTCCTGTTACCCTTATAAAAATGCAAAAGTGGGGGCTGAAAACATTTTTGTGGGAAAAATGTGAAAATTGTATTTTTACGGCTCAATGTCATAAACTTCTGTGAAGCACCTGGGGGTTCCAAGTGCTCACCACACATCTAGATAAGTTCCCTGAGGGGTCTAGTTTCCATAATTGTGTCACTTGTGGGGGGTTTCCACAGTTTAGGCACATCAGGGGCTCCCCAAATGCAACATGGTGTCCGCTAATTATTCAAGCAAATTTTACAGTCAAAAAGTCAAATGGCGCTCCTTCCCTTCCGAACCCTGCCGTGCGCCCAAACAGTGTTTTTTCCCCACATATGGGGTATCTTCATGCCCAGGGGAAATTGCACAACAAATTTTGGGATCCATTTTTTCCTGTTACCCCTGCGAAAATAAAAAAAATTGGGTCTAAAGTAACATTTTTGTGAAAAAAAAATTTTGGTTCCAAAATTGTGCTGATGTAAAGTAGACATGTGGGAAATGCTATTTATAAACTATTTTGTGTGACATATCTCTCTAATTTAAGGGCATAAAAATTCAAATTTTGAAAATTGCAAAATTTTCAAAATTTTCGCCAAATTTCCGTTTTTTTCACAAATAAACGCAAGTGATATCGAAGAAATTTTACCACAATCATGAAGGATCCACTGTAAATCAGATCTCCAGCTTTGCGCTGAGAAAGGGCAAACACCTTGAAAAACGTGACGACAAGTGAAGATTCAGATTTGGCTTCTTTTCCTAAGTCATGTGGCAAGGCTCATTAAAGGGTCGATATTGATGTTTAGGATTGCTTTACCTAATAGATGGCACTAGAGTTCTAGTCATCTTTCTCTCTGAAGAGGCAATTTGCATATTTAATTTGCCAGAGGAGCATGCATGGCGTATATAAGTTTCCTCATTCTGACATGCCAGGTCTTGCTTGTCAGTCTCCACAAGGAGAAATGTTACCCCTTAGATCCTAGTCTTAAGCCTCTCAACTAGCCAAATCTGATCTCATACTCTACACTGATGAGGGACAATAACCCAAAACACCGTGTCTGCAAATTGAGATTCTGATTTGGCTTTTATCCTAAGTCATATGGCAATGCTCGTTAATGGGTTGATATTGACTTTTAGGATTGCTATTGCTACATCTGATGGGTGGTACTATAGTTCAAGTCCTCTTCCTCTCTGAAAAGGCCATTTGCATATTTAAATTCACAGAAGCATTACATGGCCTATAAGTCTCCTTACACTGACTTGGGGAAACATTCACTCTTAAATCACAGGTAGTATACACATGTTTGGTATTTCACTCTGCAACCACAGTTGGTTCTTATTTCTGGAAAACACCTGTGGAAATAGTCACTCTACTCATTGTTGAATTCTAAGAGGTTGTAATTTGCAAAATTGGGTCACCTGTGTTGGGAGATCTACTGCTCTGGCTGTAATGCACACGCCCGGGCTGAGTGGTGTGTGCGTGTATATGTAGTGATTCCACTGGACCGTGCCAGAGAGTGAATGCCTGGAGGGGCGTAACTAAGTATCCACCCGATCCGACCAGGGTCGCACGACGGCATACGACGCCAGTGCACCAAGGAGGAACCGAGCAGAGGGACCAGGTGCTACTCCAGGACAGACCCCGGCCCGGACACGGCTGTTGACCCACACCGGGGAATACAGGAACAGGCAGGTTAGGCTGGCACACAGACTGCTGCGTATAGGCAGACACGGCTGGTATGCAGGCTGGCGGATGCTGGTAAGCACGACTGGTATGCAGGCAGGGAGGTACTGGCAGGTACGACAGGTTGGAGCACCGAGTGGATAGGACCCAGTACAGACTGGGACTCAGGAACAGAACCTCAGATGCGGTGGACAAACACAGCAGAGTGAGGCCACCCAGAGCGGCGAGCAAGAGCAGAACAAGACGAGACCGCCTGGAGCGGTGAGCGAGAGAAGAGCAGGACAAGGCCGCCTGGAGCGGTGAGCAAGAGAGGAGCAGGACGAGACTGCCAAAGCAGCGAGCAAAGGGTCAGAGCAGGACGATACTGCCGGAGCGGTGAGCGAGAGAGGAGCAGGACGAGACTGCCGAAGCAGCGAGCAAAGAGTCAGAGCAGGACGAGACTGCCGAAGCAGCGAGCAAAGGGTCAGAGCAGGACGAGACTGCCAGAGCAGTGAGCAAAGGGTCAGAGCAGAGCGAGACTGCCGGAGCAGCGAGCAAAGGGTCAGAGCAGAGCGAGACTGCCGGAGCAGCGAGCAAAGGGTCAGAGCAGAGCGAGACTGCCGGAGCAGCGAGCAAAGGGTCAGAGCAGAGCGAGACTGCCGGAGCAGCGAGCAAAGGGTCAGAGCAGAGCGAGACTGCCGGAGCAGCGAGCAAAGGGTCAGAGCAGAGCGAGACTGCCGGAGCAGCGAGCAAAGGGTCAGAGCAGAGCGAGACTGCCGGAGCAGCGAGCAAAGGATCAGAGCAGAGCGAGACTACTGGAGCAGCGAGCAAAGGGACAGAGCAGAGCGAGACTGCCGGAGCAGCGAGCAAAGGGTCAGAGCAGAGCGAGACTGCCGGAGCAGTGAGCAAGGCAGAGCAGAGCGGAAACCGCAAGAGCGGTGAGCAGGGCAGAGCAGAAAATCGGACACCGCAAGAGCGGTGAGCAAGGCAGAGCAGAGCGGAAACCGCAAGAGCGGTGAGCAAGGCAGAGCAGAGCGGAAACCGCAAGAGCGGCGAGCAAGGCAGAGCAGAGCGGAAACCGCAAGAGCGGTGAGCAAGGCAGAGCAGAGCGGAAACCGCAAGAGCGGTGAGCAAGGCAGAGCAGAGCGGAAACCGCAAGAGCGGTGAGCAAGGCAGAGCAGAGCGGAAACCGCAAGAGCGGTGAGCAAGGCAGAGCAGAGCGGAAACCGCAAGAGCGGTGAGTAAAGCAGCACAAGGGACAGGGCTCTGTTCACACGGAACAGACAGGAAGGGAAAGGCAGAACCAGATACACAATCGATACTTGCAATGAAGTAGCGAGTGAACTCTAAACTCACAAACAGAAGTACAGCGACAACGAGAAGGAGTTAAGTGCAGGTTCAGACTCTGCAGAAAAAGGGAAGGTACGGACATAGAGAAAAACAGGAGACAGGTTAGGAGACAGTTCAGACAGGAACTGTTACTGCGACAAATACAGGAACGAGCCAAGGTAAAGCCAAGTGCTGGTTCAGACAAAGCAGAAGAAAGGGAAGGTACGGACACAGAGAAAAACAGGAAGCAGGTTAGGAGACAGTTCAGACAGGAACTGTTACTGAAGCGAGATACAGGAGCGGGTCTGGGTATGCGGCCCCCAGAGGGCGAGATGAACAGGCAAAGAGCGTGTTCACACGGGCCTGGAAATACAGCCTCCAGGAAAGGCAGCAGGCAAGAGAACACAGACAGGACTCAGTTCAGACACGGGAACTGATACCGCAAGGCAGGAAACATAGACAGGACCTGGCACGTCAGCGACCAGAAGCCAACTGACAGAACAAAATGCTCAGACAAGGATTCCAGGTGACAGACAGCAATAGGCTGAGGACGCACAAAGCGTGTGCCCGCAGCAGCTACAAGAAGCAGGAAGTGATCGGGCGCCGCCCTTAAGCAGAAGAAACAGAGGCAAGCAGACAGCATGGAGGAAAGCCAGAGTGATAGTCTGGACTGGAAATCAAGTGCGCGCTCTTGCACAGTGGGAGATGGACCACTATGCAAGGACGCCGCCAGGTATGTTACACTGGCACACTTGGGGCTCTGCAAATGGCACTTATAAACTATTCTCAAAACATCTACACTCCAAAAATCAAACAGCGCTCCTTCCTTTTGAGCCCTGCCATGTGACTAAACAGTAATAGTTTCTGACCACATATGGAGCATTGCTGTATTTGGAAGAAATTGTGTAACAAATGGCATGAACAATTTTTACCTATTTTTTCCTGGAGAAAGTGAAAATGTTTGAGCTAAAACAAGAGTGGTGAAAATGCCAACATGCTCACTTCACCTCTAGATGAATTCATTGATGAGTGTAGTTTATTAAATGTGATAAATTATTTTGGAGTTCTGTTGTTCTGACACCTCAGGGGCTTTGATAATATGACTTGATACCTACAAACCATTCCATCAAAATCTGCACTCAAAAATGTCACTCCTTCCCTTCTGAGCTTTCCAGTATGACCAAACAGCCAAACAGTAGCTTCTGACATATGGGGTATTGGCGTACTCAGGAGAAATTGTGTTACAAAATGTGGTGTCCATTTTCTCTGATTACTTTTGTGAAAATGAAAAATTTTGGAAATGGTTTGTTTTTGCATAAACAATGTATTTGTCAATAGAAATTTAAAAACCTATGAACTGCTTATAATTGTATGTATAGGAACATCTGACTAAAACATCTAAAAATTCTGAAGCCGCAAACTTTATGAAAACCAAACTTTATGTGAGTTTCAAAGTGTTTCTGTGACTATTCACTGACCTTTATGTAATCTTGGCAACCGGTCCTGCCTCATTTGTGAATGTCATCCTTGCTAAATAATTGCTTGTAAGACTGGTGGAAAAATCTAATATTAAGTTGTTGAACAAATAACCAATGCTCTTATTATCTATGATTATTAATACATCATATTTCAT
This sequence comes from Phyllobates terribilis, assembly GCF_046119375.1. NCBI lineage: Eukaryota > Metazoa > Chordata > Amphibia > Anura > Dendrobatidae > Phyllobates > Phyllobates terribilis. The sequence continues at coordinate 809,889,985 of NW_027362761.1, forward strand.
CGGACTCATTCTTGTTAGTTGTGTTTTTACATAGCACAGCAGGTAATACTTCTGATCCAATTTGACTCCGCTAATATCATGCACAAGGAAAGCAGTCTCAAAAATGGGGATAAATTCAGGGTTTATAGGTTTCTGTTCAGACATTTTTTCCTTCTCGGCATATTGGTATACCTCCAACCGAAGACTACAATGTATGCCACAGTAATGACATTCTATGGTATAGAACCCTGTTGCTACAGTTACATTTGCGCTGGGGCCATTAGCACAAATATTAACCAGAGAGAGCTCATAGGTATATGGCTAAAGCTCCTCTAGGAACTTCACTTCTTGGAAGGATAGGGGTACAAGGACCCCTCTTTAACAATTCATGGCCACCACAGTCTCCAAGCAGTTCTCTGCCCCTTGTTCTCTAAATAGATTGGGTCAGAGTGATGGGTCAAACCAGGATTTATGGCATTACCTGTAAATCTGCCATTTATTTTAAAAGAGGTTGGACCATGATCATGTGCCCCTTGACTAAAATGGAGAGGTAGTCATGTATGCTCACTGAAAATTAATTATCTATAGGAGTAGATATCCTTAACATGACCACTGCTCCATTCAAATGGTGGACACAGGACCCATATTCCCTTGATTGGGTGGGGACCTAATGGTGTGACACCCAATCATTTAATATTTATCATTTATCCTGTAGAAGAGTGTTAAATGTTGCCTATGGGCCAGCCAAAGGAGTATATCTTCAAATATTCCCTTAAAGGGTTTGGATACTTTAGAGTTAGTATTACCAAATGTGTTTTAAAGATAAATATAGTCAACTTACTGATATATTCATTTTGCAAAGCCTCTACCATTTTTTTATATTAGTAAAGACACTCCGCCTTGCTCTGCCACACTTCCTTTCCATCCGTATGGCCCAATTTCCCATACTATAGCAACAAATGCAGGTCATGTGACCATGTCACTCATTCTCCTCTATTGAAACACACTACACCTGCCAAATGCAATGTTGGGAACCTAGTGCAAGCTCAATATGTCTGATTACATGCTTCTTCATGAGCTGCGATAGTTTATAAAAGGGAATATGTCTGCAGATTTTTGCTGTGGAATCTGATAGCAGCATAATGTAGAGAAAAAGAGCCTGATTCCAGTGATGTGTCACTTACTGGGCTTCTCAGTGTAGTTCTGATAGAATCCCTGTTTTGTCTGATATAGATATAGTAGAGCTAAGACTTCTGGGCTTTATATAACCCCGCCTACACCTTTTATGCAGTTTCCTGTGTACACTGTAGATTGTCAGCAAGCAGCCAATCAGTGGTGCGGGCGAGGTTACAAAGATTAGCCTGACTTTCCGGCACCAGACATGTAGTCGGGCAATGATAATCTCCTGTTGATAAAACAATGATTGTATTGAAACTACAGCACACAACCTAACAAGTGACTCATTCCTGGAATCATACTCTCTGCCCTCACATTATGCTGCTCTCATATTAAAGAGCAAAAAACCTGGTGACAGATTCCTTTTAATATAAAAAGGCGCGTATTTTGCAAAAGAGATTTTTAAGTAGATAGCTTGTATTGATCTTTCATATTTTATTCTATTAGCTGTAAAGTGGGCAACAGTTTTAATCATAAGGCATTTGCTTTTCTTTACTACATAAAGAATTGGGTTGGATTAGGATAATATAATAGTAACCCAAATCAGAATAGAAAAATAATGAGCAGCTCGATGTAATGTATTTTTTTTAACATACAGAAAAAGACTATTTAGCATAACTACTGCAGAGGAGTGTCGCCGCCGTTACATTCTGCCTTTCTTGCTCAATTTGTGCTTCTCTAATTACCCGCAGTCAATAGCTTCTTAGAGTATTGATGGTTTTTAAGTAACTTTCATTTATCTTTTAAGCAGTTTTTCACAAGCTGATTGGAATTTGGAATAGCGGTATCAACAGATTATATCTTGTAGCCACATAAGACCACAAGCAAATTGGTGGATTTGGGAACTATCATTGAAAGTAAATGACCTCAACGTTTGAAACTAAAATTATAGAACTTAAAAGGAAAAAAAATGCTGAAAGTTTTGCCTCGGTTCAAAAGATTCACATTCATAAGAAGAACACCGAATATTTTATTTGTAGTGGATTAATACAAGAGTACCGATGTAAAATCAGAACACTGGTACATCTAAAAAAAAAATAGAAAAAAATACAACTGAAATATTGAAGATTAGTGATGTGATACTGTAATCAGCATTTTTACAGCAGACTTTTATCCTATAGTCAGGCCTGCAAATGAACAAAATTCTTGCCATAATACAAATTCTAACAGTCTATTCAGTAGGACTATCAGCTGTGTATCCACCTGACTTCGGCACAACACAACTGATGGTCCCAACCCCATTTATAAGGCAAGAAATCCCACTTATTAAACCTGACAGGGCACACCTGTGAAGTGAAAACCATTTCCGGTGACTACCTCTTGAAGCTCATCAAGAGAATGCCAAGAGTGTGCAAAGCAGTCATCAAAGCAAAAGGTGGCTACTTTGAAGAACCTAGAATATAAGACATAATTTCAGTTGTTTCACACTTTTTTGTTAAGTATATAATTCCACATGTGTTAATTCATAGTTTTGATGCCTTCAGTGTGAATGTACAGTTTTCAAAGTCATGAAAATACAGAAAAATCTTTAAATGAGAAAGTGTGTCCAAACTTTTGGTCTGTACTGTACGTCCAAGGTTTGTCCGAACGGAGTGTTAGTGAAGCAGTCTATTAGCAACTGCTGATTGGCTGCAGTGCTCATGTGGCATAACAATGTCAAAAGAGCCCCGGGAGAACCAGCAATGACATCACTGGAACAGCTCTGGTGCAGGAGGTATCTGTTATTTTTATTTTACACTACGAAATGTAGTATTTAAGAATGTGTTGTCAGAGTAGTGGACAACCCCTATAAATATAAAATGCCAGATATTTCTAATGTTTCCAGTAGGGTTTTTTCGACACATGTTTTATGTTTTTTTTATTTTGTTTTTCAAGTTCTATAGAGATGCCTAAGTAAAAAAAAAAAAGCTAGAAAAAAAGCCACACTTAGGCTATGTGCCCACGTTGCATTTATGAAGCAGAAAATTTCTGCTGCATAAATGCAAGTCCTCTCCCGGAAAAACGCATGCGGAATTCCGCACGCGTTTATCGCGCATTTTTCGCGTGTTTATCACGCGTTTTCCACATGCGGAATTGCCTTACGTTTTTTATGCATTGGACAAAGGCAATTCCGCTTGCGGAAACGCAAAATTAAATGACATGCTGCGGATTTTTGAACGCGGCATAAACGCTGCGGAAAAATCCGCAGCATGTGCATAGAACTTGCGGAATCCCATTGGGGAACATGGGGTGCGGATATACATGCGTTTTTCAAGCGTTTACGCTGCGGAAATTCCGCAGCATATACGCTTGAAAAATGCTACGTGGGCACACAGCCTTAGGCGTAAACGCTTGAAAAACGCATGTATATCCGCACCCCATGGTCCCCAATGGGATTCCGCAAGTTCTATGCACATGCTGCGGATTTTTCCGCAGCGTTTATGCCGCGTTCAAAAATCCGCAGCATGTCATTTAATTTTGCGTTTCCGCAAGCGGAATTGCCTTTGTCCAATGCATAAAAAACGTAAGGCAATTCCGCATGTGGAAAACGCGTGATAAACGCGCGAAAAATGCGCGATAAACGCGTGCGGAATTCCGCATGCGTTTTTCCGGGAGAGGACTTGTATTTATGCAGCAGAAATTTTCTGCTTCATAAATGCAACGTGGGCACATAGCCTTAGAGCATACTGCATTTTAAAATAAACATCAAGAGTCTAAAATGCAACACAAAATGCCCAAGAACATCCAAAATAAAACTGTGTGCATGTTCTGCTCTATGGCTTTAGAAGATATAACATCTAGCTAAATAAAATAAATACAAAAATGCAGTAAAAAAAATCCACAAAAATGCCCATAAATAGTCTAAAAGACTATGGGACAGATTCATCAAACGATAGAAATGTAGCCTCAAAGTGCTTGAAATGTCACAAAATTTTAGCACAACTCATGATTGTCCCAAAAAATTGCTACTTTTGGTGTTTTTATGTAAGCTCCGCCAACTTTTGGAAAAGTGGGCATAGATTAGTGAGATGGGTCATGGCCAAGTGCGGCCCAATAAATTTATCATAAATTACTCCCCAAAAGTCATGCAGATAAAGACCAAAATGTACTCTGCAGTACATTTGTAATGCTGATGCATGACAGCTGACAGATGTACCAAGTTCATCAGGAGGCACATACCTCTTAATTATATTGGATTGGTGCATTTTACTCCAGCACCCTAAATGTGTGTGGACACAATGTATTCAGTCTGGAGTCCACCTGAAAAAGCAGAAAAAAAATAGCAAAAAAGAATTAATTTATTCACGGCAATGTAAAACTGAATTGCTGAGCATGTTCAGTGTTTTTCTTTAAAAAATTTTGCAGCAAAAGACATCAGAGAGGACATCTAAAAAGACACTTCAGGAAAAACACTATTTTCTGGAAGCGTCTTTTGCAGGATAAACTCAGTGTGCGTGCTGGCGTTTAAAAGACATTGTGTGCATATACCGTGATACAATGATATAAGTCCATGTGCACAAGGCCTTACAAATGCTTTTGCTGCATAGCACAGAAGAAACATAAAAGTAAGATATATTTTTTTTGTAAGTAATCAATGAGGCTCGGGTTGCACATGTAATATAACAGTTGTACTATATAAAAGAAAACATACAGGTCGATGTAATACTTGTGTCTTCAATTTAAAGAGGTGGTCCACTATAATGTATAATGCGCCCACCGATTTAAACCTTTTAAATAAAAAGCCCAGTATCCAGCACGCGCTTGTGGCCAATGAAAGCAGAGGAGAGAGTGAAAGCGCGCGCTGGATACTGGGCTGTGACATGCGGTGTAACACTGCCCACAGCCCACCAGTCAGGGGGAGTGCGTCACTGGGTCACACCTCGTTAACGCATGGGAGTCCGGAAGTTGATGTGACATCAGAAAATATCAGCAGCAACTGCAACCAGGGTCACATGATCGGGACTGAGCGAGCAGCAATAGAGCTGCTAACAGGCAAATATGGCAAGATAAGGTATTTACAAAAAGACTTGGTTAAAAGGTTTAAGTCGATGGACGAATTATATATTGTAGTGGACCACCTCTTTAAACATCTTAAAGCGGACTTGTTTTTCTCTCCTAATATATCTGTTTTAGTAAATACATGGGGCTTATTTATAAAAGTGTTTTTGACAGAAAACACTTTGAAAAGTCATTAAATTATTGCACAAATTTTGTGACTTTTGCCATTATCAGTTTGAAGTAGCCCAAAATAGCAGAGCTGGGGAGGAGCTGGGACCGTGCTACACCCGCCCATCAAATTAATCAAAACAACAATACAGCAGAAATGTTACTTTAGTCTCTAGATCAGTGTTCCCCAACTCCAGTCCTCAAGACCCACCAACAGGTCATGTTTTCAGGATTTCCTTAGTATTGCCCCGGTGATAATTCCATCAGCTGGACAGACAAGAATTCCATCACCGGGGCAATGCTAGGGAAATCGTGAAAACATGACCTGTTGGTGGCTCTTGAGGACTTGCGTTGGGGAACACTGATCTAGAGCGATATTTCTAGCAAGGTATACGTAAATGCACGTCACTGAGAAGATGCATCAAATTCATTAAAAGGCATGCGCCTGTTAAAGAATTTGGCGCAATGTACTTCGGTGAGATCTTTATTATGACTGGTGTGTGCATAAATTGTCATAATCTTATACAAAGTTTACAAAGTTTCCCCACTAAGTCATGCGACTGTCCCAAAAAAATGAAAGTGACTCTCCCCACCCAACATGAAATGTGGCTATATATTTCTATATATGTATATATATATATATGGTCACTATACCTAATGTGCTCTGATATTTTGCCTCTGTGTCGGAGTGCCACCCCACCTTCTGTTTTTATATTCTCTAAAATTGCTGCTGCAGGGACATGGGGAACGTATGGAAAGTCTGAACAACACCTTTTCTGTGCTGAGGCATTGATGCAGTAGAGTCCTCGTCGGCATTGGTCCATTCCTCTTCAACGAGAAAGCAGTAACTCTGACTTTTCAACAGCCTCCCCATACCTCTATGGTGGCCATTTTGATGATAAGGAAAATGGCCTGATGTGGCTGACGGAGACAGAAGCACCAATATGATGACAATACATCGGAAATGTATGGTCAGATTTAGTGTCAAGTTGTAGGGTTTCTTTATATGAATTACTTTATAAGGCTGCTGAAGCATTAAATCTTACAATAGGATGTACTGCTCTCATGTGTTCTGCAAACACCACGCTGGTCTCGGACTATTGTAGCAGAATTGTAGGATGACAGGCCGCCCTTTTATCTCCTGCCAACAGTGTGTAATTAATGGGGTCATTTATAAATGAGAAAAATGTTGCCCTCTGGCACATATAATTATAATACAGCATGCGCAGGTAGAGTCTTGTGTTACTATTTTTTTTATTAATTGTCTCCATAAGATGACTCTACGCTTCCAGTTATAAAATTATACTTTCACAAGAACACTCTGGTAAAAAAAGAAAAAAATTACTTTGAAACAGTTCTCTATCCATCTGTAGTAGACATCCCCTGTGGTCTGCCATTATTATGCAGAACAAGAACTAATATGAAAAATAAAATGAAAAAAAAAAAAATAGAAACACTTCTTGCTTTCTTGCTGTAGCGGTGTAGTGTCAACATAGGTATACTAGACCTCTAAGCTATCAATCAAAATACAGCTATAATTCTAATAAGGAATAAAAAAAATTGTATTGGGTATAAAACTGTACTGGCATGGCATCTGGGCGGCAGGTGGTATAATAGAGGCACAAATAGGAATGATTGTCATAGGAGGCCTGGAATGTCATTCTCTGGTAGCAAGGTACAACAAAAGATATTTTTTTAACATATACTGGAGGGGTTTTAATTTATATCCTCAGGTACCTGGTAAATTTTGGTAATCGTAATAAATGATTGCATATTACATTGAACACTTATTATTTCCTGCATTTTCTACATCTTTGTATTCGTCTTTGGTAAGATTTGAATACAGAAACAGTTTCCCAAGGCAAAGGTAATAAATTGCTGAGCTGACATGCATCATCAAATAACATACACATCAGAAAATAACCTATAGTTTCAATCACGTTTTTATGTTAACCATATTTTGTAACAGTTTTTGTTGGTTTTTAATTTATTTTTAATTCATTCGCTATATCAGAAACAAAATTCTGAATCGTTTAATTTTTGGCAACAAAGATTAACCCCTTTACGAAATTGCGATTTTCCATTTTTTCCTCCCCTTCTTCATAGAGCCATCACTTTTTTATTTTTGCATCAATATAGCCTTTTAAAGGGTTGTTTTTTGAGGGTCCATTTGTTCTTTTGAATGACATCATTCATTTTATCAAGTGATTCACTGGAAAGCGGGAAAAAAATGAGCTTGTGTCTCCATTTTCTGAGACCCGTAATATCACACCTATATAGAGATAACACAAGGTCCATCATTCACAGTAGGTGATGGTCACTGTTCACCTTCTCACCTCTCCATACAATGACCTCTGTACAGATCACAGAGCATGCCTAGAAAAGTCTCCCCATAGAAGTCATTCTACGTCTCCAGATTATTGCATTCTGCGGTCCATGTAGCTATCGCTTGAATGTCGGTAGCAGCAGCAAGATACCATTACCTTATAATCATGTGCAAAAAATAGAATAAAAAAAATATACTACTTGAAAATAAAAACAGATGAGATAGAAATAATATTTGTCAATATCTGGTATCAATTAGTGAAAAAATCAGACGAAAACATTATGTTTAAAGCTATTATTTCCTGCATTCTGTGCATGCTGCCATGATACAAACAGAAGCTATTTTACATAAGCTATTGTCTGCTAATAGTATTGCAAGGAAGCTGCTCCCCTTCCTTGTGAGTTTTATTGCCACCTACAAACGTGTATTTTTAACATATATGTATATTAGGGAAACACTATTTCAGCAGTTGAATAATATATAACTTCTTGAAGTTTACAAATATTTGAATTTTCAAGAATATGATGATTTATCAATTCACTCCTCGCCAATTTAGTAAATTTGCAGCCAGCTGGCCATCATTTTGTTGAACCATGGAGGAGATTAAAAAGGTAAAAAAAATAATACTAACCTCACTAGTCACCTGTTTGACCGCCCCCGCGGCTTGCCGTCTAATTCTTTGCGCCTCTTCTTTTCGTCCTTTCCCGTTACTCACATCCTCTTCAGCGGCAGCACTCTGGAGCTTCTGTTGCCAAGTAGGCCTCTAACAACAATGCCCATTGTGAAGTAGTGAAGTGCGTCATATAGTCACAACATGCATCTCCCGAGGCACTGACAAGGCCACAGGGAACACATAACACTGTGAAATCACGGCACGCACAGCGGTGGCACGGTGCGCAGTAACGTAAGAGGCTTACTCAGCTTAGGAAGCCCTAGTTGATAAGCCAAAGAGAATCCATGCAATGGGGGAAGGCAAAAAAAAGAAGCGCGTAGGTTCCAATGGTGGGCTGCGGGGGCAATGGGATAGGTGACCAATGAAGTGAGCATTAGCTATTTTTACAGAGCATAATGAGGAATATTTAATTTGTGTCAAACAACTTTGATGCAGATCTAATTTCCATGCCAAACTTGTGTGATTTGCTGAATTCAAATCTCGTCAAATTCAATTATCACTAATTGCTAATTTTTCTACTTTCTACTAGCTGAGATATAGAAACCTTTACTGGCTGATTAGAATATCCTCTAGAAAAGTGATGACATTATCTCCTTTTATACCACAGAATTTAATTTTGCAAAGAAACGACTTTTATTAATTTAATACAAATACCCAAAAGTCTTGAAATGCGTGGAATAATGGGAATGTTCTGAACACTGGACTTTAAGAAAAAAACATGTCATTACTATTAGTAAGGAACTCTAGCGTACAGCTGTGATAGATAAATAGTATATAATAACACTTAAAAATTTAAATTTAGGAAACTGAAGATAGAATATATGTTCCTTGACCATTTTCTTATCTCATCCCACGTCTCCACCAGTATTGTGATGTTTTTATTAAAGCAGCATGTGGAACAGTAAATTCTATCACACTGCACGCAGAAAAGAAAAATGTTTTGTTTTTCACAAGACTTCATACAGAGATTACACCATTTATCATTTTCATTACTCTATTTACTCAGGTCCTTTGCAAGCACAGGTTCCACCTTTATCACAAACGATAAGTTAATATAATTTATAATGGGAACATTTACATTTTACTTTAGAAATAAACTATAACAGCATATATAACTTGAATTAGTACTGTTAACATCCTGTCAAATAAACACATAAACCAACCAGACCCAATGTATGTTTAAGATGTTTGTCTTTCACGATTTACTATTTTGATTTTTAGGTGATACCAACCAATGGATTTTCATAAGATTAAAAGTTATGGAAGGGGGATAATTTACCATAACTGCATCGAGTGAAGGTCGAGTGTGCACTTCTTTGCTCCATTCACTCTATATGAGGCTGACAGAAATAGCTGAGCACTGTATTCAGACAGAATAACCTGTCCATATGTTAAATATGCCTCTGTATTCGTTACTTTAGGTAAAATGTGAATTGGAAAACTAACTAGTTCCACCCCATTTTAATAACCAGCCTAGCATAAGATTAAAAAAAACAATACTCGCCAACCGATCCATGCAGCTCCTTCATGGTGCTGCTTTGGTCCCTCACTAGTCTCCTTATTAAGCTAATTCTTGTAGCAGGGATGGCACATGACCGCTACAATCAATCAATGGTCACAGTGGTGACCCCTTAAAGCCAAGAAACATTCGACAGGGATCTGCAAATTGATGAATCCCAATTTTAGGCTTTGTTCTCTATACAGCGGGTAAAATAAGTATTGAACATGTCACCAATTTTCTAAGTAAATATATTTCTAAAGGTGCTATTGACATGAAATTCTCAGCAAATGTCGGTAACAACCCATCCAATCCACAAAGGCAAAGAAATCAAACCATAGATGTCCATACATTAAGTTATGTGTAATAATGAGAAATGACACAGGGAAAACATATTGAACACATGAAGAAACAGAGGTGCAAAAAGGCATGGAAAGTCATGACGTCAGCTGAAATCAATACTGCCACTTAATGAAAAATAATATCAGCTGGTTCAACTGATGGCCTATAAAAAGGTGTCTCATTACCAGGGTGCCACACAAGAAACATCTCATGATGAGCAAAACCAATGAGCTGTCTCAAGACCTTCACAACCTTATTGTTGCAAAATATACTGATGGCATTGGTTACAGAAGAATTTCTAAACTACTGAAGGCTTCAGTGAGCACTGTTGAGACCATAATTTGGTAGTGGAAAGAACATCATTTCACGATTAACCGGCCATGGTCAGGTGCTCCCCACAATATTTCAGACAGAGGAGTGAAAAGAATTATCAGAAGAGCTGTCCAAGAGCCATGGACCATCTGTGGAGAGCTACAGAAAGATCTGGAATCAGCAGGTACAATTGTTTCAAAGAAAGCTATAAGTAATACACTCAACCTCTATGACCTGTAAACATGCTCAATATGTAAGATTCCATTGCTGAACAAAAAGCATGTTCAAGCGCGTTTACAGTTTGCTCAACAACATTTAGACAAGCCTGCAAAATACTGGGAGAATATAGTCTGGTCAGATGAGACCAAAATTGGACTCTTTGGATGCCATAATACACACCATGTTTGGAGGCCAAAAGGCACTGCATATCACCCCAAAAACACCATACAGTTAAGTTTGGAAGTGGGAACATCATGGTGTAGGGCTGTTTTTCAGCATACGGCACTGGCAAACTTCATATAATTGAAGGAAGAATGAATGGACAAATGTACAGAGACATTATTGATAAAAATCTGCTGTGATCTACCAGGATGATGAAGATGAAACAAGGGTGGACATTTCAGCAAGACAATGATCACAAACACACAACCAAGGAAACTCTCAATTGGTTTCAGAGAAAGGAAGTAAAGCTGCTAGAATGGCCCAGCCAAGCACCTGACTGGATAGAAAACTTATGCTAGGAATGAAAGCTCAGAGTTCATAGAAGGAGCCCACGGAACCTTCAGGATTTAAAAAGTGTTTGTGTGGCAGAATTGGCAAAAATCACACCTGAGCAATGTCTGTGACTAGTTTCTCCATGCAGGAAGCGTCTTGAAGCTGTCATCACCAACAAAGGCTTTTGTACAAAGTGTTAAATAAATTTCAGTAAGCGTGTTCAATACTTTTTCCCTGTGCCATTTCTCATCATTGCACATAACTTAATTTATGGACATCTATAGTTTGATTTCTTTGCCTGTGTGGATTGGATGGGTTGTTCCCAACATGTTGTGATAATTTTATGTCAATAGCACCTTTATAAACATATTTAATTAGAAAATAGATGATATGTCCAATACTTATTTCACCCGCTATATATCAGAAGCTTCTTCTTGTCATATTTCACAACAAAAATAATTGCATGCACTGCTACTTCTCACTTTAAAATCATGGACATCTTATTAAAACTCAATGAACACAATTATAGTCGATCTGGTACTTCTGAGGTTGGGGGTATCCGTCCATTTATCAGTCAGAGTGCAGTGGATTCCGCTATGAATGAAAGTCACAACATAAGTGTGACGTACCATTTAAGATTTAATTTGGTGGTAAGGGGTTTGGCACCCAATCAAATGTATTGTTAAAATGACTCAGGTTAAAAAAAAAATAATAATAACTGAAAGTTATCTTCACAGGTCTCCCACTGCTCCCGTAAATTGATTCTTACTATTTGTTGCTGGTTGGTGCTTCCTGAAAATGGACAGAAATGACAATATTGATAAGGTGTCAAGCAAATAATTGACTGATACAAACAAAAAAGCTCCAGCCTCTATTGTCTTCCATCAGTAGAATTGTGACTAATGACTTTTGAGTTTCCCAACAATCATCACGATGAACTATGTATTTAATGTGTCCCTGTTTTGCTGAGCTATTAAGCTAATCCCAAATGGCTAAAATTTAATGACAAAGAGGTAAAAAGCCAGCTGGGTTACTACTAATCCTTCATCATATACGGTACTTGCGTACACTTTCAATGACATATTAAATATTCATGCTTGTTGTGACCAGATCACCATACAGTCAGTGATTAAGAATGGACTAAACAAAAATGCTGGTTCCAGCACATTTTGGGGAAAACATAAAGTGGCCATATCTACGTAGTCTAGGCAGATTTGCTTGCAATTATTGCTAATTTTACTGTACCCCTAATAGTAACACATAATGAATCCATCGAACGACTGGATAGATAACGGACTTGACAGGTGCTAAGCTGAATTTTTCAACCTCTGCTGTCAGCACGGTCTAAATCCAACATTGAACTGGTCTTCCTAATCTTGTCTGGCAGCATGGTTGTTAAGGATACGAGGTCCTAACACAACAACGACAGCTTTTAAAATGATGTTGTCATGAAGAACATATAAGGCAAAGGTTGAAAAAGGACTTTGTGGTGAATTTCTCACTGGCGTCCCCCTCTGCTAACACCTAGCACTTGGGGTACATGACTTTCCAGCTGCTCCCTACCTTTATCCCCTGAGATCTGATGCAAAAATCATCAGTAAGTGATAAGCTGACAATCACATAGCACGTCTATCCATTAGCAGACACTTATTTATATCTCAGAATAAATAACTTGGGAATCGTAAAATGGATTTCAACCTGAATACCTAATATTTTTCATTTGCTTCCTAGGTTTCCTGATATTAAGTACTCATATCGGTAAGCTCGTAGTCCCCTCATTACTGAGTCACACCATTCAGATTTCCTCAGTTAAATTACAATTTAGAATTGCTCCTATTATTCAGGTTGGCTCCAGCATAATTTTCTTTAGTCATAAAAATGAGAAAATATTAAGTTGACAGAAGTTCACAGATGATATTTACTTGTAAGTAGCTCAGCGGTACAGTAAACCTGACAAATAATAAAACATTTTTAATACTTGAATCAAATTCAGAACACAGGTGTAAGATATCAACCCATTCTTCTTGAACTATAAAGCAACCCTTCGTACAGAGAGAGACATAGGAGATTTACAACAGAAAAAGGCTAAGTAGTCCAGCAAGTCCTATCATTACTATTATTTGATTTTATTATGTTTTTTTTACAGTTAGGTTAGACCTATCGCTACTGAGAAAAACAGAATTTTCTCAAATACATGTCATTGATGTACACACTGTATGTAGCAAACATATCCCCTATATTCGCAGTGCAAGGAAAATTAATCTTTAATCACCCACCCACAGAATGATGTCTCAAAAGCCCCCTCCACTCCTACCTACATATGGTATAATAACCCTATAGTTTACAACAAATATTAATTGATAATTAAAAAAAATACTGACATAACCCTGCTCCCCCAGATGGTCTGTGCAGCGAATGGACTGAGGCTCCACACAGCAGGCGCGACTTAGTGATGTCATTGTGCCTACTCCCCTGAGACTCCATTGCATAGATGAAAGGTGCAGCAGGAAGCCAACACCTCCCTGTTCCACCATTGTGTTCACCAGTATCTGCATCCTGATGATGCAAATACCTGTGAGATTGTTACACCGAGAGGGAAGATAAATAGTTTGGTGCCGTATGCCACTGTTTCCAGCCCTTTGTTTTTTCCTGTCCACAGGCTGGAAAGGAGCATCTAAAGGGCCGATTGAGACCCAAGGGCCGCACTTTGCCATGTCTATTCTACAGTGTTCTTTTTCAATGTGTATAATAATTTTTCCCACTACTTAAATATCTTTATTATTTTATACTGTAAAACATCACTGCGTACAATTGTGCATTACCAATATTTAGTAGCACTTAGTTACTGATTCCTAGTTTGGGCTGACAATTCCTCTGCCACCGAAGATACAAATATAATGTGGGGGGGAAGGGGTAAGCTGCTATAGATTTTGCAGACTTGAAAAAAAGAGTCACATTTAGCAGCCATGTTGGGATAATGTCCTCTCTTTACTGAGCACCGAACAAACAGCCATAGTAACAAACTGGTCCATCGTGTCTCTCTTCACCCAGTCTCATGTGACACAGCATTTTGGGTGGTATCTTCACATGACATGCATGAAGAAAAGGGCACGTCACAAAAAAACATTGCATCATATAAGACTGAAGAAGCCATACATGGCAGGTTGGTGTTTGTTACTATGGCTGTTGGCTTGTTGTTGAGTAAAGAGAAGACGTCAGACATGGCTACTAAATATGAGAAGTCCTTTTTCAAGTCACCTTATTATGTGCCCGATAGTATTTGAATATGTTTGGAGGATTTAGTCAATATCTAAATCTAAATCAATGTTCTTTATTACTTGGTTTGGTCAAGACCTTTTCATAGTGAAAGGATCCACGTACATGAGGTCACTATGGAACTAGATGGGTTGATCAAATTGTTAGTTTTTCAAACATATGCTACGGTGCAAAAGACTGAGATAGTAGGAATAACATATAACGTGACCGTGTGCACTGTATTTTCTTCTAGAACTGCAGGGAAAGGTTGGCTGTGATCCATACTACCTGACATCCATGATTTGCTCCTTTCCTTTGTTTCCCTTTTACAGCTGAACCACACTTTAAAAAGTAGGTTAGCTCCCCGCTGACTGCCACAGGCATGGAGATAAGTTTGAAGAATACAGTAAGAACCCTTGCAGTGCAACTTTTGTTGTCAGGGACTATTTGTTTTACTGTTCTGTCTCTACTGAGGAAACAATTTTTTTCTCTTTCCTATGGAACAAAGATGATTTCATATATTTTATTTCGCTCTTCTCTTGTTACTTTAACAGAAAAGTCTATCAGTCTGATTATGGATGACTACAATGTCTCTGCGGAGAGCCCCCAAACTGGCCAAGGACGGCAGAACACAATTAAGTGTGGATGGCTGCGGAAGCAAGGAGGTTTTGTCAAAACCTGGCACACGCGCTGGTTTGTACTCAAGGGAGACCAGCTCTATTATTTCAAAGATGAAGATGAAATGAAACCTTTGGTGAGTAAATGAAACCCTAGAATAGAACCAGCTAAAGAGATATTATATACACAGTCCGACAAAAGGTGTCATATAACTTGTGTACTTACTTCCATTGGGCTCAACCTCTGGTCTACCATTTGTAGGTTGTGTTATGGGGAACTTTGGCTAATTTAGGATTATTACTGATTAATTATCATTATTGGTATAAGTCTAGTATTACAAATTCCTCACATAGCATAAACTTATTAACTATGTATACTTCTATTTAACCAAGCTACAAAATAGGTGGGGAATAAACTAAGTTGCCACAAAGTTGGCAATGTTAGGAACTTTTATGGGAGAATTCCTGGGCGGATGGTGATGGGAAACAAAATCATAATTAAAATATTGGTTGGAACGCATTAGTTCTCATATTATTAAAGTGTACTAGTCATTTCATCAGAATATCAAAATATATCTATAGGCTTGTAGCTTTGGTGCAACTTATTATATCTTGAAAGGTTTTGGAGCAGCATATACAGTTATATGAAAAAGTTTGGGCACCCCTATTAATCTTAAGCTTATTGTTTTATAAAAATTGGTGTTTTTGCAACAGCTATTTCAGTTTGATTTATGTAATAACTGTTGGACACAGTAATGTTTCTGCCTTGAAATGAGGTTTATTGTACTAACAGAAAATGTGCAATCTGCATTCAAACAAAATTTGACAGGTGCATAAGTATGGGCACCTCACCAGAAAAGTTACATTAATATTTAGTAGATCCTCCTTTTGCAAAAATAACAGCCTCTAGTCGCTTCCTGTAGCTTTTAATGAGTTCCTGGATCCTGGATGAAGGTATTTTTGACCATTCCTCTTTACAAAACAATTCCAGTTCAGTTAAGTTTGATGGTCGCCGAGCATGGACAGCCCTCTTCAAATGATCCCACAGATGTTCAATGATATTCAGGTCTGGGGACTGGGATGGCTATTCCAGAACATTGTAATTGTTCCTCTGCATGAATGCCTGAGTAGATTTGGAGCGGTGTTTTGGATCATTGTCTTGCTGAAAGATCCATCCCCTGCGTAACTTCAACTTTATCACTGATTCTTGAACATTATTGTCAAGAATCTGCTGATACTGAGTGGAATCCATGCGTCCTTCAACTTTAACAAGATCCCCGGTGCCGGCATTGGCCACACAGCCCCAAAGCATGATGGAACCTCCACCAAATTTTACTGTGGGTAGCAAGTGTTTTTCTTGGAATGCTGTGTTTTTTTGCCGCCATGCATAACGCCTTTTTGTATGACCAAACAACTCAATCTAGGTTTCATCAGTCCACAGGACCTTCTTCCAAAAAGAAATTGGCTTCTCCAAATGTGCTTTTGCATACCTCAGCCGACTCTGTTTGTGGCGTGCTTGCAGAAACGGCTTCTTTCGCATCACTCTCCCATACAGCTTCTCCTTGTGCAAAGTGCGTTGTATAGTTGACCAATGCACAGTGACACCATCTGCAGCAAGTTGATGCTGCAGCTCTCTGGAGGAGGTCTGAGGATTGTCCTTGACTGATCTCACCAATCCTCTTCTCTGCCTTTCTGATGTTTTTCTTGGCCTGCCACTTCTGGCCTTAACAAGAACTGACCCTGTGTTCTTCCATTTCCTTACTATGTTCCTCACAGTGGAAACTGACAGGTTAAATCTCTGAGCCAGCTTTTTGTATCCTTCCCCTGAACAACTATGTTGAATAATCTTTGTTTTCAGATCATTTGACAGTTGTTTTGAGGAGCCCATGATGCCACTCTTCAGAGGAGATTCAAACAGGAGAACAACTTGCAAGTGGCCACTTTAAGTAGCTTTTCTCATGATTGCATACACCTGGCTATGAAGTTCAAAGCTCAATGAGGTTACAAAACCAAAAAAAGTTCTTTAGTAAGTCAGTAAAAAGTAGGTAGGAGTATTTAAAACAAGAAAATGATAAGGGTGCCCATACTTATGCACCTGTCAAATTTTGTTTGAATGCAGATTGCACATTTTCTGTTAGTACAATAAACCTCACTTCAAGGCAGAAACATTACTGTGTCCAACAGTTATTACATATATCAAACTGAATTAGCTGTTGCAAAAACACCAATTTTTATAAAACATTAAGCTTAAGATTAATAGGGGTGCCCAAACTTTTTCATATAACTGTACTTGTATTTATTTTTCATTCAGAGAGCCCCTATGCTGCTACACAGTTTGACTAAACATGGTAGAACTCCTGCCATTACTGCAGTGACCAATCAGATGCCAGCCCTAAACAGAAACTCCTCCCTTCTGCTAAACTTGTCTGAGCTGTATTAGAGAAGGGATAGATGGAGCTGAGACACTAGGATATTGAGAAAGAGAGAGGAGAGATCCAGGTTGGAGCAGTATAATTGAAGAGAGAGGAGAGATCGAGCTGACAGCTGTATAGTGAGGGACAGAGGAGAGATTTTACTGACAGCATAGTGAGTTATTTGTTACTATTGTCATGTAAGACACCACTTCCAACCAAGCTATAATCACTCTATGCATTCAGTGCACTTGTATATGTTGGAAAATGATCTTAGTTTATCCATAAATTTCCATGGATTGGACTTGTGCTGAAAAGTATTCTGCCATTTCCCTGGACATTATTCATTGGCATACCATTTTATTAACTGTATTAGTAGTAGCCTTCACTTTCCAACAAAAATATAAACAACTAGTAGACATTTTTTAGAGTGGAAAATGTATGCAACTGTAGAATATGTGTTCAGAGTTGTTTGTAAAAAATATCAGAACTAAATGTCAGTTTTAACATTGTTGATTGTGTGGATAAATAAAAGTCAACCCCTTCTAGACCAGATGATTTTAGCACTTTTGTTTTTTCTTCCCATTCTTCGAAGAGCCATAACTTTTTTATTTTCCCATCCACATAAATGTATAAGGGTGTGTTTTTTGCAGGACAAGGTGTACTTTTGAATGACCCCATCCATTTTATCATTTCATGTACTTTACAGCAGGAACAAAAAATTGAAATGCCGCAAAATTGCAAAAAAAGCGCAATTCTTGTTTTTTGGGTTTTTAAAGTGTTCATTATATCTTGTAAAAATGACCTAACAATATGATTCTCCAGGTCAGTACAATTGCGATGATACCAAACATGCATTATTTTGCTGTTTGTTAAGTGATATAAAAAAGTGTGCAAATTTGGAAGAACAAAATATTTTGCTTGTGTTGCCATTTTCTGAGACCCTTATTGTTTTACATTTTCGGTCGATAGGACTCTGTGAGGGCTTCCTTTTTGCACCCTGAGCTGATGTTTTTATTGATACTATTTTGGAATAGATATCATGTTTTGGTCTCTTCTTGTTGCACTTTTTTTGTTGCTGCAGCCAAAAAACCTCAATATAAATAATTTTATAATTTGATAGATCGGACTTTTAGGAAGGTGGAGATATCACATATGTGTATTTTTTTATTTCTTTATTTTCAATAGGGAAAAGGTGCAGTGAACCTAACTTTTATATATTTTTATAAACATTTTTTTAACGTTTTATTGTATTTTGATGTCCCTTTAGGAGACTTTAACCTACAATCTGAAGATCACAGGTACCATATATAGCAGTAGAATAGTATTGTTGTGTATAGCAAAAATCATGGTCTTCTATGAATGGGCAGGCTTTCATAATAGTACAGTCATGACAGGCATAGAGGTTTTCACCAGACCTCCATCATGGCAACCGATTGGCACCAATGGGTTGTTAGAACAGCGCATGCTCCTAATTGACAATTGCGTTTAACAGTTTAACAACCCCTGGCAGAGCTCTTCACCACTCACGGGTGTTAGAGTCAAATGATGGCTGAATAATACTGCCATTACATACCAGTAAAAAATACTGGCTCAGTTCATGAGCCTGCACCAAAGACAGAGAGTCAAAATTGGACATACATCCAAAGTTGGTATCGGCTTAAAAGTTTTCAAGGGTTTGGTTCCAGTAAACTGATTTATTAAATTCTGAATCTAAGATTCTGAATAAAATGTAGGCTGTATTATGGCAAATAGACGCGTCTGCTTTAGCAATCAAGAAGATTCCCTCTGGCATTCTTTTCCCAGATAAGTGGAAGTCATGACCTGTTTTTCTCCCGTAGTTAAGAGCTCCATTTTTTTTTGACTACTTGTGTATATAAGGCCATATTTGCTCTCAAGATGAAAACTTTTGGAGTTTTATCTTCATTAATTAATCAAGTTGAAGTCAGGAAATTGAAATCAGTGACCAATCACTTCTTAACAACAACATAACTATGTAAGTGATATTACTAATAAAAGGCACAGATCTCACAAGTCCACCAAATACTCCTACAATAATGATTCAGAAGGAGGCAAAACAAGCCCTATGAGGGGGATGCAAATTGTCCATATTAGAGAAAAAAATCCCTCCCTACTCCAATTATGTCATTTAAAAAAAATCTCTGGATCAACAACATATTTTCAAAATTTGTAATGTTATATTTTTTAAGAAATAAAAATCTTGCTCCATGTTAAACTTATCAAGTATCACTCCTCTTACAGTAAAGAATCCCCATTTATGATCATGTCAAAAACCAAATTCCAATGACCATACACAATATATATATATATATACAGTTATATGAAAAAGTTTGGGCACCCCTATTAATCTTAAGCTTAATGTTTTATAAAAATTGGTGTTTTTGCAACAGCTATTTCAGTTTTATATATGTAATAACTGTTGGACACAGTAATGTTTCTGCCTTGAAATGAGGTTTATTGTACTAACAGAAAATGTGCAATCTGCATTCAAACAAAATTTGACAGGTGCATAAGTATGGGCACCTCACCAGAAAAGTGACATTAATATTTAGTAGATCCTCCTTTTGCAAAAATAACAGCCTCTAGTCGCTTCCTGTAGCTTTTAATGATTTCCTGGATCCTAGATGAAGGTATTTTTGACCATTCCTCTTTACAAAACAATTCCAGTTCAGTTAAGTTTGATGGTCGCCGAGCATGGACAGCCCTCTTCAAATGATCCCACAGATGTTCAATGATATTCAGGTCTGGGGACTGGGATGGCCATTCCAGAACATTGCAATTGTTCCTCTGCATGAATGCCTGAGTAGATTTGGAGCGGTGTTTTGGATCATTGTCTTGCTGAAAGATCCATCCCCTGCGTAACTTCAACTTTGTCACTGATTCTTGAACATTATTGTCAAGAATCTGCTGATACTGAGGGGAATCCATGCGTCCCTCAACTTTAACAAGATTCCCGGTGCCGGCATTGGCCACACAGCCCCAAAGCATGATGGAACCTCCACCAAATTTTACTGTGGGTAGCAAGTGTTTTTCTTGGAATGCTGTTTTTTTGCCGCCATGCATAACGTCTTTTTGTATGACCAAACAACTCAATCTTGGTTTCATCAGTCCACAGGACCTTCTTCCAAAAAGAAATTGGCTTCTCCAAATGTGCTTTTGCATACCTCAGCCGACTCTGTTTGTGGCGTGCTTGCAGAAACAGCTTCTTTCGCATCACTCTCCCATACAGCTTCTCCTTGTGCAAAGTGCATTGTATAGTTGACCGATGCACAGTGACACCATCTGCAGCAAGTTGATGCTGCAGCTCTCTGGAGGTGGTCTGAGGATTGTCCTTGACTGATCTCACCATTCTTCTTCTCTGCCTTTCTGATGTTTTTCTTGGCCTGCCACTTCTGGCCTTAACAAGAACTGTCCCTGTGTTCTTCCATTTCCTTACTATGTTCCTCACAGTGGAAACTGACAGGTTAAATCTCTGAGACAGCTTTTTGTATCCTTCCCCTGAACAACTATGTTGAATAATTTTTGTTTTCAGATCATTTGACAGTTGTTTTGAGGAGCCCATGATGCCAATCTTCAGAGGAGATTCAAACAGGAGAACAACTTAAAAGTGGCCACTTTAAGTAGCTTTTCTCATGACTGCATACACCTGGCTATGAAGTTCAAAGCTCAATGAGTTTACAAAACCAAAAAAAGTGCTTTAGTAAGTCAGTAAAAAGTAGGTAGGAGTATTTAAAACAAGAAAATGATAAGGGTGCCCATATTTATGCACCTGTCACATTTTGTTTGAATGCAGATTGCACATTTTCTGTTAGTAAAATAATCCTCATTTCAAGGCAGAAACATTACTGTGTCCAACAGTTATTACATATATCAAACTGAAATAGCTGTTGCAAAAACACCAATTTTTATAAAACATTAAGCTTAAGATTAATAGGGGTGCCTAAACTTTTTCATATAACTGTATATATATATATATACAGTCCAGACCAAAAGTTTGGACACACCTTCTCATTTAAAGATTTTTCTGTATTTTCATGACTATGAAAATTGTACATTCACACTGAAGGCATCAAAACTATGAATTAACACATGTGGAATTATATACTTAACAAAAAAGTGTGAAACAACTGAAAATATGTCTTATATTCTAGGTTCTTCAAAGTAGCCACCTTTTGCTTTGATGACTGCTTTGCACACTCTTGATGAGCTTCAAGGGGTAGTCACCGGAAATGGTCTTCCAACAATCTTGAAGGAGTTCCCAGAGATGCTTAGCACTTGTTGGCCCTTTTGCCTTCACTCTGTGGTCCAGCTCACCCCAAACCATCTCGATTGGGTTCAGGTCTGGTGACTGTGAAGGCCAGGTCATCTGGCGTAGCACCCCATCACTCTCCTTCTTGGTCAAATATCCCTTACACAGCCTGAAGGTGTGTTTGGGATCATTGTCCTGTTGAAAAATAAATGATGGTCCAACTAAACGCAAACCGGATGGAATAGCATGCTGCTGCAAGATGTCGTGGTAGCCATGCTCGTTCAGTATGCCTTCAATTTTGAATAAATCCCCAACAGTGTCACCAGCAAAGCACCCCCACACCATCACACCTCGTCCTCCATGCTTCATGGTGGGAACCAGGCATGTAGAGTCCATCCGTTCACCATCTCTGCGTCGCACAAAGACACGGTGGTTGGAACCAAAGATCTCAAATTTGGACTCATCAGACCAAAGCACAGATTTCCACTGGTCTAATGTCCATTCCTTGTGTTCTTTAGCCCAAACAAGTCTCTTCTGCTTGTTGCCTGTCCTTAGCAGTGGTTTCCTAGCAGCTATTTTACCATGAAGGCCTGCTGCACAAAGTCTCCTCTTAACAATTGTTGTAGAGATGTGTCTGCTGCTAGAACTCTGTGTGGCATTGACCTGGCCTCTAATCTGAGCTGCTGTTAACCTGCAAATTCTGAGGCTGGTAACTCGGATAAACTTATCCTCAGAAGCAGAGGTGACTCTTGGTCTTCCTTTCCTGGGGCGGTCCTCATGTGAGGCTGTTTCTTTGTAGCGCTTGATGGTTTTTGCAACTGCACTTGGGGACACTTTCAAAGTTTGCCCAATTTTTCGTCGTTACTGACCTTCATTTCTTAAAGTAATGATGGCCACTCGTTTTTCTTTACTTAGCTGCTTTTTTCTTGCCATAATACAAATTCTAACAGTCTATTCAGTAAGCTGTGTATCCACCTGACTTCTGCACAACACAACTGATGGTCGCAACCCCATTTATAAGGCAAGAAATCCCATTTACTAAACCTGACAGGGCACACCTGTGAAGTGAAAACCATTTCCGGTGACTACCCCTTGAAGCGCATCAAGAGAATGCCAAGAGTGTGCAAAGCAGTCATCAAAGCAAAAGGTGGCTACTTTGAAGAACCTAGAATATAAGACATATTTTCAGTTGTTTCACACTTTTCTGTTAAGTATATAATTCCACTGTAGCATCGGCGTCTCTGCCCCGTTCTAGGCAGAGACGCCGTCCCTCTCACCTCCCCGCTCCTGGCGCGGCGTCCTCCAGCGCTGCTCTCCCCGCTGCTTCCGGCGCGCGCTCCTTCCCCGGCAGTGTGCTTAGGGCGCGCGCGCGCGTGCTCCCCCTCTCTTAAAGGGACCGCGCGCGCCGTCCTAAGGAGTCCCCGGCCAATTGCCGGAGGACCTCCCATATAAAGGGCACCTCCTCCAAAATGGAGGTGCCCGAGCAATGTTGTTTGCACCTGTGTCTCACCTGTGCTTCAGCCCTCAGGTCCCATTGCCAGTTACCTGCCAGTTACCTGCCAGATTCCTGCCAGCTTGCTGCCTTTGTCCTGCCTGATATCCAGTCACCTGCCTGCTAGCCTGAGGTCCGACGGTCTGCCTTCCAACTCCTGTCAGTCTGTCTATGGACCAGCTTGCCCGCTCACCTGGGAGCGCACACCTGTTACCTGCCTGCTAGCTTACCTGGAGGCTCCGCCGTCACGTGCTGTGACCATCTGCCTTTTCAGAGACTCCTGCCCGCTCACCTGGGAGCGCACACCTGTTACCTGCCTGCTAGCCTACCTGGAGGCTCCGCCGTCACGTGCTGTGACCATCTGCCTTTCCAGAGACTCCTGCCCGCTCACCTGGGAGCGCCCACCTGTTACCTGCCTGCTAGCCTACCTGGAGGCTTCGCCGTCACGTGCTGTGACCACCTACCATTCCAGAGACTCTCACTTGCTCACCTGGGAGCACACATCTACCATCTGCCTGCTAGCCTACCCGGAGGCTCTGCCATCACAGGTCGTACCTACCCTTTACCCAGAGACTGCCCCGGTCACTTGCCGTAACTCCCTGCCCGTTCATCCAGAGACTGCCCCGGTCACTTGCCGTAACTCCCTGCCCGTTCTTCCAGAGACTGCCCCGGTCACTTGCCGTGACCTCCTGCCCGTTCTTCCAGAGACTGCCCCGGTCACTTGTCGTGACCTCCAGCCCGTCCACTCAGAGACTGTCCCGGTCACCTGCTGTGACTGCCTGCCCGTCATCCCTGATTGCCACCCGCTCCCTTACAAGGACCGCCCCCTTGTATAGTAGCTCAGAGGTTCCGCCTCCCAGACCCTTTACAGTTTGCTCGGGCCATGGAACCCGGTGGCACCCAAGCTCCCTCGCTCTCGGACCTGTGTCATGAACTGTCCCGCCAGAGGTCCCAACAGGAGTCCATCCTGGGTCACCTGCGGAATGTCAATTCTCGCCTGGACACTCTGACTGCTCCGCCAGCAACCTCCGCCAGCGCCATGATTCGCAATCCGACAGCTCCGCTGTCCACCAACACTATGGTATCCTACCCCGGACCCCGGCTTTCTGCACCTCCTCGCTTCGGAGGCGACTCCGCTCAGGCTCGGGGCTTCATAAATCAGTGCACCCTGCACTTTGAACTCCTGTCCCACCAGTTTAACTCCGACCGGGCCAAAATTGCCTTCATCATGTCCCATCTCACCGGAGAGGCTCTGGCCTGGCTAAATCCTCTATGGGAGAGAGGAGACCCCCTGGTGTCCAACTTGCCTGCCTTTCTCACGGCCTTCCGGAAAGTCTTCGACGAACCCGGACGGAAGACCTCATCCGCATCGTCACTGCTACGCCTCCGTCAGGGAAGCCTCACCGTGGGCCAATATGCCATACGGTTCCGTACCCTTGCCTCGGAGCTGGCCTGGGATAATGACGCTCTGGTTTCAGTCTTCTGGGAGGGTCTGTCCGGCCGTATTAAAGATGAACTTGCCGGTCGGGACATTCCTACCACCCTCGATGACCTGATAGCTCTTGCCACCCGGATTGACCTGCGGTTCCAGGAGCGTGCCAAAGAGGTCACCCGTGAGAGGAGGTTTCCACGCCTAGCTCCTACTTTTCAGCAACCCGTCACTCCCTCCGTCTCTCCTGAGCCTATGCAGGTCGACCAGACCAAGATGGTCGGTTCTCGCCAAGAATCTCGCCGAGCCGAGGGAAGCTGTTTCTATTGTGGCAGTAAGAAGCACTTCATCCGTTCCTGCCCAGAAAAGCCGGGAAACGCCAGTGTCTAGGACCACTCGGAGAGGTCGTCCTAGACAAAAGTAAGTCCTCTCCGTCTCTGACCTTACCGGTCTCTATTGCTTGGGGAGAAAACCGTCTCTTCGAACTCGCCCATCTGGATTCTGGAGCTGCTGGAAACCTCATCGCCCAGTCTCTGGTAGAGAGATACCATATTCCCACCAAGTCCCTGGCGGAGCCATTGTCAGTTGCTTCCGTGGATGGAAGACTTCTCTCGGAGACCATCCTGCTCGTCACCGAACCTATAACCCTACAGGTGGGAATGCTGCACTCTGAGGAGATCTCATTCCATGTGCTGTCCGGACTTTCTCACTCCTTGTTGCTAGGTCTACCTTTGCTCCAGACACATGAACCCGTATTGAACTGGCGGTCCGGTGAAGTACTCCGATGGGGTCCTGACTGCCATAGGACCTGCCTGGTTCCGGTCCGTCCACTTCGCCCTCAGCCTACTCCAGCTAATTTACCTGGTCTCCCGGCTCCCTACTGGCCCTATGCGGACGTCTTCGGTAAGAAGGAAGCTGAGACGTTGCCGCCCCATAGGCCATACGATTGCCCGATCGACCTGGTACCTGGCACCACTCCTCCCCGTGGGCGTATCTACCCGTTATCTGCAGCCGAGACCCGAGCCATGTCTGAGTACATTGAAGAGAATCTGGCTAGGGGATTTATCCGAAAATCTACCTCCCCGGCTGGAGCCGGATTCTTCTTTGTCAAAAAGAAAGACGGCTCGCTACGTCCCTGTATTGACTACAGAGGACTCAATCTCATTACGGTAAAAAACAAATATCCCCTGCCACTCATCTCCGAATTGTTTGACCGACTCAAGGGTGCCAGGATCTTCTCCAAGCAGGATCTTCGAGGAGCGTATAATCTGGTCCGTATCCGTCAAGGAGACGAGTGGAAGACGGCATTCAATACCCGGGACGGTCACTACGAGTACCTTGTGATGCCCTTCGGTCTCTGTAATGCTCCCGCGGTCTTTCAGGAACTAGTCAATGACATCTTCCGTGACCTCCTGTACTCCTGCGTAGTGGTATACCTGGACGATATCTTGGTCTTCTCTCCGGATCTCCCCACACACCGGAGGGATGTTCGTCAGGTCCTGCTTAGGCTTCGGCAGAACCACCTTTACGCCAAATACGAGAAGTGCCTCTTCGATCAGACCTCCCTTCCGTTCTTGGGCTATGTCATCTCCCAAACAGGTCTGCAAATGGATCCCGAGAAGCTCTCTTCCGTTCTAAAATGGCCTCGTCCTGAAGGTTTGAAGGCGATACAGCGATTCCTGGGCTTCGCTAATTATTATCGTCTTTTCATCCCACACTTCTCGTCTCGGACTGCTCCCATATCTGCACTTACCCGTAAGGGGGCTAACCCCAGGATATGGTCGCCTGAAGCCGAGGAGGCCTTCCTTTCCCTAAAGAAAGCCTTCGCCTCTGCTCCCGTCCTGCACCGTCCGGACTGTAATAAACAATTCTACCTGGAGGTTGATGCTTCCTCCTCCGGAGCCGGAGCGGTGCTCACCCAGAAGTCTTCTACCGGGAGAATGGTAACGTGCGGCTTCTTCTCCAAAATCTTCTCCTCGTCGGAGCGCAACTACTCCATTGGAGACCAGGAATTGCTAGCCATCAAATTGGCACTAGGAGAGTGGCGCTATCTGCTTGAAGGGGCTCTCTACCCGGTAATTATCTACACGGATCACAAAAACCTGGCATATCTCCAAAATGCCCAGAGGCTCAATCCTCGCCAGGCCCAGTGGTCATTGTTTTTTGCCCGCTTCGACTTCACTCTTCATTTCCGTCCGGCGGACAAGAACGTCAAAGCTGATGCCTTGTCTCGGTCTTTCCTGTCCTCCGATCAAGAGGAGGAACCTACGCACATCATCGACTCCTCCAAGGTGATGAATGTGGCTCCCTTGGATCTAACTCGTCTTCCACCCGGTAAGACGTTCATAGCTGTGCCAGATCGGGAGAGGGTTCTTCGCTGGGGACATTCTTCTAAACTAGCTGGCCATGCTGGCCAAAAAAAGACCTTTCAACTTATTGCCCGGCATTACTGGTGGCCTACCCTACGTAAGGACGTGGTAGACTTCGTCGCGGCCTGTTCATCCTGTGCTCGTAACAAAGTTCCCCGACATCTACCTGCCGGCCATCTCCTGCCCCTTCCCGTACCTGCTGCTCCTTGGCAACACATCGCTATGGACTTTATCACCGACCTTCCAGTTTCTGCCGGTTGTACCGTCATTTGGGTTGTCGCTGACCGTTTTTCTAAGATGGCCCACTTCATTCCCCTGCCTGGTCTTCCGTCTGCACCCGAGTTGGCTAAAGACTTTATCCGCCACATCTTCCGTCTCCATGGTCTGCCCCTCCACATCGTGTCGGATCGTGGGGTTCAGTTCACCTCTCGTTTCTGGAGAGCCACTTGTAAGCTGCTGGACCTTACCCTGGATTTCTCCTCCGCTTACCACCCTCAGTCCAATGGTCAAGTGGAGCGGATCAATCAGATCTTGTCCAGCTACCTCCGGCACTTCGTGGATGCTCACCACTCGGACTGGGTGGATCTTCTACCGTGGGCCGAGTTCTCTTATAACAACCATGAGAGCGAGTCCTCTTCCAAATCCCCGTTCTTTATACTTGGTGGCCAACATCCCCGGATTCCACTTCCTGTCTCCGTTTCTGTGGACAACCCTGCTGCGGAGTCTCTTGTCAGCGAATTTTCTACTATTTGGGAGAGCACCAGGTCCGCTCTTCTTCTCTCCTCTGAGCGGATGAAGAGATATGCTGATAAGAGACGTCTGGATCCGCCCCAATTCCGTCCGGGAGACAAGGTTTGGCTCTCATCCAAACATGTGCGGCTCAAAATACCCTCCTACAAGTTGGGTCCTCGATTCATCGGCCCCTTCGAAGTCCTCAGGCAAATTAACCCTGTGGCCTACAAATTAAAACTCCCGGCCACCCTACGGATCCCCAACTCCTTCCACGTATCTCTCCTCAAACCCGTTGTCTTTAACTCTTTTTCCAAAAATCCAGGTGCCCCTCCTGCTCCGGTTTCCGCTGATGACATCTTTGAGGTAGAGAGTATTCTGGCCTCCAAGAGGGTAAGAGGAAAAACCTTTTTTCTGGTAGATTGGAAGGGGTTTGGTCCTGAGGAGAGAACTTGGGAACCCAGGGAGAACATCAACGCCCCGCTTCTCCTTGAAAAATTTCTTTCTGGCCTAAAAAAGAGGGGGCCTAAAGGGGGGGGTACTGTAGCATCGGCGTCTCTGCCCCGTTCTAGGCAGAGACGCCGTCCCTCTCACCTCCCCGCTCCTGGCGCGGCGTCCTCCAGCGCTGCTCTCCCCGCTGCTTCCGGCGCGCGCTCCTTCCCCGGCAGTGTGCTTAGGGCGCGCGCGCTCCCCCTCTCTTAAAGGGACCGCGCGCGCCGTCCTAAGGAGTCCCCGGCCAATTGCCGGAGGACCTCCCATATAAAGGGCACCTCCTCCAAAATGGAGGTGCCCGAGCAATGTTGTTTGCACCTGTGTCTCACCTGTGCTTCAGCCCTCAGGTCCCGTTGCCAGTTACCTGCCAGATTCCTGCCAGCTTGCTGCCTTTGTCCTGCCTGATATCCAGTCACCTGCCTGCTAGCCTGAGGTCCGACGGTCTGCCTTCCAACTCCTGTCAGTCTGTCTATGGACCAGCTTGCCCGCTCACCTGGGAGCGCACACCTGTTACCTGCCTGCTAGCTTACCTGGAGGCTCCGCCGTCACGTGCTGTGACCATCTGCCTTTTCAGAGACTCCTGCCCGCTCACCTGGGAGCGCACACCTGTTACCTGCCTGCTAGCCTACCTGGAGGCTCCGCCGTCACGTGCTGTGACCATCTGCCTTTCCAGAGACTCCTGCCCGCTCACCTGGGAGCGCCCACCTGTTACCTCCCTGCTAGCCTACCTGGAGGGTTCGCCGTCACGTGCTGTGACCACCTACCATTCCAGAGACTCTCGCTTGCTCACCTGGGAGCACACATCTACCATCTGCCTGCTAGCCTACCCGTAGGCTCTGCCATCACAGGTCGTACCTACCCTTTACCCAGAGACTGCCCCGGTCACTTGCCGTAACTCCCTGCCCGTTCATCCAGAGACTGCCCCGGTCACTTGCCGTAACTCCCTGCCCGTTCTTCCAGAGACTGCCCCGGTCACTTGCCGTGACCTCCTGCCCGTTCTTCCAGAGACTGCCCCGGTCACTTGCCGTGACCTCCAGCCCGTCCACTCAGAGACTGTCCCGGTCACCTGCTGTGACTGCCTGCCCGTCATCCCTGATTGCCACCCGCTCCCTTACAAGGACCGCCCCCTTGTATAGTAGCTCAGAGGTTCCGCCTCCCAGACCCGTTACATCCACATGTGTTAATTCATAGTTCTGATGCCTTCAGTGTGAATGTACAATTTTCAAAGTCATGAAAATACAGAAAAATCTTTAAATGAGAAGGTGTGTCCAAACTTTTGGTCTGTACTGTATATATATATATATATAGATATATGTATATCTATATATATATATATATATTCTTTTCAGTCTTGGATATCAATCAGTGGCTGACATGCAGAAGACCTTGGGAATGTAAGGCAATGCCAGTTGTAAAGGTCATCTATATAGCTGCATTCTACGGCTTCAGAGCAAGATGGGCTGGGATTTCAAAGGCAGCTTTTGTGTGGTTGAGCTGCAATGCTGGAATTTCCAGCACTTGTTTTGCTGTTTCCAAGAAGCAATATTACTTGCTTTTTTTCAAGGCAATTATTGAATTGCAAAGTAAGCTTTAGGCTATTTTCACATGTGTCATGGGAGATGTTTCAGTTAAACACTTAAGTATAGTCATATTCTTGCTAATTATACTTTTTATTCTGTGGAACAATAGGTCTTAGAAAAAATGTAATGTAGATTATGCAAATTGCCTCTTCAGAAAGGAAGAGAACTTGAACTCTAGTGCCACCTATTGGAAATAGCTATCCTAATATTTTAATTTCCCAGAGGAGCATTGCATGGTCTATAAGTCTCCTTACACTGGCATGTCAGGCATGTCTCTCTCCACAAGGAGAGAATTTACCCCTTAGACTCCAGAGAAAATGTAGTATTTTTGCCTGTAACCATCAATAAAAATTCAGCGTAATTTTTCTGGTGCAGTTAAAAAAATGAAGTCTGAATTTTAATTAGTTGTTCTATTCAACGGGGTCACTATTTTACTGAGCCTAAGCCTCTTAAAATATTTTTCTCAACTTGTGTTGTTGTTTGTTCTATGAAAGTTATGGTTGGGGCAGATTTGTGTCTAAATTTGCTCTAGGAAGTAGAAAAATGACCGTGAATTTGCTAGGCTACCTTTTCTGCTAAGCCCCACTCACTTTTAAATAGCACTGAGATCGTTGAGAAATTATAAAAAGTCACAAATTTCAGCAAACTGGCAAGTCACATTATAAATTTCCCCTATGTCTTCATTTATTAGCTCGCCTCCATTTAGATGGTGTCATATTTCTGTTTGTCTTAATTACTAGACTGGATTTTATTAAGATGATGTCACATGTTTACATCATATGTTATCTCTAAGCAATTCAGGTCTACTGAGGTTTTATAACTGAGTTTCTCTTTAAGGGGAATTTGTCAGAAAATGTTACACCCCACACATCTCCCCAATCATTAATTTAATTGTGTAGTCCTTAAAAAGTTAAGCCAGTTGATCCCTTTATGACCCTATAGTGCTGCTTCAGCTGTGAGAAATTGAGTTGTGAAGATCAGTCTGTAATTGCATTGGGGCGTGATGATGCACTTACAGCTTCATAGCCAAGACTGTATTCCTAAAATAGCACCACACTCTCATGGCTGATTGACACGTTGTTACCTCTGTAACATTGGCCACTAAAATGTCAATCACCCAGGGGAGAGTGCTGCTACAGCGGAGGCTCAAGAGCTGTAAGTGCATCGTCACACACCCATGTACATAGAAACATAGAAAGGTAGAATTGAAAGGAACCTCCAGGGTCATCTGGTCCAACCCCCTGCTCAGTGCAGGATTCACTAAACCATCATGGACAGATGTCTGTCCAGCCTCTGTTTGAAGACTTCCAGTGAAGGAGAACTCACCACCTCTCGTGGCAGCCTGTTCCACTCATTGATCACCCTAACTGTCAAAAAGTTTTTCCTAATATCTAATTTGTATCTTCTCCCATTCAGTTTCATCCCATTGCTTCTAGTCTTTCTTTGTGCAAATGAGAATAAAGCAGATCCCTCTACAGTGTGACAGCCATTGATATATTTGTAGACAGATATTAACTCTTCTCGCAGTCCGCTCACCATCCTGGTGGCTCTTCTCTGAACTTTCTCCAGTTTTTCAATGTCTTTTTTAAAGTGTGGTGCCTAGAACGGGACACAGTATTCCAGATGAGGTCTGATCAAAGAGGAGTAGAGGGGGATAATTACTTCACGTGATCTAGACTCTATGCTTCTATTAATACAACCCTGAATTGTGTTTGCCTTTTTTGCTGCTGCATCACACTGTTGACTCATGTTCAGTCTGTGATCTATTAATATACCTAAGTCTTTTTCACATGTACTGTTGCTTAGCTCTATTCCTCCCATTCTGTATATGCTTTTTTTATTTTTCTAGCCAGATGTAGGACTTTGCATTTCTCCCTGTTAAAAACCATTCTGTTAGTTGCTGCCTACAGCTCCAGACTGAATTTCAAAACGTGATTTCTTGCTGCTGAAGCAGCACTTTGGGGTCATAAATGGAAGGACTGGCTTATCTTTTAAACTTCTGCACTCTCATATGGGAGGCTAAAGTTTCTGACAGGTTCCTTTTGAACCATATAATGAAATTAGTGATATATTTCATTCAATTCCTTTTGAAAATTTGCAAAATGTTTCCTGAGTTTTCAAATTCATGAGAAATAAATGTATTATTGAAACGTTGCTATGTTTAATTTAGAATACAAAGAGATAGCTGATAGGTCTGAGTGTATTGGCATTTAAAGCTTTCAACACTACATAAGAGCAGAGGGATTTAATTCATTCTCAAAACAGGCTGCGTCAGCACCCGGAGGTCTATGGAATGGATTTTCTGCTATCATTCTCAAGGTTTATGTTACCTTTTAGCTGCACAGAAATATGTCCAATTCATGCACAATAATGGTTATCTATTGCCTTGCCACACTCGGGAGAATAGTGCAATGTTTTGGATATTTATCATGAAGATTTTCATAAATGATAGTTTAATGAAAAATTGTAACCATTGTATTTTAATAATTTATAATAGGTTTAGTCATTACTACAGAACAAATATACGTTAGAGATGGGACACCGTCTGATCACCTCTCACATATCCTTTAGGCTAAGTGCCCACGATGCAGAAATGCTGCAGATTTTTTCCGCATCTCCCTGGCAGGAAAAACGCATGCGGATTTTACATGCATTTTTCCTGCCAGGTAGAAGCGTTTGTCAAGCGTTCTTCACATGCATTTCTGCATGCAGGTTATCAAGCCCTTTTCCTAGCGATTTTAGCATCACTTGGAAAAGTGCTTGACAACTTGGTCACACTATATAAATCCATGCAAACGGCATGGATTTATTTAGTGTGACCAAGTAATAGTTAAAAAACAGAATAAAAATGGTAAAAAATAAAGATTATACTTACCTTCCGATGGCCCCCGGTGTTTTCTCCGCTGCGTCCGGCCTGTTGTATGGGTCGCGACGGTCTAAAAGGACCTTTCATGACGTCATTTAGTCATGTGATAGGTCACGCGACCGCCGACGTCAGCGGTCGCGTGACCTATCACATGACTAAATGACGTCATGACAGGTCCTTTTAGACCGTCACGACCCATACAACAGGCCGGACGCAGTGGAGAAAACACCGGGGGCCATCGGAAGGTAAGTATAATCCTTATTTTTTACTTTAAATTCTTTTTTTAACAGGTTCTATGGTACCCAAGTCTGGAGGAGAGTCTCCTCTTCTTCAGACCCGAGTACCATCCGCACATTGAATCGCTTAATATCCCCATGTGAACATGTGCTCATGCAGATATTATGCGATTCAGTGCAAGTCAATGGCGGTAATTACGCTGTGTGTCCGCAAAAATTAATGGACACGCTGCATATTTTTCCGCAAGGATAATCCGCAGCGGAAATTTCCGATGGCTACACTGATACACTGTGTGCCGCTATTAAGGAGCATGAATATTCAGTGCTCTCCATGCCCATGGGCGTGGGGAGCAGTGAATATTCATTTTCTTTAGCAGTGGGGACAGTGTAGGCTGCTGCCTCCTGTGCCTCGCTCCTTCACTGCTACCACTCCCACCACACCCCACACAGTATATATACCCCCCCAACATTCGGACTATAAGACACACCCCCCATTTTCCTCCAAAATTATGGAGGGAAAAAAGTGCGTCTGATAGTCCGAAAAATACGGTAATAGTTTTTCATAACAGAAAACAAAGAGACAGTAGGGGAAAGAGAGGAAGAGATTAAGGCCACGTTCACACGTTCAGTATTTGGTCAGTATTTTACATCAGTATTTGTAAGCCAAAACCAGGAGTGGGACAATCAGAGGAAAAGTATAATAGAAACACGTCACCACTTCTGTATTTATCACCCACTCCTGGTTTTGGCTTACAAATACTGAGGTAAACTACTCACCAAATACTAAATGTGTGAACGTGGCTTAGACTTTGGGAAAGGGAATAAGAGAGGGCCCAATCAGCTTTAGGGAATAAAATATCCTTTTCACACTCTAAATCAAATTTAGATTTCATGCATGATAGATATAAGTTTAATCATTTTCAGAATAACTTTATTAAGTCAAATATCTCTACATTATGGTGGCACTGTATGTAAAAGAAGGAGTGCCAGTAACATTTATCTGTGCTATTACCTAAAAAGTGAATTTAATTTGTGAGTTTTTCTTTTTTTTAAGTTTGTTTCTTTTTTATTTTCTCAGTTTATAATTGTGATCATGTATTCTCAATCACAGAAGCTATTTCAAATTTGTCATATACCAGGCTGGGGGATATTTGATGTTGGGGG
This sequence comes from Phyllobates terribilis, assembly GCF_046119375.1. Lineage (NCBI taxonomy): Eukaryota > Metazoa > Chordata > Amphibia > Anura > Dendrobatidae > Phyllobates > Phyllobates terribilis. Next base: position 809,924,061 of record NW_027362761.1, read on the forward strand.
GGTTACTGTTTGTGCATGGGATATTTATGCTGGGTGGAGGTAAATACACTGTGCGGGGGGAATATTTACTGTGTGTGTTTGTGGGAGGGGGTATTTACTGTGTGTGTGTAAGGGGGGAGTATTTACTGTGTAGGAGGGGGTATTTACTGTGTGAGTATGGGAGGTCTGGTGCTGGATTTAGAAATAGGTCCAGAACCTTCTGTGGTCTCCCATTTCAGTCCAGCCAGGGCTGATGCTGCTCAGCATCACCATCAGCCCCTACGCCTAGCTGGTCCGCAAGCACTATTTGTCTCCCAGGTAGTTGTGCCTAGCAATGTTAAGCCTGGGTTGCAGAGGGAGTCAGGGCTTGTGGAATCTAAGTCCAGGATTTTCCGTACTGAGCATGTCCGTGACCTGGCGGTTCATGATTGGTGGGTTGGCACCCACCTGACCCGGTGACCTGGCACCGCCTGATTGGTCCACGGGTAACGTCTGTCTGTCACGTGGAGTTGAACCCTTCAGTCCGGTAGCACGCCGGCTGGGGGCACGTGTACCCGTTGGCATAGTCACACACGCATCCTAGCGCCGCCACTGTAGTCCCTGTGCTGTAACAGGACTACAGATAGTTTTTCTCTGCCTATCTCTCGTGCAGCTAACGGAGATAGAGCATACCGCTATACCCGTTCCTGTGTGGAGAAACACGGAAGGGTTTAATATTTAAGTTGGTTACTTTACTTTCCACCCGGAAAGTGTTCGGCAGCAGTCCTCCTAGCTGCATCGCGGACCCCAGGGTCGGTTGCATTCCATTTTAATAAAGTTGTCTGCAACCGCCCTCCTAACAGTATCAGAGCGCCAGGGTCTTGCCGAACATGGCCGACAACCAACAACTGCAGAGGTATATACAGCAACTGGAGGCCAGACTTAGAACTCTGGAACAAACTGCTCCGGTCGCTGATATCACTGCAGTAGCTTCCCAGGCGGCTACTCTAGCAGTCAACATTATTAACTCGGCTGCGGTGACTACTGCCACCACTGCAAGTGCTCCATTACCCCGGTTTGCTCTCCCGGAGAAATTTTCTGGGGACAGTAAACTCTGTAGGGGTTTTATTAACGTATGCTCCATTCATTTGGAGATGATGGAGGCACGGTTCCCCTCCGAAAGAGCCAAAGTGGGATATATCATTTCTTTACTTTCTCACAGGGCTCTGGAGTGGGCTACTCCTCTATGGGAGCGGAACGACCCGGTGGGAGTAAACGCGGGTCTTTTTCTTAAGACCCTAAAAAATGTTTTCCTGGGTCCTCAGGTCATGCATGATACGGCTCTTAAGCTTCTTGCATTGGTCCAGGGTTCGGCCACTGCCAGCCACTATGCCGTCCAGTTCAGAACCCTAGTGGCTGAACTGGATTGGTCTGAGCGGTCGCTTATTCCGGTGTTCTGCAGGGGTCTGGCTGGGCATATTAAAGATGCTTTATCTACCAGAGAAATTCCAACCTCTCTGGAGGAGTTAATATCTCTCGTTGACCGTATTGACTTGCGTCATGCGGAACATAAGTTAGAGCTGGAGGTTACTAGACCTCAGCATCTGTTGGAACCAGGCGCCTTTAGACCCAAACCTAAGACTCTTGACCCGGAGCCTGAGGCTATGGATATATCGCGGACTGAGTCTAGTCCCTCTCGTTCCCGATCCGCACATCTCTTGGAGCACCCCGTAAATAAGGGTTCTAAGCAGTCGGTAAAACGAGTAGGTCTTACCACCATTGGAGGATGTGTATTAGAGTCCGGGACTTCTTCCTCCAAATTATCATATAATGTGACATTGTCCTTTGGTAGATCTACAGTTACTGCCAAGGCGTGGGTGGACTCTGGTGGACTTTTTATCATCTACATTTGCCCAGAGGCATGCCATCCCTATTGAGCTACTCTCAAGACCAATAAACATTTGTGTTGCCAATGGTTCACTCCTGGATGTGCAAATCACCCATCAGTCGATCCTTCTCTCCATGTCATTCCCTCAGGGCCACCGGGAGGTTATCTCATTTCTTATTATTCCCGGTGGATTAGACGAGGTGTTACTGGGTCTCCCCTGGTTACTTTGTCATACTCCACACATTGACTGGAAGACGGGGAGAATTTCTTCCTGGAGTGAGAATTGTGCATCTCAGTGTTTGGTCAAAGTCACCCGGAGGGTAGTCTCTGATCCTCCTATCATTGCGACATCCGGTACAGATTCCTTGTCTGTTTCCAGGACCCCGGTCTTGTCAGATTATGTCGCAAAGAACTCTCAGGAGGAGAGGGTGGCTGCAGTGTCCTCCAACCCGGTTCCGTCGGGGAGGACGTTTGTTTCCCCTAGTCTACGGAGTATGGTGCTCTCCTGGGCTCATGCCCCTAAGACCGGAGCTCACCTGGGGGTCAAACATACCACTAAGTCCCTTCAACGGTCCTATTGGTGGCCCCAGGACATCAAGGACTTTGTTCTCGCGTGTCCCGTCTGTGCGAGAGATAAATCCTTTCTCCCTGTCACCCATGAAGGATCCCACACCTAGAGAACCTGTTGTCACTTCTTGCCATCCTGCTTCCCGTCCTAAAGGAGGGTACCCTGTACACCAGAGGGGTCACTGTTTTGTGAAACCTTTCTGTGACCCGTTGGACCACATCCTTGCCCCCCCGGCTCATGGAGGAAAATCAACATCAAGTGGAGAGGGATGTTAGAGGGGGGGATAATGTTAGGTGTTAGTCTGGTGCTGGATTTGAAATGGGTCCAGGACCTTCTGTGGTCTCTCATTTTGGTCCAGCTTGGGCTCATGCTGCTCAGCATCGCCATCATCCTCAACGCCTAGCTGGTCCGCGAGCACTGTTTATCTCACAGGTAGTTGTGCCTAGCAATGTTAAGCCTGGGTTGCAGAGGGAGACAGGGCTTGTGGAATCTAAGTTCAGGATTTGCCGTACTGAGCATGTCCGTGACCTGGCGGATCATGATTGGTGGGTTGGCACCCACCTGACCCGGTGACCTGGCACCGCCTGATTGGTCCACGGGTAACGTCACCAATGGCGCGTCGGTGGGCAGGGCTTAGTCTTTAAAAGGCCCGCCCACAAACATGGCGATGCGCTCTGATCATTTGAGCAAGTGATGCCGTTGTGTGGACAATGCTGTTCCACGTGCTCCCTAGCTGTTCACTCCGTGACCTGCCGATGCCAGAGTTCGCTCGGCTAATTAGCACAGGTCGCTTAGGCAGGTTAGCTCCATAGAGGCAGGTAGCTTCGTCTAGCAGCCTGGCTCAGCCAAAGGGGTCGCCTATCACCCCGAGCAGCCTGCAGACGTCCTGTGCACGGCTAACGCCTGTCCGTCACGTGGAGTTGAACCCTTCAGTTCGGTAGCACGCTGGCTGGGGGCACGTGTACCCGTTGGCGTAGTCACACAAGCATCCTAGCGCCGCCACTGTAGTCCCTGGGCTGTAACAGGACTACAGATAGTTTTTCTCTGCCTATCTCTCATGCAGCTAACGGAGATAGAGCGTACCGCTATACCCATTCCTGTGTGGAGAAACACAGAAGGGTTTAATATTTAAGTTGGTTACTTTACTTTCCACCCGGAAAGTGTTCGGCAGCAGTCCTCCTGGCTGCATCGCGGACCCCGGGGTCGGTTGCGTTCCATTTTAATAAAGTTGTCTGCAACTGCCCTCCTAACAGGGGGTATTTACTGTGTGTGAAGGAGATTTAGTGTAACAGGGCTGGAGGAGATTTACTGTGTGGAGGGGTATTTACTGTGTGGGGTAGATTTAGTGTAACGGGGTGGGGGAGATGTGATCGCGCTGCTGACGTCACTCGCTGGAGCCCAGCGTGAAGAACAGGTGAAAAGTGCTCCAGACTGGAGCTGAAGACACCGAAGAGTAAATATAACGGAAAGCTGGAGGATATTTGATGTTCGGGGGGTTACTGTGTGTGTATAGGATATTTATGCTGGGTGGGGGTAAATACACTGTGCGGGGGGAATATTTACTGTTTGTGTGTGGATATTTACTGTGTGTTTGGGGGTATCTACTGTGTGTGTGTGTGGGAGGGGGTATTTACTAAGTGTGTGGGAGGGGTATTTACTGTGTGTGTGGGAGGGGTATTTACTGTGTGTGTGGGGGAGAGGGGTATTTAGTGTGTGTGTGATGGTGGTATTTACTGTGTGGGAGGGAGTATTTACTGTGTGTGGGATGGGGGTATTTACTGCGTGGGAGGGTGTATTTACTGTGTGTGTGGGGGGTATTTACTGTGTGTGTGTGTGGGAGGGGGTATTTACTGTGTGTGAGGGAGATTTAGTGTAACAGGCCTGGAGGAGATTTACTATGTGGAGGGGTATTTATTCTGTGGGGGAGATTTACTGTGTGGGTGAGATTTAGTGTAATGGGGTGGGGGAGATTTTCTGTGTGGGGGAGATTTAGTGTAACGGGGTGGGGATGACTTGAGGACACAAGGGAGCAAAGGAGGGATCAGTGCAGACACAATATGGAGAGCAGGAGAAATTTGAAGACACAATATGAGAAGCAAGGGGTGAGATGGGGGGCATGTATGGGGAGTCGGGGGGGGATGTGTGAGGAGGCAGTACGGAAAGTGAGAGGGGAAAAAGTGTGAGGAGACTATTGAGGGGAATAATATGAGGAGACAGTATGGGGGGAGAAAAGTGTAAGTGGGCACAGAATAAAGACTGAGTAGTGTGTGTGTGTTCGGGAGTAGCATGGGGGGGACAAGGTAAGGGCACAGCCAGAAAGGGATAGTGTGCCAAGGAGGGGGAGTGTAATGAGGGGGCACAGTACAGAGACTGGGCCTTATAAGGGGGACAGTGTGAGAGGACAGTGTGAAGAGGAGGCCCAGTATGGAAAGAAGAGGGCAGTGTTGAAGGTATGTACTAGAGGGACAGTGTGAGGGTTATATTTTGTGCAGGGAATATAGTGAGGGGCAATCAGTTATTCAGGGTCTCAGCGTATGGCAGGTATTTTTATTCAGGAGCATTATACTGACACTGTATCTTTAAGGGCATCGTGTGAGGATGTGCTGCAGAAGACCGGAGAAGATGGAAGTCTGCAGAGACAAGCTGTGGATGAGAAAAGTCATCATGGCGTCTGGACAAGATGAAGAAGAAAAGAAAGAGAACGACTCCAGAGACAACGTCATCTATCAGGTACCTGGATGTCAACGTTTTTTGTGACACCGACTAATGCTCATATATTGTTATTTATGTTAGGAGCATTAAAGGGATTGTCCAAGTTTGTGTTGAGCTTGCAGTCATACTATGTGATTGCAGGCTTCTGCATTCTCACAGTGTGTACTGCACGCCGTCAGGATTCTCAGGTGCCGGCGATTTGCATTCATGCAGTCACGTGCCGTCTAGACATGCGTGGCCTCACTCAATGAAAATTAATTGAGCGAGGCCAGACACGTCTAGTCGGAATGTGGCCAGAAGTATACAAATCACATACTTGTGCCAGGGAGAAGTGTGCAGTGTGTGCACTGTGAGAATTCAGAAGCCTGCAATCGCATAGAGGGACTGCAGACTTTCATCTCAAACTTGGACAAGCCCTTTAATTACAAAATGAAGCCTTGTAGCCAATCCTAACGGCATGTAATATACTCACTGTCAGGATTCAGCTTTGCTTGCTGGTTCCAGCAGTCATCACACAGCCACTTCACTCATACGGTCACGTGACAATGAGCTTCTCTCAGTTTTTCACTGAACATTGAGAGAATTAGGGAGAGCAGCTCATAGGCACATGACTAAGTGTGCAAATCACATATGCACTGTGGGGGGACCTAACTGAACTCTTGACCCGGGTGCCAGAAAACCGAGATACACCTCTGTCTTTGGGATCAATTGGAAGTCAGATCTTCTCACCCTACATCAGTGCCTAACCTCACAAATTCTCTGTTTGCTGAATTAGCACAAATCTTACTTCGAAATATTGTAGAAAGGCATTTCCAGAAGATTGGAGGCTGCAATAGCTGAACAAGGTGGTAGAACTCCATATTACCATATTAATGCCCATGCTTTTGGAGTAGAGTGTTGAACAAGCTCATATATGTGTGATGGTCATACGTCCACAAACTTTTGGCCTTACAGTGTAAATTTAAAGAAATGTAAGTAATGTTATAAATTACTGTATGGAATAAATTGTGTCACTAAATGTTTCCAATGTACATAATGCTTGCCAGAGTTCCACTCTGTGTATTTTTGCCAGTGAGGTTATAAACACAGGTTACTTATATATAGTTAGGTCCATATATATTTGGACAGAGACATTTTTCTAATTTTGGTTCTAGACATTACCACAATGAATTTTAAACAAAACAATTCAGATACAGTTGAAGTTCAGACTTTCAGCTTTCAATTGAGGGTATCCACATTAAAATTGGATGAAGGGTTTAGGAGTTTCCGCTCCTTAACATGTGCCACCCTGTTTTTAAAGGGACCAAAAGTAATTGGACAGATTAAATAATTGTAAATAAAATGTTCATTTCTAGTACTTGGTTGAAAACAATGACTGCTTGAACTCATGGATATCACCAGACGCTGTGTTTCCTCCTTTTTGATGCTCTGCCAGGCCTTCACTGCGGTGGTTTTCAATTGCTGTTTGTTTGTGGGCCTTTCTGTCAGAAGTTTAGTCTTTAACAAGTGAAATGCATGCTCAATTGGGTTGAGATCAGGTGACTGACTTCGCCATTCAAGAATATTCCACTTATTTGCTTTGGCTTTATGTTTTGGGTCATTGTCCATCTGTAGTATGAAACGACGACCAGTTTGGCTGCATTTGGCTGGATCTGAGCACACAGTATGGCTCTGAATACATCAGAATTCATTCGGCTGCTTCTGTCCTGTGTCACATCATCAATAAACACTAGTGACCCAGTGCCACTGGCAGCCATGCATGCCCAAGCCATCACATTGCCTCCGCCGTGTTTTACAGATGTTGTGTATGCTTTGGATCATGAGCTGTACCATGCCTTCGCCATACTTTTCTCTTTCCATCATTCTGGTAGAGGTTGATCTTGGTTTCATCTGTCCAAAGAATGTTCTTCCAGAACTGTGCTGGCTTTTTTAGATGTTTTTTAGCAAAGTCCAGTCTAGCCTTTTTATTCTTGATGCTTATGAGTGGCTTGCACCGTGCAGTGAATCCTCTGTATTTACTTTCATGCAGTCTTCTCTTTATGGTAGATTTGGATATTGATACGCCTACCTCCTGGAGAGTGTTGTTCACTTGGTTGTCTGTTGTGAAGGGGTTTCTCTTCACCATGGAGATTATTCTGCGATCATCCACCACTGTTGTCTTCCGTGGGCGCCCAGGTCTTTTTGCATTGATGAGTTCACCAGTGCTTTCTTTCTTTCTCAGGATGTACCAAACTGTAAATTTTGCCACTCCTAATATTGTAGCAATTTCTCGGATGTTTTTTTTTCTGTTTTTGCAGTTTAAGGATGGCTTGTTTCACCTGCATGGAGAGCTCCTTTGACCGCATGTTTACTTCACAGCAAAACCTTCCAAATGCAAGCACCACCCCTCAAATCAACTCCAGGCCTTTTATCTGCTTAATTGAGAATGACATAACGAAGGGATTGCCCACACCTGTCCATGAAATAGCCTTGGAGTCAATTGTCCAATTACTTTTGGTCCCTTTAAAAACAGGGTGGCACATGTTAAGGAGCTGAAACTCCTAAACCCTTCATCCAATTTTAATGTGGATACCCTCAAATGAAAGCTGAAAGTCTGAACTTCAACTGCATCTGAATTGTTTTGTTTAAAATTCATTGTGGTAATGTCTAGAACCAAATTAGAAAAATGTTGTCTCTGTCCAAATATATATGGACCTAACTGTATTACATGATAAACCAAAAAGGTTTGGTTTAAGTCAATTTTTCAAATGAAAGCAAATGTCCTTGGTCTTAACCAGACAACCTATACATGCCCAAGTGATTTTTCTCAATTGAGTTGGGTGAATTTATTTAATTGGAACTGAATTCTACGCGAATTTTACAGAAATCCATATTCTCTTTAAATAAAAAGACTCTTCTCGTTTTGTAGTCTTGGGAACAAACACACCTCTTTAGTGAAAAAAACAGAATGTACGAGAAATAAAAGGATACAACGAGGATGTCACACAGATGCAAGTAGGATGCCACTAGAGGAAAAATCGGTCCGTTTTTCACAGATAGTAAAATTTACATAGATTAATGAATGTAGCTTTAGTCTGGTGAGGCCCAAGTACAAAAAGTTTGAGAAGCCCTGCTTTAAAGTATTCTTGTATCTTGCATTGCTGTTTAACAGCCAGCCATACATTGTCTTTGTAAATGAGCTTCAATTAATTATGGGTGTTAAGACAGACGTACTTTACTGTCCATTATAGTTTAAGAATGTCTAACATCTTCATTGTGTCTATGAAAAGTAAGAAGTTAATTAAGTGGAGGGATGCTTGCCAATTGCTGTGCAAGTAAATGATTTCCATATGGTTTTATACATTAATCATGATGTGTCAGAGTGTATATCATCTCAGTGTTAGCATGCTTGTGAAGGAAGAAATTGGTTGCAGAGTAAAATGTGTACAAGTTTCCTTAGCAACAGATCCACTGATTATTGAAGACAAGAAGCCATTTACTTTATTAGTTCATTATAGCCGTGTTAGAAACTTTCTTACCAATGTAGAAGTGTAAAGGGACACTCCAACGGGAAGTGCCAAGCCGACGGAGAAGCATGGATTTAGCTGCGGTATTCTTCTTTAAGTCCCCGTGTCACATGTTCTGGCCAAAATATATCAGTTTTTCATGAAGTAAAAATATTCTAAAAGTGGCAAACACTTGTTTTGAGTGGTATTATTTAACAATCTAACAAAATGTAACATAAGTTAAATGACAGCATAATTAAAGTCTGCAGTGACTCTAAGGCTATGTGCCCACGATGCAGAAATGCTCAGGATTTTTTCCTGAGCGTTTCTGCATCTCCCTGGCAGAAAAAAACTCATGCGGATTGTACATGTGTTTTCCTGCCAGCGACAAGCGGAAGTGAAGCGTTTATGACTGCAGACTCGTGAATCCTCACTGTGAGCTGTAAGGATTCTCCGGTCCCAGGGACAGGAGCGGCAGTTATGGGACTGCAAGTATAGGATATGCTTTCTCCCAGCCGCATTCAAACTAGACTGATTCCAGCCTCGCACGATACACTTGTATTGAGCAAGGCCGCGCTCATCTAGTTGCAATGTGATTGGGAGTATGCCAGAGCGGGCAGCGGCATTGCAACAATATAGTTTAGGAAATTTCTTCCCTGCTATTCCACAATTAACTGTGAGTGGTATTATTGAAAAGTGGAAGTGTTTAGAAACCACAGCATGTCACCATGTAGTGGCAGACCATGTAAAGTTACAGAGAGGGGTCGCTGAGTGCTGAGGCATAGAGTGCATAAAATTCGTCAATGCTCCGGTCATTCAATAACTGCAGAGCTCCAAACTCTCTCTGGTGTGAAAGGGGTTGTCTGGTGAAAACCGATCTGCCTGCAGTGACTCTGTGTGACTGCAGACTTATGAATCCCCCCCCCCCCCAGCGCACGCACTATGCGCTGCGGGAATTCACTGGTTTCAGACCTGGTAAGAGAGGGTATATATGATTTGTACATATCCCCGGCCAGTGGACGCGGCCTTGCTCTATACACTTGTATAGACCCGAGGCTGCGCTCCGTCTAGTGACGGCCAATGGGAGTGTCCGACTAGAGGGAGCGGCCTCACTCAATACAAGTGTATGAAGACATAACACATACACATACATACCCTCCGGTCCCGGGTCTGAAACCAGCGAATCCCCATAGCGCACAGTGCGTGCACTGGGGTATTCATAAGTCTGCAGTCACACAAAGTGACTGCAGACTTATCGGTTTTGACCAGACAACCCCTTTAACATCAGCACAAAAACTGCACCAGGAGCTTCATGGCATGGGCTACTATGGCCAAGCAGCTATATATGCAAGCCTTACATCATCAACTACAAGGCCAAGAGTTGGATGGAGTGATGTAAAGCATGCTGCCACTGGACATTAGAGCAGTGGAAGCGTTTTTCTGTGGAGTGACAAATCACTCTTCAGACAGAGCTGTCATGCGCTGCACAGTGAGCTGTCAATCAAAGTATTGTGATTGCAGCCTGCTGCTCACTATGTACTAAGCAGTGACCGTAGTCGCTTCAGGCCTGCCTCTATGGATGAAAGCCAGCAGTTATTGAAAGGAATTAAGTTCATTTTGACCCAGTAGCTGCACTTTCAGTAAAGCAACTGAACAGCATTAATCCTATAACTGCAGGTTAATAACATTTGGGTTTATGATAGGTTTTCTTTAACTTTATGGCTTTGTAAAGGGAAGTGACAGATGTGAAGCATTGGAACAGAAATATGATGCTCCAAGATAATTTTTCATATCTTTGCAAAGATCATTGAAGTAATGTCTGAGCTATTTCCTTTTTTTTAGTTTAGATACATCGAAGCAAAGAAAATAACTTATTGCAAAGCTGGATAAAGAATTTAAGAGTTTCTTTAGTTCCACTTCTGCTTTTCAGTGAAAGAGTTACAGTATTATTGCAGGCCAACACAGATCATGTCATATATGAAAACCTATAACTGGCCTCCTGCAATGTAAATGACATTTCTCTTATTACATACCTGTTATTGAAAGAATACATTTATAGAACAAGAAGGCAGCATCGACTATAATGCTATATTTTGTGCCCCTGAGGCTTTGTCTGCATCTAACGCTTTGCAGTAAGAACTGCGGCAACATACTGGACAATATGGTTATAACTCCAGAAACATTAACATCTTAAGATGCCTTCACGTTCACAATTTTTTGGAAACAATATGATTGGAATGAGAAATATTTCTTACTAAATATGAATATCAATTATGCTGCTAGCAGAATAGTAACTTACATTAGATATTTAGCTACACCTCATGCCCCTGCAGAGAGTATCCTTCTGTGGTTACTGGAAGTGGAATCCCCTCTCTCATCCTTTATGAAAGTTGGCCACACGCTAGAGTTGTTTTTTTTTCTGAACTACTTGTCACTCAAGGTTATTCTGTAAAGGTTGTCATTCTGGATGACTATGGCAAATGTTAAAGTGACTGATTGCCAATCTGACTGTAACTTGGGCTTCACATCTGCATTGATCTGTAATCTAAGCTACTATTGTTGGGTGCACATCTGCCGAATTGGCATGAACAACATAGTATTACCAACTACTGTATCCAACATCGGCCAGAAAAACCTAACACGTCAGAAAAAGGTTTTTATCCACAGATATCTGTCTAGCATGGTCTTTTGTGTTTCCATAAAATGAGCAACGACAATAAGTAGCAGAAATCTGTAGTTTTGGCTTCCAACAATCACTATTTTATGGGTATTTTACATGTTGTATTGATTGTGCAATAATGAAAGAGAAAAGGAACAGACAACAAACAAGTGTGCGAACGATTATTCGTAAAAAAAACAAAACACTGATGATCAACCTACTTTATGATCAATTGGTGCTCTGATTGTGTAGAAGAACCCTGAAGGCCAATAATCAGCTGAACGAGCATTTGTAAGTTCGCTTATTCTAGCTTATTGGTCCATCTAAACATGGCAGCCATCAACTGATGAATGAGCAAATGCTTTTTTGTTGGCCGTTTCCGTTTTATAAATGACCTAAAAATAATCTTCCTTAGCAGCATCGTGTAAAGAGTATGTGCTGTAGACAGTATTCAAGCTTTATGGGGACCGATCAGCTTGTTATATTATCAGTGAGCGCTCGTTATGGGCAAAACATTGCTTATATAAAAGGACCTATTTGTCCTTTTTCATTTGTGTTAAATACTGATCTTTAACAGCATACATAAATGTGCAAATAATCAGACACAGAGGATTAAATTGAAAAAATATTGTTGCAAAAAGAAAAATATTTCAACATGTTAATGATTAAAACTTCATAATCAGCTCTGTTCTCTTTTTCTTCACTATGCAATTGTATTAGGGCTGTCTTTGCTAAGATGCAGAACTGAGGTAAACCTGATTGTAATTACCTTAGGATAACAGCTAAAGAGAATCACTTATCAGATTTTAACTAAAAACATTATAAAAAGACATCTTAAACTTTATGAAACTGGTGTACTTACTTTGAAAATCCATAATAGAATGGCTGCAAAATTCTTTTTAAAAATGTTCCTGTCTGAAAAATGGCTGTAAAATTCTTTTTAACCACTTCGCACCAGAGCCTGTTTTTGCCTTTTTGACCGGGCCAATTTTTTAAATTCTGACCACTGTCACTTTATGAAGTAATTACTCTGGAACGCTTCAATGGATCCCCCTGATTCTGAGATTGTTTTTTCATGACATATTGTACTTAATGATAGTGGTAAAATTTCTTCGATATCACTTGCGTTTATTTGTTAAAAAATCGGAAATTTGGCGAAAATTTTGAAAATTTTGAAAATTTTGCAATTTTCAAACTTTGAATTTTCATGCCCTTAAATCAGAGAGATATGTCACACAAAATAGTTAATAAATAACATTTACCACATGTCTACTTTACATCAGCACAATTTTGGAACCAAAATTTTTTTTTGTTAGGGAGCTATAAGGGTTAAAAGTTGACCAGTGATTTCTCATTTTTCCAACAAAATTTACAAAAACATTTTTTTAGGGACCACATCATATTTGAAGTCACTTTGAGGGGTCTTTATGACAGAAAATACCCAAAAGTGACACCATTCTAAAAACTGCACCCCTCAAGATGCTCAAAACCACATTCAAGAACTTTATTAACCCTTCAGGTGCTTCACAGGAACTTTTGGAATGTGGAAGAAAAAAATTAACATTTAACTTTTTTCACAAAAATTGTTACTTTAGACCCAATTTTTTTTTATTTTTGCAGGAGTAACAGGAAAAAATGGAGCCCAAAATTTTTTGTGCAATTTCTCTTGAGCGCGCTGATACCCCATATGTGAGGGAAAACCACAGTTTGGGCGCACTGCAGGGTTCGGAAGGGAAGAAGCGCCATTAGACTTTTTGAATGTAAAATTTGTTTGAACAATTAGCAGACGCGATGTTGCGTTTGGAGAGCCCCTGATGTGCCTAAACAGTGGAAACCCCCCACAAGTGACACCATTTGGAAACTAGACCCCTTAGGGAACTTGTCTAGATGTGTGGTGAGCACATTGAACCCCAAGGTGCTTCACAGAAGTTTATAATAATGAGCTGTAAAAATAAAATTTTCACATTTTTCCCACAAAAACGTTTTTCATCCCTTAACTTTGCATTATCATAAGGGTAATAGGATAAATTGCACCATGAAATTTGTTGTGCAATTTCTCCTGAACACGCCGATACCCCATATGTGGAGGCAAACCACTGTTTGGGCGCACGGCAGGGTTTGAAAGGGAAGGAGCGCCATTTGACTTTTTGAATGTAAAATTTGTTTGAATAATTAGTGGACGCCATGTTGCATTTGGGGAGCCCCTGATGTGCCTAAACAGTGGAAACCCCCCACAAGTGACACCATTTTGGAAACTAGACCCCTTAGGGAACTTATCTAGATGTGTGGTGAGCACCTTGCACCCCCAACTGCTTCACAGAAGTTTATAATATTGAGCCATAAAAATAAAATGTTCACATTTTTCCCACAAAAAATGTATTTCATTCCCTAATTTTGCATTATCATAAGGGTAACAGGATAAATTGCACCATGAAATTTGTTGTGCAATTTCTCCTGAGTACGCCGATACCCCATATGTGGGGGAAAACCACTGCTTTGGTGTACGGCAGGGTTCGGAAGAGAAAGGAGCGCTATGTTGGCTGGGATAGGTTGCAGACACCATGTCACATTTGAAGAGTCGCTGACATGCCGAAACAGCAGAAACCCCCACAAGTGACCCCATTTTGTAAACTACACCTCACAAGGAATTCATCTAGGGAAGTAGTGAGTATTTTTTAATTTTTAAATTTATACCATTGGGCAGTGAAAAAAGCATAATTATATTTTTACCACAAAAAAATGTTTTACCCTCAGATTTTACATTTTCACACAGGACAATGGGTAAAAATGATGCCGAAATGTGTCACACAATTTCTTCTAAAAGTGGCAATACCCCATATGTGGCTGTATCGTACCGCTCAGCCATACGGCGAGATCTGGGGGGGGCGGTGCGCTATTTGACAATTGGAGAACAAATTATTGTAGAATAGGCATTTGGATTTGGGAGCACAAAATTTTCTGAATTTCTTTTGGGGGGCAAGGGCCATTTCGCTTTTCCAGAGCCTTTCTGCTACCAGTAACTTGGAAGTCCCTTATATTTTTAACAGATGACGGACCTGAGTGGGGACTAGCTTTTTTTGAGGACTGAGTTGAAGCTTTTATTGGGAACATTTTACGTAACATTTATCCGGCGCTCTAGGCTGAGCACTTACATCTGGGTTTCCATCTAAATTTCCAAGTGATGTACTTCAGATGAAACCCCTGCGGGATCCATTCACTGTAATGAGGCAGCAGAGTTACTCTGGACTCCGTCTGGCCTCTGTTTAGCAGTGTCCTTTTTTTCAGAAGTGCACAAAACTGTGGTCAACCGCACTTTTATGCACGCCTAAAACAAATGACACCGTGGGATCACAGGCCAGACGGCATCCACAGTGGCCTATATCTGCCTCATTACAGGGAATCTTCCGTCATGGGTTCCGTCTGAATCACGTATTTTCAGAGATTTACACGGAAACTCTGGTGTAAGTGCTCAGCGCAGAGCGCAGGATAAATGTGGGCAGAGCCTTACTGCGATCTTTGGGAGACATAATAAACAAATCAGTAGCAGGTGAAGAATTGGTTTTATTTATTTTTTACGCCGTTCCCCGTGCGGTATAAGTGATGAGATTACTTTATTCTTCGGGTCGGTGCGATTACAGAGATACCAGATTTATATCGGGTTTTTATGACTGACAGCTGTCACACACTAAGAGACGCTTTTTTTTGCAAAATCTAGTTTTTGCATCGCCATATTTTGAGAGCTATAATTTTTCCATATTTCGGCCGACAGAGTCATGTGATAGTTTGTTTTTTGTGGGACGAGTTGTCATTTTTATTGGTACCATTTTTGGGTACGTGACATTTTTTGATCGCTTTCTATTCCATTTTTTGGGAGGTAAAATTAACAAAAACCAACAATTCAGGAATTGTTTTTTGAGTTTTTTTTTATGCCGTTCTGCGTGTGGTAAAAGTGATCAGGCGGCGTTATTCTTCGGGTCAGTACGTTTACAGCGATACTACACTTACTGTATATTTTTTCTATGTTTTGGCGCTTTTACACAGTAAAACAATTTTATAGAAAAAATATTTTTTTGCATTGCTTTAGTCTGAGCGCTATAACTTTTTTATTTTTCGGCTGATGGAGCTGTATGGCGGCTTTTTTTTTGTGGAACAAGATGACTTTTTCAGCAGTACTATTTTTATTTCCATTTTGCTTTTTGATCGCATTTTTTTCCACTTTTTGTTTGGCGATATGATGAAAAAGCATATTTTTTTGCTCCGTCTTTTATTTATTTTTATTACGGTGTGCACAGAAGGAGTTAATTAGTGAGACAGTTTTATAGATCGGGTTGTTTCGGATGCGGTGATACCAAATATGTGTACTTTTTTTGGTTTTGCATAAATATACGGATTTATTGGTTTAATATTTTATTTATTTATTTTATTTATTTTGTGATTTTTTTTTAACATTTTTTTTCACTTTTTTTTACATTTTTACTTAGTCCCTGTATGGGACATTAATTTTTATTTTTCTGATCACTGATCTCATGTAATGTAATAGACATGTATTACATTACATGAGATCTTTGCTGACTTTCACAGTCAGTGTGTCCTGCCAGGCTTCAGCTGCAGGCTGAGCCAGGCAGGACACCATATATCGCAGATCTGGAGGCGGTCATGTGACCTCCAGCTGCCATAGCAACGCCAGGTCCTGGAAGGTATAAAGGGGCCGTCGGAGAGGTAAGTGGACGACCCCCTCTCCTCCTGCTGTCTTCTATATGCCGCGATCACTATAGATCGCGGCATATAGAAGACAGCAAAGGGTTAACATCACTGGGACCTGCTCCAATCAGGTCCCGATGATGTTCCCTGTCAGAGCTAACGCTCTGCACCGGAATCGCAGCGCTTGCAGGACCCTGGGGGTCCTGAGCGCTGCGAGACCACCCACCGTTTTTAAACATCGACACTGCACAGAGCCCGGCAAGCGCCGACGTTTATCTACAGTGGGCCGTCGCGAAGCGGTTAAAAATGTTCCTGTCTGAAATAAAAAAATACGTTTAGTTACTTTTACTATGAACAAGGAAAACAAGAATGATTATACAGATGCAAATCATACAGCCTCATTAGGTCTAAGCGATTTATTTATTTATTCCGTTTTTTTTTTACCTTTGACAATACAAAATTTTTCCTGTTGCTCTCATTCATTCTCGACTGGGCTATTGCAGCTCTCTACTATTCGGTCTCCCTCTTACTAAATCCTCTCTAATCTATACAGCATGCAGCAGCAAGGATCATATTTCTGTCCAGCTGCTACACCAATGCCTCCACCTTGTACCAGTCATTGCACTGGCTGCCCATCCACTACAGAATACAATATAAACTTATCACTCTCATCCACAAAGCTCTCTACAGTTATGCACCGTCATATATGTCGTCTCTCATCTCAGTCTACCACCTTACCTGTGCTCTCCATTCTGCTAATGATCAAAGACTAACATCCTCCATAATCCAAACCTCCCAATCCTGTCTCCAGGACTTCTCTGAAATGCACTACCTCAGACAATCCAGTTAATTACCAGTATCCACAATTGTAAACGTTCCCTAAAACCACATTTATTTGGAGTGGCCAATTGCCTTACCACACTAATCTAGCTTTTCCTCAAAATCTGGTTCCTTCTATCACCTGTTTACACACCCTCCATGCACTTAGTACCTCTTTGTATCTGTTCTTATATGAATACTATCTGGTGACTGTTTTATGCAGCTTTATTTGAATACCCCTATTTATTTATTATATTGATGGCTGGACCATCCATGACAAGCACCTTTTATCCTTTGTGTCCCCCCCTATTTCCTCCTAGATTGTAAGCTGGTGAGCAGGACCCTCCTCTTGTTTGAATTGCTGAATAATGTATTGCTGTGTGTTGTCTTATGTAGTTTGTAAGTGTGCCCTCTGATTTGTAAAGTGCGGAATATGTAATGTGGTATTGTCATAAAATGTATATCTACTGGCTGTTGTTGAGGACAGATTAAAAATAAAATATATATATACATATTTTTTTGGCAATTGAGCAATTTAACAGAATATATATAGATTTTTTTTTTACAATATTAATAATAGCACAAAAACGGATGATGAAATCTCCTCTTTTAACATCTGAATGGATGAATCTGATATAAAAAAATGAATGACTATGAAACAATTGTGACGCGCCCCCTGGGCCATATTCTTTAGGGGGAATACCCGGAGCCGGATCAGATGGGAGTTGTAGTCTTCCGAGTGGCTGTGACCCGGTCCGTGCCCAGGGTGTCAAGCTCAGAGTATGTGGCAGTCCTACAGATGTTATCAAGTTCTTAATGTCGACTACGCCACCCGTTGTATTGCGGTCACTACGGCCGCCGCTGCAGCAGGGTCCGCTGAGGCTGATGGTGTTGGTGCAGCTTTTGATGGTATAACCCCCAACGGGTGGGGTATAGCCTCAGGGGGTCAGGTGCAGAGGATGGGGGTTGTGGTGGTGCAGCGTAGATGTTAAGTGAAGACAGAGTCGGGTTGTGCAGTTTAGGGTATTTACTCACTGCTGATGTTCCGGTCACTCCAGCTTCAAGTGACCACCCGAGCCGTGCTGCGTCCACCAGGTCCTGGATTCAGCAAACCCCCAAACAAGTCCGGAGCGTGACCCTGAGCTCTCCTTCTGTCCTTTCCTCTGGCCGTCCCCACTAGTGATCCACCTAGGTCCAGCTCCCTCGGGCCTTCTGTTGGGAGACCCTTGGCCTTGGGTTCCCTGACCCTCCACGTGGTCTGCCTTCGGGGTGGATGTGGTGGGTGGCCGTGGCAGACGCTGCCCACGGCCTCCGGTCTCTGGCTAGGGTGTGCTTTTGCCCCCACCAGTTTGGGATCCGGTACCCTATTGCCGACTCTTCACCCGGGGATTGAATTTGGGTTCTCAGAGTCCTTTCTTTTCCCCCTCTGGGTCTCTCTTTCTTCTCCGCTCTCACTCTGGCTCAGGCTGCTCTGCTCCTCTGCTAAGACTGACTGACTGACTGACCCTGTTCTTTGATGGTGCCCACCTTATATACTCCCTCTATGTGTGAGCTCAGGTGACCAGCACCCAATGAGCTCCTAACTTTACCCAGGCTGCTCCCCCTATCTGCCCCTACACTACTTGGGATGTACCACCCCCCTCCCACTCCAGCCAGGAACAGACTCGGTCGTACCTGCACATTTCTAAGTGGGAGTACCGTCGGCCTGCCCCTCGGAAATGGGATGTGTGTAGTGCATGCAGCCTACCGAGCTCAGTTCCACACTCCATCCTTATCCGGGAGTGGAATATCACACCTCTGGGTTGAGGTGCAATACCCCTGTAGCAGCCGAATCCTCAGGGTGCTACATTCCCCCCTGGTAAATCACAGCACGTCCTCGGGCTGTAAGAACAAAACACCACAAAACATACAAATTTTTGCATAAACATCATAATAAAACATCATATAAAACATTATATATATATATATATATCAATAAAACTTTTTCATATAAAACATTCTTGTAGACTTTTCCTCGCTTCTAGCTCCTCCTCCGGTCACTGTGCAACGCGTGACCGGGTAAAGTGCAACAGTCTTTTCTTGAAAAATGGTTTTCCTATAAAACCGGTAGGGGGCGCTTTAGGACGCGCAACTATATACAAAAAGGGAAGGTGGCCGCTCTCAGTCCTCGGCCAGGTATTAGGGAGGAATGACCGCTCTCAGTCCTCGGTCAGTGGCATTTAAGGGTTAAACGGGTAAACAGTTCACACTTGCTGGTCCCAACGGGGACTATTATAGCAGCAGTAACAGTTCACTGTGCCCCGACGGGCAACTATATACAGCTTCTGCTTCGCTGTACTTAACGACGACGTCCTCCTGCTCTTTCTTTATGGTTACCTTTAACTCTAGTTTCAGACCCGTCCGGGTCCTCTTGTTCTTCCTCCTCACACCGCAGCTCTTCCTCCGTCAGGCGATGCACATGGAGGGCGTAAGGTCCTTTGGCACACTTGTGCCGGGTGAAGGTGACCTCGTCCCCGATGTAAAGGTCACGACCTCTGTGTCCCTCCGGTAGGTGGGATTCAACGTCTCTCCTGGTTACAAAGACGTCGCCTGGGGTGCGGTGGTCTCGGATGAAGCCCCACCCATGCTGCATGTTAAACTTAATCACAGTCCCGGTGGTGCGGGGACTATGCGCTGCACGGGGGTCTCTCCTGGCCCGGCTCTTCTGCTCCGCGCTCCTTATTTGAGCTTGCTGTTCCCGGACCCGCCTCTCTCTCCGCTCCCTCTCGAAGACCTCGAGCTGTTGGCGGCAGCACTCAGCACGCTCCGCTGCAGCTGCCCGAGTCTCCTGAGTGAACCCCATGAGATCTTCTCCGGTGGGGTCCCACTCAAATTGGGCCTCTTCTAGCGGGGGCGAGATCCTCTTTACGGGCTTTGGAGCCGGGATCAGGGGTGCACACATGGCCCCAGCCTTCCTCTGTCGTTCCAGTTCATGATATTCCTGGGGCCAGATGAAAGGCTGCCCATCCGGGCACGTGTGTTGGGTAAACAGGTCCTCTCCCAGATGCGGCACTCTTGGTCTTATGGGCGCGGTGGTGTTAGCGCCCGGGTTGCCCGGGCCTTGCGGCCAGGCCTGGGGTATCTGGAAGGTGAAGGGCACCGTAAGGACGGCGGCACCCTGGGCTACTTGGCCCTGCGACCAGGCCGGGGGCTCCGCGGAGGTAGGGGGCGCTGTTGGTATTGCGGCGCCCGGGGGTACTAGGCCTTGCGACCAGGCTGGTGGTACTTCCTGCTTGGTCACGCTCGGGGTCGAGGCGTGTGACGTCACAGGGGTCGCGGCTCCCTTTTGAGGCCTAGTCTGCGGCGGTGACGTTGCAGCGACGGGCACGGCAGGATAGACTTCGGGCTCTGCGACGGGGAGCTGGGGCAGGTACGCTTTTTCCCGGTTTGGGGTATAGACGTCCCCTTTACCTGCCTCCACTCATTCGGCTCCCTTCTCGGCGCCGTCTCCGGCCTTCAATCCTCCCGCGCCATCCTCAGAGGTGGTCTGTCTCCTCGTCTTGGGTGGCGTGCTCCGCTGACAGGTCTCGGTCTGCTGGGCCATCTCACGGCTCCACTCCGCCAACGTCTCTCGCTGCACCCGGGCCATCCTCCTTGCGAGGCCCTCCAGAGCGGTCTGTGCACACTCCCGGTCTCGGGGGAACTGTGCTAGGACCTCCACTAGGCCTAGTGGGGTCGTTGTTTCCAGCAGGCTCCTGACCAACGGGTCGGTGCTGCTCTGCTCTCCTTCCGTTGTCTCCAGCAGGCTCCTGGCCAGCGGGCCGGTGCTGCTCTGCTTTCTCGCCATCTCCGGGTAAGCTCCTCCGATACTCTTCTCCAGGCTTCTTGCCTCCGGGTGCGCTCTCTCCAGACTGCTCCAAGCGACACCCATCTTTGTTCTCTCCTTTCGTCTCCTCCCACTTCGAGGGCGGTCCCGGGGCAACTTGGTGACTGTCAGCTCCAGGGGCAGTTCTTTCACGCTGACGGACACCTCTAGCATCACAGTCTCTGTTGGTGGGGGCGGTTTCCACTTTTGGCGCCATTTTCGGTCCTGGCCCACGATGGGAGGCGGCCTCTCACCACCCTCTGGCACGCCCATAATGGCGTCCGCTCTTCCAAGGCGGGAAACCTTTGGAAATGGCGGGAATCGTCTCCCAGTGGCGGGAAAATCCACAGACGGCGGGAAAAAGCTGTCAATGGCGGACAACCGGCAGGAATCGATCTGTGATGGAGTCCGATGGCGGGGACCCTCCGGAACCGGCGGGAGACTTCTTTTTGAGGTAAACTTGTTCTTTTCTTCAGGCACGCAGTACCCGGGTGTTGCGGGCACGTAATCCTGCCGACTACGCCAAAGTTGACGCGCCCCTGGGCCTGTGTCGCGCTGCGTTGCGCATGCGGGAGCTTACCCGGAGCCGGATCTCTTGAGGGTTGTAGTCTCGTGGCGGTGACCCGGTCCGTGCCCAGGGAGTCAAACTGAGCGGCGATGTAACAGCGGTAGATGTAGGACGACTACGCCACCCGTTGAATGCAGCTATGGAGCTGCCGCTGCAGGACAGTCCGCTGAGGCCGGTGGATGGATGGTGCAGCGTAGATGGTATAACCCCCAACGGGAGGGGTATGGCCTCAGGGCAGCAGATGTGGATGATGGGGGTAGCAGGAACCACTCAGAGACGGTGCGGTGTAATTCAGGGTCTTTACTGGTAACAACGATAGACCCTCCCGGAGTACTTGCTAGTGAACGGGGCCTGGTCAGTCCTTGAGCAGATGGGATCCCCCCCTGGCCAGGCGGAGTTGTAGGCCTCCCAAACTGACTGTACTCTTCTGGCTACCTTGCTAGAAGCGGATATAAGTAGCCCACGTCCCTGAGTGTACCGTGTGGTGCTCACCCGTATGGCCGGTGACTCGGGGCCTTCTAATGGCTTCCGCTCCACGATGGCGGTGCTGGTCCCACGCGTGTGACCGTGCCTTCGGGTTTCTGGGCCTGAGGACCTGAAATCCCCTGCCGGTCGGCTTCTGCTGCTGGGTAAGAGTTAGTCCCCACAGCCTCGGACGCCGGGTCCGGTAAGAAAGCTTCTCAGTCAGGGCGAGCTCTGCAGCTGCCAGCCCCTGACTCGTAGTAGTATTGCTTCTGCTGTTTCTTGTCTCTACTCTCCTTGACTGACTAACCCTGCCTCAGCCCAGGGTTTATACAGGGGAAGTTCTTCCCCTCCCAAGACTGGGCAGGAGGTGTGGCATGCACAGGATCCCTGACCAAAGGACCTCCCACCTGCTCTCAGACATAACATTACATTACTGTGGAAAACCAGACCCCTGGGGTGCCACAATTGTATATATAAGAAACTTGCATATTCAGGGTGTCTTTGGAATAGTTGTGGAAAGATACAAGTATGAGTGGTTGGCGGTTGTTGAAAAATTTTTTGTTGTTGCTCTTTTTGTCTTTCCTCTTACTAAGGGGGTAGAATGGAATTGAGGTGGGGTTTCCCTTTGATTATGAATACTATATTATTATTATTTAACTTGATTTGATGGTTTTTGCTTTGCATTAATTAGTAAGATTTTAATTTGTGTGAATTATAAGCACTTTAATTGACAACCGGCTTTGCAGTGCCTCAGTATAGTGCAAGCCGTCAGTCACAATGACAGGGCATGTTGCTGGGAGCGGTTACTGTAGCGGCAGCAGCACACCTGTATGACTCAAAGCCGGAGGCTCCTGGGAGGAGTAAAGTTCATTTTCTTCCTTTAGCCGCGCCTTCAGTAAGGCAGATGGGCACCTTTTAACGCTATTTACCTGCAGATTAACCCTATATCAGCAGGTTAATAGCATTATCTGACGTGACATGTTCCTTTTAATCTGAATTTAGTTCCTGGAAAGTAACCAAACTTCTCCTGTTCTATCACTTTTAGCCTTTTTTCCTTAATAAAAGAACATGTATGAAGACTAAAACCAGTATATTAGTCTTTCATGTACCAGGCAGGACTTTGATATCCCAAGAATGCAAAGAATGAATTGATAAGTAATGAAAAGTTTTTCTTTACAGAGATCAGAAGCTTGCACGTGGGCAGAGCCCTTATTAACTATTCACTTCTCTGTCAGAATATGTACAAGTCATTATTAGACTCCCACATAACTTCTTCTGTGTACTGCCCATTCTTGTTGCTCTGCTTCTTGTGTCTTATACAACCTTCTATGTAACAGATTGTTAACTCTTCATGGTATCTACAAAAGTAACCCTTGTAAATTCTTTAAAAAATCTTGACATTCTGACTATGAACTATATTTTACTATTCGTATTAGTCACCTCTTTGTTGTGATGCTCTTCTTTAAAGTTATTAAACTTTACAGTTTTCTAAATATCCCAAATGGAGAAGAAATCAAAATTATTGTGCAGTTACACACCCATTCTCTCTTTCATACAGGAACAAAGCCATTGTAAGAATAAGTCAGGAAAACTTTATGAAGAGATCTGTTGACAAGTCACTCAAGTTCTAGTTGTGCCATTACCTTTATTACGTACTGTGGAGACATGGGGGGTCAGTGGGTGCTCTCGTCCACTGGCCCGAGACCGCATGGACCTGGGCTCATCCCACTGAACGCCCGCTCTCCTTTCCCGTGGGCATAATACTACTCAGACAACAGAGGGTTATGGTAATACTTTATTGAACCATCAAACAGACAATAACATATAGCACAGTCCCAGCAAATACCTAAGATACTCTTTTGCTGGCTCCCCGTGATCAGAGCAGCTGCAACTTTGGGGCTTCCAAGGTCAACTACCCCAACAAGTAGCACCCCACTTTAGGTAGGCACCCATAGAGAGAAAGTAGCGGCAAGCTTAGGAAGCTGACAGTTCATTGAGGTACGTGGCCAGGTGACCTCAATGTCCAAATCTGGGTGCTCCAGATGTCTTTGAGGGTTCAGTGATGGTCAATGGAGCAGATCTGTGTTCTTCCAGCTAAGGCCATGGTCCCCTAAGCTGACATTCTGTAGAGTCACTTGGAACAGAGGCAGATCCCCCTTTTATAGTTCACAACTGTCCTTCAAGCCATCATCCGCAGGTCAAGTGAAAGGTGTGATGAGATTAACTCACATTGAGTATTTAATCAATCCACCTAGTTTGTCCTCCTCTGATTTGCAGGTCAACAAGCTACATGGACTTATATAATGAATAATAAACATATTAGCAGACATCGATTGTTCCATGACCCTGTATCCCTGTCCTCCAGAGATGACAGACAATAAGTTACAATAAACATCAACTCAAGTGTCAACATTCAGAGAATATGACAATATCCCATGTTTCTTGACCAACCGAAGAAACAAAAAACATAAATTCAAGTCAACATTCAGACAATAACCTATGTCTCTTCGCCTACTGAATTTACGTCTGGCATAGTTAAGAAGAAATGCTGTGTCGTCACACATACATTATTCATGAACCAAAAAGCTCAGGATAAACAATACTATTGCAACCTTCCAGTCTGGTGTTGCATCTCAGGAGCCCATAGGCACATAGGGGGAATTCTTATGTTTTGCATGCAATTTTTGGAACATTTTGTGTTATTTTTCAGCTTTTTAAAAACCTTTATAAAAGTTGTGCTCCATTTTTAAAGCGTTTTGCACCAAGTTCATAATTTATATTTTGAGCTCATTAACCCCTTAACAACATCTGACGTACTAATACGCGTCTGTGCCCTGGGACTTAAGAGCCAGACCCGTATTAGTACGTCATGGCGATCGCGCGCGCACACAGGCTGTGCGGGCGCGATCGCCGCCGGGTGTCAGATGATTGTCACAGCTGACACCCGATACTATGTGCAGGGAGCGGTCCTGCACCGCTCCCAGCACATTAACCCCCGCGATGCTGCGATCGAAGTCGATCGAAGTCGATCGAAGTCGATCGCAGCATTGCGGGGGCAAGGGGAGGTGATCGCAGATACTCACCTCCTCTTCCGGCTTCCAGCGCTGTCTGCAAAGGCTTCCCGGGTGTTGCCATGACGACCCGATGTCGTCATGACAACATCCGGGTCACCAGACAGCAGGAAGATTGTTTGGACATGCGCAGTGCATCTCCAAACAATCTTCTCCCTGTCCGGCGCTGACAGCCTGCATGGCACAGGGATGGTGCTGCATTCCTGTGCCATGCAGGCGATCAGAGAAAAAAAAGTGAAAGTCCCAGAGTGGGACAAAGTAATAAACTATATAAGCTTCCAGAAAGTGAAAAAAAAATAAAATAAAAAATAAAAAAATATAAAAAAAAATAAAAAAAATAATCCACCAAAAATAAAAATATAATGTACCCATCAATAAATATTATTATAAAAAAAAAAAAAAAAAACAATAAAAGTACACATATTTGGTATCGCCGCGTCCGGAACAACCTGACCTATAAAAATGTCCCACTAGTTAACCCCTTCAGTGAACACGGTAAAAAAAATAAAAAAAAAAGGAAGCAAAAAACAATGCTTTATCACCATACCGCCAAACAAAAAATGGAATAACACGCGATAAAAAAGACAAATATAAATAAAAATGGTACCGCTGAAAACGTCATCTCGTCCCGCAAAAAACAAGCCGCCACACAGCTCCATCATCCGAAAAATAAAAAAGTTATAGCTCTCAGAATAAAGCGATGCTAAAAAATATTTTTTTCTATAAAATTGCTTTTATTATGTAAAAGTGCAAAACATAGAAAAACGATATAAATGTGGTACCGCTGTAAACGTACTGACCCGAAGAATAAAGCTGCCTTATCAATTTTACCACACGCGGAACAGAATAAAAAAAAAAAAAAAAAAAACAATTCCTGAATTGTTGGTTTTTGTTTATTCTGCCTCCCAAAAATCGGAATAGAAAGCGATCAAAAAATGTCACGTGCCTGAAAATGGCACCAATAACAACGTCAAGTCATCCCGCAAAAAACGAGCCATCACATGACTGTCTGCCAAAATCTGGAAAAATTATAGCTCTCAAAATATGGCGATGCAAAAACTAGATTTTACAAAAAATGCGTCTTTTAGTGTGTGACAGCTGTCAGTCATAAAAACCCCATATGATTCTGGTATTGCTGTAATCACACCGACCCGAAGAATAAAGTCGTCTAATCACTTATACCGCACAAGGGACGGCGTCAAAAATAAACTCTTGGGTTAGGATTGGGCTAGGGTTAGGGCTGGGTTTGGGGCTAGGGTTGTGCTAGGGCTAGGGTTGTGCTAGGGTTAGGGTTGTGCTACGGTTAGGGTTGTGCTAGGGTTAGGGCTGGGGTTGGGGTTAGGGTTGTGATGGGGTTGTGATTTTTTTCAAAAGTAAGAAAAAAAGATGATGATATGGCGACTAGTGTTGAGCGCAAGTGCTCGCTACTTTAGTTTGCATCGGGTGCTCTGGTATGCATTGAGTATCGTGGGTATTTGAGTGACATGCTCGAGTCTCTGCCCCATATGCTTCGCGGCCAAAAAAACTTTACGGGGATTGCCTGCCATGCACGAGCGATCCCCGCATGTTTTTTTTTGGGTGTCTAATAACCGTGAAACATGCGGAGCAGGGACTCGAGCATGTCACTCGGTGCATACCTGAGTACCCGATGCAAACTCAAGTAGCGAGCACTTGCGCTCAAGACTAATGACAACTTATTCAATATGATGACCTAATGTAAACAAATTCTGTGTCGTACCTCTGGGTTCAAAATGTTCACTATACACCTTAATAAAATCCTTGGGGGGTCTAGTTTCCAAAATGGGGTCACTTGTGGGGGAGCTCCAAAGTTTGGGCACACAGGGGCTCTCCAAACGCAACATGGTGTCCGCTAACAATTTGAGCCGATTTTCCATTCAATTTGTTAGCGGATACCATGTTGCATTTGGAGAGTCCCTGTGTGCCCAAACATTGGAGCTCCCCCATAAGTGACCCCATTTTGGAAACTAGACCCCCCAAGGCACCTATCTAGATGCATAGTGAGCACTTGGAACCCCAGATGCTTCACAAATTGATTCGTAAAAATGAAAAAATGAAAAAAAAAACACTTTTTCATTTTTACGAATCAACTTGTGAAGCACCTAGGGGGTTCCAAGTGCTCACTATGCATCTAGATAGGTGCCTTGGGGGGTCTACTTTTCAAAATAGGGTCACTTGTGGGGGAGCTCCAATGTTTGGGCACACAGGGGCTTTCCAAACGCAACATGGTGTCCGCTAACAATGTGAGCCGACAATTTGTTAGCGGATATCATGTTGCATTTGGAGAGTCCCTGTGTGCCCAAACATTGGAGCTCCCCCACAAGTGACCCCATTTTGGAAACTAGACCCCCCAAGGCACCTATCTAGATGCATAGTGAGCACTTGGAACCCCCAGGTGCTTCACAAATTGATTAATAAAAATGAAAAAGTGTTTTTTTTTTTACTTTTTCATTTTTATGAATCAATTTGTGAAGCACCTGGGGGTTCCAAGTGCTCACTATGCATCTAGATAGGTGCCTTGGGGGGTCTAGTTTCCAAAATGGGGTCACTTGTGGGGGAGCTCCAATGTTTGGGCACACAGGGGCTCTCCAAACGCA
The DNA here is from genome assembly GCF_046119375.1 of Phyllobates terribilis. Classification (NCBI taxonomy): domain Eukaryota; kingdom Metazoa; phylum Chordata; class Amphibia; order Anura; family Dendrobatidae; genus Phyllobates; species Phyllobates terribilis. The sequence goes on from NW_027362761.1 coordinate 809,951,414, forward strand.
ACATGGTGTCCGCTAACAATTTGAGCCGATTTTCCATTCAATTTGTTAGCGGATACCATGTTGCATGTGCTCACCACACATCTAGATAAGTTCCCTAAGGGGTCTAGTTTCCAAAATGGTGTCACTTGTGGGGGGTTTCCACTGTTTAGGCACATCAGGGACTCTCCAAACACAACATGGCGTCCGCTAATTATTCAAGCAAATTTTACAATCAAAAAGTCAAATGGCGCTCCTTCCCTTCCGAGCCCTGCCGTGCGCCCAAACAGTGTTTTTTCCCCAAATATTGGGTATCTGCGTGCCCAGGGGAAATTGCACAACAAATTTTGGGGTCCAGTTTTTCTTGTTACCCCTGTGAAAATAAAAAAATATTGGGTCTAAAGTAACATTTTTGTGAATAAAGTTAAATGTTCATTTTTTTCTTCCACATTCAAAAAATTCCTGTGAAGCACCTGAAGGATTAATAAAGTTCTTGAATGTGGTTTTGAGCACCTTGAGGAGTGCAGTTTTTAGAATGGTGTCACTTTTGGGTATTTTCTGTCATAAAGACCTCTCAAAGTGACTTCAAATATGATGTGGTCCCTAAAAAAATGGTTTTGTAAATTTTGTTGGAAAAATTAGAAATCGCTTGTCAACTTTTAACCCTTATAGCTCCCTAACAAAAAAAATATTTGCTCCAAAATTGTGCTGATGTAAAGTAGACATGTAGGAAATGTTATTTATTAACTCTTTTGTGTGACATATCTCTCTGATTTAAGGGCATAAAAATTCAAATTTTGAAAATTGCAAAATTTTCAAAATTTTCGCCAAATTTCCTTTTTTTTCAAAAATAAACGCAAGTGATATCGAAGAAATTTTTCCACAATCATGAAGTACAATATGTCACGAAAAAACAATCTCAGAATCAGGGGGATCCGTTGAAGCGTTCCAGAGTAATTACCTCATAAAGTGACAGTGGTCAGAATTGTAAAAATTGGCCTGGTCATTAACGTGCAAACCACCCTCGGGGCTTAAGGGGTTAAAAAGGCGAGTTTCTGGCATTTGCATAGTTTTAGCAATATTTATGATTTGCAACTTTTGTCACATAAGTGTCACATAAAATTTTGCATAATCACTTCAGCAGGGATGTGGTGTAAAAAGTGCCAGTACATCTAGTAGTACAATAAAGGTGCAACAAAATAACTATGACATTTTGATAAATTTGATGCAAATAATGACAATGCAGAAAGCAAAGTGAGTAAAATGGACTTAAAAAATTCCACTTATGCTAAATTCCTCACTTAGTGCCCGGCACCTAAAATCCGGCCCATCACATTTGGACTAATTTTGTTATCTAGGTAAACCCCTTTAAGTCATGTATTGCTTAAAATGTTTGTCTGCTGTTACACCTAAGCACATGCGTCTCTCAATACATATTGTTCAGTGCATCTATATGTGAGCTTTACCTTAAGCACTCACCGCTGACCACAAAGCTGCCTATAGTCACAGAGCTACCATGCCAATAGGTCAAATATGACCTGGTTCCCAGTGATATGGTGCATTAAATTATGGAAGAGAACATGGAAAAAGTTGACTCAAATGCACTTCTCAACATTCAAATTGTAACAGCAAGAAGGAGAAGTCATGGAATTATGGAAATCACAGGATGGGTAGACATGTTAATGATATGCTAATGATGAAAAAATGGAAAGAACATTTTAAAAAATCTCAAGTTTTTCAGTATCAGCCTTGGAACGCTATCACTGAGGTTATTAATGGCTGTCTGATGAATGTTCTCCTACGCTGAATACACTTGGCCACGCAAATCATCAAGATCCACTGCTGGCAGCTCACTTTGCAATTGCCGACCAATGGCGTTCCAGATGTGCTCAATAGGAGACAAATCCAGAGATATTACGGGCCATGGCAGCAGGTTTAGGCTACAAATGATTGCTCCTAGTAACACAAGAAACATGTGGCCTGGCATTGATGTATTGAAAAGCAAGTGCTCCTGGGACACTTTAGAGACATGACTGAACCAATGGTTCCACAGCTAAAGTAATGAAATGCTAAGCTGTTCGTGTACTTGAAATATAGACTAGATGTATCTGGCTACTGTACATGGCGTTGCCCACATGCTCTTTTCCGATTCATAGAATGGCGTTTAGTGATCCATTCTGTACTGCAAGTAAAATTAGACATCACATACCAATCCTTAAGCATTAAACAGTGTCTACACACCATCAGAAGGTGTTTGTATTACACTGGGCTATGAACCAGACATCAAAATACAGAGGTTCTATTGACATCATGCCACCGCTCTCAAAGGTTATCATGCAGCAGAGCCAGATGGCAATGGAGGCTGGAATAGAGGTCTAACCTCTTCAAGACCCATACTTGTTTTGGAGACAATAATATCTGAAAATTGGTCTGGAGCCCACAAGGGTAACTTCATGAAGAAGCCTATAAAAGGGAATGTAAAAGTGTCTTAGGAGCCATTTTTCAACGTGACAATGCCAGTCCGCAAGTTGTTCGTACTGCTACCATGGCCTGTGGCATCTCCGGACTTGTCTCCCACGATTACATCTGGAAGGTCACTGGTTGGCAGTTGCAAAGGGAGCTGCCAGCTGCGATTCTTGATGATTTGTGTACCCAAGTGCATTGCAGAATGCTCCTCAGACAACCAATAATAACCTCATTAATAGCAGCCAAGGTGTGTAAGTGCATTTATTTCTGCATATTCCACTCATACTTGATGAAAAAAAAAATCAAGTTATTTTGAAAATGTTGTTTCCATTTTTCATCATTTGCATGTTATTAACATGTTTCTGTGATTTCCATAAATCCATGACTTTTTATTCTTTGTGCTGGAATTTCAATGTTGAGGAGTGTATTAAAATGAATATATCCCATTTCACAAAGATTTAAAAAAAAAAAAAAAAACTTCAGTTCATCTAGGCAAATAATGAGCAACAGAACGATAATAATAAAATCCTAAATTAATAAACTGCTTGTTGAGCATTACTATGATGTATCTTGATTTACAACTTCTGCATTTTTCACAGTTTCTTGCATTTGCAGATGAAATTATTTTAAAGATGCCTTGCTGAGAGAAGTTCCAATTAAGATGTCCAAATACTAGCATTTGGTTTTCTGCCAAAGCAGGTTACTGTATCTGCGGGGCACAAAATAATTAACCACTGTTTATAAGTTTATCATTGAGGATATAAGGGGACAACTCCTGAGTTACTTAGTGCAAACTTACTTAGACTAATCAAAGGAAGTCAGTCTCTACGGGAAAATTAGAGGATTTGTATAGCCTCACCTTTGAAGGTCAAAGGTAAGATCAGGCAAAGAGACACAGCTCTACATTGAGTTGTTAAGAGGCAGCATGGTGGCTCAGTGGTTAGCACTGTTTTTCAGTGTGGGGGATCTGGGTTCAAATTCCTCCAAGAACAACAACTGCAAGGATTTTGTTGGTTTCCTCCCTGGCTATGTAAGTAAGTATAATGAAAATCTGCAATCTTGTGGACTGCAGATGACACCCAATAGTTAAAATCAATAAATAGCATTACTTATAGTCTTAGCTCATACCTAACCTATGGTCCAGTTTATGAGCACCCATACTACCTATGTACTTCTGCGCACAATCTTCGGTTTAATGACCTAAACTTCCTTTTGAAGCTCTCTGCTCAGGTCCGTAGACCCTAGATCAGGCTGTATTTTCATCACTATTAGGGCTCATCCTGACGTACAATTTTCACGTATAGCAGTTGTACCTATTGTAATGAATGGGATCATTCACATGTATGTGATTTTCGTTGGCTGAGTGGTCTGTGCTAAATCAGAGACATGTTCGATTTTGATACGAATGCTGGATCAAAATTGGCAATGCAAGTCTATGGATCCGAGAAAAAATCAGACAGCACTCAGGTGCCATCCGAGTCCAATCTGATTTTCACAGAAGGTAGAGAATTTTTTTTTTTTTCATGTACGAGAAAAACAGATGAAACTCGAGCCGATCTTGGACTAAACTCTTACAAAACTCAGATGAAATGCTGACTGAAATCACTGATGAAACTCGGACTGTTTTTCTTGTACATGAAAAAAAACTGATGTGTGAATGAGGCCTTACACACAGGTGTGTTCTTTCGGCCTCCGTCTGGTCGATGTATGACTGTGTACCATTAGTTCAACTGTATAGGAAAGCACAACATACTGCTGTTTTCTATACAGAAAGCCACTGCAAAAAAAACATTTACAATGTAGTATATGTTTCTGTACAATGGTCCCTATTCGGCATCCGTCCAGACAGTGGCCACCGTGGGGTGCACACCTCCTGAGCGTATGTGCCCGAAAGTGCACAGAAGTAGTATGGACCAAGCCTAAGTTGTGCAGAACTATAGTATGGCTGTTCAGGAACCTAGGCAATAGCCTAGGACCACCTGGAGAATAATATAGGCTAGTCATACCTTGAAGAGGGTCAAGAATAGGAGCTTTCAATATCCTTCATACATAAACAATTTTTGCTACTTTAAATACAATTTCTGCTAAGGGAAATTCTGCCCTGCACCCTCCCGGTAGCTGTTAGACTGGAACCATAGCATTTAGCAGGTGTCTAGCCACTAATGCACAGTTTGTTTTGCATAAATCAGTTTTCTCTTAATTTCATTTCCCCTTAGTTCTGTATCTGCTGCCTCCAAGGCAGAGTAGCCCCAGAAAGAAGCGATGAGATGTTTGGTTTTTACTTTCTACGACCTCTGGGTGGTCACAGTTGTCTTGTTTTTAAATATTTGCGTCCAAGCAGATGGTACCACAATACAGAACAACGTGATTTACAGCAGTGCTTTATTGCCATCTGTTATTCATTATTCCTGTACATGCCATAGGAAATTATTTCTGTATAGTAAGATGGTAAGTAAGCTGAGATGAGTCCATCCTGTTCTGCCTATCTTTCTGCAATATTCATCCAGAAGACAAAAACTGTCATGAGGGAAAAGCCAATTTTCTTCATCATATAGGCCACGCTCAGTATTTGGTCAGTATTTTACATCAGTATTTGTAGCCAAAACCAGGAGAGGAGCAATCAGAGGAAAAGTATAATAGAAACACGTCACCACTTCTGTATTTATCACCCAATCCTGGATTTGGCTTACAAATACTAAAAAATTCACCAATACTGAACGTGTGCACGTGTGCTTAGGGGAAAAAATCCTTCCTGACTCCAAATATAGTGTAATCATTATTAGAATAGTGTGAGTCCCTGAATCTACCACCCATCTCCAGTAATCCAGTAACCACAGCTTGTAATATTACTACATTCAAAAGCTGCGTCCAGGCCATTATTAAACTTTTTTAGACAAATCTCCATGACAACTTACACTAGCAAAGCCTCACTCCTAGACATGAGTGAATCGCCCGAAATTCATTTTGGGCAGATTCACTCATTACATTGGGTAGATTAAATTCAGTCTAAATAATAAAATTGGTCTGAGCTAATATCTGCCCCAATTACTGTAAAAAGGCGTTTATTATGCGCTGGGGTCTCTGCAGATCCCAAAGCATAGTAAAAGAGGTGAGGGAAGGAGGTTAAAAAAATTCTAAATCCCATTAGACTCACCTATCCCAGGCCCTCACTTAACTCCTTGTGCTGCGTTCAACACCATCGCAGCTCCCCAGTCCTCCACACGGGTCTTTTGTTCCTCCAGTGCTGAGGCCAGTGATGCCTGGTGTAAGGAGTCAGATGGGGGGCCAAGGACAGGTGAGCATAAAATGTTGGCTTGTTTTTTATTAATTAAAATGTAATGTTTTAATCTTAACCCCTTTCATATGGTCACCATTTTGATGGATCCACATGAATCGATTCTGCCAGAATCAAAAAGTTTTGGGGGAGATTTGTAACAAATTCAGTTTTTTACAGATCAATTCCCTTACATATTTTCACTATTGTGTTACAGTAAAGAATATGGTGTTGGAATGGCTATGTATGTTGCATATTTGGTATAAATACTTGATGAGAAAGATCTCTGTATTGATCTTTTATAGATATATACATTGTTGTTGGGTCACCACCTCAGCAGTATGTTACTAAGCTTAACCCATAAAACACCACTCCAGCAGGGGGTTTTCTGTATTTCAGCACTGAAGTGGTGCTATTAATCTAAGTTCCCTGCCCCTAGTAATATACTTACCCGCCACTGTCTTCAGCTCTTCCCGGCGCCCATTTGGTCCCGTGCTGACCACAAGCTCTCAATGTATTTCTATGAAACCCTCATTCTGGCCTCGTTTTGCCACTCGTATACTTACATTGAGTAGTAACTTCAGGCTCACCCAGCAAACACTAGAGCGATCCAGCAGGTCACAACCTGCTGAAGACAACCAGAGCGGTGCGGATAAAAGACTGCGGCTGGTAAGTATAATACTAGGGGCAGGGAACTTACATTAGTGACACCACTCCAATGGTAAAATAATTAAAACAAATGCTTGAGTGGTGCTTAAACCTGCTCAAGCTCTATTATGTCTTTCGTGTGGACTGTTGTCCAAAACTGCAAACAGTATTCCATGTGTGCTTTGACTAGTGATTTGAAGTGGAAGAGCTATGTTCCAATCATGTGCATCACCCATTTGACTCACCTTCTGATAGTATTTCCCTTGGCAGCAGCTACCTGACACTGATTTCTACAGTTATGTTTATTAACAACTAACATATTAACCTTGGCATGTATTTTTCTGTCCCATATTTATTGGTATTAAACTTTATATACAGTATGTATGTATTTATCTATATTCTGTCTTCATTTTTAGAATTATGTGGTTAATATGGAAACTAGCATCTCATGCTGTTTTATGGTTGACAGAATGAAGTATGCTGTCATGAGTCATGACTTCCTCTTTTAAAATATTTCTTTGCTAAAAATAATAGATTTTCAGGATTCCATGTAGCAGTTTAATCTTGAATTTACGGATAATTCAGATGTCAGTTTTTCTTGTACGAGTGCTATCCGTGATTGTCACAGATAACACTCATACCTATGATATTGTATGGGGTAGTTCACATTTGATTTCTCCTTCGACTGAGTGGTCTGCACAAAATCATGGAGAATTGTCCAATATTGATCTGAGTGTTGGGTCAAACTTGCCAATGCAAAGCTATGGATCCGTAAAAAACGGACAGAACTCGGATGTCAGGAAGCTGGAGACATTTTTTTTGCCCATCTGAGAAAATCTGATGAAACCCTGACCACAGTCTTACCAAAGTCTGACGCTCTCTTAAAAATCTGATTTAACTCTGATCAAAACTACTGATGAAACTCAGACAGTTAACTGACATTTGCTGGCTTTAACTTTTACATTAATGATCCATTTGTTAATTGTAATCATTTACACAGTAGTCAGAGGAAGCCTAGATTTTCCCTTTACTTAGTGAATAGCTTTACTATTGAATGTTGAACAGATCTGCAATACATTAACCACTGAGCCTCACAATAGACTGACACTTTCTGTATTGTAAAGATCACCTCCCAGCATTAATCAAATTATCATCATAGGCCATAGAACAGTTCAACTTTAAAGATGGATATACAGTGGGTAAAATAATAATTTGATGCACTGCCGACTATGCAAGTTTTCCCACCTACAAAGAATGGAGAGGTCTGTAATTTTTATGGTAGGTACACTTCAACTGGGAGACAGAATCTTAAAAAAAAAAAAAACAGAAAATCACATTGTATGATTTTTACTTAATTAATTAGCATTTTATTGCATGAAATGAGTATTTGATACAATAGAAAAACAGAATTTAATATTTGGTACAGAAACCTTTGTTTGCAATTACAGAGGTCAGACGTTTCCTGTAGTTCTTGACCACACTACAGCAGGGATTTTGGCCCACTCCTCCATACAAATCTTCTCTAGATCTTTCAGGTTTTGGGGCTGTCACTGGACAACATTGAGTTTCAGCTCCCTCCAAAGATTTTCTATTGGGTTCAGGTCTGGAGACTGGCTAGGCCACTCCAGGACCTTGAAATGCTTCTTACAGAGCCACTCCTTAGTTGCCCTGGCTGTGTCTTTCAGGTCATTGTCATGCTGGAAGACCTAGCCATGACCCATCTTCAATGCTCTTACTGAGAGAGATTGTTGGCTATATGTAAGGTGCCTCAGCGAGGTAGTCGTGGGCGAGCTGTAGCCCCCTCTCGCTCTGGCACCCTACAGACAATTCGTGTCCTCCCTCTGATGTGTGGCTGTGTATGTGGGGCTCTCCACTTACTTCAAACCATCCGATCGCGGCTGTCTCCAGGCATTTCTCTTCTGGGACCAGGGCAGCAATAAATTCAGAGGACACAAGGTTCTTAACCATAACTTGGACTTTACTTGGGGAAGAGGAATATGTACAGTATTTACAGGCAGATATAATGGATAAGGCCCGACAGGTTATTATCTTCCTCACAGGCGCTGGCAACATCTTCAGCCCTGGTTCCCTCTTTCTGTGAAGCATCTCTGTGACTCTAATCTCTAGCCCAAGAGACTCTTCTGCAATACCAGCAGTGTTCTGGATCCGATATCTCCCCCACGTCTTAGCCTGGAGTCCTATTTATCTTCCTCTGCTTCCTGCAGACTAGAAGTGCCCCGGGTCCTCACTACCTCTGTTGAGTTTCTCCGGCCGGCTAACAGGACTCTTGCGCAGGGAGACTTTTGCACTATTGATCCCACTGTCTGAGGGTATGGAGCTCCTGTCTACCCTAGCAGCCACATATAGTCAGGCTGCCCGTACAGTTCACTGTCCTATCTCTTAATAATCATCACTTCCTGCTTCTGGAAACTAAGCAGGGATTTTCCCAAAGTGCCCACCCTCTGTGGACTGTCATCACACAGCATTAACCCCATCGCTGTCTGTAACACTGCTAGCAGACTCATCCTGACATCTGCACCCAGGACAGTGGCATCTTGTGGCTGATTACAAGTACTACAGCCCACAAGGAATTATGCCAGGAACAAGCTCTATAACTCTCACGGCTTGATCATGGCACTAAGTTCCCCCTCTACTCTACTGACTGGACCACTGAAGCTAACCCCTTAGCTTGGCCTACCAACAGTTCAGAGAGGTCTAACTACAGGGACACTTCCTTTAACTACTTCAGTGCCAAGGGAAGGCTACGTCCTTCCCCACTATTACATATACATGACCCCATCCATGGAATACGGTGCAGTCGTCCTGTCCCCTTTGCAGAAAAGCACCCCCAAAGTGTGATGTTTCCCCCACCATGCTTCACGGTTGGGACGGTGTTCTTGGGGTTGTACTCATCCTTCTTTTTCCTCCAAACACGGCGAATAAAGTTGATACTAAAAAGTTCTATTTTGGTCTCTTCTGACCACATGACCTTCTCCCATGCCTCCTCTGGATCATCCAGATGGTCATTGGCGAACTTCAAACAGGTCTGGACAGGTGCTGGCGTGAGCACGGGGCCCTTGCGTGCCCTACAGGATTTTAATCCATGACGGCGTAGTATGTTACTAATGGTAATGTTTGAGACTGTGGTCCCAGCTCTCTTCAGCTCATTGACCAGGTCCTCCCGTGCAGTTCTCTTCTGATTCCTTACCCTTCTCAGAATCATCCTTACCCCACGAGGTGAGACCTTGCATAGAGCCCCAGTCCGAGGAAGATTGACAGTCATCTTGTGTTTCTTCCATTTTCTAATAATTGTGCCAACAGTTGTTGCCTTCTCACCTAGCTGCTTGCCTATTGTCCTATATCCCATCCCAGTCTTGTGCAGGTCTACAATTTTGTCCCTGGTGTCTTTAGACAGCTCTTTGGTCTTGGCCATGGTGTAGAGCTTGGAGTGTGATTGATTGTGTGTGTGCACAGGTGTATTTTATACAGGTAACGAGTTCAACAGGTGCAATTAATACAGGTAATGAGTGCAGAGTAGGAAGGCTTCTTAAAGAAAAACGAACAGGTCTGTGAGAGCCAGAATTCTTGATGGTTGGTAGGTGATCAAATACTTATTTCATGCAAAAAAATTGCAATTGAATTATTTAAAAATCATATAAGTGATTCTGTCATATAGTGACATATAGATTCTGTCTCTCGTAGTTGAAGGGTACCTACAATAAAAATTACAAACCTCTCCATTCTTTATAGGTGGGAAAACTTGCAAAATCGACAGTGTATCAAATACTTATTTTCCCCACTGTAGATAACAGGTTTGCACCTTTGATATATGTAAAGCGCTGCGGAATAAAAATTATTATTATTATTATTATGTGATAGGAACCACTCAGTTCTGCCTCCATATTCAAGCACTGTGAACCAACCCTGCTCATGTCACAGAGCATGCACATCATACTCTGCTATATACATGGGTCTTTTCTGAATGACAACATTTCAAACTAAATTATTACCCTCATAATAAATCAGAATAAAAACAGATTAAAAAGAGATAGCATAAAATAGTAATTAAAAAAAATTATATATTCCCTCTAAACATTGCATAGTGAAAAGTTCTGAATATCTGTCATATGTTTTGTATATTTTTCTAAGCGACACTTTTTTAAGTTATTTTTCCGTATTCATTTCAAAGTATCAGTGAAAAAACTGAAATCTATGCGAAATTACATATACAAAAACAAGCAAGGATAATGCTCCCAATAGTAACGGTTATTTCACATAAAGAGGAGTGACATAAGGTCTTAACAAAGATCTTAAGAAGATTACAACTTAACAATAACCTAAGAATGGAAGGAAGTGGAGAAAGTTTTCCACAGAACTTTTAAAGGGGAAAGATTTGCAAAATATAAACATATTACCTTAACAATAGTGTTGAGCGATACCTTCCGATATCAGGAAATATCGTATCGGATTGGATCGGGCCGATACCCAAAAAGTATCGGATATCGCCGATTCCGATACCGGAAACCAATGCAAGTCAATGGGACACTAATATCGGAATGAAAATAAACCCTTTCTTTCCTTGTAGGTTAATTCTACATGAAGTAAAACAACTAAGAATAATGTAGAATGACATGAAAAGCCGGCAATTCATCAGCGGCATACACCGGTACCCGACAATTTACAACAGAAAGAAAAGAGCTTCACACATAGATTAGATAGATAGAAACATGTCAGTCACATATATATGAAGTACAGTGACAGTGTTGCTTACTGTACTTGTCATTTAGTGTAAAGGATTTATTTAAAAAAATATTAGTGTTTTCGTGCACCGTCTCTTTAAAAAAGCCGGCCGGCAATTCAGCAGCGGTACCCGACAATTTATAACAGACAGAATAGAGCTTCACACATAGATTAGATAGATAGAAACATGTCAGTCACATATATAAGAAGTACAGTGACAGTGTTGCTTACAGAACTTGTCATTTAGTGTAAAGGATTTATTTAAAAAAATATTAGTGTTTTCGTGCACCGTCTCTTTAAAAAAGCCGGCTGGCAATTCAGCATCTGTACCCGACAATTTATAACAGACAGAATAGAGAATCACACATAGATTAGATAGATAGAAACATGTCAGTCACATATATATGAAGTACAGTGACAGTGTTGCTTACTGTACTTGTCATTTAGTGTAAAGGATTTATTAAAAAAAATATTAGTGTTTTCGTGCACCGTCTCTTTAAGAAAGCCGGCCGGCAATTCAGCATCTGTACCCGACAATTTAGAATAGAAGGAATAGAGAATCACACATAGATTAGATAGATAGAAACATGTCAGTCACATATATATGAAGTACAGTGACAGTGTTGATTACTGTACTTGTCATTTAGTGTTAAAATAAAGGATTTATTTAAAAAAAAATTGGCGTGGGGTTCCCCTTAATTTTAGGCTCTAGCGGAGGTTAAGCAGACAGCTGGGGCAAATGTTTGAAGCCTGGGAAGGGGGTAATACCCACGGAGCTTCCCAGGCTACTAATATCAGCCCCCAGCTGAATACCTAGCCTTTACTAGCTATTAAAATGGGGGAACCCCCCCAAAAAAATAACGTGGGGTCCCCCCTAATTTAATAGCTAGCACAGGCTAGGCAGACAGCTGGGGGCTGATATTAATAGCCCAGGAAGGGTGCCATGAATATTGGCCCCCTCCCAGGCTAGAAACACCAGCCGTCAGCCGCCCCAGAAATGGCGCATCCATAGGATGCGCCAATTCTGGCACTTAGCCTCGCTCTTCCACGCTGCCCTGGTGCGGTGGCAGGGGGTAATGGGGTTGGGGTTGATGTCAGCTTATAATGCCAGCTGACATCAAGCCCAGGTTAGTAATGGAGAGGCGTCTATAAGACACCCCCATTACTAACCCCATAGTCAAAGTTAAAAGAAAACACAAACACCCAGAGTAAAGTCCTTTAATTGAAATAAAGACACAATACTTTATTGTTCTAAATTAAACCATACTTACCATCACGCCCATTCCAGCTGAAGCCAACGATCTCCTGCAATAAAAGAAAAATAATAAAGCAACCTCATCCTTACCTTTCGATGGTTCCCAGGACAGCTCCAGCTCTGCTACATCGAGATGACAGGCTGGACCGCAGCAGAAAGCTGCCATCCAGCCTGTCATTCCGCAGACACTGAGAAGCGCAGGCATGCTTGCGCTCCTCAGTGTCTCTCTGTGACGTCATCCAGATGAGCCGAGTTCATGTCCAATGAACTCAGCTCACCTCATGCACGTCACTGACAGCGTGGGAAAATTCTCCTGCACTCAGCGCTTCAGCGTGAGAATTCTCCCACGCTGTCAGTGACATACATGAGGTGAGGTCATGTCCAATGAACTCAGCTCACCTCATGCACGTCACTGACAGCGTGGGAAAATTCTCACGCTGAAGCGCTGAGTGCAGGAGAATTTTCCCACGCTGTCAGTGACGTGCATGAGGTGAGCTGAGTTCATTGGACATGACCTCGGCTCATCTGGATGCCGTCACAGCCAGACACTGAGGAGTGGAAGTATGCCTGCGCTTCTCAGTGTCTGCGGGATGACAGGATGGATGGCAGCGTTCTGCTGCGGTCCAGCCTGTCATCTCGATGTAGCAGAGCTGAAGCTGTCGTGGGAGCCATGGAAAGGTAAGGATGAGGTTGCTTTATTATTTTACTTTTATTGCAGGAGATCGTTGGCTTCAGCTGGAATGGGTGTGACGGTAAGTATGGTTTAATTTAGAACAATAAAGAATTGTGTGTTTATTTCAATTAAAGGACTTTTTTCTGGGTGTTGTGTTTTTTTAAATACTTTACTAGAAATTCATGGTGGTCATGTCTAATATTGGCGTGACCCCATGAATTTTGGGCTTAGGGCCAGCTGATAATGCCAAGCTGGCCTTAACCCCTTTATTACCCAGTGAGCCACCGCACCAGGGCCCTGGATGAGTTGGGTACAGCGCCAGAAGATGGCGCTTCTATGAACGCGCCATTTTCTGGGGCGGCTGCGGACTGCAATTTGCAGCGGGGGTGGCCCAGAAAGCTTGGGTCTCCCTGCGCTGCGGATTCCAGCCCCCAGCTGCCTAGTTGTATCTGGCTGGGCACAAAAATAGGGCGAAGCCCCACGCATTTTTTTTTTAAATTATTTCATGAAATTCATGGAATAATTAAGAAAAAAAGGGCTTCCCTATATTGTTGTGTCCAACCAGGTACAAATAGGCAGCTGGTGGTTGGGGGCAGCCCATTCCTGTCTGCTGTACCTGGCTGGACACAAATATAGTGCGAAGCCCCACGTCAATTTTTTTTAAATTATTTCATGAAATAATTTTTTTAAAAAAGGGCTTCCCTATATTGTTGTGTCCGGCCAGGTACAAATAGGCAGCTGGTGGTTGGGGGCAGCCTGTTCCTGCCTGCTGTACCTGGCTGGACACAAATATAGGGCGAAGCCCCACGTCAATTTTTTTTAAAATAAATCCTTTATTTTAACACTAAATGACATTTGAGGAGTTAATAAAGATGCAGTCCCTAAATTATTATTTATTTTTTTATTAATTTTTCCCAAAACTTTTGACGTGGGCTTCGCCATATTTTTGTATGCCAGCCAGGTACAGCATCCAGCTTCTATGAACGCGCCATTTTCCGGGGTGGCTGCGGACTGCAATTTTCAGCGGGGGGGGGGGGGCAGAAAGCTTGGGCCTCCCTGCGCTGCAGATTCCAGCCCCCAGCTGCCTAGTTGTACCTGGCTGGACACAAAAATAGGGAGAAGCTTCACGTATTTTTTTTTTTTAATTATTTCATGAAATTCATGAAATAATTAAGAAAAAAAGGGCTTCCCTATATTGTTGTGTCCAACCAGGTACAAATAGGCAGCTGGTGGTTGGGGGCAGCCCGTTCCTGCCTGCTGTACCTGGCTGGACACAAATATAGTGCGAAGCCCCACGTCAATTTTTTTTAAATCATTTCAGGAAATTCAGGAAATAATTAAAAAAAATTGATGTGGGGCTTCGCCCTATATTTGTGTCCAGTCAGGTACAGCAGGCAGGAACGGGCTGCCCCCAACCACCAGCTGCCTATTTGTACCTAGCCGGACACAACAATATAGGGAAGCCCTTTTTTTCTTAATTATTCCATGAATTTCATGAATTTAAAAAAAAAAAACGTGGGGCTTCGCCCTATTTTTGTGTCCAGCCAGGTACTAGGCAGCTGGGGGCTGGAATCTGCAGCGCAGGGAGGCCCAAGCTTTCTGGGCCCCACCCGCTGCAAATTGCAGTCCGCAGCCGCCCCGGAAAATGGCGCGTTCATAGAAGCGCCATCTTCTGGCGCTGTACCCAACTCATCCAGGGCCCTGGTGCGGTGGCTCACTGGGTAATAAAGGGGTTAAGGCCAGCTTGGCATTATCAGCTGGCCCTAAGCCCGAAATTCATGGGGTCACGCCAATATTAGACATGACCACCATGAATTTCTAGTAAAGTATTTAAAAAAAACACAAACACCCAGAAAAAAGTCCTTTAATTGAAATAAACACACAATTCTTTATTGTTCTAAATTAAACCATACTTACCATCACGCCCATTCCAGCTGAAGCCAACGATCTCCTGCAATAAAAGAAAAATAATAAAGCAACCTCATCCTTACCTTTCCATGGCTCCCACGACGGCTCCAGCTCTGCTACATCGAGATGACAGGCTGGACCGCAGCAGAACGCTGCCATCCAGCCTGTCATCCCGCAGACACTGAGAAGCGCAGGCATACTTCCACTCCTCAGTGTCTGGCTGTGACGGCATCCAGATGAGCCGACAATGTACCTCATGTACGTCACTGACAGCGTGGGAGAATTCTCCTGCACTCAGCGCTTCAGCGTGAGAATTTTCCCACGCTGTCAGTGACGTGCATGAGGTGAGGTCATGTCCAATGAACTTGGCGAGCTGAGTTCATTGGACATGACCTCGGCTCATCTGGATGACGTCACAGAGAGACACTGAGGAGCGCAAGCATGCCTGCGCTTCTCAGTGTCCGCGGGATGACAGGCTGGATGGCAGCGTTCTGCTGCGGTCCAGCCTGTCATCTCGATGTAGCAGAGCTGAAGCTGTCCTGGGAACCATGGAAAGGTAAGGATGAGGTTGCTTTATTATTTTACTTTTATTGCAGGAGATCGTTGGCTTCAGCTGGAATGGGCGTGGCGGTAAGTATGGTTTAATTTAGAACAATAAAGAATTGTGTCTTTATTTCAATTAAAGGACTTTTTTCTGGGTGTTTGTGTTTTTTTTAAATACTTTACTAGAAATTCATGGCGGTCATGTCTAATATTGGCGTGACCCCATGAATTTCGGGCTTAGGGCCAGCTGATAATGCCAAGCTGGCCTTAACCCCTTTATTACCCAGTGAGCCACCGCACCAGGGCCCTGGATGAGTTGGGTACAGCGCCAGAAGATGGCGCTTCTATGAACGCGCCATTTTCCGGGGCGGCTGCGGACTGCAATTTGCAGCGGGTGGGGCCCAGAAAGCTTGGGTCTCCCTGCGCTGCAGATTCCAGCCCCCAGCTGCCTAGTTGTACCTGGCTGGACACAAAAATAGGGCGAAGCGCCACACATTTTTTTTTTTAATTATTTCATGAAATTCATGGAATAATTAAGAAAAAAAGGGCTTCCCTATATTGTTGTGTCCGGCTAGGTACAAATAGGCAGCTGGTGGTTGGGGGCAGCCCGTTCCTGCCTGCTGTACCTGGCTGGACACAAATATAGGGCGAAGCCCCACATAATTTTTTTTTAATTATTTCATGAATTTCCTGAAATAAATAAAAAAAAATTGACGTGGGGCTTCACACTATATTTGTGTCCAGCCAGGTACAGCAGGCAGGAACGGGCTGCCCCCAACCACCAGCTGCCTATTTGTACCTGGCCAGACACAACAATATAGGGAAGCCCTTTTTTTCTTTATTATTTCATGAATTTCATGAAATAATTAAAAAAAAAAAAAACGTGGAGCTTCTCCCTATTTTTGTGTCCAGCTAGGTACAACTAGGCAGCTGGGGGATGGAATCTGCAGCGCAGGGAGGCCCAAGCTTTCTGCCCCCCCCCCCCCCCGCTGAAAATTGCAGTCCGCGGCCGCCCCGGAAAATGGCGCGTTCATAGAAGCTGGATGCTGTACCTGGCTGGCATACAAAAATATGGCGAAGCCCACGTCAAAAGTTTTGGGAAAAATTTATTAAAAAATAAATAATAATTTAGGGACTGCATCTTTATTAAGTCCTCAAATGTCATTTAGTGTTAAAATAAAGGATTTATTTTAAAAAAAAATGGCGTGGGATCCCCCATAATTTTAGTCTCTAGCGGAGGTTAAGCAGACGGCTGGGGCAGATGTTTGAAGCCTGGGAAGGGGGTAAAACCCACGGAGCTTCCCAGGCTACTAATATCAGCCCCCAGCTGAATACCTAGCCTTTACTAGCTATTAAAATGGGGGACCCCCCCAAAAAAAATGACGTGGGGTCCCCCCTATTTTAATAGCTAGCAAAGGCTAGGCAGACAGCTGGGGGCTGATATTAATAGCCCAGGAAGGGTGCCATGAATATTGGCCCCCTCCCAGGCTAGAAACACCAGTCGTCAGCCGCCCCAGAAATGGCGCATCCATAGGATGCGCCAATTCTGGCACTTAGCCTCGCTCTTCCACGCTGCCCTGGTGCGGTGGCAGGGGGTAATAGTGGTGGGGTTCATGTCAGCGCCAGCTGCCATGAAGCCCAGGTTAGTAATGATGGCCGTCTATATGACACCCCCATTACTAACCTACAAAGTGTTAAAAAGAAAAAACACACTACACCCAGAAAAAAATAATTTATTTGAAATAAAACACCATTTTATTTAATTCTTAGTTTACTAAAAAAAAAATAGTTACCTGTCCACGTTCCTGCGCTGATCTCCCATGCACAGCTGTCACATCTGGAGATGGTGACAGCTGTGCATGGCTGCTGTAAGCTCACGCTGCCGGGAACACGTCCGCTCCCGGCAGCGGGAGCCACTGACTGAGGTCACTGGAGTGCATTCAGGCAGCGCAGCTCCGGAGACCTCCTTTACGGCAGTGCTGTACCGTGGGAATTTCTCACGATACAGCAGTGCCGTAAAGGAGCTAACCGGAGCAGCGCTGCCTGAACTCCGGTGAACCCTTACGGCCCAGTCATTCTAGCGGCGGCAGCGGTTCAGAGCGGTCACAGTTTATGTGGCTGCTCTGAACTGGAGATCTTCGTGGGACACTCGTGGACTGCTACGGAGGGGTAAGGATAAGGTTGTGGTTTATTATTTTATATTTTATTACAGGAGATCGATGGCTTCGGGGAATTAGGTGTCTAGGTGAGTATAGGTGTAGTTTTTTATTTTTTACTTTATTTTAGGTGGCGATCGGCAGGGACAGGTAATGTATGAACTAATTTCTTTTAGGTAACCACTGGCCACCAATGACATGTATTTAAAATTTATTGGGGACACAGTAGGGCAATTTAAATAGCAGGATCAGGCTGATGGGAACTACTGCTCCCATCGAGCTGATCCTGCTGGCACGAGTGGACGGGGGACAGACATAGGCCGATGGGAGTAGTAGTGTCACATCGGCCTATGTCTGCCTGCACGCACACACCCGCACACACACCGCGCACACACACCCGCACACACACCCGCACACACACACACCCGCACACACACACACCCCGCACACACACACACCCCGCACACACACACACCCCGCACACACACTAATCATGACGGGTCTGGGAGGTGAGGCTGACCTGTGCGGCCGTGGGAAAGTTGATGTGAGTTCATGCAGTCAAGCATGAACTCACATGAACCCTCTGAGGGCACCGCGGCTACTTCAAATGAACAGCTGATCGGCATCACCTGATACCTCAGCTGTTCATTTGAAATAACCGGCGGGAAAGCGCAGCACAGAACGGGAAAGCCGGCGGTGAAGTCTTTTCACTGCCGGCTTCCCCGCCCGGGTCCTTCGCTCCTTGGTGCTGCGCTCCCCGCCCGGTCCTAATTTACGATTGGGATTGGAGGTGGCGAGGGGAGCGGAGGATCGGGGTGGGAGGCTGCGGGGAAGCAGTATGGGGCTGCGTGATTGTTTAAAAGCCGGCGGCTTTTTACCGCGCGC
Organism: Phyllobates terribilis; assembly: GCF_046119375.1. Lineage (NCBI taxonomy): Eukaryota > Metazoa > Chordata > Amphibia > Anura > Dendrobatidae > Phyllobates > Phyllobates terribilis. The sequence goes on from NW_027362761.1 coordinate 809,969,938, forward strand.
CGGCTTTTAAACAATCAGGAGAATTCTCCCCCGCTGGGATGGCATTCTGATGACAGGCTGGATCGCGCTGCCATCCAACTTGTCATCCTTCACAGACACTGCAGAGCGCAGGCATTATGGGAACTTCCGATTCCGGTATTCGATATTATAAAAGTATCGGAATTAAGTATCGGAATTCCGATACAGTGAATATCGGCCGATACCCGATATTTCAGTATCGGAATGCTCAACACTACTTAACAACAAAGAAACAAAGAGGCGGTGGTTTGTTGAAATTAAGTGTACCAAGTGATCCAAGGATGCCATTCATTTTATAAATGCAGAATGTGAGAAAGTATCCAAATTTGATACATCTTCCAATGTGATAGTTCTTTGTGTATCCATTCATCAGGGCTCTGATTGTAAGCAATGGGATGGCATCAGTAACTTGGCAAGGTGTGTCAAGAGATTGTGTTTAGAAGATTTGTATAACTAACAAGAATATGAGAACACCACTCAAATACATATAAATATTGGGATCAACCTATCACATACCAGTAACTAATACATATAAGAGAAAAAGAAGTTTGCGAATTCAGTGATACACCGAATATGAAAAATTTACATCTTTATTAAAGAACAAACAAGCCAAAAATAGAAAAATTAAAACCATTTTAAAAGCACAACTGGCTATAACATATAAACAAGATCAAGTTAAAATAAAACAAGATCTCCACTGTGAGCAATACAGTTATATGAAAAAGTTTGGGCACCCCTATTAATCTTATGCTTAATGATTTCTTAAAATTGGTGTTTTTGCAACAGCTATTTCAGTTTGATATATGTAATAACTGTTGGACACAGTAATGTTTCTGCCTTGAAATTAGGTTTATTGCACTAACAGAAAATGTGCAATCTGCATTCAAACAAAATTTGACAGGTGCATAAGTATGGGCACCTCACCAGAAAAGTGACATTAATATTTAGTAGATCCTCCTTTTGCAAAAATAACAGCCTCTAGTCACTTCCTGTAGCTTTTAATGAGTTCGTGGATCCTGGATGAAGGTATTTTTGACCATTCCTCTTTACAAAACAATTCCAGTTCAGTTAAGTTTGATGGTCGCCGAGCATGGACAGCCCTCTTCAAATGATCCCACAGATGTTCAATGATATTCAGGTCTGGGGACAGGGATGGCCATTCCAGAACATTGTAATTGTTCCTCTGCATGAATGCCTGAGTAGATTTGGAGCGGTGTTTTGGATCATTGTCTTGCTGAAAGATCCATCCCCTGCGTAACTTCAACTTTATCACTGATTCTTGAACATTATTGTCAAGAATCTGCTGATACTGAGTGGAATCCATGCGTCCTTCAACTTTAACAAGATCCCCGGTGCCGGCATTGGCCACACAGCCCCAAAGCATGATGGAACCTCCACCAAATTTTACTGTGGGTAGCAAGTGTTTTTCTTGGAATGCTGTGTTTTTTTGCCGCCATGCATAATGCCTTTTTGTATGACCAAACAACTCAATCTTGGTTTCATCAGTCCACAGGACCTTCTTCCAAAAAGAAATTGGCTTCTCCAAATGTGCTTTTACATACCTCAGCCGACTCGGTTTGTGGTGTGCTTGCAGAAACGGCTTCTTTCGCATCACTCTCCCATACAGCTTCTCCTTGTGCAAAGTGCGTTGTATAGTTGACCGATGCACAGTGACACCATCTGCAGCAATTTGATGCTGCAGCTCTCTGGAGGTGGTCTGAGGATTGTCCTTGACTGATCTCACCATTCTTCTTCTCTGCCTTTCTGATGTTTTTCTTGGCCTGCCACTTCTGACCTTAACAAGAACTGTCCCTGTGTTCTTCCATTTCCTTACTCTGTTCCTCACAGTGGAAACTGACAGGTTAAATCTCTGAGACAGCTTTTTGTATCCTTCCCCTGAACAACTATGTTGAATAATCTTTGTTTTCAGATCATTTGACAGTTGTTTTGAGGAGCCCATGATGCCACTCTTCAGAGGAGATTCAAACAGGAGAACAACTTGCAAGTGGCCACTTTAAGTAGCTTTTCTCATGATTGCATACACCTGGCTATGAAGTTCAAAGCTCAATGAGGTTACAAAACCAAAAAAAGTGCTTTAGTAAATCAGTAAAAAGTAGGTAGGAGTATTTAAAACAAGAAAATGATAAGGGTGCCCATACTTATGCACCTGTCAAATTTTGTTTGAATGCAGATTGCACATTTTCTGTTAGTACAATAAACCTCATTTCAAGGCAGAAACATTACTGTGTCCAATAGTTATTACATATATCAAACTGAAATAGCTGTTGCACAAACACCAATTTTAAGAAAACATTAAGCTTAAGATTAATAGGGGTGCCCAAACTTTTTCATATAACTGTATATAATAGGGTACCTACACAGATATTGCCAGTCCAATAAGGACCAACCAAATAAGCCCAAAAAATAAACAATTCCAACAAATAATTTGTGATCAGTTCATATATAAATCAAATACACAGCAGAAATTTGAATGCATGTAAAGATGGGCTAACTATCTGTCATGCAATAGAAGATAATATCATATATAACAGACAACCAATAAGTTACATATTGTTGGTACAAAGAGATAGTCACCTGAATGTAGGCACCTATATAGACAGTGCAGAGGGAAAACACCACGCGTATCGCCACTATAATTGTGGCTTCATCAGGGGTGAAAGTATGGCCAGCCATGCTTTCACCCCTGATAAAGCCACAATTATAGAGTCTGAAGTCTAGGATATAAGGCATATTTATTTGCACTGCTGCTGAACTTAACTATACTGAGAAATTGTAGCAAATTGTAAAATAAGACTAAGTTAGGTATTCAGCCTAATAAGTCTGTAAATGGAACATTTTATAATGATTAAATGCTATAAATTCTTAATAGGGTTGTCTGGGATCATTTTTTTTTAATACGGTTGCAGGTTTAAATGGGAAAAGCAAATTGATATTCGGTAAATTTAAATTGAAAATTACTTTTGTCAGTTTCACGTTATTTCAGTGACTATGGTGGGTTTTTCTTACTTTAACAGAAGGGTACCAACAATTTTGTCCATGTGTGTATAACATCATTCACGAGCCATACAAAATTATCAACTTAAACATTACTGCTATATTTGATCAAACATTTAATTACTGTATTTTGCGTATTATAAGATGCATCGGTTTATAAGAAACACACCAAATTTTGGGGAGGTAAATGTGAAAATAATGTTTTTTAATAAACCGGTGCGTATTATAATCAGCTTACCTGAGGGGTCAGCGTTGGTAGAGAGGAGTCCCAGGGTTGCCACTGGCTGAGGCAGGAAATGCTGGCGAGGCAGGACAGGGTGTTCGGAGGCAGGAGTCGGGAGATGGCTTGCTGTCCCATGCTGTCTGCCAAGTTCTGCTGGAGGTGTTCAGTGGTGCGGGGGCTCTGCCGACATTTTGTGGCAGCCGGAGCCCCGCACCTTCCATACTATCCTATGCGCCGAAGGCGGCACATGCTCAGATTGAGATCTCTGCACCGAGATCTCGGGAGACGAGACAGACACCTCCAGCAGAACTTGGCAGACAGCATGGGGCCCGCAGCCATCTCCCCGCTCCTGACTCCGAACAACCCGTCCTGCCTCCGCAGCATCTCCTGTCTCAGCAGCATCTCTGGGACTCTGCTCCACTGCAGCCGGTAGGGTGATTTCGCTTTGTAAGATGCACCCCTATTTTCCCCCCAAATCTGGGGGGAAAAAGTGCATCTTATCAAGCGAAACATACGGTAACTCATCCCTAATGTGACAGCTTGAACTGCATCTCTTTGGTGAGGCTGTAATGTTAGGGGGCATTGATGATTTTGCTACTTGCAACTGCTTTTCCAGGTTTGTATGTTCAGTCCGAAGTGCAGTCAACTCTTTGCAATGGTAAGTATAGAAAAGAACTGCTCACAGCAGTAACTTATTCCAAACATAAATGCATATTTCACTGCATGCCTCCCCAAAGTGGGAAATTCATCATGTTACCTTTATAGAACACAAGCAATAGAAGGATTGCTGTATACATCACATACAGTTATATGAAAAAGTTTGGGCACCCCTATTAATCTTAAGCTTAATGTTTTATAAAAATTGGTGTTTTTGCAACAGCTATTTCAGTTTGATATATGTAATAACTGTTGGACACAGTAATGTTTCTGCCTTGAAATGAGGTTTATTGTACTAACAGAAAATGTGCAATCTGCATTCAAACAAAATTTGACAGGTGCATAAGTATGGGCACCCTTATCATTTTCTTGTTTTAAATACTCCTACCTACTATTTACTGACTTACTAAAGCACTTTTTTTTGGTTTTGAAACCTCATTGAGCTTTGAACTTCATAGCCAGGTGTATGCAATCATGAGAAAAGCTACTTAAAGTGGCCACTTGCAAGTTGTTCTCCTGTTTGAATCTCCTCTGAAGAGTGGCATCATGGGCTCCTCAAAACAACTGTCAAATGATCTGAAAACAAAGATTATTCAACATAGTTGTTCAGGGGAAGGATACAAAAAGCTGTCTCAGCGATTTAACCTGTCAGTTTCCACTGTGAGGAACATAGTAAGGAAATGGAAGAACACAGGGACAGTTCTTGTTAAGGCCAGAAGTGGCAGGCGAAGAAAAACATCAGAAAGGCAGAGAAGAAGAATAGTGAGATCAGTCAAAGACAATCCTCAGACCACCTCCAGAGAGCTGCAGCATCAACTTGCTGCAGATGGTGTCACTGTGCATCGGTCAACTATACAACGCACTTTGCACAAGGAGAATCTGTTTGGGAGAGTGATGCGAAAGAAGCCTTTTCTGCAAGCACGCCACAAACAGAGTCGGCTGAGGTATGCAAAAGCACATTTGGAGAAGCCAATTTCTTTTTGGAAGAAGGTCCTGTGGACTGATGAAACCAAGATTGAGTTGTTTGGTCATACAAAAAGGCGTTATGCATGGCGGCAAAAAAACACAGCATTCCAAGAAAAACACTTGCTACCCACAGTAAAATTTGGTGGAGGTTCCATCATGCTTTGGGGCTGTGTGGCCAATGCCGGCACCGGGAATCTTGTTAAAGATGAGGGACGCATGGATTCCACTCAGTATCAGCAGATTCTTGACAATAATGTTCAAGAATCAGTGATAAAGTTGAAGTTACGCAGGGGATGGATCTTTCAGCAAGACAATGATCCAAAACACCGCTCCAAATCTACTCAGGCATTCATGCAGAGGAACAATTACAATATTCTGGAATGGCCATCCCTGTCCCCAGACCTGAATATCATTGAACATCTGTGGGATCATTTGAAGAGGGCTGTCCATGCTCGGCGACCATCAAACTTAACTGAACTGGAATTGTTTTGTAAAGAGGAATGGTCAAAAATACCTTCATCCAGGATCCGCGAACTCATTAAAAGCTACAGGAAGTGACTAGAGGCTGTTATTTTTGCAAAAGGAGGATCTACTAAATATTAATGTCACTTTTCTGGTGAGGTGTCCATACTTATGCACCTGTCAAATTTTGTTTGAATGCAGATTGCACATTTTCTGTTAGTACAATAAACCTCATTTCAAGGCAGAAACATTACTGTGTCCAACAGTTATTACATATATCAAACTGAAATAGCTGTTGCAAAAACACCAATTTTTATAAAACATTAAGCTTAAGATTAATAGGGGTGCCCAAACTTTTTCATATAACTGTAGCATATACGGAGTCTGCTGTACACATCGACTCTGTGATTGATGTATACATCACATAGGACACACTGCATCATATAGGATACATTGAGACTGCGGTATACATCACATAGGATACACTGAGACTGCTGTAAACCTCACATAGCAAACATTGAGACTTCATAGAATCATAGAATCATAGAATCATAGAATGGTAGAGTTGGAAGGGACCTCCTGGGTCATCTGGTCCAACCCCCTGCTCAAAGCAGGATTCACTAGATCATCTCAGACAGATGTCTGTCCAGCCTCTGTTTGAAGACGTCCATTGAAGGGGAACTCACCACCTCTCGTGGCAGCCTGTTCCACTCATTAATCACCCTAACTGTCAAAAATTTTTTTCTAATATCTAATCTGTGTCTCCTCCCATTTAGTTTCATCCCATTGCTTCTAGTCTTTCCTTGTGCAAATGAGAATAAAGATGATCCTTCTACAATGTGACAGCCCTTGACATATTTGTAGACAGCTATTAAGTCTCCTCTCAGTCTTCTTTTTTGCAAGCTAAACATTCCCAAATCCTGCAACCGTTCCTCATAGGACATGGTTTGCAGACCAGTCACCATTCTGGTCGCTCTTCTCTGAACTTGCTCCAGTTTGTCTATGTCTTTTTTAAAATGTGGTGCCCAAAACTGTACACAGTATTCCAGATGAGGTCTGACCAAAGAGGAGTAAAGACCGATAATGACTTCACGTGATCTAGACTGTATGCTTCTGTTAATACATCCCAGAATTGTATTTGCCTTTTTTGCTGCTGCATCACACTGTTGACTCATGTTCAGTCTATGATCTATTAGTATACCTAAGTCTTTTTCACATGTACTGTTGCTTAGCTCTATTCCTCCCATTCTGTATATGCTTTTTTCATTTTTATTGCCCAGATGTAGTACTTTGCATTTTTCCCTGTTAAAAACCATTCTGTTGGTTGCTGCCCACTGCTCCAGTTTATTTAGGTCTTTTTGAATCCTCTCTCTCTCTTCTCTAGTATTAGCTATCCCTCCTAGCTTTGTGTCATCAGCAAATTTAATCAGTTTACCCTCAATTCCTTCATCTAAATCATTGATAAAGATGTTGAACAATACAGGTCCCAGGACGGAGCCCTGTGGTACCCCACTTGAGACATTCATCCAGCTCGATGTGAAGCCATTTACAACCACCCTTTGAGTCCGATCACTAAGCCAGTTATGAATCCACCTAACAGTTGCCTGGTCCATTGCATACTTGGTCATTTTTTCAATAAGGATGATGTGAGATACTTTGTCAAATGCTTTGCTGAAGTCAAGATATACTATATCTACAGCATTTCCCTGATCCACCCAGTCAGTGATTCTGTCATAGAAGGAAATTAAGTTAGTCTGACATGACTTGTTAGTTACAAACCCATGCTGACTCTGGTTAATCACTTCATTCTTATCCATGTACTTACATACATGTTGTTTAATAATTTGTTCAAAGATCTTTCCTGGTATAGAAGTCAGACTCACCGGCCTATAGTTCCCTGGGTCCACCTTCTTCCCCTTTTTGAAGATAGGAACAACATTTGCTCTTCTCCAGTCTTCTGGGACTTCTCCTGTTCTCCAAGAATTTTCAAAGATTATGGAGAGTGGTTCTAAAATTTCTTCTACAATCTCCTTCAGTACTCTGGGGTGTAATTCATCTGGACCTGGAGACTTGAACTCATTTATGTTAGCTAAATATTCCCTCACAATCTTTCTGTTTACTGATAACTTGGATTCCTCTATTCCTTTAAAAGGACAGTGAACATCAGTTGATGTTACATTTTCTTTCTGAGAGAAAACAGATGCAAAATAGGAATTAAAAAGTTCGGCCTTCTCAACATCCTCTCTTACCATTTCTCCATTTTCATCCTGTAAAAATCCTATAGCATCTTTGACTTTTCTTTTACTTTTGACATACCCCCAAAATCCTTTTTTATTGCTTTTGACATCTCTTGCAAGCCTTAATTCATTGTCAGCTTTAGCTAACCTGATACGTGCCCTGCAGGATCTGCAGACTGCATTATAATCTTCTTTAGATATGCCTCCCTCTTTCCATTTAATAAACATTTCTTTCTTTCTTTTTAGCATGTGTTTAAGTTCTGTGTTCATCCATCCTGGTTTCCTTAAATGCTTCCCATTCTTCCTACTTTTCGGGATTGTTAACGATTGTGCTTTGAGAATCTCATTTTTAAAAATTTCCCATCCTTCCTGGACATTTTTGTCCTTAAGGACATCCAGCCATTGGATCCCTCCTATTCTCTTTCTGAGTCTCTTAAAATCTGCCTTTCTAAAATCTTCTGTATACCTCAAATAGGATACAAAAAGCCACTGCTGAATACATCACGTTAAATACACAGACTGCTGCATACATAATGTAGAAGACACTAAAACGGCTACTTATATCACATGGAGACACTGATACTGCTGTATACCCATTACATTGGATACACTGAGACTGCTGTATACATCACATGAGACACACTCACACTGCTGTATATACATCACATAGGATACGCTGTATAAGTCACATATAATACACTTGAACTTTTCAGTATACATCACATAGGATACACCGAGACTCGGCAGCATACATCACATAGGAGACACTGTAACTACTGTATACACTTCACATAGGACACATTAAGACTGCAGTATACATCACATAGGATACATTGAGACTGTACTGTATATACATCATATAGGATGCACTGAAACTGTTGGATACATCGTATAGGATACACTGAAAATGCTGCATGTATCGCATAAGCTAGACTGAAGCTGCTGCACGCATCACATGGGACACACTGAGGCTGCTGTATACATCGCAAAAGAGACACTGCAATTGCTGCATACATCACATAGGAGTCACTGAGACTGCGGTATACATTACATAGGAGACACTACGATTGCTGCATATATCACATAGAAGACACTGCAACTAATAATAATAATAACAATTTTATTTATATAATGGCAACAAATTCCGCAGCACTTCACAATTAAGCGGGGATATTAAAATCTCTCATAATGAGAGTGGGAATATCACAGGATAGAAAGTGTGGAAGCCAGGTTGCAAAATTATCAAGGAACTGGTTGGTTTTGCCTGGAGTGTAATACATAATTGCCACTCGCAGGTAGAAGGGTTTGAAGAGAATTCAAAGGAAGGAAACATAAGTGAGGGTACCGGGGAGATAGCCTGGAAGGCACATTGTAATGAAAGTAGCAGACGACACCTCCACCTTATCTGCCTTCGGGTCTGGTGGTATGTGAAAATTGTAGCCCACCATATGAGACAGCAGCAGCGGTAGGGTCTGACTGCTAGATCCAGGTTTCAGTGAGAGACAGAAAATTAAGGGAATTAGATAGGAAAAAGTCATGGATTTAGGGGAGTTTATTATATGCTGACCGTGCGTTCCAGAATACTGCTTATATAACATAGGGAAAGGAGAGCAGACCACCCACAAAGCACGTGATCTATTAAAATCACTCATCCAGGGGAACTCCTGGACAGACCCAGCAGAGAAGGTGAAATGTGATCCCTCAACTGAAAACAGTTTTGTAGACAGATTTGAGAAGTTTATGAGAGTGAATGATCCATGCAGGAGGTATTTGCCATCCGTATTAAAAAAACTTCTCTCCCGCTACCCCGGAACCCGGAATATAGGTGATGTAGTGCATTCCACCTTATGGGGCCGCAGTGCTACCATCTACATAGCAAGAGTTGACTGAAAACGGCTTAAGAAAAATCAATTACAAAGTTTCTCCTATACTTTGTAATGTTATTATTATTATTTATTTATATAGCACCATTGATTCCATGGTGCTGTACATGAGAAGGGGTTACATACTGAATACAGATAACAGAGGGAAAAGGACCCTGCCCTTGCGGGCTTACATTGTACAGGAATGGGGATGGAGACAGTAGGTTGGGGGGGTTGCAGTAGCTCCAGTGTTGAGGTGGCAGCAAGCAAGGTCATGGCAGGCTGTAGGCTACTTCAAAGAGATTGGTTTTCAAGTTCCGTCTGAAGGATCCAAATGTGGAGGCTAATCGTACGTGTTGAGGCACAGAATTCCAGAGGATGGGGGATATTTGGGAGAAATCTTGGAGGCGATTGGGTGAGGAACGAATAAGTGTGGAGGAGAGAAGGAGGTCTTGGGAGGATCGGAGATTACGTAAGGGAATATATTGGGAGATTAATTCAGAGATGTACAGAGGAGAAAGGTTATGGATGGCTTTGTAGGTCAGTGTTAGTAGTTTGAACTGGATACGCTGGGCATTTGGGAGCCGGTGAAGGGATTTGCAAAGGGGGGTAGCAGAAGAGTAGCGAGGCGAGAGATGAACTAGTTGCACGGCTGAGTTAAGGATGGACTGGAGTGGTGCGAGAGTGTTAGCAGGTAGGCCACAGAGTAGGATGTTGAAGTAGTCGAGGCAGGAGATGATAATGGCATGCACAAGCAGTTTAGTAGATTGAGGGTTGAGAAAAGGACGGATTCTGGAAATATTTTTGAGCTGGAGGTGACAGGAGCTGGCAAGAACTTGGACATGTGTTTTGAAGAACAGGCCAGAGTCAAGGGATACTCTGAGGCAGCGGATTGCCGGTACAGGGGAAAGTGTGATGTCATTTATTGTGATAGAAAGATCAGGTGGGGAAGATACAAGAGTTGGAGGAAAAATGATGAGTTCAGATTTGTACACATTAAGCTTGTGGAAGCTAGAGGAGAAGAAGGAGGATATGGCTGATAGACATGCTGGGATTCTGGACAGCAGAGAGATGACATCTGGGCCAGAGATGTAGATCTGGGTGTCATCAGCGTACAGATGGTACTGGAAGCCATGGGATTTTATGAGCTGTACCAGGCCAAGGGTATAGATTGAGAAAAGTAGGACAGAGTCTTGAGGGACTCCGACAGAGAGAGGGCGGGATGAGGAGGTAGTGTGGGAGATGCTAAATGTGCAGTTAGAAAGGTATGAGGAGATCCAGGCTAGGGCAAGGTTTTTGACGCCAAAGCAGAGAGGATCTGTAGTAGGAAGCAGTGATCAACTGTGTCGAAGGCAGAGGACAGGTCAAGAAGAAGGAGTACAGAGAATTGTCTGTTAGCTTTGGCTGTAAGTAAGTCATTAGTAATTTTGATAAGGGAAAATTCGGTGGAAAGGTAGGGGCGGAAGCCAGATTGTCGGTTGTCGAAGAGAGAGTTAGATGAGAAGTGAGAGGAAAGTTCAGCGTGAACGTGTTGCTCAAGGAGTTTGGAGGCAAATGAGAGCAGTGATATGGGGCAGGAGCTGGACAAGGCGGTTGGGTCGAGGGATGGCTTTTTGAGAATGGGTGTGATTGTGGCATGTTTGAAGGCAGAGGGGAAGGTACCAGAAGTTACTAATAGGTTAAAGAGATGGGTTAGGCATGGGATGAGTGTGGGGAGGAGGTGGGTTGGGATGGGGTCGAGTGCACAAGTGGTGAGATGTGATTTGGAGAGGAGACGAGTAAGGTCTCCAGTGATGTTGGAAAGGGAGGTTATGGGGGAAGGGCAATGGTCTGGAAAACAAAGGGGTTGTGGTGGTTGGACAGTAAAGACTTGCCTTGTTTGGTCAATCTTGTTTTTGAAGTGTGTGGCAAACAAAATGTTAAACATGTACAGCACATGGATGATACACGGATGCCATCCATGTGCTGTACCCATAGACTTGTAATGGCCCTTGCAATCCTTGCTAATGGTACAAAACTGTCATGTGTACAGCACCACAGATTATAATGGGTACATGTGGTATCCGTGTAAAAAACTAATGCCATATGTACCTGAAACACAAACCTACTGACAGCCCAATATCCATGTCCATACAGGATAATTCTGCCCATTCAAGTGCATAGGGCAGAAGTGAGGCCTAGCTGAGTGCCAGGCAGCGCCACATGGATAATGGTGGTGCTATGTTGGTGATTGTACAACTGTCTACATGTGACATGCAGAAGTAGGGCTGTTGCAGAGTGTGACATGCAGAAGTAGTGCTGTTGCTTTAAAAGTATTCAGCAACTATTAGAAGTAACACAAGCACAGGAGACAAGAAGTGCTCCAGAAGCATCCAGTAACCAGAGGGGTTAACACAGTCACAGGAGACAGGGAGGGCTTTAGCAGAGCCCCAGAGGGAAGTTGTTTAATGTCTGCATCTCACTGTGCTGTACAGAAAGCTGTGTTCATTAATGTGCCTTTGCATTAGAACTATGCTGTCCTGTACTACTGGGAAGACTGTGAACTGCTGTGCTGCTAAGGAGACTGTACTGTTTGTCAGTGGAGCCTGGTGCTCATAAGACTTAACTTACACTGGCTGTGCGGCTTCTTATTAAATGCTACTGTTCTACCATTTATGAGGACTCTTGTCAAGTGTGTCTGGTCAGCAAGTGAAACAACCTACGTGTCTGTGCCTGAGGGTCAATACCCCTGTGTGCCTGAGAGAAGCTGCAGCACATGGTCTATGGTCGCCCTGAGTAGCGGTTCCCCCAGGATTCCAAAGAATTCATGTAACCTGTCTCGCCCCTATCTGAACCTAGCGGCGTGCGTGTAACATACAGCTTATACAATTTTTGTCCAAGACTTCAGTAATGCAATCCTTCTTTCTGCACCTGTCTCTTGCTTGTTTTTTTATTATCCTGGAATGGATATGTTCTTGTGCTGTGACTTGAGAGGGTTTTTCAATCTTATGAAGTGAGGTTGTACACTGTTTCATGACTGTTGTGGATAGAGATAAAACGGCTCCCAATAATCCTCAGAATCCTATTTGCTGCACACTGTGCCAATCACTTTTATCCAATGTATAATTCCTCTTACTACACCAGTATGTGTACCTACATGAGCTCAAATGCTGGTTCTCTCATACACGAAGAGAGATGTGTGCTATGGAGTCTGCAGTACTACCAGTACTAATACCTACAGAATACACTAAGAGGCAGGTGTAAGAACAGCAATAAACATTGACTCTGTAGTGTTAATTAATACTTAAAGGGGCCTTCTGATATAGGAAAACTCCACTCTTCCAGTCAAAAAATAAACAAAATTTGCCTTACTCATTCTCCCCAGGTCTAACACTGTGTCTCCGCTGCTCCTGGTGTCTTCTATTGTCTGCAGTGGTTGCTGGTTTCAGAAAACCCGTGTACAAGAACAGGTTTTTAAAAAAACAAAAACATTAAAAAAAACAACTGTGTTTTATTCACCCTCACTGGATTCAGCGCTGAGACTGTTACTGTCTGCATGCTATGAATAAGGATCTACGTATCCGAAACGCGTAAGCCTCTGTACGCTTTTATTTGCACTATGGTCTCATGTTTTTAATTTTTTCAAAGTACAGGCTATTTTTTAAGTCAATTTCACGAGTTGCTGGATAACTACCTTTTCATCACTGCCTAATCTCTCCCAGACGGGGATCTTTACAATCCGAGCACCGTGCCTCATGAGAAAGTGGACCGAGCAGGCTGACCCAGGGGAGCTGAAATCTATTTTTTTGTACATTACTGTCTGCAGGACTGATCTCATGTCAAAAGCCCTGCAGCCAAAGGCTCTGAGCAGCTCATGCCATCTACTCGGGCAGAGCTGCTGAGATCACTTATTGGCTGCAGTGCTGCCAATATGACATCTATCTTGCAGACAATGAGACACCGAAAACAGTGGTGGAGACTCAGCACTGGACCCGAGAAGGGTAAGTAAAGCTGCTAAGTCCCCTCTGCTGCTCCCGGTATCTGTTATGGTCTGCAGCGATTATGTCATGTCGACAGTGCTGCAGCAATAAGGTAGCCCAGTGGCTCTCCCCCAGTAGGCATGAGCTGCTCAGAGCATCTGGCTGCAACGCTGTTGATGTTGCATCAGCACTGCAGACAATAACAGACTCAGCACTGGACCTGGGTAGGGTGAGTAAAGTCGGGTATGTTTTTTTAAAAACTGTGCTTTCTGAAACTGATCTTTTCAAACATCAGTATTTCTATGCAATTACTTCAGTCATGCTAAAGTATAATATAAGATTGTTAGCTCCGCACCTGAACTTTGCAGGCTTAACCTTTGTTTGTACCTGGGAACACTTGCTACTGTGTTATCAAAAGTGAATTATCTAGTGATTAATTATTTCAGGAGATGAAAGGAATCTTTATTAAAATGACATATAAAAAACAGACATTTAATTTCAAGTGTCTCAAATAACATCAAAAGTAAATTAAACCGCTATTAGTACAGCACAGAGGAGATGAAGGCAGTGTAATACCAGCCCTTCCACTTACATAGTGAGAGCAGAAAAGAACTAGGAAAAGCACAAAGAGGCCTTGTTGTTTAACACTGAGATTTTCTATAACCACCGGACTTTATCTCTGAAGCTCTGATCTTTTATATTATTTATGCATTGTCTGTTTTATCACTGCTAAAAATATACAAAAAGGACCCGGATTGGCTGATTTTACCATAAACAGTCTGTAGCTAAAGTAAGCCATTCTTGTAATATAGGAAATATTAATATGCAAATTGCCTCTTCAGAGATGCAGAGGACTTGAACTCTATAGCGCCACCTATTGGAAGCAGCAATCCTACATGTCACAATCGACCCTTTAACAAGTCTTGCAATATAACTTAGGATAATAGCCAAATCAGAATCTCAATTTTAAGAGGCAATTTGCATATTTAATTTCCCAGAGTCGCATTGCACAATGAATAAGCCTCCTTACCTTGGCATGCCAGAGCCGGTGTGCCACTCTCCACAAGGAGAAACGTTACCCCTTAGACCTCAGTTCTGAGCCTCTCACCTAGCTAAATCAGATCACAGACGAGGGCCAATAGCCTGAAACACTGTGTCTGCGAATTTGGATTCTGATTTGGCTATTATCCTAAGTCATATTGCAAGCCTGGTTAAAGGGTTGATTGTGACTTGTAGGATTGCTGCTTCCAATAGGTGGCGCTATAGAGTTCAAGTACTCTCCATCTCTGAAGATGCAATTTGCATATTAAAATTCCCAGAGGAGCATTGCAGAGCCGGTGTGTCACTCTCCACAAGGAGAAATGTTACCCCTTAGACCTCAGGAAATAGTAGGAAATTGAGATTTATGAAGCTCCTTGATATATTCTGTAAAGCATTTTCAAGAAGCAGCATTTAGGTCATCTGCAGTAGTCTGTGTCACTTTAAGGTTATGTGTATGAGGCACTCAGTCTAAGTAAATAGCTAATGAATTGAAAGACCCAGGTCTATCAAGTTCAAACTTAGATATTTCTAAAGTCTAGTTGATCCACGGGAAGCAAAGAACAGCCTACAATGATGTGTAGCAGACGCTGCTGCGCTACGTTAATAGCGTAGTACACCTCAGCCACGCAGGCGGTCTCATTCAGTTCAAATAAGTGGCACACTACCTAAATCTGTAGTGTACATCTCTAATTGAGGTGATAAATAGCAGCATATGTATGAAGTATCAAGTAATTACAGGTAAATTTCTTCTTGCATACAATAGGTAACCTTCTACAGAAATGACTAACAAATATAAGTGAGAAAGCCTAAATCCATCAGTCTATGGACAGAATTGCAACCAAAGGAAGGCTCTTGTCTGCTAGTCTTATCAACTTCACCCTCCAGTAAATCAGGCGAGGAAACATTCGGTACCATTTGAGTCTGTTATTAATAATGCATAGTGTTATGACTAAAATATGCATACTTCACTATATTTAATCCTTTGTAAACACAAGATAATTGCAATGTCGGCATCCCAAACTGTAAACTGTTCTCCTTCCTATCAGCAGATTCTTTTCTTGTTTCTCTTTGTACAGAAGCATACATTAGCTCCTTTGAAAGCCACTTTCTGCTCTGTTGAAATTATTTTCTAATCATCTAAATATGATGTAAAGTTTTATATTCTTTCCTTATTTATACATGTTAAGTACTTGATGAAAGGGGAAACAATCATGTTAAAAAATAAGTTACTGAATTTAGGGACTTTGCTAATTTTGTGCCCCAATTGTATGTTGACGACGATTGTCCATTACCTTAAAAGTTAACCTTAGTGAGCCCAGGTTGGTATAAAAAAATGTAAAGAAAATTCTAAGCGAATGCTCCTTCACGCTTGGTACTGTTTGCCTCGCCAGTTTCCTGGCATCAACAACATCCATTGAAGGGGTTTCAGCAGCCACTGATGGACTACAGACTTCACTTTCCATCCGAACAGGAGGAAGCATTATTTGGGTAGAATGTAAAGGCTGCAGATGATCTATGGTAGCTGATTGGCTGCAGTGGTCATATGACATAGATGTTGCTGCTATGAAATTGGCAAGGAACATGGTACTGAGTGCAGAGGAGCAGCGTTGGTCTGGAAGGTGGGTTTTTTATTTTGTATACCACACTAAGCCCATTAATGTTAACTTTTAAAGTAGTGGATAACCCCTTTAAAGTCACTATTTATTCAAGTAACTTTATAGAATATGCTGCAATGTGTGTGCATAAGGAACAACACTATATCTGACCCTTTTATGTTTTGTATCATGCACTTTCACCAGTTTTCCACTTTGCAAGATCTGTCTCTAAATTTGCAATTGACTCTGAGCTGGTGGGAGGAGACTAGCTGCTATGATCTCTCCCAAGCACAGCACACAGAGAAGGTTTACTGGACTTTGTTCCTTCACACAGAGACAAAAGCAGCAGAAATGTAGAGAATATAAAACTGCACTGAGCACTGTAGGCATGAATTCAGCTCTGGGATAAGTTTGATCACTCACTAGCTTCAGCATGGTCTGTTTGATTCTGCCTTTGATTGTTTTCTCACTCTACTCCTCACTCTTCATCTGACTCCCTTCTCCATAGACTATTATAGGGTGTGTTATATGACAGCTCGGTATGCTTATGACGCACCCCTGGGCCTGTGTCGCACAGCGTTGCGCATGCAGGAGCTTACCCGGAGCCGGATCTGTTGAGGGTTGTAGTCTCGTGGCGGTGACCCGGTCCGTGCCCAGGGAGTCAGACTAAGTGGCGCTGTATCAGCGGTAGATGATGGACGACTACGCCACCCGTTGAATGCAGCTATGGAGCTGCCGCTGCAGGGCAGACCGCTGAGGCCGGTGGTAGGATAGTGCAGCGTAGATGGTATAACCCCCAACGGGAGGGGTATGGCCTCAGGGCAGCCGACGTGGATGATGGGGGTAGCAGGAACCACTCAGAGACGATGCGGTGTAGTTCAGGGTCTTTACTGGTGACAAAGATAGACCCTCCCGGAGTACTGGCTAGCGGTTGGGGCCTGGTCAGTCCTTGAGCAGATGGGATCTCCCCTGGCCAGGAGGAGTTGTAGGCCTCCCAAACTGACTGTACTCTTCTGGCTACCTTGCTAGAAGCGAGTATAAGTAGCCCACGTCCCTGAGTGTACCGTGTGGTGCTCACCCGTATGGCCGGTGACTCGGGGCCTTCTAGTAGCTTCCGCTGCGCGACGGCGGTGCTGGTCCCATGCGTGTGACCGTGCCTTCGGGTTTCTTGGCCAGAGGACCTGAAATCCCCTGCCTGACGGATTCTGTTGCTGGGTAGGAGTTAGTCCCCACAGCCTCGGACCCCGGGTCCGGTAAGAAATCTTCTCAGTCAGGGCGAGCTCTGCAGCTGCCAGCCCCTGACTCTTTGTAACACTGCTCCCACAGAGCTCCTGTTGTTTCTTCCTATGCTGCTTCTCTTCTCTACTTCTGGCATGGCCCAGGAGCTGGGCCCAGCCGGAGCCACAGCTCCCTGTCAGCCCTCCTGGCTGAACTCTCCCTCTCCACTCTCTAACCCTGCCTCAGCCCCAGGTTTATACAGGGGAAGTTCTTCCCCTCCCAGGACTGGGCAGGAGGTGTGGCATGCATAGGATTCCTGACCAAGAGACCTCCCACCTGCTCTCAGACATAACACTGCCGTTACTGTGGAAACCAGACCCCTGGGGTGCCACATTCCCCCCTAGTGAAATTTAGTACTCCGGGACTAAACATATTTTTAGAAAAACATAACAAGGTATAAACAATAATAATACAATAAGAAAAACACATAAAGATGGTTACGGCGTGTCCGCAACCGGGTGCAGTCTTTGAAGAAAACAAAGGTGTCCATTTCACCAAAACAGGGAGACGTAACCAGGTAGGGGTCTGTCCTGCCCCGAGTCCTTAACAGTCTTTTAGTCCATCCTGGGTTACGCTCCACTAACTGTACAAAGGATTCCCGGTAAATCCACCAAGGACTCCTATAAATTACTAGAAACACATAATTATTTACAGGATATGGCCGCTCTCAGTCCTCGGCCAGTGGGGATAAGGATTGGCTGCTCACAGTCCTCAGCCTGGTAAGGGATAGGGGATGGCTGCTCACAGTCCTCAGCCTGGTAAGGGATAGGGACACACGGGGAACAATTCACTAATCCCAACGGGGACCATATTTTAATTAGCAGCAGTCCTTGTACCCTAACGGGTAACTATGTACAGCTCTTTATTCACGCTACTTCCCTTCAGTAGCTATGTCCTCTTTGTGCTCCCTCCTGAGGGTAGTCCTCAGACCCGTCCGGGTCCTCTTGGCTTTCCTCGTATTGGTAGTACTGCAGCTCCTCCTCGGTTAGCTGGGTTAGTATCTCTGCGACAGTCCTCCTCCCAGGTGGCCAGGACTTTACCCCCCTTTGGGCTGCCCCGGTTAATTGGGCCACCAGGATGCTCACTTTTTGCTCCTCTGTGAGGGGGTACACCTGGAAGAGGCTATCCAGCTTTTCTCTAAAGTCATGCAGGGTATGTGACTCCCCTGAGTACTGGGGTAGCCAGGCTGCCCCCGGGATATAGGGCATGGTGAAAGGCATGACCGCAACAGCGGTGGCGCTGGCGGGGGTTGAAGCGGTGAAGCTCTCCTCCGTATCCGGCATCCTTCTCCCCCCTAGTGGACCGTGGCCTACCTTGCGATGATCCTCTTCCGTAGGCCGCGGCTCCGCAGTGGATCGTCAGGGTTGAGGACCTTCCGTCGCGCTCCTGTGACGTCGGCGTCTGCTGGGCTCCTTCCAGGACCTTACGCAACGTCCGGACATGAGGCGGGGCTTCAGTTCTCGTGCGCTTTCGGAGTCCACGCCCCTCTTCTTCCCGCGCGGCGTCCTCAAGATGGCGTCCAATGGCGGGAAAACTCCACGTATGGCGGGAAGAAGGCTGAAGATGGCGCCGGATGGCGGGAAAACTCCACCGATGGCGGGAAGGAAGCGGAAGATGGCGCCGGATGGCGGGAATCTTCACCACAGGTAAGTTTGAACAGTCTTTTTCAGGCACGCAGTACCCGGTGGTTGCGGGCACGAAATCCTGCCGACTACGCCAAAAGTTGACGCACCCCTGGGCCTGTGTCGCACAGCGTTGCGCATGCAGGAGCTTACCCGGAGCCGGATCTGTTGAGGGTTGTAGTCTCGTGGCGGTGACCCGGTCCGTGCCCAGGGAGTCAGACTAAGTGGCGCTGTATCAGCGGTAGATGATGGACGACTACGCCACCCGTTGAATGCAGCTATGGAGCTGCCGCTGCAGGGCAGACCGCTGAGGCCGGTGGTAGGATAGTGCAGCGTAGATGGTATAACCCCCAACGGGAGGGGTATGGCCTCAGGGCAGCCGACGTGGATGATGGGGGTAGCAGGAACCACTCAGAGACGATGCGGTGTAGTTCAGGGTCTTTACTGGTGACAAAGATAGACCCTCCCGGAGTACTGGCTAGCGGTTGGGGCCTGGTCAGTCCTTGAGCAGATGGGATCTCCCCTGGCCAGGCGGAGTTGTAGGCCTCCCAAACTGACTGTACTCTTCTGGCTACCTTGCTAGAAGCGAGTATAAGTAGCCCACGTCCCTGAGTGTACCGTGTGGTGCTCACCCGTATGGCCGGTGACTCGGGGCCTTCTAGTAGCTTCCGCTGCGCGACGGCGGTGCTGGTCCCATGCGTGTGACCGTGCCTTCAGGTTTCTTGGCCAGAGGACCTGAAATCCCCTGCCTGACGGATTCTGTTGCTGGGTAGGAGTTAGTCCCCACAGCCTCGGACTCCAGGTCCGGTAAGAAATCTTCTCAGTCAGGGCGAGCTCTGCAGCTGCCAGCCCCTGACTCTTTGTAACACTGCTCCCACAGAGCTCCTGTTGTTTCTTCCTATGCTGCTTCTCTTCTCTACTTCTGGCATGGCCCAGGAGCTGGGCCCAGCCGGAGCCACAGCTCCCTGTCAGCCCTCCTGGCTGAACTCTCCCTCTCCACTCTCTAACCCTGCCTCAGCCCCAGGTTTATACAGGGGAAGTTCTTCCCCTCCCAGGACTGGGCAGGAGGTGTGGCTTGCATAGGATTCCTGACCAAGAGACCTCCCACCTGCTCTCAGACATAACACTGCCGTTACTGTGGAAACCAGACCCCTGGGGTGCCACACTTACAGTAGGTCTTATCTTGAGTTAGATGGATTTGAGCTGTTTTTCAGAGTGAATAATTAGAATGGAGAAGTTGAAGAGGCTCATGAGTGTAGAAAAATCCAGATTTATCTGATAAGATTTTATAAGAAGTTTCTTATATTTACCTGTAGTATTGACTTATGTAAAGTTTGTTGAAAGCACTGTTCCCATTTAAAGTACTTCATTTTTGGTGAGCCTAATTATAAACTTACATATTAAGAAACTACATATATACAAACCACCATTTATCTATCATCTATCTGTCCATCTATCTATCTACCTATCTATTTATCTATCTTTTCCTTACAAATCTTAGTCAGACTCTCTATTTCTCTCATCGGATAGCTATTGTATTGGCACGTCATTTTTGATACAACCATGTCACAGAGTGTCACATGGCTGTTTTGGCACCCTGTTCAACCCCTGAAAAAAACAGTTTTGAAAACACTCAGAAAACAAAGTAATGTTAAAAATGCTAAATATACATGTGCGGAATTATCTCTATTTTTACTGTAATTCATGTCATTCTGTAATTTAACCAATATTCCTTAATGCTTAAATGGGTTGTCTAACCTTACAAATCAGAAGGAAGGGATGGTAACATAACAGAAGAATGCGTACTCACCCACTGTGACTCTGGGGGTCAGCCCTGGAGGAGGAACATCCAGTATTTTGGGCAGCTGACTGCTGACTCCTGTGATGCTCCATTCCAATTACCTGACCAGTGCAGCCAATCATAGACCTCAGCAGGTGACAGAGGAATGGGATATTATTGCTTCCTGTCCCAATGCTACCACCAGAACTGCCAACGATGGAGCCACGGAGGTTAGAGATAGTGACTATGCTTTTTTTTTACTATGTTTTTACCTACCCTTTCGTCTGTACTTTTTTTTTAAATTTTGACAACCCTTATAGTCTAGGAATCATCTTCATACCAAATGCTATATACGACTGATAATAGATCTCATTTACAGGGTTTTTAGCATAAAAAAACTACTGCTGTTAATTTATGATGGTAGGGGAAATTACAGAAGGAATCTTCTCACCTATAGTGCTATGCTACTGCAGAAGCTCTGTACCTGCCCTGGGAAGCAGGGCGGAAAAATACTTCTATTGGTTGGTCTGCGGTGAACAGATGATGACTATGCAGAGAGTAGGGTGATTAACCCCTTACTTACACATGACATACTGGTACGTGATATGCTGGCAGCTGATTACTGTGTTATTGAACCATCATCTGCCTTTAACAACCGCGAGTAAACTGGCAGTTAAATGCCGCTGTCAATCATTGACACCTGCATTTACAGCAGGCGGCACCACGCGTTTGTGGCATCGCTACATTCGTAAAAGTCCAGTATCAAAATATAAAATGGATTACCTGATTGGTAAATTACGCAAAGAGTAAAAAAAATCAAAACTGCAGAATTGCGGGGTTTTTTGGCCTCCGCAATAGCGCAAAAAAAATGCAATAAGAGGCGATTACACCATCGTATCTACCCCAGAATGGTATCAATGAAACTGTTGGCTGAGGGCACAAAAAAAGCAAGCTTTTACAGAGCTTTATTACTCAAAAATGAAAAAACTTACGGCTCTTGGGAAATGGTGACACAAGCAAATTTTTTTTATGAATTTCTTTTTACCACTTAAATAAAATTTAAAAACCTATACATGTTTGATATCGCTATAATCATACTGACCTGGGAGTCCTATTTTCAGGTCATTTTTACCGTACAATAAAAGCTGTAATTAATTTAAAAAAATATTTAATTGTGTATTTTTGCTATTTTGCTGCATTTGGATTTTTTCCCCCTGTTTTCCAGTATGCCATATGATAAAATGGATAGTGTTATTCAAAAGTTCAACTCATCCTGCAAAATATATGTCGACAGAAAAATAAAAAAAAAGTTATGGTTCTAAGAAGAGGAGGAAAAAAACAGAAGCACAAAAGTGGAAAATCGCCCGGTCAGAAAGGGGTTAAGCATAATTTTCCAACAGCACTCAGCGCATTAGGTGGGCCGGCATATTGCTATACCCTTCGAACAACAGGTGGCAGTATACTGTATAGATAAATATCATAACTCTTCACTGGATGACTTTTAACAGGTTGTAGAAGGCAAAGATTTATCTAAATATTGAATATATGATGAGACACCCCCTTTAACAAAACCGTGCTAACCTCTTTAGTTTTCATTATGTTCGCTGTGTAAAATGATTGGCAGTGTTATTCTATGAGCAGATTGTAAATCAGTCAGAGGCGTGTTTAATCATAGATATTTCCAGACTTTGTAGCACAAAATGAAGGGTTTAATCTCCTGGCTTTATTCAGTAAAAACAGAAGAATGTGCCTGTCAATCAAATCTGTCTCCGGTGAATTGTGCAGTCTTTCCAGGCGCTCTATACGGCGTGCGTTAAATACTCAGACGCTGTGTACTGGGCCGCCAGATTGAGAGTTTGGAGGAATAAATATAGTTTATGACTGTTGTTTGTATAATGGAAAATGATTTCATTTTTTATATAGATTTTGTACAAGCTACTTTACATCTAGAGTCAGATCAAAACATGAAAAAAATAATAAAAAGTGATAGATCCCGATGACAATAACACGGTATCCGGACTCGGTCTTTTAATACAGTGTTGAAAACTAGCTGATCCAAAGATGGGCCCATAATTTTCACTTAGCTCCAAATAGAAGTACTCATTACTAGTTTATCTCACAAGTACTGTCTTAAGGCAGGTGCAGATGAGCATATTAGCTGTCCGAGTGCGATCCGATAAAATAGTAGATCACACTCGGACCAATGTTAGTCGATGGAGGCGTCACATGTCCGAGGAAAAAATTTCTGCATGCCCGAGTTTGATCTGATATTCGGATCGCACTTGGCCATGCAAGTCAATGACTGCTTGGAAACCATCGGACTGCACTCGGATGACATTTCAGTGCAGCCCGATTTTCAGTAACTGACCGAATGGAGAAAATGGAAGCATTTTTTTTCTTCATCTTCTCTTCATCCGAGAGAATCGGATCACACTATGATCACACTCTGATCAAACTATGATTTGCATAATTGACACAGTTCTCCTTGATGACAGAATTCATGGCTGTCCACACCTGCCCTTACTAACTTTAACAGGGTTGTCCTCCAAACTACATATATCACCTATCCACAGAATAAGTGATAAAATAGTGATCGAAGAAGAGAGAAAGAAGAGATGATCGAGCATCTGCTCTGCCGCTCCATTCCATCGGTCCATTCAATTCTCCTGAACGTTTTTTTTTTGTTTTTTTTTTATATTTTGCCTCTCCATTGTGGAGATATTAGCAAAGTATTTTTTTAATGAGCTAACCCTGTTAAAGGGGTATTCCCATCTCCAAGATCCTATCCCAATATGTAGTAGGTGTAATAAGTAGGATAGTAGGTATCCATGGTTATGTCCACTGATATAGTGACAGTTAGTTAGCTAGCTGCTAGTGGTCGTAACCATGGATACCTAAGGTCCTGCGATGCCTGCACATGAGGAAAGAGACATAGCGACTCAGAAAAACTATACTACATTTCTAATTGGAGGTATTTACTAATATTATTATTACACCTACTACATATTGGGATAGGATCTTGGAGATGGGAATACCCCTTTAAGTCCAATTGGGTGTTATTAGATAGCAACTCATACAGGGAAGAAGTACATGCCCCCAATGAAAAGTATCTGATAACACTTACTCAGACTTAACTAAAGTTAACTCATTAGGTGCCAAATATTATGAATGATAATATCTCCACAAAGGAGAGGCAAAATAAAAAAAATGACAAAGGTCTTACTCCGCTCTGCGGCCACTATTACATCGTGTCGCCAGTTTAACATGATAAATTTGGCGAAAGGTTGTACTTTGGTAGGAGGGTCTGATACTTGAGTTAGTTTCCTCTATGCAAAACGGTTAATAGATCCACATGGACAATTTTAGGGGATATCTAGCAATTCTCATTATTGCATTAGTATGTCAGAAGTGTTACTTATGTAATGTCCATCAGGTAATTGCCAGATCTTGTGCATCTCGGATCCAGTCCTATTAATTAGACTAGAATGAGTCCATGATATCTGCCTGGCATGCATGATACCTCAGCTTTAAGCTAAAATCCAATCTGACATCTATTATATTTGTGTAAGGCCAGGGTCCAGTAGTGTAGCTACCGGGGGTTTGGGGGGAGATGCGCTCAGAGGGGCCCTCCTGGAGCTACGTTACCCTTGGCTGATTAGCGTGCATAGCGTGCCAATACTGTTAAGCCCTGCGGTGGGGCAGGTAGACATAATCACCCTGCACTACTGCTCTCCGTTAAGTAGATCACAGGTTGCTTTAAGCCTGCGGTATACAGAATGGTCAAGGCACCGAAGCATGCACTGGACGTCAGAGTCGCATGCGGCCATCTGCTGAGGTTCCTCTATTCCCATATACCCACGATTAGGCTACGCAACCGTAGTTGTACTCAGGATTACCGGTTAGGGGCCCCCCTGAGCTGAACCCTCTGCCAGGGTCAGATTGCTGTATTTCATGATCCATATATGGACCACAATGTCCGGACAGACTGCTGGTCTCCTGATGCAAATTACAACTTCATAAGCACACATGAGACTGTAAATTCAGGTCAGGAGACCTTTGATCATTCCAGAAACTGCAACCTACATATGAACTGTGAAATACTTCCATCTGAACCCGGTCTTATGCTCCCCATGTTATAAATGGAACATAGAATACATTGAATTTGCACCATAGGGGTTGACTTCCTTCTCTAAATGCCTAAATACATAAACCCATATAGAATATAGAAAATATGGACAGGATTTACAGACTGAGGCTGAATTTAGTCCTAACCTCCTGATCTGAACTGACAACCATAGGCATATATGAGGCTGTTGGTTAGGGATGGTAGACCAGCGCTCAACCTGCGCATTGCGGTTTGTATACAGACCATGGAACACAGATGACTTAGAAATAATATTGTAGTGGGAAGCTGGGGAATTAGGTTTATTATTTACTGGAAAAGAATCTGTCAATACTAATATTGATACCTGGTAAAGGTAAGATGCCGTCATTTTTGTTTGCAGAACATTCCATGCGAGTGATGTCAAGCGAGACTGCTTCTACAATCTTAAGTAGTTCTTTTCAGTATAAATAGTAATATGTGTCTGTTTACAATGTAACAAGCTCAGACAAGGTCCACGTGGAAGTTAATGACTGAAACAGAATGATGTCATGTTATTATAATTATGTCCTAACAGAGCGCTAGGATTTTCTATTTCTAGACTCGTTACCTTCCATGGCTACATCATACATTAAAACATCTGTCATTTACATTAACTAGCAATACAGTCACAGAATTCAGTCTGCACACCTATATTTTCTGGTTTTGGTCTGCTCGATCACCTTTTTAGATTGACCATTGACAGTTTTTAGAAATTAGAATGCATCCATTAGTGCAAATACAAGTTCCTTCGTAAAATAGAAAAAAATACAGCAAAATCTATGTAAATGTAAGTAATAGCTGATACATGGCAGCCTATTTTTGGGTGTTACGAGTAACTTTTTGTGGCTAATGTTAGACTTCATCCACCTAATTCAAGTGAATTATTTAGTTCATTCATAAAAAAAAATATGTTGAATATTTTTAATCATTTTTATTCCTACGAGAAAAAAACTATACTAGCATAAAGGGGGGCAGTCATATTTCTAATGGTTTATACACTACAGAAACCATGGAAGTCTATGGACTCACAAAGTGCCGCTGTATTTCCCAAAAGTGGGAATATAGATGTTTTCCTGCAGGATTCATGCAAAAAATGACAAAAAAAATGTGGCTTGCTCATACAGAGATGAGAATATTTCTGCAATACAATGCCATATGCTGGCACAATAAGGCAACACATAGATGCTTACAAAGCCATTGGGATTGACTAGTCTGCTTTCTGAATTTTCAGCTTCAGGCTAGGTGCAGAGTGTAATGCAGGTGTCTAGATGCAACAGCGGAGGCACCAAGTGGAAACAACAATTTATTTCTTGTATTAACAATATAAAATGGGAGCAGAGATACTGAAATTGACAAATCACAAAAGGACAATATTTACAGAGTATTTGACAAGCAATATCAAATACTCCATATCAACATGGATTCATGAGGGATCGCTCCTGCCAAACAAACCTGATCGCCTTCTACGAGGAGGTGAGCTCACAACTGGACTGGGGAGAGTCAGTGGATGTTGTATACCTTGACTTCTCCAAAGCGTTTGATACCGTGCCACACAAAAGGTTGGTATATAAAATGAGAATGCTTGGTCTGGGGGATAATGTGTGCAAGTGGGTAAATAGCTGGCTGAGTGATAGAAAGCAGAGGGTGGTTATCAATGGAGTAAGCTCAGGGTGTGTCAGGGTTACTAGCGGGGTGCCTCAAGGGTCTGTCTTGGGCCCTATATTATTTAATATATTTATTAATGATCTAGTGGAAGGGTTGCATAGTAAAATAGCAATATTTGCAGATGATACTAAACTTTGTAAAGTAGTTAATACAGATGAGGATAGGGCACAGCTACAGGAGGATTTAGATAAATTGGGGAGTTGGGCCAAAAAATGGCAAATGGGGTTCAATGCCGATAAATGTAAGGTCATGCACATGGGAAAGAAAAACAGCAGTCACCCATACATATTAAATGGGAAACCGTTGGGGAAATCTGACATGGAGAAGGACCTGGGCGTCTTGGTTAACAGCAAATTAAATTGGAGTGCCCAGTGTCAGGCAGCAGCTGCGAAGGCAAATAGAGTCATGGCATGCATCTGAAGAGGAATAGGGGCATATGATGAGAACATTGTTCTTCCTCTGTATAAAGCGCTAGTAAGGCCGCACTTAGAATATTGTGCACAGTTCTGGGCTCCGGTGCTCAGGAAAGACATATTGGAGCTAGAGAGGGTACAAAGGAGGGCGACTAAGGTAATAAAGGGAATGGAGGGACTAGAATACCCAGAGAGGTTGTCAAAATTAGGCCTATTTGCGATGGAAAAGAGAAGGCTTAGGGGAGACCTCATAAACATGTATAAATACATCAGGGGGCAGTACAGAGATCTCTCCCATGACCTGTTTATACCAAGGATGGTGACAAAGACGAGGGGGCACACTATGCGTCTGGAGGAAAGGAGGTTCCTGCACCAGCATAGAAGGGGATTCTTTACGGTCAGAGCCGTGAGACTCTGGAACTCTCTGGGAGAGGAAGTGGTGATGTCCAACTCACTTAATGAGTTCAAGAGAGGCCTGGACGCCTTTCTTGAGAACAATAAAATTACATCTTATGCTTAGTTAATTAATCCAGGGATTTAATCTGACTGCCAGATTGGTGTCGGGAAGTAAATTTTTCCTCAATGATGTAAATTGGCCTATACTGCATGGTTTTTTTTTGGTTTTTTTGCCTTCCCCTGGATCAACGCTGCGGAATAGCTGCAGTGCACAAGAAATAGGCTGAACTGGATGGACGCTTGTCTTTTTTCGGCGTTATAAACTATGTAACTATGTAATTATATGACAGAGGTATTTGGGTTAGTATACAATAAGGAACTCCGGAATCAGTTCCGAGTCTACAGCTCAACTTAGTTATAATGGGGGGGGGCAAGTCAGTATTTGGCGGGAACAGTCTGTTGAAGTTTCAGTGGCTTTCTTGACCTTGATGAGGGCCGATGATCTGTCTCACTAGAAGCATGTTTCCCTTACTAAGTCCATCAATATTCTCTGGGCCACTCTAGCATCAGGCGGACCACAGTCTGCAGCTCTCCCCCAGCCCACGCGTAAGTCCATGCTGGAAGTGATGACCCATCTCACACATCTCTTTCAATCACTGGCCCAGGCTGGAGTCTCTGGTCGGGTATCCTCAGGGCCTCTTCGGTGCTTGACCCTTGATGACCATCTCCTCGGTCCGTATCGGTGGAGGCTGGTCCTAGACTGTTGACCGGCGTGTTCTAGGTTAGGAACCTTGACCGGCATAGTTCGGGTCTTAGGTGCTTGACCGTCGACACGTGAATTCTAGAACTTGACAGGCATAGCTCTGGTCTTCGATGCTTGACCGTCATCATCTAGGTCCAGGCTTGACTGGTACCCATGGCTGCGGCCTACTACCTCGGCTGCTGGAGCTGCAGCAATGGCGTCTGTCACCTCTCTTAGTGCAAAATACACTCCTGTTCTGGCGTGCTGACCTTTTATATCGAAGGCTGATTTTGTCACTGTCACCTGATCAGGGGTACTGCCTAATTCTGTCCCCTCTGCAACTATTCTCCTTGAAATAGCTTCACAGGATTTTGTTCAAGTCTGGAGGCCGCACAGCTTTGCAACACTTTGTCTTCTATGTTCCGTTCTCCTACATAGACCAGCATATTTTTTGTCATCTGAGAAAATCGGATCAATTATGCTTATCACACTCTGATCAGACTCAGTTTGATCAAAGTGTAATGACAGTGTGCTCAGATTCTCTCGGAAGAGGAGAAGATGGAAAAAAATTCTCCATCTTCTCCACTGTATCAGTCCGTGGAAATCAGACTGCATTCAAATGTCATCCGAGTGCCATCCGATGGTTTCCACGGACTCATTGACTTGCGTGGCCAAGTGCTATCCAAGAATCGGATCAAACTTGGCATGCAGTGATTTATTTCCTCTGACAGACTCATCGTTCCGGTTGCGAGTGCGATCTGATGTTTTGTCAGATCGCACTTGGACCAATAATACGGTCATCTGCACGAGCCCTTAGGCTACCAACATAATTTCGGTCAGTGTGCTGTCTGTGAACCCAATGGGCTGCACACTGATGTAAGTCAATGTGCTTGTGGACAGGAGCAATTTTTGGTCTATGTGGGAAAATTGCAGCATGTACTAGTTTCTACCATCATACAGGTGAGACCGTGTTGGATTGGATTGAATTGCAATGCATGAATGCAATAATCGGATATGACTGGCTTGTGAATTATCACATTTGTCTGAATGTATTTAGCAAGCAACAGGTACAGAGAGCAGAAGTTCAGAAAATAAACAGATCTATCATTCAGCTTTCAGTTGATAGCTGTACTTGTTTTTTTCCCTTTTTTTAAATCAGGTAGTTTGTATGAAGAAAAGGGAACACAGACTCAGTTTGTACGCATAATAGGTCCTTGTAAAATTACCCATTATTAATTTAGCACAATTTGATAAATACTGAAATGTGCAATCTAAGGCCGCCCATACACCTTAAATGGCTGTGGGCAGAACAATGGTTTTGTCTCTCATACACATGAGCGCTGGCTCGGCACAGCGCTCTTAGGTTCTCTATGAGACAGCCGCTGCCAGACATGTCTGGCAGCAGCTTATCTCAGAGAGAACATAAGGATCAGCTGTCCGAAATCGGACATGGCGGATCCTTAACTCCCCCAAAATCATCTGTCCAGGGCCTCCATACAAATTAGACTGTTAGCTGAACCTTTCGACACTTACAGGTATGGTCACTGTTAGACTAATGTGTATAGGGCTAGTAATTAAAGTGTTTAAGCTAAAATAATACCACTTAACACAAAATGTTCTCCTGATCTTATCACTTCTGAGAGTACTAATGACATTAGTGAATATGAGATTAGCAGTCATTCTCCACGCTGTCATGCAAGTCATCAAGCCTAAATGTTCCACCATGTTCCTTCCTGTATATTTATAGATTCTCATACTGATCCCACTCTGATTTCTCTTTAGTTATTTTATTCATTGCAATGTCAAGGGTTATAATTTGCTGCTCATGTTTTATGCATGTCCAGTGCTTATGTCTAGCTCCAGATGAAAAAATGTGTAAGTGCTGGCAAGCATGTTGTGGTCAGCAGCAGAAGGGGCACAGTGTCCTCTCTTATACAGTGGAAGGTACAGAAAACCAAAGTCATATAGTTTGTCTTTTCTATGCTGATTAATAACTAAATGATATAATCCCTCATTCATATGTGCATACAAATGGTAACTTGTACATAAGTGTGAATTGCTCTGAATCCAGCTATCATTTTGCTGCATGCTCTAAAGGGCTGGAGAAGGGTGGAAATGATAAAATACATTAGAATCACCTGTTGTAGACCTTCATCTGTCTTATTTTGTCACTACCACAGCTACCCGGTCCAGTGCATCGCACAGAGGCCAGCGATTGGCCTCATGTAGTCTTGTGGAGGGGAGAGGATGCGTTTCACGTAATGTAGGTGAGGGCGGAGGACAGGTGACTCTAATTTATATTATTATTTTTAAACCCTTCCCTTCCCTCCATTTATTATGTTTTGAAGTCTGGAGACCCTCAGAACATAATAAATGGCTTTATACATCAATTAAGGATCTGCCCAAAATGGATTTTAGGTTATTTGTTGATCTCTAGTGACCTGTTAAATGCTTAAAAAGAACCTGTCAGCAGGATTTTGCTATGTAAACTACAGACAGTGCCATATTAGCGCTGTAATACTGGTTAAAATGACACCTTCTGTGAAGATATCAGTTTTGTGGTTCTTGTGTAATGAGAGTTTAAAGAGGTGATCCACTACAGTGTATAATTCGCCCATCGAATTAAACCTTGTAAAAAAGTTTTTTTGTAACTACCATATGTTGCCATATGTGTCTGTGAGTGGCGCTATCGCTGACCGCTCAGTCCCGATCACATGACCCCGGCTGCAGCCGCTGACATTCACTGATTTCACGTAAACTTCCGGATTTCCTGGATTCCCCCAGGCGTGATCCAGTCGCAGGCACCCTCCTGATTGGCTGGGCTGTTGGCGGTGTTTCACCGCATATCACAGCCCAGTATCCAGAGTGCTCTTGTGGCCAATGAAAGCAGAGAAGAGAGGGAAAGCGCACTCTGGATACTGGGCTGTGACGTGCGGTGTAACACTGCCCACAGCCCAGTCAATCGGGGGGGTGCGTGCGACTGGATCACGCCTGAGGGAATCCAGGAAATTCGGAAGTTGACGTGACATCAGTGGATGTCAGCGGTGACTGCAGCTGGGGTCACGTGATGCAGACTGAGCGGTCAGCGATAGCGCCGCTCACTGGCAAATATGGCAACAAGAGGTATTTACAAAAATACTTATTTACAAGGTTTAAATCGATTGGATTAGGGCATTTTCTGTATCAGTGACCTGTCATTCAAACAGGAGGCAGATGGAGGGGCCAGAGCAACAAGAAAAGAGACTGCCCATAGTCCCACCCCGATGCACGAAGACATGATTACAGCAAAACTTTAAACACTAATTACACATGAACCACAAAGCAGATTTCTTCACCTCAGGTATCATTTTAATCAGTATTACAGCACTAATATGACACTGTCTGTAGTTTACATAGAAATATCCTGCTGACAGGTTCCCTTTAAAAATGCTTTTATATGGCCTTCAGACACCTGCCCATAAATCGTTGACAATGTCACAGCTAGTGGTGTGGCAAGCTTGGACATCACAGGGGTGGCCCCAAAAAGGTTGAGTTCAGTGATTCCGTGGAGCAGAAGGGGGGAGTAGGGTCATTCTTTTGGCACCATGATTTAACAGGGGCAGACATCTGAGGGATTAATGTAAGGGATAGAATGGGTAGCGTACCAATACATTTAATGGAATTACAAGGGTGGTGACAACATAGGGATCAAATGAATGATATAAAAAGGGTGATATCAGGAGGCACTTAAAGCGAACCTGTCCGTAGGATTTTGCTAAGTAAATTACAGGAAGTGTCATGTTGGGGCTGCTGCACTGATTAATATGTTACCTGAGGTGAAGAAATCTGTCTTGTGGTTCTTGTGTAATCAGTGTTGGCAATTTTGAGTTAATGATATGCCCGTGTTCCGGGGGGGGACTGTAGGCCGGGACTTATCCTGGTGCTCTAGGGCAGATCAGCAAGAAAAGACCTGTCCACAGGCCTATCTGTCTCTCTGTCTGGCTGCACATTCGTGTTCTGGCTGCACGGATAAAAAAAGAGCTAATACAAGTCAATAGGTCTGTGAAAAATACGGACAGAACATGGATGGCATCCGTGTGCTGTCTGTTTTAACATTGCAAAGAATAGGAGAATCTTTGTAAAATATCTATTTATCCTTCTGTGAAAACCTCTGATGACACACTGACCAAACACTGATTACACACTGATGGTAAAAACGGACACACGGACCGTACGCTGATGACACACTGATCCAAAACACTAGTGACACCGGTACCATTTTTTTAAGTACATGATTAAACACAGGTGTGAATGAGGCCTTATACAGACCCCACTCCAAACCTCCTGTTTACAGGTCTCAGTTTAGACCAGTTTCTCGCACTTTGCCGATTTCGGAGTGAAATTGCAGCATGCTCCGATATTTTTCATGCCGAATATAGCTGAGAAAAAATCCGCAGACCTGCACTGCTTCATTAAATAACATTGGTCCGAGTACAATCTGATTTTTTATCGTATTGCACTCGCCCGATTTATACTATAGTTTTTTGTATGTAGTTACTTATTTAAGATGAATTGGTTCAATGACGCAAATAATGCATGGCTACAAATAATAATTATCTGGCTCATTACAAATCTCATTGAAAAAAGCAACCAAGTAAACAAGATTGTTACAAGCAAATACTTTTACTAAATTGATTTAAATTATAATTCAAAGACTTGCTAAATACTTTGGTTTAACACTATGTACGAATGGTGTAAAGGAAGATCTATTTCCCTTGTAACTGCTAATGATTCAGTGTTAAGGGCAAGAATACCGCTTTCATTGATATAGAGTGAACTGACCTTAAACATTGAAAAGACACCAATTTAATATACCATAAGATGTACTGAAGAACAGAAGAAAAAATATATTTGTCCATTGTGGCACATAAAAAATGACCTGATAGAGATGAGCAGATCAGGCAAAATTCTAATTTGCCTGTTCGCGCGGATTTTACCAGGAAATTCAATTCACAGACTCTAATTTAATGCCCCTTATTATGCTGTAGGGTCTCTATAGATCCAGATAATAATAAATTCAACATGTAAAAAATAAAAAAAATACGTATGCTCACTCCTCCAGTGCATGCGCAGTAACTGCAGTGCCTGCAGGCGACTGGAAGCCTAAAGTGAACATCGGGCCAAAAATGCGAGGAGGCGCGGAAGACAGGACAGTGGGCAGAGAGCAGGGGGGTGGTGGCTAGTGATATGAGCAGTGAGGTATGTTTTTATTTTAACCCTTTGATGGCCCTCTACTATTTCATCAAGTTGGAGGCCACAGCTAGGTGCTATTTTGCTGTATTCACGCTGGACAAATTATAAAAAATCGTTATTCTCCAGAAAGCGGAATTTTGTAAAATTTGAAAAGAATTCAGTTGCACTCAAACAAGTTTACCCATCTCTACTGTTCTACGGCGATATCAAATGTATAACGTTTTTTTGGGAGGAGGTGAGAAAACCAAGAAATGGCAATTCTGGAATTTTTTTTCTTTTGTTGCTGTGTTCACTGCATGATGTAAAGTTATATTTTTAAAATTCAGATTATAATGGACATAGTGTTACCAAATATATTTAACTTTGGGATTTTTTTATTAGGTAATATTTTTGTATTTGCTTTTTTTTTTAAATAATAATTAAATTGAAATCTTTTTCAATTTTCTGTATTTTTCCTAGGGAACTTGCTTGCAGCTACAAAACATTGCAGTACTTTTTGGGTATGTGCACACGATGCAGAAATGCTCAGGATTTTTTCCTGAGCGTTTCTGCATCTCTCTGGCAGGAAAAAACGCATGCGGATTGTACATGCGGTTTCCTGCCAGGGACATGCGGAAATGAAGCGGTCTTCACTTTCATTTCCGCATGCGGGTTGACAAGCGCTTCCCAAGCGATTTTAGCATCACTTGGAAAGTGCTTGTCAACTTCACACTATATAAATCCATGCAACCGGCATGGATTTATATAGTGTGTGAATGTCAAAAAATAAAAAATAAATCTATACTTTACCCTCTGATGGCCCCCGGTGTCCTGCTTCATCGGTCCCGGCTGCCGGCAGTGAAGACTTTAGGACCTTCCGACGTCAGCATCACGTGACCCGTCACATGACTCTGACATCAGCGAAGGTCCTTCTTCATTCAACCGCGAAGTGCCCGGGAAGCCGGCAGGACGCAGTGCGGGCCATCAGAAGGTGAGAATATATATTTTTTTTATTTTATTCTTTTTTTTTTAATGGTACCTGGGTCTGGATGAGAGTCCTCTCATCCACACCCGGGTACCATCCGCACATTAGACCGCATGAAAAGTGCATCAACATATACAGTGATGCGGATTCCATGCAGTCTAATGCAAGTCAATGGCGGCAAAAGAGCAGCGTTTCCGCAAAATTAATTGACATGCTGCGGATTTTTGACCGCAGCGGTTACGCTGCGGAAAAATCCGCATCATGGGCACAGCACATGCGGATTTCCATTGGGGAACATTGCTGCCCTTCTACCATGCGTTTTTCATGCGTTTCCGCGGCGTTTCCGCAACTGCAAAAACGCCGCGGAAACGCATGAAAAACGCATGGTAGAAGGGCAGCAATGTTCCCCAATGGAAATCCGCATGTGCTGTGCCCATGATGCGGATTTTTCCGCAGCGTAAACGCTGCGGTCAAAAATCCGCAGCATGTCAATTAATTTTGCGGAAACGCTGCTCTTTTGCCGCCATTGACTTGCATTAGACCGCATGGAATCCGCATCACTGTATATGTTGATGCGCTTTTCATGCGGTCTAATGTGCGGATGGTACCCGGGTGTGGAGGAGAGGAGAGTCTCATCCAGACCCAGGTACCATTAAAAAAAAAAGAATAAAATAAAAAATATATATATTCTCACCTTCTGACGGCCCGCGCTGCGTCCTGCCGGCTTCCCGCGCACTTCGCGGTTGAATGAAGGACCTTCGCTGACGTCAGAGTCATGTGACGGGTCACGTGACGCTGACGTCGGAAGGTCCTACAGTCTTCACTGCCGGCAGCCGGGACCGATGAAGCAGGACACCGGGGGCCATCAGAGGGTAAAGTATAGATTTATTTTTTATTTTTTGACATCACACACTATATAAATCCATGCCGGTTGCATGGATTTACATAGTGTGAAGTTGACAAGCACTTTCCAAGTGATGCTAAAATCGCTTGGGAAGCGCTTGTCAACCCGCATGCGGAAATGAAAGTGAAGACCGCTTCATTTCCGCATGTCCCTGGCAGGAAACCGCATGTACAATCCGCATGTACAATCCGCATGCGTTTTTTCCTGCCAGAGAGATGCAGAAACGCTCAGGAAAAAATCCTGAGCATTTCTGCATCGTGTGCACATACCCTTAGTCAGCTTTTTGATTTAGCTTCTCTAACCTTCCATGATCATTTGCTATCACCAAAGGAAATAGCAGTTCGCTTTACATGCCGGCCATTCAAATGAATACCCAACCATACAATACATGTAGGATCATCAGAGCAGCTGTTCATCTGGCTCTAC
The DNA here is from genome assembly GCF_046119375.1 of Phyllobates terribilis. Lineage (NCBI taxonomy): Eukaryota > Metazoa > Chordata > Amphibia > Anura > Dendrobatidae > Phyllobates > Phyllobates terribilis. Next base: position 810,005,539 of record NW_027362761.1, read on the forward strand.
AAAGTAAGGGCCCTGTACAAGAGAATCCCCCACTGTGATGTACATAGGACCTAAAAGGGCATATGGACTGTGATTGTCTCATAGGAAACTGTATCACATTTTAATTTGGGGAGGGTAACTAAACTGAATCCCTAAATCTTTGCCCCTATTCTTCATATGGGACCTATTTGGCCCCTTAACATTATGGTGTTATGACAGGTGCCCATTTGCTACTTCCAAAACCTTTAAAAGGGTCTTCTTCTTCATCCCCGCTTCCTCTTAGTCATGACATTATCTGCACCCGGACAGATTTGTTTCCACAATATGTACTCTGTACATAAACTAAGGCCCAAACTAAGGCCCCCGATTCATCAAGAGTTGTTCATGCTGGTTTGATGAGGGGGTGTGTTGGAATCAGACACTCCTAATTCATTAAATGGTGCCTTCTTGCAACTTACCACAAATCTCACTCCAGTCCAAGGCTGGAGTAAAATTTCTGGTGTAAGGTATAGGGGCCAAATCATCAACATGGGAGATATGTGTACCTAATCCAGGTTGTCCTGGCGTAAGATGCCCCAAATTTATTAAAGGGAATCTGTCACCATGTTTTTGTGATATGCTCTGAGAGCAGTATGATGTAGGGGCAGAGACCCTGACCGCAGCGATGTATCACTTACTGGTCTACTGGGTGCAGTTTTGATAAAATCACTGTTTTTTCTGCTGCAGATCTAGCTGTTCTCTGAGTACTGAGCTCTGTATAATCCTGCCCACACCACTGATTGACAGGGCAACAAAGAGCAGGAGGACTACAAGGAGCGAAACAACTAGTCCTCTAGTGATAATCTCCTGCTGATAAAACACTGATTTTATTAAAATTACAGCAAACAGCCCATGAAGTGACATCACTGAAATCTGGATCTCCGCCTCAACATGCTGCTCTCAGATTAGATATCAAAAAACTAATTACAGATTCCCTTTAAGAAGTATGCGCTTCTGTACAATAGTCCATAGTATAGTTACGAGTATAATGAGAGCCAAGGTTTCCCCTCAGAAATAATAGTGAGATCTAGTACCACCTTGCCTTATCGGCAACATACTTTCAACCAGGTATTTCCACCTTACCCCCATTTAGTATTCCCACATCAAGCACTCCCACCACACTATTTCATCCAACTTCAAGCACCCCGTCTATCTGACAGTATCATTCTACCTCCATCTTACCATATTTCTCTCCATATCTCTCCATCACCATGGCCAGTTTATGAGTCTCCAGATCTTCTCTTCTGTACATGGTCACTCAAAAAAGTCACCACCTGGAGACCAGTACTTCATAGCTGTTTTCTAGACCTGGTAGACCTAGATCTAATACACCAAATTAACAGACAGTTGTGAGTTACACATGGTGTTCCCAAGCAGTATCGGACAAAGGTGCCAATGGCCCACCGGTAACCAACTCCAGGGCCCCACTTTTCAGCTACAAGCAAATGTGACATTATCCTCAATCACAAATTTATATAACAATGAACTGGGTAGATTGTTAAATGAAAAATATGCTACCTTTTTCTGTACATAGTGATTCAAGTATATTGTGCCAAGTACTGCTCATAGAAGAGGGTGGTGGCCCACCGGAGGATTCTCCTGTTCTCCCGTGGGCCAGTCCAAGCCTAATCCCAAGAGCCACATATGGATCCCAAGCTACAGGATGGATGGATACTCCTGCTCTCCTGCATGTAGTTAATACCACAATCACAATCACTGGAGCCACTGAAACCTCACAGTACTAGCTTGTATGCATGGACCCTTAAACCTTTAGGCTGCGTGCCCACATGCGTTTTTCAAGCGTTTTTGCTGCGGAATTTCCGCAGCGAAAACGCTTAAAAAACGCTTGGTAATATGTCCCCAATGATAATCCGCATGTGCTGTGCACATGCTGCGGAAATTATGCGATTTAATGTGCGGATGGTACCCAGGTTTGGAGAAGAGGAGACTCTCATCCAGACTCGGGTACCATAGAACCTGTTAAAAAAAGAATTTAAAATAAAAAATAAAGATTATACTTACCTTCCGATGGCCCCGGTGTTTTCTCCGCTGCGTCCGGTCTGTTGTATGGGTTGCGGTGGTGTGAAAGGACCTGCCATGACGTCATTTAGCCATTTGACAGGTCACACAACCGCTGACGTCGGCGGGCGCGTGACCTGTCACATGACTAAATGACGTCATGAAAGGTCCTTTCACACCACCGCGAGCAGTACAAGAGACCGGACGCAGCGGAGAAAAGATCGGGGGCCATCAGAAGATGAGTATAATCTTTATTTTTTACCATTCTTATTCTTTTTTTTTTAACTATTACTTGGTCACACTATATAAATCCATGCCGGTTGCATGGATTTATATAGTGTGACCAAGTTGTCAAGCACTTTTCCAAGTGATGCTAAAATCGCTTGGAAAAGCGCTTGATAACCCGCATGCAGAAATGCATGTGCAAAACGCTTGACAAACGCTTCTACTTGGCAGCAAAAACGCATGTAAAATCCGCATGCGTTTTTCCTGCCAGGGATAAGCGGAAAAAATATGCAACATTTCCGCATCGTGGGAACATGGCACTCAGAAATTTGTCACCACAAAATGACTGTTCAAACCAAGCACAAGAGCTCAGTGCACCTTTAATGTTGCCAAAACAGTTCACTGCACCTTCTCACCTAATTGTTTTCAATCTGTCTCTGCCCTACTCTGACCCCTGTAAAACTGGAACTGTCAATCATGGGAGAAGAATTTGGAGATGAATAGCAAGCTGGTGGGAAGATACCCTAAATTGCTCGACCGTTTCAAGAATACACCGAGCTCCTGTGCTTGGTTTGAACAGTTATTTTGTGCTGATAGAGTCTCTTTAAAGAGAATTCCAATACAATTGTAATGCAATGTGTAGAACCATTAGCACAACACTTAAATAGTGGCGTTTATGCAATTTCTTTTATACCATTAAAATAAAAGAAAATGTGTTAATCATTGAATTTTCAACTTAACCTAAAATGTAAAATATATATGGCCACCAAAGAAAATAGTAAAAGCAGTACAATATATACAACATAACTTAATGAAAATGCCTAGGGGGACTCCGGTAAGTACATTATACGCATGATAATATTGGTCGAAGATGGGGAACTTATATAATGTACAAATAAACACATTATTTTTGTATTTCTATTTTCTTTCAATGAGATGATTAATATGGCAGAACAGATCTACTCTGCCATCCTCATCATTAATTACTTCTGTTCCTGTGGGAGTCTGTAAGGGCTGATGCCAAATGTTGTGTTGTAACCTGGCAGTCGGCTTCACTTGTGTTTATTATTACCACTCCGCGGCTATGTATTTCCAGTGTACTGTGCATTGTGTACACACACCCAATTGATACTGTATCTCCATAAATCACAGATGGGTTTTGTTTGTTTGCACTTCAAGGTGGCAGACATTGGCTGATGTCTCTTTTAATAAAAGAAACATGAAAATGCTTCTGAAGCTCTTTGAAAGGTTATCTAATACATCTCTTTGAAGAGCAGCTAAGTAAAGTTTCACTGCAATGTTATGAAAATGACCCAGTAAATTGAGTTTTTTGAGTTTTCAGTTTTCATATGTATACAATGTTGTTTATTACGTGAAATCCTTGGATCTTGAAGATCCTGGGTGCAAAACTGCAAAAAATGCAAAATCTTAAACAGCTCTCCATGCCTTTCCACCATGTCCCATTTATTATATCTTCTCATTTGTCCTCACACACCATGACACGGATTCAATTTAAAGCCGCAAATCTGATACTTCTAAAGGGAAATGACACTTGTATGTTAAAGCATATCTTCATTTGGAAATTCAGGGATACAAAAAACTCAGCGGTCCTGATTAGAGATGAGCGAACCCAAGCTGTACAGTTCGGGATTCATAACGCACACCTAGTGTCCGGTGCTGAACTCCGAACACTGACTTCTTCTTGAAGTCCGTTTTAGTGTTCTGAGTACGAATGCTGAGAGATACTTTTTCAGCCCCCTAGCCCTTACTACTACCATTTTACACCACCAAAGTTCGGGTCCACATTGACTTCTGTGGGATTCAGATTCGGGTTCATATTCGGGTAGAGTTCTGATACACGAACTGATCTTTGGACTAAAGTTCGCTCAAACATGACGAACCCGAACATCCACGTGTCCGCTCTTCCCTAATCCTGATACATCAAAGCTTTAATATGTTAAAAAAAAACTTTGAAAAGTCCCAGCATTTTTGTACAACGAGAAGTTTTTACTCTATTTTCACCCGACTTCAACAAAGTGGTCAGAGCTGGGGCAGGACACGATGTGTCGACCATCGCTTGTCAAATTTATGACGGGCAGCAGTGTTCCATATACCACAAGGTTTACTTGAGTCTTAGACTGGAGTAATATTTGTGGTGAGGTGGAGGTGCACGCCACTTTATGACTCATCTGATTCATTAAGAGGCATCTGCCACTTAATGAATCATGCTGCTTGCACTCAAACTTGCCCCCCAATCAACACTGAAGTGGAAAACATCTGTATTGAAACTAGACCTTTATTCATAGCAATCATAGCCAGCTAATAGCTTACAATAGGCAAGTGTCATGAATCTGTTGTCGGGTATCATGGGACCATGGGCTCCTTCCCTGTCCCTAATGCTAGGGGGTGCCCTAGCTATCCCTGTTTCCCAGATTACTTCAGAAGGTGGAGATGCAGGGGCCACATGCCTTGCTGAGCTCCTGAATCTGCCCTCAGTCTGTTCCCTTCTCCCACCCAACGAAGAGGGGGTAGTGGTGTATGGCAATACACCAACCCGACTAACAAGTTAATACGAACAGGGATGAAGGAAAATACCGATCATACAAATGTGGTCTCACAAACAACAGAGGAAAACACTGGGGAGTGGAGGATGGGGAAAAACCTACGTAGGAGAAGGAGAGGATTCTCCAAAACCACACAACAGTCTTAGATAAATCCACCAAACGCCTTCTCAAATTACAACTCTCCACCAACTTCTGAACCATGCAACAACTCTGGCAATGACTGCTTGCCAGATCCCAGTTTATATAGGAGAGGGGAGTGGTTAACACTGAACAGCTGAGAGCATCACCCTGGAAAGCTTTAAGGAGCTGACAACAGGGCAGGTTAACCCCTGCACTGCTAGAAGAAACAAGCACCATTTAATATGAAGGATAAGTGCTTCTAGTCAGTGCAGGAGTAGGCGAAATCAGACAGTTGCGGTCTTCTGGTTCCTCTCTGTCACGGTAAACCCATGACAGCAAGTACTTGTCTAATTGTAGCACACCCAACAAATTTAGTTATGTGCGCAGCTTAGAATGCATCATATATATCATATACAAAGAATAACAGTGCTTTCTCCATTAATGTGGATTCCCACAAAAGACAACAATTTATTGTTGGGATCAGGGGCGTAACTTGAAGCTCCTGAGCCCCCAATGCAAATTCTCCAACAGGGCTTCCAACTATAATGAGTCTGTAATAGTATTATTGTATACCACATTTTCATAATACATACAGTCAGTCACCAAATAATACAACTATACAAGTATGATCACCATATTTTTACTGAACAAAATCCATTGCAAATGAGTATATCAAATTTGCCTTGAATTATACAAAACAAAAAATCACAAATCCGATTATTTTTTTATGATTTAATAGGGCAAGGAAGGGATTAATAAAATAAAATGATTCTCACCTCACTGCTCACCTGTACCTACGTCACAGCTCCCTGCCAGGTCTTCCAACTTCTCTCTGCATCTCTGGTGTCTTCTTTTCTTCAGATGTGGCAACTGATGCCCTTTTCTGGATCTTCAGACATCACCAGTGCTTCCATTGCCGACTAGACCTCGGCGACTCACGATATTATGTTGTGATTTCATGGTGTCAGGACATCACAAAAAATGTTGCCCGATGCCAAGTAAGGTTTAGTCACAATGCGACAAATTATAGTTGGGGGCCTCGTTGGAGGTTTTGCATTGGGGCCCACCAACTTCAAGTTACGCCACTGGGCTGCAAGACCGGTAAACTGCATGTTGAGTATCATTTTTTGTCAAGCATATTGAGACACAATCAGAATTTCCTGGTTTAATTTAAGTGAAGTGCAGATTAGCTTATCATTCAAATCCAGTATATACCAATATTACCAATGATATCACTGAGGACAAATAATACCATCACACGATGACCACACATTACCCCCACATAGAAGACAAATAATACCATTATTTACCTTATCATTAACTATTTAATTATTTATCGATAATATATTAACATTATTAGCAATAACGAATGCACCAAGGCCAATATTATCATGAATATACAGAGGTACTGTAATATCAGAGGCAAATAATGCCAGCAGACCATAACCACATATTCCCCCAGCCGAAAAGAAAGAGATCGCCGCCAGTATCTAAACCATAATGGAAGGTATATCTTATATAATAATATAATGGCGAAAATCTCATTAAAAGACCAGGGAAGAAAGCATTATATGATAATAAGTATTTATTATGAAAAAATAAAAAAAAGTATATTTTTTAGTAACAATACAAAACGACAGTATATGACAAAACTGGCGGCTATAGGTGAGAAATATAACTAGGAGAAACAGGAGATGTCACAAAATACCTGGAAAAAGAGACATAGTCCCTCAGTAGAGTCTCCCACAATTACCGCACACATCAAAGTTAATTGGTATATACCAATGGGCTAAAGTAGGGCCAAAGATTATGGTCCATGCAGACAATAAAGAATAGTAAACCGTACATATCTCCAAAGAGGTATAAGCTGTAACTATCCAACTGGAGAGTGCAAGATTAAAACCCCCTGGTGCATGTGACCAGAGATTGCATTAACCAATGGAGTACCCTGTCTTCAAGAACCAAGGATTAAGTTCAAAATAAATAAAGTTTCATATTGGTTAGAGTAGCATGATTAGTCAGGAACTAAATAATCCAAGACCCAGGGGCGTTGGAACCTATAAGGTCACAGGACCCGCTGGCCACCAAATGCTCTAATAGTCTCCTCAAGAACACATGGTATATGCACCATAGGTAATCATAATATGAAGATCAAAAATATGTTGGTAGTATAGTGATTACCTTGTGACATGATGTATGCAGCGTAGGAGACTCAGAGAGGGAGATAGAAGCGCACCTCAACATACGTTTCGCCTGAGTGGCTTCTTCTTGTGTCTCCATGTAGAAGCAATGCCTCCATTCTTTGAGTATGTAGTGATAGCAGCCTAAATCCTTCTTTGCTTTTGCAATAGAAAAATAAAAATAGATTGGAACTTACCTTACCCCTCTCACATGTCCAGTATTGCTATCCTTTTCTTCTGCAGTGTGGTGTAGATTGCTTCATCAAGCACCCTGATGCCCCCCACGGTACCCCGAACTCTGGCAGGCCGCAAGTTTGAAGCAGCCAGAAGCCTACGATAGTAAGTGGTGGAGAAGGGAACCAATGGCTCTCTAACTCTGCCAAAACTTGTAATTGTATTGGCGTCCATAAGACTTGGATACCGAGATAACTAGTGTGGACCCAAGTGGCCCACCGACAGACCTGCCCGTATGACAATTGCCAGAATTGACAGATGGGCATACTTGCCCTGATGGGTCCAATAACAGAACTTTCTAAAACGAGTCTGAAGCATGTGAAATTACACTGTAATCCATCTAGCAACTCTAGAAAAGAAATTGTGGGTAGGTCATAAAGAAGAATGAAAAAGTACCAGTCAATGCAAAAAAAAAAAAACCCAGTAATAGAATTAGTAAAGATGTGTATTAGGCTATGTTCACAAAGATTTTTTTGAGGAGGAAAGCTTCTTTTTTTGTGAACTTTATATCAACTTCATGTGAACATAACTCAAAATGTGTTCACCTGTAGGGTTGCAAAACAAGGTTTGGCAATTTGCTGAATAGAACCAAGCGCTTTGTTCATCACGATTTACAAATATATAAATCACTATTAAAATGGGACCTTTCAGAGGTACTTTGCTGCTCTTGTCAGTTCTACGTTTTACATTTTCTACTATGCAATGGAGCATGTAAAAAAAGACACAGTATCTATCTTTCTATTTTTCATGCTTTATAGATTAAAAGAGAGAACTTATGACTGCATTTAATATAGAAGTAAATGGCTTCAGTGACATTTATAACACATTTATGACATTACTTATTGATCATTATGAACTATGACATTACTTACTGACAACTCACCAACTATTGCAAGTTTACTTTTATTATTTCCCTATATTCTATGCATCTTTCTCTCTCTGGGTACGTTCACATGATCCTTTTTCTGGTCTGAAGCCTGTCCATAGAAAAAACTAACTTCCCACGGACATCACTCGGACCAAAGTTATTTCATTTGGCTGTGCAGGTGCCATTGATGAAAGCTTTTATGACACAAAAGTGGCGTAAAAGCTTTGAAAAGTTGCAATTCTTTTGTACAACGTGGAGTTGCGCAAAAGTTTTGCAACTTTTTGGAAAGTTCACACCAGTTTGAAACAGCTCTGCCTGAATCAGCAAAGCTGGGGCAGGGCCTGGGCGAGACGGGGCCACATACCTTGTCAAATTCATAAATAATGCTGGCGTTTTGTACTCTAATAATTGCACGGATCTTCCATATAGCATCCGATTTTTTTTATAAATACGTACATTGCAATTCTTACCATAGGAAGCTGTATTTGGTCTTCTACATTTTATGGCCTACTGATGTATAAAAACGGATTCCATATGGGATTGCATACAAATTGTCTGTTTTATCTGGGTAAAATTTGAGCTATTTTTTATACGCTTGTGTGAACTTAGCCGTTCTGTGTCACAAACACCGGTCCTATGTAACTTCATACTGTGTATTAATGGTAGTGGTTATTTTTTCTTTACTATATCTTGGCGCTTTCCCTAATAATGAGCGACATTGTAGAAGTCATATATTAGTATGCTGAATCACACATCAGTGCACACCTTGTAAAATCAATGACATTTTAAACTGACACCAGTAATGATGTCTTGTTTGGATTTGGTTTTGGAGTGAATAGGATTGATAAACCCAATTAGCAAGGTCTTATTTATCCTGATTAAATGTATTACTTGAATAATGAAATGTCTGCTCTATTTAACCCTTAAATTATAGTAAAAATATTTGTATAAGGAGCCATACAGAATAGATAGCTGTCAGGCGAACGATGATTAGTCCGATGGTTCCACAGGCTGCTACTTTTGTTGACTCCTACATACACAAGAGTACTCGCTCTGCTGAGTGTCCCTGTGATCTCTACGAGAGGGCCTCTGCCAGACTCCTCTGGTTTGGGCTTATCTTGCCGAGTACAAAAGGATCGGCTGTCTTAAATCGGACATGTCGGTTCATTATCTCCCTGAACATCAAGGAGGCTCCAATACATATTAGACTGTCGGATGAGCCCCTCTTTTATTGGCGAGTTTGGCCAACTTTAGTCTAATGTGTATGTCCTTAGGGTTCTGTTCATGTCTGCTTGAAATATTTCTGACAGTCCTATGCTTTATCCAGATCCTAACAGATCCCGCTGGCCTTACTGGGTTGAACAGTATAAAACAACTGTTATTTTGCATGCTAAATACAATGAAACTTAACAGAAGGCCTCATTCAAACCTTATTTTGATCAGACTTTCATCAGTTTGATCAGAATGTAGTCCAAGTGTCATCAGTTTTTCTTGTACGTAGAGAAAAAAAAGTTTCTCCACCTTCTCTTATTTGTCAGTCCATCAAAATTGGACCTCACTAGGATGAAATCCAAGTGTGGTCCGATTGTTTCATGGACCCCTAGACTTGCATTGCCGATTTTGATCTGACTCCTAGATCAAGATTGATCATGTGTTCGTGATTTTCTGTGGACCACTCTGTCCACGAAAAATCACGGACATGTGAATAGCACCATAGACTATCACAGGTACAAGTCTATACATGAACGATGGATGGCAGTCAGACGCAAATAACTAATGTCTAAATGGAATGATGAGTACTGATATTAGCTAACACCTTATAGTGTATCTTCAGCCATACATTTATAATATTCAGAAAGCATGCATACGAACAGACAAATCTTTAACGTTACTGATTAAAATCCAAAATGAACACTACAATGCATGAAGCAGAGGACGACTGAATGGAAAAGATCCTCAGCAGCAGCGACAGATGGAGGCTTTGAAACCATGCCAGGCAACTTTACCATTATCTTTGCTAGTAAACCTATCAAGAATGACACAGAATGGAACAGCTGACTTAAACTCTCATAACACCAGGATGATGCATAGAGTTACGGCAGAAAATGGAATCTCTTTGCTTTGTAGTTTGAGACACCTGAAACGAATCTGTAATACCTTGGAAGAATAATGTTCACGAGAGACTTAAATCTCACACAGGGCAGCAACGTAATGTATAACACAAAGGGATCACAGAGACCTGAGGAGAATGGGATTGAAAGACTTGCTTGAAAAGTTGATAAGAAGGAGCAAAGTGTATGGGACATCAGCAGTATTGTTACAATTCCTTAATAGATCGGAGATGTGACCTTCAGAAAGACTGAGTGAAGATTGTATCCATCCCAAACTGCTCCAGGCTTTTATCTCCAGCAACCTTTGCTATAGACTCTTTATCTTTTGGATGACAGCTAGAGGCATTTCGTAGTACTAAGAGCTGCTTGACAAGTTAGATGGTAAAAATAATAGCACATAAAATAACAACAATAATATTAATAATATGAATATCATTATTAATACTAATACTTGCACTTAATATTATTAAAAAGGAATCTGTCAGCAGTTTTCTGGCACCTAATCTGAGACCAGCATAATGCAAAGACAGAGACCTGGATTCCAGTGATGTGTCAATTATTGGTATGCTTAGTGTAGTTTCAATAAAATCACTGTTTTATCAGTGCTAAGATAAGAGTTTATCACCAGAGGACTAATTGTCTCATGCCATGTAGTCATCCTGCTTTGTATAACCCTACCTACACCACTCATTAGCAGCTTGCTGCCTATGCAAAGTGTACACAGAAAGCTACCAATCAGTGGTGTGGGTGGGGTTATACAGGGCTCAGTGTTCAGAGAACTGCTAGATCTGCAGCAACGAAAGAAGCAATGTTATGTAAACTGCACCAAACAGACCAGTAAGTGACACACTGCTGGAATCAAGGTCCCTGTGCCTACATCATTCTACTCTGATTACATAGCAAGATGAAAGATACCCTTTGACGTGCATTGTGCCACTGATATTCCAACAAAAAATTCCGGGAAAAAAAGTAACAGTGATAATTAGAGATGAGTGAACATGTTCGGTAAACGTTCATTTTTTTTCAAATTTGGCACGAATGTTGCTTATTCGGATTTGTGTTCCCAAGCCTTTTGCGCAAAAATCGGCAAAAGTTGGCCCGAACACGAACAACCCTGGTTTCCCACGCTGTCATCTGCATGACAGCGCAGGAAACAGGGGCTGTGATCGGCTAACATCGGGATCATGCTGTCAGGTGTTAGCGTGATCACACAGCTGTGACAGTGACCCGCGGTAAAAAAACTTACCACGGGTCATAGGCGCCAGCTGATGGGACTACTACCCCCATCAGTAAGCACCTGCTGTCATTGTAAATAGGGAGCGCAGGCGCCGCTGGATGGGAGCAGTGGCCTCTCATCAGCGGCGCTTACGCAGTGAAAGTTAAAAAAAAAGTTAAAATTAATAAATAATTAAAAAAAAAAATAAACACATTACACTAACCCACACCTTGTCCCCGATGCCCTTGTCCCTTGTAAAAAATAAAAAAAAAAACATATACTCACCTAAACATCTAATCCCGATGCCCTCATCTCCTGTAATAAATAAAAAATAATAAACCACCATAATCCTCACCTGTCCGCCATAGTCCAGGTAAGGCTAAAGCCCCACTATCAGTATTTAGTCTGTATTTGGTCAGAATTTTTTCTCAGGAGTGGGAGACAAAACCACGAGTTAGTGATCAATGCAAAATTGGTGACTTGCTTCTATTATACCTTTTCTCTGATTGTTCCTCACCTGGTTTTAGCTCCCACACCAGAGAAAAAATACTGACTGAAAACTGACCAAATACTGATAGTGGGGCCGTGGCCTAATAGCGAGTGTTCCAAGCAGATCTCACTGATAGCATAGACACATTCTGAGATGTGACTGTGCTATCCAGCAGCCAGCGATACAATAACATTCCCTTACCCCTGAGTAAGCTACATTTGTTGGTAGCGATATGCATGTGGTTTCCCTCCACCTCACTATACTTCATTTGACAGGTGATTTACCTCATTATGAGTCTGTTATTTTTTGCTCTGTTACACCTTGAGCTGTTTTTCATATAGGGACCTTTCAGCTAGGCTTTAGGGCATTTTGATAGCCTGGCTCCTCTTCATCATTTGGTGCTATAGGCTCTCCAAGACTATACAGGGGAGCTTTTCTCATTCTGTGGACTTTGTCTGACATACTTTATGCATTTTGCACTTTGCCTGGATTTGAAAGCAATTTATGTAGGTCATTGATACCTTTTGGATGCTGTCTATGCATTTGCACTTTTTTGCTTTCTTTGCTTCTTAGGACTGGCCACCTTATCCAGCCATATGTGGGTCACCATTTATGTCATGCTCTATTAACTGATGTGTGGGTTCTTTGTCTTATAGTATTGTCATCATTGTATTCAACCTGCCGTTATGGTGGGGGGTGAATCTTTGCCTTACCTTGGCCAGGTTCAATGAATTTTTAGGCTTGTTTTTAATTGTTTTTAGATATTTGTGTCATTAGTGATGAGCGAGCACTAAAATGCTCGGGTGCTCGATGATCGGGTCGAGCACATTGGAATACTCGGGTGCTCGACCCGAGCAACGAGCCCAATGTAAGTCTATGGGAAACTCGAGCATTTTTCGGGTGGTCCCCCCCGGCGGTCTGCAGAAGGTCAAAAATTGCCCAAATCGATGGGAACAGTGCTCAATTAAACGTCAGGCAGGCAGAATATATAGGCAGACAGGCAGGCAGGGTATATAGGAGGGTGCATGAAAAACATAGCAGGGCACTTGGAACACACTAGTGACCTCCGATTTTCATGCAACCGTCTCTTTAACAACCCTCCGTCACATACAATATCGGTTCTAACGAGTTCACATACAATGTGACTGTCAGGCGCAGGCTAGAAAAATACCTATAATATCTAATGTTTGCAATTTCAGTGCTCTAAAAGTGATCAGTGACCTTCATAGGGATGTAATAAAAGAGACTACACATAATCAGGTGCAAAAAACCCCATTTACTTAACATAAAACTAATAACTCTGAAATACAAACATTTCAAAACTAAATGAAAGTAAAAGAGATGTGCCTGTCAGGCCTATTGTATGTGACAGAGGGTTAAAAAAGCCGGCAATTCATCAGCGGCGTACACCGGTACCCGACAATTTAGAACAGAAAGAATAGAGCATCACACATAGATTAGAGAGATAGAAACATGTCAGTCACATATATAATAAGTACAGTGACAGTGTTGGTTACTGTACTTGTTATTTAGTGTTAAAATAAAGGATTTATAAAAAAAAAATAACAGTGTTTTTGTCTCTTTAAAAAAGCCGGCCGGCAATTCATCAGCAGCATACACCGGTACCAGACAATTTAGAACAGAAAGAATAGAGCATCACACATAGATTAGATAGATAGAAACATGTCAGTCACATATATAATAAGTACAGTGACAGTGTTGGTTACTGTACTTGTTGTTTAGTGTTAAAATAAAGGATTTATTAAAAAAAAAAAACAGTGTTTTTGTCTCTTTAAAAAAGCCGGCCGGGAATTCATCAGCAGCATACACCGGTACCAGACAATTTAGAACAGAAAGAATAGAGCATCACACATAGATTAGATAGATAGAAACATGTCAGTCACATATATAATAAGTACAGCGATAGTGTTGATTGCTGTCATTTAGTGTTAAAATAAAGGATTTATTTAAAAAAAATTGGCATGGGGTTCCCCGTAATTTTAGTCTCTAGTGGAGGTTAAACATACGGCTGGGGCAGATGTTTGAAGCCTGGGAAGGGGGTAATACCCACGGAGCTTCCCAGGCTACTAATATCAGCCCCCAGCTGAATACCTAGCCTTTACTAGCTATTAAAATGGGGGACCCAAAAAAAAATGACGTGGTGTCCCCCCTATTTTAATAGCTAGCAAAGGCTAGGCAGACAGCTGGGGGCTGATATTAATAGCCCAGGAAGGATGCCATGAATATTGGCCCCCTCCCAGGCTAGAAACACCAGCCGACAGCCGCCCCAGAAATGGCGCATCCATAGGATGCGCCAATTCTGGCACTTAGCCTCGCTCTTCCCACTGCCCTGTAGCGGTGGCAGTGGGGTAATAGGGCTGGGGTTGATGTCAGCTTATAATGCCAGCTGACATCAAGTCCAGGTTAGTAATGGAGAGGCATCTATAAGACACCCCCATTACTAACCCGATAGTGAAAGTTAAAAAAAACACAAACACCCAGAATAAAGTCGCATGCGCAGGAGAATTCTCCCACGCTGTCAGTGACGTGCATGAGGTGAGCTGAGTACATTGGACATGAACTCGGCTCATCTGGATGCCGTCACAGCCAGACACTGAGGAGCGCAAGCATGCCTGCGCTTCTCAGTGTCTGCGGCATGGCAAGCTGAATGGCAGCTTTCGGCTGCGATCCAGACTGTCATGTGAATGTAGCAGAGCTGGAGCCGTCCTGGGAACCATGGAAAGGTAAGGATGAGGTTGGTTTATTATTTTACTTTTATTGCAGAAGACATTGGCTTCAGCTGGAATGGGCGTGATGGTAAGTATGGTTTAATTTAGAACATTAAAGAATTGTGTGTTTATTTCAATTAAAGGACTTTATTCTGGGTGTTTGTGTTTTTTTTTAACTTTGACTATGGGGTTAGTAATGGGGGTGTCTTATAGACGCCTCTCCATTACTAACCTGGGCTTGATGTCAGCTGGAATTATAAATTGACAACAACCCCAGCCCTATTACCCCACTGCCACCGCTACAGGGCAGTGGGAAGAGCGAGGCTAAGTGCCAGAATTGGCGCATCCTATGGATGCGCCATTTCTGGGGCGGCTGTCGGCTGGTGTTTCTAGCCTGGGAGGGGGCCAATATTCATGGCATCCTTCCTGGGCTATTAATATCAGCCCCCAGCTGTCTGCCTAGCCTTTGCTAGCTATTAACACTAGAACTACTGGTGGAGTCATTTTGACTCCTTTCGTTTTTTATTTCTCTTCTGTGACTACATTTTTCAGAATTCCGGCTTGAAACTCAGTGACTTTTCCTCAAATATGATGTGAAAAAAGATTTTGTGAGAATAAATAATTTTGGTGAAAAATTTGCGCGTTTTTTTCAAAATTTACCAAGAACTACTGAAGGGAGTCATTTTGACTCCCTACTATATTTTGAGGTCCTTTTGTCACTAAATGTTGCTATAAAGTTTTGTGCATAATTTTTTCACTCTGTCTTATTTACCCTGATGTTCATATAGATGTAGTTCAATTTACATGTCAACTTTTCACATTTTCCTTGTGTTTTACCTGCTTGTATTACTGTGTAATGCTGAACAAAATAGCTTGTTTACTCTAGGCTCTTATCTTATGCTAATGAAGGGTGGTGTTTTTCTAAGGTCCTAGCAGGAGACAGTATTCTGGATAGTAACTTTACTTTCAGTTCAGCTGAAGAGACAAAGAGAACAGACGCAGACATACGAGCTCTGAAGACTCATACAGGTATGAATTGTTATGAAATAGTTTAGCTGTCTGTCAACTGATTCAGCCCACCTACTTTTGAAGGTGGCAGAACAGTTATTATTTCTTTTAGTTTTCATTTCATTTCTATTTTTCAGCAGGGAACTATATAGAATTATGGAATTTGTGAGGAATATGGAGAGAAGACGTTTGATAAAGCCTCAGGATATTCTGGCTACTTTGCAATCCATACCGGAGGATGAATCGGAATCCGAATTGCAGGAACATGTATTTGATTCTGACAGTGATGAAGATTTCATTCCTCAGAACATATCAAGTGAATCTGAAGACTCAAAAGGAACAAATCCAGAAGGTAAGTAGTTATGTGTATTTATTTGTTCTTCCACACACTGAGTTAGGGCCTGTGCACACTAGCAGAATTCTGGCTGAATAGCCATCTGGATATTCTTGCCGCAATACAGGCCGTACCTGCCCGCTCATGCCTGAAGCTCCGCTCCGAACCCCGGGCTGGAGCCGCTGTCAGGGACAGAGCAGCGCTTGCTTACGCGCGAGCACGGCTTCGTCCCAGACAGCGGCTCCAGCCCGGGGTTCGGAGCGGAGCTTCAGGTATGAAACTCCGCTCTGTACCTGAGCGGGCAGGTACGGGCCGGATTGTGGTGAGAATATCCGGTCGGATATTCCGCCGCTAATCCAGCCAGTGTGCACGGACCCTTACAAAACAAAAATTCTAAATATTCATCAACTTTTTTACAGATATTCCAAGCACATCAACTGGGGATCGGGCTCATGCAGTTATGTTGCCTCGTGACCATCCTCCTGGTCGTGGACAGAAAAAATCAGCAAAACGTCCCAGAAATGAAAGAACAACAGATAACGATGGCGGCGAAGGTAATGCAACAACAAACACCAGAGAAGGCGAATCTGAAGGAATACTAGTTTCAGCGGATGATATTCAATGGAAACCTGTTGAAATTGGAGAACACTTGCCTGGTAGGCGTGACAGCCAAAATATTCTTCGAGAAGCACCTGGCCCTACAGGATACGCCAGAAGAAATATCATTATCGATAGTCCTTTGAGCGCATGGCGTTTATTTTTTGATTCATATATATTGACACATATAAAGAACTGTACGCTTGCAGAAGCATGCAGGAACAATAATTTACAGTTTACTCTATCTGATGAGGAGCTAGATGCATTCATTGCGATATTCTATGCTCGTGGAATATCTGGCACGAACCGTCACTCGATTAGCAGTATTTGGTGTAATGACTGGGGAATACCGTTTTGCAAAGCGACAATGTCTAGGGACCGCTTTGTTGAAATTATGAGGTTTCTCAGATTTGATGAGAAATCTACTCGATCGGAGAGACTGCAAACGGACAAGTTTGCTCTATTTTCTACTGTGTGGGACAGGTTTATTGAAAATTGTATTGCGTGTTACAAACCTGGCCCATACATAACGGTGGATGAGCAACTTTTCCCAAGCAAAACTAGGTGTCCATTCACGCAGTACATGCCTTCCAAACCAGATAAATATGGCCACAAATATTGGCTAGCTGTTGATAAGAGGAGCAAATATCTGGCAAATGGCTTCCCTTATCTAGGCAAAGATGACACACGCCGTGCTGAGGACCGTTTAGCTGACCATGTGGTAATGAAGTTATTGGACCCGTTTTTGAAAAAAGGTCGCAATGTTACAACCGATAATTATTTTACTTCAGTAAAATTAGCTAAACAGCTAAAAAGCAAAGGAACAACCATCGTGGGAACACTGAACAAGATAAGGCGAGAAGTGCCTAAAGAAATAAAATCCATGAAAGAGGAATTGTACAACACTAAAGTGTTTAGAAATTAAGACAATTTTACACTTACAGTATATCAAGGAAAGCCCAACAAAAATGTTGTCATTTTGAGTTCCGTCCATCCAGATGTTGTTGTTGCGTCTGATTCCGCTAAAAAAACTCCAGAAACGGTAAAGTTTTACATTGAAACAAAATATGGAGTAGATGTAGTGGATCAGATGGCACGAAAATATACCACACGAACATGCACAAGGAGATGGCCTGTTCATGCATTTGAAAATGCCTTAGACTTTGCGGGTATAAATGCATGGATAATATTCAAGGAGATTACCCACCAAAAAATGTCACGCAAGGCATTTTTGCAAACGCTTGTGAGAGAGTTGAGTGGTCCTTATGTCACAGATAGGGAAAAGGGTTCCACGTCCCAAGTTTCTACATGCTCAGAAGTGATGGTTCAAACAAAATTTTGCCAGATCAAAGAAAAGTGCAAGAAAAATAGATCTGTCGGAAATTGTAAGACTTGTGGTAAGTCTTTGTGTGGGCAATGTACTGCCATAAATCAAAGGCAATGCCTAAAATGCGAAACACCAAATGTTTAGAAGGTGAATTCTGTGCCATATTTTCATTTTTATGCTCCTCCACCTACATTTTCTCTGCTTTTTGTTCTTCAGTTGTTGTTTATATGTGTGCACTTGAATAAAAAAAAATGTTTGAAAAACGTCTATTATAATTATTGTTATTTTCTGTAGAAAAATAAGAAAAGCAGAAAAAAAACAATCAAAAGCATTACTGTTGGATCTCACAATAATAATACATTACAAAAAATATAATTATTAATAAATAACCACAAATGAAACTCTAAAAATAAACGAAAACAAGCAAGGAGTCAAAATGACTCCTTTCAGTAGTTCTAGGCGGGGTCACGAGTCCAGTAGTCCTAGTGTTAAAGTAGGGGGGACCCCATGTCGTTTTTTTGGGGGGTCCCCCACTTTAATAGCTAGTAAAGGCTAGGTATTCAGCTGGGGGCTGATATTAGTAGCCTGGGAAGCTCCGTGGGTATTACCCCCTTCCCAGGCTTCAAACATCTGCCCCAGCCGTCTGCTTAACCTCCGCTAGAGACTAAAATTACGGGGAACCCTACGCCGATTTTTTTTAAATAAATCCTTTATTTTAACACTAACCAACACTGTCACTCTACTTATTATATATGTGACTGACATGTTTCTATCTATCTAATCTATGTGTGATGCTCTATTCTTTCTGTTCTAAATTGTCGGGTACCGGTGTATGCCGCTGATGAATTGCCAGCTTTTCATGTTTCACTGTGAGCACTGTTCCCATCGATTTGGGCAATCACTGTAATGCCACAACCACCATGGCTGTGACATCACAGTGAGTGGCAGACAATCCCTGCATGATTGGTGCTCTAAATAGCGCCAAACATGCAGGACGGGGACCCGAGCTCCCGCCCGAGCATCTCGAAAGTACTCGGCGATCTCCGGGCATCTTGAGTACTGAGATGCTCGGGCGAGTACCGAGCAGTGGCGAGCATGCTCGCTCATCACTAGTTGTCATAAATCTGTGTTAATAAAAAATTGGTACTCTTCATTAGTATTTTGCTGTGAGATCCCTGTTTTTTGCATACCTTTTTCTTGGCGTTTACACATTGTCTTCTATGCAGTGGGTTGATCTCCAGCCTTTATAGAGTGGTGCCCACTTTCTTGCTTTATTGTCGTGATAGAATAATAGGAGCGCGATCGCTCCCACAGTGTATCATGATGAGCTGGTTCAGAGAAGTCACACGAGTTCATCAGCTGAGAGCTCGTGTAACCTCACTTACTGCACTGCCGCGTGAGAAAATTCTCACACAGCAGTGGTGCCATAAGTGAGGTCACCAGAGCTCTCAGCTGATGAGCTCCAGTGACCTTTTATCACTTCAGCTCAGCGCTGTACACTGACACAGGAGTGATTACACTCCTGTGTCAGTGTATAGCCGGCTGTCTTGTAGAGCAGTCACATCAGTGACTGCTGATCTGACTGTCCTACAAATGATCGCTGTGGGACACTCGGGATTATGTCATCACGGCGGACAGGTGAGGGATATGGTTGTTTTTTATTTTTAGTTTCTTACAGGAGACGAGGGCATTGGGGATTAAGTGTTAGGTGAGTATAACAGTGTTTTTATTTTTAAATAAATTATTAAAACTGTGTGGACTTTTATTTAAAATAAAAGACTTTATTCTGGCCATGTGTTTATTTTAAAACCTTGACTATGGGGTTAGTAATGGGGGCATCTTATAGACCCCCTCCATTACTAACCTGGGCTTCATCTCAGCCGCCAATACAAGACTGACATGAACCCCAACCTTATTACCCCACTTTGCCACTGCACCTGGACAAGTGGGAAGAGCAAGCCTAAGTGCCAAATTTGGCTCATCTTATGGTTGAGCCATTTCTGGGGCCGCTGAGGGCTGATATTGTTAGCCTCAGAGGGGGACAGGATCCCCTTCCCTGGCTATTAACATCAGCTCACAGCTGTCTGTTTAGCCATTGCAAGTTAGATTTTATAGGGGGTCCCTACGTCAGTTTTTTCTGGGGTCCCCCTGTAATCTTGCCAGTAAAGGCTAAGCAAACAGCTGTGGGCTGTTATTAATAATCAGGGAACATCTTTGGCTAATGGCCCCTTCCCTGGCTAGTAATATCAGCCCCCAGCGGTCAGCTTTGCCTCTGCTGGTTATGAAAATGATGCGGGAGCCCACGCCATTTTTTTATTTAATTCTTCATTCTATTTCATTTATGTCATGCAAGGTGTGTGAAAGACTAGGTGCAACACGAAGGGAAGAGGGTGAGGAAGCCCAAACACTAGGGAAAGGGGGAGTGGAGGCCCCTAGGCAGATCGAATATCACCCTGCCTACCCTACCATCCCTATATAGGTTCCACACCTATCGCCGAGCAGGACCCTAAACCCTGGATGACCCTAGAGCTTGGCACTAGATAGGGAGGGGGAGGGGTGAGCACTGGTCAGGCCCCACTACAAACTAAAGACAACAAGATAGATAAATAAAGGGGATAAACTTAGTTTGAGCAGACACCAGAAGAGTAACGCCATCTGTCCTCCAAGGGCACCAGAAAAGATGCTAGCCAACTGCTAGTGCTCCAAGCCTATACATAGAAGTATCACCGGCGAGTGTTTTTAACTCCGAGGCAAGGGTGTGTCAATCAGCAGCAGGAAGAGGGTCGCCGCTGGGTCCTAAGTGCAGAAGGATTAAGAAGACATCTGTAATGCCAAGCGCAGTGACCTTCTACAGATTGATCCAGAGTGACTGTTTATTACACCTGACACACCCGTGACAATTTATAAGAAATCCCATGCCCACTGTACCTATTTTTGATGCTGCATAAAAGTCTCCGCTGCAGATTTTGACCGATTGAAATGTAATTTCATGGGGTGTATCTGCATGTATTGACAAAATATGTGTGGCATTGGGATGCAGCGTTTTGGACGCAGCGAAAATACTCACCCCAGGTCCAACGGTAATCCAAGGGTTAAAGCGCAGGCAGAAAACACGGCAAAAAATCACAGAGAATTGACATTCTGATGATTATATTCTGCACCAAATCTGCTAGTCAAAAAATACTTAACGTGTGCATGACACTTCACGTTTCTTATTCACTTTGCTGCAGAAAAAAACGCGTTTTTGCATGCGTTTTCTTAAGCGTTTTTGTACAATAATGAATGTTTTTTGGAGCTAAATAAGGATATTTGAAAAAAGAAGCATGGGACATCGCTTTAACCCTTGAACTCGTGTGACCTCTCTGCCGGCAGCTCCTTGCGATACACTGTGGTAGCGATGACACTCCTGTCAGTGCATCACAGCTGCTGAATAGAGCAGTCACATTTCACAATGTGGCTGTTCTATTCATGAGATCGACGTGGGACACTCGATATTATATGGACTATGGCGGACAGGTGAGGAATATGGTGGTTCATTATTTTTTCTTTATTACAAGAGACGAGGGCATCGGGGATTAGGTGTTAAGGTGAGTATTTGGTGTTTTTTTTTTTCAGGGGACGAGGGCATCAGGGACAAGGTGTAGCTCAGTATATGGTGTTTATTTTTTTATTTAAAAAATTATTAATTGTAACTTTTTTTTAACTTTCACTGCGCAAGCTCCGGCTGATGAGATTACTCCTCTCATCAGCGGCATTGTTAATAGTGACAGCAGGCGCCGGATGATGGAAAAGTAGTCCCATCAGCTGGCGCCTGTGACAGGCGGTAAGGTTTTTACCGCGGGTCACTGTCACAACTGCGGGATCATGCTGACACCTGACTGTGATCCCGCAGCGCTGTGACCCGCTGTAACAATGTTTCCCGCGCTGTCACGCAGATGACTTCAGTTGTTTGGGGCTCTGTTCGGGTTCGTCTTCGGGCTCGGGTGCCCGAACACAAACCTTTTTTTGATGATCAGGTTTAACCACCAAACCCGGACATCAAAAGGTTCACTCATCTCTAGTGATAATGTGTTTCACTTGCTCACAGGTTTCAAGATTTTTCCTGGCTGACATTGAATTAAAACATTCTTGTTTGCTTCCAGAAGCTGGAAAAGTCCTACCACCGGCTGAGAGTTCAATAGAGTTGTATCCTGTCTAGACAATCCTGTGTCAGCTAAGCAGCTTGGACTCCAGATTTATTCATGGTATCTAATCTTGTACACTGCAGCAGAATATCAAGACACTAAACTTATTTGTGCCACTGATGTAGCTATTTTACAGAACATTGTCTAGTCTGGAGAAGTTCGGAACAAACGCTCAGCTTGGGAGAAGTATTAGCTCTGCACGGCTTTCAGTCTATTGGTGTTAGTAAGAATGTCTTCATTCACTAACTGTAAGCAACGATTGTGAACATTTTATGGGAACCCAAGATGTTTTTGCTAATCAATATAGTAGTATGGCTATATAAATAAGAGATACCTGACTTGTAGCAATCCGAAAAGCCAGCACTGAGAAATCAATCTTGAAGTTACATGAAAGTTAGCCTGGAAGTGTATTTGGGGCACTAAAAATACATCAACATGCCCCTCAACAAACATGTAGCTTATGGATATGTTTTTGACAGGATCCCTTTAAAATACCATATATGAAACTTTAGCATTTCCACAGTGACTTAGTAGTTGTGATGGTCAACTACTACTGGCTGAAGCTTCCTCCCACCTCCACATTGACAACATATGCATGGCTTGCTGAACTGAGCATGCATGTGTATGGAGGGTCAGAGATTGCCATTCAGTTAATAGCTGTCTAAGCAGTATGGGCAACTTAAAGGGGTTTTCCAAGAATGGGATAAAATGGAGTCCCTGATATTGTTCAAACTGCAGCCCATCCTAGTCACGTATCAGGACCCACTGCAGACTGAAAACATACAGCTCCCCAGACCTACATCTAACTGACAAGAGCTGTATCTCGCATAACTCAGTCGGTGGCCGGGGACACGGCTGTCATATGTGAAGAAATATATCTCTTCCTCACTGAACACAAAGTGGGTCATCTCCAGCTTCATCCTCCTCAATGTTTATTTGTTTTCCATTTGGGCGTAGTCAGTCTCCATGCATTGCTACAAAGCTGTCAGACTAATGGAGGAGGAGGATGGAGCTGGAGATCTCTTAGCCAAGCACAACTAAAACATATTTCTTCACACATCAGAGACACGCTCCTGGCTGCCAACAGGGTCTGTGTGATACAGCTCTTGTTAGTTGAGACACAGGTCTCAGGAGCTGTATGTCTTCAGTCTGCAATCCCTCCTGACACATGACTAAGACGGGCTGCAGTATGAATTATATCAGGGACTCCATTTTATCTTATTCTTGGAGAATACAAGCACTTTTTACCATTTACCTTCCATGTCTCCCCTATTTCCTCATAGATTGTAAGCTTACAAGCAGGGCCCTCACTCCTTTTGGTTTCTGAGTTATGTGCTATTATTATGTAATGTCCTTATTGTCTGTACAAGTACCCTCTGTAAAATGCTGCGGAATATGTTGGTGACGCGTCCCCTGGGCCTGTGTTGTGCAGGGAATACCCGGAGCCGGATCGCTGGGGGTTGTAGTCTCCGTGGCGCTGACCCGGTGGCAGTCTTAGTATTATGATAATTGTCCGACTACGCCACCTGTGGATTGCGGTCAATGGGGACCGCCGCTGCAAGGCAGACCGCTGAGGCAGGTGTTATGTGCGCAGCTAAGAATGGGATGACTCCCCAAGGGAGGAGTACAGCCTCAGGGCAGCTAGTGTGGATGATGGGAGTGATGGTGTGAGCGTCCCAGTACTAATGGTGCTGGTGCGGCGATGAAACACAGAGACGTGTGGTTGCAGTTTCCAATACTTTACTCACAGTTGTTATCCGAGTCACTTCTGCAGGGAATGACTGCCCAAGCCGTGCTGCGTCCACCAGGCAAGGGGCTCGACCAACTCCCAGGCAATTCCAGAGCGTGGCACAGGACTCCCTTCCTTTCCTTTCTCTGGCCGTCCCCACCAGTGACCCACCTTTGTCCAGCTCCCTCGGGCCTTCTCTTGGCGAAACCTATCTCCGGTTTCCCTGACCCTATGTGGTTTGCTTTCCTGGTGGATGTAGTGAGGGGTCGCACCGAGATATAGTCACGACCGCCGGTCTTTGGCTGAGGATTAGTCGCCTCCACCAATTTGGGATCCGGTACCCTGTTCTGCCAACCCGTCACCCGCAATCTCCTGGGCCTATGGGGTTCCTTCTTCCTTAGTGTCTCTGGGCCTTTCTCTGTGTTCCTGTTCCTTTCTGTTCTTGTTCTCTCCCTGCTGTTTCTGGCCTCCACTCCAGGCCTGCCTCGTGGAGCTGGGCCCAGACTGAGCCACAGCTCCTTGTCAGCCCTCTCTGGCTGAACTCCTGTTTTCTTCTACTCTCAGAACTAAGATGGTGCCCACCTTATATACCTCCTTCTATGTGTGAGCCCAGGTGACTAGCAACCAATGGGCTCCTACCTACGCTCAGGAACCAACCCCTATCTGCCCCTACAGCACTGGGTATTCCACCCCCCTCCCCACTCCAGCCAGGGACAGATGCTGTCGTGCCTGCGCTTCTGTGGGAGCACTGTTGAGCTGTCCCTCGGAAATGGGGTGTGTGTGGTGCATGCAGCCTACCGAGTCCTGGTCCACACTCCATCCTTACCCGGGAGTGGAATATCACACCTCTGGTTTGAGGTGCAATACCCCTGCAGCAGCCGAGCCCTCGGGGTCTACATTGTCACTATAGAAATCAAAATTATTATTATTATTATTATTGTTAACCCCTTTAAGAGCAGTGCATTGTAATGAGTTATTCAAGAGCAAACATCCCATATACTTTCCTTGGCTAGAAGTCATCTTCTGTCTTTTGTACACTTCTGTATAAATTCAGCAAAAAAAAACATCTTTGAAAAAAGAAAATTGCATGACCCATTATTCCATTTTTTAAAAGCAGGATAGTGTTATCCCCAGCCATTGTGATTACAGTTGGGCAACAAAGTTAGTTTTCCTTATTCTGTAGAATAGCATATTTGTTGCTGGAAACGTTTTCCTTTCTAGTATGGGTTTTACATTAGATTTCTAATAAGCAGCATGACAGCAATAAATTCAGCTACTGACCGCCTTGCTATTTTAATATGCATTTTCCAAATGCAGAACATATTTGGATTTTGTGTGGGGACGTCCAGTTTATTCTGCATAAATGGGTCATTCACCGGCTAAACTTTCAAGTAGTAATATCACTTGGATGTTCTGGAACAAGACGAGGATGATTTACCTCCCCACCTGTACACTCATACGTGTATTGTAGATATATGATGAGATTTCCTGGTCTAACTGGTGGTAAATGTTCATTTTTAATGCAAAGCCTATGACTCTCATTTTCCCCTGCTCATGTATAAATACATACACAGAGAATGGGATTTCAAGAACGCTATTTGTTTTGGAAATAACACATTTATTCCACAAAAGTAATTTTCCTTTGAAGTCTGCCTGTTATGTGGTCACTTTTCTTTCTGTAATCATATGCGGAATAAAGTATGATAAAGCCAAGGAACATATTTATGCCATTTCATTACAGTGAAGCTGCACTGGTATAAGCAGGGGATGTTTTACTAGGAGACGAGACCACTTAAAATTCAAATTTGTGAATATGTGGCATTGCGGGGGCAAGTGTTTTCTTACCCAGCCGATTTATTAATGTACTTATTCAATTGTTCCTCTGATTATTCATTTTACTATTTTTTCATATCGTTAAGGCTGCTTCTAAGATTTTGGGAACCAGAGAAGTTATATGTAGATTTGTCTTCTCCAGTGGTGGAAGTAGCTGCATAGATTTTTGATAATTAAAGCGTAACCATCATTTTAACTTTTAATTAATAAACCAATAGTACATGTGAAAATAAGCAATTTTGTATTATATCTTATCAGAGAAATCTGCTTCTTTCTCCTCCTGAACTGATCAGTCATTCACAAAATTCTCATTTCACAGGTAAAATCTGTACTCAGTAAATAGAGACTTTCCTATTACTGAGATAGGAGATGGCAGTTGGTACTGATAAGGTTCTATGTAGTCGGGAGGAGGGAGGAGTTCTGCCTACAGCTTATCCTTCTTCTCAACCTTCTGTCTAGTTTTTCTGAGCACAACTGCCATCTCCTATCTCATTAATGTAGTAAACTGTCTTCACTGAATACAGAATTTACACATGAATTGAGAATTTTGGGAATGATTAGTCAATGCCTCCCCTTTGTTAAATAGCTGCATTTTTATTTTTCTGGCAACATAGACATTTGAGGTCTTGATTTTTGCAGACCAGTTGTAGTTTTGATTGATAACACTCATTCTACTATATAAAGTAAGTAGAAATGGTAAAAAAAAACTCAAAAAGTGTGGTGAAATGGGGAAAAATTCTGCCGTTGTTCTTTGGATTTTGCTTCTATGACATTAATTGTGCAGTAAAAATGCTTCTCCAGATGAGTATGGTTAGGTTGATCCAAACATGTATACATTTTTTTTTACTATTTTTGTGGCTCAAAAATATTCTGTACTTTGTAAAAAAAAAAAAAAACTCCTAATCTGGTAAGTACCCATAAAGCTATGTACACACTGTGCGTTTTTGCGGAGTTTTTTTTCTGCGCGGAAATGGGCCAAAAACGCTAGGTAATCCGTGTGCCAGCTAATTCAATTGCAGTGACAATCCTGAAGTGCTGTGCACATGATCAGGAATTTTTATGTCAGGACTGTCATTGCGTTTAAATTTGCAGCATGTCAATTTTTTGTGCGTTTTTGCATCGTTTTTCACCCATTGACTTCAGTTGAGTCAGTCAAATCCTTAGCAAAAATGTAGGTATAAAAATATTTGCGGATTTGCTGCGGATTTTCGCTGCAGATTTGACTGACTCAATTCAAGTCAATGGGTCAAAACCGCAGCAAAAACGCACAAAGAATTGTCTGTGGGAGACTACTGCTCCCATCATCCTACAACCGCTCCCACTGATAATAGCGAGAGCAGGCGCAGCTAAGGGGACAAGTAGTCTCCTCAACCAGCGCCTGTGCTCCGTGTAAAAAAAAAGTTAAAATAAATTGCTATTAAAATAAAAAACACTTCATACTCACATACCGCCGTCATCACGAGTGTCCCACGGCGATCTGATTACCCTGCAGCACTCTATATACTGACAGGAGCGCGATCATCAGCTGAGAGCTTTGGTAACCTTACTTACGGCACTAGTGCTGCGTGAGAATTTTCTCACACAGCACTGGTGCAGTAAGTGAGGTCACGGGAGCTCATCAGCTGATCATCAGCTGATTGAACTCCAGTGACCTCACTTCCGGCAGTTCAGTGCTATACACTGACAGGAGTGATTACACTCCTGTAAGTGTATACAGTGCTGTCCTCTAGAACAGTCACACCAGTGATTGCTGGTGTGACTGCACTAGAAGTGACTCAGATCTTCGTGGGACACTCTGGATTAGGTCATCACGGCGGACAAGTGAGGGATATGGTTGTTTTTTATTTTTATTTTTTAACAGGTGACAATGGCGTCAGCTGAATTGTCATTAGGTGAGTATACAGTGTTTTTTATTTTTAAATGACTGATTAAAACTGTGGAGTTTTATTTTAAATAAAAGACTTTATTCTTGCCATGTCTTTATTTCAAAAACTTTACTACGAGGTTAGTAATGGGGGCGTCTTATAGACACCTCTTCATTACTAACCTGGGCTTCATGTCAGCTGCCAATAAAAGGCTGACATGAACCCCAACCCTATTACCCCACTTGCCACCGCACTAGGGCAAGTGGGAAGAGCGGAGGCTAAGCGCTAGATTTGGATGGATGGGCCAGTTCTGGGGCCGCTGATTGCTAATATCATTAGCCTTAGAGGGGGCCAGGATCCATAAATATGCAGCGTCAAACCAGCAGCATTTCCTGATAGTGGGCATGTACCCAAAGTCACCCACAGCATTTCTGTAGCGGAGACGCTAGTCTGCGCTGCAGATTTTGACCGATTGAAGTATCATTACATGGGGTAGATTCACATTTACTGACAACACAAGTGCGGCATTAGGAGTAATGGGATTAGGCTTAATGGGATTAGGTGTCGTTGACACCTAACCCTAGCTTTAGTAATGAGCTTTAGTCTACTTTCATTTAAAATAAGCTCTGGAGGCAGATTGTCATGCAGATCAGGGTCCGGCACATAGATCTTAACAGCTCATTTACATATTAAGAAAAATGTGGATTTCTCTGGAATAAGACATTGTATCGCAGATATAATTTTATTCAACTTTCTATGACCTATATGGCCATATAGACAATTTAGGAGGGTTGATTTCTTTAATCCCTTGTAAAGTTATGAGATAAATTAGCATAAAATTAAATGCTTAGATAAATATCTCTTCTGCCAAACAAATTTTACAATACAATAATCATTACTATTAAAGAAAGTGTAGGGCAAGGGATAAGCATGTTGTGGAAATAATAGTAGTATAGTGTACGATGTCTAGTAGGATAATCTGAAATGTGTGCACATGATACAGTCATTAGTAGGAATAAAACAAAACAGGGAACTGGAAAACATCTTTGTACTCGGAATGATTGACAGGTAATTGCAATGATCAGATATCCACTGAGGCACTCACCCCTCTAATAATAATAATAATAATTATTTTTATAGCGCCAACATATTCCGCAGCACTTTACAATTTTAAGGGGGACTTATACAGACAATACAGAATAGAATCAAAAGGAGTGAGGGCCCTGCTCGCAAGCTTACAGTCTATGAGGAAATGGGAGAGACATAAAAGGTAAAGTGTACATATATTGTATAATGCAGCCTTGATATACTAAATAGGATAAATAATAATACATGGAATGGTCGCCAGCCAGTATGTGTACAGTCCTGACCGAGGCTATTAAGTGCATGGTTGGTATGAACCTGAAATTTTAATATGGGGGAAAACTGGGACGGACAGTTGAGGCGATACACCAGTCTAAAGAAATGGGTTTTTAGGGTCCGCTTGAAACTGTGTGTATTGGGAATTAATCGAACTGTCCTGGGTAGTGCATTCCAAAGAATTGTCGCAGCACTCGAGAAATCTTGGAGACGGGAGTGGGAAGTTCGGATTATGGCGAATTTTAGTTTTAAGTCATTGGCAGAATGGAGGGCACATGTAGGGTGGTAGACTGAGACAAGGGAGGAGATGTAGTGGGGTACTGAAGCATGGAGCGCTTTGTGGGTAAGCGTGATAAGTTTAAATTGAACTCTATATTGGATGGGCAACCAATGCAATGACTGGCACAGGGAAGAGGCATCGGTGTAGTGGTTGGCGAGGAATATGATCCTTGCTGCTGCGTTAAGGACGGATTGGAGAGGGGAGAGTTTAGTAAGAGGGAGACCGATTAATAGAGAGTTGCAATAGTCGAGACGAGAATGAATAAGATCTACAGTAAGAGTTTTTGCCAAGTCAAAGGTGAGAAATGTCCTCATTCTTGAGATGTTTTTGAGGTGTAGATGACATGAACGATCAAGTGATTTAATGTGAGGAGTGCAGGAAAGATCTGAATCAAAAATTACCCCAAGTCAGCGGGCTTGTTGCTGGGGGGTAATGGTTGAGCCACAAATGGAAATGGCAATATCGGGTACAGGTAGGTTAGTGGAGGGAGGAAATACGAGTAGTTCAGTTTTTGACAGATTTAGTTTTAGGCAGAGGGAGGACATAATGTTAGACACAGCAGAAAGACAATCATTGGTCTTTTGTAGTAATGCAGGGGTGATGTCCGGAGCAGAGGTGTATAATTGGGTGTCATCAGCATAGAGATGGTACTGAAAACCAAATCTGCTGATTGTTTGTCCAATAGGAGCGGTGTATAAGGAGAAAAGAAGGGGGCCTATGACTGATCCTTGAGGAACCCCGACAGTAAGGGGAAGGAGAGAGGAGGAGGAGCCGGCAAAAGACAAAGAGAAGGAGCAGTCAGAGAGATAGGAGGAGAATCAGGAGTGAACAGTGTCCTTGAGGCCAATAGTGCGGAGCATAGTGGGGAGGAGCTGGTGATCCACAGTGTCGAATGCTGCAGAGAGATCCAGGAGAATCAGCTGGGAGTAGTGACCATTAGATTTAGCTGTTAGTAAATCATTAGAGACTTTAGTGAGGGCAGTTTCAGTAGAATGTAAAGAGCGGAACCAGATTGTAGAGGGTCAAGAAGAGAGTTGTCTGAGAGATAGTGGATTAGACGGGAATGGACTAGGCGTTCCAGGAGTTTAGAGATAAATGGAAGATTGGAAACAGGTCTGTAGTTGGCCATGCAGTTCTGGTCAAGGGATGGTTTTTTAAGTAATGGATGTATGCTGGCGTGTTTAAAAGAAAAGGGAAAGATACCAGATGAGAGGGAGAGGTTGAAAATTTTAGTTAGGTGAGTGGTGACAGCTGGAGCAAGGGACTGAAGGAGATGTGAGGGAATAGGGTCACTGGTGCAGGTGGTAGGGCGAGAAGATGCAAGGAGCCTGATCACTTCATCTTCCGTGACTGGTTCGAAGTGAGAAAGTGAGCAAGATACAATGTGGCGGGGGGAGAGCATGCATAACGTTTGGGGATTGGGAGAAAATTTCCTGTCGGATATGGTCAATATTTTTTTTTAAATAATTGGCCAGATCATCAGCTATCGTCAGCGATCGTCTCTAGATCCTTATGCTCATATATTATTTTCATGAATCCATGCATTAAGAGTAACATGGTAACCTGACATGTTTCACTTATCATTAAACTAACCTATCATATTATTTAATACATTATATCCAATGTAATTATTCCAGGTGCAGTATACTGTAAAGTGATCTGAGTAACTTATAATTTAATGGGAGGTACCTAGTGGTGAAAAAAAAACAATAATTTATTCAACAACTTCCAAAAGTATTAATATGTTTTTATATGAATGAATAAATTAACAATTGGAATAAAGAAAACTCCTGACACGTAGACAAGTTTCCTATTGCTAGGCTCCAACATGTACAAAACTGCTGCTGTGACATCTAATTTGCCAAAAAGAACAAAAAGAAACACAGGAATTAGGTTAATATTTCATTTTGTTTTCTACCTTTTTTGACAAAACATATCAGATAGTGAAGTGCCAATGTATATGTGTAAATGAGCCCTGTATCTTTATATAAGTGTATATATTATGACTTTGGGCTGAATGATGGCCCAATGCAGGGGTGGATATACCATTGGTGCCACATGTGGAGCCGCACAGAGGTCCAAGAGGTAAGAGGGCCACTTCTGACTCCAAAGCAGGTAGAATTGTACATTATGACGAGCTACTGGACTGCAAAGAGCCCATATATTGTTCTTGGACAGGTGCCCTCTTCAGTGTACGCCACTGGCCCACTGTTGGAATCAGGAGCCAGGATTGAGGCTCACGTAATGTTGACCACCAAAGCATTAAATAAATTCCAGTGGAGTCTCTCCCTAAGGGTACCTGCACACAGCAACTTTTACATGTGTGCAAACCGCTGGATTTCCTGAGGGATGTTTCCTGACATATAGGCGTTTTTTGTCCTGAAGTTTCTTGTTTTGACAGCTGTTGGTTTTTTTTCATTGTTTTTTAACGTTTTTAGGGCATCTTTTGTAATGGCATTTTCCAAACATTTTGTTTTTCTCCATTCAATTATGAAGGAGACGTTGAAAGGAAAACGCTGGGAAAACACTCAAAAAGACACAGAAGCGTCTTCAGGGACTATTTTGACCTTTCCCACTGACTTGTATTGTAAAGTATGAAGTGTTTTGTGAACATAAAATTAATGAAGAATGGTCAGCGCACTTCTTTTAGTCACTTGGCGTCTTTTTAACTGATGCGGTTAAAAGACTGAACATATGAATAAGTCATTTTTACATAGACATGAATATGTTCATTGTTTTGAGCCTTTTCTTTTTCAGGCAGACCCACCCTAAAAAGACATTGTGTGCCCATTCCCTAATACGAACGTTGTGTAGGATTCTTATTAGCAAATTAATAACACTAAGGGCTCGCTCACACCAGTTTATACATCGGACGAGTGCTATCTGATTTTTTTATTGGATAGCACTCGGATCAATGTTATTGAATGGGGCAGTGCTGATGCATGATTTTTTTTCACATGCAGATTTGGTCAGTGAAAAATATTGCCCATTGAATAACATTAGTTAGAGTGCTATCTGTTTTAGCACTCGGATTGAAAATACGGTCATGTGAACGAGCCCTAAAATGAAGCCACACCATGAAGACTCAAAATAAACTTATTTATTTTAAGGGGCTGGTCACTTTGTATTATAGAAACTTCATATTTTCCTGCAGCACCACTGTAGGGGAAATTATTACACGGTTCCCACTGGAATGAATAAGGGACCTGAGTCCTCCACTTTTGCAGTTACGTTTTGCACTTTGGCTAATAGATGATGGCCCCAAATGGGGGACTTCCATTTCTTAACTCAAAATCCCAAGTGCATGTTTGAATCAAACCACCCCTATAGGATAGTAACACATATGCAACATACAGTATATGCCACATACTACTACCTTTTTCATTTGGAAAGTGAAGAAACCATCTGCATTTATTTTGAATGCCAGCATCTTAATTTCATGCATATTCTGTGTCAGCAATATATTGTCTACAAGGATTTGTAATTATGTGTCACCGCAAAATAGGGAGCATTGTTCAGTGAACAGGAAGCAGTTAGACATAACAGTAAATGTACACTTTTGATCCACGGAGGTTATATGTTTAGAAAATGCTCTCTTTAAGTATGGTAGGCATGCTGCGTGCATAAGGAAAGAGCTAGATGCTGACAGACATTCACTGGCTCAGCTCCAGAATGCAGATGTTTTACTGGATTTCAGAGAACTGGGAAACGTGCTAGATAAGCTAAAGGCAAATATATTAATATGCTATAAACAAAAGGGGTGTAATCTCTATGCGGTTATTTTATTATGTTTATCAGCTGAGAAAATTAGAAATTACAATTCTTTACATGGGCACATATGTGCACATGTGTGTTAGTAGGTTTAGTTAGTTTTTATGTATTGCCCCTTAAATGCAACCTATCATGTCCCAAAACGTTACTAACCTGCAAATATGGGGTAATCGGCAGGTTAATAGCATTTCAAAGTTGCCCAGTCCCTGCACTGAAAGCCCGGATACTGGGAGGAAATTAACTTTATTCCTCCTAGCAGCCTCCGGCTTTCAGTCATAGAGGTGCGACTTTAGTCACCGCTCAGTACAGAGTGTGCGGCGACTATAATCACATCCTGGCACTGACTATCTGTACTGATGTATTGCTGATCTGGCTGTTAGTCAGTTCCGGGGTGTGGTTACAGCCGCCACTCACGATGTACTGAGCGGTGACTGAAGCCTCACCTCTATACCTCTATGACTGAAAGCCCAAGGCTGTCTGGAAAAATAAACTTAATTTCCTCCCGGCAGCCGGGTTTTCAGTGCAGCAGCCGCCCAGCTTTGGAGCACTATTAAACATCAAATTAACCCCATATGTACAGGTTAATATTATTTGGGGATGTGACAGGTTCCCTTTAACCACAGACACAGCTCTTATTATAATGATGCAACGGTGAGTCTACGTTCACACAACCTATTTTCAGTCCAAATGTTGTCCTTAAAAAAGCTAACAGTGCTCGGACCAATGTTATCCATTGGTCCATGTGAAAAAAATTCTTACACGCACTAGTCTCTTCCATATTTCACATGAGACTCGCTTCTTCAAGTCTATGGGTGTGCAAAAAAAGTGTGTAGCATCCCATTTTTATGGATACATTGAAATTCTTAAAGGGGTTTTCCCACGAACAAAAGTACATTTTATTCACTAGATCTTGGAATGAAAATAAGTTCCACAATAGGAAGTGATTAAAAATAATGTTCCTGTGCTGAGATAATCTTATAAATGTGCCCCTGCTGTGTACTGTGTAATGGCTGTGTCTGACAGTACAGGAACATAGTCTGATCATAACACGTCTCCTGGACAGGGAAGGACGCAAAAGAGTGTAAAGACAGGACAGCATGGGATCACAGCTGATTCTTTTGGTGAGGGAAAACATTTCTCTGCCTGTTTTTAAACAATGTCTTACCTCACAGAATCATCTACGATCCCATGCTGTCCAGTCTGTATACTCTCTTTTGCTTCCTCCCATGCCCAGGAGATGTGGTATGATCAGACCATGTTCCTGTACAGTCAGACACAGCCATTACACAGTACACAGCAGGGGCACATTTATAAGATTATCTCAGCACAGGGACATTTGTTTTAATCACATCCAATTGTGGAACTTATTTTTATTCCAAGATCTAGTGAATAAAATTAACTTTTGTTCTTGGGAAAACCCCTTTAACATAGGGAACTGTATGTGATCTTATAAATGTTAATAAATGCTGATGTATAAGAATGGATGTCATACAGATTGCGTACAGATGACGGTACAGATGAAAAAATCGTCCAATTTTTCTGTACAGTTTTTTATACACCTGTGTAAACTCATATGGGAAAGTTGTACATAAACTACAGTCATGGCCAAAAGTTTTGAGAATGACACCAAAATTATATTTTCACATGATCTGCTGGCCTCTGGTTTTTATTAGTGTTTGTGTGATGTTTATATCACATACAGAAATATAATTGCAATCATATTATGATTACCAATAGGTTATATTGACAGTTAGAATGAGTTAATGCAGCAAGTCAATATTTGCAGTGTTGCCCCTTCTTCTTCAAGACCTCTGTAATTCTCCCTGGCATGCTCTCAATCAACTTTTGGACCAAATCCTGACTGATAGCAGTCCATTCTTGTATAATCAATGCTTGCATTTTGCCAGAATTTGTTGGTTTTTGTTTGTCCACCCGTCTCTTGATGATTGACCACAAGTTCTCAATGGGATTAAGATCTGGGGAGTTTCCAGGCCATGGACCCAAAATCTCTATGTTTTGTTCTATGAGCCATTTAGTTATCACCTTTGCTTTATGGCAAGGTGCTCCATCATGCTGGAAAAGGCATTGTTGGGCGCCAAACTGCTCTTGGACGGTTGGGAGAAGTTGCTCTTGGAGGACATTCTGGTACCATTCTTTATTCATGGCTGTGTTTTTAGGCAAGACTGTGAGTGAGCCGATTCCCTTGGCTGAGAAGTAACCCCACACATGAATGGTTTCAGGATGCTTTACAGTTTGCATGAGACAAGACTGGTAGTAGCGCTCACCTCTTCTTCTCCGAATAAGCTGTTTTCCAGATGTCCCAAACAATCGAAAAGGGGATTCATCAGAGAAAATGACTTTGCCCCAGTCCTCAGCAGTCCACTCCCTGTACCTTTTGCAGAATATCAGTCGGTCCCTGATGTTTTTTCTGGAGAGAAGTGGCTTCTTTGCTGCCCTCCTTGAAACCAGCCCTTGCTCAAAGAGTCTCCGCCTCACAGTGCGTGCAGAAGCACTCACACCAGCCTGCTGCCATTCCTGAGCAAGCTCGGCACTGCTGGTAGTCCGATCCCACAGCTGAAACAGTTTTAAGATACGGTCCTGGCGCTTGCTGGTCTTTCTTGGGCGCCCTGGAGCCTTTTTGACAACAATGGAAGCTCTCTCCTTGAAGTTCTTGATGATGCGATAGATTGTTGACTGAGGTGCAATCTTTGTAGCTGCGATACTCTTCCCTGATAGGCCATTTTTGTGCAGTGAAATGATGGCTGCACGTGTTTCTTTAGAGATAACCATGGTTAACTGAAGAGAAACAATGATACCAAGAACCAGCCTCCTTTTAAAGTGTCCAGTGATGTCATTCTTACTTAATCATGACTGATTAATCGCCAGCCCTGTCCTCATCAACACCCACACCTGTGTTAATGGATCAATCACTAAAACGATGTTAGCTGCTCCTTTTAAGGCAGGACTGCAATGATGTTGAAATGTGTTTTGGGGGTTAAAGTTCATTTTCTGGGCAAATATTGACTTTGCAAGTACAGTAATTGCTGTTAAGCTGATCACTCTTTGACATTCAGGAGTATATGCAAATTGCCATTACAAAAAATGAAGCAGTAAACTTTGGAAAAATTACTATTTGTCTCATTCTCAATACTTTTGGCCATGACTGTAGTGTACTAAGCATGAGGCAGGAACGTAATGGTTACAGCCTTTCAGTGAGTAATGATGACACAGGAACATTGGCGTACATCGTGATGGTTACAATTCCTTGGCAGTTCCAACACAACGGTAACAGTCTCCAAGTCTTGTGGCCACACTATAATACTCTGGAAATAGGTTTGGAGGTTATTGCAATTAACAAAACAATCCTATAGTCCCGTAAAGCAGATGG
This sequence comes from Phyllobates terribilis, assembly GCF_046119375.1. Classification (NCBI taxonomy): domain Eukaryota; kingdom Metazoa; phylum Chordata; class Amphibia; order Anura; family Dendrobatidae; genus Phyllobates; species Phyllobates terribilis. The sequence goes on from NW_027362761.1 coordinate 810,041,988, forward strand.
TCTGACAGTAAAGACAGCTCAGTAGATTTGGAGTACAGAGCATTTATCGTAGAACACCTTGCAGGATTCAGTTATTATCTCTGTCATCATGTATACTTACACACAGATGTAGGACACACCATGGAGACACACACACTCTCACAGGTCTCCCAGTGCAGTCCACAGTCTTCTTCGTGGTCTCAAGACATACAAGGCTCGTTGTACAGACCACAGCTGTTTCAACTGGATCAGGATACAACACCGTTTCTCGCATTGTCTCAGGCCGTAGTAGCCTCTTAGCCAGAGGCGTAGCTAGGGTTTTGGTTCAGGGAGGGTGGAAACTTCTGAGTGGGCCCCTAACCAGGTAACCCTGATTACAAAAATAGTGGCGCACCCAGATAGTGGGTGTAGGAGAACCTCAGCAGATGACCGCGCTGTTACTGAAAATAATCTCTATACAAAGACCAGCACTGCTATTACCACCATATGGTGACATATTACTAGATACCAGGCCTGCAGAACATATAAGAGATCACAGCACAGTTATATATAGTAGCTTACAGCTGACGTTGTTTCTGATTAAATTGTTTACTTTTCCTGTGCAAATTGCCTCTTCAGAGAAAAAGAGAACTTGTACTCTATTGCGCCACCTATTGGAAGCAGCAATCCTACAAGTCACAATCAACCCTTTAACGAGTCTTGCAATATGACTTAGGATAAAAGCCAAATCAGAATCTCAATTTGCAGACACAGTGTTTCAGGCTGTTGGTCCTCGTCAGTGCAAAGTATGAGAACTGATTTGGCTAGGTGAGAGGCTCTGGACTGAGGTCTAAGGGGTATCGTTTCTCCTTATGGAGAGTGACACACCAGCTCTGGCACGTCAAGGTAAGGAGGCTTATTCGCCATGCAATGCTCCTCTGGGAAATGTAATATACTTAATTACTTTTCCTGTCTTTTCTATCTGGCCCAGCCCGACACGACGACTTCTCCATCCAGGACTCAGAGTCTCAGGTCTGCAGAGATCACAACAAAGACACATTTGACTCCTCTTCCTGCTGATACCCCAATACTGAGCCTCTGTTGCTGTACGTGTCCATATTACTGCACCTTCTGTGTGCTCTCAAGATGGTAAAACAAACCTCTAGAATATAGTAATGCCGTGTGCAAGTGCCCTAGAAAACAGTGTTCACATTTTGCCCCCTAGAAAGTAATAATGCCCTTTGTGTGCCCCTCTGACAGTCACAATAACCTGAGTTCCCCTATAACAATAAGTGCCCACTTAACATTTAATAATGTCCTGAGTCTCCCCCCATGTACAACTCTCCTATACACAGTATGATGCTCTCCTATACACAGTATAATGCCCACTCACTGTATAGTACCCAACACACAGTATACTGACCCCTTAGTAGCCTCCAAACTGATGTCTCCAACACTGTATGATGGACCCCACACTGTGCAAAGACCCCACATTATCTCCCACACTGTATGATGGCCCCCACACTGTGCAAAGACCCCACATTATCTCCCACACTGTATGATGGCCCCCACACTGTGCAAAGACCCCACATTATCTCCCACAATGTATGATGGCCTCCACACTATACAAAGACCCCACATTATCTCCCACACTGTATGATGGCCCCTACAGTGTGCAAAGACCCCACATAATCTCCCACACTGTATGACCCTAACTGTAATCCCCACACTGTATAAATAACCTCCATATAGTATAATGTGCCAGATAGTCCTCAATATAGTGTAATGCACTCCCCATAGGCAGAGTCTGTAGTATAATCCCCCCATAGGCAGTCTGTAGCATAATCCCCCCCACCCCCCATAAGCAGTCTGTAGCAAAATCCCCCCACCCCCCATAGGCAGTCTGTAGCATAATCCCCCACCCCCCCATAAGCAGTCTGTAGCATAATCCCCCCACTCCCCCATAGACAGTCTGTAGCATAATCCCCCACCCCCCATAACAGTCTGTAGCATAATCCCCCCACCCCACCATAGGCAGTCTGTAGCATAATTGCCCACCCCCCATAGGCAGTCTGCAGCATAAGCAGTCTGTAGCATAATCCCCCCATAGGCAGTCTGTAGCATAATCCCCCCCCATAAGAAAAAATAAATAAATAAGCACAATACTCACCTCTCTCTCCTCCTGGTTCCCCCGCTGCTCTGAGCGCCTGGCCCGCAAACATCTTCAGCACAACGGGCCGGGCGCCAAGTGATGACGTCAGTGATGGTAGACACAGAGGACGCTATGGGGACTGATGGGAGAGGGAGCGTCGCTCCCTCTCACATCACTGAGCTCGCGGTTGCGGTGAATGGTGGGGGGGGGGCCCGATGCTAGGGACATCAGGCCCCCTCCTGCTCAAGGGCCCCATAGTGGCCACCGGGAAGTGCAGGGACATCGAGTTTCCCAGCTCTGCGTAGAGTGTAACTGTAGCGGCGTGCTGCTCACACCGCTACAGTTACAATAGCGTAGCTCCCTCTGCTCCCCCGGTAGCTACGCTACTGCTCTTAGCGTTACAAGCCACAGCCCATTTTCACTTTCTCAGGCCACAGCATCTTTCACCATTGCAGGCCACAGTCCCTGTCACTGACTTAGGCCACACTATTCTCCCCAGAGGCGGTTGAAGGCAGAAAGGCTGGCATCACACAATGTGCTTTGTCAGAGCCAATAATTTAGGTCAAGGTGTCAGAGATATTTTGTCATGGAACAATACATAACAGCATGCTGTGTTGATGACAACTTCACATTGTCCGCCTCTCTCTCTAAGGCTAGGGTCACAGAACCAATTTTTTTCTCATCCAAGAACATAGTGTGATCATAGTGTGATCCAATTTTCTCAGATGTGGAGAAAAAAAATTCTCCATCTTCTATATGCAGTGTGTCTATGAAAATTAGGTCACACTCGGATGTCCTCCAGGTGCAGTCCAATGTTTTCCATGGACCCATAGACATGACTGGCCTAAGGTCATCTGATGATCGGAGGCAACTAATGCATGCTGCGATTTTTTTTACCCACCGACCTTCTACCAACCAGTCATCTCACTCTTACTTATGAAGACCTTATCAAGTTGTGTGACATAGATAGAAAGAGTGAACATACATACTGTAGAATCATATAATGTTAGAGTTGGAGGGGACCTCCTGGGTCATCTGGTCCAACCCCTTGCTCAATGCAGGATTCACTAAATCATCTCAGACAGATGTCTGTCCAGCCTCGGTGTGAAGACTTCCATTGGAGGGGAACTCACCACCTTTCGTGGCTGCCTGTTCCACTCATTGATCACCCTCACTGTCAAAAAGTTTTCATAGAAACAGAAATTGTGTTAATAATATGCATTGGCAAAGTCTTAAGCGACTCTATATATTTAGGTAGATCCAATATATACCATTAATAAAGACAGGAGAGACGGAGTGAACAGTAATTTAAAGTGTATATTTTATTGAGAATTATTTTTCAGATATGGCTACAGTATAAAGCATTGATTATTTTATTATTATACTGATATAGGAGTTGAAACCTTATTCCTCTGACATGAATCCCTCCCATTTATTATGCCCAGCCTGAGGCCTATGGCTGCAGCTAGGGGAGCTTACTGAATATAGATACTTACTGGTTCCACTGAGTTGAAAGCAAGCTGTGCCGAGAGACAAGACAGTGCTCCAATCCATATTACAGAATATTAAGAAAGCCATAAATGCTAAATGCTGCAACCATTCCTAGGCTAACCATTTCAGCATGTGGACTGTTATTCATAATTTTATTTGTTAGATTCTGTGGCCCAATAATGAAGCCTTATGAATTCAAATTGATGGTCAAATAAAGTCTATATTTTAGCAATTTGACGAAACCTGGTGTATCTCTATGGGAAAGTCACTGTATGAACAGCTGGAGGATATGTCTTCTGTTGGCAACTTCATTTTTTTAAGGATACAAATATGAAGAACAGATGCAAGGCTGAAGTTCGAAGGAGGAAAGCTTATAAATGCTTCTGTAAACCGCATTCTCCGTAAATTGTATTGTCAAACATCACTGGCCCTTAACATTGCTGAATGGTGAAATGTTCCTATCTGTAAAAAATTAATGGACATTGAGAAAAAATAGTGAAATAAGTTAAGCAATGGGAAACATGTAAAACATTTGGAAAGCATACATGAATTAGGCAAGGAGGTCGATCCCTATGGGAGATGAGAGTAACTCGCCTGCCAATGTTTAAAAGAAAACTCTGTGTTGTGTGGGAAAGATATCAGATGTTTGCATCTACATCTCTGACAGATTTCTCAAGCTGGGGTGGAAAACCACTTCCTCGGAAGCTGTGTTCTTTGGAATAAACAACTACTGCCTTTATTACTCTGGACTCCAGAGCAAGGATTCTCTTACAGCAGGTCACTAGAATAAGTCTCCAACTAGACCCCGTTCACATGACATTTATGCTTGTAACTGAGTTTAACAACAAAGGTGTGTCCTTCGAATTGGGCTCACATTGCTGAAAAGTGTATACCTTTGGCCACATACGACCCACTTTCGTGGACATACACTTTTTTCAAAGGACAAAATAAATAAGTAAAAAAAAACACCTTTTTTTTTGCATTACAGGTCAATGGGTAACATATATAATGTTTTATCTTTGCGATTATCACTTTTGGCGCTTTTGTTTTTTCCTCCTCTTCTTCCAAGAGCCATAACTTTTTTATTTTTCTGCCAACATAAACTTATGAGGGCTTGTTTTTTGAAGAACGAGTTTCACTTATAAATGACTCCATCCATTTTATCAAGTAATGTACTAGAAAGCAGGAACAAAAATTCCGCCATTGACTTTTGGGGTTTAATATTTAATGCATTAATTATATGTAAAAATGACCAGGCAATATGATTCTCCATGTCAGTAGGATTACGGTGAAACCAAACATGCATAGCTTTTTTTTTAAGTGGTGAAAAAAAATTGGAATTTCATTAAAAAAAAAAAAAAGAATTTAACTTGTGATGCTATTTCCAGAGACCACTAACATTTTCAATTGTCTGGCAATGGAGATTTGTAAGGCCTTTTTTTTGTACCCTGAGCTGATGTTTTTAAGGATACCATTTTGGGGTAGTAGACACAATGTTTTGATCACCTCTTACTGCTTTTTTTATGGTGTTGTGGCGGCTGAAAAAACACAACTCTTTCAGTTTTGTTTTTTTTCCTCATTGTGCCATTTACCGAACAAGATAGTTACTTTTATATTTTGATAGATTGGACTTTTACAGATGCGGAGATACCACATACTGTATGTATATATATATATTTTTTTTTCTGTGTATTTATTTTTAATGGGGAAAAGGATGGTGAATTTAACTTTTATGGGGTTTTTTTTCATAATTTTAAAATGTTTTATTTTTACTTTTTACTATGTTTTGTAGTCCTCTTAGGTACCTGCAATTGTTTGATCACTTGTTCTATATACAGCAATACGACATACAGCTCCTACAGTATTGCTGTAAATAGGAAAAATCATGGGCTCCTTTGAACGCCAGCAATGAGCAGATCCATGGACGTCATGGCAACTTATCGGTACCCGAGATTGCGTCATGGGGATGACAAAGGGACATTAGAAGCTCCCCACTGTCACAGATTGACGGTTGCATTTAAAAGGTTAACAGCGGCGGCAGAACTCTGATCCATTCACAGCTGTTAGAGGCAGATGATGGCTGAATAGCACAGCCATTATCTGCCGGCAAACATGCGGGCTCAGTTCCTGAACCTGCATGAAAGACAGTGAGTCTACATATGACTTACGATTACGTCATATGTTGGTAAGGGGTTAATGTAGATAGAATGTTCTTTTTTTATTGGAAAACATAAAGAAACGTATCCAACCTTCTGCCTATATCTTTCTTGTTTTCATATAAAAGTAGACAAAAGTTTCCAAACTATATACTTTTGTGTTTGTTTAAAGGGGTTATTTGTTTAAAGTGCTAATTTTTCCATATGGGGCTAAGAAGTTGCAGGCAGGTAGTTGCTAACCTGCTAACTACCTGTCTGTTCTGCCCAGCACTGATCTCTGCTGGCTCAGAGCGGTCACAGACCACTGATGCCGGTGATTCTACTGTTTCATTTGAACCCAAATCAACAAAGTAGCCCTTCTGATCTGCTCTGCCAACGGGTGTCACTGCCAGCGTCATGATGATTGACAGCTCCTCCTCAGCATGATGTCGGCAATGTTGCCCAGTCAACAGAGTAGAGCGGAGGAGAAGAAGCTGCTCTGTCAACGTAATCTTACCAGAAGCCAAAGAATCGCCGACAGAGAATGGCGCTGGGAAGGACAGGCAGGTTCTTAGCCCCATAGAGAAAAATAAGCAAAGTCCTGGATTACACCTTTAATGAATATGCAAAATATAGACTGAAATTGTTACTCACCTTGCTCCAATGTCAGGCTTTGCTTTCCTATACATGCTTGGTACCCTATGTGATAGTCTACACCACGCCGCTTTAAAACTGGCTCAGGTGGCTGGCCGTTGCCTGAGTGTTCAGGATGTATAGCACATTGCTATCTTGCTTTTCAAGGAGTTTGCTAAAGCTTCCACTGGACTCTGATCCAGCCATATGTTTACTTATCTTCCTAGCAACTCATGTCTGCAATCCAGCAACTAACTACTACTTTTATGCTCTTGGTGACATTACACTCACAACTTTTCTGTAAAATTTACCTTATAAGGTGCTCATCTCAGCTAATATTCATGCTGCTCACACCTTCAACTCTGCTGCAACAAGGTACCTGTTAAGGAACTCATGTCTGCTAATACTGTTGCTGTTCACACTTACTACACCGCTGTTCCTGTGTAACCACTTCCCTGTTGCAAGATACCTATCTCCTCTTTGCTTATTCTGACTGACCTCATGGACACTAACCCAGCTATCAATGACTATTTTTATCTGGTTCTGTTTCTTGTTATGGATCCCATTCTTTGTGTTTGTTCCACTTATAGTAGTTACTTTGCAAAGTATGCAGTCTGGGATCTCTGCAAAGAACACCTTGTATAAGGGATAAGTCATGAAAACCAGCGAACCTTTTAGACTGTGCTGAACAGTGTATCCAGTGCCATGAATAACCATGGAAGACCGCTTTCAACTGATGGATTTTTCCGCAGGCCTACACAGGCCAAATATTAGAAACACAAAACCCAAATTCATGGTTGCTGAAGGCACGTCAATACTTCCCTTGAGAAAGCAACGCACTGTCAACGCGACACGCGCGTTGGGAAGTTGTTTTAGCACCCTTTCATCCCACTGGGGGGTCTCCTATCCTTGGGTAAGTGTCCACTACTGGTTTCACTCTTTTCCAGTTCAGCACAATTTTTCAGGAGGGCTATCATTTAGTGTTCCCTCTGATTGGCTTTTGATTAGCTATGGGGTGTTTTAGCAGCATTGTCTGCTCCCCTTCATCTAATGTTACCTCCTAATAGTCTTTCTACTAGGTGGTTAATGTGCTGATAGGTGGCTTTTGTATGCTTGTCAACTTTATTACCTTCCACTTTACTCCTTGGAGTGGTTATCCGTTTGGGGTGTCTGCTTCTGTCCTGTACACATTGTAGATGTTTTATTGATTCTATGTGAAATTTTTACAATTTATATATTTATTTAATAAAGAATTTTCGTACTTGCATTTAAAAGCTCTTGTTGCCTCCTGTTATTATACAGGCCAAATATTGTTTTAATGAGAGCTGCACTGCCCCCTAGTGTCAGGCACAATGCGTCCCATTACTAGCAACACGATGTCCTACTATTGATGGTTACAGAGCATGTTTTCTCCCTTATACCCCTTAACCACATAGACTGGAAGAAGATAGTTAGTACCCAACACTAGACAGAGGAATAAGGGTTAAGCTTTTTACATAATATTCTTTCTTTTTACATTTCCATTTATTTGTTTCTTTTTTTTTTACTTTGTGCCTACAATACATAATATAGAGCAGAAATGTAAATGACATTCTTCCAGAATAAGGTCTACAGTCATTTTCACACACATTAAATAATAATAGTTGTATTCATTACATTCCACAAAAAGATCTATAAGCTTTTTATTTGATATTTTACATTTATATCTCCTTTCATGACCCCTTGCTGGCAAGTTTTTACTTTATTGATATAAATGTCATGAGCAATTTTTTCAAGAAATGTTTGTATCATTAGCTATGCAGCATCGACTTTTATTCAATAGGGCTTTTGTATTGCTATGTAGTGGGATTTCTATTTTTACTGTATTACTCTCGATGTCTTAGAGGAGGAAGCTGCATGATGTTCTTTTTCTTCAGAAGGAAAGGGAAGATGATGTCTGCGTCTGAATCTGTGAATTCTTTACAAGAGACACATCTCTCTCCATGCTACTGCACAAACGACTAGACTTAGCAAAGCTGCTTGTTAGCGTTTGTCTGAATTGTGTTCTTTCAGCCTATTAGCGTATAGAAGTTGCTTAGTTGAAGCCTCTTGCATGGACATTAAAGTGGGATTTGTAGATGAATGATCGGCTAGGAGTAAAATATATCTTGTTTCCTGCAAAAGAAATCTCTTTATCTAGCCACCATATCATTAACTCTGTGGGTAGAACTATGTTACCAAAGAATGACAATTTATTAAAATCCTTCATGATCTTTCCTCATGGTGTAAAATCGAATTGTTTAGGTAACATCTCATAAAACTAAGTGGATCTAAACTTTATTATTAGTGATGAGCTGCTCGATACTCGATGGAGCATCAGGATGCTCAGGTATGCTCGTTACTCAATCCAGTATGGTGCTTGAGCGCCATGCTCGAGTCCCCACCCCACATGTTTTGTGGCTGTTAGACAGCCAATAAACATACGGGGATTCCCCGCCATACATGGTAATACCGTAGCCATGTTGGCTACTGGCATTACTGTGATTGGCCTGCTGCATCGCGTCATATATCTTATATAAGACCCAGTGATGCAATGCTCGGCACACTCTCCTCTGGAAGCAGTTCAGGGAGAGTTGATCTAGGAGATAGAGCTTAGATTAGAGCAGGCATATAGGCAGTGTTTAATTGCTATTGCAGTACTTGTATATCGCTGCTGCACCATTCAGTGCTACATACCGTCCTTTCTCTAGTAAAACCACTGTTACTTACATTCAGTGTAGGCATAGCTGGTGGAGGAGGGATAGGTTTGGATTAGAGGCATAAAGGCAGGGCTTTATTGCCTTACAGTCCTATACTACTGCTACAACCTAAAAGCAAAAGTCCTTTTCAGGGCTACATACTTTCTTTTCCCTATTAATACCTGAAAGTTTGCAGCCATATGTTATATACCTAATTTAAAATGCGCAAGTTGTGCGGTAAGGGAAGGGGAAGTGGACTTGCTGCTGATGGTGCACGCAGAGGCCGAGGCCATGGGCCAGGTGAAATTGTGCCTACTGGAGCACAACAAACACGCTCATCCATGAGACCTAGCTTCCTGTCCCACTTTGCAGGAGGGTGCAGGACACCACTCTTGAAGCCAAAACAGTGCGAATAGGTGGTCGGTTGGATGTCAGATAATGCTTCCAGTATGTTTCCCAGCACCACCTTGTCTTCCACATAGTCCAGTCTGAGTAGAAAATAGTCTGGACCACATAAACCTCACTCTGATTCTCCTTCCTCCCAGCATGGCGAGTCCCGGGAGACAAGTGATCCCACACTTGGACACTCCGAGGAGCTCTTTACATTTCTATTTACTGATTCTAGCCTCTCGCCCTGCATGTTTCAAGAAAGACATGAGGACATTGTGTGTAGTGACGCCCAAATATTTGAGCAGCCACGGTCAAAAGAAGATGGTGGGGAACAGCAATTAGTGTCAAGAGGTAAATGATGATGAGACACAGTGTATGAGGCCCTCCTTTATGTCTAATACAGGGTGTATCAGTCCCTTTTTCTTTTAATTTTTGGAATTCTTGCATTGTCCGCATAGATTTTGTGAGTTTCAGAGTCTCTCCTTCATAAATTAAACAGGATGTGTCTGACCATGTCACACACACCACATGCCCAGATAAGGTAGTAAAATGTTAAAATTACATTTACCTGTGACTACCGTTGGGTGTGGTTTTATATCCCACTCTATTGTTTGATCTACTGTAGTCATAGGCGACGGGAAATTACACTGAGAAACGACCCGGCTATTGAGGGGTGGAGGAGGTGTTTTTTTTCTCTTTTTAATGTTTCCTAGCATTTTTTCCTGTAAAATCCATTTCATCTTCGGTTTTGTATGTTTTATTGTTAGTCCGTAAAAGTGGCGTAATACTCTGAAAATATTGTTCCCAGCAATGACCTGGGAGTCAGAGATGTGTCCAGGCGTCTTCCCCATGCTGTTCCAATTCCATTCAAGTGCTGTTTCCATCCATTTCAGTGATTTTCCTGCCCCCGAGACCTCCTGGGAGGGTCTGCCGGAGAAATGCTTGAGTTTCCCATTCACTTCTATTATATTCGGTACTCGAGTCAAGACCGTACGAGAGTCTGACCTGCTCAATTCGAGTACCGGGCACGCAAACATTTTAGTGCTCGATCATCACTATTTATTATACCATACCTTAAATATGTTATACACTATACAAGCAATCCCAAAAGTACTGGAAACTCTTAGTTAATGTTGAGCTGACTTGCTCGGATAGCCACGCTCTAGTGTTATTTGAGTATCTTCAGCGTGCTCTGCTAATATGTTTTGCGGCGGTAGACAGACACAACACATGCGGGGATTGCCTAACAAACAGACAATCCCCGCATGTGTTGCGGCTGTCTACCCCCGGAAAACATGCAGCCGAATGCTCAAATAACACTCGAGCGTGCTTGGATAGCATTTTATCCGAGCAGGTTCACTCAACACTAATCTTAATCTTTGATTTCAGATTTTGGGCGCGTAGTACATGAAAGTCACCAACACTCTGCAGAGTTGCAAACTTCTTATGACAATAACATCAGTGCAAAACTGTGTGCCTGGAGCTTCATGGCATGGGTTTCCATGACCGATCAGCTGCCTGCAAGGCTTATATCATCAAGCACAATGCAGGTGTAGGACAGAGAGGTGTAAAACATGTCATCAGTAGTGTTGAGCATTCCGATACTGAAATATCGGGTATCGGCCGATATTCGCGGTATCGGAATTCCGATACTTAATTCCGATACTTTTACAATATCGAATACCGGAATCGGAAGTTCCCATAATGCCTGCGCTCTGCAGTGTCTCTGAAGGATGACAAGCTGGATGGCAGCGCTCAGCTGCGATCCAGCCTGTCATCAGAATGCCATCCCAGCGTGAGAGAATTCTCCTGATTGTTTAAAAGCCGGCGGGCGGTAAAAAGCCGCCGGCTTTTAAACAATCACACAGCCCCATACTGCTTCCCCACAGCCTCCCACCCCGATCCTCCGCTCCGCTCCCCTCGCCACCTCCCATCCCGATCGTAAGTTAGGACCGGGCGGAGAGCACAGCACCAAGGAGCGGGGAGCGAAGGACCCGGGCGGGGAAGCCGGCAGTGAAAAGACTTCACCGCCGGCTTTCCCGTTCTGTGCTGCGCTTTCCCGCCGGTTATTTTAAATGAACAGCTGAGGTATCAGGTGATGCTGATCAGCTGTTCATTTGAAGTCGCCGCGGTGCCCTCAGAGGGTTCATGTGAGTTCATGCTTGACTGCATGAACTCACATGAACTTTCCCACGGCCGCACAGGTCAGCCACACCTCGCAGACCATCAGCCCGTCATGATTAGTGTGTGCGCGGTGTCTGTGCGATGTCTGCGGGTGTGTGCGGTGTCTGTGCGATGTCTGCAAGTGTGTGCGGTGTCTGTGCGATGTCTGCGAGTGTGTGCGATGTCTGCGAGTGTGTGCGGTGTCTGTGCGATGTCTGCGGGTGTGTGCGCGGTGTCTGTGCGATGTCTGCGAGTGTGTGCGGGTGTGCGCGGTGTCTGTGCGATGTCTAGGGGGTGTGTGCGTGCAGGTGACATAGGCCGATGTGACACTACTACTCCCATCGGCCTATGTCTGTCCCCGTCCACTCGTGCCAGCAGGATCAGCTCGATGGGAGCAGTAGTTCCCATCAGCCTGATCCTGCTATTTAAATTGCCCTACTGTGTCCCCAATAAATTTTAAATACATGTCATTGGTGGCCAGTGGTTACCTACAATAAATTAGTTCATACATTACCTGTCCCCGCCGATCGCCACCTAAAATAAAGTAAAAAATAAAAAAATACACCTATACTCACCTAGACACGTAATTCCCCGAAGCCATCGATCTCCTGTAATAAAATCTAAAATAATAAACCACAACCTTATCCTTACCCCTCCATAGTAGTCCACGAGTGTCCCACGATGATCTCCAGTTTAGAGCAGCCACATAGAATGTGACCGCTCTGAACCGCTGCCGCCGCTAGAATGACGGGGCCGTAAAGCAGCCCCGTCATTGCATAAGCGGGTTCGCCGGAGTTCAGGCAGCGCTGCTCCGGTTAGCTCCTTTACGGCCCTGCTGTATCGTGAGAAATTCCCACGGTACAGCAGTGCCGTAAAGGAGGTCTCCGGAGCTGCGCTGCCTGAATGCACTCCAGTGACCTCAGTCAGGGGCTCCCGCTGCCGGGAGCGGACGTGTTCCCGGCAGCGTGAGCTTACAGCAGCCATGCACAGCTGTCACCATCTCCAGATGTGATAGCTGTGCATGGGAGATCAGCGCAGGAACGTGGACAGGTAACTATTTTTTTTAGTAAACTAAGAATTAAATAAAATGGTGTATTTTATTCCAAATAAATTATTTTTTTCTGGGTGTAGTGTGTGTTTTTCTTTTTAACACTTTGTAGATTAGTAATGGGGGTGTCTTATAGACGCCCATTATTACTAACCTGGGCTTCATGGCAGCTGGCGCTGACATGAACCCCAACCCTATTACCCCCTGCCACCGCACCAGGGCAGCATGGAAGAGCGAGGCTAAGTGCCAGAATTGGCGCATCCTATGGATGCGCCATTTCTGGGGCGGCTGACGGCTGGTGTTTTTAGCCTGGGAGGGGGCCAATATTCATGGCACCCTTCCTGGGCTATTAATATCAGCCCGCAGCTGTCTGCCTAGCCTTTGCTAGCTATTAAAATAGGGGGGACCCCACGTCATTTTTTTGGGGGGGTCTCCCATTTTAATAGCTAGTAAAGGCTAGGTATTCAGCTGGGGGCTCATATTAGTAGCCTGGGAAGCTCCGTGGGTATTACCCCCTTCCCAGGCTTCAAACATCTGCCCCAGCCGTCGGCTTAACCTCCGCTAGAGACTAAAATTATGGGGGATCCCACGCCAATTTTTTTTTAAATAAATCCTTTATTTTAACACTAAATGACATTTGAGGAGTTAATAAAGATGCAGTCCCTAAATTATTATTTATTTTTTAATTAATTTTTCCCAAAAATTTTGACGTGGGCTTTGCCATATTTTTGTATGCCAGCCAGGTACAGCATCCAGCTTCTATGAACGCGCCATTTTCCGGGGTGGCTGCGGACTGCAATTTGCAGCGGGGGGGGGGCAGAAAGCTTGGGCCTCCCTGCGCTGCAGATTCCTTCCCCCAGCTGCCTAGTTGTACCTGGCTGGACACAAAAATAGGGCGAAGCCCCACGTATTTTTTTTTTAAATTATTTCATGAAATTCATGAAATAATAAAGAAAAAAAGGGCTTCCCTATATTGTTGTGTCCAGCCAGGTACAAATAGGCAGCTGGTGGTTGGGGGCAGCCCATTCCTGCCTGCTGTACCTGGCTGGACACAAATATAGGGCGAAGCCCCACGTCAATTTTTTTTTAATTATTTCAGGAAATTCATGAAATAATTAAAAAAAATTGATGTGGGGCTTCGCCCTATATTTGTGTCCAGCCAGGTACAGCAGGCAGGAACGGGCTGCCCCCAACCACCAGCTGCCTATTTGTACCTGGCCGGACACAACAATATAGGGAAGCCCTTTTTTTTTTAAATTATTTCATGAATTTCATGAAATAATTAAAAAAAAAAAAAACGTGGGGCTTCACCCTATTTTTGTGTCCAGCCAGGTACAACTAGGCAGCTGGGGGCTGGAATCTGCAGCGCAGGGAGGCCCAAGCTTTCTGGGCCCCCCCCGCTGCAAATTGCAGTCCGCAGCCACCCCGGAAAATGGCGCGTTCATAGAAGCGCCATCTTCTGGCGCTGTACCCAACTCATCCAGGGCCCTGGTGCGGTGGCTCACTGGGTAATAAAGGGGTTAAGGCCAGCTTGGCATTATCAGCTGGCCCTAAGCCCGAAATTCATGGGGTCACGCCAATATTAGACATGACCGCCATGAATTTCTAGTAAAGTATTTAAAAAAAAAACACAACACCCAGAATAAAGTCCTTTAATTGAAATAAACACACAATTCTTTATTGTTCTAAATTAAACCATACTTACCATCACGCTCATTCCAGCTGAAGCCAACGATCTCCTGCAATAAATGAAAAATAATAAACCAACATCATCCTTACCTTTCCATGGTTCCCAGGACAGCTTCAGCTCTGCTACATCGAGATGACAGGCTGGACCGCAGCAGAAAGCTGCCATCCAGCCTGTCATCCCGCAGACACTGAGAAGCGCAGGCATGCTTGCGCTCCTCAGTGTCAGGCTGTGATGGCATCCAGATGAGCCGAGTCTCTCACGGTCACCGCATGCGCAGGAGAATTCTCCCACGCTGTCAGTGACGTGCAAGAGGTGAGCTGAGTTCATTGTCGGCTCATCTGGATGCCGTCACAGCCAGAAACTGAGGAGCGCAAGCATGCCTGTGCTTCTCAGTGTCTGCGGGATGACAGGCTGGATGGCAGCGTTCTGCTGCGGTCCAGCCTGTCATCTCGATGTAGCAGAGCTGAAGCTGTCCTGGGAACCATGGAAAGGTAAGGATGATGTTGCTTTATTATTTTATTTTTATTGCAGGAGATCGTTGGCTTCAGCTGGAATGGGTGTGACGGTAAGTATGGTTTAATTTAGAACAGTAAAGAATTGTGTGTTTATTTCAATTAAAGGATTTTATTCTGGGTGTTTGTGTTTTTTTTAACTTTGACTATGGGGTTAGTAATGGGGGTGTCTTATAGACGCCTCTCCATTACTAACCTGGGCTTGATGTCAGCTAGCATTATAAGCTGACATCAACCCCAACCCTATTACCCCACTGCCACCGCTACAGGGCAGTGGGAAGAACGAGGCTAAGTGCCAGAATTGGCGCATCCTATGGATGCGCCATTTCTGGGGCGGCTGACGGCTGGTGTTTCTAGCCTGGGAGGGGGCCAATATTCATGGCACCCTTCCTGGGCTATTAATATCAGCCCCCAGCTGTCTGCCTAGCCTTTGCTAGCTATTAAAATAGGGGGGACCCCACATCATTTTTTTGGGGGGGTCCCCCATTTTAATAGCTAGTAAAGGCTAGGTATTCAGCTGGGGGCTGATATTAGTAGCCTGGGATGCTCCATGGGTATTACCCCCTTCCCAGGCTTCAAACATCTGCCCCAGCCGTCTGCTTAACCTCCGCTAGAGACTAAAATTAGGGGGAACCCCACGCCAATTTTTTTTTTTAATAAATCCTTTATTTTAACACTAAATGACAAGTACAGTAATCAACACTATCACTGTACTTCTTATATATGTGACTGACATGTTTCTATCTATCTAATCTATGTGTGATTCTCTACTCTTTCTATTCTAAATTGTCGGGTACAGATGCTGAATTGCCGGCCGGCTTTTTTAAAGAGACGGTGCATGAAAACACTAATATTTTTTTTAAATAAATCCTTTGCACTAAATGACAAGTACAGTCAGCAACACTGTCACTGTACTTCATATATATGTGACTGACATGTTTCTATCTATCTAATCTATGTGTGATTCTCTATTCTTTCTATTCTAAATTGTCGGGTACCGCTGCTGAATTGCCGGCCGGCTTTTTTAAAGAGACGGTGCATGAAAACACTAATATTTTTTTAAATAAATCCTTTACACTAAATGACAAGTACAGTAAGCAACACTGTCACTGTACTTATTATATATGTGACTGACATGTTTCTATCTATATAATCTATGTGTGAAGCTCTATTCTTTCTGTTATAAATTGTCGGGTACCTGTGTATGCCGCTGCTGAATTGCCGGCTTTTCATGTTTCACTGTGAGCACTGTTCCCATCGATTTAGGCAACCACCTCCCCCAATACATTCTACATTATTGTTAGTTGTTTTCGTTCATGTAGAATTAACCTACAAGGAAAGAAAGGGTTTATTTTCATTCCGATATTTGTGTCCCATTGACTTGCATTGGTTTCCGGTATCGGAATCGGCGACATCCGATACTTTTTGGGTATCGGCCCGATCCAATCCGATCCGATATTTCCTGATATCGGCAGGTATCGCTCAACACTAGTCATCAGTATACAAAGCAAGGTCCATAAAGACATAGTTCGGTGAAGTAGAACCAAGATTGCCATACAGGTCTTCTTGCCCAGTATCTGTTGGCGTTAAAAGTGCTATTCTGTATGAATGGACGAAAACTTCCACACATTTCAAACTCTGGAATACAGCCTTCCAAAAAAATAAAAAGCTATTTTAACTGCAAAAGTGGCAACCAACTCCATATAAATGTCTGTAGATTTAGAATGGGATGTGATAAGAGCATCTGTAGAGTAATGTAGGCATCCCAATACTTTTGTCCGTATAGTGTATGTACTGTATGTATGCCAACTTTGTCCAGAACTGTATTCTTGCAAAGTGTGAATCTGTTATTTTACGCAGGAGAACATAATATTTAAGAAGACATTGTACAAGTAGTGCACAACCCATTTAATAGGAGAACTAACTACTAGCACCTAAATTTTCCAGCATTTCTGCTTTTACATCTCAGGGTGGCCAGGTGACAGAAAAGCAGTTCTATGAGACTTAATATGGCTGACAATGGCTCACAATGGAAACTTTCACACTGTTACAACAGATCCCAGAAATTAAAAGTAGACATTTACAGAAACGGCTGAACTTACATAAGAAAGACTTCACACAGTGACTACCCGGAACGATTCAGAAGCTCAGTCAAGTTACCATATGTAGCTAGACAACATTGATAACCTAATTTAACGGTCCAAGAAAAAAATACGCTTTGCAGTTCCATTCTTTCTGTATGAATTGACCTTGAGTGTTCTATTGTGTATCAGCACGATTGCTTGCATATTAACATTAATTAATTCTATGGATGTTTTGTCACAGAGATCCATTAAATTCCTGCAGTATTCTCTGGAAGATATCTGATTTATAGAAAGGTCAAGTTATCCCCTTCAGGAGTTCCCAAGGATATGTGACTTAATAGGACAAAATGGTGCAGAATAACTGCTATCAACCACTAGATGAATATTATGTGAACAGATAGATTTGCAATCGAAGTTTAACAAAGGCTGCAGCCGCTGTGACAGATGGAAGATTTTAGAATGGTTTATTTTTCTAAAGTCTTTATGGTTTAATTTGCCTTTCAGTAGTAATCATGGTGACAAGTATTAGTGCATCTGCATAAAGGGCTTATTGGTTATAAAAATGAAAATAATTCCATAACAAATTCAATGAATTAAGGATGAAAATATAAATGTATTTTTTTTCAAATGTAATGTTCACATTTTAATCATTTTGTAATATGACTGATTATGTGGTAGAAAGCATAGTGTCTAGCAGTGACCATCTTAAAAAGATATGGCTGATCAAATATATTGAAGGTGACACGTATTAAAATATAAAACTCAAACTTTACCCACTTAGACGCTCAAATGCATGACAGTTATACAATACCGACAAGGAAAAAGGATTCCTCACCATACATAGGAAATGAAAACTGTCTTTATCCTGATGGTTGTTGTCCAGGACTGCTGACCGACAGAAAATGCATATAGTGAAATAAGAAGGGAAGGGATGGCACTATATACACTAAACTCTATGGCTAAGGGTGCAAGTAGCACGAGAAATGCATCAGAGTGTTATTTTCCATTACCATCATGTGGATTTTAATCTGATGAATTTGTAATAGGATTTGAAGATTTTTTATTCAATGTGGATGTGCCATCCCTCCCCTCCTTTTTTCACTATATACAGATAAAGACAAGCTACTCACTCAGGGACCACAGGAAAAATGTAGGCAGACAGCTAACAGCTCAACCACTTTTCTCACAGACAAAGGGGTTGTCTAATCTTCTAAGAAAAGTCTGCAGTCACTGTATGTAACTGCAGACTTCTGGATCCTAACAGTGTATGGGTGTGCATGTTGTCAGGATTCACCATTATTGCTGGTGATCGCAAGTATGTAATTTGCGTACATACAGTCACATGCCAAATTAGACGTTCTCTACCTTTCTCAATAAACTTAGCACAAGTTGGAATGTGACCGGAAGTGAATGCCCGCTCTCATTGGCAATACTGATGAATCTTGACAGTGTGTGCACCACACACTGTCAGTATTCGAAGTCTGCAGCCACATATTATAACTGCAGACTTTTATCAGAAGATCGGACAACCCCTTTAATGATTATGTGTCACCCCAGGCCTGGATGCCACAAACTTGTAAGGCTGTGTCTGAGAGCAGGAGGGAGGTTCTCTGGTCATGGACCATTTGCATGCCGCACCTCCTGTCCCAGGCCAGTAGGGGGAGCAGGCTGCCCCTATAAAAACTGCTACTGAGGGCAGGGTTAGAGAGACCAGGACCCACTTCTGAAGTATCCAGATGGGTTCCCAGAAGCAGAGGGACAGGTCAGCTGCAGCTGAGGAGTCCAGGAGGCAAAGGAGGAGCAGAAAGCCAGGGACAGAGGCGACGAGAGCCGGTCCTACATACCGGACACTGGGGTCCGAGGCTGTCAGGGTTGCAAGTCCTGCAGCAGATCATCAACCCGCAAGGGATTTCAGGTCCCTTGGCCAAGAAGTCTGGAGTTTCCGCCACACAGAGGGACCGGTACAGCACGGAAAAGCTACAGGTACCTAAGGCCCAAGTCGCAAGCCATACAGGCGTAGTACACGGCAAGCTCAGGGATGTGGGCTATCATACCACTAAAGGGGGAGATAGTCAGCAAGGGCAGAGAGAGAACGGTAGGCCTACCCACTCACCCTGACCAGTGGAGCTCGCCCGAATGCCCTCAGACACCCAGGTCCATTCCTACCCAGTACTCCTGTTGGGTCTATGATAAGATCAGTAAAAGACCCTGGACTGCATTATTGGACTCTGTGTGGTTACTGCTGCGCCTGCACCATCACCCCCAGCATCCTATCACACTGCCCTGAGGCTACACTCCTCCCGTGGGGAGTTGTACTATTCCCTGCTGCACCCCCAACACCAGCCTCAGCTGTCTGCCTTGCAGCGGCGGTCCTCCCTGACCGCAATCCACGGGTGGCGTAGTCGGACATTACCTAAAACACACCATAGACTACCACTGGTCTGACCACCCTGAGCCACGGGACCAGGTCGCCACTACTACTCCCAGCGTTGCCCTGAAGACCGGTCTCGAGTGCCCCACGGCCCAAGGGGCGAGTCACTTACAACTTACAACCTTACATGAGTCAGCAAGCTAGGGTGTTTTCTACAGTCTTGCAAAAAGCAACAGTTTGATTAGAAGAGGTAGACAAAAGATGAAGACAATGGTAGGCTATCACTTGTGAAACTTTACTAACTAAAGAAAAAAAAGGTTTTGGTACTATGTCAGCCAATTGAAAGATGGTGTATTGCTCTTAGTGTGGAACATAATTTAATCTTGCAGATATCTTTTAATGGATAACAAAAATGAAACACACCATATTAGGAAGCAAACTTCCGAGACTACTTACTGTGGGTCTATTCACAAAAAATAGATAAATCTGTCTCTTGAAGTTCTTTATTATACCATGTCTGGCGTATGAATCTATGTAGTCTTGAAAGTTTGTTTTGTAATTGTAACATCATTCAGTTTATTTTTGTTAGCCAATAAATATAATTTCTACAAGATTATTATTTTACTGACACTTGTGTTACTCACCTGCCCAGCTTCAGCACCAGCCTATTCTTTCTCCTTCCACAATGTCCGTCTCCCTCTGAGCTAGTTAGCTGATAACTATGGTAACCCAGTATGCAACCCTGACTTAAAGGGGTTTTGCCACGAACAAAAGTTAATTTTAATAAATATATCTTAATAATAATAATAATAATAACCTCCACAATTGGATGTGTTTAAATAAAATTTTCCTGTGCTGAGATAATCTTATAAATGTGCCCCTGCTGTGTACTGTGTAATGGCTGTGTCTGACCGTACAGGAACATGGTCTGATCATACCACAGCTCCTGGGCATGGGAGGAAGCAAAAGAGTATACAGACATTACAGCACAGGATCACAGCTGATTCTTTATGTGAGGTAAAACATTTTGCTGACTGTTTTTAAACGATGTTTTACCTCAAAGTAATGTGATGTCTGTATACTCTTTTGCTTCCCCCCCTGCCCAGGAGATGTGGTATGATCAGACCATGTTCCTGTACGGTCAGACACAGCCATTACACAGTACACAGCAGGGGCACATTTATAAGATTATCTCAGCACAGGAACATTTTATTTAAACACATCCAATTGTGAAAGTTATTATTATTCCAACATCTATTGATAAAAATGAACTTTTGTTCATGGGAAAACCCCTTTAAAGTGTCCTAACAATTGGACAGCACTTGACAAAGGAGGAGAACCTGTAACACTTATAGAGTAATAAGTGCTACAAAATCATTACCCAAACATATTTGTTAAAATGAAAGTAGAGTAATCAACCTCTTTAGTTAGTTAGATAAATTATCACTGCATCGGAGTTGTAACCATATTACTATTTATCCTGCGCTAATTAACCCCTTAACAACCTTGGTTTTTTCTGTTTTTGCGTTTTCATTTTTTGCTCCCCTTCTTCCCAGCCATAGCCTTTTTATTTTTCAGTCAATATGGCCATGTGAGGGCTTATTTTTTCTGTCACGAGTCGTACTTTTAAACGCCATCACTGGTTTTATGATATCATGTACTGGAAAATGGGAAAAAAATTCCAAGTGCGGTGAAATTGCAAAACAAATGCAATTCCACGGTTGTTTTCTGTTTTTTTCTTTTACCATGTTCAATGATTGCTAAAACTGACCTGTCATTATTATTCTCCAGGTCATTACGAGTTCGTAGATTCCAAACATTTATAGGTTCTTTTTTAGTTAAGTGGTGAAAAAAAATCCAAAGTTTGCTAAAAAAAAAAAAAAAAAATGGCCCCATTTTCCGAGACCCATAGCGTCTCCATTTTTCGGGATTTGGGGCCGGGTGAGGGCTTATTTTTTTGCGTGATGAGCTGACGTTTTTACTGATACATTTTTGGGGCAGATGTGGTCGCCTGTTATTGCATTTTATTGCAATGTTGCGACGACCAATAAAACGTAATTCTGGCATTTAGAATTTTTTTCTCGTTACTCCGTTTACCGATCGGATTAATTCTTTTCTTATTTTGATAGATCGGGCGATTCTGAACACGGCGATCCCAAATATGTGTATGTGTTTTTTTTTTTATTATTTTATTTTGAATGGGGCGAAAAGGGGGTGATTTAAACTTTTATATATTTTTTATATTTTTAAAAGCATTTTTTTTTACACTTTCTGCATGCTTCAATAATCTCCATAGGAGACTAGAAGCAGCAGTTGTCTGATTGCTTCTACTGCATACAGGGGACGAGCAGATCGCTTGTATGCAGTAGAAATGCTCACTTGCTATGAGCGCTGACCACTAGGTGGCGCTCATAGCAAGCGAGACATGACAACCACAGGGATCTGCTGCAGACCCCGGGTTGTCATGCCGACGACCCATCGGTGACCCACGGGATCACCTTTGGGCGGGGCTAATGCCACGCTTCCGACGCTGCGCTGTTAAGTGCCGCTGTCAGAGATTGACAGTGGCATTTAACTGGTTAACAGCCGCGGGTGGATCGCAATTCCACCTGTGGCTGTTGCGGGCACATGTCAGCTGTAAGAAACAGCTGACATGTGCCCGGTTCAGTGCGGGCTCAGCGCCGGAGCCCTCACTGAACCGGGGGTGATAGCCTAGGGCGTACTAATACACCCTAGGCTATTGTGTCAGTCGAAATGTGACCCAGAGGCAAAGATAACACTTTTCAATTGCATCCTTTTACACAGACTAAGACTACATTCACACATCTGTGTGACACATCCAAGTGCTGTAGATTTTTTTTTTCTGACAGCACATTGACCAAAGGACCTTAGTGACGGAGCCAATTTTGACCTTAATGACCAAGTCAAGTTTTATCATTTTGACCAATGTCACTTTATGTGGTATTAACTTTGGAATGCTTCAACGGATCCCACTGATTCTAAGATTGTTTTTTCGTGACATATTTTACTTCATGATAGTGGTAAAATTTCTGCGATATGACTTGCATTTATTTGTGAAAAGATGGAAATTTGGCAAAAAGTGGAAAATTTCATAATTTTCAAACTTTTAACAATTATTCCCTTAAACCAGAGCGTTATGTCACAAAAAATAGTTAATAAATAACATTTCCCACATGTCTACTTTACATCAGCACAATTTTTTAAACATAATATTTTTTTGTTAGGAAGTTAAAAGTTGACCAGTGACTTCTCAGTTTTTCAACAAAAATTACAAAACCATTTTTTTAGGGAACACATCACATATCATGTGACTTTGGGGGGCCTATGTGACAGAAAATACCCCAAAGTGACATCATTCTAAAAACTGCACCTCCCAAGGTACTCAAAACTACATTCAAGAAGTTTTTAACCCTTCAGGTTCTTTACAGTAACTGAAGCAATGTGGAAGGAAAACATGAACACAACTTTTTTTTCACAAAAATTTTACTTTAGTCCCCAATTTTTTTATTTTCACAAGAGAAAATTAACCACAAAATTTGTTGTGCAATTTTTCCTGAGCACACTAATACCCCATATGCGGGGGAAAACTGCTGTTTAGGCACACGGCAGGGTTCGAAAGGCAAAGAGCCTTCAAAATTGGCTTGAATCGAGAGCAGACGCCATGTCACGTTTGTAGAGTCCCTGAAGTGCCTAAACAGTGGAAACCTCCCACAAGTGACCAAATTTTGGAAACTATACTCTTCAAGGATTTTATCCAGAGATACAGTGAGCATTTTTAACCCACAGGCACGACACAGAATTTGATAACATTAGGTCGTCATATTGAATACATCATCAGTTTGCATCGTATGCTCAAGTATGCACCGAATATCGCAGGTGCTCGAGTGACATGCTCAAGTCCCCGTCCTGCATGTTTCGCGGCTGTTAGATACCCAAAAAAAAGCATGGCTATCTAACAGTCGCGAAATATGTGGGGCGGGGACTCGAGCATGTCACTTGAGGACTAGCGATAATCGGAGCATAACCGAGCACTTGCCCTCAACCCTAGTCATCATATCGTCTTTTTTTTTTACTTTTGAACAAACCCCAATCCTAACTCCAACCCTAACCACAACCCCACCCCCAACCCTAACCTTAACACAATCCTAACCCCAAACCTAACACAACCCTAACCCCAACCCTAACCCCCCAACCCTAACACAATCCTAACCCCAAACCTAATGATAAAGAATGGAAAAACAAATATTTTTTTATTTTATAATTTTTATCTAACTAAGGGGATGACAAAGGGGGATTTGATTTACTAATCTTTTGCTTTTGATCACTGTGATAAGGCCTATCACATTGATCAAAAGGAACCAATAGGAAAAATTACCTATTTTTGCAGGGTACCAGCCGGCAGATCTCGGCGGGCGCACTGCACATGTGCCTGCCATTTTTTTTTTAAGGAAGATGATACGGAGGGCCGTGGGTCAGAGCATGTGGGACCGGGGGATGGCGGAGGTTCCCAGGGCTCAGGGGACATAATTTTTCTCTCCTTTGACATGTATATCATGTCAGAAAAGAGAGAAATGATTTTAATAGCGGGCACAGTTTTTTTTTTCCTTGATCACTGTTATTCACTGAATAACAGGGATCACGTGATCGGGGACTGGAAAATCCAGCCCTGATTATGTTCTCCAGGCTCTCAGTTACCCCTGGTAGCTGAGATACCAGAGATTTTTTGACTCTGGGGGGCGCTATATCCTTATTCCCAATTGCCATTTTAAAACGGCAATGGGGGAATAAGGTCCCTTAAAGGCATCCGTGCTAGTGTGTATCGGCGGTCGTCAAGGGGTTAATTGATCTATACGGACAACAGTTTTAAAAATGGATCCGTGTCTCTGATCCGTGAGATTCAGAATATGTCTTATTCTCATCTCTTTTGCTGATGAGAATGAAGCCATTCGTGTGCTGTCTGTGATTTTCACAGACCCATAGACTTGCATGCATGATTTTCATCCGTGACGCTGATAAAAAAAAACGTACATGTCTCCATGATTTTTTTGCGGACACACCAGCTGCAAAAAAATACTGACACGTGAGGAGCACCATAAACTAAAATGGCCACATGTTCCGTGTACATCATTGATAGGCCATGTGCTTAAAAACCAACATCTGAATGAGGCCTAAAATGAATGAAACACGGAAGACATACTTTGTATATCAATTTTCCATCAATGTTTCCATCAGTGTTTCATCATGAAAGCTCCAGAGAGGAAAAAGTAATGCACTTGCTCCGAGCCTTCACAAGGGGTAATGTGAGTATCGCTGGCACCTCCCTTAAGCAGACAGCAGGTTTTTATACACCCAGACCAGGGTGTAAATTAGCCAGAGGAAGGTAGCCGCTGGGTCCTAGAGAGGCAGCCTCTAAGAAGGTGTCTGTAATGCCAAACGTAGAGATCTCCTGCAACCAACTGCAGGACAACTGTCTGTCACTTCTGACACACCCGTGACACTAGATTCATATATTATTTTTATTCTATTCTTCTTTTTACAGCAAAAATGTTGCAACAAATTTAATGTTACCTGCAGCTTATTTTGTTTGATGTGAATATCAATCCGTACATTTACTGGAAGGAAAACAAACCAAACATATTAAGTGATGAAATGAATGATGGCGTTTAATCTGATATCTCTATGAGATATCAGGACAAGAAGATTCTTTTCTTTGATTTTTATTGATCTGAGCGTCTATATTTATGGAGAAAACCGAGACACCACAATCCACATTATAAGATGAATAATAGATAGAAAAAGATAAATTACAACATCATTTCATCAGTGGGTCATCACAAGCCACAAGTCTGAAGGTCGAGTTGTATATCAGTGTCAAGAAAATCCTTGTCCTGGAGTAATAAATCAGAAAGGGGATCATGGCAAATGTCAATGCATTGATGAAGTAATACCATTAATGCGGTATGGAACCTTTGTGCCTAAAAAGAAAACATTCAGAGATATGGTGTGTAGCTTCAGACTTGGTAAGCTTGGCGTTAGAAAGAATAACTGCAATTGGTTACGGAAATTTAAAAAAAAAATTGTATAAAAATTGAATAGTATCGAGAATTAGATAGGAAACATTTTATTTAAAGTTATATGTATTTTTTGTATTTATATAAGTAATTTTCTATTTATATTAATGCATTAGTGAAATGTTATCATTTGAATTTTATCAATAGCTTTTCGTGCATTCTACATATTTTCATTATCTTCCTCTTGTGGTAAAACTCAAGTGAGCAGAAAACTCCAGAATAAATCAATAAAAATGACACATGCAAAAAATGAAGACTGGAGAGGAGGGAAATATCTTTGTGTAACTTGTCTACTGTACCAGGGATTAGAGATGAGCGTTGTTCTACTCGAACTGTTCGCCAATCTCAAATTCGAGCTGTTTTGGGCGGTGTTCGAGCCGTTCGGCGAACACGAACGATTTGAGAAAAATTTGGCTGTTCGAGGTTATGTTCGATAACTGTTCGTGCACCAAAATCATAACTGGATTTTTTCTCAGTAATGATGAAAATTAATGTTAATACGCAGTTTGAGTGTACAGCGGGGTGGGGGGAGGGGCAGGGGATGGATCTCTGCAGGAACAATGAAGATCTCCATTTTTTTTTCTCTTTCCCGCATTTGCAGTGGGGAGGTGCAATCTGTCAGCCTATCAGCAGCGCACACACGGAGCGAACTGCTGTTTTTCACACAAGCAAGGGCATGTGTCATTGGCAGTGTATGTCACATGTCCTTGCCCTATAAGACCAAGCCATTTTCCCCATCGCCACCATTTTCTCACTGCTGCAGCTGCGTGTTAGACGGCACCGCTGTTGCTGTGTGCGCTATACCTTGTTAATTTCAAGCCAATTTTCGCACAAATCTACAGATAGCTTGGGAGTAGGGAATAGTTGTGATTGCAGTCCTTTTAAGGACTAGGTTACAGCATTTCCTACGACTTTAATCAGGCAGGTCTGTGCTCTTAAATAGATAGGTTGGGAGTAAAGACTAATTGTAATTGGAGTCCTTTTCAGGACTAGGTTACATCAGTTCCTATCAGTTTTTGCCAGGCAGGTCTGTGCCAGTGCTGTGCAAGTTTTTTTCACAGCATTTGGCTGAATCTAGCAAAGCTAATCTTTTTTGGCCTATTGCAGAGTGTGTTAGTCAGTGGAGTAGCCTATCTGTGTTGCAAGATATACCACCTGTGTATAGAATACCAATTTTTTTACTGCACCTAGTGAAGTAAAATCTTTTGGGCATAGCATCATTCTATTAGTCCATCTATACTGACCTCCATCAGGTTGCAAATTGAATATAATTTTTTTCTGCATCTAGCTCTGAAAAAATATTTGGGCTTCTAGCAGTGTGTGAGACTTGTTCTATTAGTCCATCTATACTGACCTCCATCAGGTTGCAAACTGAATATAATTTTTTTCTGCATCTAGCTCTGAAAAAATATTTGGCCTTCTAGCAGTGTGTGGGACTTTCTCTATTAGTCCATCTATACTGACCTCCATCAGGTTGCAAATTAAAAATAATTTTTATCTGCATCTAGCTCTGAAAAAATATTTGGCCTTCTAGCAGTGTGTGGGACTTTCTCTATTAGTCCATCTATACTGACCTCCATCAGGTTGCAAATTAAAAATAATTTTTATCTGCATCTACCTCTGAAAAAATATTTGGGCTTCTAGCTGTGTGTGGGACTTGTTCTATTAGTCCATCTATACTGACCTCCATCAGGTTGCAAACTGAATATAATTTTTTTCTGCATCTAGCTCTGAAAAAATATTTGGCATTCTAGCAGTGTGTGGGACTTTCTCTATTAGTCCATCTATACTGACCTCCATCAGGTTGCAAATTAAAAATAATTTTTATCTGCATCTACCTCTGAAAAAATATTTGGGCTTCTAGCTGTGTGTGGGACTTGTTCTATTAGTCCATCTATACTGACCTCCATCAGGTTGCAAACTGAATATAATTTTTTTCTGCATCTAGCTCTGAAAAAATATTTGGCCTTCTAGCAGTGTGTGAGACTTTCTCTATTAGTCCATCTATACTGACCTCCATCAGGTTGCAAACTGAATATATTTTTTTTCTGCATCTACCTCTGAAAAAATATTGGGCTTCTAGCTGTGTGTGGGACTTGTTCTATTAATCCATCTATACAGACCTCCATCAGGTTGCAAACTGAATATATTTTTTATCTGCATCTACCTCTGAAAAAATATTGGGCTTCTAGCTGTGTGTGGGACTTGTTCTATTAGTCCATCTATACTAACCTCCATCAGGTTGCAAACTGAATATAATTTTTTTCTGCATCTAGCTCTGAAAAAATATTTGGCCTTCTAGCAGTGTGTGGGACTTTCTCTATTAGTCCATCTATACTGACCTCCATCAGGTTGCAAATTAAAAATAATTTTTATCTGCATCTAGCTCTGAAAAAATATTTGGCCTTCTAGCAGTGTGTGGGACTTTCTCTATTAGTCCATCTATACTGACCTCCATCAGGTTGCAAATTAAAAATAATTTTTATCTGCATCTACCTCTGAAAAAATATTTGGGCTTCTAGCTGTGTGTGGGACTTGTTCTATTAGTCCATCTATACTGACCTCCATCAGGTTGCAAACTGAATATAATTTTTTTCTGCATCTAGCTCTGAAAAAATATTTGGCCTTCAAGCAGTGTGTGGGACTTTCTCTATTAGTCCATCTATACTGACCTCCATCAGGTTGCAAATTAAAAATAATTTTTATCTGCATCTAGCTCTGAAAAAATATTTGGCCTTCTAGCAGTGTGTGGGACTTTCTCTATTAGTCCATCTATACTGACCTCCATCAGGTTGCAAATTAAAAATAATTTTTATCTGCATCTACCTCTGAAAAAATATTTGGGCTTCTAGCTGTGTGTGGGACTTGTTCTATTAGTCCATCTATACTGACCTCCATCAGGTTGCAAACTGAATATAATTTTTTTCTGCATCTAGCTCTGAAAAAATATTTGGCCTTCTAGCAGTGTGTGGGACTTTCTCTATTAGTCCATCTATACTGACCTCCATCAGGTTGCAAATTGAAAATAATTTTTTTTCTGCATCTACCTCTGAAAAAATATTGGGCTTCTAGCTGTGTGTGGGATTTGTTCTATTAATCCATCTATACAGACCTCCATCAGGTTGCAAACTGAATATAATTTTTTTCTGCATCTAGCTCTGAAAAAATATTTGGCCTTCTAGCAGTGTGTGGGACTTTCTCTATTAGTCCATCTATACTGACCTCCATCAGGTTGCAAACTGAATATATTTTTTTTCTGCATCTACCTCTGAAAAAATATTTGGGCTTCTAGCTGTGTGTGGGACTTGTTCTATTAGTCCATCTATACTGACCTCCATCAGGTTGCAAATCGAATATAATTTTTTTCTGCATCTAACCCAGCCAATAGTTTTGGCCTAATACCACAGTTTGGCCACTCAGCTCTGCTCGGTTCCCATCCATTGTTTTTTTGTGCAAACAACTCCAGAGTTGTGAATTAGTTAACCACCAAAATGAGTGGAAAAAGGCCTGCTGCTATTGGAAAGGGGAATAGGCGTGTTGGGAAGGGGAAAAAAGGTTGTGTCCGTGGGGTAGGTGTTAAAGCAACAGTAACATCTGCAGAAGAAAGACCATCTTCCAGCCAAACTAAAATGTCTACTTCTTTTAGCGGACAGTGTGATAAGATCCCTTTCTTACGGCCACGCCAATCGCTACAAATTCCAGATGAGGCACAAAAACAGCAGGTGCTTCAACGGATATCAAGTGCTCCTTTAAGTGGGCTCTCCTCCACATCAACTTCAACATCACAAATACTCCAGTCCTCAAAGGTGTCACCCCAATCGCACTTGCTTCCTCACAGCTCCCAAATCTCCAGCTGCCCGTCTGAGTATGAGGTAGAACAGATGGTTGAGTCTGCAGAGCTGTTTACTCATACTATAGCCTGGGAATCAGAGGTCGACTCCAGCGCTTCTGTGAATCCAGACGAGAAAATGATCTGCACTGATGCCCAGAATCTTTATGAGTCGGATCCAGGACCAGACGCAGAAGGTTCTGACCATAATGTAGACCCTCATTCCCAAACTGTAACTCCTGTTGGTGGAGACAATGAGGAAGACGATGATGAGACTCAAATACCTGATTGGAGCGACAACTTTAGTTTTTTGTCAGGGCAGGAACAGGTTGGCTCTGAGGACGACGGGTGTGATAACGCACAGGGTGATGATGATGAGGTTGGAGATCCCACTTACTGTCAACCCACAGTCAGCCAAGAGATGAGGTCAGCAGAGGAGGTGGAGGAAGATGCTAGTGACGACGAGGTCAGGTTGCGCCTTCCTGGACAGAGACGTAGTACTGGAAGCACGTCAACAACTGCATCCTCAAACACAACTCTGCCTCTCACCACAAGTCGTGGTGGCTCTTCAGGTCGCATGGGTGCTAAGCCTTGCATAGCCTGGGCATTTTTTCAGATCGATAAAGATGACCCAATTCGTGTTATCTGTAACATTTGTCAGCAAAAGCTAAGTAGAGGCCAAAAAATACATAGTTTGAGTACTTCATGCATGAACCGGCACATGGACATGAAGCATAAGTTGCAGTGGGAAGCTCAGTGTGCTACAATGCGGCCTAGCCGGCCGGGCCAACCACCGTCTGCCATATCTTGTGCATCCGCGGCCTCTTCATCCTCTGTGACTGGGGGGACAGCAGTCACACCTGTTTTGGGGCGCAGACCTGCCACCTCTTTACCCGCAACAGCCAGCGTGATTGGCAGGTCATCATTTTCTTTGGAGGTGGTAACACCAGCTGGTGTTGAGCGCTGTCCGACATCGATAGCACCACCTTTGGATCAAGGCAACCTAACATGTCCGCCTGCATCTTCCTCACAGACCGGCAGTTTGCCGGGGACACCCTTATCAACCCCGTCTAAGCACAATAGCCAGCCCTCGGTCCCTCAGATGTGGACAAGTAAAAGACCATTTCCTCCTAGCCATGAGAAAGCTAAGAGGTTGAATTTCACCATCTGCAAGCTCTTGGCTACAGAAATGCTGCCTTTCCGCCTGGTGGACACAGAGGATTTTCGAGACCTTATGTCCGTCGCAGTGCCCCAGTACCAGATGCCCAGTCGGCACTACTTCTCAAAGAAAGGTGTGCCTGCGCTCCACCAGCATGTCGCACACAACATCACCGCTTCTTTGAGAAACTCTGTGTGTGACAGGGTGCATTTCACCACAGACACTTGGACGAGTAGGCATGGACAGGGGCGTTACATGTCGCTGACTGGGCACTGGGTAACTATGGTGACAGCAGGACAAGGGGCTGCTGTCCAAGTCTTGCCGTCCCCACGAGTTGTGCGTCAATCCTCTTTATGTCAAAGTTCCTCCACTGCTTCTGCCTCCTCAACCTCCTCTCGGTCTTCCACCTGCACCCAAAGCCTGTCTGGTCATGCCACAAGCTTTCTAACTGTGCAGAAGGGATCCTGCACACCTCCTTACTATGCTGGCAGTAGGGCTCAACGTCATCAGGCGGTTTTTACTTTGAAATGTCTGGGAAATGTGAGTCACACAGCTGAGGAGTTGTGGTCAGCTCTGGAGAACCAATTTCATGAATGGTTGTCTCCACTGGACCTGAAACCAGGGAAGGCCGTGTGCGACAATGCTGCAAACCTGGGTGCGGCCCTTCGCCGGGGCAATGTCACACACGTGCCTTGTATGGCTCACGTGTTGAACCTGGTTGTCCAGCAATTTTTAGCCCACTATCCCAGACTAGATGGCCTTCTGCAGAGGGCACGGTCGCTGTGTGCTCACTTCCGCCGTTCGCATCCCGCAGCTCAGCGACTTACATCTCTACAGAAGTCGTTGGGCCTGCCACTTCACCGGCTAAAATGCGATGTGCCTACCCGGTGGAATTCAACTCTGCACATGTTGCAGCGACTGTGGCAGCACCGACAAGCCCTGGTGCAATACGTTCTGACGTATAGCCTGGGCCAACGAGATCCAGAGGTGGGGCAAATCACGCTGGAGGAGTGGTCTCAGATCAGGGACCTATGCACCCTTCTGCACAGTTTTGAAATGGCGACGAAGATGTTTAGTGCTGACGATGCCATTATCAGCATGACTATTCCGGTGATTTACATGCTGGAGCACATGTTAAACAGAATTCGGAGTCAGGTGGTGGCACAAGAGGAGGTGGAGGAAGTAGAGGAGGAGGAGTTGTATGCGGAAGGGCTAACATCTGCAAGGTCCAGACGGTCGGCAGCACCAAGGCGGCAGGCATGTGAGGGTGGGGGAGATGGTTTTACCAGGGCGCATGGTAGCAGCCAAACTAGTGAGGAAGGTGCAGGAGCCCAGGAAGAAGTGGAGGATAAACTGATGGAAGACTCATCAGATGAGGGAGACCTTGATCACATTTCTGTTGTGCGAGGTTGGGGGGAGAGGACAGAGGAAGGAAGCATGATTGTTACCTCGCCACCAACACAACAGGGACTTGGTGCTCCTGGATGCGCAACACACATGAGTGCCTTCTTGCTGCACTACCTGCAACATGACCCTCGAATTGGGAGAATTAGAAATAATCCTGACTACTGGGTTGCCACACTGTTAGATCCCCGGTACAAAAGTAAATTTGCAGAAATTATTCCTGCCATAGAAAGGGATGCACGCATGCTGGAGTATCAGCAGAGACTGTTGCAGAATCTTACATGTGCTTTTCCACAAAACACCAGTGGTGCACGTAGTGAATCTCACAGTTCCAACTTGCCAACCGTGGGACCGTCAAGTGTTCAGCACTCAAACCGTAACAGAACCACAGTATCTGCTGGTAACATCAATTTTGCGGAATCATTTCACCACTTTTTTAGCCCATCCTTTGCAAGGCCACAGGAGACAAGAAGTCTGACACATAGTCAACGCCTAGAGACGATGGTACAGGAGTATCTCCAAGTAAACATTGAAGCCATGACTGTGTCACTGGACCCTTGCTCTTTTTGGGCTTCCAATCTGGATAAATGGCCGGAGCTAGCCACTTACGCCTTGGAGATCTTGTCATGCCCCGCAGCCAGCGTTCTGTCTGAACGTGTGTTCAGCGCTGCTGGTGGTGTGCTGACAGATAAGCGCACGCGGCTCTCCACTGATAATGTAGACAGACTCACGTTCATAAAGATGAACAAATCATGGATCCGAAACGACTTTTCTACCCCTGTGTCATCCTGGGGAGAGTAAAATCTTGATGATTGGTTAAAATCACCCTACCAACCGTTTTAAGCTTTCAAATTACTAATCATGTTTATCTGTATCTTGGCTGGAAAATAATTTGGGCTTTGTAGCAGTGTGCAGCACTGATTCTATTAGGCCATCTATAATAAGCTCCACCAGATTTAAAATTACTAATCATGTTTATCTGTATCTTGACTGGAAAATAATTTGGGCTTTGTAGCAGTGTGCAGCACTGATCCTATTAGGCCATCTATACTAAGCTCCACCAGATTTAAAATTAATAATAATTTTTAGCTGCATCTAGCCCGGAAAATAATTTTGGGGCTCCGAGATGCGCAAGACACATAAGTGCCTTCTTGCTGCACTACCTGCAACATGACCCTCATATTGTCAGAATTCGAAGTAATCATGACTACTGGGTTGCCACACTCTTAGATCCCCCAAACTTTTCGATCAACCTTTTCATTTTAATAA
The DNA here is from genome assembly GCF_046119375.1 of Phyllobates terribilis. Taxonomy (NCBI): domain Eukaryota; kingdom Metazoa; phylum Chordata; class Amphibia; order Anura; family Dendrobatidae; genus Phyllobates; species Phyllobates terribilis. Next base: position 810,075,085 of record NW_027362761.1, read on the forward strand.
AGACCAAAAAAATTGTCATTTTTGAAATTATAAGCATTAGCAGGTTATTAGAAACTGAAATCAAATAGTTTTCAACTCAAAACTTTATTCTAGGTGATGTTACACTTTCACATAGGACCCCTTGTTCGAAAGGAGCTTCTGAACTCTCTCGTCCATTGAATTTGTCAGGTTTTGGATGGTTTCTGCTTCAATTGTTTTGCATGAGGACAGAATACCCTCCCAGAGCTGTTGCTTAGATGTGAACTGCCTCCCGCCATCATAGACACTCCTTTTGATGATGCTCCAGAGGTTCTGAATGGGGTAGAGGTCAGGGGAGCATGGGGGTCACACCATAAGTTTGTCCCCTTTTATGCCCATATCAGCCAGAGATGCAGATGTTTTATGTGCAGCATGAGATGGTGCATTATCATGCAAAAAAATGATCTTGCTGTGAAATACACGGTTCTTCTTCTTGAACCATGGCAGGAAGTGCTGTTTGAGAAAATCCACATACATTATGGAGTTCATCTTTAGCGCCTTCAGGGATCCTAAAGGGGCCGACAATCTCTCTCCCCATGATTCCAGCCCAAAACATTACTCCACCTCCTCCTTGTTGGCGCTGTAGCCGTGTTTGCGTGGGGTGTCCATCAACCAGCCATCCTCCACTCCATCCATCTGGACCATCGAGCGCTGCACGGCACTCATCCGTGAACAAAACAGTTTTGAAATCAGTCTTCATGTAATGTTTAGCCCACTGGAGCCGTTTCTGCTTGTGTGAAGTGGATAGAGGAGGTCGACAGAATGGCATATGCACAGCTGCAAACCTCTGAAGGACCCTGCATCTTGTTGTTCGGGGGACGTTGGAGGCACCAGCAGCTTCAAAAACTTGTCTGCTGCTATGACAAGGCTTTTTTGCCGCTGCTCTTTTAACCTGACGTAATTGCCTGTAGGAAAGAGTCCTCAATTTGCCCTTATCAGCACGCACATGTGTGTACTGTGAATCAGCTACATACTTCTTGATTGCCAAGACACTTCATCCTGATCATCGCACAATGTTGATTGTAGTCATGCCTTGACCTAAACACTCCACAATTTGTTGCTTCTCAGCAGCCGACACATCCTTTTTCTTTCCCATTTTGGCAGAAAATGTAGGCTGCTTAATAATGTGAGACAGCCTTCTTAAGTAGTCTTGCCTTTCATTGGACACACCTGCCAAACTAATTAGCACAGGTGTCTGCAATTGCTTACAGTGATATAAAGAGCCCTGACACACATCACCATCAATGAGTTTAACTGACAAACAAACAAATTCTTCCCTTATCACTCCTAAACACTTTTTGCATAATAATTTGGAACACAGTGTACATGTGCTTTTCCACAAAACACCAGTGGTTCACGTAGTGAATCTTACAGTTCTAACTTGCCAACCGTGGTCTGTATGGAGTTGTTCAATAAAGGGCCTAAAATTAAGATAACATAGATGGGAGAGGTCTCTATGAATAGGAATTCCTAAGTATTTGATACCCTGTGAGGGCCAGGCAAAGGGAAAGTTGGACTGGATGGAATCCTATATGGATTTGGGGAGGGAGACATCGAGGGCCTCAGACTTCGCTGCATTGATTTTAAAATTTGACCATGTAACAAAGTGATCTATTTCAGCCATAACAGCATGGATGGATATATGTGATTGAGTGATATATACTAGGACATCATCAGCAAATAGAGAGCACTTGTACTCGGTGCCTCCCACCTCAATCCACCTAATATTGGGGTTATGGCGAATTGATGAGAGCAGGTGCTCCATCACTAAGATGTATAAGAGAGGGGACAGAGGACATCCCTGCCTTGTCCCATTGGTGATTGTGAAAGGTGATGAAAATGTTCTGATGCACCCCCTGGGCCTTGGGACACCCGGAGCCGGACCCTTTTTGGTGGATGCTGGTGGTTGTAGTCTTCGTGGCGGCGACCCGGTTCCGTGGCTCAGGGTGGTCAAACCAGTGGCGGAACTATTTATGTGGTTTTGATGTTTAAATGTCCGACTACGCCACCCGTGGATTGCGGTCAGAGTGAACCGCCGCTGCAGGGCAGACCGCTGAGGCTGGTGTTGTGGGTGCAGCGGAGCGTAGCATAACTCCCCACGGGAGGAGTATAGCCTCAGGGCAGTGTATGCGGAGGATGGGGGTGATGGTGCAGGGCAGCAGCAGTAACGACACGGAGTCAGTGATGCAGTCCAGGGCCTTTACTCACAGTTCTTATTATCCAGACCACGTCTGCAGGTAACGGCTGCCCACGTCGTACTGTGCTCACCAGGTGAGGGGCTCAGACAACTCCCAGATAACTTTGGAGCGCTTCACAGGACCCCCTTTGTGTGTCCTTTGTCTGGCCTTTCTTACCAACTCTTCTGTCCGGCTGCCTCGGGCCTCCTCTTAGTAAACTTGGCGCCAGTTTCCCTGACCCTCTGTGGTGCCTTCCTAGCGGGTGTAGCGAGGGGCTGCGCCACATAAAATGTCACAGCCTCCGGTTTCTAGCTGAGGGTCGTTTCCTGCCTCCACTAGTTTCGGGGACGGTCTCCCCCTTTGGCCTGACCCCTCCATGCAGGTGGATTCGGGCGTGCGGTGGCGACTCGCCCGTCCGCACCCCTGGGATCCCTTCGTTCCTCGTTCCTGGAGCCTTCTCCGCTCCTCTTCATTCCTTCTCCCTCTTCCAGGCCTGTGCCTCTGTTACTAGGCCCGCCTCCGGAGCAGAGCTCATGCAGAGCCCCTGCTCCCTGCCACTTCTGCTCAGACTTCTCTGCACTGAACTAAGATGGTGCCCACCTTTTATACTCCCTTCTCAATGCACCCAGGAACTGCTTCCTCCCTGCTCCTGCACTACAGGGTTCCCCTTCCTCAGTGTTCCCTCCCCCCACTCCAGCCAGGGACAGGGACTGTCGTGCCCATCTCAGGGGCATATTGGTTGCCCTGCCCCACGGCAATGTGGTGTAATGCATGCAGGTGTCGGGTCCTGATCCACACTCCATCCTTACCTGAGAGTGAGATATCACACCTCTGGGTGAGGTGCAATACCTCTGTAGCAACCGAGCCCTCAGGGTGCTACAGTTCCATTTATCTTCAGCCTAGGTGACGTATTGCGATACAGGGCCGTGATTTTGGCTATAAAAGGGTCCCCTAGACCCCTACCCCAAGCTTTTTAAGAGAATCATATATGGCGTGCCAGGAGACTCTATGGAATGCTTTCTCAGCATCCAACGAGAGTATCTAATTACAAATTTTTAACTGCATCTAGCCCAGGAAATACTTTGTGCCTAGTAGCAGTGTCTGCTAGTCAGCGGATTATCCCGGCTGTTAAGCAAGCTACACCACCTGTAGTTTGGACACTTAATTTTTTCAAAGGAAATGCTTCGGGACCACGGGATACTCAGTGAAGAGCATCAGGAGGCACCCCAAGGCATAGGGGCTGGGACTGGCAGTAGGATGCCTTGCGGTGGACAGCCGAGCTCGATCCTTATAAAAGCTTTTTAACTGCAGCAGCTTTAGTGGACGCTACTGGAGCTGGAATTACGCGGCTGCTGGCATGAGACTTGCCCTCCAATAGATCCTTGTAAATGGATTTAAAGTGTATTCATTCAAATTAGAGAGACAATTTAAATTAAAAAGCTTAGAGCTGCCTCCACCACAGGGGGGCTCGCTCGACCCACCAGCGGACAGGCACCAGTATTGGGAGAGGGGGGCTGGCCGTCATGGTTCACCGCGGCTCTGGCACAAACCCGGCGACACGGAGGTGGCACGGGCAGGAGCGGACTGAACGTGTCGGCTTCTCACTTTTTGGATTTTAGAAGGGCATGACATGCCTATATCTGTGTCTCCCCCTCCTTTTACTCCTCCACCTCTTTTCTTTTCGCATGACTATATGTACTTGTCACTTTTCCATGTGTTAGTTGTGTCTTCTGAGCAGTTTGTCAGCTTTTGGACACCTTTGAAGGTGTTTTCTATGTGTTTCTATGTGTTTTTGTTTGCCTGCCATTGGTTTTAACGGTGTTCGAAGGTGTTCGACGAACAGTTCGACGAACAGTTCGGCGAACACATGGGTGTTCGACGAACCGAACCGAACTCGAACACTACGGGGGTGGCTCAACACTACCAGGGACACAAATTAGATCCATAATCTCCAAAATGGCTATATTGATATAGTTGCAACTTCGCTAATGATAATGACATTGAGAGTATATCTAAGATCTGTCACTGGATGCTCATTACATAACCCCTAAAAGACTGGTTTCATATGAGCATATGAAATATCTTCAGTTTTTTTAAAGATGCCATAGTTCTTCATAGTTGCCTCACTGAAATAAAATATTATCATTTTGTTCTTTTCAGGTGGGTACTGTAATAAAGTGCATCAATTTTAGATTCTCTGGGGGATGTATGAAATGTATTTTGGGAGGCGATACTCTGTGATATTTAGATAGGCGTTCCTATTGTACCCAAGTCTGTTAGACACACATATACAGTACCAGTAAAAAGCTTGGATACACCTGTTCCTTCAATGATTTTTCTTATTATTATTGGAATGTGCACATTGTAGATTCAGATTGAAGGCAGGAAAACCACAAATATGTGCATATGGAAAAAAAGAGTAAAGGAAGTCATGTAAAACAAACAGACTAATTGTTAAGCCTTAAAGGGGTGGTCCGGTACCTAAAATGTCCTTTTAAAATATCTATCCTTACACCCTAACCACTTTTGTAATTAGCTTTATTATACAATACTGTACACTTCTCTGTATATATCTAATCCCTCTGAAGATGTCCTGGATTCATGGTCATGGCCGTAGAATCCATGGGAGATGTGAGTGCAGCGCCCGCACTCTGCTTCTATCTCCACCGCTGCTTCTAACTGTGAAAGAAGACGTCATCAGGGGACAGAGATAGATACTTGCTAGCTGAAACGTTGCCTTGACTATGCATTTTAGATAAATAAAGGAACAAAGTTATCTCTGTGATCCCTTGGAAAAAAATATGTCTCTGGATTTGCTGCTAACTTGGTGGGAAGTTTCCCCAAGGAAGCATGGAACTTTATTAATTATTATTATGGACCCTGATGATGTCCTGTTCCAGGAAAGGCGATAGATGCTGCAGAGAAGTGAGTGCCGCCTCAGCCTCATGTAACATCCTGTTTGAGAAACCTCTCAAACGAAATGTCTCAGGAAGTGAAGAAAAAATCTAGTTTATTGATTAGATAGATAGGGGGAAGTGTAGGGTATTGTATAATAAAGCTCAATACAAAAGTGGTTAGGGTATAAAGATAGGTATTTTTAAAGGTCATTTTAGGTACCGTACCCTCCATTTAAGGGCACACTCACATGGCCGTCAATTATTTCATGCGAGAGAACTGGGATGATTATGCTAAGGACACTCTGTCAGAGTTTGAGTCGAGTATCATCCTACTGTGATCCGATTCTCTCACATGAGAGAATCGCAGCACAGGTAGGGAGAAGATGGAGAATTTAATTTCTCCATCTTCACCATTGTCTCTGTGCGTGTATATCGGACTGCACTCTGATTACATCCGAGTGCAGTCCAATGTCTTACACTCACCCATAGATCAGAGTGTGCATTATCTAATTCACGGAGCCACTCACAGCATGCTGCAATTATTTTCTCATGCCAGTTCAGCATGAGAAAAAAAAGATCTGCACTGACCCATAGTATAACATTGGGCCGAGTGCTATCCGATAAAACAATCGGATAGCACTCGTCTGTGTTATACACTAGTGTGAGCGAGCCCTTACTGTGATGAGACCTTTATACCCCTTGGCATTCTCTCAAGCCATTTCATCAGGTAGTCCCTTAAAATGGCTTCCATTGAACAGGTAGTCATAGTCAAGAGTTAAAGGGGTTTTCCCATGAACAAAAGTTCATTTAAAAATTGTCTGTGTCTGATCGTGTACAGAACATACCACATCTCCTGGGCAGGGGAGGACGCAAAAGAGAGTATACAGATATTACAGCAGGGGATCGCAGAGGATTCATTTTGTGAGGTAAAATGTTGTTTAAAAACAGGCTGGGAAATGTTTTACCTCACAAAATGAATCCTCTGTGATCCCGTGCTGTAATGTCTGTATCGTCTTTTGCCCCCCACCCCCTCCGCCCAGGAGATGTGGTATGTTCCTTACATGGTCAGAAACAGCCAATTTTTAAAATGAACTTTTGTTTGTGGTAAAACCCCTCTATTTTATGGACTCACAAGTCTTTGGAAAGAGTTTGCCACCATCAGGTGTGTTTTGCGGAGGCAGTGTTGGTATACGATTCACATAGTGCTGAGCCCAATTCCTAATCTGTTCTAAGCCAGAATATTACAAGTACCACTCAACTAAGTAAAGAGAAATTACGGTCCATAATTATTTTAAGACATGAAGGGTAGTCAATCCGGAAAATAGCTAGAACCTTGAAGAGATCCTCAAATACAGTCATTAAAACCATCATCCCCTATGATGAAATTATCTCTCAGGAGAACTGGACCATAAAAATAAGACCAAGAATTATCTCTGATGTAGAACATAAGTTCATCAGAGTTACCAGCATCAGAAACTGTTAATTGACAGCAATCATACAACAGCCCTAGTAAATGATGCACAGATATCAAGTAGCAAATACATCTCAATATCAGCTGTCCAGAGGAGACTGTGAGAAGCAGGCCTTTATGGTCAAGCAACACAAAGACTGGATATTAGATCAGGGAAATCTGTACTGTGATCTGATAAGTCAAATCGTGAGATTATTGGCACCAACTACCATGTGAGACGTGGAAAAGTTGAGTTGATGGTTTCTACATATGTGGTGCCCACTGTGTAGCATGGAGAAGGAGATGTGATGGCATGAGGGTGCATTGCTGTTGACTCTGTTGGTAATTTAATACAATTTCAAGGCACACTTACCCTGTATAGCTGCCACAGCATTGTGCAACGATATGCCATCCCATCTGGTTTGCACTTTGTGGCACCATCATTTTCGTTGCTTCAGGACAATGGCCCCAAACACACCTCCTGGCTATATAAGGGCTATATGACCAAGGAGGAGAGGCACAGAGTGCATCAGATGACATTGCTTTCACAATCATCCAACCTAATTGAGATGATTTGGGATGAGTTGGACCTCAAAGTCAAGGAAAAACAGCCAACAAGTGCTCTGCAGCTCTGGCAAATATTTCAAGATTGTTGGGAAGCCATTCCAGGTGACTACCTGATGAAGCTGCGTGAGAGAATTCCAAGGAGGTGTAAAGCTGTCATCAGGAAGGTACTTTGAGGAATCTAAGGTTTAATATATATTCTGGTTTGTTTCACACATTTCTTTACTTCTTTTTACATATATGTTCCTTTACGGTTTTGCTGCCTTCAGTCTGAATCTACAATGTGCGCATTCCAATAGGAACAAGAAACACCATTTCATGAACAGGTGTGTCCAAACTTTTAACCAGTACTGAACATCACAGTAAAGCTGTCTAAAAGCCTGTAATCCATCTATTTCTGCAAATAATGTAATAGAGGAAGCTTCCCTGCTGCCCTTTCTGGGTTATTAACAGTTTTTACTGTACTTTTTTCAAAGTTTGAAGTTTAATTGGCTCTTAAATGAAAACCAAAAGCAATTCATGTTGGTAGGTAGCAAAGTCCAGGTATCTTTAATATGACAAACTATTCCAAATTCTGATTTAAGAGGCAAACTGCTTTAACATTGACTATTTTATCTGAGAATTTGACATCCTTTTCTTAAAGTTTTTTGAAATATGTGTTTGGCAAAAAAATAATAATTTAGGTCCACATTCAATACTAGATCTACTTAAATGACGATAGATACATTTGGTCCAGTTTGAAGTAATGATTACTGATTATTAATGAACTAAAAGAACAATCAGCCTTGTGATCTTCCGACAGAGTACTGGGGCATCTTCTGGACTTTGTGAAAGCTGTGGCCTGATGCTGTATTATATGCAGTGAATACATTATTCAGTCATTTTAGCCTGTGTATTACTACGGCGATTCTATTATGACTTTTACTTCTTGAAGCTCGTAGGCCCACAATTGTTAGGACTAGACGGAGTATTTTACCAAACATTCAACTACTGTGTGTTTCCACATATGAATTGAGGATAGCTGTTATAATGGCAAAATGGGTTAGTGCTTACTATTGGTGGTCCCTGGGTGTATCTTCAATATACACAAAACTTACTTTTTATTTTTTTCCATGCTCAATCGGTTTACAGTAGTAACTCATCTCACACAAATAGAAAAAGGGAATGATCCCTAGGGTGACTCCATGCACTTTAGAAACCTGTTGTCCGAAAGATGGTCCGGACCTTCTTTCTGCCCGCAGCTATATTGGCCATCTCTCTCATAGACAGGAGCTCTGGCTCTGCTAAACACTCCTTTATTCTCTATGAGAGAGCCGCTGCCAGACATCTCTGACGGCAGCTTTTCTCTTACAGAAAAAAGTCTGAAATCGGTCATACCTGATACTTATCCCCCCCAGCAATCATCTGTCGGGGACCCCTGTACACAGTGGACTGTCAATATTGGTGGAATCAGCGGACATTAATCTAATGTGTATGAATAGGATTGTTTTGCAGCATCTGGGGACAGAAACTAATGGACTAACTAGCTAGTTTTCTTATGAAGAACCTATGCACCAAATACAGCATTTGCTTCCTTCTCTTCACCTTAGCCCTCACCCATATACTTTACATCAGGGGCGGAACTACCGCCCGTGCAGCCGGTTCATTGAACGGGGGCCCCGAGGGAGAGGGGGCCCCTCCAGCCTCCAGCAGGGCCGCCATCAGGGCATGACTGCCCTGACTCCAGTATGGGGCCCGGCCGGTAGGGGCCCCCTCGGGGGCCCCCCTCTTGTGCGTCTCTCTCCGGGGCCCCATGCTATGCGCCGGGTCCGGGACATTTCAGCGCTGAGCTGCGCTGTTGCAGCAGCGCCTTGATGATTCCCCTGACTTCCGGTCATGTGACGGTGCCGTCACATGGCCGGAAGTCAGGAGAACCTGCTGTCAGCGATTTGGACGAGCGCCAGGATTCTGCAGGGATCGCATGGGGGTAAGTATAACAAGTTTTATTTTTTTTAAAATACAATTAACTAGGAGTGGAGAGATGGGAGAAGCACATGTGTGTGTGTATGTGTGTGTGGGGGGGGAGATGGGAGATGCACATGTGTGTGTGTGTGTGGGGGGGAGATGGGAGATGCACATGTGTGTGTGTGGGGGGGAGATGGGAGATGCACATGTGTGTGTGGGGGGGAGATGGGAGATGCACATGTGTGTGGTGGGGGGGAGATGGGAGATGCACATGTGTGTGGGGGGGGGAGATGGGAGATGCACATGTGGTGGAGGGGGATGAGATGGGAGATGCACATGTGGTGGAGGGGGATGAGAGAGGGGCACATGTGGGGGAGGGGGATGAGAGAGGGGCACATGTGGGGGAGGGGGATGAGAGAGGGGCACATGTGGGGGAGGGGGATGAGAGAGGGGCACATGTGGGGGAGGGGGATGAGAGAGGGGCACATGTGGGGGAGGGGGATGAGAGAGGGGCACATGTGGGGGAGGGGGATGAGAGAGGGGCACATGTGGGGGAGGGGGATGAGAGAGGGGCACATGTGGGGGAGGGGGATGAGAGAGGGGCACATAACGAATGTGGGGTGGGGGAGAGTAAATGATAAATGATGATGGGGTGGGGAGAGCACGGACATGATATAATGAATTGGGGCAGGGGGTGCATGTAAATATTGAATGCGGGGAGCAGGAAGTATAGAGTAGGGGGCGTTGCGGATGCAGGAGTGTGACTGGTAACAAATTGGCGGAAAGAGTAGAGGTTCTAATTAAATTATATATTGAGTGCCTATTTACAGTTAATGGGGGCACAGTGGTGGATTACAATTTATATTTGGAATGGTAGGTTGCCTAATAACTAACCATATATTGATGGTGGATGCACGTCTGTATTCAGCTGCGTAATGTAGAAGTTGGGGAATGTGCTCTAGATAACTGTGTTATTTTATGCAGAGACGAGTGATGGCGGTCTGTGCTGGATGAAGGAGAAAAGCGAAGATGAAGGACTTCACCTAGAGACGTCACCGGTGAGTCAGTCTATTACATGTACACTGTGTATAATGTCACTGGTGATCACTGTATTACCTGTACACTGACACTATATACAGAGCTCCTGTGTATAATGTCACTGGTGATCACTGTATTACCTGTACACTGACACTATATACAGAGCTCCTGTGTATAATTTCACTGGTGATCACTGTATTACCTGTACACTGACACTATATACAGAGCTCCTGTGTATAATGTCACTGGTGATCCCTGTATTACCTGTACACTGACACTATATACAGAGCTCCTGTGTATAATGTCACTGATGATCACTGTATTACCTGTACACTATATACAGAGCTCCTGTGTATAATGTCACTGTATTACCTGTACACTGACACTATATACAGAGCTCCTGTGTATAATTTCACTGGTGATCACTAGATTACCTGGACACTTACGTTATACATACCATGTATAGAGCTCCCGTGTATAATGACACTTATGGTAATATTAGTAATGTGGTGGTAATATTAGTAATGTAGTGGTAATATGTGGTCTGGTCATGGTGTGGCAGTTTTTCTCCCTTCTGTGTGGTATTATTCGGTCACTATGTTGTGGTAATATGTGGTCTGGTCATGGTGTGGCGGTATTCCCTGTATGTGGTATTATTGGTCATTTAAAAAAAAAATGTATATGACACATTCCCTTAAAGAAAACTAAATAAAAATATATCTAAAAAGAGTATTGGATATTTTAAGAAAATTTTAATAGGTTAGAGTAGGGCCCGGCCAGAAGAGTCTACCTTATCGTGGTGGCGGCTTTAAAAATCTTTTGGCCAAAACAAAAGCTGATGGCTATGTATGTGGCGCCGTCACATGGCCGAACGTCAGGAGAACCTGGTGGCAGCGACGTGGACGAGCGCCAGGATTCTGCAGGGATTGCATGGGGGTAAGTATAACAAGTTTTATTTTTTTTAAATACAATTAATTAACTAGGAGTGGGGGGAATCAGAGATGCACATGGGGGGGGATGAGAGATGCACATGGGGGGGGGTGAGAGATGCACATGGGGGGGGGGTGAGAGATGCACATGGGGGGGGATGAGAGATGCACATGGGGGGGGATGAGAGATGCACATGGGGGGGGATGAGAGATGCACATGGGGGGGGATGAGAGATGCACATGGGGGGGATGAGAGATGCACATGGGGGGGATGAGAGATGCACGGAGGGGGATGAGAGATGCACATGGGGGGGATGAGAGATGCACATGGGGGGGATAAGAGATGCACGGGGGGTGAGAGCTGCACATGGGTGGGATGAGAGCTGCACATGGGGGGGTGAGAGATGCACATGGGGGGTTATGTTTACATAACTTTGTTGCCTTATGAAGGGCAGGGGGGGCCCCCCAAAATTTCTTGCACAGGGGCCCACTACAGTCTGTGTCCGCCCCTGCTTTACATTATATAAGTCCCTGATGTATTGTACAATGTATTGCATCAATGGTGAAGATTTCAGCTGCTGCAGTGTATCCTGCTTTATCTTCCTGAAAACAGCAAATAACTAGTACAACATGGCTATAAAATACATTAAAATATGTTGACATAATGAAGGTAGAGGGTATGTGGTAAGTGAATAGAAAAACTGCCAGTGTCTGCAGCCAAAATTTCAGTCTGATCACATCAAAATGCTATCTGGAGAGAAAACTACAGCAGGTACAGCATTTGGTCGGGGCACTCAGTGCTGCGTGACTCAGCTATTAATTAACCATGAGCTAGGGAAAGTCTCACGCATACTAAACACGTTCACGTTAGCTGAGTATGCAGAGGATGGCATAGCTCATCTGCACTTTCCATCGGCAAGGATTGCCGTGGATTAGGGAACCAGTTCCTACTTCCAATTTCCTCTAGTCTTGTATGAAGTGTATGAATTGCAATATTATACAGGTCCTTGCCTAAAAAATGATAAAGTAATAAGACCAGTCACAGATTGGCGTGAGGATGATGTGAAAAACTACAGCTTGGGATTTCTGGTCAGGGTCAGTTTTAGACAAAGTGGGGCAATGAGTAAAAGTTTAAAGTTGGGCCCGAAAAAAAAAAAAAAATAATAATCTTGTAGTTATAATACTTTTTAATGGCTAACAAAAATAAAATAGATGATGTTACAAAGCAAGCTTTCAAGACTTCTTAGGTCTCTTCATCAGGCATGGTATAACAAAGTATCTGAAGAAACACAAATATATACACAAAAAGAGCAGAGGCATGGCATAATGAATGGACATTCAAATAAACAAAAAAACTGAGCTTAGAGAGTGAATCTTTAATTGGATAAGATTAGTGGTGTGAAAGTTTTAAAGTCACAATATCCATGGAAGTTAGGGGCACATGACAGCTGATGAAATCAGCTGTCATGTGCCCGAAAAGATGCGGGCTCAGCGCCGGAGCCCGCATCAAAGCGGGATACACAACCTATGAAGTACCTATATGTCATAGGACGTGAAGGGGTTTAAAAAGCCTTTTAACGTGCTATGAAGTATAGAAAGTCTGAGTGATACAGGTTGATAATGTAAACCAACATTGTACATGGTATTGTGGAATATTCCAGGTGATGGGTGAGATTGTACACGAAAAAAACATGAAAGAAGGAAAAGGTTAATGAGGTCAAAGGAAAAAATAAGTGTTATATAATCTCTGCAGTTCATTTATGGTGATGCTTAGTCACCGGCTTCTCTCTGAAAATAAGGCCAGTGATTACATAAAGGTGTTAGATCCCATTGCTGTGACAATCTGGGCAATTAATGTTGCAAATCAGAGCAAGATTCACTCATTAGTTGTTAATGGCATATGGGAATCAGCGTTCACGTAAAGCCTAAACAAAGATGCAGGTGTTCGTTCTACAGCCTCATTTTGTCGCTTTGATTTTATATGAGTGACTTCATCTCTTCTGGCACATTAGTCCTGTAGCTTAAGTGGATTCCAAATGCCGCATAAAGCACTTTGGCACAAGAGGTGACAGCGACTGGGTGCCCTTTGGCACAATCTGAATTGTGTAAAACGTGACAAATAGACAATGTATTACAGTAATGTACATGCCCTCACGCATCTGATTTTTTTATGATAAATGATTTATAAGGGCAGTGAAGTTAAAAATGACATTTATTGGCAGTAATAAAGGAAACATTGCACAATGAGCATTGTATAATGCCATATCTCAATCATGGACAGAGAAAATTTCATTTTTCCATGGACTATTATTACAGTTCTAAATAAATTTTAGGGTGTGCACATATTTAGTTTCTGCAATGTTTTTGCCGTGCATTTTCTGCCACGAAAAAAGCAGCGTTTTACTGTATTTCTAAAATCTCATGCACATGTTGCTTATTTTTTCGTTGCAGATTTCAATCAGTTCAAATCTGCAGCATGTCAATTCTTTCAGCATTTTTGAGGTATTTCATGCCCATTCAAATGATTGTAGAAAGAAAAACGCAAAAAAATAGTCATAAACATATCAAAAATGTGTCAAAAATTTGCATATTTTGCAGTGTTTTTCCTGCCGAGAGATGCGTTTTTGATGTAGAAATTTCTGCTGCAAACACTAAACATGTGCACATATTCTTAGTTAACTTTCTGCTTGCAGTTTATTGGCTTATTTTAAGGACTACAGGAAATAGGATGCTATGTAGGGAAAGAGGAGTGCCAATTCTAAAGGGTCTTCCACTTAGTGTTCACTTTATGGAAATAGACATGTTGGAGACTTCAACTCTCTTGTTACAGAACTGTAGGCTGTGGTAATATAACTGCAGACAACCATTAAATATAGCAAGATACACACTTATATTGAAAGAACATAATATATTTGTAAGACGAAATGCCTGCAGCATACCTGATTTTTCGTAACTGTATTTCAATGAAGCTCCAGGAACCGTGACCCATCCAGTTTTGTAGATGTAACTTCACTAGTGACCTATAAGACCTACTATACAAAGTTGTCACCAATACTCTGCAAATCCTTATTAATACAGTGCCAATAAAAAAAACTCATTCTTAAAGGGGTTCTCTGAGAATAGAAAAAAAATAACTGAAGGCAATGTTATTATAAATAAATTCCTAAATACAATTAATTAGCAAATCACATTTGTTTTGTCTAGAGAGGTAATCACTATAGAATTAAAATGGGTGTCACTTTGTTATACTGACAGAAACCTGTCCTAGAACATTAGGACAGGAGCCTGTGAACATGTGCATTGGGAAGCTCCTTTGTTGTGACCTGGAGATACTTATATTTTTATTTAGAAAGATAGGGCAGTCAGCAGTATGAGCAGCCTCTTCTTACCTCAGCACCTCTGGTATCTACAGTATTGGATCAGATAGACAGGGCAGACAGCAGTTAGAGCAACCTCTTCTTACCTCAGCACCTCTGGTATCTATAGTATTGGATCAGATAGGCAGGGCAGACAGCAGTTAGAGCAACCTCTTCTTACCTCAGCACCTCTGGTATCTATAGTATTGGATCAGATAGGCAGGGCAGACAGCAGTTAGAGCAACCTCTTCTTACCTCAGCACCTCTGGTATCTACAGTATTGAATCAGATAGGCAGGGCACACAGCAGTTAGAGCAGCCTCTTCTTACCTCAGCACCTCTGGTATCTACAGTATTGAATCAGATAGACAGGGCAGACAGCAGTTAGAGCAACCTCTTCTTACCTCAGCATCTCTGGTATCTATAGTATTGGATCAGATAGACAGGGCAGACAGCAGTTAGAGCAACCTCTTCTTACCTCAGCATCTCTGGTATCTACAGTATTGGATCAAATAGACAGGGCACATAGAAGTAAGAGTGGCCTCTTCTTACCTCAGCACCTCTGGTATCTACAGTATTGGATCAGATAGGCAGGGCATAGCAGTTAGAGCGGCCTCTTCTTACCTCAGCATCTCTGGTATCTACAGTATTGGATC
This sequence comes from Phyllobates terribilis, assembly GCF_046119375.1. Taxonomy (NCBI): domain Eukaryota; kingdom Metazoa; phylum Chordata; class Amphibia; order Anura; family Dendrobatidae; genus Phyllobates; species Phyllobates terribilis. The sequence continues at coordinate 810,090,113 of NW_027362761.1, forward strand.
AAATAGACCAGTCACACAGAAGTTAGAGCGGCTTCTTCTTACCTCAGCACCTCTGGTATCTACAGTATTGGATCAGATAGGCAGGGCAGACAACAGTTAGAGCATCGTCTTCTTACTTTGGCATCTCTGGTATATACAGTATTGGATCAGATAGGCAGGGCACACAGCAGTTAGAGCGGCCTCTTCTTACCTCAGCACCTCTTGTGTCTCCAGTAGTACTAGTGGAGCACATCTTCCTACATATAAAGGAGGACTGCTCTTCCTACTGCACATGCTCACAGGCACCAGTGCTAACATTCTAGGACAGGTTTCTGTCAGTGAAACAAGGCAGCGGCCATTTTGCTATAGTGATTACCTCCCTAAAGAAAACTATTGTGATTTGCTAATTAAATGTATTTAGACATTAATTTATTCTGCCATTTCCTTTAATTACTTAGTTTTTTCTTTTCCCAAAGAACCCCTTTAATAAACATTACTTAATGGACATAATTGCATATGCCCGTATTCACTAGGAAATTTACTGTCCTAAACCTTATAGTCCAGTTACTAGAATGGTTGCTTTCAGCCCATGTTCCAGAGGATTGACTGAAGCAGTGTTCACACTGGTATACTACCGGGAACGATGCACTCTGTCAGTCCTATATACATTGATTGGAAGCCATACGTTTGTCATATCCTTTTGAGAGGTGATAAGTGTTTAAGACTTATGACTGCCAAGGCACATTCATATAGGTAATGTACAAATCAGGAAGACAAATACCTGAACCTGACAGGTCCCTGCTCAGACTAGGAAAAAACCCTTCTCTAACCCTGATCTGTCCCTGCTTGACTGCGGAGGTTGGCATCCTAAGTAGTGATGAACAAGCATGTATTGTTAACCCTTTCGGCAAGCATGCTCGGGTGCTCGCCGAGTATATGCGGTGTGCTCGAATGTTATGTTTGAGTCACTGCTTGTGCATGATTTGCGACTGTTTGACAGCTTTAATACATGTGAGGAATGCCTAACAAACAGGCATTCCCCACATGTATTAACCCTCCGTCACATACAATATCGGTTCTAACGAGTTCACATACAATGTGACTGTCAGGCGCAGGCTAGAAAAATACCTATAATATCTAATGTTTGCAATTTCAGTGCTCTAAAAGTGATCAGTGACCTTCATAGGGATGTAATAAAAGAGACTACACATAATCAGGTGCAAAAAAAAACATTTACTTAACATAAAACTAATAACTCTGAAATACAAACATTTCAAAACTCCCGCCAAATAGTCCCCAGTTCGACTCAGTCAAAAAACTCTACAAAGAAAATTTATGGAAGCAAACTTAATTTTAAGGTACCTTAAGTACTATTATACACATATTCAATCAGAATTAGATCCTGAAGTTTCCCCAGAAAAATTACACTTGCAGAGCAAAGAGCAAGAATTACATATCATTTTTGCATGTGTCAGGCAGATTGCATTATGACATTTGTGACATTCATAATTAGAAAGCCTTCTGATTCCGCTTTCCATGGTGCAGGTGGTGCATCTCCTTCTTTTGGGAGGTGGTGCAGGTGGTGAATTTTCACTATCATCTTCTGGGCGGAATCTTTTGAGCTGAACTTGAAGGCGAGAGGGGATACCGATTGTTTTCATACTTCTCCTGCGTAGCTCTCCAAGCACTAGTTCATGGGCCAATTTTTTCAGATAGAATCGTCTACGGAGTGGTTCAAGCTTGCTTTCAAGGTAAATGACTTGTGAATTTATACCACCCAAATTCAACATAGCAAAAAATATGACCATTGGCCAGCGTTTGGTGTTTCTGCTGACGTTGAAAGTTGAGCACATCTGATCAGCTGTATCAACACCCCCTTTGGTTACATTATAAAATGTAATTATTTCCTGTTTTTTTTGTGCCTCAGTCCCAGGATCGATGGCATTATCATCATGAAGTGTTGATAGAAGAAGTACAATTTTTTTTGCTTGTGGTACATAGGAAACCAAAACCTTTCCATTATGGAATGCAAACATACTGCTGTACTGTTGTCTCCCTTTCACACTTACAAACTGTGTAGGCAATTCTTTTTTATTTTTTCTTACAGTTCCGACATATGAAAGCTTCTGCATTTTCAGATAATCAATCAGATCACAATTTGAAAACCAATTGTCAGCTGTTATATTGCGACCCGATCCAAATAAGGGCTCAGCCAGTCTTTTTACAACATCACTGGGTTTGTTGCTGACACAGTAAGGACCTTCTGGTTGTTTTCCTGCATAAACTTCCAGGTTGTAAGTGTAGTTCTTACTGGCATCAACAAGGGCATACATTTTTATTCCATATTTGTTAGACTTTGATGGAATATATTGACGAAAGGCACATTTACCACGAAAACCAGGGAGCATTTCGTCAATAGTGAGATTCTCCCCAGGGCAATAGCTTTTTTTACAGTTTTCAACAAATTTTTGGAATATATCACGAATTGGAGTGAGTCGGTCATGTGTTTTACGTTCGGTTCGGGTAGTTCTGTCGTCAAACCGAAGGCAACGAATTAGAAGCTTGAATCTGTTTATGGACATAACAAGGCCAAATTTTTCAACTCCATCCCCATCTTTACTCCAAAGTTCCTCCAAACTTTGTCTATTTGCCCTATAAGCTCCTGCAAGGTATAATAATCCAAAAAAAGCACGCAGTTCTATTTCATCTGTGGCCTTGATGGTTCTGTTGCAGATGAACTTGTCCTTTATAATGTCTATATATTGGTTGGTATATGTGACAATAGAGTCCAGAATGTCATCTGTGAATAAACTATTCCAGCATTCAACTGCAGTTTTTGCATTACTTGCAGTTCCTATAACTGCAGGAAGGTGAGTAATAATGTTTTGAGGTTCCTTACGTTTTTTCTGGAGTGGCTTCTTGTTCCATTGGGTTTTTTTATCTTTTCCCATATAATAAGATTCTACATCTTCATCCTCATCACTGTCGCCATCTTGCTCTGTTTCAGAATCCACTTCACATACTTCCACCTCATCATGAGAATCAATCTCACTTTCCTCTCCTAAATCCTCATTCAGTGTGGGGTCTGCATCATCTAACAGCATGTTTGTTACTTCCTCAACATCAAGGTTTTTTAATAAATTGTACATTTTCCTCTCCATTTCAGCAGATAATCTGAAGCAAGAGAAGGAATATGTGTTAGGGAACTACTGTATATGCCTGAGCAGCACACTTTCTTTTTTAATCTGCCTTATTTCTATGAAATATCCTCACACTTTGTGCTATACATTCATAAAACAAGCTAAATAAACAATTGTGATGAATAAAAACATAAAATACCAACCTTATTGAGTGTGACGTGTTCACATACAATGAGCCTGAGAGATTAGCGCAGTTATATCTGTCCTCCTGAAGCTCTGCAATCCAACTGTGGTATGAGGTTTCACAGAGCTGCTAGAGACAGGAGACTACCTGGAGGGAGGCGATTTCCTCACAATCTGGTGAGGAAGGAGAAATGAAAGTAAAAGAGATGTGCCTGTCAGGCCTATTGTATGTGACGGAGGGTTAAAGCTGTCAAACATTCGAAAATCATGCACACAAAGAGACTCAAACATAACATTCAAGCACGCCGAAGATACTCGGAAAACACATGAGCATGCCTCCACTCGATGAAGGCTTACCCTGAATGTCCTTAGCAGCTGCTAGGATTGCGAGGGTAGCAATACAGAAATCACACAAAAAACGACTGCAACCAACACAAACTACAGCAAAGTGAATTAATCTAACAAAGTTTATCACCAGCAGGAAACATCAGCAGGGGAAGATATCCATAATATAACCGGGGATGCGTGTCTCTGTCAGAAGCCTTTATAGACTGTGCATGCGTGACGCGCAGTCTGGCTCCAGACAGAAGCACGCATCCAGCCGTTACAGGTAAGAGGAGTGTATGGCGCCGGAGATCGCGGTATGCGTAGACACTGAACGCATACCGCGATCTCCGGCGCCATACTTAGATACTTACCTGACCGGGAGGAGCGTTGCCGCGGTGCCTCTCTTTGCCGGAGACCGGGGCAGGAGTGAGGCATCGGATCGGCGCATGCACATAGCGCTATCTGGCGCCATTTTACTGAAGACACATTTGCCGTGTGTCTTCAGCAAAATGGCGCCGGACAGCACGGTGCTCCAGCGCCGCACTTCTCCTCCGGCAGAACAGGACACAGCAGCGCTGGAGCACAGAGAAGAAAGGTGAGTATAAGGGTATGTGCCCACGTAGCGTTTTACAAGCGTATTTGATGCGGAATTTCCACAGCGGAAACGCTTGTAAAACTCTTGGTAATCTGCACCCCATGGTCCCCAATGAGAATCCGCAAGTTCTATGCCCATGAAGAGGATTTTTCCGCAGCGTTTTTGATACGCACAAAAATCCGCAGCATGTCAATTAATTTTGCGTTTCCACATGTGGAATTGCCTTTTCAATGCAATAAAAACCGCAAGGCAATTCCGCATGTCGAAAATGTGCGAAAAACGCTTGCGAAATTCCGCATGCGTTTTTCCGGGAAAGGACATGCAGAAATGAAGCGCAAATTTTCCGCTTCATTTCCGCAACATGGGTGCATAGCCTAAGTGTTTATTTTTTTGTATATGTGTACAGCATGAAAGGCATGAGGGGGCCACACATACCAGGATTGGGGGTGAGGGATACCATGCATACCAGGATTGGGGGGTGAGGGGTACCATGCATACCAGGATTGGGGGGTGAGGGGACCATGCATACCAGGATTGGGGGGTGAGGGGTACCATGAATACCAGGATTGGGGGGTGAGGGGACCATGCATACCAGGATTGGAGGTGAGGAGAACATGCATACCAGGATTGGGGGGTGAGTGGTACCATGCTTACCGGGATTGGGGGGTGAGGGGACCATGCATACCAGGATTGGGGGGTGAGGGGTACCATGCATACCAGGATTGGGGATGAGGGGTACCATACATACCAGGATTGGGGGGTGAGGGGACCATGCATACCAGGATTGAGGGGTGAGGGGACCATGCATACCAGGATTGGGGGGTGAGGGGTACCATGCATACCAGACTTGGGGGGTGAGGGGACCATGCATACCAGGATTGGGGGGGTGAGGGGGCCATGTATACCAGGATTGGGGGGTGAGGGGTACCATGCATACCAGGATTGGGGAGTGAGGGTACCATGCATACCAGGATTGGGGGGTGAGGGGACCATGCATACCAGGATTGGGGGGTGAGGGGTACCACACATACCAGGATTGGGGGGTGAGAGGACCATGCATACCAGGATTGGGGGGTGAGGGGTACCATGCATACCAGGATTGGGGGGTGAGGGGACCATGCATACCAGGATTGGGGGGTGAGGGGACCATGCATACCAGGATTGGGGGTTGAGGGGACCATGCATATGAGGATTGGGGTGTGAGGGGACCATGCATACCAGGATTGGGGGGTGAGGGGACCATGCATACCAGAATAGGGATGAGGGGTACCATACATACCAGGATAGGAATGCGGGGCACCATGCATACCAGGATGAGGGATGGGGTGCCATGCATACCAGGATGAGGGGTACCATGCATACCAGGATAAGAATGAGGGGTGCCATGCATACTAGGATGAGGGATTGGGTGCCATGCATACCAGGTTTCTGGGATGAGGAGGTCATACATACCAGAATTGGGATGAGGGGTACCATACATACCAGGATAGGGATGAGGGGTACCATGTATACCAGGATTGGGGATGAGGGGCCCATGCATACCAGGATAGGGATGAGGAGTGCCATGCATACCAGGATGGGGGTGAGGGAGCCATACATACCAGGATTGGGGATGACGGAGCCATACATACCAGGATTGGGGATGAGGGGTGCCATGCATATCAGGATTGGGGATGAGGGGTGCCATGCATACTAGGATTGGGGATGAGGGGTACCTTGTATACCAGGTTTGGGGATGAGGGAGACATGCATACCAGGATTGGGGATGAGGGAGACATGCATACCAGGATTGGGGATGAGGGGTGCCATGCATACCAGTATTGGGGATGAGGGAGTCATGCATACCAGGATTGGGGATGAGGGAGCCATGCATACCAGGATTGGGGATGAGGGAGCCGTGCATACCAGGATAGGGGGTGAGGGGTACCATGCATACCAGGATTGTCGATGAGGGAGCCATGCATACCGGGATTGGGGATGAGGGGTGCCATGCATACCGGGATTGGGGATGAGGGGTGCCATGCATACTGGGATTGGGGATGAGGGGTGCCATGCATACCGGGATTGTGTCACGGGTGTGTCGCCACGAAGATCGTCACGATTACACAGCCTGACTTCTCGCAGCTGAGTTTTTGGTGCTTTGTGTTTTTCGGCAGTGAGGGAGTTAACTCTCTCTCTCTCTGTGCTAGACAAGGTCCAGCCTCGCCCAGCTGCAATCAATGTTGCTGTAGTGGGACTCCTTCAAATGTCTGCCGGTCTGTTAGGGAAGTGTCGGTGAAAGCATTTCATGCAGACTAACAGAGCGGATCGTGGTATTTGGAGTTTCAGAGCTAAGTGTATTTGGAGTGTTTTTTCCCTTCCTCGCTTTATCATTTATCTCCTTTCCCGTTGGTGTTCCCTCTGTTGTAGTTGTGTAGTTTTTGTATGCAAGGTGGTTTTGGTTTTACCCTTGTACTGTCTCGTTCGTCTAAGTACTGAGTGTGGGCATATTATTACCTGTCCCCTTTTGTTGTGATCAGGGGTCCTTCTCAGGACTAGATTACTTAGGTGCAGGGATCCTCAGGAGGTAGGGGTTACGCTGGCGGCCTGGACCTCTGTACCTTTAACAGTACCTCCAGGTAGAGGGATTAGTCAGGGCCCCAGCTTAGGGTCAGCTTAGGCCCCCTACCTCCAGTACACAGAGACAGCGTGACAGATTGGGGATGAGGGGTGCCATGCATACCGGGATTGGCGGTGAGGGGTGCCATGCATACCGGGATTGGGGGTGAGGGGTGCCATGCATACCAGGATGAGGGATACCACACATACCAGTATAGGGATGAGGAGTACCACGCATACCAGGATTGGGGATGAGGGGTGCCATGCATACCGGGATTGGGGGTGAGGGGTGCCATGTATACCCAGATTGGGGATGAGGGGTGCCATGCATACCAGGATTGGGAATGAGGGGTGTCATGCATACCAGGATTGGGGGTGAGGGGTGCCATGCATACCAGGATAGGGATGAGGGGTGCCATGCATACCAGGATAGGATGGTGGGGACAGGATGGGGGCAGCACAAATACCAGGAGGGGGGAAGCACAAACCAGCATGGGAGACCATATACCAATAAAAATGCTCACCACCCGGGCGTAGAACGGGTTCAATAGCTAGTATATATATACAGTGCCTACAAGTAGTATTCAACCCCCTGCAGATTTAGCTGGTTGACATATGCGGAATTAACTTGGCATTGTGACATTTGTACTGTAGATCAGCCTGGAAGTGGGAAATGCACTGCAGCAAATTTTGTTTGTTTTTTTTTTTTGTTTTTTTTTAAAAACGTTAAAAGTTAATTCAGAGTGTCATTTATTATTCAACCCCTCAAACCACAAGAATTCTGTTTGGTCCCCCTAAAGTATTAAGAAGTATTTCAGGCACCAAGAATAATGAGCTTCACATGTGTGGATTAAAGATCTCTTTTGCCAGGATTTCTGACTATTTAAGACCCTCCCCAAACTTGTGAACAGCACTCAGACATGGTCAACATGGGAAAGACAAAGGAGCATTCCAAGGCCATCAGAGACAAGATCGTGGAGGGTCACAAGGCTGGCAAGGGGTACAAAACCCTTTCCAAGGAGTTGGGCCTACCTGTCTCCACTGTTGGGAGCATCATCCGTAAGTGGAAGGCTTATGGAACTACTGTTAGCCTTCCACGGCCTGGACAGCCTTTGAAAGTGTCCTCCCGTGCCGAGGCCAGGCTTGTCCGAAGAGTCAAGGCTAACCCAAGGACAACAAGGAAGGAGCTCCGGGAAGATCTCATGGCAGTGGGGACATTGGTTTCAGTCAATACCATAAGTAACGTACTCCACCGCAATGGTCTCCGTTCCAGACGAGCCCGTAAGGTACCTTTACTTTCAAAGCGTCATGTCAAGGCTCGTCTACAGTTTGCTCATGATCACTTGGAGGACTCTGAGACAGACTGGTTCAAGGTTCTATGGTCTGATGAGACCAAGATCGAGATCTTTGGTGCCAACCACACACGTGACGTTTGGAGACTGGATGGCACTGCATACGACCCCAAGAATACCATCCCTACAGTCAAGCATGGTGGTGGCAGCATCATGCTGTGGGGCTGTTTCTCAGCCAAGGGGCCTGGCCATCTGGTCCGCATCCATGGGAAGATGGATAGCACGGCCTACCTGGAGATTGTGGCCAAGAACCTCCGCTCCTCCATCAAGGATCTTAAGATGGGTCGTAATTTCATCTTCCAACAAGACAACGACCCAAAGCACACAGCCAAGAAAACCAAGGCCTGGTTCAAGAGGGAAAAAGTCAAGGTGTTGGAGTGGCCTAGTCAGTCTCCTGACCTTAACCCAATTGAAAACTTGTGGAAGGAGCTCAAGAATAAAGTCCACATGAGACACCCAAAGAACCTAGATAACTTGGAGAAGATCTGCATGGAGGAGTGGGCCAAGATAACTCCACAGACCTGTGCCGGCCTGATCAGGTCTTATAAAAGACGATTACTAGCTGTAATTGCAAACAAGGGTTATTCCACAAAATATTAAACATAGGGGTTGTATAATAATTAACCCACACTTTTATGTTTAAAATTTAATAAAATTCAACTGAGCAACATAACTTTTTGGTTTGTAAGATTTATGCTTCTGTTAATAAAAGCTACTCTCGTTTGCAGTTTGAAGGCTCTAACTTATTTGCATCTTATCAAACCAGCTAAATCTGCAGGGGGTTGAATACTACTTGTAGGCACTGTATATATATATATATATATATATATATATATATATACTGCTCAAAAAAATAAAGGGAACACTCAAATAACACATCCTAGATCTGAATGAATGAAATATTCTCATTGAATACTTTGTTCTGTACAAAGTTAAATGTGCTGACAACAAAATCACACAAAAATCATCAATGGAAATCAAATTTATTAACCAATGGAGGCCTGGATTTGGAGTCACCCCCAAAATTAAAGTGAAAAAGCACACTACAGGCTGATCCAACTTTGATGTAATGTCCTTAAAACAAGTCAAAATGAGGCTCAGTATTGTGTGTGGCCTCCATGTGCCTGTATGACCTCCCTACAACGCCTGGGCATGCTCCTGATGATGTTGCGGATTGTCTCCTGTGGGATCTCCTCCCAGACCTGGACTAAAGCATCCGCCAACTCCTGGACAGTCTGTGGTGCAACGTGACGTTCGTGGATGGAGCAAGACATGATGGTGACTCCATCCACCAGCCGCACGTAGCCATCTATACACAGCGGGAGACCGCACGGCGCCCCCCTCAGAGACAGCAGGAGGCCGCACAGCGCCATCTATACTCAGCGGGAGGCCGCACGTAGCCATCTATACACAGCGGGAGGCCGCACGGCGCCCCCCTCAGAGACAGCAGGAGGCCGCACAGCGCCATCTATACTCAGCGGGAGGCCGCACGTAGCCATCTATACACAGCAGGGGGCCGCACGGCGCCATCAATACACGGCGGGGGGCCGCACGGCGCCATCTATACTCAGCGGGAGGCCGCACGTAGCCATCTATACACAGCGGGAGGCCGCATGGCGCCCCCCCCAGAGACAGCAGGAGGCCGCACAGCGCCATCTATACTCAGCTGGAGGCCGCACGTAGCCATCTATACACAGCGGGAGGCCGCACGGCGCCCCCCCAGAGACAGCAGGAGGCCGCACAGCGCCATCTATACTCAGCGGGAGGCCGCACGTAGCCATCTATACACAGCGGGAGGCCGCACGGCGCCCCCCCAGAGACAGCAGGAGGCCGCACAGCGCCATCTATACTCAGCGGGAGGCCGCACGTAGCCATCTATACACAGCGGGGAGCCACACGGCGCCATCTCTACACAGCAGGGGGCCGCACGGCGCCATCAATACATGGCGGGGGGCCACACGGCGCCATCTATGCACAGAGGGGGGCCGCACGTAGCCATCTATACACAGCGGGGGGGCGCACATAGCCATCTATACACAGCGGGGGGCCGCACGTAGCCATCTATACACAGCAGGGGGCCGCACGGCGCCATCAATACACGGCGGGGGGCCGCACGGCGCCATCTATACTCAGCGGGAGGCCGCACGTAGCCATCTATACACAGCGGGAGGCCGCATGGCGCCCCCCCCAGAGACAGCAGGAGGCCGCACAGCGCCATCTATACTCAGCTGGAGGCCGCACGTAGCCATCTATACACAGCGGGAGGCCGCACGGCGCCCCCCCAGAGACAGCAGGAGGCCGCACAGCGCCATCTATACTCAGCGGGAGGCCGCACGTAGCCATCTATACACAGCGGGAGGCCGCACGGCGCCCCCCCAGAGACAGCAGGAGGTCGCACAGCGCCATCTATACTCAGCGGGAGGCCGCACGTAGCCATCTATACACAGCGGGGAGCCACACGGCGCCATCTCTACACAGCAGGGGGCCGCACGGCGCCATCAATACACGGCGGGGGGCCACACGGCGCCATCTATGCACAGAGGGGGGCCGCACGTAGCCATCTATACACAGCGGGGGGGCGCACATAGCCATCTATACACAGCGGGGGGCCGCACGTAGCCATCTATACACAGCGGGGGGGCGCACGGCGCCCCCCCCCCAGATACAGCAGGAGGCCGCACGGCGCCAACTATACTCAGCAGGTGGCCGCACGCAGTCACGCACACACACAAACATATACAGACATATACATACACGCATAAACACATTTGAAACACAAAAATACATATAAACAGACATCACACAATCATATCTGCCCACACACACACAAACAGACATCACACAATGACATCTGCCCACACACACACAAACAGACATCAGACAATGATATCTGCCTACACACACACACACATACACATACACACACAAACAGACATCACACAATGACATCTGCCTACACACACACACAGACATCACACAATGACATCTGCCTACACACACAAACAGACATCACACAATGACATCTGCCCACACACACACGCAGACATCGCACAATGACATCTGCCCACACACACACACACATACAAACAGACATCACACAATGACATCTGCCCACACACACACAAACAGACATCACACAATGACATCTGCCCACACACACACACACACAGACATCACACAATGACATCTGCCCCCACACACACACACACATACACACACACACACACACACACATACACACACACACACACACATACACACACACACACACACACACATACACACACACACACACATACACACACACATACACATACACACACACACATACACATACACACTCACCATCCCCCGGCTCGGCTCCAGTCCTCAGGCTCTTCGGTGCAGCAGTGCAGGCCGGGGCGCACTGCGTGACGTCACAGCTAGGAGACACGGCCGCGCACAAGGCCGTGTCTCCTAGCAGTGATGCGGCCGGGCCAGCACAGGGAAGTTAACTGCTGCAGTGCTGGCCGGGCCGATGAAGAAGTAGCTGCGGCCGCTGCTGGGGGAGCGGTACGGGGCCCCCCCTCCCGCCACTGCTACCGGTATGTGCCGCGGCGGCCCGCACATATAATGAGGGCAATCCGGCATTAGACACCCCGCCCGTAGCCGCGGGCCCTCTGGAGGCTCGGGGCCCTGGGCGGTCGCCCGGATTGCCCTCATTATAATCCGCCTATGCTGTCAATATACAATGTACACAGAGAGCCTGGTGTGGGCTGGGTTAGCTTTCTGAGTTCTGCTACATCTAAAAACTCTGATTGTGTGAGAACGGTTGCACCCAGTAAACTAAGTGACACATCGCTGGAATCAGGGTCTCTTTCTCTATATTATGCTGCTTTCAGATGGGGTACCTAGTTTCTACTTTTCTATTGCGTTATGGTCATATATTTTCCTAATATCTCTTACAAGATTATTTATTATGGAGATATTAGATATATGAACAAGGACAAGCATCATTTACTAATACTGTCATCACAGAATCATTTTTGTGTTTGCACAATGTTTTACTAAAATCAGAAACATCATAGAATATGTCAGCTCCTCTGGGACAACGATAATATATACCACCCCAAACACAAATATAGAGCCATAGAGAAAAGAACCTAGACGTATCTGCCAAATCTCGGTGAATAAAGAGCTGCTTTTTTATGAAATGACTTGACAACGTCTCCACCCTCGCTAGAGACATATTTTTTCTTTACACGGTGCAGTTTTATTCCCCGTACTTAGATCCTTTTTAATGCAAGCAGGCTATGAGTACAATAAAAGAGGTTTAGAGCTTGGTGACATTCACTTTTACATTTAAAATGCGTGACAAACTCAACATCATATTCTTCATTTTGTCTGAGATTCAGGTAACTATGGAGACTGTGTGAGATGAGGTCGCATTATACTTCCAGGTGGAACGGGGACATATTTGTTCTCTATCTCACCCAAAGTGGCAAACAAAAATAGGTATGATAACTTTATGGTCATTTTTTATGATTTCTTTCATTAAGACACTGGCCGAGTATTGAGAGATGAAAGTAGAAGTCTATAATCTAATAATGTTAAGAAATCATGTACTTTAATACTGTACAAAAGAGCAACCAAAAAGCCTCTATGTAGGGGCTCAGAAAACAAGTCATAAGTGCTTTCTTTCACGGATATTTGTGAACTACACATTTTGGGGTCAATATGGGCCTTTGGAGAAACCTTTATGTATTTAAACTCTAGTGCAAACATAAAAGTATCATCATAGTCTAGCCTTACTCATCATAGTCTAGCCTTACTCATCCTAGTGTAGCCTTACTCATCCTAGTGTAGCCTTACTCATCCTAGTGTAGCCTTACTCATCCTAGTCTAGCCTTACTCATCCTAGTCTAGCCTTACGCATCCTAGTCTAGCCTTACTCATCCTAGTCTAGCCTTACTCATCCTAGTCTAGCCTTACGCATCCTAGTCTAGCCTTACTCATCCTAGTCTAGCCTTACTCAACCTAGCCTAGCCTTACTCATCCTAGTCTAGCGTTACTCATCCTAGTCTAGCCTTACTCATCCTAATTTAGGCTTACTCAACCTAGCCTAGCCACAGGACCGGGTCGCCGCCACGGAGACTACGACCCCCCAGAGACCTGGTTCCGGGTAACCCACTACACGTGCACGCTAGGCCCAGGGGGCGCGTCAACTTTTTGCGTAGTCGGTAGGATCGTTACCAACCCGCCGCAAACGGGTATTGCGCGCCTGAAAAGAGACTGTTTTATTGTATTAAAGATGGCGCCCGCCCCAGAAGAACGAGCGCCATAATGTGCGCGCCAAAAGACAACACGAAGCCACCTCCCATCGTGGGCCAGGTCCCAGAATGGCGCCAAAGAAGGAGCCCACCCCCAACAGCCATGAGTGCGGCTGTGGAGATGTCCATCAACGTGGGGGGGCTGCCCCTGAAGGTGATTGTCAGCAGATGGCCCCGGGACCACCCCCAATGGGGGCGGACAGGAAAGAAAACTGTGGGGCAGGGTGCGGTCTGGATCAGTCTGGACAGGCCGCACCCGGGAATGGAAGGAGCGACGAACCCCACCAGCACCCTGAACCGCCATGCAGCCTGGCAGAGTTGCTGGCACAGCTCCCCAGAGACCCGGAGCGTGCGCGTGCAGCACTAGAAGACCTGGACCGGAGGATGGTCCGGGCACAGCGGGACGTGATCGCCGGGTGTAAGGAGGAGTTGGCCTGGCAAACCGTGATCCGACCGCAGGAGGCGCTACCACCGCCGAGCAGCACACCTGCTTCCGAGGGCGGTGAAGGTGGACCGGAGGCCGAAGACGATGCTGCGGAGGAGGACACAGAGACCGAGGCAGGTAACGGGGACATCATCATCCCAAGCCCTGAGGCCGCAAGCCTGCCCCCACCTCCTGTTGCGGGACCCGAAGCCACAGGAACCGTACCTGCCACCGCGCCTCCGCTACTCCCGACTAGGCCTCAGGCGGCAAGAGCCGCGGCTACGCCCCGTGCCGTGCCCTTTAACTCCAGGCGCAGTAAAGAGAGAGACGTCACAGGCCGGGACGCAAGGCCTAGTGCACCCGGGCGCCGCTGTCTTACCAGCGCCCCCTACCTTGACTGCGCCACTCCCGGGCACGACCAGCAGGCGACCACCGGCCTGGTCGCAAGGCCGAGTGCCCCCGGGCGCTGCTCCCCAACCGGGGCCCCCTGCCATACTACCCCTGGGCGCGGATCTATTCGCCCAGCACACCGGCCCGGATGGACTGCCCTTGGTGTGGCCGGCCGAGCTGATCAGTGGCCGCCCATGGAGAGTTCAACCCCCGAGCGAGCCCCTGATACCTGCTCCAGAGCCTGTGGAAGTCACCCAGCCCTCACTACCGGATGTCCAGTTCAAGTGGCACCCCACTGGCGAAAACCTAATGGGGTTCACCCAGGAAACCCGGGCGGACGCAGCCCGTCACCTGGAGTCCTGTCGTCAGCAGCTGGCAACCTTTGAGAGAGAGCGGTGGGAGAGGCGTATCAGGGAGGAGCGACTCCAAGCCCGGAGCGCAGAACAGAAGCGGAGAGCTCGTCAGAATCCCCAAGCCGCCCACGGTCCCCGAGCCACCGGGACCGTAGTAAAGTTTTAGTTGGAGCACGGCTGGGGCTTCATTAGAGACCCGGAGGCCGCAAACGTGACAAGGAGGGACGTCGAGAGTCACCCGCCAGAGGGACATCACGGACGTGACCTGTACCCTGGTGACGTGGTCACCTACACCCGGCACAAGGGCGCAAAAGGATTATATGCCCTCCACGTCCACCGGCTCACAGAGGAGGAGCTCCAATACAACTGTGGAGAAAGTCAAGAGGGACCTGAAGACTACCAGGAAGAAGGTGCGCAAGGAGGACACCGCTACTGTTGTGGGACTGTTACCGGTTTGAAAAGTTCCCCCATCTCATTTCCCTAGTCTGGCTGGGGACTGAGAACAGCCATCCCTTTCCCTACCTGGCCGAGGACTGAGAGCGGCCATCTTGTAAGTAGTTGCGCTTCCTAAAGCGCCCCCTACTGGTTTTATAAAAAGACTGCAACGTCTACCTCAGGACGAATTTACTGGACTGTTGCACCTTTAAGAAGAGTGAACACCTGGTCGCAAGTTGCACCGCGGCCAGTACCCAAGAATATGTTTACTTAAAGATGTTTTATAATGAAAAGTTTTATATGCTGCTAAAAGAAGTTTTATAGTATTTTATGTGTGCAAAGAAAGTCATGTAATATTTGTTAAAAGAGAAAAAGTGTACCAGTAACGTTATAGTTACTGTCTTATATGCGAATGCATTCTAAAATTTTGTACGTTTTAAATTGTCTTTGCTCTTTTCCAGCCCGAGGACGTGCTGCGGTTTACCAGGGGGGAATGTAGCGCCCCGAGGGTTTGGCCACTACAGGGGTATTGCACCTCTGCCAGAGGTGTGATATTCCACTCTCGGGTAAGGATGGAGTGTGGACCAGGGCTCGTTTAGCTGCATGCATCACACACACCCCATTTCCGGGGACAGCTCAACGGTGCTCCCATTAGACAGTAATGCAGGCACGACAGAATCTGTCCCTGGCTGGAGTGGGGAGGGGGGAGGAAAACCCAGTGATGTAGGAGCAGGAGGGTAGGGTTTCTGGGCATAGGTAGGAGCCCATTGGTTGCAAGTCACCTGAGCTCATACACAGAGAGGGAGGTATAAGAGGTGGGTACCATCTTAGTTCTGGGTCAGTTCAGTCAGAGGAGTCAGGAGAAGAGGAGTTCAGCCAGAGAGGGCTGACAGGGAGCTGTGGCTCAGTCTGGGCCCAGCTCCACGAGGCAGGCCTAGAGTGAAGGCCAGAGCCAGAGGAAAGGAAAGTAAGAAGGAACAGAACACCAAGAGAGGCCCAGAGACATGAAGGCAGAAGGAACCCTAAGGACCCAGGAGATTGCGGGTGACGGGTTGGCAGAACAGGGTACCGGATCCCAAGTTGGTAGAGGCGACTAATCCTTAACTAAGAACCGGAGGTCGTGATCATATCTTGGTGCGACCCCTCGCTACACCTAGAAAGGCACACCACATAGGGTCAGGGAGGTGAGCACGAAGCCCTCCCAAGAGAAGGTCCGCGGGAGCTGGACAGACGTACTGTCACTGGTGGGGCACGGCCAGAGAAAGGAATAGAAGGGAGACCTGTGCCACACTCTGGAATTGCCTGGGGGTTGACCAAGCCCCCGCACCTGGTGGACGCAGCACTGCTTGGGCAGTCATTGTCGGCGGAGTGACTTGGAATATAAAGAACTGTGAGTAAAGAACTTGAACTGCAACCCCACGTCTCTGTGCTTCATCGCCGCACCAGCACTACTAGTGCTGGGACGCCCGTGCACCACCACCCCCATAATCCACACTTACTGCCCTGGGGCTGCACTCTTCCCGTGGGGAGTCACACTACCTCAGCTGCGTACACCATCAGCCCCGGCGGTCTACCTTGCAGCGGCGGTCCACACTGACCGCAATCCACGGGTGGCGTAGTCGGACAATTAACTTAAAACTTGTACAAGACCGCCACTGGTTTGACCACCCTGAGCCACGGGACCGGGTCGCCGCCACGGAGACTACGACCCCCCAGAGACCTGGTTCCGGGTAACCCACTACACGTGTACGCTAGGCCCAGGGGGCGCGTCAATGCGTACTGTCGATGTGACATCACTGCTGCAGCGGCTGTATTTTGGGTGTCTGATAAGCTCATGTGTGGCACTACATTGGTGTGCCAGAACTGGCTTTAGAAAGCATCTCTTAAGTTCCCAATGTGAAGTTGGGAAATCTTGAGAGGAACTAAAGGCCCCGTCACACTTAGCGACGCAGCAACGATCCTGACAACGATACGACCTGTCATGGATTGTTCCTGCGTCGATATGTGGTCGCTGGTGAGCTGTCAAACAGGCAGGCTCACCAACGATCAGGGGAGCAGCGACATCGTGGAAAGAATCTTTCCACGATGTCCTGCTCCTAGTTACGAGCCTGCTGAAGCAGGAGCAGGCTGGTAACCATGGTAAACATCGGGTTACTAGGGGCACACGCGCATCTAGTAACCCGTTGTTTATCATGGTTACCACTCTGCTACGGTGAGCGGTTACCGCTCACTTTAGCAGGCTCGTAACCATGATAAACAACGGGTTACTAGGTGCGCGTGTGCCCCTAGTAACTCGATGTTTATCATGGTTACGAGCCTGCTAAAGTGAGCGGTAACCTCTCGCTCACTGTAGCAGAGTGGTAACCATGATAAACAACGGGTTACTAGGTGCGCGTGTGCCCCTAGTAACCCGATGTTTACCATGGTTACCAGCCTGATCGCTGCTCCCGCTGGTCACACACAGTGATGTGTGCTGATCAGCGGGAGGGCAACGACCAAAAAATGGTCCAGGACACTTTGCAGCGATCAGCGACCTCACAGCAGGGGCCTGATTGCTTCAAAGTATCACACATAGCGACATCGCTGGTGAGGTCGCTGTTGCGTCACCAAAACCGTGACACAGCAGCGATCTCGCTAGCGATCTCGCTATGTGAGACGGGGGCTTAGAACTAAGACTTCATTCAGATGTCGTTTTTTCACATACAAGTTCTTTCATAAATAGAACCCTTCCCAATTATAGTCTATGGATAAGTTCAAATGTATATGTTTTTTTGTGGACTGAGTGGTCCGCAAAAAATCACAGGGACAGGTCCGTTTTTGATCAGAGTCACAGATTAAAATTACCCAAACAATTCTATGTGTCTGTGAAAATCATGGACAATACATGGATGGCGTCGATGTACAATCCAATGTGCTGTCTGTTATTAACATTATAATGAATAGTTGGAGCTTTGTAATTT
Source organism: Phyllobates terribilis (assembly GCF_046119375.1). NCBI lineage: Eukaryota > Metazoa > Chordata > Amphibia > Anura > Dendrobatidae > Phyllobates > Phyllobates terribilis. The sequence continues at coordinate 810,108,158 of NW_027362761.1, forward strand.
ATTTTTTAATGTTTGAAAATCACTGTTGAAACACTTATGGTAATAACTGACATTGACCAAACACTGATGAAAATTGGATGAAAAACACTGATGACACTTTGACCGTCTCTTGCATACATGAGAAATCAATGACATCTGAATGAGGCCTAAAATGGTGCGGTTTTGAGCCACCTGCAACGATCTTTCCCAGCTCAGGTGACGATTCTACTGCTTCCTTTGATCTCGTGTCAACAGAGCAGCTCTTTCTCTTCCAGTCTGCTCTGTCGATAGGGCATCGCCTACAATGTCATGTTGATTTGCAGATGACTCCCCGCAGTTAGGCACCAGGAAGCTGGCTGTCAATCAGCATTACCTCAGCAGTGATGCCCCATCGATAGAGCGGAGCAGACAAGAAGGAAGTGCTTTGTCTAGGAGATGTCACAGGAAGCCAAAGAATCGCCGGCAGGAGCAGTCCGTGATCACACTGAGCCAGAAGAGATCGTCGCAGGGCAGAAGAGGCAAGTAGTTAGCAACTACCTACCTGTAAGTTCTTAGCCCAATAGTAAAAAAAAACAAGCTTATCTGGAGGTAGGTAGTTAAAGGGGTTATCCTCATTCAACTTTTTATGCTAATTCATCAAGGAAGTGTTAAAAATAATAAAATTAGCTTGTACTCTCCCTCTCCGGGTCCATTGCTGTTGCTTGCACGGGGTTCAATAACATCTTTAAAGGAAATCTGTCAACAGGCTTTTGTTACCTCATCTGAGAGCACCTGAGAGCAGCGTGATGTAGAAAAAGAGACCCTGAATCCATCGATATATCACTTAGTTTACTGGGTGCAACAGTTGCGACACACTCAGAGTTTTTAGATGTAGCATGAAGCAGAGCTGAGAAAGCTGCCCCCACCCCCACCAGACTCTGTATGTACATAGTCTATTAACAGTGAGCTGCTTATCAAAGAAGGGGGCGGAGTTGGACAACTGTTCACAAGCCACCTAGTCACAGCACTGGTAACATTTTAGTGATAAAATCTTCAGTGTCAGTAAACAACAGCACACAGCCTGATAAGTAATACATTGCTGAATTCAGTGTTTTAACCCCTATCTCATGTCCTCAGAATACATAGCGAAAGCCTGATGACAGATTCCCTTTAAATGCACAGTGGGCATGATTTTCATGAAGTCACGTCCACTTTGTTTGGACAGGGAAACGTAGCAGATTGTTTGAGCAGAAAAAAAACACAATATTTACTCTACGTGGGAAAAAGAACCTATAGCTTATTGTTTGGTGCTAATCAAAGACTTATAATAACATTATTAAGAATAATTCAATTTAAAGGAATTCCTGTAGTTCTAACATTCTGAAGGCTAGTATCTCATAATAACCCAGTATTGGATTCATTGCATGTTCTTGATTCAGGCGATTCAGACTAGCCACCTGTTAAATTGCAGTTTTGTGATCATGCACCTTATACAGTTAACTTGTGTTGTTCAGCGATACTATGTGAGAATCCACAAGACTTCCAATTTGCGATGAAAGAAAAATGACATTTGTTCTTTTTTTTCAGTCAAACAAGTCTATTTAGTGTAACAGATGTTTATTCCAAAATCTTCTTTTATGTATGCAAATTATGAAATGATGAATCTATTGTATCATAGCCAAAAGGAATGTATTGTAAGAACATCTATTGTATGAATTAAATAAGTATGTTAAACATATTTTTTATAATTTCCTTTATTTGCTTTTTATAGTTTGGTCCAGTATATGAAACCAATATGCTGATAGCTACAGACAAAACATCTTTTATAGATTTTACTAATCTATGATTAGGTTCATAGATTTAAATAAAATAAGAAAAGAATGCAAACTTTATTACCTTTACTACTTACCCAGGTCTAGATTTTTATACAAAGCTATCCACTACTCTTATACCAAATCAATCCTTGCTTGGCTTTGCACCAAACTACTCTTGTCATCTGTGACTCCTATTGGTAGACTAGCCGTTCTAACCCTCTATTCAAATTAATTACATCCAAGTGCCGTAAAGGCTACGATTGTTTCATATCCGGCACCTTTAAAGTGTACCTAAATTTTTATAAGAAAATTATTATAGTGTTAGACTCTGGTATATAATAATTTTTCTAAATCGCTCTATTAGTGTTGCTAACCCACAGCACGGACTGCCCAAAGTCTGAGAGAAGTCTCTGCTGGTGGCTACACTAAAATATGCAGGGTCCTGCTTGTCACTCTAAGCTACTGTCTTCAGCTAAGAAGCGAGCGCTGTAAAATCGTAATGTGCTCGTTGAAGACAATAGCAGGAGAAAGACACAGCTTAGTTTAGTGTAGCTGTGGCGCCCCTGGGGGTTAGATCGCCACAGGGATACTGCACCTCTTTAATGGGGTGTGGTATCTCTCCTTTGAGGTAAGGATGGTGCAACTGTCAGGACCCCACCTTCGCACCCAACACTATACTTCTCCCACCTGTAGGGGGGGGGCTAATAGGCACCAGTGTGCTGCCCCAGCCGGGATAAGTGGAGATGGGATGGGGGAACCAAAAGATAGGGGGAACCATGTAGTGGGTGAGGGTGGAGGATGCACATGTAGGTTACACTTAATAATTCATATTTAATAAACAGCCATCTTGGGCTTATGGTCTTTTGATTGTGATCTTCATCGCTGAACGTGGCTTTCTGTGTGAACCTGCAGTTGATGGGGACACGGTCCTCGTACTCTGGCCTTGAGTTGAGGAGCGGGCAAGAGTTAACGGTTGTCTCTACCCGGTCAAGGTCCCTACCCAAGAAGGCCTGGAGCAGAGGAGTCTAGCTCCACCGCAAAAGGATACCAGGGGGATGCAGACGGAGCGGTATACTCCACCTGTCCTCACTAGTCTGGCCTAGTCAGAGGGATTCCTGCTACAAATGGGGTACCGGCCCCCGATATCTGACTTGGTTACTCTATGTCTCAGTCGGAGAAGCCCGGAGGCTAAGTGGATCCCACCGGGTAACGGAGCGGAGTCGCCACTCGTACTCTTGTTCTGTGCATAGTCCAGAGGGAAACCCGGCCTTTCTACACACACGAATAGGAGAGGACTTAGTTTGAAGTCTAGGAACACTTTGGTGCGGGGTCCTGGCTAAAGCACCTGAATTACTCGGAGGTTGTTGGAACCCGGTCCTGGTGGCCGCAGAGCCCCGTGAGGAGCAGGGAGAAGTCTTGCAGCTGCATGCCCCACTGTGAGTAAAAACCCTGGAAGTCTACCCCTATGGCCTCCGGTCTCTTTATTTCTGCACCGCACCGCACAGCACCAGAACTCCTCCACTACAACTCCCTCCATCTGCCTCTCTGCCCTGAGGCCCTGATCTGCCTGTGGGGAGTAGCACCATCTCCTGCTTCCACTACATCCCGCCTCAGAGGACTGCTGCAGCGCTGGTGGCCATCACCAGACACCACAGGTGGCGTAGTCAATACCACCACTCGATGAACACTAACCCTGAAAGCCCATTACACCCTTTTATAATGTGACGGCCCAGGGTACGGAACGGGTCCAGGCCACGGCTACAACCCACCATACATCTGACCCGGCTCCGAGTAACCCCACTTCACAGGGTGAGGACTGTGAGCGTCACATACTCTGTAGCAAAAACTTTGGGCCGTCCGTGCTGCAGATTATCTGCAGAAATCACTAATAGAGTGAGTTAGAAAAATGATTATAGTGTTGCTATAATAATTTTGTTGGGAAGGTAGGTACACTTCATAGCACAGTGTGGTAGCTGTCTCTTTACCCCTAGAGGTATCGTGTGTACTCCCTTGGGAAAACACTGGAAATACTAGCAAATTTGTCAGTCAGTAAGTAAGGCACTCCATGCTCAATAAACAGGTATGTCTGGACCAGCAGCTATCTCTCCCGACTCCTACATGCATAGAAGTGCTTGACTCCTCTTCTCCTTGCTGAGAATAAAAGGAACGGCAATTTGAAATCAGACATAACAGATTCTAATCTTCCCTCACATCGTCTGCCAGGAGAAAGTCGGAAGGCCACCAAACACATTAGATATTGCAAAGGAATATAGTCGGCACTCCGTTGTTGTGAAGTGGTGCACGTGGAAGGATAATGTTACAAAGAAGGCAAATCCCAGCACTCACGTGTTGAAGATCAATTCATTTATTACACATATCAAATCAACCAAACACATTAGACTGTCGATATCAGCAGGTTCGGCTAATGTTAAATATCAGAAATTCAAAGCTAATTTTCTCCAACATTTACAGAGGAATGCCTTACTATATCCCTCAGATTTCAATTTACCCACTATAGCCATTCTCAAAGCCACTATGGAATCTTCTTCATGGCTTGTGGCTTATGGATAGTGATGAGCGAGCATACTCGCAAGTACTCGGTACTGGCCCGAGCATCTCAGTACTCGAGATGCTCGGAGCTCACCGAGTACTTGCTAGATGCTCAGGTGGATGCTCGGGTCCCCTCCCTGCATGTTTGGAGCTCTTTACAGAGCCAATGAACATGCAGGGACTACCTGCCACTCATTGTAATGCCGCAGCCATGTTGGATGTGGCATTACAGTGATTTGCTGGCCGCACAGCGTCATCGGGTCTATATCAAACCTGGCGCCGCTGTGCTCATCAATCTAATCAGACAGTGTAGGGAGAGGTGCTGCTGAGCTAGGGAGAGATTTGCTTGTTTATTAGGTAGTGTAGGTAGAACAGAAGTATATTACACATATCCATCTCAGCAAACAGTCCTTCTGAGGACTAATCTATCTGCAGAGATATTAGGCAGGCAGTGTATATAGGCAGGCAGGCAGTGTATTCAGCAGACTGCAGTGGATATTGCACAAGAGGCTCCATTCCAGTTCTGTCTGCTGCTGCTGCTGTTAGACATTTCAAGACATAAGCCCAGGTCTCAGGGGCCAGGAATACTTTTCTTTGGATCTTAATCCTCATTATTTGCTTAAAAAGCAATCCAGAGAACACCGTTGTTCTGTGCCATTTGCTTGTTGGCACTGCAGAATACAGCCAGGTCCTTTCCATATTACAGCAATAAAAATCCAGCTATTTAAAACTGTGGTTTCTCCATCACACGGATCACATGTACGTTTTCAGAAAATATTGCCATTTCTGGCCTCCATTAAAAATTTGTTTCAGTGTGTCAGCGAAGTTTTTGACACCAGTTTGCTGTTCAAAATTGTTACCTACAGGCCAGTTATTTAAAACTGTGGTTTCTGTGTCGCACGGATCACATATACGTTTTCAGAAAATACTGCCATTTCTGGCCTCCATTAAAAATTTGTTTCAGTGTGTCAGCGAAGTTTTTGACACCGGCTTGCTGTTCAAAATTGTTATCTACAGGCCAGGTATTTGTGGTTTCTGCGTCACACGGATCACATATACGTTTTCAGAAAATACTGCCATTTCTGGCCTCCATTAAAAAATTTTTCAGTGTGTGAGCGAAGTTTTTGACACCGGTTTGCTGTTCAAAATAGGTACCTACAGGCCAGGTATTTAAAACTGTGGTTTCTTCGTGATGCGGATCACATATAACTTCGCTCCAAATTTAGCCATTTGTAGTGAGCGTGGAAGATATTGTCCTCCATTTAAAAAGGGCAAGGCGCGTGGCAAGGGACGGGGAACTTGACGTGATGGTGATGATAGTGCATGCAAAGGCCAAGGCCGTGGGCAACCTGAAATTGTGCCACAACAAACACCCACATCTTCTCGCCTGACCTTCCTGTCCCAATTCCTAGGGGACCGCAGCACACCACTATTCAACACAGAGCAGTGTCAAAAGGTTGTTGGTTGGATAGCGGATAATGCTTGCAGTCACTTTGCCACCACCACCACCACCCTGTCTTCCACACGGTCAAGTCTCAGCAGCCGTGAGTCTGGACCGCATATTCCCCACCCTGATCCTCCTTCCTCTCACCATGCCGAGTGCCCGGACACAACTGATCCCACACTTGGACACTCCGAAGAGCTGTTCACTTTTCCATTTATAGATTCGGGCCTCTCGCCCAGTCCACTTGAAGCAGGGCAAAAGGAGATCGCATGTAGCGATGCCCAAATATTTGAGCAGCCACGGTCACATGAAGGCGACGGTGGAAAAGTGTCACAAGAGGTGGACGATGATGAGACACAATTGCCAGAAAGTCAGGAAGAGGACCAGAGTGCGGAAGTGGAAGACGAGGTGGTGGATGATATAGTAACTGACCCAACCTAGCAGGAGGACATGCAGAGCGAGGACAGCACCACACAGGGGGAGGGAGGCAGAGCACCCCAACAGGCAGGAAGAAGCAGTGTGGTGGCCGCAGACAGAAGGCAGGCAACCGTTCTCCGTATCACCAACACGAAGGAAGTTGCCAGTACAACTGTTAGGTCTTCCCGAGTCTGGTTGTTTTTTAAAGACTCTGCCGATAACCCCAAAAAGGCCATTTGCACCACCTGCCAGGCCAGCATCAGCAGGGGTTGCAAAACGACCAGCCTGACCACCACCAGCATGATCAGGCACATAGCAGCAAAGCACCCGTCTTTGTGGGCCGAACCCCAGGGTCCAGGAACAGTGTCTGCGGGTGGCACCACTGCTTCTTCCGCTGCTGTGCATGTAAGCCAATCCCCTGTCCGTGGTGCATGCGAAGATGCCTCTTGCCCTGCACCTGTCGTTGCACACTCTCAAGTAGCAGCATCAGAAAGCACATCCACGTCCTTGTCCCAGTGCAGCGTTCAGCTGTCCATACACCAGTCCTTGGAAAGCAAGCACAAATACGCAGTCAACGCCCTACAGGCCACACTACTAAATTCCCACATTTCGCCACTGCTTGCGCTCGAAATGTTGCCTTTTAGGCTCGTGGAGACGGAAGCATTCCGCAACCTGATGGCGGCAGCCGTCCCTCGGTACTCGGTCCCCACCAGCCGTCCACGCATTACACAAGCACGTGTCCCAAAACATTATCCGTGCCCTCAACAATGCAGTTACAGGGAAAGTCCACCTAACCACGGACACGTGGACAAGTGCTTGTGGGCAGGGACAGTACATCTCGCTGTCGGCAAACTGGGTTAATATAGTGGAAGCCGGGACCCAGTCGGACCTTGGGACGGAAGACGTCCTCCCGATGCCAAGGATTGTGGACCCTAGGTCATTCAGGGTTGCCCCCACAGTCTACAGCTCCTGCACCTCATCCTCCTCAGCCCCCTTCTCCTCTTCAGTCTTCATCTCCGAAATGACCACATCAGTCACAAGCTGGAAGCACTGCAGCACTGCCTCGGCCAAGCGGCAACAGGCTGTGCTAAAGCTAATATGCTTAGGTGACAAACCGCACAATGCTGAAGAGTTGTGGACAGCTCTGAAAGAGCAGGCAGATCTGTGGCTCACACCAATGAACCCACAGCCAGGCATGGTCGTGTGTGACAATGGCCGGAACCTGCTGGCGGCTCTGAGGCGAGGCGAGCTTACACACGTACCATGCCTGGCCCATGTGTTTAGGAGTGGACATGGATGTCAGACATATGTACCATCCTCCAAAACTTTGAGGACTCCACCAAGATGGTGAGCGGCAATAACGCCATAATTAGTGTCACCATCCCGCTACTCTGTCTTCTGAAACACTCTCTGCTCACAATCAAAGAAGATGCATTGCAGGCGGAGCACGATGAGATGGAGCAAAGAACCATACAGGGTGATTACACACAGCCCAGCCTCATCTCATCCCAACTTGGATTGGGTGACAATGAGGAAGAGGAGGAGGAGGAAGAACAGGAGCTAGTTTCATGCGCTATAGACGGTACTACCTGCACAACTGTCATACCGTCTGTTCAGCATGGATGGCCTGAGGACAGAGAGGAGGAGGAGGAGGAGAGCATGGTCAGTCTTCCTCTTGGTGAGGACACGGAAGTCTTGCCTGTTAGCAGTCTGGCACGCATGACTGAGTTTATGTTACGCTGCCTTTCCCATGACCCTCGCGTTCTCAAAATTTTGGGTAACAGTCATTACTGGTTGGTGACACTTTTAGACCCACGCTACAAGGAGAATTTTCTATCTCTTATTCCTGAGGTGGACAGGTCTACAAAAATGGGGCAGTACCAGAAGGCCCTTGTTGCGGAACTATTAAAAAAATTCCCATCTGAAAACGCTGGTGGCAGTGGTCACAGTTCGTTGGAGAACCAAGGACTACAGGCAAGAGAGACACAACTCCAATCTAGCAGAGGCACCGGAACACTGTCAAAGTTCTGGGAGAATTTTCTCAGCCCCTCCCATCGCACAGGCCCTGAGGCGTGGGGTACTCTCACAAGGAGTGCAAAGTTTGGGAAGATGCCTCACGTCCTCCGTGATTCCTCTGTGCCTTATAATTATTGGGTATCCAAGCTGGATACATGGAATGAACTGTCTCTCTACGCTTTGGAGGTCCTGGCCTGCCCTGCCTCTAGCGTTTCATCAGAGCGGGTTTTTAGTGCCGCTGGTGGAATTATAACTGATAAGCGCATCCGCCTGTCAACTGAAAATGCTGACTCTTATAAAAATGAACAAGGGCTGGATTGGGCCAGACTTCTCAACACCACCGAATGATAGCAGCGTAACATAAATTCAAATCCAGTGTCTTTTTTTGGGAGGTGTATTCTCATGCACCTTTTCACACCCACACACGGGTATACGCTTCCTGATTTTGGCTATTTGCTCTTGTCCTCCTCCTTCTCCTCATCCTCCACCACCATATCACCAGGGTGACAGTGGTCCGTGATGCAACACCTACATAATTTTTTTAAAGGGTGTTTATGATACCCGTAAAAAAAAATTTTTATACAGTATGTTCATGTATACCCCCCAGTGGTAAATGTTTGTCAGCCCATACACTTAGTGCATGGGCATTAAAAGTATAGGAGGCCCGCTTCTTTCTAATGGCAACATTATTTTATGAGGCCCTCCTCCACGCCTCTTCCAAGGTGCATTGGAGTGTCTCGAAATTTATTTTTCAGCCTTTGTATTCACTGCATAGGCCAACACTATGGGAGACCCACTTCCTAATATTGGGAAAATTTTTTCATGAGGCCCTCTACGTCTCTTCCAAGGGGCATTGGAGTGCCTCCCAATTTTTGACAGCCCTTGCATTCACTGCATAGGCCAACACCATGGGAGACCCACTTCCTAATAATGGGAACATTTTTTCATGAGGCCCTCTACGTCTCTTCCAAGGGACATTGGAATGCCTCCCAAGTTTTGGCAACCCTTGTATTCACTGCATTGTCAAACACAATTCGAGACCCAATTCCTAATAATGGGAATATTGTTTTCAGGAGGCCCTCTGACCTCCACGTCTCTTCCAAGGGGCATTGGAGTGCCTCCCGATTTTTGGCAACCCTTGCATTCACTGTATAGGCAAACACAATGGGAGACCCACTTCCTAATAATGGGAACATTGTTTTCAGGAGGCCCTCTGACCTCCACGTCTCTTCCAAGGAGCATTGGAGTGCCTCCAAATTTTTGGCAACCCTTGCATTCACTGCATAGGCAAACACAATGGGAGACCCACTTCCTAATAATGGGAATATTTTTTTTCAGGAGGCCCTCCTCTACGTCTCTTCCAAGGGGCATTGGAGTAGGTCAAAATTTTTGGCCGCCCTTGCATTCACTACATAGGCAAACACAATTGGAGACCCACTTCCTAATAATGGGAGCATTGTTTTCAGGAGGCCCTCCTCTAAGTCTCTTCAAAGGGCTATTGGGGTGCGTCCAAATTTTGGGCAGCCCTGCCACTCACTGCATATGCAATAACAGTATAGGAGACCCACTCTTTAGTAATGGGAACAACAAAGCATAGCCGGCTGATGGCTCTCTAAGAATAGTGAGGGCCGACTGCTGGCCCTTTAGGAATAGTAAAGGCCACCTGATGGCCCTATAAAAATAGGTTTTGTGACTTTCAGAGTCCCTCCTTCATAAATGAAACAGGATGTGTCTGATCATGTCTCACACACCACATGGCCAGATAAGGTTGTAAAATATTAAAATGGCATTTCCTGGTGAATGCCATTGTCATGGTTGAAAGCAATACAAAAGTGCAAAAACGCATCAAAAACGCTACGTGTGAACATAGCCTATGGTGTGGAGGAGTATTTTTGTTTTTGTTTATTTTTTTGCCTTATATACAAGTCATTACCCTGGAAAGGATGTACCTTAACATATTTCCCAAGAAAATCCATTTTGATTTCGTTTTTGTATATTTTATTGTGAGTCCGCAAAAGTGGCGTAATACCTCTGACAACATTGTTGACAGTAGTTACCTGGGAGTCAGAAATGCTTCCAGGGGTCTTCCCCATGCTGTTCCCATGCCATTTGATCACTATTCCCAACGATTTGGGCAATTTTTAGGCCCTCTGCAGACCGCTGGGGGGAGCCGCCTGAAAAATGCTTGAGTTTCCCATAAACTTACATTGGGCTCGTTGCTCGGGTCGAGCACCCGAGTATTCCAATGTGCTCGACCCGAGCAATTAGCACCCGAGCATTTTAGTGCTCGCTCATCACTACTTATGGACCATTATTCATCTGCAACATCTCACATAATACCCTTGGCTCGACCATCAGTCCTAGAAGTGATTGTTATAAGCCACCATAGCCATTCTCAAGGCCACTATGGAATCTTCTTCATGGCTTGTGGCTTTTGGACCAATAGTCATCTGGAACATCTCACATAATATCCTCGGCTTGGCCATCAGTCCTAAAGGTGATGGTTATGAGCCACCATAGCCATTCTCAAGGCCAATATGGAATGTTCTTCATGGCTTGTGGCTTATGGACCATTATTCATCTGGAACATCTAACATAATATATAGTAAACACTATAGTGTTCTTTCTCTAGCCAGATGCTAAATCACATACAATAAATTAGTTTTCTTAGATGTACTGTAGTATGGTATTTAGGAGATAACATAGATTGTAGAAATTCTTCTTACATAAATTCAAAACATATGTTTTTTTTATAATAATTTGGTATATCAAAGCTCCAGCATATGAAATTTCATATATGATATCTAATTTCACTGATCTATGAAAAGGTTTGTCATTGTAAAGCATCCAAAAAGTATTTAATCCTAAGCAAACGTGAATCAAACCACCTGCCACAATTATTGCATCTGTTATGAACTTGGCAGAGATGGCAAAACCCAGATTCCAGCCATCTGTTGAGTCGAGAACAACTGGCCTATGCACGGATGGTAAATGGAAAGAGTGATAACTATATATAGGCAGCCAGACATGACTTGAGCCTGTAATTTTGGCTTGCTCCATTCTTTTTTTGTGACTTAAAGTTTAAATATTAGGATCAAAGCAGCTTAATTTCTTGTTGGCTGTTATTCTACTTGGCAATATTACCTTTAAGTGCCACAAAGGAGCAGAACTCAATAAAGACCTGGCTGCACACATTACTATGAGGCATTGCCAGTCAGTAAGTCATAGTATACAGTTAGTCCCATAGGTAAAAGTTGCATTAGAAGATGTCTGGAATTTAAGGTGTGAAAGATATAAGGTGCAAAAGGTGCTGAATATATACTTTTTTTGTTTAGCATAAGACCTTCTATATATAAGTATTCTCCATGTTAAGAGAAGATTGCTGTATTTCTTGCTCACTCTTGACTAAAGTAAAGTGGAAAAAATATTCAGTTTTTTTATAAATCCACAAATTTGTGAATTTAAAGCAATGTTATAAAATTAAATTAGGGATGCGCTGACATCGCAAAAATACCGGCAAATTTAAAATTTCCTTGCAAGACATGAAAAAAGGCGAAATCCCTGCGTCTTGATCATACAAGGTATCTATGCCTTGATTATATAAAAACAAAGTCAATGATATTTACTTAGATGCTGCATCTTTATTGGACGAATCAGGTCTGATGATAATTAGGACTGCTAAGATACGGTGCAAACCTTTGAGTTCCAAATGCATATTCATCAATTATAGGCTGGACACCGACATGAATTATAATATTGGATAATATATAATATTGCCTCATTTTTCTTTTAGGGCACCATCTTTCTGCCTGGAAACAGAGTAGTGGAGCATCCATGCAATGAGGAAAGTCCAGGGAAATTCTTATTTGAAGTGGTTGCAGGTAAGGATGTATTTTTTTTTTAATCTTGCTGTCATGCTGAAGTTGTAGATTTCATGAATTATTGGGCTCAAGGATTGTTCTGCCTGTGCTTGTTGAGACGGGTTAATGAGGATCATTGCCATCTATCGCTGTGGGATTTTTTTATGTGTTTTTCCGGATATATATGATGATAGATAGAACTAGATGGGCTTGTAATAATGAGCATATTACTTTTTAGCTGAGTAATATTAATTTTTTTATATTTTAATTTAGTATGCCATTTAGTATGCCCTAGAGCAAACAGAGCTTAAAGAGGATCTGTCACTAGATTTCACAATAAAAGCAGCACAGATTACTATATAGCTCTTAAGTCTATATTTACTATAAAATACATGTTAGAATAGTCATATAATGTTTTTTGAAAGTTTAAATTTGATACATCTCAACCAGTATGATTGACAGCTCATCCTAATCCTCCTTCTCTAGTGTTGCTGCCGCTACTGAGATCTCACACTGCTCAGTACAAGCTGCAACGGTCAGTCAGGCTGAGTGGGTGGGCGAAGACTGAATACACTTAGATTCGTGAGCTTTCTCCTTCTTTAGCTGGACTCATAAAATGCATATTTTAATATTAGGATGATGCAGTCATCCTGAAATGGATTTTCAAAATAAGTACAATAGCCTCATCGGGTCTAGGAGCTCTATTAAATAACGTATGCGGTTTGTTTTTGTCAAATCTGGTGACAGATCTACTTTAATATTTTTCACTGCTAAGTTTGCTATGATTGTATACAGTCTATTCAGTCCTTTCTAAGATTTATACTAGAGATGAGCGGATCTTTTGAAATTTGAATTTGCTAGCTTTGCTGAATTTTCCCAAGAAATTTGAATCACTGACCATAAGAGCTTACACTCTACAGGAGAGAGAGAGAAAGGACCTTACTTAACATAAAGGTTACAATCTACATGTGAGAGAGCGGACCCTACTGATGTTGAAAGCTTACATTCAATGGGAGAAAGAGAGAGAGGACCCTGCTGATCATAAGGGCTTACACTCTATGGAAGAAAGAGAGAGAAAGGACCCTTCTGACCTGCTGATCATAATAGCTTAAACTCTATAGTAGAGAGAGAGAGGACTCTGTTGTCAATAAGAGCTTACACTCTATAGGAGAGAGAGAAAGGATCCCGCTTATCATAAGAACATGCACTCTATGGGAGAAAGAAAGAGAGATGACCCAGCTGCCGATAAGAGCTTACACTCTATAGTAGAGAAAGAGAGAGGACCCAGCTGCCGATAAGAGCTTATACTCTATAGTAGAGAGAGAGAGGACCCTGTTGCCAATAAGAGCTTACACTCTGTGGGAGAAAGAAAGAGAGAGGACCCCGATGCCGATAAGAGCTTACACCCTACAGAAGAGAGAGAAAGGATCCCGCTTATCAAAAGAACATACACTCTATGGGAGAAAGAGAGAGGACCCCGCTGATTATTAGAGCTTACATTCCACAGTAGAGAGAGAAAGGACCCAGCTGCCGATAAGAGCTTACACTCTATAATAGAGAGAGAGACAGGACCCAGCTGCTGAAAAGAGCTTACACTCTATAGTAGAGAGAGAGAGAGGACCCAGCTGCTGATAAGAGCTTACACTCTATAGTAGAGAGAGAGAGGACCCAGCTGACCATAAGAGCTTACACTCTATAGTAGAGAGAGAGGACCCAGCTGACCATAAGAGCTTACACTCTATAGTAGAGAGAGAGAGGACCCTGCTGACCATAAGAGCTTACACTCTATAGTAGAGAGAGAGGACCCAGCTGACCATAAGAGCTTACATTCTATAGTAGAAAGAGGACCCTGCTGACCATAAGAGCTTACACTCTATAGTAGAGAGAGAGGACCCAGCTGACCATAAGAGCTTACACTCTTAGCCTGCTGTCTGATGCCTCAGCTGTGTGTGAACTGCAAATCAAATCTCAAAATGTTAGAGTTTGTGTGAAACCTATTAATTTCAGAAAATTCAACTCAAGCTCTATCCTCCATGGATCGATCAGTTCATCTCTAATTTATGCATCATTGGCACAAATCTCTCTCTTGTAGAACAGTTTGCCACAAAGTAACAGAACAATAGATGAATGTATGAGTCTGGAGTAGGGTCAGCATGGACTGGACATAATTGTAGTAAAGTTGAGACGTGGGAAGTAAATCTATATAGGTTTTCTTTCTACATTAATAAGAATGATCGCTGACACCAAACAAAAATCTTAACAATGGTGAAATAAAAGTATCCTGCAATAAATACTAAATACTGCATGATATATACTGTATGAAGAATCCCGAAACACCAAAGAGATAGGTATTCAGTGCGGCATACAGATAGCAAACATTTACGGATGTAATTATCAGCAATGCCACACAATCCAAATATTATTTCATCTCAGCACATCCCATCGTGCCCTGACTTACTATAGTAGGACAACGCATTATGTAAGATTTGTTGTGCTACTCTGGCTATTATGGTAGAATGTGACTGTAGGTATCTGGACATATTATACAAGTAAACCTCATGACTTGCCAGCTGCGGCTGATGAGATGCAGGGTTAGTTTTTTCCTGCTAGGATAAGGTGTTTTAGTGCATGTTAAGTATCCAGTGTTCATCTTGGCATTTCTTATTTGTACAGCTAATGAGACACACTCTCCGAAGAATGATAGTCTTACTGCCAAGCAGAACAATACTATTGATCATGGTGTTGTACACAGCTATGAGCAAATTAGCCTAATATGTTTAGTGGGATTTTAATTGCACAAGACGTTATATCAGGCTCTTCCCGGTAACAATAGATAGTATTGACATTTAAAGGTATCCCATCCCCAGGCTTTCTCTATATAAACCATATGCACCACCTTTCAGTGTCCCTGCAACCTCTTCATAAGAACCCAGCTGCCCGTCTACCTGGGAAAGTGCCTTTTATAATTATCCCCACAATCGCTGTCGCCTCTGTCTTTTCTGTCTTGATTGACGTGCCTGCCGTCTCCTACGTCATCCACAGTCTGTATAACTCATAGAATCATAGAATGTTAGAATTGGAAGGGATCTCCAGGGTCATCGTGTCCACCCCCTTGCTCAATGCAGGATTCACTAAGCCATCCCAGACAGATGTCTGTCCAGCCTCATTTTGAAGACTTCTGTGGTGCCCCTCTGTGGCGCCCCTGCGGGTTCAGTCGCCACAGAGGTACTGCATCTCACCCAGAGGTGTGGTACCCCACTCTCAGGTAAGGATGGAGAACTAAATGGGACCCACCCACTTGCATCCATTACACTCCACTTCAGAGGGGAGGGCGAGATTGCTCCTAAGGGAGAGCACAGTCCCTGTCTCTGGCTGGAGGGTGGAACCATGTAGTGGGTGTGGGTGGAGGAAGTAGTTTAGGGGAACACTTCAGTAGGTGTATAAAAAGGGAAGCCATCTTGAGAGAGTGTGTTCAGTCTGAAGAGAAGTAGTGGGAGCAGGAGCTCTGTAGGAGCTCTACTCAGAGGAGAGGAGAGGAGCGGGCCTGAGTTGAGAGGCCCAGGAGGAAAGGCTGGAAGAGGATGGGAGCAGAGGGAAGGCTCCAGGAGTGAGGGATCCCAGGGGCACGGCAAGTGCAGAAGCCACCTGTGCGCCCGAATCTACAGGAATGTGGAGGGATCAGGCCGCAAAGGGGACTGGCCCCTAACTAGTGAAGAACTACAAGGCTCAGCTAGAAACCGGAGGCTTCTGTGCTTTCAGGGTGCAGTTGCTCACAGCCGCAACTATATCGGCAAAAAGGTAGCCATATAGGATTCAGGGGACTGCAGGTTGCCTGCCAAGATCCGAGGTTACCGACTTGGGACACTGGTTGCAAGGCGCAGGGCAGGAGGGTGAGAGCCAGCGCAGGAAGATGACCGAGGAAGGCACATAGAATGGGGTCCCGTTATGTACTCCTGACACACCTGGGAGTTTGCTGAACCCCTGCCTCGGTAAACACAGGACGACGTGGGAGGTTACCCTGATCCTGGTAACCTGGAGTGCAACAACTGTGAGTAAACCTTGAAGACTGCACCCCACTGTGTCCTGGCATTATTATCTGCGCCATTCCCTGCACTACACTGCACAACAACATCTACCTCATTAATCATCACAGCACCACACTGGAGCTTAGCTCTACCTGTGGAGAGATGAACCAACTCTGCTGCATTACCAACTGCTCCAGAGGATCTGCACCGTAGCGGTGGCTCCATATAGCCGCATACCACAGGTGGCGTCACCAACATTAAACTATAAAAACTATAATCCCCTTTTATTGACCGCCCTGGGTCACGGACCGGGTCACTGCCACTGTGACATCCCCTGCACCGACCGGCCCGGCACCGAGTACCCCACGGCCCAGGGGCTGCGTCACTTCCATTGAAGGAGAAATCACAACCTCTCATGGCAGCCTGTAGAGTAGGGATCAAGATCAACTCTAACATTCTATGATTCTATGATAAGGGCTGCACAGATCATGTGGATGATGTCAGCATGTTAATCAACGCAGGACATAGGAGATGTTGAGTACAGTCCAGATCTGACCATTCGGCGGTGATTAGCATATGATGGGGAACAGTTATAAACGCCATTTTCTTAGGTATGCAGGGAAGCTGTGCTCTTACGAAGGGGTGCAGGAGTGCTTTTAATGATGACTGAAAGATGGTAGATATACAGTAGTTTGGAGAGTTGATGCGAAAGTTATGCCTCCTGTTTATTTATTAGGTAACTACAACAGATACAGAGAACATAATAACGCAGTTGACTTTAGCAAGATTTTAGCATTTTTTCACAATGAAATAGGAGGCAGCAACCCTCATATATAGGGAAGACCTGGTGACAGGTTCCCTTTAACTCTGAATACTTTGGATGGTCAGAGAGGAATGCTGAGGCCAGGTTCATGTGCTGGATATGTACCATTGGAATGGATACAAAACAAGGAAGAAATGTAAGGAAAGTCTTCATTTTGGGGTCCTGTTATTTATTTCTCCTAAAATACAGAAAATATAAAATAATTAAAAGGTGGTTTGTGTTTGTCATGATGATTTGTTGTGTGAAAAAAAAATTCTGTCAGTCATTTAACAGCCATACTTTCTTTGGCTGGGTTGACTCCATGTTTATGCAGACCCTTCAGTTACAGAGTCCCAGTGGGCCTCTCAATTTTTCCTACTCACCTTCCAAGTACTATAACTTTTAATGTTCAATGAGGCCTTGTTTTTAGTGTTGCAAACTGTTGTTTTTATCATGGCCATTTTCAGGTCTTTATGACTTTTTGATCTCTTTTTAGTACATTTTTGAAGAGTCAAAGTGAGTAAAAAATTGCACTTCTATCATTTTTTTTCATTTTGACATTCAATGTATGAGATAAATATTATTGTGTTTTATTAGTTTAGATTCATGCATGCAGTGATATAAAATATGTAAACATTTTTTATTTTTTAGATTTTATTTATGTTCCAGAAAAAGGAAAAAAATGACATTTTCTGTTTTAAAGTTTTTTTCCCCATGTTTTATTATTGATCCCGCTAGGAAATTAAACCTGTGATCACAAGTGCAATACACTGAAGTACTGCTGTGTGCAGCACGGTGACTCAGTGGTTAGCAATGCAGCCTTGCAGCGCTGGGGTCCTGGGTTAAATTCCCACCAAGGACAACATCTGCAAAGAGTTTGTATGTTCTCCTCGTGTTAGTGTGGGTTTAGGGAATGTAGATTGTGAGCCCCAATGGGGACAGTGACGATAATGTATATAAAGCGCTGCGGAATATGATGGCGCCATATAAGAACGCATAATAAATAAATATTGTAGAATTACCAGTCTCCAGCCACAGACATACCTTCATAGGTGTACAAACATGGCAGATACAGGAGGCCTTCAAAAGACCCCAGCACTACACAGTCGAATTATGAGAAGTGAAGGGTGCTTAAGGAGATACCTTCCCCCATTTACAAGTTTTTAAGTACCACTGTCACCATAGCGTGACAATGACATCTAATGGGTTAAACTGATGCTAGGTAGGCGAGACTGTAGAGTTGCATTTATCGCAATTCATTTATTGATACGGCATTGCTTTACACGGCATTTAATAAGTAGGGGGAGAAATTCACATGCTATTTGTAAAGGCGTAATATATAGGGAAGCTGTATATTTCCTATCTGTATTGGAAACCAACTTATGTTTTGGCTAAAGGAAAAAAAATACAGTCGCTAGTAGACATGATTGGGTGGGAAAACTATGTTACAACCAATCATAGCTTTCCTTTTTCACTTTTTCAAGAGCAGAACACAAAAGGAAATGGAAGAGTTATAGAATTTGCTAATAAATAGTTTGCCCAGTGTGTGACTTGCAAGGTAAACTCCTGTTTTGAAGACTCTTGTGTAAGATAAAGTAAGGAAAGCAGGGCTGGATTTCAGGGAAGGGATAAAAAAGCTAGATTCTCAGGTCTCTACCACTTTAAGGACCTAGGTTGCATCCACTGCCAACACTCCTATCTCATGCCAGTTCTCCATATCTCAACTACTAGAATACCGTTACTAGTCCAGACCATAGTAAAACGTATAGTCTAACGTAGCCTTTAAAAGTTGATTGTGCTGCCAATTATTTTCTAGATATGCCCTTCACAGCAATTATTCACAAAATGCCTTATGACAATCCTTTGTAGCGCTCCCTTCTATATAGCTGTGATAACGAGTGAAATAAAATCTAACATATGAGATAGGAGCCCCCACCAAACATTATGACTCTCAGCCAGAAGGCCATTCTTTTCAACACAACTATGATCACATTGATAAATATGCTCCATTGCCCAAGCTGAAGAGTTATATTACTTTTTATTATTTACCATAAACTGCTGTGTTGTCACCCTAAAGTATTATAAGACTGGATTACTTGATGTTTTTCTCTAAGATAGCTTCTGTTCTTGGGTTTTCTTCGGTTTAATATTAATTTCACTTAGATGATTACCAATTTCATCACTGAAAGCGGGATATTAAACAGTCAATTTGCTTGTTTCATAACCTTGTGGGCAGCAATAAATGTTTTTCCCTGTCCATAATGCATGCAAATAATTTGGAGAATGTATGTAGGAGAGACTTAGTGATTCTGTAGCCTTGAAATAGGGATGAAACGTGTGATGAATTGAAATGATCTGCTGAAATACAACTCCGAGGACATTCTGACTTCTTCTCATGTTCCACATTCTTCTGTGAGAAATAGATTTAACGCATATCCTTTCATATAATAATTGAGGAGGAAAACAATCAGCCGCATCATTTACAGACCATAATTTGGAGATATGCTCATCCTCGAGCCTGTAAGAATAAATCTGCTTAAATGATCTTGGTTTCCGTAAATCTGGCGTCCACAGTGTGTGAACTCCTAACTGTTAGGATAATGCATTTTGACCTTTGGTACAATCATAATTTCCAATCCATAAAATCGTGGGAAAGCAGAACATGTGTTTTCATAGAACACAACACAACAACGTTCTAAGAAAAAAACTGTAAAATAAACCCGTCAGTAATTCTAGACAATGTACAGTATGTTGTAGGTTGATGACTTATTATATTAGAATCTAAGTGGTTATCAAACAGTGAGGAGAGTTTTCGACGAGTACTGACATTCCCAGGTGAAGTGTGCACCCTATCTCCCGCAGGTGAACATGTTGTATTCTTCTGGACATAACTGAACCGCAGATTCTTCTAGGAGTTTTTGAGTCTCCCATTCTTTCTCCATTTGATTGTTGAGTGCCGGTTGATTGACAGGGTCTCCAGCAATCATACATGTATCCGCTGGTTAGTTGATACATGTACTTTGTGGTAAAATGGTTCTTGTAACACATTATAGCATATTATCACTATGAATAGCATGAAATAGTTGGAGATTCCTGTTTAAATCATGGAAATTATGGGATAATGTTAGTAAATTCTTTGATAAATGTATACACCTGCATATTTGCAGCAAGGCCTTATTTAGCGATATTCATAATTTCAGATGAGTGAATACATTTAGAGGACCTTGGTCAGTTGACCCTGTCTGGCGGATATAATGCCTTCAAACCACCTCATACTTCCTGGAATTCCCAGTGCCTCTTCTGATTTGTAGGTCCGGCATGATCCCATTATTGCAGTGTGCTGCACACATAACACCATGCTAGGACTACCAAACAGAAGACTCAACGGGCTTGGCAGCAGGTAGAAAAAGGTTTGCAGGGCTCCCATAGAGCAGCAATGGACTACTTATGCACTCGCTTTGCTGGGATCCTGCAAACATAAAAAATAGCAGTAATTGATCAAATGTTAATTTCTAAGGTGTTACTTTAAGCATAATGCCAACTGTTTATGTAGTCATTACCGTTTATCTGTAAGCCATACCCACTTGTTGGATGAACCACAAACACTGGAACACATAATAAATGTGAAGCAAGTCATATACGCTAGTTTGAGACAGAATTTGTGTTTTCTTTCTCTTCGTTAAAATATTTCATGTGGTATCCTATGAGAGTTTCTATAATATCTCTGACATCTGTAGAAACCATTTCTTAAAAAAGTTACAAGAGATGATTGAAAGAGTTTATTCTGGTGACGCAACCAATAGGTAAGATATATTAGTAGTATAATAGAGTGGGATCTTCAATGGAAAACCAAGATCTGAAGAGAAACGCAAAAATCAATGAATAACCATTCTGATTTTTGGTAGAACAATCATATCCATTGTTACGATCAACACACAGATCCTTTAAAGAGGTTGTCCACTACATTTTTTTTATATTAAAAATGGACATATGGAGGTAATAAAACAACAAGAAATGAATACCTATCTAATGGACTACTGCCAATCTGCTGTCTATGCCCTCTTTCGGTGTGAAGAGAGAGTGTTGCTCGGATGGACTATGAAGGCTGCAGCCAATCAGTGGTCACATAAAGTCACCTGCAGGAAGAGAAAGGAAAGAGGCCAGCAGACAGGCAACAGTGTGTTGGAACAGCTGGAGTTCAAAAGGTGAATATCAGTTCTTTGTTGTTTTAATACTCCATTCTTATTATACCAACAATCCTTATATTAACCTATGAATATAGTAAAGATGCACCTTATAGATTAAGCAATCCATGTATTGTCCATTTTTATTATGTAAAAATGTGGTGGGCAACTCCTTTAATAATGGATGTGTAATTCAATGCCAAGGAATGTGATGAAACGTGTGGTGATAGGGTTAGAATTGATAATGATAGGAAATTCAGGAAATTCTGAAAAAACTTGATCAAAAATTGTAAAACTTCCAAGGCTGTCGAGGGGATATAGAAGACTGACAAGTCTACCACTGTAACTCATACAGGTTGTATGGTATGTGTTTAGACCCCACTGTAGCAACCAGAGTGGCACTGACATTGTGAATTAATGAATGGAGCACATGTGACCCCCAATGCTTCCAAAAGATAGATATCAAGGTGGGACTTGCACCAGTCAGAACATTAATGTTGAAGAGGACATGACATTCCTATTTTGTCGGTGCACAAGTAGGATCCCTTATGAAGCAGATAATGAGGAACTTGGCACTCATAGTAAAGAAACTTGTCAATATATTGGTAAGTATATTCCCACAAGCAATGCTTTACATTTAGGTCACATTGACCTTCATCAGATGTGCCACAAGCACTATTCACACAGCAGGTAACTGCTTTACACAACGCTTATTCAATACTAGGATTCCCATTCTTTCTTTGATTTACACTGATGAGCAAAGGGATAACAATGTTTATAACTTTTAACTTTCAGGCTCCATAGCTCACCATTCACTACTGCTGCGAACATGAGACTACCATCATTTTATAGATAATCATCTTGCCTATCTCATACATAAATTTGACTTGCAACTATTTGGCATATGATTAGTTATGCAGATTTTTGTCATGTCACTGCATTGTTACTGTTTTGCTCCTAAAAATCAAAATTTTAATATTTATTATTTTGTTAGTATTTTGTAAATCCACCTTTGGCTTTCAACACTGCCTGAGTCCTTCTGGGCATGCTCTCGATCAGATTCAAACATGTCTCGACCGAAATCTGATCCCAGGTCTCTTATACATGTTCCCAAAGTTGTGGATACTGTGCGACTCATATGGATATGTATACAGTTCTTTCTTCAACTCTACCCACAAGTGTTCGATTGGATTGAGGTCTAGGGACTGTGGGAGCCAATCCAGTACCTCTACTTCAATGTCATTGAACCTTTGCCAATCTTGACATATGCTTTGTCGTTATCCTGCTGGAACACTATGCCATCCTTTTCATACCCATAGTACTTGAGTGTACGAAGTAACTCGACTTGTAGGATACTCACATATAGCTCAGCATTGAGACCACCATCCATCCTGATCAAGTATTCAACGTCTTTGGCTGTGAAACAACCCCATATCATCAGGCGCCCTCCACCAAACTTAACTGTTCTTTCAATTTCTCGATCTGTTAGCCCTTGTTTCTTCCAGACCCATTTGCACCCATCAGAGTCTAGTGTACTAACTTTCATCTCATTGCTCCGAATCAACCGTTTCCAATCTTTTACTGTCCACTTTTCGTACTTTTTTGCAAACTCGAGCTGACGCTTCTTATGATGATAATGCAGTTGAGGCTTGTTCACCTTTTTTAGTGCCACCATTCCAGACTTGTGTAATGTCCATCACATGGTGTGTATGGACATCTGTGATATCACTATTACGAAGCGTATGAGTCACCTCCACTGCTGTGTTTGTCGCACTAATAGACCTTGTGATGAGCCGACTTGTTGACTCCGATATTTTGCCTGGACGTCCACGTCTTGGCTTTTGAATGGATGGATGTATGGACTTCATTTCATATTCTTCCAACTGTCATAACACTCACATGATGCAGTATGGCAATTTCTTTGCTGAGAGACCGCTGTCTTTCCTTGGGAAATCTTTTTCATGACTGCTCCTCGATTCGGTTGGGAATCAATCTAATAGCGCACTGAACTATTAGGAAATGTGAGAACAGGTTGTATTTTGTATTATATGTGAAGAAAAAGATTTTTCCACCACTATGAGCAAAACAGTAACAATGCAGTCACATGACAAGAATCTGCATAATTAATCATTTGCTAAATAGTTGCAAGCCAAATTTATGTATGAGATAGCCAAGATAATTGTCTATAAAATGATGGTAGTTTCACATTCGAAACAGTAGTGGATGGTGAGATATTGAGCCTGAAAGTCAAAACTTCAATACATTGTTACCCTTTTGCTCATCAGTGTATAGTCAGACATTGATGGCATATCCTTTCAATGTGCCATTTATATTTAAGATGGGAATGCCCTCAAAAACGTATATACAGTAGGTGGGATCTTTTTAAATATGTGGATTTTATCTAACACAACATTTCCCCTGCTGCGGGTGCTTCAAGCTTAATAGTTGTCCTCCAGTTACAGCAGCTGGATCGGCAGCAATCATCTGATCCTCTATAAGTGACTTGTCCAGAATCCATATAGGACTACCCTTTTGTGTATACTAGGGAGGTGAGCCGTCAGAAATATGTCTGATAAACACAAACTATACACAGGCTGTATTTTATTATGTCCTCTATTTTCCCGTTTTATATGTCCTTTAATGTAATACAAAATATTCAGACCTTCAAGCTGTTTTAGTGCCCTAACTAGCAGTTCTTAATAAATGTGCAAGCAGAATGTGGAACTGCTACAAATTGTCTTCTGAATATATTAGCATTGCATTTTAGAAGGCGCTGCGCACAAGGAGCTGACTTACATAGCTTTACACTATAAACTACAGTTCTCTCTCTAAATGCCGCTTGATTAACTCTTGTAAAAGGAGACACGATTTTGAGCTGTCTGTTTAAGCACATATAACATCATGATTGAAAAGGTGACTTTTATAGAGAATATTATACCTAAACTACAGAATGAGGCAATACATTAACCACAGATTTCAATGCAAACAGGAATCACTGTGTGCAGGGGCAAGATGGTCAAATCAGGCTAGCAGGCGATGTGGCTAATGGTAACTGCCCTGCGGAGGAATGGTTTGGTAGGAGATAGGCAGGATACTGGAGCAAAATGCAGCAACTCATTTTAAAGCTCATTAATAGGAGCTGATCATTGGACAGAGCTGTGCTGTACAGCTCCGTTCAGTGTTTACATCCACCAGTGCTAATAACAGCTGATTGGTGGGAAGCACAATGGTGGATATCAATGATCAGCTATATAATTCATTTTATATGTTGTTAAACCTCATTTTGAAGATGATCTTCCGGCACTCTACCCTGTATTAGACATAGTGTAAATAATAACATACTGTATGTTGGATACATAATCTCTCAAGGAAATAGTAAAACAATATGGCGAAATTTAAAAAAGCCTGGTGTTTTGTATGCCAGTCTTCAACTTATAAATGTGCAAAATTGAAGCTGGTAAGGTGCGTTAAATTTATTAAATGAAACTTCTCAGAAACCATTACCCTCCCAAACCTTTTATATGACTGTGTGTAGCCCTTTAAAAGATAAGCCAATAGATCCCTACATGATCCCGAAGTGCTGCTCCAGAAATCTTGTTTTAAAGTTCTGTATACACGTGTCTGGAAGTGCGTTGGGGCACAATGGAGCTTTTCAGCTAAGAGCAAAATTCATTCTCTTTTATGCCTTTCGAACTCTAAATATTAAAGTATGTTTTGAGATCTCAAGAAAATCAATACAGCGCAGGCTTGCATGGTGTACTCAGGACTTCTGCTTTATTAGCATATGTGGACACTTAAGTAGTGTCACAAACAAGGGAAAAGTTCCTTCCAAAATATAGGAACTTTAGGGGTGTGAATAGAAATTTTAAACTTTCCCTCCCATCAGTGTTATTCGATCACCCTGACTCCAGGATACCATTGATGCTCACTTATTTGGCTGATTAGATGCTTTTATGTCTCTGCTTTACTAGGGCACAATGATACCAATATCTACTCTAAATATTACATGTCATATGTGCACATTACTTTGTACATTGAACCACTTCTAGCACAGTACATTTCATTTGACAGTGGTTCGTTTTAAGTGGGATATTTATAGTTTTTCCACTGATGAAAAAGTTTTTTTCTCCTTGGAAATGACATTTTTTCCATTTATTCAGGATGTTAATGTTAGTGGTGACAGGGGAAAGACAGCTGAAAACAGAATAAACTCTTTATCTAGATTTATCCACTTCTGACACATCATCTAAAGCATCTATGTTCTTTTTAGAGAGATTAGAAAGGAAATATCAAAATTAAGGAGAGTTCCTAGATGAATCCTTTCCTTCCATCCAGCATAACATCGAAATGTTGAACTTGGTGCTCTCAAGAGACATTTAATTGCTGTTTCCTCCATGATGAATGCCATTCTTGTAACTCCTGACAGCTAGAAAACTCTTCATTAATCCTGCAAAGGAAGATGCCTCAAGAGCATTGGTGGAACCCCCAGTTTCTACTAATTGTGTTGTTGGTAGGCAGAAGTCGGTATAGCTCATGTCATAAAGCCAGCATTTATATAACATTGCCTACTATATGTGCATTACTGAATAGCAACTCATAGTTCTCTCACTAGTAAAGCATCTACCATTAATAAAAATCAAAACTGTCTATTGTATCTATATTTTTCAGACTAGATTTCATGTTAATCGCCTTTAGGGTGTACAAGGACTTTGGCAGCACCTATGAACCCCTTTGTACTCTGTACAACTCCCAAATGGATTTATTGAATTCAGTAGGTGTCCGAACCACAATATGGCCATATACGCTATATGAGTTCTTAAATATTCTGTATACATAATTAACATTCTACCATTATATAGACATCTCTGCTCTTTTGGAGGTTATAATATTAGAATATCTGTGAATAAAACAAGAGGTGACCATTCTGGGATGGAGAGTTTACATTGACAATAGACTTTAAAAGGGTTATCCGATCTTGACTATTAGGACATATTGACAGGATATCTCATAAATGTCTGATAGATATGGGTCCCTCCACTGAGACCTGCATCAGTTTTCAAAAAGGTGCCCTGTCGTGAACTTTCAGTCATGGAGAGGAAGCAACTCATTTTTATAGTTGGGCTGAAAGTTACAGAGTAATTAGTATTGGACACTCCATCATTCGCTAATCTGTTGGTGTCTGGTTGAAGGGACTGACAAGGATCCTGAGAAGGAAAGAGCTATATCACTGCTTTAACATTCTTGCAGTGACACTCAAGGTCATGTGCTTTGGAGGGAACTGCAACACTGTTTCATTCAAGTGACCTCCAACTAATGAGAAAGTGTGACTCATCTGAGTGACATGTCATTTTTTTGTGATGGCAGAAGCCCTTTAAAGAATAGATTGTATATTTGGAACTTGGATGGAGTATTATAATTTGTATTATAATTATAGTGTTATAATTTGTTTGCTCGGGGTTGACCACGCCCTTTTTATGAAACCAACCCATTTATCAATTGGAGCATCCATTAACCAATGTACCTTTAATTATATAACCTGTGTTCAACTTGTGAAATGTGCGTTGAGAGCAGTCTGACCCTGTTGCCCTCTCGTATGTTCTTCCATACCTTGATGGTGTTTTTGGTAAATACGTATCATTATTGATATTATTATCATGATATCCTTTGTTTCCTCCTCGTGATGTAGAGGGAACTGCAACACCGTTTCATTCAAGTGACCTCCTACCAATCAGAAAGTGTTGACATATCTGAGTTATATCTCATCTTTTTTTCTGATGGCAGAAGCCCTTAGATTAGATTGTATATTTGGGTCTTGGATGGAGTAACAGTAATAGAATATGCTATCTCTTCTGTATGACCTGATACTTTATATACAGTACATGTTCAGTACTTGCTGCCTTTTGAGACCTGTATGTATATTTACAAGTGTCAGAGAGAAAATGTTATGCATCGAGACGCTGCTCTTTCATCTGTGCAGGTGATGCATCTTAACTCTGGATTCCTCCCTGTAAATGTCATCACCACATCTTTGAGGAACAAAGACATAACTTAGTATTTCACCAGATGCCATCTGTCTCTTCAATAATGATCTGCTTTATAAATAATGAAGATTTTTATTTTCTAACTTTCCACTTTTTTGCTTACAATATGATGGTTTTGCAATTAGTTTACTTAGTTTTCACTCAATAAATAACATTGAATAGTTCATCAATGATATGTTGAGATTAGTGATTGAGCGATCATGCTCATTACTCGAGATTTCCGAGCATGCTCGGGTGTTTTCCGAGTATCTTCAGCGGGCTTGGGTGTTATGTTTCAGTCACTCCGTGCTCATGATTTGCAACTGTTTGACAGCTTTTAATGCATGTGAGGAATGTTTAAGAAACAAGCATTCCTCACATGTATTAAAGCTGTCAAACAGTCGTAAATCATGCACACGGGAGTGATACAAACATATCACCGAGCACGCTGAAGATACTCGGTACTCGCCTGAGCATACTCGTTGAAAGGGTTAACCGAACATACTCGCTCATCACTAATTCAAACATATCACCGAGCACGCTGAAGATACTTGGTACTCGCCTGAGCATACTCGCCGAAAGGGTTAACCGAACATACTCGCTCATCACTAATTCAAACATATCACCGAGCACGCTGAAGATACTTGGTACTCGCCCGAGCATACTCGCCGAAAGGGTTAACAGAACATACTCGCTCATCACTACACCTAATGACTTATTTGGGTGCCCTATCACCTGGACATGGCAGGAGCTATATTTTTTTTAGCGAAAAATAAGAATGGATCCTGTCATGACATATATATGACTTCTGCATGGAAGTATGGTTCCCAAACCCCTTGTTATCATGATGTATTTACAAGGCAGCCCGAAAGTCTTAAATGACAATTCAATTCAGCATTGCTACATCTGTCATTTCAATAACTCCCACTGACTTTTGCTGCTAATGATTCCTGTCCCATTATTCCTTTTTTTCCAAATCAAACATTTGCACCTGAAAACTACAAGGGAAGGGGAAGGCTGAGGCATAATTCAGATGAAAATGACTTTTTAATTTCATATAAGGACAAGCAAAAATTACGAGGAATAATAATTACACTTGTAACCTTATAATGTACTGAAAAGGAAAAACAAAAGAATATGCTAAATACATTACTAAAAACCTGGCAACATCTGGTTCTCTAACATTTACTGCATATTAAAATCCCATGGTCTGGTTGTCTTCAGTTTCCCAACAGCTGGAGAGCCACAGGTAGGACGAGCAAGTATGGAGAAGCGCGCTTGTAGAATATTAATTACAGGACACCTTGCAGCTCCATAGACATATGTTATAAACTGGCCATGCTCTACTGCATTGGTAGAATTCTACATTTCACCAAAATTAGTATAGCCATTTATAGAAAAAAATTGAAATGAAGTAAAATTCAGCAAAACAAAAATCCAAAACACAGAATCAGTACCTGGGCTGCTATTTGATCATCTTGCATAGCAATGGCATAATGCCCCAGAGTCCGTCCACTTCTAATTGACTCCAGATAGTGAGAAGATATCAAGTGCCCGCTGATTGTTCTGGCACTAAAGAAGGTGGCATTAATTACTCAGAATGAATGTCCTTTCTCCAGCCACTGCACAGGAGGAAGCAGAAATCGCTTGTCTGAGAAGCAGCATGTCACTGCACGCTTGACATAACTCTGTGTCTCTCCATTATTCTGTTTCTGGCTCCGAGCTTGTAAAAGCTCTGTGATACGTACGGAATGACAGAGAACATTTCTATGCATAATTATCTTTTTTTATTATTATTATTATTATTATTATTATTATTATCATTATTATTATTATTGTGTTATTGATACTTTATAAATATAAAGTCCCAATAGTCAGGTAGCCAATGCCCCTAGACATTTACCGCAGGTGCTCTTACTGCTCTTCTTCTAGCCAGGGAACTATAGGGACACATAAAGCTTCATGCACATGGACCTCCGGCGAAGTGTACAGGCTTTACTACACATACGACTAAGTGACCCTTAGGCCATGTTCACACATTGAGTATTTGGTCAGTTTTTTACATCAGTATTTATAAGAAAAAAACAGGAGTGGGTGATAAATCCAGAAGTGGTGACGTGTTTCTATTACACTTTTCCTCTGATTGTTCCACCCCTGGTTTTGGCTTACAAATACTGATGGAAGATACTGACCAAATACTCAACATGGGCACATGGCCTTAGGCATTCTATGTAGAGTGATGAAGAAATATAGCATGGTTAAGCAAATGGTGTAAAGGATGAGCAAGTACTATACATCTAAGACCGTAATAATAGTTCCTCAGGGGGATCAACCACATAGTGACAGATGTATATCTGCTGGACATATCATGAAGCCCAATCGGAGGAGAACCAACAAAACCAAAATTGAACAGCCCAAATGAGTGGTCTAAACATAGATGATTGTAAATAAAATACATTTATTATAATTACAAGTGGGTACATGATGGCAACAAAAAAAAGAGTGCACACACTATGAATTGAGTAACAAGAAGACCCAAACAGGGATAAAAACAAGGTAATGGCGGGACAAACACCAAATCAATTAATTGTCAAAAGTTGTTAGTAACATGATATGACCTAAATGCATGTATGTAAATCAATTGGGATATATGTAGGGTGCTAGGAATATTGGGATGAGTATATAGCATATATTGGCAAGAGTTAATGTGGAAATGTTTAATGAGTGACCATTAAGTGTATGGCAAGTAATGTATAGCCTATAGTGTGCTATGGAGTAATTGCACAACTCCTTAGCCTTGTGGAGAGTCACAATAATATTCACACATATTTTGCACATCTATATATATGATAAGTAATGTATTGGCCTGTAGTATGCTGTGAAATATTGCACAAACCCTTAGCCTATTAGAGAGTCACAATAGTGTTCAAAAAATATATATTGCACATCCACATATTAAGTATTGCACAGCCCATTACCAGTGTTAATATGTAATGCATTGATCCATCATGGTTATAGAAAATGGTGCAATCGTACCTGGGTGTGATGAAGTCCTGCAGGTTCTCACCCTGACGCATGTTTGGTGCGTACTGTCAATATAGCATTGGCCAATTGAATTCAAGGATTAATGTATTTGAAACGTGATACAGATTCTGATTACAGCCCTATACATAATGAGACCAAGAAAGACTAATATAAGGATATGTATAAGCAATTTATTGTCATTTTTAAGTTGTATAAGTTGCCAGCAACCAATGTATAAATTTGCAAATATGAATGGGCTAAAATCCATATCATACAATGCCCTCATTAGACTAATTTGTTTAATCCTGTTATTGTAGTAGTAAAATGCCATAAAGTCATTTAAGACAAAATGGTCACAGAAATTCATATGAATATTCAACATAGCTACAACAATGCCATACATATGTATCATAGAGCAGTCAGAATAATATTGTTTCACTTTATGATAACGCGAGTATTGAGACATGAGCAATGCTGAACACTGTTATAGATAAGCAGACACATATATAAGAAGGAAGTCAGTACAGGCTTTTGCTATGTAAACTCTCAGCAGGATGATGTAGGTGTGGCGCCCCTGCGGGTTCAGTCGCAACAGAGGTACTGCATCTCACCCAGAGGTGTGGTACCCCACTCTCAGGTAAGGAAGGAGTACTACCTGGGACCCACACACCCACATCCAATACACTCCACTTCAGTAGGGAAGGGCGAGATTGCTCCTAAGGGAGAGCACAGTCCCTGGTCCCTAGCTGGAGGGTGGAACTAGGTAGAGGAGGTGGGTGGAGGAAGAAGTTCAGTGGAGCACAGAGGGTAGGAGTATAAGGCTAAGTGTCCACGTTGCGGAAATGAAGCATATTTTTTACGCTTCTCCCTGGCAGGAAAAACGCATGTGGATTTTACATGCGGTTTTCCCGCCAGGTAGAAGCGTTTGTGAAGCGTCTTCACATGCATTTCCGCATGCGGGTTAGCAAGCGCTTTTCCAAGCGATTTTAGCATCACTTGGAAAAGTGCTTGACAACTTGTTCACACTATATAAATCCATGCAACCGGCATATATAGTGTGACCAAGTTAGTTAAAAAAAAGAATAAGAATGGTGAAAAAAAATAAAATAAAGCTTATACTCACCTTCCCATGTCTTCCCAGTGTTTTGTCTGCTCCGTCCGGTGTCTTGCACTGCTTGCGGTAGTATGAAGGACCTGCGGTGACGTCATTGAGCCATGTGATGGGTCACATGACTCAGTGACGTCATGGCAGGTCCTTCACATCAACGCGAACATTGCAAGACACCGGACGGAGCAGACAAAACACCGGGAAGACATCAGAAGGTGAGTATAAACTTTATTTTTTATTTTAAATAAAGTCTCCTCTCCTCCTGACCCGGGTACCATCCGCACATTGAAACGCATATAATCCGTGAGTACAAATGTACTGACACGGATTATGTGCGTCTCAATGCAAGTCAATGGCGGCGATTACGCTGCGTGTCCGCAAAATTAATGGACATGCTGCGGATTTTTGAGCGCAGCATAAACGCTGCGGAAAAATCCGCAACATGGGCATTGAAAGTGTTTCTTGTCATTGGGGACCATGGGGGGCGGATTACCAAGCGTTTCCCAAGCGTTTATGCTGCGGAAATTCCGCAGCATAAACGCTTGTAAAACGCTACGTGGGCACACAGCCTAAAAGAGAGGGTAGAAGGTTCTGGAAGTGTTCAGAGTTCAGAGAGAGAGGTTCAGGAGGAGCTCTGCTCAGGAGAAGTGGAGAAAGGAGTAGCGCCTAGTAAGAGGGGCCCAGGAGGAGAGTGAGGAGAGGAGAGAGGAGCAGTGGGACAGGCACCAGAGAGACAGATGGGATCCCAGGGGCACGGTGAATGCAGAGGCCACCCGTGCTCCCGAATTCATGCTGACGTGGAGGGATCAGGCCGCAGAAGGGGACCAGCCCCAAAACTAGTGGATAACAACCAGGCTCAGCTAGCCAACCGGAGGCTGCAGCATTTTCAAGGTGTTGCAGCCAACAGCCACATTTACATCGCCGAAAAGGTGGCCGCATAGGGTCCAGGGGACTGCACGTCGCCCGGCAAGGCCCGAGGCCACTGGCTTGGGACACTGATTGTGAGGCGCAGGGCAGGAAGGTGAGAGCCAGCGCAGTGAGACGTCCGGGAAAGGTACATAGAACGGGGTCCCGTTAAGTGCTCCTGAGGCACCTGAGAGATTGCTGGATCCCTACCCAGAGGACACAGGACGACGTGGGCAGTTACACACCGGTAACTGTAACCTGGAGTCTTGAACAACTGTGAGTAAAACCTTAAGACTGCACCCCACTGTGTCCTTGAATAATTGCTGTGCCATCTGCAGCCCTGCACTACACTGCACTGACAACATCTACCTCTTTATTCATCTATATTGCCCTGGAGCTTAGCTCTGCCTGTGGAGAGCTGAACCAACTCTGCTGCGTCACCATCAGCTCCAGTGGATCTGCACCGCAGCGGCGGCTCCATATAGCCGCATACCACAGGTGGCGTCACGAACATTAACTCTAAAAACTTTGTTCCCTTTTACTTTCCCCTTTAATTGACCACCCTGGGTCACGGACCGGGTGACTACAATCGTGACACCCCAAAAACCGACCGGCCTGGCTACCGAGCACCCCACGGCCCAGGGGGCGTGTCATAGGGACTGAGTCCCTGATTCCAGCGATATATCATTTAGTTTATTGGGTGCAGCAGTTAGGATAGGTTTACAGTGTTCTCTTCTGCAGGTCTAGCAGAGCTCATTTGTTGAGCTGTGTATAAGTCTACTAAAATTCAATAATGGCCTGGATGTCTTTCTTGAAAAATAAAATGTTACAGGTTATGGGCACTAGATTCTGTGATGGGACGTTAATCAAGGGAACAAGTCTGATTGCCGTATGTGGAGTCAGGAAGGATTTTTTCCCCTAATATGGATCTATTAATGTCTGCCCCATGGGGTTTTGCTTTCCTCTGGATCAACAGGTTAGACTATAGGTTGAACGCAATGGACTTGAGTCTACCTTCAACCTAAAAACTATGAATCTATGAAACCCCACCCACACCACAGCTTTATGTGTACATTGTATAGTGACAGAAAGCTGTTAATCAGTGGTGCGGGTGAGGTTGGACTAGGAAGCACGAGGCCAGTTGTGCTCAAGTGATATTCTCCTGCTGATAAAACACTAATTGAATGGAAAGAGGAAAACAGCCTAGTAAGTGACACATAAATGGAATCAGGGTCTCAGCCCCTACATCATGGTACCCTCCGATTACGTAGTAAAAACCTGCTCATAGATTCCCTTTAAGCATTTATTTTATTTTAAACTGTGGCTCGTCCCAGAATTCAAACTCACAACCACAGCAGGCGCTTTAGCTGTAAGCTAATACAAGGATTTACAAATATATCTATCTAATAAGCAAAATGGTATTCTTCTTTAAAGGCATCTTGAATTGGTACATAAAGATACATCTCTACATACCATTAATTTTCTATATACTTGTATATTAGAGGTAAAATAAAAGTCAAAAGATTTTATTCCTACAAAATTATTGCTAAATAATGAAAAAGAATTACCGTACAATGATCACAATTTTTAAATGTATTTTTTAAAAATAAACTTCACAAACTTGTAACTAGCATGGGCATATTTGGTATCACTGGAATTGTAAAAACCCATACAATACAGTGAACAGATTATTCATTGTTATTGGTAAGTGGCATAAAAAATTGCTTTTCTCTCTCGATTAGTTTAAATCAGCCAATATTTCGATATTTTACATCTGTGTGGCATCCATGTGCCATCCGTTTTTATACATAAACATTGTAAAATGTACATGATCAAATACAGTTTCATAAGTTAATAATGACAATTTATCCGCAAAAATCTGATGCAAAACAGATGTTCTGTATGAGATCCTATTTTTTTTTGCTCACCCATAGACTCGAAAGGGTGAGTCTCTTCCAATGCTCTGAAGACAATAGTACAAGCTGTGATTTTTTTGCACAAGGACTAAACTGTCATCTGAACAATTTTTACTTGGACAGTACAGGTCCATATTGTACACTCGTCTGAATGAGCCCTTAAATCCATAGGAAATTTAAAACAAATGTAACTATTATAGCCGTGTTTGGCAGTTAAAAAATGACAACTTGTCTTGCAAAAAAAAAAAAAAACTCTATGCGGCTGTTACATCTAGGAATGAATGAACCAAAAAAAATCATCTGATCGTCTGTACAAGTGTATCACAAAAATGTCAGTGTATATACATGTGATATGTGTATGTGCGTATCTTACGTATGCTTCTGTAGGTTTGTACTATGTATATGTGTGCTTGAGGTGTAAATGTGTGCACACTGTATTATAGATATCAGGGGCAGCATGGTGACTCAGTGGTTAGCACTGTAGCCTTGCAGCACTGGGGTCCTGGGTTCAAACCCCACCAAGGACATCATCTGCAAGAAGTTTGTATGTTCTCCCCGTGTTTCCTCCCACACTACAAAGACATACTGATAGGGAATGTAGATTGTGAGCCCCAATGGGGACAGGGCCCATAATGTCTGTAAAGCAGTGTGGAATTAATGGCGCTATATAAGTGAGTAAATAAATATTGTTACTAATGGGAATATACTTGTAAATGTGTCAGTGTTTACATTGGTGGAGCCTGATCCATGGGGGTCCAGACACAAGTCATGCACAGGGGGCTTTCACTATCAGTGTTCACCCCTGGCAAGTGGAGAAGTGCACAAAACTGTTCAGCTACACCTAGTGCCTGTGCTTGATTTGAATAGTTATTTTTTGCTGCTGCATGCCCTTTTTATATTACCTGTTTTATTATTAAGGCTCATACTCATCTGCGAGAAAAACGGACGAGTGCAATCCGATAAAAAATCAGACAGCACTCTGACCAATGTTAATCTATGAGTCCCCGCTCATCTGCGTATATAGGACGAGGCTCGCCAATGCAAGTCAATGGGTGCGTGAAAAAAACAGACGACACTCAGACCATCCGCATGGCATCCGATTTTTACGGATTCATTACCATTCTGTAGCATAGAGCACTGTAAATGGTCCTGTAAATGATTGTACAATAATAGTTGCAGAAAAAAAAAACGCATTGCATACGGATGTCATACGGATGTCATACAGATGATAGGTGTAAAAAAACCATTGTCCTCTCATGAAAATCGCATGACACTTGCATGGCACTCGTCCGTTTTTTTGGTCGAGAAATCGGACCGTTTTTTTTCTCACATATGGGTATGAGCCCTTACAGTCCCTATATAGTTCTGAAAGTGTGGGAAGAACCAAGACCAGCGCAGCAGCAGACAGTATATTCATTATAGTGTTCGGCAGCCTTATCAGAGTACCTTGTGAGTGCAGAACGCTGTCGCTGCCTTCCACAATCAGTTCAGACTCTGAAGAAGGGTTCAGGACTAATGATCAGCAGCGCTTCATGCACAACTCACAGCAGACAGCCGCTATACAGCCATGTTAACTTTCACCTGTTCCTCTCCAGCTGTAGTTGCTGGAGTTTTGATTATATTCCAGGTTACGTTTTTGTTCTCAATTGTTGACAGAATTTCATATATAATTCAAGCGCTGGTAAGAAGAACTTGGCACAACAACGCAGAGAAATTCCTCGCGCTTCTGAAAAATCTTGCATAACAAACCAAGAAGCCCACACACAACCACATATAATCGAAATGGCCAAGACATAGGATGCGAAGAAGTATGCGCTCAGTTGTGATATCATTATGTTTATCAAGAATATTACCCAGCGAGAGCGATCTTCATAGCATGCCAAGTCTAACACTGTGAATGCAAGACCTGTGAGGATAGCACCATCTGTTACCATTTGGCATATGAAGGCTGAGTCAGTACAGAGCACACTATTGTCCTTGACACCAGGCAAATGATCCGGGAGGAATCCTTCCTGAAAAGCCTCTCAATTCATTGTGATACAGCTATGAAGCATCAACTACTACCACCAGTTACCAGTTTACATACGAGCACTTTTTATCCCACTTGTAAGATTGCAAAATCAAATTCGTTCTAATCACTCTTTTATCTGTCTTCCTATGTTACCGCTGCCAGTGAAGGAGATAACAATGACGACATCGCTTAGCGGCGTATAAGTCTATTAGGGCTCGCTCACACTGGCGTAAAACATGACCAAGTGCTATCTGATGTTTTATCGGATAGCACTCGGACCAATGTTATTCTATTGAGCAGTGCAGATCTGCGATTTTTTTCTATAATCTAAATCGGTCTGTGGAAAAAAGCGCAGCATGCTGCAAGGGGTTCCGGAATTCGGATTACACACACCCATTCAAGTCTATGAGTGCGTGTGAAACATCGGACTGCACTCAGATGTCATCCGAGTGCAGTCCGACATCCGCAGACTCGGACAATGGAGGAGATGGAGAAATTAAGTTCTCCATCTTTTCCACACCTGTGCTCCGATTCTCTCATGCGAGAAAATCAGATCACAGTAAGCTGACACCCTGATCAAATTCAGATCGGCGTTTGAGCCAAGTGTCAATAGCATAATCGATCCGATTTTCTTATATGAAAGAATCACCAATCCTGTTAGTGAGCCCAATTCTTAACATTGTTCCCTGCTGCTCAGTAATGCATCTGCTGCTCAGTAGGGCATCTGCTGCTCAGTAGGGCATGTGCTGCTCAGTAATGCATCTGCTGCTCAGTAGGGCATCTGCTGCTCAGTAGGGCATGTGCTGCTCAGTAGGGCATCTGCTGCTCAGTAGGGCATGTGCTGCTCAGTAGGGCATCTGCTGCTCAGTAGGGCATGTGCTGCTCAGCTGCAGCATCAGTATAGTCTGAACACCGTCTGTCACGCAGCCTATATTGCTGCCCCGCTAAGTTGTAATTAAA
Organism: Phyllobates terribilis; assembly: GCF_046119375.1. NCBI lineage: Eukaryota > Metazoa > Chordata > Amphibia > Anura > Dendrobatidae > Phyllobates > Phyllobates terribilis. Next base: position 810,145,173 of record NW_027362761.1, read on the forward strand.
TTTTTTAGGTCTTGTTGATCAGACAAATAGCAGGGCCAATTTCTAAGCACAAAACTCTATTTTAAATTTTCCCCTGACACTCAGTTCCTTGCCAGTTTTGGGTGTTAATCCTATTCTCCTGTCTACATCCCAGCCTGCTGATTCTGGTTTTGGTGCTGCCCTCTTTTTCTGACCTGTCCAGTGGACTACTCTACTGCCAATTCACTCCACCAACCAGCAGTTGCTTTGTGACCCATAGGAAAGTCTTAGGCTTTCACCCTTTAACACCTGCACGGAAAGATGGCCGTCAATGGGAGGTTCCAGGGACCCTCACAGCGAAGGCCCGATCGTTAAAGAATAAAAACTAAAGAGTTCCCAGAGACCTGGAAAGTTGAGAAGTTAATGCCAAGACACACTGTGGATGCTTTCTTAAGAGCAACCAGAACTCCACATACCGTCCCGTAACAATGTATTGTGAGATATCAAAAATAAGACATCACTGTCTGTTTACACATTAATAAAATAACTATTAATTGTCAAATATAATATGCTGTAAAAAGAAAAAAAAAACACTCAAACTACACGTTAACTGTATAAGTATGTAGTTATAACCTTTTATTAGTATATTTAATGGAAGTGCTGTCCCAGCTAGACAACCCAAACAAATTATTGCTCCAGCCGCTGAAATCGCCAACAATCAGCTGTTATAAGCTGGTGCTGGAAAAATGTGTCATTACATGGCGTTCATTCAAATGAATTAGCAGCCATGTTTCCTTGAATTGTAAGTCCTGCAGAGTTGGATCCACTCTTTTTAGTTAGTTCTTTGCTCTGGCAAATCTATTAGGATTCTATACCTGTAACCTCCTTGGTAAAACATCCCTGAATCCAATTCATTTTATTTCTGTTAGCCCATTTCTTCTTTACAATTGGTCGCCTTATAGTACATTGTTTTCCTGATTCAGAAAAATAAAGATTTAAAATATATATAATTATATTATGGATTATATTATATAATATTATGTATAATACTGTATTTATGTATAATAATGTATGCTATTTACTTTGAATATTCTTTTAACTTGCTTTTTTTTTAAGGAATATGCAAATAGTGAGGGCAAATACTACAATGTATAACCCCCTAAAGCAGCCCAGGCCAAACTGCGCCCCCACGGGCCACATCCGGCCATCTGACTGTTCCAGTCTGGTCTGCGGACCGAGACAGCCAAAGGGCTGAAACAGTGGCCCACGGGCCGCACCATGCCCTTGTGCCTCCACCACCAGCTGTCACCGCTATCTGCATTCTTGGGATGCAAACAGTGGTGAATATATTAGTGGAGGAGGGGCCACCAGCTCCTTCTTTCACCAATCAGCGTGTGAGACAGCAGACGCAATCAAGTCACTTCATTGCTTCTGCTGTGTGTAGAATCAGTACACCGGAGACCAAAGCAGAGCACCGAGAGAATGGGAGCAAGGTGAGTATGTGCTGTTTTTTGTCCTATGTGTATGGGATGTATACATGTATATTGGAGGCTTTCTGGGGGCTCATACTATATATAGGAGGCTATGTGGGGACTCATACTGTATATAGGAGACTATGTGGGGGCTCATATTGTAAATAGGGTGCTAACTGGGGGCTCATACTGTATTTAGGTGGCTACGTGGGGGCTCATACTGTATTTAAGAGGCTATGTAGGGGCTAATACTGTATTCAGGGGGCTATGTGAGGGCTCATACTGTATATAGGAGACTATGTGTAGGCTCATGTTGGAGACAGGAGGCTATGTGAGGGCTCATATTGTATATACAGAGGCTATGTGGTGCCTCATACTGTATACAGGTGGCTATGTGGGTGCTCACACTGTATACAAGGGGTCTATGTGGGGACTCATACTGTATGTAGGTGGCAGTGTGTGAGCTCATATGGTATAAAGGGGGATGTCAGCAAACTTCTGCTCAATATTAAGTAATACAATTAATATAAAATAATAATTAATATGTTAATAATAATATTGAGCAGAATTAATTTCAGCTTATTGGTTCGGCCTCCACAACAGTCACGGTCTATCATGTGGCCCCTCAGGAAAATTAATTGTTCACCCCTGCCTTAAAGGATGATTGCTAGCAAATAAGTGCATAGATATTAGTCTCTGGGCCATTGTCTTAAATATTCAGGTTTAATAAGTTTGGTTCCATTAGCCACCATCTTCTCACTTACTCAGCTGGGCAGCATGGTGGCTCAGTGGTTAGCATTGTTGCTTTTCAGGACTGGGGTCCTGGGATCAAATCTCATTGAGGACAACATCTGCAAGGCATTTGTGTGGGCTTCCTTTGGGTATTCCAATTTCTGCCCACACTTTAAAGATACACAAATAGGGAATTTACATTGTGATCCCCTATAGGAACAGTGAAGATGATGTCTTTAAAGTGCTAGTGCTATATAAGTGAGAAAAATATATAAATGCTGAGGGGAGTAGCTACAAATACTAATTTTCATTTTTTTGGACCTTTCCCTGAATATCCACTAATTCCTTCAATATATTCAACTTTCACTAGAAGGGTTCACTAGAGAGACAGTACTGCTTTCTTCCAATAACAGCGCCACACTTATCCACAGGTTGTGTCTGGTATTGCGATAGGGCTGAGTTACAATGCCAGATATAACTCATGTATTGGTGTGGCTCTGTTTCTAGGACAAAGCAGCCATGTTTTTCCAATCTTAGTGCTCATGCAGACGTCCTTGCTAATCGGTCCGAGCACAAACTGCTAATGGACGGGCAGGCTGCAGCTTTCCCCACCCAAGTGTGACGGAATCATAGAAATATATGAAGAAGTGATGCTCGGGTTGGGAGAGCCGTGACCAGTTCATGCATTACAGTCCATGATGGGACCGATTTGCACGTCTGCATGAGCCCTTAGGAAGATAAAGCAATAATGCATGAACTTTGATATTTTACACACACAAAAACACAATATTTTGACAATTTATACAGCTTAGTTGTCTGGCAATATTAAGCAATCTAACCTACTCTAAGGGTAATAAACTCCTGCTACCATGTAAGAAAACTCCCTGATATTTTTACTGCATTCATATTCTCTATCATTGACTCTAAAAGTCACTGACTGCTCCGGTATGAATATTTAATATGTAATTTCATTGCCTTCTTACTTGAAGTGAACATTTTTTATTGTGTTCACTGGCGAGATTTTAATTTTTAGTCATAAATGTAGTTGTAAAATATCAAGTTGGATGGTTTTTATGATTTTTATGTCCGTGAATTTCCAGATCTTAAGACGCAATTGGAATTCTACTCCTTATCATTCAGTGTAAGTGGTAGATAGAAGAGCGAGCCGCCTTCCAGTAAGGCCCAGTAAACAATGTCTGAAGTTACAGCTGTAAAGGACAGACAACATGTGTCCGCCATACCATGAAATGCTGAATGTAAAGGCTGCTGGAAAGAAACAGCTGAGCCTGTGAGCACAAGCCTGATCCTGACGCCACCTCCTCACTTAGCATTGTGAACGGAGCGTTTTCACCCGCTATATCCTACGCAGCGAGATGCAACAGCCTTAGCAAAGGAACTTTTACTTTTTAATTAATGCTGCAATATTTTTCTACTACTGACATTGGCAGGAAGAGGTCTGTCTGGTGAAATAAACAACAACACTGCCCTCTGCAGGCTGTCATTGGACGGATCAAGCATTTTACTGGTTCTGTACCTGAGAATAGGAAAAGCTGAGACTCGCTCTGCAGCCAATTGCATGTAAGTTATATGTTATAGGCTATGTGTATATCTTTCTACAGTACGAGGCTATGTGTATATCTTTCAACAGTACGAGGCTATGTGTATAGCTTTCAACAGTACAAGGCTATGTGTATAGCTTTCAACAGTACGAGGCTATGTGTGTAGCTTTCAACAGTACGAGGCTATGTGTGTAGCTTTCAACAGTACGAGGCTATGTGTGTAGCCTTCGACAGTACGAGGCTATGTGTGTAGCTTTCGGCAGTACGAGGCTATGTGTGTAGCTTTCAACAGTACGAGGCTATGTGTATAGCTTTCAACAGTACGAGGCAATGTGTGTAGCTTTCAACAGTACAAGGTTATGTGTATAGCTTTCAACAGTACGAGGCTATGTGTGTAGCTTTCAACAGTACGAGGCTATATGTGTAGCCTTCGACAGTACGAGGCTATGTGTGTAGCTTTCGGCAGTACGAGGCTATGTGTGTAGCTTTCAACAGTACGAGGCTATGTGTATAGCTTTCAACAGTACAAGGCTATGTGTATAGCTTTCAACAGTACAAGGTTATGTGTATAGCTTTCAACAGTACGAGGCTATGTGTATAGCTTTCAACAGTACAAGGCTATGTGTATAGCTTTCAACAGTACGAGGCTATGTGTGTAGCTTTCGACAGTACGAGGCTATGTGTGTAGCCTTCAACAGTACGAGGCTATGTGTATAGCTTTCAACAGTACAAGGCTATGTGTATAGCTTTCAACAGTACGAGGCTATGTGTATAGCTTTCGGCAGTACGAGGCTATGTGTATAGCTTTCGGCAGTACGAGGCTATGTGTGTAGCTTTCGGCAGTACGAGGCTATGTGTGTAGTCTTCAACAGTACAAGGCTATGTGTATAGCTTTCAACAGTACGAGGCTATGTGTATAGCTTTCAACAGTACGAGGCTATGTGTATAGGTGTCGACAGTACAAGGCTATGTGTATAGGTTTTGATAGTACGAGGCTATGTGTATAGGTTTTGATAGTACGAGGCTATGTGTATAGGTTTTGATAGTACGAGGCTATATGTATAGCTTTCGACAGTACAAGGCTATGTGTATAGCTTTTGACAGTACGAGGCTATGTGTATAGCTGTCAACAGTACAAGGCTATGTGTATAGCTTTCGACAGTACGAGGCTATGTGTATAGCTTTCGACAGTACGAGGCTATGTGTATAGCTTTCGACAGTGCGAGGCTATGTGTATAGTTTTCGACAGTATGGCGCTATGTATATACCAAGCTAGGTAATGAGATGTATCATTTTGCTCATCTGATTAGATTATATGAGTATGAAATGTGTGTGTGTATATATATTGGCCGATTGGAATTATCTATTGATATATCTTAAATAATATTTGCATGAACATCAGACATGATTTGTGCTACATGCACGCCGCTGATCTTATCCTGCGGAAGATCTCTGTTATCGATGTCTTTTATAATCCCAAGTTGTTTTTCCTTGGCCAATTACTGATTGACTGAAATGTCCCTCTTCCTTTAAGAAGTTCTTAAAGGGAAACTATCAGCAGGTTTTTGTTACCTAATCTGAGAGCAGCATAATATAGAGACAGATACCCTGATTCTAGCAATGTGTCACTTACTGAGTTGCCTGCTGAAGTTTTATTAAAATCACAGTTTTATCAGGAGCAGATTATCACTACAGTAGAGGACTAGTATACCTGCTACCATGTAGTCCTCCATATTAATGAACTCCGTGTAACCCCATTCCCACCACTAATTGCCATCTCTCTGCCTATGCACAGTGTACAAAAAATCTGCCAATCAGTGGTGTGGGCGGGATTATACAGAGCTCAGCATTCAAAGCACTGGTAGATTTGCAGCAGATAAAACAGGATTTTTTTCAAAACGGCAGCAAGCAGACCTGTGAATGACACATCACAGGAAACAGGGTCTCTGTTTCTATATTATGTTGTTCTCAGATGGGGTAGCAAAAACCTGGTGACAGGTTCCCTTTAAGCAGGTACTGCGAGTATTATGAGTACCATTCCCCCATTGTTGCAGAGTATAAAAATACAGTTGCTACAGACTTTCTTTATGAAAAGAATCAAGATGTTTCCTATCAATTAAAAAACCTTTCTTTTCAAAAGGAGGTTCTGCAGCTCACTTATTAGCTCCTTCCTGACATGGCTATTTTCCATTTTTGTGTTTTCGTTTTTTCCTCATTTTCTTCGAAGAGCCATAACCTGTTTATTTTTCCATCCCTATATGTATGTATATATAGTATATATATATATATTTGTATACACATTTATATATATATATATATATATATATATATATATATATGGGCGTGTTTTTTGCCCGACAAGTTGCATTTTTGAATGAAACCATTCATTTTACAATGTGATGTACAAGAAGGCGGGAAAAAAATTACAAGTTCAGCGTAATTGTAAAAAAAGCTGAATTCCACTTTTTTTTTTCATTGAACATGTTCACTATATGGTAAAAATGACCTGGCAATATGATTATTGAGATACCAAACATGCATCATTTTTTTATTCAAGTGGCATAACAGATTTTGAAATTTGTAAAAAAAAATCATAAAAGTCCTTCTTCATTGATGAACAGGGTAACAACCTGTGACAACTGAACAAAGTATTTGATCACATTATTAATGCTCAGAAGCACCAAAAATGAATAATAAGATTTTATTGCATGAATTAAAATAGGGTATAAAATATGAGATAATTACAATGAAGGCAAATCCAGAGAGATTACTGATGTATAGATTATTATAAAAATAGAGGACACTTCTGTAATACCACTGGAGTAAGATTACAATATTTTATGGCCATAGTAACGTTTTAACCCCTTCCTGATATAGGATGTCCTATGGCTGGTGCCAAAGCATGGAGCAGACTCAGAAGCTGATCACATTCTACACACAACGGATGCCATGGCTGCCATATTTGTGCAACTATGAAGCCCAGCCACAGCCTAGGCAGACCATTATATTCCTTATAAACTACATTACTTTAGTACTTTAGAACACGCAATTAAAGGATCAAAGGTTAAATTTAAAACAATGGTGCAGTTGTCAGCTTTTTTTCACCATTTCACTACACTTAGATTTTTTTTCCTGTTTTCCATGTATGGTACAATGAATTATGTTATTCCAAACCACAACTTATTCTGCAAAAAAAACAAGCCCTCATATGGCTATGTTGAAGGAAAGATAAATAAATTGTGGCTTTTGGTAGAGGAAGAGGAAAAAATGAACACACAAAGACAGAAAATTGTCCTATTATAAAGGGGTTAAATAAAGGGAATCTGTCAGCAGGTTTTTACTATGTAATCTGAAGACAGCAGGAGATAGAGGCTGAAACAGAATTCAGGGATGTGTCACTTGTCAAAGTGCATGCGGTTGTTTACTAACTGTGAAGGATTTATCACTAAGAGATTAACATTGCTGGAGAACACTAGTCCACGCCCTTTCCTGTGATAAGCAGCTCACTGTCTATGGACTTTGTACACAGAGAGCCTGGTGTGGGCGTGGTTAGCTGTGGTGTGGGCGAAATCTAAATCTAAAAGCTTTGACTGTATCAGAACGGCTGCGCCCAGTAATCTAAGTGATACATCGTTGGATTCAGCTTCTCTTTGACTACATTACGCTGCTCTCAGATGAGGTAGAAAAAACCTGCTGACAGATTCCCCTTAATACATGACTTGTTTTGTCATTAATACGTAGGTGAGCATTCTATTATACTAAGAGCTCTGATATCAATCGTATTAGGGTTGCTAACTGTGGTCAATCCTCTTATATTAGAATATGCCCTGACAATAAGATGTCCCTTTGTCATTATTCCTAGCGATCAGATGTATGGGGAACTCATCAGTGAGTGAGTAAATTCCCATCAGCACTGCCAAAAAACAATACATTGTTTACTGTCTTTTCCGTGCTATCTGCGAAAATGTACAAAGCACCCGGATTGTGCAAATGTGAAAAGCCATCTTTGTAGCCACTTTCCAGTCATATGATTAGATCATTAAATTACATTAGGTAGTAAAAGGGTAAAAGGAAATTAGCATTATTTTTCTCTGCTATTTATTTTTTCTATTTTTTTTTCCATAAAAAAAAAAAATAGTTTTGAAACTACATTAAAGCCCTACTTATGCAACAAGAAAAGGAAAAAAACCTGTACAACTGAAAACAAATTTTAAGAGGTGCCATTCCAAAAGGTGAAATTTTACTGCGGTCATTTGGAGTTTTGAACGGTCTTAGTCCCGAATAGGGTAAAATAATCTATAACTTAATAACAAATGGAAAAGATGCAATAGAACTTAATCTGAAAAAGACTGGAAAAGTCCTTACACAAGGACAATGGCTATAAATGTCTTCAATAATTTTCCATTTTATTTTGTCCTCAATCACAATTTTCAAACTTTAAAATCAATGAAAATCCTTCTGTATTTTTGGTTGATCTTTCTGCTAAAACTATTATTGAAGGCTTGGTTCTCTTCATGACAGAATCATACTTAGTACTAAAGTCCTTCCGAGCACATTTATTGCATCAGCTTTGATCTCCGAGCTATGAAACATTTAATCAGAGAAGGACATTCCCGATGTCTCGCTCGGCACAGCGTACCGTTATGTTGTAGATGCTCTGCAGTTTATTGCTTTTCAGTTTAACAGAAATCCAATAGCATACCATGGTGCCCAAGTGCACTCTTTGTGGATACACTTTGACAATATCGCTGTTAAAAGACACTATAATTAAAACTTTGCTACAAGTCCAACCACTTTTGTAATTTGTTTCATTATAACATTTTCTATGATTCCCCCTATAAAGCTAATTCTAATACGTCCTGTGACGTTCCATCTGAGTAGAGTCGGAAACGGAATGTCACAGGAGGATGGTGCTGTTGTCACTTACACCAGCGCCACCCCACAGCCTCTATCACCACCCTGCAACGAAACGTCATCTGGGGGCATGAAAGAAGCAGGATGAGAGACACTAGCGCCACACCCTGATGATGATTCGTTTGATGGCGGTGATAGCAGTTGTGGGGCTGCTCTGCTGTCACTCACACTGCTTCTATCACTGCTTCCTGATGACTTCTCATTTTAGGGTAGGAGACGGTGGTGTTAGAAGCAGGGACAGTGGCAGCGTCCAATGCAGGTGCGGGTTGTGGGCACAGATTAAGTAGATGAAGCTGTGGTCATCTGTCAGTCATTTCCGTGAAACACCGCATAATCAGGCGGATAAAAAAAAAAGCTTACAGTATATAGGAATAGGCTCCATAGGGAGAATGGTAGAGAATTTTATCATAAAGCAAATTACAAAAGTGGTTAGCGCTTAAATGTAGATATTGATAAAGGATATGATAGGTATAAGACCACCCCTTTAAGACCAGACCTTAGCCTATAGGGGGTGCCCAGCTGGTCAGCTGAGGGCCAGAACGAGGTGAATATAATTTTTTTTAAAATGTCACCCCTTTCAGGCGATGTAGAATCAGGAAAAATGATGGATGAATGCCAATTTGGTGCATTCATGTGAAGTGAATAGCCCAAAATTCAGATTCTCCTGCATCCTTGAATTTTGGGAAATTAAAAATAAATGTCACCAGTTTAGAATCTATTCGCTCATCTCTGCACTTATTCAGTGAAGAACAAATATTCAGCTCACGTTTCTACATAAGATATATCTTCTCGCTGGTAGACCCAAGAGTTTCACTTTTTCTGCATTATATGTCCTGGCATAATCTGCTCTGAGAAAGAAGTGTATTAAAAATGTATAATCTCATCAATTTAAGAACATTTCACCAAAACAAGAACTTGTATTATTCAGTGCCGGTGTATTAAATAGTTTTAATGTGGCTGACAATTATCTAAATCATATTGCTGTACAATACTTATCTGCAATTGCCTGGCACGTTGTATTAGCATAACAATAGAATTGTGCCATATTGGACAGTTGTGTTCCCAATATAGCAGTCATTTGCTCCCAATTATAAGACAATTAATAACCCCCCTACAATGGAGACGTGACTCCATTTTTACAACTATTTCACTGCTAAAATCATAAGATAATATAAAGAAACTGTATGAAACTTTGCTGCTCCAATTTTATGTTTTCTTCTTGGTTTGTGTCAATGATGGATTCAGAATTCTGTTTGTTTTCTCTTACCGGAGCATACTGCATTGTGGGAACTCATATGACACAGAGGTAATCTGTCACGCCATGTGGATGCAAACTTCTTTCGGCTTCCTGTGGGGAAAAGTAGAATTTTGAAAGCACAAATATTTGATATAAAGGAATAAGAAAGGAAAAGATGAGCGGCATCAGTATTTCTGCCTAAAAACCAAGACTGGGTCCCAAACATGGAAGAGCTGCATTATATTATTTCTCTTCTTCACTCCTCATTTGATAATACCATGTGAATGTGGCCAGAAGTGTTTGATATTGAAAAGCACACATTTACTGTATGTCGATTCTAACTATGAAATGTTGTTGAAAACACAATTGCAATATACTTGCTTTGAGCGAGGCCAGATACAGTCTAGTCGGCACATGACCGCATTTATGCAAATCAAATACTTGCGGTCACATGCCTTGCACTGGAGAATTCACAAGTCTGCAGTCACACAGAGTGACTGCAGACTTGTAGCTTAAGACCAGACAACCTCATTAATTGTAGTATTCATTTTTCCATATGAATGACTATATTTATGAATCTCTTGAAATTTTCTATGATTTTAATGTTGATGACCTATTTATCATTAAGACAGGTCAACAATATTAGATCAGTGATGGTCTAACTCCCAACAACCGTACCGATCAACTGATTTTAAATTGGAACAGCTTTGTATATTGTGTAGTGTTCTTCATTGGTACTGCACCTCTCATTCACGTATATTAAGAATAGGTCATCAATTTTTAACACCCAGACAGCCAACGTCTAATTAGAAGTAGCTCCAATTAGGTATTAGAGAATTATTTTACTGCTACTTCCTAAGATTCTGTTATACACAAAATTTATGTCACTAATTTACTACCCTGTTCAGCCTTTAACAGGGCTTCCCCAGACAGATTTAGTGCACGCCACCACGTTTACCAGATCCCATGAATTGCCCTGGCCTTTCCCCTTTAACTCTTTTACAGGGATCTGGACTTATATAGGGACCCCTGGGCAGTCACAGCAGAGTCAGCTGCTGACCAGTGGAGCAATCTGGGAAAATGGGATAAACAAAGTACCACAATCAGAGCAATGGATTAGGGTGACCAGGTCTAGCTGAACTACATAACTGGCAGCCATAGACATTCTGCTGGGGTTTATATAAAAGGAAGTCCCAGCAGAGAGCTAATTACATTATCAGCTCAGTGCAGGAAAATACAGGTGGACAGGAAAGGGACAACTAGTCTCAAGAATCTTACAGCAAAACAGCCACATGCTGCCATCATCCAGAAAGTAACCGCAATATTAGTGCGGCACTGCCTTGCGACAAGGGCAGACATTTATGTGACAGGTGCACTATATGGCTGTTTCTGACATTGTCCACTAGTGTTTTTTTTTACTGCAAATTGAAGAGTTCTTGCCTGCCTAAAAAGAATTAAAGCATAGTAGGCTCCAATTAGTACTTTCAAACATTTGAGATGCACCCAACCCTTGGACGTATCATACTTTCACATTTACTATAATGTAATTTGTTTAACCTTCCATCAGGGATCTTAAATCAGCAAAACTTCTCCTCTTGTCTAGGTGGGGTTATTTACAGTAGTTGGAACATATTGTGCTTACTACTTTGAACAATAAAAAGAGTATTTGTAGTTCATAAATTTAAGGCATTTTGAGAGATGAACCCACATATAGTGGCATGTAAAAGTTTGGGCACCTCTGGTCAAAATTACTGTTATTGTGAACAGTTAAGCAAGTTGAAGATTAAATGATCTCTAAAAGGCCTAAAGTTAAAGATGACACTTTTAGTGTTGCGCGAGCGTGTGTTGCTAACCCACTCGGCGAGCATATATTTTTAATATATATATATATTTTTGCCCTAAAATACAATGAAATTTGTCATCTTTATCTTTAGGCCTTTTAGAGATCATATCATCTTCAATTTGCTTAACTGTTCACAATAACAGTAATTTTGACCAGGGGTGCCCAAACATTTTCATGCCACTGTATATTGGGGAAACAGTGGTTCTCTAACTTTTTCTTCATCTGGCCATTGGCAGCCATTTTAAAGGGCTTGTCCCATCTCAGACATTTATGGAATAACTATAGAGTCAAGTCCAAATTATCCTAAACAATTAAATAGAGAATATGCATATGCATCCATCTTTCCATTCCCGATAGTGTGAGAGAGGGCCCCATTCTCTAGATCTTGGAGGTTTTCCCTAAATGCCTGAGAGAATTAACTAAACTGAAAAGTTTCTAACAGGAAGTTCTGTAAAAAAAATTGTAATTTCTATATTAAAACTCATCAGAATCATGTTATGTTGAATTGAGTACCTTCTCCTTTTGCATGGAGATCCCTTTAAAGCAAGGCTATTAAAAGTAAAGTCTGCAAATCTTTGTGGAATTCTTTAAAAAAAAAAGAAGCTAATATATAGCATAACAGTAAACGAGTGAAAGTCAAAGGGCGAGGACAAGCATTTTCCCAGGAAAAAAGCAAGAAAGGTCAAAATATTCCCAGTCATCCCATCAAGCTTCTTAAGTACAATATGTTTTAATCACGTAGCATTTCAGTGTGCTCTTGAATAGGCCAAACATACCATTTAGAACAATATGAAATAAGAATATCTTTTAATTTCTACTTCTTTTTGACTATGTAGGATATTGTAATATTCTGTTTATAAATAAGGCTGCTAAACATATGTGGTGTTACAATGCAGAGTATGTGTGTCTTATTCTAAGTACATTAGCAATCTATATTATCTATTTCACATATTTCTTAGCTGATCATTTTGCGTGTTGTGTTTAATTTGCTAATAATCTCCAGGTACATTTGTGAAAGGGCAAGACATCGTGGACTAGTTCAGATAATTGCTAACCTGGCTACAGTTGGCAGCTGTAAAATGGGTCATTCTCTGCCGACAACTTTTCTTTTCCATCTCAGAAAGTGATGGCATGTAGATAGGATATTCTATCACTTTATGACTTAATGGTAACTGCGAGTCTGACCTCTTGGACCCCTAAGGATCTTCAGGAGTGAGGAGCTGCACATTGATGGTGCTTCCACTCTAATCAGAAGTTTTGGTGTCTAATGTTAGGAATAGCATATTTAGTGCTATTTATACGTCAATGAGGTTATCAGTATTTTACAGGATTCACTAAACAAGGTCAATCATAGCTTTTATAGTATTGTTATGAAGCAAAGTTATGATAATAGTAAAAATTTATTTTTTGAAATTCTGGGCCCCTTTTGCCCCTCACATACATTTGATCATTATGGCCAAAGAGTTCTATTTTAACCTCATCAGTCAACAAGACTTGTTTCCAAAATGCTTCAGGCTTGTTTAGATGTTCTTTTGCATACTTCTGACTCTGAATCTTATGGTGAGGATGCAGAAAAGGTTTTCTACTGATGACTCTTCCATCAAGGTCATATTTGTGCAGGTGTCTCTGGAGTTGTGGTACATTGTTCTACTATTCAGAGTCTACTAAATCTTTCTGAAGGTCTTTTGCAGTAAAACGGCTGTTCTGATTTGACTCTCTAGCAATCCTAAGAGCAGCTCTCACTGAAATTTTGCTTAGTCTTCCAGACCTTATCTTGACTTCCACTGTTCCTCTTAACTGCCATTTCTTAATTGCATTTTGAACTGAGGAAAGGAAAACTTGAAAATGCTTTGCTATCTTCTGATAACCTTCTCCTGCTTTGTGGGCCTCCACCATTTTCATTTTCACAGTGCTAAGCAGCAGCTTAGAAGAACCCATGGCTGCTGTTTTATGGCACAAAGTTAGAGAAGGCTGGGTTTTTATAAAGCTGGGAAATTTGCATCACTTGGCCTTTCCTAACGATGATAGTTATCAAGCCATAACCCTAACAGGCTAATTAAGGTCTGAAACCTTGCTCAAAGTTTTCTGAACACACCAATCTCCAAGGGTGTAATTGGCAGCTGTAAAATGGGTCATCTCAGAAAGTGATAGCATACAGATAGGATATTCTAGCACTTTATGACTTTATGATAACTGCGTGTCTGACCACTTGGACCCCCAAGGATCCTCAGGAGTGAGGAGCAGCACATTGATGGTGCTTCCACTCTAATCAGAAGTTTTGGTGTCTAATGTTAGGAATAGCATATTTAGTGCTATTAATACGTCAATGAGGTTATCAGTATTTTACAAGATTCACTAAACAAGGTCAATCATAGCTTTTATAGCATTGTTATGAAGCGAAGTTATGATAATAGTATAAACTAATTTTTTTAGTCTTACTTGTTTTTTTTAATGTTTGCTGTATATATTATATTAGTAACTATACTAAGTGATATTTATCATTGCTTTTCTACTCAAACATTTGCACAATCTGAAACAGTTCTCTGGAGTAAATGCTTATGCCATATATTCATGTTTTACGGTATTTAATACACCATATTTTAGTACCTATGCCAAAACGTAAAAATGGCCATAAAAGAAACTTGGTTAACCTTTTGACGTGACATATTTATGAATGGATTTCTAAATAAAAGTAGCAAAAAAGGTGCATATTCAAGACAGGTTATCCAGTGAAAGAAATAATTATATGACCCCTCGCTGTTTTTGTAAGTTTGCCCACTGACAAAGACATGAACAGTCTATAATTTTAATATAATTTTAAGGGTAGGTTAATTTTAACATTGAGAGATAGAATATCCAAAAAAAAATCAAGAAAATCACATTGTATAAATTCGATAAATTTATTTGCATTTTGCAGTGAGAAATAAGTATTTGATCCCCTACAAACCATTATGAGTTCTGGCTCCTGCAGACCAGTTAAACTCTCCTAATCAACTCGTTACCTGCATTAAAGACAGATGACTTACATAGTCACCTGTATAAAAGACTCCTGTCCACAGACTCAATTAATCAGTCAGACTCTAACCTCTGCAACATGGGCAAGACCAAAGACCTATCTAAGGATGTCAGGGACAAGATCATAGACCAGCACAAAGCTGGAATTGGCTCCAAAATCATAAGTAAGACGCTGGGTGAGAAGGAGACAACTGTTGGTGCAATAGTAAGAAAATGGAAGAAATACAAAATGACTGTCAATCGACATCGATCTGGGGCACCATGCAAAATCTCACCTCGTGGGGTATCCTTGATCATGAGGAAGGTGAGAAATCAGCCTAAAACTAGACGGAAGAACTTGTTAATGATCTCAAGGCAGCTGGGACCACAGTCACCAAGAAAACCATTGGTAACACATTATGCCTTAAAGGTTTAAAATCCTGCAGTGCCTGCAAGGTCCCCCTGCTCAAGAAGGCACATGTGCAGGTCTGTGTGAAGTTTGCCAATGAACACCTGGATGATTCTGTGAGTTATTGGGAGAAGGTGCTGTTGTCAGATGAGACAAAAATTGAGCTCTTTGGCATTAACTCAACTCACCGTGTTTGGAGGAAGAGAAATGCTGCCTATGACCCAAAGAACACCGTCCCCACTGTCAAGCATGGAGGTGAAAACATTATGTTTTGGGGGTGTTTCTCTGCTAAGGGCGCAGGACTACTCCACCGCATCAGTGGGAGAATGGATGGAGCCATGTACCGAAAAATCCTGAGTGACAACCTCCTTCCCTCCGCCAGGACATTAAAAATGGGTCGTGGCTGGGTCTTCCAGCAAGACAGTGACTCATAACATACAGCCAAGGCAGCAAAGGAGTGGCTCAGAAAGAAGCACATTAAGGTCATGGAGTGGCTTAGCCAGTCTCCAGACCTTAATCCCATAGAAAACTTATGGAGGGAGCTGAAGCTCCGAGTTGCCAAGCAACAGCCTCAAAATCTGAATGATTTAGAGATGATCTGCAAAGATGAGTGGACCAAAATTCCTCCTGACATGTGCGCAACCCTCATCATCAACTACAAAAAACGTCTGACTGCTGTGCTTACCAATAAGGGTTTTGCCACCAAGTATTAAGTGTTGTTTGCTAGAGGAATCAAATACTTATTTCTCACTGCAAAATGCAAATAAATGTATCTAATTTATACAATGTGATTTTCTTGAATTTTTTGGATATTCTATTTCTTAATGTTACAATTAACCTACCCTTAAAATTATAGATTGTTCATGTCTTTGTCAATGGGCAAACTTACAAAAACAGCAAGGGATCAAATAATTATTTCCTTCACTGCAGTTGTCTTATAAAAAGCTTTGAACAAATGCATTTATGTTGCAACCTTAATTTTTAATTTGCATAAGAAGTTGCAATCTGTGCGAACTTCAACAATTTCATACGACATTTGACACATTGATGTCCCGCACTTTTTTAACTTTGAGAAGTATATCGATTAACATATTTAAAAAGTCACAATTTGTACTAAAAAACTTAAAAAATTGTACTGGAATAATTTGTGCCAAAATTTAAGTTAAAGAGCTCCTACCACCAGTATGTGGCTGTCCTTTTTATTTAAGAAAAGAGTGGGCAGCCTCATATTGGTGATTTTCTAAATATCACTTATTAACAACAGTTGTTACAAGGACGCCTAATGTTTCCCTAAAGAGCCCAACTTTCTGGCAAAAGTCAGGTTCAAACTTTCGGGTAGTTGGATTCTTGCATGCATAGTGGGATCTCACAACCCGCAGCATCACCTGGCTATTTCTGGAAGCTCAAGATCTCTCGTGAGATCTCACTCTTTGCTCTAGCCCAGCCCTTCACATCTTTTACTAAGTAGTTACCAAATGGTAACATCATTAGAGCGGTTACTGTTAGGTTACCACTTAGTAAAGGATTAGGAGTCCTTTACGGAAAGATCAGTTAGTATTAAGAGTCCTTTGGGGAAGATCTGCGGCTGCCCACTCTTTTCTTAAATAAAAGGTAGCCCCACACTGGTGATACATTTGGAGTGGCAGAGTTGAAGTGAGCACACTAAATATTTGGCACAAATTATGCCTTTTTTAAATATGAACCACTATATTTTTTAAATGTTTCTCAAGCATTGGTAAATAGCAAAATGTTTCTTACTCCAGAGGGTAGCAGTCAGAAAGCTGGTGGATCTTTGCGACACATTTTCAGCTTGTTATTCTTTGTCCTCATTATTTCTTTGCAGAAATTGAAATGTCTAAAATGCTAAATTCAAAGCAAGAACGTCAAAGTAAACTAATAAATGCTGTGAGATGAAGAATATTTCTCTACATAATTGACTGTTTCTGTGAACCTCCTCTGACCCAAAAGGATTTTACATTTTTTTCTATATATTAAATATATCCAAAGAGCATTTTTCCATTAGATGTCAATGTCATTACTTTGTTTATTTTTCACTTTATATTGCTTTTACGTATTTACTGTTCAACATATTAGTAGCTACAGTAAATGCTATATTTCTAGGATCGATAGATGAATTAGGTATCATTGCAGTCATCATTTAAAGTACAGCTGTAGTTTGTAATCAATTAAAGTAATACATTTAGGAAACAGAATAATTAGTAGTTGCGTAACATGATATTTTGCATGGTGTTCTCCATATAGGGTTTATGGCAGTTCTGCGAGTATCATGTTTTTAATAGTTACATTTAGGTGTAAACTTAATTGCTGTTTCTCTAAAACTACTTGGCTTGCTTCTATGGAACCTTACTTTCAGAAGTCTTATAAGTCCCCTAGGAAAACATGTTATGGCAGAAGGAGAATTACAGTGCAAGCAACATTTTGACTGCTGCTGTGTCAAGAAAATCCATGTAAATTTACTGAAGCTGCCACCAAGCCAACAAGATCACATACAAGATGTTGGTTTATCATGCTTATCCTTTTCCTGTAACCTTGCTGCACCAAGTTCAGAAAGGGCAAGTGTCTACTTGAGATTTAAAATTCTTGACTTCTTCGTAGGACAGATTTGCGAGATCGGAGATTTTCAAGGATTCTCTCATGAAATCAACACCTTCTCTAAAGACAGTTGTCTTCACTCTTGGAAGTTTAATTCATCTAAACATTAAAATATAAAAGAATGACCAATCATGTAACTGGACCAGGTCCTCTAGAGTTGTTCTTACTTTGTGGCTCTCTGTGTTTAGGGGTGGTCTTTTTGAGACAACACCTTTTAAGCAACCATCTTTGGCCAGAACATACTAATACACATCTCAGCATGGTGATTCTTTCAGTAGTGGACACACCATGACTCAGATGATGGGTTGCAATAGAAAATTCTTGTATTTGTCTTTTTTGGGATTCTTTATGGTTCCAGTTCGATCTGTTGGACTGAAAATCATATATTTTGTCTCATATAGTCATAGACTTGCACAGGCGTCTGCTAGTATAAGCATCATATCTAATATTTTTATGGGTATACATTGTAATATATATAAGACTCTTAAATAATGGAGCTTTGTGATCATTCTGTCCACTGTGTACATATATATGCCAGGTCTAAAAAGAGAAGGCATTTTATTCTGTATTGTAGGGTTTTGAAATAGTTTCAGAATTGTTCCGCTGACTGAGTAGCAATTTGTAGCTGCAAAAAGCACCTCAATCACTTCAAGTGATTTCCCCTGATCCAGGTTAGTACTGCCTGACAGCATAAAACACATGCCTGCAGATTATATGGTTGGCTTCATGACTTTCATTCCCTACACTCAGCTGTACAAACTGCTTAATGCAGCAGACTAAACATTAGGGATCGCTTTGAAAAAGTTAGTAGCCAAATGTTGGTTGAATAAACTGTGATTAGTGGACAGGCCATACCCAGATTATGTTACCCATAATGTCACAGACAACTGGAAGATTTGTTTTCATGAAAATAAATGCCATAACAAGCATACCAGCATATACTGTTAAGTTATGGAAGCATCAAACTCACAGCCTTAAAGCTGAACACTTGGCTCACTTAATTGTATCCTAAATTGAAGTGACAACCCATACTAGAACAGTAAGAGTATGCACACACAACGTCCGCTCTGAACCCCATCTGAAAAAAGTACCCTAAAAGCACTCAAAAGCCATCTTCTATATCAAATTGCATTTCTATATCTTGACTTGCTGTTCATATGTTCAGGCTTTTCTTCATCTTTTAACTACTTCACATTTTAAAAGATGCAAAGTGGTTAAAAGAAGTGACCATTCTTCAGGTGTCTCCCACTCGAGAGATGCCACAAACTAAATTAAAAAGTCTAAGAGGAGCCTAAAAACACAGATGGACGATGCCTGTAGGCTTTTATAGGGTATTCAAAAGTTCACAAAAAACACTGGAGTTTCCTCAAGCGGGTTCCCTTAAAAAAATTGGCGTGTTTAAGTACAAATTGATCTGAGTCCACCTTTGGTCCTTTACCAACTACTGGAGCTATTAATAACTTTTCTTTAGCAAATTACATATGATAAAGACTTATTGGGTGCCCTACGTAAAAATGTTGTGAGTGGTCTGAATATGGGACTGTAGGACCCTTTGGTCTTGACCACTACCCTAAAGCCTGAATGGTCAGTCTGTTCTTAACTAAAAAAAATTATGCATTTTAGCTTCATTTTTGGTCTATAAAAGCAAAAAGCATCCGACAATGAAACATTAAAGAGGTTGTCCACTCTTTGATGGGGGCATGATTTTTGTGGCACCTTCAAATATATAAGTATTAAAGGTTCTCCTCCTGCACCAGATCTGTCCATTGGCCACCTTCAATTGAAAAACAATTTGCAGAGGAAAACTGTTTCTCAAGTGAAGGAGAATGATGAACAGGTCACTTCCCCAGCTGTCGTTATGAGAACAGGATCGCTGTGCCGCTTGTAGGAAAGGCTGTACTAACAAGTGCAGGAGGAGAACTTGTAATACTTATGTATTAGTAAGTGCCCCAAAGTCAAGTCCTCAGCACATTTTCTAAAATAAAGATAAAGTAGGCACTGATCTGTTTTTACAGCAAAAATCATATTGCGATAAACCACTGGCGAACACAGACAGAAGAGGGCTTCTGTGCTTAGCGGACACAGACAGAAGAGGGCCCTTTTGCAGTGATGGACACAGACAGTAGAGGGCCACTGTGTAGTGACAGACACAGAAGAGGGCCCCTGATCAGTGGTTAACACAGACAGAAGAGGGCCACTGTGTAGTGACGGACACAGACAGAAGAGGGCCCCTGATCAGTGGTGAACACAAACAAAAGAGGGCCCCCTGTGCAGTGACAGACACAGACAGAAGAGGGTCTCCGGGATAGGACAGCGGATTGGCTTTTTGCAGTCCAATAATGTCTGTGATAGAAGCTGCTTGCTGCATTGGAAGTGGGCCCCCTTTCACCTTGGGCCCTGTGCGACAGCGCAGGTTGCACCAATGGAATGTCCACACCTGTGATAAATTGAGGATTGATGCAATTCATGTTCTAGTCCTGAGTTACACCCTGAATTATGAAGGTGCGGAGCTGCATTCATAATTCCCCTTCCTGTTATTGGAAACATTTGACAGCCTAGTTGGCCAACACCCCACTAACGGTTTAGCTAAAATGTAGTGGTTACTTTTTCCTTTATCACATTACAATAAAATTACTGGTATAAAAGCTACTATTTCAGAGCATGCTAAGTACTCGAAAACTCTAGTTCAAGAGCCAGCCGACTTGTCAATGCAGCCGTAGACTATAGTACATGCTGTAACTCAGGATCAGTGGTAGATAAGTAATGTAATGTATTTATAATGTCGCTCAACTTTTATATATGTAGATTATTTTTATATATTAACTTTTTGTTTTAATTCCATAGGCTTCCTCTGTGCAAAAATAACAAAATCAGCTGTACGTAGCCCCTGCTGCTCCAGCATCGGCTCTCCAATACTGTCTTTGATGTTACCACTGCACCAAATCACTAGACTCAATTGTGATGCTAATGTGGACAGCACAAGCGCATTGAGCCAGGTGATTGGCTGCAGCAGTCCTGTGACGAGACACTTGAATTATATGTACATATATATCTATATAATAAAAATAGTTTTTAAATTTAGCTCGATCAGTCTTATCGATAGCGGGACCATACATGCAGTCATCAGGACCCAAAGCAACGTTCCAAGAGAATCAATTATAACCAAACTATGATGTACCTGACATAGTGAGTAAGACCGAATGGAAATATATTTGTGTCATTTATGCTAAGTGACTCTCTAAATGTGAAACGTCCATATGTGTTAAGGGGTTAGAGAATTTAAGAACCTTCAATACATATTTACACGTGTCCTGACTTCCTGCTGGGAATTATAAGGGTCTATTGCACAGCCAATAAATACAGGTGCAAAATTTGGCAACAAGTTATTGATTTAACATTATGATACCTTGTAAATTGCTTTGTTTCCCAAAGCCTTTGAAGAAGCGAGACAGAATATAAATCAGGTCTCTCTTGCTTCTTTGTGGATTTAGTAGCATTATTTGCAATGATTTATTCCTCGCGAGACCATATTCATTATTAGTGATAATTTTATTTCCCAAGAGTCTCTCCACGTTGTTATCTTTCAATAACGTTCGGCTGCCTGGCCCTGGTAGGAATCCAGCTCGTCTTTAAATGAAGGTGCCAGAAATATGTCATGCTAATCTTCAGTTATTAAAACCAATAAGTGTATATTCTTGAATAATTCATTTATCACTGCTAGTAAAAAGATTTTTAACCTCTTTATTGCGGAATACGGGGTCCGTTCTCCAAAACAGTTACAATTATATTGTTCATACTGTGTAACATTTCATTGTCACCTTCCTTATAACACGAGTCCTATGATAACATTTCTCTCATGACAATGTCTTATAACCCTGACAGCTTTTGTGTTAAAGCTAAACTAACGGCTATTATAATTATTATTATTATTTATTATTATAGCGCCATTTAGTCCATGGCGCATTACATGTGAAAAAGGGGGTATACATAGTAGAAACACAATAATCTTGAACAAAATGAGTCAGCGACTGGTACAGGAGGAGAGAGGATCCTGCCCACGAGGGCTGGTCATGCAGCGGTATGGTGGAGCGGTGGTTACTACAGGTTATAGGCTTGTCGGAAGAAGTGGGTCTTCAGGTTACTTTTGAAGGTTTCCACGGTAGGCGAGAGTCTGATATGTTGGGGTAGAGAGTTCCAAGGTAGGGGGGATGCACTGGAGAAATCTTGTATGCGATTGTGGGAAGAGGAGATAAGAGGGGAGTAGAGAAGGAGATCATGTGAGGATCAGAGGCTGCGTGCAGGTAAGTACCGGGAGACTAGGTCACAGATGTATGGAGGAGGCAGGTTGTGGATGGCTTTGTATGCCAGGGCTAGGGTCTTGAACTTGAGTCTCTGGGCAATGGGGAGCCAGTGAAGGGATTGACAGAGGGGAGAGGCTGGGGAGTAGCGGGGGACAGGTGGATTAGTCAGGCAAAAGAGTTTAGGATAGATTGGAGGGGTGCGAGAATGGTAGAAGGGAGGCAACAGAGCAGGAGGTTGTAGTAGTCGAGGAGGGAGATGATGAGGGCGTGCACTAGTGTTTTTGCAGAGTCTTTGCTGAGGAATGTGCGGATCCATGAGATATTTTTGAGTTGGAGTCAGCAGGAAGTGGAAAGAGCTTGGATATGTGGTTTGAAGGAGAGATTAGAGTCCAGGGTTACCCTGAGGCAGCGAGCTTGTGGGACTGGCGAGAGTGGGCAGCCATTAACTTTGATGGATGGCTATTAGTGATTAGGTAAAAATAAAAATTGTCCCAGTGTGTAATGTGGATTTACATCCCAAAATGACACCTATCCGCCACTCTCTTCTGAAATCATTAAAGGCTGTCCTGTTCCAGTGACAGATTTCCTCTCATGTTCATACAACTCAATTAAAAATAAGCTATGGTATAAACAATTCAGAAGATCCATGATGTAAATAACAGAGCAGTTTTACAAAGATGCTCTTCAGGGGCGTACAAAGAAATCATAGGCCCCCATGACGCTCTCCATCAGGCTGAGAGTAACTGGACATTGCTGTGATAATGGAATGGATTGCAGCTCTGCAGGCCACTATTTTTTTATATAAAATGAAATAACTGTTGAATGCCCTCTTCCCTCTGTACCAGTCTATCATTGTTAGTTTGTTTACTGTAAGTGATATCTGTATTTGCTATGTAATCCCTCCTTATGTACAGCGCCATGGAATCAATGGCGCTATATAAATAAATAATAATAATCATAACATCTATATCTATTCTCGCTCCTTCCACTTCTACTTCTGTCGCTAGGTGGTGTTGCACTTTCATCGTGGGTGATGAGGGGCAATACTGGAGCAGTTCTTTTTAGCATTCTGGGACTTGTGGTACTGTCCAGGCATGGAGATTAGTGGTTACTTCCTCTAGATTGTTGTTTCGTTAACTCCTTGCTCTGAGCATTGGGCAGTACTACACACTATTTATATCTTTAGATCCCTACTGTCAAATGCCAGCTATGGGTATTATTTTCTCTAGTTCCCTTCTTTGCACTGCTGTGACTTAGTTTGCTATTCCGGTCCCTGACCTTGGCTTGTGTTTAGACTAACCTGTTGCCTTATGATTTTGTTCCTGATCCTAACCCAGCTTTTTGACTTTGCTCTGCCAGCCCGCGTCACCGGCCAGCAGCCACTCTGTGAACGTGACCTCAACCCAGGAGGCCCTGTGTAAGTCCAAATCCCTGTATAGGGTTTCAATGGTGAAAGTCATGGTTCCCTTGGACCTGGTAGTCAAAGTGGATTGTGCAAAGCCTGTCTGTGGAAGCTTTACTATGAGCTACCAGCCTTCCACTGGGAGTGTTCTTTTACAGATAACAGTTGTAGTTCCACGAAGGTTCATCCATCTATAATGAAGTTCTCATCCGTTATAGTTATTCCTGGGGTAGGGAAATATCATCGTAAAATGTGAAGGAAATGATTATACTTAACATAATAAGGGTTTGTGATAGTATAGTCATAAATATTTTCAAAAACTGCAAGAAATAAATTTTCAAATGTACATGAGACAAGGGTACCTAGTACTTGCTATCTTAGCACGCAATTTGTTACAACACTGAAATGAGTTAGGAGCGCAAAAAATAATCCTTCATACAATAAAAAAATAAATTCAAGCCTTTTGTTAGCTTTAGTTAACATTTGTCGAATAGCAAGGGTACCTCCATTGTGTGGTATATTTCTGACATCTTAGTTCACGCAGAGCCATTTAAAAATGATTAGTGTCTTTTAGGAAAGAAGAAACATTGGAAAGAAGCTGTCTTAAAATGAGTCTATATATTTATATACCAAAAGTGTCTCTGTTCGAGACCCCACAGCACCAACAATAGGTATTTAATCTGCATATTTGTATATTTACGGTTATTATGGTAGTGAGGTGCATATATTATGTACTCCAGCAAAATTATGCAACAGACTAGAGCATACTTGTCAAACTCTGGCCCAAAGGCCAAATCTGGCCCGCAGGGTGGTTATATTTGGCCCGTGACATCAGAGCTGCCACCCCTATGTGAGGTCATTATTCTGAATGGAGGACTATGTGAGGCCCGTTACACTGTATGGAGGACTATGTGGGGCCCATTATTCTGTATGGAGGACGATGTGGGGCCCATTACACTGTATGGAGGACTATGTGGGGCACATTACACTGTATGGAGGACTATGTGGGGCTCATCATACTGTATGGAGGGAGGACTATATGGGGAACATTATTCTGTATGGAGGACGATGTGGGGCCCATTACACTGTATGGAGGACTATGTGGGGCACATTACACTGTATGGAAGACTATGTGGGGCTCATTATACTGTATGGAGGGAGGACTATATGGGGAACATTATTCTGTATGGAGGACGATGTGGGGCACATTATTATTTATGGAGGACTTTGTGGGGCCTATTATTCTGTATGGAGGACTATGTGGTGCCCATAATACTGTATGGAAGACTATGTGGGGCACATTACATTGTATGGAGGACTATGTGGGGTTCATTATACTGTATGGAGGGAGGACTATGTGGGGCACATTATTCTGTATGGATGACGATGTGGGGCCCATTACACTGTTTGGAGGACTATGTGGGGCACATTACACTGTATGGAAGACTATGTGGGGCTCATTATACTGTATGGAGGGAGGACTATATGGGGAACATTATTCTGTATGGAGGACGATGTGGGGCCCATTACACTGTATGGAGGACTATGTGGGGCACATTATTCTGTATGGAGGACGATGTGGGGCCCATTACACTGTATGGAGGACTTTGGGGGGCCCATTACACTGTATGGAGGACTTTGTGGGGCCTATTATTCTGTATGGAGGACTATGTGGTGCCCATAATACTGTATGGAGGACTATGTGGGGCCCATTACACAGTATGGAGGACTATGTGGGGCACATTACACTGTATGGCGGACTATGTGGGGCTCATTATACTGTACGGAGGGAGGACTATGTGGGCCACATTATTCTGTATGGAGGACGATGTGGGGCCCATTAAACTGTATGGAGGACTATGTGGGGCACATTATTCTGTATGGAGGACGATGTGGGGCCCATTATACTGTATGGAGGATTATGTGGGGCACATTACACTGTATGGAGGACTATGTGGGGCTCATTATACTGTATGGAGGGAGGACTATATGGGGAACATTATTCTGTATGGAGGACGATGTGGGGCCCATTACACAGTATGGAGGACTATGTGGGGCACATTATTCTGTATGGAGGACTATGTGGTGCCCATAATACTGTATGGAGGACTATGTGGGGCCCATTATACTGTATACTGGTTGGCCGTCGAGTTTGTCAAAGTTTTTCATTTTGGCCCTCTGTGTGTTTAAGTTGACATCCCTGGCTAGAAGAAGCGTCGGAGTGCTGTATTTTTTGATTCTGCTGAAAGTATTTTTGGCTGTGCATCTCCATTATTTGCTATTGTATCTTCGGTACCATATGTTTGTAATTTGACTGTACTCTGCTGAAGGGTTTGTGCCCATCATGTTATCTTTTTAAATGAGGATGTGAGCTGTTATCATAACCTCCTGTTCGTTCATTGGGAATGATGGATTTTGTTTTATCTTCATATACAGTAGGCCTAACATTAGGCTTAGTAGCTACTGTGAAAATTGCAAGAGTTTGGGAATTTTTAAAAATGTAGATTGCAATATAGAAAAAAACAAATGAAATCATGGTGATTCATGTGAATCATGGTGTCTATTTAATTCAGTGCTTCTATACATGGTTTAGCC
Organism: Phyllobates terribilis; assembly: GCF_046119375.1. Lineage (NCBI taxonomy): Eukaryota > Metazoa > Chordata > Amphibia > Anura > Dendrobatidae > Phyllobates > Phyllobates terribilis. The sequence continues at coordinate 810,171,202 of NW_027362761.1, forward strand.
TAGGTTTACACCATTTATTAGTTGACTTACATTGTGCCATAAATTTTTGCCCAAATTTTGGGCTCACAGCATCACACAAACAGTCATGTCTCTTTTCAAATGAAGTCACATACCCTTTGGACAAACTTTGAGAACATCTAAAAGACATAATATGAAAGAATAGAAAAGCAGATCAGTACTAGAAAGCAAAGATTACATGGGTGTGCAAGCCTTAGAAATGAGCTGGTCCAGCAGTCCCATCCTCAATAATCCAAAAATGCAAAAAATGCAGAGCACAAGAAATAAATCAGAGATAGCATCTGGTGATTAAAAATGGGTAATTTATTCCTAGTTCTGCTCCTGCATTTTTTGCATTTTTGTATTAAAACACATAATAAATTTGCTGTATTTGGACTGTTCCAAAGTCAGAATATTAAATCTTCATCTGCAATAGGTAAGCATAGTTTGTCACTTTGAAGTATTTAACACACCTACCCTAGTAAACCATGCCTTCTTTTTAATCGTCTAAGGCCAGCGAAAAGGGAAAAAAAAGTTTGTCTTAGTTATGACTGTTTACAGTTTTTTATGCAAATTGTGACTTTATGCAATGATTTGTGCAAATCATTAGTTTTTCACAGTTACGTTTATGCCACAAACTGGAATAAGCTAATTAATAAATGAGGTAAAGAATAGACCAGATTTACAGAGATGTTCTAACAATTTACCTGCATTAAGTCCAAAATTTGATAAAAATAAAATCTATTAAATAGAATTAAGTAACATTATGTAATGTATATAAAAAAAAACCTCATAAAATTGACAAAAAAAAGCAAATACTAATGCTGTAAGAAGCCTTGGCACCATGACATTGGATGTAAATGTCCTTGGGGAACATAGCAAAGCCTATTATGCTAATGAGTGTTACTGAAGACTCAAATTAAAGGACAAATTTTGTATGGCACCAATATTTTATGTACAGTAAAGAATAATAGTGATTAATGAGTCATTAATTCGGAAGAATTACAACACCCAACACACTTTAAAGAGAAGTATGTAATCTGTGGTTTCCACATTTGCATGGAAGAAAGTGTCAGACATAGGCACAAAAATGTTTAATTACAATATTTTCTATATCTACACATGTTCATATAGAAGATATAGAAAATACAGATTTACTGGTATTAATGTATAATGTTGATTTAAGGATCTCAGGATTGCCAGTAGGGGATCATTCTTTTTTTTTTCTGGTATAATGGTCTATGAAATCAATGTTTTTCCATTTTTGTTTCAACTAGGGTTTAGTATATACAGTAAAATTTTAAATTTGAAGGACTAAGGTCTTTCTTGTATAAGTACTGCCTAAAAACACCATTGAGTTCATTCTCTATAGTCTATTCATGTTAATAGTAGATCAGTAGCCACTTTTAGTGACTTTGGGGTTTCTTCTCAAGTTGAACTCTTGCTGAGCAAATTAATTATAAGGCATCTATAATAACCCTCCTAAAGAAGAAATATACTCTTTAAAGCAGAACATACATTATTATATAGGGGAAGCCACTCTATTGCATTGGTCAGTAGTGGAAGCCACCATTTAGATAAAGTATGAATTGCTATATGTAACATACCTGGTGGCGGGCTTGCATAGTGCACCATCTCTCACTATGCAAGATCGCAAACTTGATCATCAGTCCAGTCTGCTAGCCTGGCTTCTTTCCATGCTGTCTGTTTGTCTCTGTTCTGACTGCTTAGGGCAGCGGCCCGGTTACTTCCTGATTCTTGTAGCTGCTGTGGGCACACCCCTAATGCGTCCTCAGCCTATTGCTGTCTGTCACTGGATATTTAAACCAGCTTCACTTGGAAGCTGATGCCTGAGCAACTTTAACATTCAGTGTGCTTCTAGACTCTGAATGTGCCAGGTCCTGTTCTGTTTTTCCCTGCTTGTTTGCCATCCTGGAGGCTGTATTTCCAGGCCTGTCTGAACACGCTCCTAGCCTGTTCGTTTTTGCCTCTGGGGGTCGTATACCCAGGCTCCTTCCTGTATTTCGCTGCAGTAACAGTTCCTGTCTGAACTGTCTCCTAACCTGTTACCTGTTTTGTCCCTATGTCCGTTTCCTCCCTTTTTCTGCAGTGTCTGAACCAGTGCTTGGCTGTACCTAGGCTCGTTCCTGTATTCTGTTGCAGTAACAGTTCCTGTCTGAACTGTCTCCTAACCTGTTACCTGTTTTGTCCCTATGTCCATTTCCTCCCTTTTTCTGCAGTGTCTGAACCAGCGCTTGGCTATACCTAGGCTCGTTCCTGTATTCTGTTGCAGTAACAGTTCCTGTCTGAACTGTCTCCTAACCTGTTACTTGTTTTGTCTCTATGTCCGTTTCCTCCCTTTTGCTGCAGTGTCTGAACCAGCACTTGGCTTTACCTAGGCTCATTCCTGTATTACGTTGCAGTGCAGTTCTTGTCTGAACTGTCTCCTGGCCTCTTACCTGTTTTGTCTCTGTGCCCGTTTCCTCTTTTTCTGCAGAGTCTGAACCTGCACCTAACTCCTACTCTTTGTCGCTGTACTTCTGTTTGTGAGTTTGGAGTCCACTCGCTATTTCTTTGCAAGTACCTTGTGTGTATCTGGTTCTGCCTTTCCCTTTCAGTCTGTTCCGTGTGAACAGAGCCCTGTCCCCTCTGCTCTGTCTTTGCTCACCACCTTGGCGGTTTATCTCTGCTCTGCCTTACTTACCGCTCTGGCGGTTTCTGCCCGCTCTGCTCAGCCTTGTCCACCGCACTTGCGGTTTCGCTCTGCTCAGCCTTGTCCACCGAATCTGCGGTTTCGCTCTGCTCTGCCTTGTCCACCGCATCTGCGGTTTCGCTCTGCTCAGCTCTGTCCACCGCACTTGCGGTTTCGCTCTGCTCAGCCCTGTCCACCGCACTTGCGGTTTCGCTCTGCTCAGCCCTGTCCACCGCACTTGCGGTTTCGCTCTGCTCAGCCTTGTTCACCGCACTTGCGGTTTCGCTCTGCTCAGCCTTGTTCACCGCACTTGCGGTTTCGCTCTGCTCAGCCTTGTCCACCGCACCTGTGGTTTCACTTTACTCTGCTTGATTACCGCATCTGCGGCTCTGAACCTGTCTCCTAGTTTGTACTGGACCCTACCCAGCCTGTGCTCTAACCTGCCTGTTCCTGTATTCCCCGGTGTGGGTCAACAGCCGTGTCCGGGGTCTGACCTGGAGTCGCACCTGGTCCCTCTGCTCGGTTCCTCCCTGGTGCACAGGCGTCGTATGCCGTCGTGCGACCTTGGTCGGATCGGGTAGATACTTAGTTACGCCCCTCCAGGCACTCTCCGGTTCATGGTCCAGTGGGATCACTAAACACGCACATGCCAGTCAGTCCGGGCGTGTGCATAACACTATAAATACATAAATATCACTTGTCCTTAAACAAGAAGACAGCTCAAAGAGCAAGATGCCTCAGTGCACCTTAATATTACACTTCTCAACTCTCCCAGGATCCATGTGCTTCCGTATATTCACTGAGCCTGAAAATTGATGTAACCAATTCCTCTCTTTTTGCAGAAATTGCAATTTATATTGTGGGCATGGATTTTTGCTATTCCATAGTGGGTTTGTAATTACTTTACTTCTCCCGTGGAGTTGTCTGACATCTAAACTTCAAATTGCAGACATTTTTCACTTTTAAGCATTAATGATTAGTTTCTCGGGATTTAATTGATGTAAATAAGTGTACGGTTCTATTCCCTTTTGTTTATCTTAATGTTTCCAAGTGGAAATGTAATATAATTATCTGCCCCTTTACTTAATACATTGTTGCAATGTACTCAAATAAAAATGTTCCCAGCAACTATGTTTACACTGTGGGAGATAGACTTAGGCTACACGAGGACATTCGGCCACCCATGACATGTGGAAAAAATGCAGCATTGTTGCTTCGTGTGCGCAACCTCAGTGTTCCCTTACTGACCCAAGGGGAAAAGTCATAAGTCAATTGCAAGAATTCTAATATAGATGGCAATAAGGCTGTACTCACATATTTAACTCAACTTCTTCCCTCACAAGGGAATATTGAGAAGGAAGACGAGTTGCCATAATGCCACCTTTATTCTTCCCAGATGACCAGATATGATGAAACCTTACTGCAATGTACTATTCATAGAATTCGTTGATTTATCTACATTGTACATCTGTCCACATTTACATGCAGATTTAGGACACACTCTACCCGAATGTGTAAACATAGTCATGTAAAGTCCTCATACATTTACATCTCTGCATTGTCTTTGCATGTGCAGCCTCACATATGTCTGGAGGGAGTTATGAGTACACGTAGTGTACCTCTTCTCTACTTGTGGTTAAAATGGATAAATTCAGAAAAACTCTATAAATATCAAAAAAAACATCCTTGCTCTTCCATGGGTAACTTGTTCTGGATAGTTGGGTTTCCTTACACATGCCAAACTAAAGACGGGTGGCTTCTTCTAACTGGTGTCTCTTGACCATACCTTTCACCTTCCCAAACCACTGTTTTAATACAGGTTGGTGTTACATTTGGTCTTTATTTTAGAAATCAGTTATCTTACTTTCTCCATAACGTTTTTTTTTGCTTTTCTGCTCTCAGAACGGTGTCAATCTGACTCCAACCTAAACAGCTGAGTTATCTGAGAAAGACAAGTGACTATGTGTACACTTCTGAACAACCAAACAGCTGTTTTCTGTTCTATACATACTGAAATGTTTAATGCATGACAATTTAAAAAACATGACAATTGATTTCTATTGCATGATAAAATAGAAGAGTATTGCTTGAGTACTCCCAAGATTTATGGCACTTTCCCTGTTGTAAATTCAGTGATAATCCAGCCTTGAGTAGAAGACCTAAGAATTCTGCAAAGACTCGTTACAAGGAATAAGCAACCCCTTACAAAAAGAAATTAGTCTTCAACACATTGCTGAAATTTTCCACCTAATGACAAATTTGTATATAACTCTATAACTCACAGCAAAGAATTAAAAAATATCTTTGAATTAGTTACACTGTGGTATCTCCTGCCTTTAAGTGTGCATACAGCTTAAATGGTTCTTCTCTGAACTGCTTTGGCTGCCAGCTATCTCTTCCAGCTCCCCTTATATATAAATTATCGAATCAGGTGAACATGCATATCTTTTCCATGGGAAGAGGAGGAAGGAAGCTGCTGAGATAAAAAAAAAACATGGGGTCCTGAAATTCAACTAACCCAATCCTTCTTTTCACTGATATGTTTTGGACAGTCAAGAGGCCTCCATACACAGTAGATGGTAATCTAATTCCGCTTAAAACAGCAGGTTTGGTGGACTGATCTCTGATGTGAATGTCAGCCTTTTTTCTGCATTATCAGATTTTTATAAAAATATAATAGGTGAAGAAACTCCCACACCTTTGGATTTCATGCATACAACATGTGCTGCTATTGTGGTGTAGAAGAGTGTTGTTCTAAAGTTGCCCATACATATTCGATAATTGTTGGCCAGCAGCTATATCTCCTGACTCTCCCATAGACATGAATGCTCCACTCAACCCAAAACTCCTGTGCTACCTATGGGGAGAGCGGAGTAAGATGCTGCCAGATGAGTAAATTCAAACCACCTTAAGCCGTAACAACCCTGACATCATCTGTCGATGGAGAGTCTGGAGGCCCACATACACGTTAGATGGTCAAGGTCAATCAATCTTGCCGAAATCGTTGAATTGGAACAGCGCGGAATAGTTTGTTTGTTGACTCCCATGGAGAAGGCCATCTAGATGTAACTGAAGACCGAGTAAGCTTCATTACAGGATGGCATTGAGATAGCTCCAAGGCTAATGAGTACATACAATTGCTGGAGGCCTCACACCCATTACGCAGATATTTTGCCATAAAATGTACTTATTTTTCTCTAATTTGCTGCCCTGTCATTTCTCATTCACTAGAGTTGTGGAAGAATTTCAGTAAAGCCTGAGCTGCAACAAATTATTCTGGATCCTTGTTTCAAAAACCTGGCACATTAATGATCTTCATTGAAACTAAAAGTCTTTAGGATTTTAGATTGCTTATTTATTGTAGTATAATACTAGTCTTCTCATTAACTATAACCACAGAACAGAAATGTTGAAAAGTAATATAAAAATATATGAGTATGTAAATAACAGATGTAATGAGACACATTGTTACACAGTTGTGTCCTACAATGCTACACAGTTTAGTCTGCTCTTTAGGAGATAACTTTAGCAGGAAACAGGACTTTTTCTTTTTTCAAATACAGGCTGTTGCTGGAAAAGGAGTTCATCTAAGATGTATCTAAATTGCAGAGCCATAATACAGTATGAAACCATATGCATCGCTTCCATTTGTGGTGAATTTGCCAAGACAGTTTTGGGAAACAATCCTTGCAAATTCAGGCATGTTGCAGACCTACCATGGATGATATTTTTGTAAACTCCACCTAAAAGTGGGTAATCCCATTACTTGGGGACATTCCCGAGTGAGGCTGGATTGGGGCTTCAATATCCCTATTTTGTTGCACATTTCAGTTTTCAGCAGAATCATTCAGCATTCAGACAACGTGGGAGAGTGAACTGTTTTTCTTGGGATATGCAGTTGTGGCCAAAAGTTTTGAGACTGATACACATTTCAAGGCTTTGGTGTTTTTAGTTTAGTTTATTCAAAGACTCATTATTTACAGTGTTGACTTTTGGGCCAAACTCTGACTAAATGCAACCTATTCTTGAATAATCAGTGCTGGGACTTTAGCACAATTTCAGTGTTTTTGTTTGTCCACCCACTTTTAGGAGAAGTTGCTCTTGCATAATGTTTAGGTACAATTCTTTATTCATGGCAGTGGTCTTAGGCAACATTATGAGTGATCACACTCTGGATGCTTTACTGTTGGCATGACACAGTACTCATGGTTGTGTTCACCATTTCTTCTTATTATTTTAAATTCTAAGCTTGGACATCTTGTAACCTGCAGCATAAACTTTACATGGTGCAACAAGTTTACCTGCACGCCTGTATAAAAGCACAATTAACAATTGTTGATATCACAATGTCCTTCCCATTGAATTGGTGCAAAAAATTGTGCACTCAAAATACAGAAATGAACCTCATGTACATCATTTTCTTTTCATGAATGTCCTCATCTAGTTTTGATCAGAAGAAAGCCATAATATAAGACAGGCAATTCCTAAAACTCCTTTGTGTGATGATAAGTAAGAGCATATTTCTTCTAAATCTTCTTGCCTCTTGAATGGCTTTGAACATAAAATATGTACTTTGTCTAATCATATTTTGGAAACCAATGTTTTCTGCAGTGTGGGCTGCATGAGAATGGAAACCAGAATGAAAAAATTATGCAAACATCATTTTTTATGCTCCTACACGCTTCATAGGTTCCAGCTATGCCCATATACTTTACTGGAGTTAGATATCGATATAGTTAGCTAGACCTGAAGGCTTAAAGTTCTAGAGGAATAATTCGATAACTGACTGGGCTGATTATAGCGCTGGTAATATGCCAAGATATATGAAAAGTTATAAAGCTCCCTATTCCTCCATGGAATAAAGATACATGATAGTACATTACAGTAAGACTTATAGGATCATAGGTGTCACTTCTGGGACTAACAGGCCCATATTGCCCAATACTGCTTGTTTCTCATCTTTGGCACCAAACACTCTAACCCTCTTGGCTCCTTAAAGGGGTTATACAGCCTTTTAAAGTTTATGGTTTGCTTGAGCTATTAATCTGTGGGGGTTTGACTCTTGGCACCCATGATGATCATGCGAGCCCTTCAGCCTCTTCATTGTTCATATCAACGTGCGGACGGTATCGTACTTGCCTGTGCCATACTTTTCCTAGGGTTAGTGCAAGATATTACAGCATTGTTCCTTCTATAAAGTGGTGTTTCACTGCTATTATTATGATGACTTTTCCTTAGGACGGGTCAACAATTTCAAATAAGTGCGGGTCTGACACCCAGCACCCACCCACCCCACTGATTAGTCATTTTTAGCTCGGATGGCAGCTGAAAATAAACAGTTGCAGAGCTAAACAGCACCGCTCTATCAACTGGATAGTGGCTGCTGCAGAGTACTGCAGATCAGCTTGTATTAAAGGGGTTGTCCAGATCTTTAACATTGATGGCCTATGATTGCCACCTATTCAAATCAATAGGAGCTGGAGTTGCAGTACCAAGCTGCAGCCACAATTATGTCGACGCAGCTGTGCAACTGAGCAGTTCTGGCAACAGCTGATCGGCCAGGGTGTCGGGTGCGCCCCACCCATCAGACATTGATGACCTATCCTAAGACTAGGCCAACAATGTTAAAGATCTGGACAACCTCTTTAAAATGAATGGGGCGCTGATCTGCCACTAAACAAGTGACAGAGCTGTGCTGTTCAGCGCCACAGCTGTTTACATCCGGCCATTGCCAGAGCTGAGAATTAATAATTGGTATGGGTCTTGGATGTCAGACCCACACCAATGTGATATTGATAACTCATATTGAGGATAGGCCATAAATATCATAGTAGTGAAAGACCCCCTTTAAGGATCAGAGAGTGGGAGTTATAACATAATGCAATTTTTTTTAGATTAGATGGCCTCTGAGTTTTGGCATATTTCATCAAAAAGAGGACTTTATGAACCTGTCTTTGTACTGGCTTCTCTATGCAGCCGTGACATGATAGATATAGTTTTTCTATGGATATGCCTGATATTTGTCAAATAAATGAAATACAGTATGTTGTTCAATTCTGCCGTATCTGCCACAAACATTCGAGCTGACATGTGCCTGCAAGCAATAATACCATATATCAAGGTTTCATCTAGAAAACCAACTAGAAAAGAAGAGTGAAGCATATGGTGTAGATGTTAGTTTAAGATTTTAACTTGAAGATAATAACAGAATGCAGTCTGATCTACAATTGTGCAATAATGCAAAATTCGATATTAAAATCTATATTGCAAAAAAAAACACCATGCACAAACATATGTAACAGGGTTCTCGACCGTCCAGAAATGCCACGACAGTCTGTAAAAATTGAAGGCGTGTATGACTTTTTTGAAGCTGAATAAACTTATTTTTAATGCAATTATCATATTTTAGAGTTTACAGTGAATGCAGATAATCTATATATATAATCGTCTTATCCCGTCTGTCTGTGTGTCTGTCTGTCCAGGAAATCCCGCGTCGCTCATTGGTCCGCCAGCGGCCAATCAGCGCCGGGGGATTTTTAAAAAAAGATGGCGGCCGTTAGCGGCTCAACTGCGGGACGGAGCTGAGCGGCGATGCAGCGGGGAGATGAGCGCCGCGAGGTGCTCATCTCCCGGCCGGCAACAGCACAAGGAATCCGACCACCGGACCCATCTGCGGGACGGAGATGCAGACGGGAGATGAGCGGCGCGAGGCGCTCATATCCCGGCCGGTATCAGCGGAAGGACCGCCGGCGCCGCTGACCTCCATGCGGAAGGGAGGACCGGGGAGCGGCGCTGCGGGTCGGGATACTTCTGCTGCGAACGCCCGCTCATGTCCCGGGTTCTCGCAGCGTAAGTAGCCGCACAGGCAGCGCCGCTCCCCGGTCCTCACCAAGACGATTCGATGATTGGTCGCGGTCTTCGGACCCGACCAATCACTGATCTTAGCGCAAAACTTAAACACCGCTGTGCTGATTGGTCGCCGACGCTGCCCGCGACCAATCACCGATTTGGGCGCCAAATTTAAATATCGGCCGCAACCAATCACCACAGCGGTGTTTAAATGTGGAGCTAAGATCGGTGATTGGTCGCGGCCGATATTTAAATTTGGCGCCCAAATCGGTGATTGGTCGCGGTCAGCGTCCGCGACCAATCAGCACAATAGTGTTTAACTTTGGCGCCAAGATCAGTCATTGGTCGCGGGCCAAGACAGCGACCAATCATCGATTTGTGCGGCAATTTTAAATAGCGTCCGTGACCAATTGGATGTCCCCACTGTATCCACATGGTGTTACAAAGGTCCGGAAATTTGTGTTAAAAATCGCTGATTGGTCGCTGGCGCTGCCCGCGACCAATCACCTATTTGGGCGCCAAATTTAAATATGCGGGTCGGGATACTTCTGCTCCGAGCGCCCACTCATGTCCGGGGAGCGGCGCTGACATCCAATTGCTCGCGGACGCTATTTAAAAGTGCCGCACAAATCGGTGATTGGTCGCGGTCTTGGCCCACGACCAATCACGAATCTTGCCGCAAAAGTTAAACACTACGGTGTTTAACTATTGTCGCCAAATTTAAACACCTCTTTGCTGATTGGTCGCGGTCGCGACTAATCAGCGATTTTGGTGCCAAATTTAAACACCGCACTGCTGATTGGTCGCGGCCGCCATCCGCGACCAATCAGCGAGATTGGTGCCAAATTTAAACAACGCTCTGCTGATTGGTCGCGGTCGCCGGCCTCGACCAATCAGCGATTTTGGCGCCAAATTTAAACAACACTCTGCTGTTTGGTCGCGGCCGTCGAACAATCAGCGATTTTGGCGCCAAATTTAAACCCCGCTCTGCTGATTGTTCGCGGTCGGCGGCCGCGACCAGTCAGCAGTGTTGGCGCCAAATTTAAACACCGCTCTGCTGATTGGTCGCGACTAATCAGCGATTTTGGTGCCAAATTTAAACACGCTCTCCAGTCCTCACTAACACGGTTCGCTGATTGGTCGCGGCCGCCGCCCGCGACCAATCATCGATGTTGCCGCCAAATTTAAACACCGCTTTGCTGATTGGTCGCGGTTGCCGAACGCGACCAATCAGCGATTTTGGCGCCAAATTTAAACACAGTTCTGCTGATTGCCACCATCTAGTAACTTTATAACAGAATTATTGGCCGTAGACGTGTATCACTTGTAATAATAATGATTTATTATGGTTTTCCAAGGTGTCTGTAAAAATATTGTCTGTCTGTGGTTTTTGGTCAGCTGTCCAGAAAAAATAAAAAGTCAAGTAGGCAACTGATATATAAGTACACAGTAATGTGAGTGATCAGGATCCAGACCCAAACCGATTTGTAGGATCAATGTTAATCTATGTGTGTTCATCTAAAATTTTTTTCTCAGCTGAAATCGGAAACACAATAAGCACATTCCCAATGCAGCCAATTTTTCTTTTTACATTTTTGTTTTTCCCTCTCCTTCTGCCAAGAGTCATAACTTCTTTATTTTTCTGTCTACAAAGCCATATATGACAATTTTGTTTTTTTTTGTTGGACAAGTTGTAGTTGTGATTGACACCACTCAGTTAACCATATAATGTACTGAAAAGCAGGAAAAAAAAGTGCAAGTGTAGTAGTAAAATAGTGAAAAAAAAATTGCTATTGTATTTTATATTTTGTTTTTATGGTGCTAATTGTGAAGTAAAAATGACCTGGCAATATAATTCTTGAGGTCAATATGATTATGATGATCGCAAACTCATGTCGTTTTTTATATTTTAGTGGTTAAATAAGAAATTCTGAGCTTTGTAAAAAATTTATTCAAATTAAAGAATCTATAAAAAAATGTTTGCGTCACCATTTTCTGAGACATGTATTTTTTTTACTTTTCCATTCATTGAGCTGTGTAAGGGCTTGGTTTTGCATAGCAAGCTGTCGTTTTTAGTGGTATTTTGGGGTACATACAATGTTTATTTCATTTTAGGGGTAGGTGTATCAACCTATAAACAGCAATTCTGACATTTTTTAGTTTTTTGATTTTGCTTTTCCCACCACGACAAGCTGAACCCGTTAGGGATAGTCCTACACTGTCTAATATTAAAAACCTTACCATGTGTCAAAGTTTTGCTTCTAGTAGGTTATACTAGTGCATGCTGTAGGCCCTTGTGCTAGCCCATGATTTACATTGGTCAGTGTGCTGTTTTTATCAAGTCCTTTGTGCACTTCCTGGAAATACCGTCATCAAAGAAAACCCCAAATCGCTTTTTTATCTTACAAACAAGATTAAAAAAAAAAAAAGGTGTGTCTGAATAAAGCCTTATGCAAGCAATCATGCAAGTAAAATGAAAGTGAAGAGAGAGGAGAGCAGAAAAAAGCGTCACTGTGTGTATTGTACATTGCAAAGTCTGATGCCTGACAAAATACAGTTATTCAAAAGTCTTCTAAAGGCCAGCCTATGATTGCAGCTCTGGAGCTCAAAACTGCTGCTTTAAGTAGTAACTTGTTGTGTAGACTAATGTTCACATATCTTGTTTTTTTCAGCGTTTTTTTTATGCGTTTTTTATGCAAATTTGCAGCTGCGTTTTACAGTACCAGCAAAGTCTATGAGATTCCAGAAATCTCATGCACACATCTTGTTTTTTTTTATCAGGACTTTGTGCTTTACATGTTTTTTTTGCAAAATAGAGCATGTCACTTCTTTTTGCATTTTTTTTTTAGTGTTTTTCACTGATTAGAAGTAATGGGTAGTGAAAAAACGCCTAGTGTGAACATAGCTCTCAGGTTTTGCTGCATTTTTAGTGAAAATAAGCAAGTACAGGAGTATGTGAAACTCATTTATTTTTACCATCTTGTCTTGATCACCTGAGATGGCACTTGGGATTAGAACAGTTTAATTAAATTAGTGATGTGTACACTGTAAACATTGGCTGAGCTACGTGTGAGATTGAACAATACATGTGGCCCAGGGAGGTGTGAAATTGAAAAATGCTTGTGCAACTGAATGGCAGGCCATAGTGTGAAAGTGAATAGTGTCATACAAACTCAATGCACTGCCAGTGTCTTAGGTAAACTATTCCTGAACAATTCACCTCCCCCACTGTTACATTTGAAATTCTGGTTAATAAGGTTTCAAATATGTCTTGCATTGCTGACCTATGTTTATTCTTCTGTGGTGGAAGCAAAGCTGAACATTGGGATCCTTAAAAACGCACCAAAAACGCATAAAAAATGCACAAAAAAACGCACCAAAACCTGCGTTTTTGATGCAGCTTCTTTAGTGCCAAGAGATCAGGTTTTGCTGCAGAAAAAAAAAAAGCTGAAAAAGCACAATGTGTGAACATAGCCTAAGAAGATAAACATTAGTACATATGATTTTCTAATTCAGATCTTTTCTTAACGGGGGTCCATCAGAGATTCCCTACTGTATTTTATGTATTTCCTTTATTTGCTTTATTTGTTGATTTCTTTGCTTTATTTGGTTTGCATTTGTTATCGTGCAGGCAGCATGTATTTATTGCCTTGTGTCTGCAGGAAAAGTAGTCTCTTGCCCAGGAGAAAATAATATTCTGAGGGACCTGACATATATATAAAAGCAATAAAAAAGGAGTAGGGGAGCTGCTGACAGGACCCCTTTAAGCACATGCTACATAAGTTATCTAAGCCATTTATTGTGCTCTTGCTGGAAGCAGGACCTCTGTTCAAAAATCCCACATGTGCTGAATACCAAGCACTCAAGAGATTTCTGCCACGTACTGAACCTGTCAACTCTGAAAATCAGCCATGGCCACAATGGAAATAAGACACATTTTATCCACCCAGACTCCTCTGAGACACAGTGGACCTTCTATCATTACCCATTCCCATGGTCTGAGGAGGTAGGAACACTGCACATTACCTAGCAGTGGTTATACAATTGGGAATAAATATTTTATGTATATAATCAGTCTTTTAGAGAAGCATTTAACTCTTGAATAGCTGGAGGCCATACATTGCTCCCTCAATAATAGAATATTTATTTTATCCATTCATTTTGGACCCAGTGACATGTCGTATACACAAGAGACGCCAGTGGCGAAGCTCCAGGCTACGGAAAGTGCTGAGAATAGATTAAGACGCTGCTCAGTCTTTCTTAGAAAGCTTATCAACTATTTGTGTGTCACCCTGGCATCAACCGGACTCCGTCTGGCTTGCGGCTCTCCCTCTGCCCACACCCAGTACCGTGTCAATCTGTTGGCCTTTCCCATGTGACTCCTATGTGACTCCTCTGCTCACCGACCCAGATACAGATTCCTGACCGGATATCCTTGGGACTGCTGCGACCCCTAACCGCTGACGTGCGGGCCTATATTGGCGGGGGCTAATTCTTGGCAGTTGACTAGCTCTGTCCTGATAGGGAACTTTGACCGGCATCGTTCGGGTCTTCGGGGCTTGATCGTCAACATCTGGGCTGGGAACTTTGCCCAGTGTAGTTCGGGTCTTCACCTTTGACTTTTGGGCTAGGAACCTGACGAGCGTCATTCGGGTCTTCGGGGCTTTACTGACGACGCCTGGGCTGGGAACCTTGTCCGGTTTTGGGAATATCACGGCCCCGAGAAATGCTGCAGCCCTCACTCTCTTGGCGCCAAAAACTCTTCTTCTCTTTTACGGGAGCTTTTCATATCCAGGACTGGCTTCTTTGATGTCACTTGACCTGGAGCACTCTTTGACTCCGTCCCTCCTGCAACTGTTCTCCTCTGAATTAGTTCTGCAGAGTTTTGTTCCCGTTTAGAAACTGCACAATCTTGCATTGTTTTATCTCCGGTATTCTGTTCTCCTACATATACATACTGATAATAATGATGAGCACAAAAGCATTAGTTAGAGAAACTAGTGGAGGCCCCAGGAAAGTATATGTCTTACTTGGCATATGGGCATGACTTTGAGTCCTGACTCTAGACATTAGATACATATTAAAGATCAAATTCTGGGGGAATTTAATTATTTTCCAGACATTTTTGAGTTATGAATTTTAGAATTATACTTCATTATTGTATTTTCCTTCTTTCTCTCCTAAACAGACAGAGATATTCCTTTACTGAATATACTGTAGAGTACAGATCTCGTAGAGCAGCAAATGAATGGAGCTTCTAAAAGAGCTGGGCATTGAAACAGCACTGCAGCATAGTGTTTTGGAGAGTAGGAAGCAGAAAACTTTGCCATGCCTGGAGGATAGAGGCGTAACTATAATAGATGCAGGGGTTGCAATCGCACCCAGGAACTGGAGCCTAAGGGGGTCAAAAAAGTCCTTTCGGCCCATTGAAAAGACAATTACTATTAAAGATTTGCAATAATTGGGGGACCTATTGGAGATTTTACATTGGGGCCCACGAGCTTCAAGTTATGCCACTGGTAGAGGATACTTAACTTGTTAAAGGGAACCTGTTGCCAGGTTTATAAATTAAAGCCACCACTCTTAACTGCACTATTACTGCAGTTCATTGACCTGTATCTAAGCCCCGAACTCCCCCTGCATATGCCAAATAATACCTTTTATACTTCTGGCATACGGTGCAGTCCAATGTGCATCTATATTCTTTTCACAGCACCTCCTCAATCCCTACAGCTGCCATCCTCCTGATTTGATTGATGTGGATGAAGCATCCTACATCACCCACAGATTACTGCAAATCTTGTACCTGTGCAGGGGGTACGTTGCACCTATTAACCCCAAAGTGAAGTCGGTGCTGGTATATGCATTACTATTGGATTTTGCTCTGCCCTTCATAGGGTGGAGCAAAGTGCAACTGCGCAAATACAAGATTCGCAGCGATCTGTGGGTGGCGTAGGACACGTCATCCACATCAATCAAGCCAGCAGGACGGCAGCTGCAGGGATTGAGAAGGCACCGAGAAAAGAAAAAAGAAGCCCATCGGACCGAAATGTGCCATATGTCAGAAGTATATAAGGTATTTTTTGGCATATCCAAGGGGAGTTCGAGCCTTTGATACAGGTTGATGGACTGCAGTTATACAGCAGATAAAGCTTTAGTTTATATTGGGAAAACCTTTTGACAGGTTCCCTGTAAACATAGCTCCACTTGAATGGATTTTCTGTTTTAGATAATCGCTGTTGCTGGAAGGGTCCCTGATGGTAAGCAGATATTAGGGTGTCTTGCTGATGATATTAGGGTGTCCTGCAGATGATATTAGGGTGTCCTGTGGATGACATAAGGCTATGTGCCCACGATGCAGAAATGAAGCAGAAATTTTCCAGAGCATTTCTGCATGTCCTTGGCAGAAAAAACGCATGCGGATTTTACACGCGTTTTTGATGCGTTTTTAAGCGTTTGTACTTGCGGATTTGCCATGCGTTTTCCAATGTATTGTATAGGCAAATCCGCATGCGGAAACGCCCAAGAAATGGTCATGCTGCTTTTTTTTCCGCACCTAAGATCCGCACAGAAAAAATCCTGACCATGTGCACAGAACTTGCAAAATGTCATAGGAAGTCATGGGATAAGATGTGCAATGTGTTTCTGCTGCATTTCCACACGGAAAAAAACGCACAAAAAACGCACCAAATCCGCATCATGTGCACATAGCCTAAGGGTGTCCTGAGGATGATATAAGGGAGTCCTGCGGATGGTATCTAGGAGTTCTGCGGATGAGATCATCAGTATTCAGCTGTAATCTAATTTGTTCAATTTTTGTGCAGCGCCATCACAGGAGAAATAAGGCATTACACAGTTCTCATTTCTAATCCATAGTCTGTTCATATAGTACATGCTGTGTCTTCCAAAGTGAAAGTTCTTTATATCTACTCTCTATTCTGCTATTTCCATCCATTAATTGAAAATGGATTTTCTAAACCAGACAAAGCCTTTAAATATTTTTGTACTTGATTTTCAGTGTCCAGTACCAAGTGCTAATGAGAGAGCGTAACAGTAACTGAAATACCTGAAATGATTGCTGCCATCTGAATAAGGCCAAATGCCCTAACTTGCTGAATATAGAATTCTACTTCCACGTAACTACATATGAGGACATCACCCTCTTTTAGACAACTGTGGGTGCTAGTCGTAGTCTGGCAATGAAACATTTGTAAGCCACATTATGAGACCTTTGTTGCAGTGGATTTCTCAAGATTGCAGCAGTTTAATAAAACTGACAAATGAGTGTTTCTGTGTCAACAAGTTCATAGAAACTGTCAAGTCTTGGATCATTTAACACTTAGCTTGAGATGAGTCCATGCACTGAGGCGGTTTACACGCAGTTATCACCAGATGTTAAATGAAGTATCGCACCATTAAGAGAAGTAGTATGACCGCTGGAAGTTCATGCGTTAGCAGAAAGCTACAAATGTCGTCGCAGTGCTTAGTGTCAACTGGCACAACAACTCAGCATTTTCTATAGAAATCCAAGTAAAGCAAGTGATGAATCTATAATGAACCACTTGATTAACGGGGTTGTCCACCTTTGGGAACATTTTTTTTTCTTTTTTTACTTAAATGCGTGTATTAGGGACTAAAAAATCATTTTTGCTATTGGGTTTCATTAAAAAATGTGCAGCATTTGGCTTTTACATGCTCTTCATATCCCTGCACATTCATAAATCAGCTGAGAGGAGCTCTGAAAAAGACAGATAAAAGAGTTACAAACTCCCCTACAGACCGTCATAGCGGGCTGAGTAATGGATTATCAGTTACCCATTCTGCAGTCAGTCATAGACAGTGCCACAAAAAGCCTATAGAAGCACACAGTGCTACATTTTTCATGAAACCTAATTTAAAAAAATTGTTAGCCTCAAATACATACATTTCAGTAAAAAAAAAAAAAAGAAAAATTTTCCTCAATGGTGGACAAATGATGAGTCACTAACAATGTAGCCCAAAATACTTATATTTCAAACTCAATGCCCCTACATCTGTGTAGTCTGCTTTCAGCCTGTGCATTCTCCCACTCCTGTCATGCACTCCCTTACACAGCAATAATTGTGTGTCCCGAGCCTCATTGTGTGTAGCTAGTGATTAGCACTTACACACATATCTATGATACACTACGTTTATAGCTAAGACAATTGATGCTTCTAACAAAGTGCATTGTTAATGAAATAGTCAAAAAATGAAAAGAGACATTTTTACTTGTGTTGTCCTTTTGTAATGATTGCTCAAAGTAATCATTGCTCACAGATACTTTATTATAAAGAGCCAACCCATATCTATCTATCTATCTATCAATCTATCTATCTATCTATTATCTACCTATCTATTATCTACCTATCTATTATCTATCTATTTCAAATAGAAGACTGCTGATAATGGTTTTACTTTAGTATAGACTGCAACCATTGCCCTCCTCTGTTACACAGACTGCTCAATATGCCCCCCTCACAAACTGCTCTATGGTCCCCCATCCCTCACACAGACCGTTCCTATAGCCCCCATAGATCTTTATCTCTCTCACATAGACTGTTACCATATTTCCCTTTCTCACACAGACTGCTCCCCATGCCCCCTGTGTTACACAGGCTGTTTCTCCATGATCTATTTCTCACACAGACTGCTCCCCATGCCCCATGTGTTACACAGGCTGTTTCTCCATGATCTATTTCTCACACAGACTGCTCCCCATGCCCCCTGTGTTACACAGGCTGTTTCTCCATGATGACCTTCTCACACAGACTGCTCCCTATTCCCCCTGTGTTACAGAGGATGTTTCCCCGTGATCTATTTCTCACACAGACTGCTTCTCATGCCCCCTTGGGTTACACAGGCTGTTTCTCCATGCTCACCTTCTCACACAGACTGCTCCCCATGCCCCCTGTGTTATACGGGATGTTTCTCCATGCTCACTTTCTCACACAGACTGATCCTTGTGCCCCCTGTGTTACACAGGCTGTTTCTCCATGCTCACTTTCTCACACAGACTGATCCTTATGCCCCCTGTGTTACACAGGCTGTTTCTCCATGCTCACCTTCTCACACAGACTGCTCCCCGTGCCCCCTTTATTACACAGGCTGTTTACCCATGCTCTTTTTCTCACACAGACTGCTCCCCATGCCCCCTTTATTACACAGGCTGTTTACCCATGCTCTTTTTCTCACACAGACTGCTCCCCATGCCCTCTGTGCTATACAGGATGTTTCTCCATGCTCTGTTTCTCACACAGACAACCCCCATGCCCCCTGTGTTATACAGCAGAGGTCCCCAACCTTTTTTGCACCAGGGACCGGCTTTAAGCAAGACCAGTTTTCCATGGCCCGGTGGGGGTGGGGGCGGGGCTTTGGTCATATGGGGGTGGGGTTATGGAGGGGTGGAGCTGTATGGGGAGGATGCTGGCGGGACCTCGGTGTACAGCGCTGCTAAGTAGCAGCATTGTACATTGAGCGTCAGTGTATACAGCGCTGCTGCTTAGCAGCGCTACACACTGAACACCGGTACCGGGAGCCGCGTCACTGAAGCCAGTCTGCTGCCCCAGCACGCCCCACATAACATGTTCTGCCGGGGGCGTGTCAGTGAGGAGAGCCTGCCGCCCCACCCCGTCAGGAACACACCATGCTGTGCAGGAGGGCCACGTCACTAAGACCCGCCCCGTGACGTACAACAGGTACCATGCTGTGCTGTGGAGGGCTGCGTCACTAAGACCCGCCCGACGCCCCACCCCGTCCTGCATAATGTTCTCTGCCGGGAGCTGCGAGCTGTCACGGCTATGGCAGAAAACATTATAAATCCACACAGAGCGAGTTCTGACCAGGCGCAGGGCCGCGGAGCTAGCTGTCAGCGGCAGGGCCGGCTCCAGGTTTTTCTGGGCCCCGGGCGAAAGAGTCTCAGTGGGCCCCTTTAACACATACCACGATTCATGATGCAGAGATACGGCGGAGAAATATATATATATAGTACAATGCAAAGATTTCACTTCATGAGTGATATCTATTGTAAATTCTACAATAGCTCAGAAACCGGTGAATCGCTCCACACAGAATAGTGGCCCCCATATAAGGCTCCATACGGAATACTGGTCCCCATATAACGCCCATACGGAATACTGGCCCCCATATAACGCTTCATACGGAATACTGGCCCCCATATAAGGCCCCATACGGAATACTTGCCCCCATATAAGGCCCCATACGGAATACTTGCCCCCATATAAGGCCCCATACGGAATACTTGCCCCCATATAAGGCCCCATACGGAATACTGGCCCCCATATAAGACCAGATACGGAATACTGGCCCCCATATAAGGCTCCATACAGAATACTGGCCCCCATATAAGGCTCCATACAGAATACTGGCCCCCATATAACGCTCCATACAGGATACTGGCCCCCATATAACGCTCCATACAGGATACCGGTCCCCATATAATGCTGCATGCAGGCTGTTACCCCCCACATAATGCCCCATACAGGCTGTCCCCCCCCTTATAATGCTCCATGCAGGCTGTTACCCCCCACATAATGCCCCATACAGGCCCCTCCCTTTTAATGCTCCATGCAGGCTGTTACCCCCACATAATGCCCCATACAGGCTGCCCCCCCCCCCTTATAATGCTCCATGCAGGCTGTTCCCCCCCCACATAATGCCCCATACAGCCCCCCCCCTTTTAATGCTCCATGCAGGCTGTTACCCCCCACATAATGCCCCATACAGGCTGCCCCCCCTCTTTATAATGCCCCATACAGGCTGTCACCCCTCCTCTTTATACTGCCCCATGCAGGCTGTCACCCCTCCTCTTTATACTGCCCCATGCAGGCTGTCACCCCCCCTCTTTATAATGCCCCATGCAGGCTGTCACCCCTCCTCTTTATAATGCTCCATGCAGGCTGTCACCCCTCCTCTTTATACTGCCCCATGCAGGCTGTCACCCCTCCTCTTTATACTGCCCCATGCAGGCTGTCACCCCTCCTCTTTATAATGCCCCATGCAGGATGTCCCCCCCTCTCTTTATAATGCCCCGTGCAGGCTGTTCCCCACCTTATAATGCCCCATGCAGGCTGGTCCCCACCTTATAATGCCCCATGCAGGCTGTCACCCCTCCTCATTATAATGCCCCAAGCAGGAATCCCCCCCTCTTTATAATGCCCCATGCAGGCTGTTCCCCACCTTATAATGCCCCATGCAGGCTGTCACCCCTCCTCTTTATAATGCCCCAAGCAGGAATCCCCCCCTCTTTATAATGCCCCATGCAGGCTGTTCCCCACCTTATAATGCCCCATGCAGGCTGTCACCCCTCCTCTTTATAATGCCCCAAGCAGGATGCCCCCCCTCCCCTCTTTATACTGCCCCATGCAGGCTGTCACCCCTCCTCTTTATAATGCCCCAAGCAGGATGCCCCCCCTCCCCTCTTTATACTGCCCCAAGCAGGATGCCCCCCCTCCCCTCTTTATACTGCCCCATGCCTCCATACATTAAAAAAAAAAAAATCAAATACTCACCTCCCTTCTCCTCACCTGCTACCTGCTGCCCGCCGCTCGCTGCTCGGCTCCGAACTCCAGCGTTGTCGTTTCTTCCCGCTCAGCGCTCCCGGTGACGGCTCAGGGGAGGGCGCGGTGTAAAGACGTCACCGCGCCCTCTGACCTGAGACGTCACAGGGAGCGCAGAGCAGGAAGACAGCTGATCTGCGGAGGCACGGGGAGAGGTAAGTATCGGGCTGCCGGGGCCCTGAGCAAGCGGCGGAGAAGGGCGGGCGCTGACACCGCTCTCCTCCGCCCATAGCCCAGCGGGGTGCGCGACCGCCAGTGGGCCCCTCTGCCTGCTCAGAGCCCCGGCATTTGCCCGGGTGCTGACGCCGGCCCTGGTCAGCGGCGCCGCGGACCGGCTGAAAAACCCCAACGGCCCGGTCCTGGTCCGCGGACCGGCGGTTGGGGACCTCTGTTATACAGGATGTTTCTCCATGCTCACCTTCTCACACAGACTGCTCCCCATGCCCCCTGTACTACAAAGGCTGTTTCTCCATGCTCCTTTTCTCACACAGACAACCCCCATGCCCCCTGTACTACAAAGGCTGTTTCCCCATGCTCTTTTTCTCACACAGACTGCTCCCCATGCCCTCTGTGTTATACGGGATATTTCTCCATGCTCACTTTCTCACACAGACTGATCCTTATGCCCCTTGTGTTACACAGGCTGTTTCTCCATGATGACCTTCTCACTCAGACTGCTCCCCATTCCCCCTGTGTTACACAGAATGCTTTTCCATTCTCACTTTCTCACACAGACTGCTCCCCATGCCCCTGTGTTACACAGGCTGTTTCTCCATGCTCACCTTCTCACACAGACTGCTCCCCATGCCCCTGTGTTACACACGCTGTTGCCCCATGCTCTCTTTCTCACACAGACTGCTCCCCATGCCCCCTGTGTTACACAGGCTGTTTCTCCATGCTCACCTTCTCAAACAGACTGATCCTTATGCCCAGTGTGTTACACAGGCTGTTTTGCCATGCTCTTTTTCTCACACAGACTGCTCCCGATGCAGCTGTGTTACACAGGCAGTTTGTCCATGCTCTTTTTCTCACACAGACAACCCCCATGCCCCCTGTGTTATACGGGATGTTTCTCCATGCTCACTTTCTCACACAGACTGATCCTTATGCCCTCTGTGTTACACAGGCTGTTTCTCCATGCTCACCTTCTCACACAGACTGATCCCCATGCCCCGTGTACTACAAAGGCTGTTTCTCCATGCTCTTTCTCACACACACAACCCACATGCACCCTGTGTTACACAGGCTGTTTCTCCATGCTCACCTTCTCACACAGACTGCTCCGCATGCCCCCTGTGTTACACAGGCTGTTTCTCCATGCTCACCTTCTCACACAGACTGCTCCCCATGCCCCCTGTATTACACAGGCTGTTGCCCCATGCTCTTTTTCTCACACAGACAACCCCCATGACCCCCGTGTTACACAGGCTGTTTCCCCATGCTCTTTTTCTCACACAGACTGCTTCCCATGCCCCCTTGTGTTACACAGGCTGTTGCCCCATGCTCTTTTTCTCACACAGACAACCCCCATGACCCCCGTGTTACACAGGCGGTTTCTCCATGCTCTCTTTCTCACACAGACTGCTCCTCATGCCCCCTGTATTACACAGGCTGTTTCCCCGTGATCTATTTCTCACACAGACTGCTTCCCATGCCCCCTGTGTTAAACAGGCTGTTTCTCCATGCTCACTTTCTCACACAGACTGATCCTTATGCCCCCTGTGTTACACAGGCAGTTTCTCCATGCTCTTTTTCTCACACAGACAACCCCCATGCCCCATGTGTTACACAGGCTGTTTCTCCATGCCCACCTTCTCACACAGACTGCTCCCCGTGCCCCTGTGTTACACATGCTGTTGCCCCATGCTCTCTTTCTCACACAGACTGCTCCCCATGCCCTCTGTGCTATACAGGATGTTTCTCCATGCTCACCTTCTCACGCAGACTGCTCCCCATGCCCCTGTGTTACACACGCTGTTGCCCCATGCTCTCTTTCTCACACAGACTGCTCCCCATGCCCCCTGTGTTACACAGGCTGTTTCTCCATGCTCACCTCACACAGACTGCTCCCCATGCCCCTGTGTTACACAGGCTGTTTCTCCATGCTCACCTTCTCACACAGACTGCTTCCCATGCCCCCTTGTGTTATACAGGCTGTTTCTCCATGCTCACCTTCTCACACAGACTGCTCCCCATGCCCCTGTGTTACACACGCTGTTGCCCCATGCTCTCTTTCTCACACAGACTGCTCCCCATGCCCCTGTGTTACACAGGCTGTTTCTTCATGCTCACTTTCTCACACAGACTGCTCCCCATGCCCCTGTGTTACACAGGCTGTTTCTCCATGCTCACTTTCTCACACAGACTGCTCCCCATGCCCCCTGTGTTACACAGGCTGTTTCTCCATGCTCACTTTCTCACACAGACTGATCCTTATGCCCCGTGTGTTACACAGGCTGTTTCTCGTGTTCTTTTTCTCACACAGACTGCTCCCCATGCCCTCTGTGTTACACAGGCTGTTTCTCCATGCTCACTTTCTCACACAGACTGATCCTTATGCCCCGTGTGTTACACAGGCTGTTCCTCCATGCTCAGCTTCTCAGACAGACTGTTTCCCATGCCCCCTTGTGCTACACAGGCTGTTTCTCCATGATGACCTTCTCACACAGACTGCTCCCCATGCCCCCTGTGTTATACGAGATGTTTCTCCATGCTCACTTTCTCACACAGACTGCTCCCCATGCCCCCTGCATTTCACAGGCTGTTCCTCGTGTTCTTTTTCTCACACAGACTGCTCCCCATGCCCTCTGTGTTACACAGGCTGTTTCTCCATGCTCACTTTCTCACACAGACTGATCCTTATGCCCCCTGTGTTACACAGGCAGTTTCTCCATGCTCAGCTTCTCACACAGACTGTTTCCCATGCCCCCTTGTGCTACACAGGCTGTTTCTCCATGATGACCTTCTCACACAGACTGCTCCCCATTCCCCCTGTGTTACACAGGATGTTTTTCCATTCTCAGTTTCTAACACAGACTGCTCCCCATGCCCCCTGTATTACGCAGGCTGTTGCCCCATGCTCTTTTTCTCACACAGACAACCCCCATGCCCCCTGTGTTACACAGGCTGTTTCTCCATGCTCACCTTCTCACACAGACTGCTCCCCATGCCCCCTGTGTTACACAGGCTGTTTCTCCATGCTCTCTTTCTCACACAGACTGATCCCCATGCCCCCTGTACTACAAAGGCTGTTTCTCCATGCTCCTTTTCTCACACAGACAACCCACATGCAACCTGTGTTACACAGGCTGTTTCTCCATGCTCACCTTCTCACACAGACTGCTTCCCATGTCCCCTTGTGTTACACAGGCTGTTTCTCCATGATGACCTTCTCACACAGACTGCTCCCCATTCCCCCTGTGTTACACAGGATGTTTTTCCATTCTCAGTTACTCAAACAGACTGCTCCCCATGCCCCTGTATTACACAGGCTGTTGCCCCATGCTCTTTTTCTCACACAGACAACCCCCATGCCCCCTGTGTTACACAGGCTGTTTCCCCATGCTCTTTTTCTCACACAAACTGCTCCCCATGCCCCCTGTATTTTAGGGATGTTTCTCCTTGCTAACTTTCTCACACAGACTGATCCTTATGCCCTCTGTGTTACACAAGCTGTTTTGCCATGCTCTTTTTCTCACACAGACTGCTCCCGATGCAGCTGTGTTACACAGGCAGCTTCTCCATGCTCTTTTTCTCACACAGACAACCCCCATGCCCCCTGTGTTATACGGAATGTTTCTCCATGCTCACTTTCTCACACAGACTGCTCCTCATGCCCCGTGTTACACAGGCTGTTTCTCCATGCTCACCTTCTCACACAGACTGCTCCCCATGCCCCCTGTGTTACACAGGCTGTTTCTCCATGCTCACCTTCTCACACAGACTGCTCCCCATGCCCCCTGAGTTACACAGGCTGTTTCTCCATGCTCACTTTCTCACACAGACTGATCCTTATGCCCCCTGTGTTACACAGGCTGTTTCTCCATGCTCACCTTCTCACACAGACTGATCCCCATGCCCCCTGAGTTACACAGGCAGTTTCTCCATGCTCACCTTCTCACACAGACTGTTTCCCATGCCCCCTGTATTTCACAGGCTGTTCCTCGTGTTCTTTTTCTCACACAGACTGCTCCCCATGCCCTCTGTGTTACACAGGCTGTTTCTCCATGCTCACTTTCTCACACAGACTGATCCTTATGCCCCCTGTGTTACACAGGCTGTTTCTCCATGCTCACCTTCTCACACAGACTGATCCCCATGCCCCCTGAGTTACACAGGCAGTTTCTCCATGCTCACCTTCTCACACAGACTGTTTCCCATGCCCCCTGTATTTCACAGGCTGTTCCTCGTGTTCTTTTTCTCACACAGACTGCTCCCCATGCCCTCTGTGTTACACAGGCTGTTTCTCCATGCTCACTTTCTCACACAGACTGATCCTTATGCCCCCTGTGTTACACAGGCTGTTTCTCCATGCTCAGCTTCTCACACAGACTGTTTCCCATGCCCCCTTGTGCTACACAGGCTGTTTCTCCATGATGACCTTCTCACACAGACTGCTCCCCATTCCCCCTGTGTTACACAGGATGTTTTTCCATTCTCAGTTTCTAACACAGACTGCTCCCCATGCCCCCTGTACTACAAAGGCTGTTTCTCCATGCTCCTTTTCTCACACAGACAACCCACATGCAACCTGTGTTACACAGGCTGTTTCTCCATGCTCACCTTCTCACACAGACTGCTTCCCATGCCCCTTTGTGTTATACAGGCTGTTTCTCCATGATGACCTTCTCACACAGACTGCTCCCCATTCCCCCTGTGTTACACAGGATGTTTTTCCATTCTCAGTTTCTCACACAGACTGCTCCCCATGCCCCCTGTATTACGCAGGCTGTTGCCCCATGCTCTTTTTCTCACACAGACAACCCCCATGCCCCCTGTGTTACACAGGCTGTTTCCCCATGCTCTTTTTCTCACACAAACTGCTCCCCATGCCCCCTGTATTTTAGGGATGTTTCTCCTTGCTAACTTTCTCACACAGACTGATCCTTATGCCCTCTGTGTTACACAAGCTGTTTTGTCATGCTCTTTTTCTCACACAGACTGCTCCCGATGCAGCTGTGTTACACAGGCAGTTTCTCCATGCTCTTTTTCTCACACAGACAACCCCCATGCCCCCTGTGTTATACGGAATGTTTCTCCATGCTCACTTTCTCACACAGACTGCTCCTCATGCCCCGTGTTACACAGGCTGTTTCTCCATGCTCTCTTTCTCATACAGACTGATCCCCATGCCCCCTGTACTACAAAGGCTGTTTCTCCATGCTCACCTTCTCACACAGACTGCTCCCCATGCCCCTGTGTTACACAGGCTGTTTCTCCATGCTCACCTTCTCACGCAGACTGCTTCCCATACCCCCTTGTGTTACACAGGCTGTTTCTCCATGCTCACCTTCTCACACAGACTGCTCCCCATGCCCCTGTGTTACACAGGCTGTTGCCACATCCTCTTTTTCTCACACAGACTGCTCCCCATGTCCCCTGTGTTATACGGATGTTTCTCCATGCTCACTTTCTCACACAGACTGATCCTTATGCCCCCTGTGTTACACAGGCAGTTTCTCCATGCTCACCTTCTCACACAGACTGTTTCCCATGCCCCCTTGTGTTACACAGGCTGTTTCTCCATGATGACCTTCTCACACAGTCTCCTCCCCACTCCCCCTGTGTTACACAAGATGTTTTTCCATTCTCACTTTCTCACACAGACTGCTCCCCATGCCCCCTGTATTACGCAGTCTATTGCCCCATGCTCTTTTTCTCACACAAACAACCCCCATGCCCCCTGTGTTACACAGGCTGTTTCCCCATGCTCTTTTTCTCACACAGACTGCTCCCCATGCCCCGTTTTATACGGATGTTTCTCCATGCTCACTTTCTCACACAGACTGATCCTTATGCGCTCTGTGTTACACAGGCTGTTTCCCCAAGCTCTTTTTATCACACAGACTGCTCCCCATGCCCCTATGTTACACAGGCAGTTTCTCCATGCTCTTTTTCTCACAGACAGCCCCCATGCCCCCTATGTTACAGAGGCGATTTCCCCAAGCTCTTTTTCTCACACAGACTGCTCCCCATGCCCCCTGTGTTAGACGGATGTTTCTCCATGCTAACTTTCTCACACAGACTGATCCTTATGCCCTCTGTGTTACACAGGCTGTTTCCCCATGCTCTTTTTCTCACACACACTGCTCCCCATGCCCCCTGTACTACAAAGGCTGTTTCTCCATGCTCACCTTCTCACACAGACTGCTCCCCATGCCCCTGTGTTGCACAGGCTGTTTCTCCATGCTCACCTTCTCACGCAGACTGCTTCCCATGCCCCCTTGTGTTACACAGGCTGTTTCTCCATGATGACCTTCTCACACAGACTGCCTCCCATTGCCCCTGTGTTACACAGGATGTTTTTCCATTCTTACTTTCTCACACAGACTGCTCCCCATGCTCTTTTTCTCACAAAGAATACTCCCCATGCCCCCTGTGTTATACGGGATGTTTCTCCATGCTCACTTTCTCACACAGACTGCTCCCCGTGCCCCCTGTGTTACACAGGCTGTTTCCCCATGCTCTTTTTCTCACACACACTGCTCCCCATGCCCCTGTGTTACACAGGCTGTTTCTCCATGCTCTCTTTCTCACACAGACTTCTCCCCATGTCCCCTGTGTTATACGGATATTTCTCCATGCTAACTTTCTCACACAGACTGATCCTTATGCCCTTTGTGTTACACATGCTGTTTCCCCATGCTCTTTTTCTCACACAGACTGCTCCCCATGCCCTCTGTGTTATACGGGATATTTCTCCATGCTCACTTTCTCACACAGACTGATCCTTATGCCCCTTGTGTTACACAGGCTGTTTCTCCATGATGACCTTCTCACACAGACTGCCTCC
Organism: Phyllobates terribilis; assembly: GCF_046119375.1. Classification (NCBI taxonomy): domain Eukaryota; kingdom Metazoa; phylum Chordata; class Amphibia; order Anura; family Dendrobatidae; genus Phyllobates; species Phyllobates terribilis. Next base: position 810,199,349 of record NW_027362761.1, read on the forward strand.
CATTCCCCCTGTGTTACACAGGATGTTTTTCCATTCTCACTTTCTCACACAGACTGCTCCCCATGCTCCCTATATTACGCAGGCTGTTTCCCCATGCTCTTTTTCTCACACAGACTGCTCGCCATGCCCCCTGTGTTATACGGGATGTTTCCCCATGCTCTTTTTCTCACACAGACTGATCCTTATGCCCCCTGTGTTATACGGATGTTTCTCCATGCTAACTTTCTCACACAGACTGCTCCCCATGCCCCTGTGTTACACACGCTGTTGCCCCATGCTCTTTTTCTCACACACACTGCTCCCCATGCCCCCTGTGTTATACGGATGTTTCTCCATGCTAACTTTCTCACACAGACTGATCCTTATACCCTCTGTGTTACACAGGCTGTTTCCCCAAGCTCTTTTTCTCGCACAGACTGCTCCCCATGCCCCTGTGTTACACAGGCAGTTGCCTCATGCTCTTTTTCTCACACACACTGCTCCCCATGCCCCCTGTGTTATACGGATGTTTCTCCATGCTAACTTTCTCACACAGACTGCTCCCCATGCCCCTGTGTTACACACACTGTTGCCCCATGCTCTTTTTCTCACACACACTGCTCCCCATGCCCCCTGTGTTATACGGATGTTTCTCCATGCTAACTTTCTCACACAGACTGATCCTTATACCCTCTGTGTTACACAGGCTGTTTCCCCAAGCTCTTTTTCTCGCACAGACTGCTCCCCATGCCCCTGTGTTACACAGGCAGTTTGTCCATGCTTACTTTCTCAAAAAGACTGCTCTCCATGCCCCCTGTATTACACAGACTGCTCCCCATACCCCCTTGTGTTATACAGGCTGTTTCTCCATGCTCACCTTCTCACACAGACTGCTCCCCATGCCCCTGTGTTACACAGGCTGTTTCTCCATGCTCACCTTCTCACACAGACTGCTCCCTATTCCCCCTGTGTTACAGAGGATGTTTTTCCATTCTCAGTTTCTCACACAGACTGCTCCCCATGCTCTTTTTCTCACACAGACAACCCCCATGACCCCTGTGTTACACAGGCTGTTTCCCCGTGATCTATTTCTCACACAGACTGCTTCTCATGCCCCCTTGGGTTACACAGGCTGTTTCTCCATGCTCACCTTCTCACACAGACTGATCCTTGTGCCCCCTGTGTTACACAGGCTGTTTCTCCATGCTCACTTTCTCACACAGACTGATCCTTATGCCCCCTGTGTTACACAGGCTGTTTCTCCATGCTCACCTTCTCACACAGACTGCTCCCCGTGCCCCCTTTATTACACAGGCTGTTTACCCATGCTCTTTTTCTCACACAGACAACCCCCATGCCCCCTGTGTTATACAGGATGTTTCTCCATGCTCACCTTCTCACACAGACTGCTCCCCATTCCCCCTTGTGTTACACAGGCTGTTTCTCCATGATGACCTTCTCACTCAGACTGCTCCCCATTCCCCCTGTGTTACACAGAATTCTTTTCCATTCTCACTTTCTCACAGTCTGCTCCCCATGCCCCCTGTATTACGCAGGCTGTTTCCCCAAGCTCTTTTCTCACACAGACTGCTCCCCATGCCCCTGTGTTACACAGGCGGTTTCTCCATGCTCTTTTTCTCACACAGACAACCCCCATGCCCCATGTGTTACACAGGCTGTTTCTCCATGCTCACCTTCTCACACAGACTGCTCCCCGTGCCCCTGTGTTACACATGCTGTTGCCCCATGCTCTCTTTCTCACACAGACTGCTCCCCATGCCCTCTGTGCTATACAGGATGTTTCTCCATGCTCTCTCTCTCACACAGACTGCTCCCCATGCCCCCTGTGTTACACAGGCTGTTTCTCCATGCTCACCTTCTCACACAGACTGCTCCCCATGCCCCTGTGTTACACACGCTGTTGCCCCATGCTCTCTTTCTCACACAGACTGCTCCCCATGCCCCCTGTGTTACACAGGCTGTTTCTCCATGCTCACCTTCTCACACAGACTGCTCCCCATGCCCACTGTGTTACACAGGCTGTTTCTCCATGCTCACCTTCTCAAACAGACTGATCCTTATGCCCCGTGTGTTACACAGGCTGTTTTGCCATGCTCTTTTTCTCCCACAGACTGCTCCCGATGCAGCTGTGTTACACAGGCAGTTTGTCCATGCTCTTTTTCTCACACAGACAACCCCCATGCCCCCTGTGTTATACGGGATGTTTCTCCATGCTCACTTTCTCACACAGACTGATCCTTATGCCCTCTGTGTTACACAGGCTGTTTCTCCATGCTCACCTTCTCACACAGACTGATCCCCATGCCCCCTGTACTACAAAGGCTGTTTCTCCATGCTCCTTTTCTCACACAGACAACCCCCATGCCCCCTGTGTTACACAGGCTGTTTCTCCATGCTCTTTCTCACACACACAACCCACATGCACCCTGTGTTACACAGGCTGTTTCTCCATGCTCACCTTCTCACACAGACTGCTCCCCATGCCTTCTCTGTTACACAGGCTGTTTCTCCATGCTCACCTTCTCACACAGACTGCTCCGCATGCCCCCTGTGTTACACAGGCTGTTTCTCCATGCTCACCTTCTCACACAGACTGCTCCCCATGCCCCCTGTATTACACAGGCTGTTGCCCCATGCTCTTTTTCTCACACAGACAACCCCCATGACCCCTGTGTTACACAGGCTGTTTCCCCATGCTCTTTTTCTCACACAGACTGCTTCCCATGCCCCCTTGTGTTACACAGGCTGTTGCCCCATGCTCTCTTTCTCACACAGACTGCTCCCCATGCCCCCTGTATTACACAGGCTGTTTCTCGTGTTCTTTTTCTCACACAGACTGCTCCCCATGCCCTCTGTGTTACACAGGCTGTTTCTCCATGCTCACTTTCTCACACAGACTGATCCTTATGCCCCGTGTGTTACACAGGCTGTTTCTCCATGCTCACACAGACTGATCCTTATGCCCCCTTGTGCTACACAGGCTGTTTCTCCATGATGACCTTCTCACACAGACTGCTCCCCATGCCCCCTGTGTTATACGGGATGTTTCTCCATGCTCACTTTCTCACACAGACTGATCATTATGCCCCCTGTGTTACACAAGCTGTTTCTCCATGCTCACCTTCTCACACAGACTGCTACCCATGCCCCCTGTGTTACACAGGCTGTTTATCCATGCTCTCTTTCTCGCACAGACAACCCACATGCACCCTGTGTTACACAGGCTGTTGCTCCATGCTCTCTTTCTCACACAGACAACCCACATGCACCCTGTGTTACACAGGCTGTTGCTCCAAGCTCTCTTTCTCACACAGACAACCCACATGCACCCTGTATTACACAGGCTGTTTCTCCATGATGACCTTCTCACACAGACTGCTCCCCATTCCCCCTGTGTTACACAGGATGTTTTTCCATTCTCAGTTTCTCACACAGACTGCTCCCCTTGCCCCCTGTGTTACGCAGGCTGTTGCCCCATGCTCTTTTTCTCACACAGACAACCCCCATGCCCCCTGTGTTACACAGGCTGTTTCCCCATGCTCTTTTTCTCACACAAACTGCTCCCCATGCCCCCTGTATTTTAGGGATGTTTCTCCTTGCTAACTTTCTCACACAGACTGATCCTTATGCCCTCTGTGTTACACAAGCTGTTTTGCCATGCTCTTTTTCTCACACAGACTGCTCCCGATGCAGCTGTGTTACACAGGCAGTTTCTCCATGCTCTTTTTCTCACACAGACAACCCCAATGCCCCCTGTGTTATACGGGATGCTTCTCCATGCTCACTTTCTCACACAGACTGATCCTTATGCCCCCTGTGTTACACAGGCTGTTTCTCCATGCTCACCTTCTCACACAGACTGCTCCCCATGCCCCCTGTGTTACACAGGCTGTTTCTCCATGCTCACCTTCTCACACAGACTGCTCCCCATGCCCCGAGTTACACAGGCTGTTTCTCCATGCTCACTTTCTCACACAGACTGATCCTTATGCCCCCTCTGTTACACAGGCTGTTTCTCCATGCTCACCTTCTCACACAGACTGATCCCCATGCCCCCTGAGTTACACAGGCAGTTTCTCCATGCTCACCTTCTCACACAGACTGTTTCCCATGCCCCTTTGTGTTACACAGGCTGTTTCTCCATGATGACCTTCTCACACAGACTGCTTCCTATTCCCCCTGTGTTACAGAGGATGTTTTTCCATTCTCAGTTTCTCACACAGACTGCTCCCCATGCCCCCTGTATTACACAGGCTGTTGCCCCATGCTCTTTTTCTTACACAGACAACCCCCATGACCCCTGTGTTACACAGGCTGTTTCCCCATGCTCTTTTTCTCACACAGACTGCTTCCCATGCCCCCTTGTGTTATAAAGGCTGTTTCTCCATGCTCACCTTCTCACACAGACTGCTCCCCATGCCCCTGTGTTACACAGGCTGTTGCCCCATGCTCTTTTTCTCACACAGACTGCTCCCCATGCCCCCTGTGTTACACAGGCTGTTTCTCCATGCTCACTTTCTCACACAGACTGATCCTTATGCCCCCTGTGTTACACAGGCTGTTTCTCCATGCTCACCTTCTCACACAGACTGCTCCACATGCCCCCTGTACTACAAAGGCTGTTTCTCCATGCTCCTTTTCTCACACAGACAACCCCCATGCCCCCTGTACTACAAAGGCTGTTTCTCCATGCTCTCTTTCTCACACAGACTGCTCCCCATTCCCCCTGTGTTACACAGGATGTTTTTCCATTCTCACTTTCTCACACAGACTGCTTCCCATGCCCCCTTGTGTTACACAGGCTGTTTCTCCATGATGACCTTCTCACTCAGACTGCTCCCCATTCCCCCTGTGTTACACAGAATGCTTTTCCATTCTCACTTTCTCACACAGTCTGCTCCCCATGCCCCCTGTATTACGCAGGCTGTTTCCCCAAGCTCTTTTCTCACACAGACTGCTTCCCATGCCCCCTTGTGTTACACAGGCTGTTTCTCCATGCCCACCTTCTCACACAGACTGCTCCCCGTGCCCCTGTGTTACACATGCTGTTGCCCCATGCTCTCTTTCTCACACAGACTGCTCCCCATGCCCCCTGTATTACACAGGCTGTTGCCCCATGCTCTCTTTCTCACACAGACTGCTCCCCATGCCCCCTGTATTACACAGGCTGTTCTCCAGGCTCTTTTTCTCACACAGACTGCTCCCCATGCCCTCTGTGCTATACAGGATGTTTCTCCATGCTCACTTTCTCACACAGACTGATCCTTATCCCCTCTGTGTTAAACAGGCTGTTTCGCCAAGCTCTTTTTTTCACACAGACTGCTTCCCATGTGTTACACAGGCAGTTTCTCCATGCTCTTTTTCTCACACAGACAACCCCCATGCCCCCTGTGTTACACATGCTGTTTCTCCAAGCTCACTTTCTCACACAGACTGATCCTTATGCCCCCTGTGTTACACAGGCTGTTTCTCCATGCTCACCTTCTCACACAGACTGCTCCCCATGCCCCGTGTTACACAGGCTGTTTCTCCATGCTCACCTTCTCACGCAGACTGCTCCCCATGCCCCCTTGTGTTATACAGGCTGTTTCTCCATGCTCACCTTCTCACGCAGACTGCTCCCCATGCCCCTGTGTTACACACGCTGTTGCCCCATACTCTCTTTCTCACACAGACTGCTCCCCATGCCCCCTGTATTTCACAGGCTGTTCCTCGTGTTCTTTTTCTCACACAGACTGCTCCCCATGCCCTCTGTGTTACACAGGCTGTTTTCCCATGCTCACTTTCTCACACAGACTGATCCTTATGCCCCCTGTGTTACACAGGCAGTTTCTCCATGCTCAGCTTCTCACACAGACTGTTTCCCATGCCCCCTTGTGCTACACAGGCTGTTTCTCCATGATGACCTTCTCACACAGACTGCTCCCCATTCCCCCTGTGTTACACAGGATGTTTTTCCATTCTCAGTTTCTAACACAGACTGCTCCCCATGCCCCCTGTATTACGCAAGCTGTTGCCCCATGCTCTTTTTCTCACACAGACAACCCCCATGCCCCCTGTGTTACACAGGCTGTTTCTCCATGCTCACCTTCTCACACAGACTGCTCCCCATGCCCCCTGTGTTACACAGGCTGTTTCTCCATGCTCTCTTTCTCACACAGACTGATCCCCATGCCCCCTGTACTACAAAGGCTGTTTCTCCATGCTCCTTTTCTCACACAGACAACCCAGATGCAACCTGTGTTACACAGGCTGTTTCTCCATGCTCACCTTCTCACACAGACTGCTTCCCATGCCCCCTTGTGTTACACAGGCTGTTTCTCCATGATGACCTTCTCACACAGACTGCTCCCCATGCCCCCTGTATTACACAGGCTGTTGCCCCATGCTCTTTTTCTCACACAGACAACCCCCATGCCCCCTGTTACACAGGCTGTTTCCCCATGCTCTTTTTCTCACACAAACTGCTCCCCATGCCCCCTGTATTTTAGGGATGTTTCTCCTTGCTAACTTTCTCACACAGACTGATCCTTATGCCCTCTGTGTTACACAAGCTGTTTTGCCATGCTCTTTTTCTCACACAGACTGCTCCCCATGCAGCTGTGTTACACAGGCAGTTTCTCCATGCTCTTTTTCTCACACAGACAACCCCCATGCCCCCTGTGTTATACGGAATGTTTCTCCATGCTCACTTTCTCACACAGACTGCTCCTCATGCCCCGTGTTACACAGGCTGTTTCTCCATGCTCTCTTTCTCATACAGACTGATCCCCATGCCCCCTTTATTACAAAGGCTGTTTCTCCATGCTCCTGTTCTCACACAGACAACCCCCATGCCCCCTGTGTTACACAGGCTGTTTCTCCATGCTCTCTTTCTCACACACACAACCCACATGCACCCTGTGTTACACAGGCTGTTTCTCCATGCTCACCTTCTCACACAGACTGCTTCCCATGCCCCCTTGTGTTACACAGGCTGTTTCTCCATGATGACCTTCTCACACAGACTGCCTCCCATTCCCCCTGTGTTACACATGATGTTTTTCCATTCTCACTTTCTCACACAGACTGCTCCGCATGCTCCCTATATAACGCAGGCGGTTTCCCCATGCTCTTTTTCTCACACACTGCTCCCCATGTCCCCTGTGTTATACGGATGTTTCTCCATGCTTACTTTCTCACACAGACTGATCCTTATGCCCCTGTGTTACACAGGCTGTTTCTCCATGCTCACTTTCTCACACAGACTGTTTCCCATGACCCTGTGTTACACAGGCTGTTTCTCCATGATGACCTTCTCACACAGTCTCCTCCCCACTCCCCCTGTGTTACACAATATGTTTTTCCATTTTCACTTTCTCACACAGACTGCTCCCCATGCCCCCTGTATTACGCAGTCTATTGCCCCATGCTCTTTTTCTCACACAAACAACCCCCATGCCCCCTGTGTTACACAGGCTGTTTCCCCATGCTCTTTTTCTCACACAGACTGCTCCCCATGCCCCGTTTTATACGGATGTTTCTCCATGCTAACTTTCTCACACAGACTGATCCTTATGCGCTCTGTGTTACACAGGCTGTTTCCCCAAGCTCTTTTTATCACACAGACTGCTCCCCATGCCCCTATGTTACACAGGCAGTTTCTCCATGCTCTTTTTCTCACAGACAGCCCCCATGCCCCCTGTGTTACAGAGGCGATTTCCCCAAGCTCTTTTTCTCACACAGACTGCTCCCCATGCCCCCTGTGTTAGACGGATGTTTCTCCATGCTAACTTTCTCACACAGACTGATCCTTATGCCCTTTGTGTTACACAGACTGTTTTGCCAAGCTCTTTTTCTCACACAGACTGCTTCCCATGCCCCTGTGTTACACAGGCAGTTTCTCCATGCTCTTTTTCTCACACAGACAACCCCCATGCCCCCTGTGTTATTCGGGATGTTTCTCCATGCTCACTTTCTCACACAGACTGATCCTTATGCCCCCTGTGTTACACAGGCAGTTTCTCCATGCTCACCTTCTCACACAGACTGTTTCCCATGCCCCCTGTGTTACACAGGCTGTTTCCCCATGCTCTTTTTCTCACACAGACTGCTCCCCATGCCCCGTTTTATACGGATGTTTCTCCATGCTCACTTTCTCACACAGACTGATCCTTATGCGCTCTGTGTTACACAGGCTGTTTCCCCAAGCTCTTTTTATCACACAGACTGCTCCCCATGCCCCTATGTTACACAGGCAGTTTCTCCATGCTCTTTTTCTCACAGACAGCCCCCATGCCCCCTGTGTTACAGAGGCGATTTCCCCAAGCTCTTTTTCTCACACAGACTGCTCCCCATGCCCCCTGTGTTAGACGGATGTTTCACCATGCTAACTTTCTCACACAGACTGATCCTTATGCCCTCTGTGTTACACAAGCTGTTTTGCCAAGCTCTTTTTCTCACACAGACTGCTTCCCATGCCCCTGTGTTACACAGGCAGTTTCTCCATGCTCTTTTTCTCACACAGACAACCCCCATGCCCCCTGTGTTATTCGGGATGTTTCTCCATGCTCACTTTCTCACACAGACTGATCCTTATGCCCCCTGTGTTACACAGGCTGTTTCCCCATGCTCTTTTTCTCACACACACTGCTCCCCATGCCCCCTGTACTACAAAGGCTGTTTCTCCATGCTCACCTTCTCACACAGACTGCTCCCCATGCCCCTGTGTTACACAGGCTGTTTCTCCATGCTCACCTTCTCACGCAGACTGCTTCCCATGCCCCCTTGTGTTACACAGGCTGTTTCTCCATGATGACCTTCTCACACAGACTGCCTCCCATTGCCCCTGTGTTACACAGGATGTTTTTCCATTCTTACTTTCTCACACAGACTGCTCCCCATGCTCTTTTTCTCACAAAGAATACTCCCCATGCCCCTGTGTTATACGGGATGTTTCTCCATGCTCACTTTCTCACACAGACTGCTCCCCGTGCCCCCTGTGTTACACAGGCTGCTCCCCATACCCCCTTGTGTTATACAGGCTGTTTCTCCATGCTCACCTTCTCACACAGACTGCTCCCCATGCCCCTGTGTTACACAGGCTGTTTCTCCATGCTCACCTTCTCACACAGACTGTTTCCCATTCCCCCTTGTGTTACACAGGCAGTTTGTCCATGCTTACTTTCTCAAAAAGACTGCTCCCCATGCCCCCTGTATTACACAGACTGCTCCCCATGCCCCCTTGTGTTATACAGGCAGTTTCTCCATGCTCACCTTCTCACACAGACTGCTCCCCATTCCCCCTGTGTTGCACAAGATGTTTTTCCATTCTCACTTTCTCACACAGACTGCTCCCCATGCCCTTGTGTTACACAGGCGGTTTCTCCATGCTCTTTTTCTCACACAGACTGCTTCCCATGCCCCCTGTGTTATACAGGCTGTTTCTCCATGCTCACCTTCTCACACAGACTGCTCCCCATGCCCCTGTGTTACATAGGCTGTTGCCACATGCTCTTTTTCTCACACAGACTGCTCCCCATGCCCCCTGTGTTACAGAGGCTGTTTCTCCATTCTCACCTTCTCACACAGACAACCCCCATGCCCCCTGTGTTATACGGGATGTTTCTCCATGCTCACTTTCTCACACAGACTGATCCTTATGCCCCCTGTGTTACACAGGCAGTTGCCCCATGCTCTTTTTCTCACACACAGTGCTCCCCATGCCCCTGTGTTATACGGATGTTTCTCCATGCTAACATTCTCACACAGACTGATCCTTATGCCCTCTGTGTTACACAGGCTGTTTCCCCATGCTCTTTTTCTCACACAGACTGCTCCCCATGCCCTTGTGTTACACAGGCTGTTTCTCCATGCTCACCTTCTCACACAGACTGCTCCCCATTCCCCCTGTGTTGCACAAGATGTTTTTCCATTCTCACTTTCTCACACAGACTGCTCCCCATGCCCTTGTGTTACACAGGCGGTTTCTCCATGCTCTTTTTCTCACACAGACTGCTTCCCATGCCCCCTGTGTTATACAGGCTGTTTCTCCATGCTCACCTTCTCACACAGACTGCTCCCCATGCCCCTGTGTTACATAGGCTGTTGCCACATGCTCTTTTTCTCACACAGACTGCTCCCCATGCCCCCTGTGTTACAGAGGCTGTTTCTCCATTCTCACCTTCTCACACAGACAACCCCCATGCCCCCTGTGTTATACGGGATGTTTCTCCATGCTCACTTTCTCACACAGACTGATCCTTATGCCCCCTGTGTTACACAGGCAGTTGCCCCATGCTCTTTTTCTCACACACAGTGCTCCCCATGCCCCTGTGTTATACGGATGTTTCTCCATGCTAACTTTCTCACACAGACTGATCCTTATGCCCTCTGTGTTACACAGGCTGTTTCCCCATGCTCTTTTTCTCACACAGACTGCTCCCCATGCCCTTGTGTTACACAGGCTGTTTCTCCATGCTCACCTTCTCACACAGACTGCTTCCCATGCCCCCTTGTGTTACACAGGCTGTTTCTCCATGATGACCTTCTCACACAGACTGCCTCTCATTCCCCCTGTGTTACACAGGATGTTTTTCCATTCTCACACAGACTGCTCCCCATGCTCCCTGTATTATGCAGGCTGTTGCCCCATGCTCTTTTTCTCACACACACTGCTCCCCATGCCCCTGTGTCATACGGATATTTCTCCATGCTAACTTTCTCACACATACTGATCTTTATGCCCTCTGTGTTACACAGGCTGTTTCCCCATACTCTTTTTCTCACACTGACTGCTGCCCATGCCCCTGTGTTACACAGGCAGTTTCCCCAATGCTATTTTTCTCACACAGACAACCCCCATGCCCCCTGTGTTACACAGGCTTTTTCTCCATGCTCTTTTTCTCACACAGACTGCTCCCCATGCCCTCTGTCTTATACGGGATGTTTCTCCATGCTCCCTTTCTCACACAGACTGATCCTTATGCCCTCTGTGTTACACATGCTGTTTCGCCAAGCTCTTTTTCTCACACAGACTGCTCCCCATGCCCCTGTGTTACACAGGCAGTTTCTCCATGCTCTTTTTCTCACACAGACAACCCTCATGCCCCCTGTGTTACACATGCTGTTTCTTCATGCTCACTTTCTCACACAGACTGATCCTTATGTCCCCTGTGTTACACAGGCTGTTCCTCCATGCTCACCTTCTCACACAGACTGCTTCCCATGCCCCCTTGTGTTATACAGGCTGTTTCTCCATGCTCACCTTCTCACACGGACTGCTCCCCATGCCCCTGTGTTACACAGGCTGCTGTCCCATGCTCTTATGGCGCCCCTGAGGGTTCAGTTGCCACAGAGGTACTGCACTTCACCCTGAGGTGTGGTGTCTCCCTTCTCTCAGTTAAGGAGGGAGTGCTGCACGGAACCCCAAAACACCTGCATCCAACACTACACTGCTCCAGGCCGGCTGGAGGGGCAACATGCAGAGTGCAGCTGCTGAGCCCTGACCCTGGCTGGAGTGGGAGGAACCCAAAGGCAGGGGGAACCAGTAGTGGGTGTGGGTGGAGGAAGTAGTTAGAGGGAGCACTTTGGTAGGAGGATAAATAGGGAAGCCATCTTAGGATGGCAGATGAGAGTTAGGTTCAGTTCTAGGGAGCAGTTCAGAAGAACAGCTCGGGACAGTTCAGAAGAACAGCTCGGGACAGTTCAGAAGAACAGTCCGGGGGCAGAGTCTCATTAGGAGATCTGCTCCACCAGTAGGGCCAAGTCAGGAAGCCCAGGTGGGGAGCAGGGAGTAGGCTCTGTTCTACAGAAAGGATCCCAGGGGGTACAGCGCGTGCAGGACGGCACCCGTATGCCCCGCATCTGTCAGAAGACAGAGGGATCGCAGCCGCATTCTAGTCCCCTGAGGGTCAGGCAAGTCTGTGTAACTCCAACGGACAGGAGGGACTTCAGAGTACCTGAACAGGACTGAGAGTGGGCAGCGCAGAGCAGGAGGGAGAAGGACCAGTGTGAAGTCGGTCAAAATAGGAACACGAAAAGGTGGGGTTCTGCCAGGTATTCCCAAGCAGCCCGAGGAAGGATTGAACCCCTGCCCGGTGAACGCAGAGCGACGTGGGAGGCCTTTACCTGCACAGTGCACCTGTGGACTGTCTGAAGAATTGTTAGTAAAATCTCGGATGACTGCACTTCACTGCCTCCGTCCATTCTTTCATCGGCGCCATTGTTCCCCCTGCACTACAACGCCCAGTGCAACCACCACTCCATCTTACACTACCCTGAGGCCTGCTCCACCTGTGGGGAGCCGTCCCATCACTTGTTGCCCTAACATCTGCCTCAGAGGACTGTTGCAGCGCTGGTGATCCTCACCAGACACCAAAGGTGGCGTCACAAACTCTCTAAAAATAACCCCTTTTTGCACAGACCACCCTGGGTCACGGACCGGGCCAGCCACCATGATATCCCCTGCCAACCGACATCTAGAGGCCTGGCTGTCGAGTACCCCATGGCCCTGGAGGCGCGTTACTCTCTTTCTCACAGAGACTGCTCCCCATGCCCCCTGTGTTACACAGGCTATTTCTCCATGCTCACCTTCTCACACAGACTGCTCCCCATGCCCCCTGTGTTACACAGGCTGTTTCTCCATGCTCACCTTCTCACACAGACTGCTCCCCATGCCCCCTCTGTTACACAGGCGGTTTCTCCATGCTCTTTTTCTCACACAGACAACCCCCATGCCCCCTCTGTTACACAGGCTGTTTCTCCATGCTCACCTTCTCACACAGACTGTTTCCCATGACCCTGTGTTACACAGGATGTTTCTCCATGATGACCTTCTCACACAGACTGCTCCCCATTCCCCCTGTGTTACACAGGATGTTTTTCCATTCTCACTTTCTCACACAGACTGCTCCCCATGCCCTTGTGTTACACAGGCTGTTTCTCCATGTTCACCTTCTCACACAGACTGCTCACCATGCCCCTGTGTTACACAGGCTGATTCTCCCATGTTCTCTTTCTCACACAGACAGCCCCCATGCCCACCCTTTTCATACAGACTACTTCCTATACCTCTTCTCTTTCTCACAGAAACTGCTCTTTATCTCCCTCGCACAGATTGTCCTTCACACAGACTGCTCTTTTTTACTATTATTACACACAAACTGCTCCCCCCATACAGATATTTTCAGAAATTGATCTTCATCAGATCCCTGCGCAATCATTAATGGCAACCTGTCACATTGAACATGTAATCCAATTTGTTGGCAGCAGGTTATAGGTAAAGAAGAGATGAGTTGATTGACTTTGAATATCCCTGTGAGAATGACTGTATAATTTTGATATTAACAAGAGCAATTTGTGAGTTCAAATAAGTAATAAAGCTAATCAGTCCAGGTGTATTCAATCTCTACTCACCTGGGTGACTGCAGCTTGTACTGAGCAGTGTGAGATTTCAGCAGCAAGGAGGAGGGACACTGAGGAGCTGTCAGTCAGTTTATGTAGACAGAAATTGAGATTATACTTTCAAAAAGGAATATACAATCATTCTGACTTGAATTATCAAAGGAAGTACACCCGCCTTGTCAGGTTTAAGAGATCTATTCAATAACAGATGCAGATTGTATTGTGAAATCTAATGACAGTTCCACTTTAAGGAAAGACCTCAAGATGCTAAACTTTCCCTGAATGTGGTGAGCTTGTAAGCAGTGCAGCCATCCTACATCGCAGCTTTAAGGGGATAGCAGTAGTGAGGGGGGCCAGTCGCAACTTTCTGACAGTAAGGGTAATCAACGAGTGGAACAGGCTTCCACAAGAGGTGGTGAGTTCTCCTTCAGTGGAAGTCTTGAGATGGTTTAGTGAATCCTGCAAAGAGCAGGGGGTAGGACACAATGACCCTGGAGGTCCCTTCCAGCTCTACCTTTCTATGATTCTATGAACGAATGCGACCCCTGTAGTAACACAACTGTCTCTTATATCAATCTATCCATAAAGAAAAGAAATAAGCAGCCCAGTATATATGAATGGGTTCAAGTCAGACTCCCCTTGAAAAAGCACTTTTGGTGTGTGCGAAACGCGCGTCGGGGCGGCTTGTGGTGGTTTCCCGCAATATGGGTAAGTCAGACTGAGATATGATTTGTGCTCAAATTTATTGTCTCAATTGATATGGGCTTACATGGTATATTATTACTAGCAAGTTGTGCTGGCAGCCATTACCTTGTATGAATATGACTTTAAAATTTGATGCAATGAATGTATGCTGACTGTTTTACTACCACAGCCTTTAATTATTTGGGCAATCCTCTTTGCACAACTGTTTGTTTTTGTGCCTTTGTTTATGTGTGGCACTTCATGGTTTTAATTGAATATGAATGAAAATGTATTATTTTTAATAAATATGGTCTTTCTGTCAGTGGTTTTTCCTGGGTATGATGTACCCAGATGTAGGTATATATTTAAGGGGATAGCAGTAGCAAGGGGGGCCGGTCGCAACTTTCTGACAGTGAGGGTGATCAACGAGTGGAACAGGCTTCCACAAGAGGTGGTGAGTTCTCCTTAAGTGGAAGTCTTGAAATGGTTTAGTGAATCCTGCATTGAGCAGGAGGTTGGACACGATGACCCTGGAGGTCCCTTCCAGCTCTACCTTTCTATGATTCTATGAACGAATGCGACCCCTGTAGTTACACTACTCTCTCTTATATCAATCTATCCATAAAGAAAAGAAATAAGCAGCCCAGTATATATGAATGGGTTCAAGTTTTCTAACACTTGCAATGTGTCCACAGAATAAGGGCTCATTCAGACATCAGGGATTTTTCTCGTTTGCAAACAACGGTCAAAGTTTCATCAAAGTTTTTTGATCAGAGTTTGGTCAGTGCGTCAGTTTTTACCATCAGAGTTTTCTTGGATGAAAAAAAACAGCTGGAGGTTTCTCAAGATTCTCCTATCTAACAGCCTATGAAAAACGGATAGCACACAGATGGGATTCCATTGCTGTCCGATTTTTTCATGGTACTATAGACTTGCAATTTTGATCCGACACTCGGATTAATATCTGACATCTGACAAGTCTACATGCTTTTGCGCGGACCACTTGGTCCAAGTAAAGATTCGGATATGTGAACTACCCCATAGACTATTATAGGTACGAATGCTATTTGTGAAAAACACAGATAACACTCGTGTGATAAAAATGGACATCTGAGTGAGCCCTAACACATTTATTATGTCTTCGTCACTTTCTCTGTGTTGGGTGCTGCTGGAGGTAGAATATTACAATAAATTAATATTTTGCATGTATTTGTGCTACCCTCCATCTTCTCGACATTTTGAAGTCACCAGATGCCTGATTATGAAATGTGTTGCACTCTTAATGCACTACTCATGCTTGGCATAGGAATATATTTTTTTATTCAGAAGCGATAAGCTTTTGATTCTAATTTTGTATAAATCAGAGTTGAGTCTCACCGATGGCATTTACTGTATTTTCACATGGAATACAAAAGAAGCAATCATGGTCAATTCTTTATGGATTTTTGCTAAAGTTCAAAATAGATATCATGTTTATTCCATTAAATGCAGCTAAAATGATAGAATGATTATCACAGCATGCCAATTGTAATTGCCGCTGCACAATAATCATGGAATAACATATGGCTCATAATTTCTCCATATTAGAACTATTCTGATGACTCAGTTTTCCTACATATTATACTGTAGGACTAGGCTAATTAATATAAGAAATGTCATAAGATCCCCAAATTGAGAGAATTAGGTCAGTAGTGAGTCAAATGACTATACAATCTTCTCATTGTGTGTCTCAAGCTGATAAAGGGGGCCTCAAGCAATTATATGACATCCATGTACTCTGGTAGTTCAAATGCACAGACAGAACATTTCCCTCTAAAAACCAAATTGTGAAAATTACCTTGTTCTTTGCTTTTATGTATTTAAAGTTGAGTAACAACAACTAATATTTCCACTATTGCAGCCCCCAACTTGCTCTCTCTAAATAGTTTGTCACAATGCAATGTCATATCTCTTAATTTCAGGATGTTTTATTAATAAGAGGATTTGCCTATCTAAATAGGTTGTGACAACACTTGTTAAAGCTTTATTTTAGGCCTTACTGGTTGATACTGCTAAAATTCAGCTGAAAATACATTTTTAGGGAACCCCAATGGTTGTACTGTGAAGCTCCAAGACCTCCCCACATATCATTTATACTACTGTTGTCTTGCTGTATGGCAGTTGTGCCTCCTCATACACCAAAGCCCAAGTGCAACTGCTACCTCTGCCCCCTTTAGCTACCCTCATCCATAGCCATAACAGGGTGTATCACCTTTGATACCATGCAGTTGTACCATGTTTCATAAGGTTTTTTTGCTCAGTGCCCCACGTGTCTTGGCATTAATAACTTCTATTGTGTCTGCATTCTCTCTTTCTGCCAACACCCTATGAAGCCCATAGGATATATGGGTCTACCAACACTCTAACCTGTAGTGATCCCTTAACTCCTTATGCATAATGAATAATAGGTATGACATTACAGGGGTGAAGCGGTCATAGGAGCTGAGCTATCTCTACACGTGTTAGATGCCAGGTATATTACATAGCCGGTATCTGTGTCTAATAGCAGCTACCGTAGCTGCATTCCAATAGTTACTATTAACTAATTAAAGGGAATCTGTCAGCAGGTTTTTGCTACCTTATCTGAGAGCAGCTTAATGTAGGTAAAGAGAAGCTGAATCCAACAATGTATCACTTAGATTACTGGGTGCACACACAATCTCACACAATCAGAGTTTTTAGATTTAGAATCAAGCAGAGCTGAGAAAGCTTTCCCCGCCCACACCACAGCTAACCCCGCCCACACCAGGCTCTCTGTGTACAAAGTCCATAGACAGTAAGGTGCTTATCACAGGGGGAGGGGGCATAGACTAATATTAGTCAATGTTAATCTCTTAACTCAATGTTAATCTCTTAACTCTTAGTCAATGTTAATCTCTTAGTGTTAAATCCTTCACAGTTAGTAAACAACCGCAAGCACTTTGACAAGTGACACATCCCTGAATTCTGTGTTTCAGCCTCTATCTCCTGCTGTCATCAGATTACATAGTAAAAACCTGCTGACAGATTCCCTTTAAATATTGTTGTCAGTTTGTGATATTGGCATTTAAGTGGCACGGTTGCCAGTGCTCACATGCACTGGCAATCATTGGCTCATCACTAAGCAATCTCGGGCACTGGCGGACACAGACAGAAGAGGGTCTCTGTGCAGGAACAATATATGGACCCTTTACAGTCCAGTAGCTCATCATGATGCATAATTCCACATATTTTGGAGGTGGAAATGGGCCCCCTTACTTCTTGGGCCCCTGTGCGACTGCACAGGTTGCACCAATAGTATGTCTGCCTCTGATCACGGGGCATCAATGGCCAAGGGCCATTTCCATAAAAGTCTGTTCTATCAAAATATAAAATTAATTAATGGTGGATGCTGTAAAAAGAGAAAAAAAATCAAAACACAAGAATTGCATTTTTTTTGGTCACAACACCTTACTTAAAAAATGCTATAAAACATTGTTTCTAAGGCAAATTAATATCAGTAAAACCTTCAGCTCGCATGCGAAAAACAAGCCCTCTCACAGCTCAGTCAATAGAAAAATAAAAGTGTTTTGAGTCTCAGAAAATTCTGACTCAACCAAAATGATTTTTTAACAAACTTCAGAATTTTTTTTACCACTTAAAAAAAACCCTATGCAAGTTCAATATCTTTGTAATCATATAAGGATTATGCTGGCAAGTCATTTTACCATACCAATGAATGCCAAAAAAAACAAAACTCAAAAAACAATGGTGAATTGCATTTTTTTCACCAGTCATCCCACTTTTATTTTTTACCCACTTTTCAGTACACTACATGATAAAATTGATGGAGTCATTGAAAACTACAACTTGTCGTCCAAAAAAACAAGCCCTCATACGTCTAAGTTGGCAGAAAATTAAAAATTTCTGGAAGAAAGGAAGGAAAAAATGAAAGTGCAAAAACAAAAAATTGATTGCAAGGCTAGAGGTAAAAGCAGATATACTGTATGTCACCAGATTATACAAAACAAACTGCATACATTATTAAACAAAATTCTTAAACCTAATTTAGTTGGTGTACTTACTTAAAAAATACAAGTAAGAATGGCTGTATAAGGGTAGGTTCACGTGATTGTTTAAGAAATTGTTCAGAGTTCCATCCAGAAAAGTGGAAAAAAGTTTTCTCACTCGTCATCTGTATACAATCCGTTCTTTTGCCGCAGCTATAAATCATTTACAAGACCATTTACAGTTTCCTGTGTTACAGAATTGCAATGTATCTGTAAAAATCGCACACTATACTATGACATCCGATTTTTTTTTGCCCACCCATAGACATGAATGGGTGAGTTTCGTCCGATTTACGGAGGAAAATCATGCATGCTGCAATATTTTTCACAAGTTGATTTGGACAGTGAAAAAAATAATCCATCAGCACTGCCCCATTGAATAACATCGTTCATTTTTTTAACGGATAGTACTCAGACCGAAAACATGGTCATATGCATGAGCCCTAAGACTAATATTACTATGAGCATACCGCTATAGAGCTATAGACCCCAGAGCATAACAAATGTCATCTCTAGTCAAAACTCATTTAAAAGTTAGGTACAGTACAAATTTATAAAATATAATATTGTATTTTTTATAGATGTTTAGTTTCAGGGAATAAAACGCATTTCACCCTCAATATCCTCTGTCTATATTTTTATATAAAAAACAGTTTACTGCTTTTCAATGTTTTATGGGGTTGTTTTTTATAATAATAAAAAAATGTAATAATAAAAAAAGTTTTTATAATAAAAAAAGTTTTTTATACTAATAAAAAACAGAAACGCAAAAGTCATATTCTTTTTCTATTTACAATTATCAATATGTAGTTTTTAATTCCTATGAAATTGTATTTATTTGCATTTGCAAGGTTTTTTTTTTTTTTTTTTTTAAAAAAGGCTTGTCTAATTAGGACCATCTTTGGCCTATAAAAGGGTGCCTGCCTTCCTACTATGTGCCATGGTGGAACGACTTAGAGTAATATGACAAAAATTGATCTTTGATCTTTGAAGTCGAAGGGAACAGGCAGAAAAGTATTTTTCTAAGTCCTGGTTAATGGCTCAGGTTTACTTAGGACTTACTCGGCCATTCTTAGACTTGAGCCGACACTTAACCCTAATAAAAATGCTAGGCACTGTGGATCCAGCTATTGAAAGCAGTGTGTTAATGTCTTCTGGAAAGCTAGGGCTTTATACAGCCTCCTGTTTTACATACACTTTCCGGCTCGGAGATTTTATGCTATTCCTTGTACAAGATTCACAGAATAGCAGAGATACTAAAGCAATGTAACTTAGATGAAAGCGAATCAGGCAGCAATGTTGACTGAGCCCTTTTCCAATTTAAATGTAGATTAAACGAAGCAAGGTTTGATTCCCTGACTAAACGCCTTTTAAAATCACTGGATAAAGAATTACATTCCTGGCAGACATTTTATTTTTGTTTTCTATTATCATTGCCTTTAGGTACCTATAGATAAAGAGAATTTCGGTGCATTGCTATAATATCAGCCATGGCTTGTAGTAAATCAAATAATTGATCTTATTTCTACTTTCATAACTTCAGCCATAATAAAGTATGACTTACACATAAAGGCTATCAGCTCCGCAAATTACTTTTTCCTTTCTTAGTATGGTGGCTTAGCAGCTGTCTTGTGCAATGCAGAAAATATCACAGCCCTACTGAAACACAAAATATCAATAAGTCTCTTGTCCTGAGCGTCACAAACCAACACAAGGAAGACCTTTACTGTGCTCTACCATTTAATAGCATCCATCAGACTAGACTATGTCTATCCTTATTCTGAGATACCGCAAATACAGCGGGATTATTAAAGGTCTGAGATACCGCAAGTGGGATTATTAACCCCTTTCCGACCCAAGGCGTACTAATACGTATCTGTGCCCTGGGACTTATGGACCAGATACGTATTAGTACGCCCTATCTTTAAAGCGGCACCGCGACCAAAGTCGCGGTGATAAAATTAAAATTCCGGTGCCATCTTACCTCAGGGTAGATGGCGCCGGCATCTCGGGGGGTGACGCCGCCCCCCCGCACCCACGATCGCTGTGATTGGCTGTTCAATTCTGAACAGCCAATCACAGCATTTCTCCCTGTTTCCGGCAATCAGATTGCCGGAAACAGTGCTGTGCAGCCTAGGATCAGTGCTCCTAAGAGCACCTATCCTAGGCTGTTGCCTAGTAACCCCAGCCCTCTCCCCAAACTGCTAGGATCGGTGCGATCGCCGATCAAATCGATCGCACCGATCACAGCGGGACCGCGCGGTAACTGGGCGGTCACGGGGCAGTGACCGGCTTGTGACCTGCCTGTCACCTCCCCATGACCCCCTGTGAAGTCATACAAGCCCCCAGCCAGCTCTGATTGGAGCGATCGATGATGACATCGATCGCTCCAATCAGAGTACATGAACACAGCTGACACGGCGGTCACAGGGCGGTGACACGGCGGTCACAGGGCGGTGACCGGCTTGTGACCTGCCTGTCACCTCCCTGTAACCCCCTGTGGTGCGTGCCCAGGCCCCAGCCATCTCTGATTGGTGCAATCGATGTCATCATCAATCACACCAATCAGAGTACCTGACCGGGTGGTGACCGGCCTGTGACCTGCCTGTCACCACCCGGTCACCCCCCTGTGACCGCCCTGCAGATCCTCACACTTGGTGAGGATTTCTACAGAGCGGTCACGTCTGATCACTCTGTGCTGGGCCTTGTAGTTCCACAACCTTTTGTGACACTACAAGACCTCTCTCCTACCTGCTCCAGTCGCTGCTTCTGCTCTGGCATCCCTCTGCGCTCTCCAGGGTCCTGGATCTCTTGCTCCGGCATCCTGCTGAGCTCTTCAGGCTGCTGGCTGAGCTTCGGCGTCTGGCTGCTGTCCAGGGTCCTGGATCTCCTGCTCCTTTCTCCTGGGTCGTCGGTCTCCAGTTCCTTATCCTGCAGATCCTGCTCCTGAGCCTGCTGAAAGAAGAACAGAGAAGACTTTGGTAAGTGCATCTCTGCTCTCCCCTCATCCACCCCTCACCCCCCCACCTCCCCCCCCCCTCCTTTTTACCAATTTTTTTTTTTTCGTGCGTCCTGCAGCGGCCGAGCGCTGAGCAGTGTCTACGTCAAGATCAACGTCCGTGCTCACTGCTTTTCACGACTTTTCTTTTTTTCTTTTCACGACTTTTCTTTTTTTCTTTTCCGTGTTCGCTGTTTTCACGACTTTTCTTTTTTTCTTTTCCGTGTTCGCTGTTTTCACGACTTTTCTTTTTTTCTTTTCTGTGTTCGCTGTTTTCACGACTTTTCTTTTTTTCTTTTCCGTGTTCGCTGTTTTCACGACTTTTCTTTTTTTCTTTTCTGTGTTCGCTGTTTTCACGACTTTTCTTTTTTTCTTTTTTTTTTCTTTCTCTTCTTTTTCTTGTCCCTGTCAATTCCCCCCCCTCCACCTTTGCACCACATCCGCGCACACACCCAGCAGCTGCCGAGAGTTGATTGGTGACATAGTTCACCGATCCGCACTCGTGCTCGCTGTTTGAACCACTCACGGTAGTTCTTTTTTTTCTCTTTTTTTTTCAGGAAAAAAAAGTTCACACCAAGCACACTGACACACACACACTCTAAATAAATTACTGACACACACGCACCACATACACGGAAAAAAAAAAATGTCCGGCTCATCCCAAACTCGCTATTCAGCGGAGGAGGCATACTCTTTTGTTGCCTCCGACACTGAGACCGACAGCGAGGGCGAGGATCCCACATTTCTTTGCTTTTCTGACTCCTCATCGTCCTCCTCTTCCTACTCTTCTTCCTCCTCTTCTTCCTCAGGTTCTCCTGGACCGCCCCGCAGTCGTCGCAGGAGAGAAGATGTTCCAGCGCCCCCCCAATACTGACCCCATATGGACCTCGCCCCCCAAAAATGTTGAGCCATTGATTCCTGATTTCGTGGCGGAATCAGGAATCAAGTTTGACACCACCGGCCTCACAGAAATAGACTTTTTCAAAGTCTTTTTGTCTGAGGATTTTATAAACCTCATGGTGGGCCAAACTAATGTGTACGCTCATCAATTTTTGGAACAAAACCCCTCTTCATCATTTTCTGACTGGTCTCCTGTAGACGCAGAAGAAATTATGAAGTTTTGGGGCCTGGTCCTTCATATGGGGATCCTGAAAAAAACAGAGATTCAGCAATACTGGAGTGTTGACGTTTTGTATAACACTCCAGTGTTCCGAATGGTGATGATCCGGAAACGTTTTGAGGACATCCACAAGTTCTTGCATTACAACGATAATGCAAGGTGTCCTGCACGCGATGACCCGAACTTTGATCGTCTTTTCAAAGTTCGGCCGCTCATCGAGCACTTCAACAACAAGTTTGGTGAAGTGTACGTGCCCCAAAGGGACATCTGCGTGGATGAGTCCTTAATTGCTTTCAAGGGGCGGCTTGGATTCCGGCAGTACCTGCCCAGTAAAAGGTCCAGGTACGGGATCAAGCTGTATAAACTTTGTGAGAGTACCTCAGGGTACACTCACAAGTTTAGAGTTTATGAAGGGAAGGACTCCCGGATTGAACCCCCTGAATGCCCCCCTGTTCTGGGAGTGAGTGGGAAAATTGTGTGGGACTTGGTGCACCCACTACTGGATAAAGGTTATCACCTGTACGTGGATAACTTTTATACAAGTATTCCACTCTTCAAGTCCCTCTCTGCGCGACATACCGCAGCTTGCGGTACTGTCCGCAAAAATCAGAAAGGCCTCCCAAAGACGCTAATTGGGCAGCTGCTCAGAAGGGGTGAGAGCAGAGCCCAATGTAGCGACCACCTGTTGGTGGTCAAGGACAAGAGGGATGTCCTTCTCTTGACCACCATACATGGTGATGGCAGCACCCTCAGCACTGTAAGAGGTTCCACGACACAGGTTGCCAAACCAGACTGTGTAGTGGGGTACAACAAGTACATGGGGGGAGTTGATCTCTCCGATCAAGTCCTCCAGCCGTACAGTGCTTTGAGAAAGGCCAAGGTATGGTATAAGAAGCTGGCCGTGCACATTGTTCAGATGGCAATGCACAACGCTTTCCTTCTGTCTCAATGTGCAGGCCAGACTTCTGTGTCGTATCTTCACTTTCAGGAGACAGTTATCAAGGCCCTGATATTTGGCAATGGTGGCGGAGCGGGTCCCACTACTTCTGGAACTGAAGGACCTCGAATTGTACCGGACCAGCATTTCCCGGGGCAGATCCCTCACAGCGGAAAAAAGGGTAAGTCACAAAAGAAGTGCCGAGTGTGCTACCGAAGAGGAATACGCA
The DNA here is from genome assembly GCF_046119375.1 of Phyllobates terribilis. Taxonomy (NCBI): domain Eukaryota; kingdom Metazoa; phylum Chordata; class Amphibia; order Anura; family Dendrobatidae; genus Phyllobates; species Phyllobates terribilis. Next base: position 810,222,767 of record NW_027362761.1, read on the forward strand.
AGGACACCAATTACCAATGTGACACCTGCCCCGACAAACCTGGCCTCTGCATGAAAGACTGCTTCAGAAGATACCATACCTCCATGGATTATTGAATCAATTTCTGACGTATGAGAACCCGACGAACACTACACAGCTGACGTAGTGTTCGTCAGGTTGTCATACTTCAGTTGTGTAGTGTTTGTCAGGTTGTAATACACAACTGACATATAACACTACATAATAAAATTGACAAATCAGGAATCCGTTCCAAAAAGGGGGCACTGGTGGGGGAGCTCCAATGTTTAGGCACACAGGGGCTCTCCAAACGCGACATGGTTCCAATTTGTTAGCGGACACCATGTCGCGTTTGGAGAGCCCCTGTGTGCCTAAACGTTGGGGCTCCCGCACAATTGACCTCATTTTGGAAACTAGACCCCCCAAGGCACCTATCTAGATGCATAGTGAGCACTTGGAACCCCCAGGTGCTTCACAAATTGATTCATAAAAATGAAAAAGTGTTTTTTTTTTCACTTTTTCATTTTTACGAATCAATTTGTGAAGCACCTGGGGGTTCCAAGTGCTCACTATGCATCTAGATAGGTTCCTTGGGGGGTCTAGTTTCAAAAATGGGGTCACTTGTGGGGGAGCTCCAATGTTTGGGCACACAGGGACTCTCCAAATGCAACATGGTGTCCGCTAACAAATTGAATGGAAAATCGGCTCAAATTGTTAGCGGACACCATGTTGCATTTGGAGAGCCCCTGTGTGCCCAAACATTGGAGCTCCCCCACAAGTGACCCCATTTTGGAAACTAGACCCCCCAAGGCACCTATCTAGATGCATAGTGTGCACTTGGAACCCCCAAGTACTCCACAAATTGATTCGTAAAAATGAAAAAGTGAAAAAAAAACACTTTTTCATTTTTATGAATCAATTTGTGAAGCACCTGGGGGTTCCAAGTGCTCACTATGCATCTAGATAGGTGCCTTGGGGGGTCTAGTTTCCAAAATGGGGTCACTTGTGGGGGAGCTCCAATGTTTGGGCACACAGGGGCTCTCCAAACGCAACATGGTGTCCACTAACAATTTGGGCCGATTTTCCATTCAATTTGTTAGCGGACACCATGTTGCATTTGGAGAGTCCCTGTGTGCCCAAACATTGGAGCTCCCCCACAAGTGACCCCATTTTGGAAACTAGACCCCCCAAGGCACCTATCTAGTTGCATAGTGAGCACTTGGAACCCCCATGGCCTGGGGGTTAACCTGTCCGACATTGAACACAGCGAGCCGGTCATCATTGACTATTTCTATTACACTATAATCAGTATCAGACAAACTGTCAGATGACAGTGACTGTATGGTACTCTACGCGCTGTTTCAGAATAAAATAAAGGCTAGGTCAGTGTCTGGTAAAAAGGATAAAACGCCTTACTCAAAATGTTGCCTTGATAGTTAAGTCCTTAATTTGTCCTATACTGTCCAGTTATTAAACAGCTATCATTTATTAAGAATGTTTCTAGAAAACTGGATAAAAACAATATGGCTGCCATTATAACTCACAAAAGTTTTCCCTGACTCTGACAAGACTAGTCTTCTGAGTTAGGATATCTTTTAAAAGCTGCATCTTCCCAAAACTACGTCTTTCTTTAACGTTCATGCACGTTCCTTTCCTGCTCCATAGCCAGTTGCCAGTTCCCTCAACTCCAAATGTGCTATTAGATGCTGGTGGTCCATCTGATGATAAAAGATCTAATGCCGCTAGGAAAAGGAACAATATTACAAGTCTCAAAAATTCAAACTTCCATATCTCATTCTTTAAATCTCCTGAAGAATTCCATTAATAAGGTTACCAATTAGTGATGAGCGAGTATGTTCTGTTAACCCTTTTGGTGAGCATGCTCGGGTGCTCGTAGAGTATCTTCAGCGTGTTCGGGTGTTATGTTTTAGTCACTGCGTGTCCATAATTTGCGACTGTTTGACAGCTTTAATACATGGGAGGAATGCCTAAGAAACAGGCATTCCTCACATGTATTGAAGCTGTCAAACAGTCGCAAATCATACGCATGGAGTGACTCAAACAAAACACCCGAGCACGCTGAAGATACTCGGAAAACACCCGAGCATGCTCGTAAATCTCTAGTAACAAGCATGCTCGCTCAGCACTATTACCAATCTAAATGCTTAATAATTTACCTTATTCTAACTAATGCTCTTCCATATAGTGACCCGACCATGAGGCTATTGGGTTTACAGTGACACAGATCAAAACCATTGGTAATGGAGGTTTTTAGATGAACTTCAAAACTCCATAGAGGAGCCGTACATGAAATCTTATTGACTTGCAGACCTGTTCATCAGTCCAGTTAATATTTGGATCTGTTACCTTACTTATTATACAGTTTATGCAAAATTTATGATATTTACTAAATCTTTTGGAGCTTTTTTCTTTAGAACAGTATATACATTTTTCATTATTACTATTTAGTCATCATTTAAATAATAATAGTATATTCTTTTTCTTTGGTGTGTGTTTAATAACTACTGTACTTATAGACCACCCCAAAGACTTAAAATTTAGGGCCGGTCCACTTATATCTCTGTAACTATGTTTTAGAATGTTATTACAGAGTCAGCAGCTGTACGAGATTGAAAACCAGATGTCAGAGATGGCTGGACTCCCCATAGAAAAGGCAGAGATGGTTTACTATCACCTCTACCTTCTTTATCACTGTATACAGCATAAGAAACGTTTAGATGGCTTCTCCAGTCCCAGTGAACATGTTATGGCTGGGCGTAGGGAGAGAGCAAGAGCTGTGGGGTCCTAACAAACCCAGATCAGCTCTGCAATGCAGCAAGAAGGCAGAATTTGCCCTGTAATTGGGGCTAATATCCCAGCCCCGGTCACAAGGTAAGTCAGCAATACAAAAATGTATTGAAAGATTGAAAAATATACATACTTATATACTTACTTTGTTGACCTTATTGGGTACACAATATATGAAATAAAGGGAAAGAATAAATCAATAAAATGAAAAAAGAAAGCAACTGTCTGTCAAAGATGCTGTTTCTAGCCCCACCCCGAGGTAAAAAAAATTGTGCTCAATATAAAAAATAATTGTTATGTAAAGGGAAACACAATTGAATATGTATTTTGGTAATCCTTTGTGATTGTAAAAAAATGTGCAAAACATATTTTTTATATTGGCCAAATAATACAAAAATTACATAAAAATTAGGCCACACATCACAAAAAAGTGACAAATATTATTTCAATATGCAAAAATTTTAATGCTCTTAAAACAGCATGTACAACAAAACTCATAAGTTTTTCTGGTTATGAATGGGGGAAATGGCCGGGTCTTGAACTGGTTAATCATTTTGTACCACATTTAACCCCTTCACGACCTTGCGATGTTCCATTTTTTTGTTTTCGTTTTTCCTCCTCTTCTTATAAGAGCCATAACTTTTTTATTTTCTCCGTCCACATATCCATATGAGGGCTTGTTTTTTTGCAGAACGAGGTGTACTTTTGAACGACATCATTAATTTTATCATGTGATGCACTAGAAAGCGGGAAAACAATTCCAGGTGCGTTAAAATTGCCAAAGAAGTGCAATTCCACAATTGTTTTTTTAAAATTTACCATGTTCATTACATGGTAAAACTGACCAGGTAATATGATTCTTCAGGTCAATACGAGTATGCAGACATTAAACATGTATATATTTATTTTTATTTATGTGGTGAAAAAAAAAATCGGAAATTTGTAAGAAAAAAAAAATTTGCTTGTGTCGCTATTTTCCAAGATCCGTAACGTTTTCATTTTCCTGTATATGGGGCTGTGTGAGAGCTTATTTTTTGTGTCCTAAACTGATGTTTTTATGGATACCATTTTTGGGTAGATAAGATGTTTTGATCGCCTCTTATTGCATTGTATTGCAGTGTTGTGGCAGTCAAAAAAGTAAATCTATCATTTTGATTTTTTGATTTTTTTTCCCCGTTATGTTATTTACGTTTATTTATGTTTTCTTTTTAATGGGGCAAATTGTCTCTTCAGAGAGGAAGAGAACTAGAACTCTAGTGCCACCTATAGAAAGTAGCAATCCTAAAAGTCAAATCGACCCTTTAACAAGCTTTGTCACATGACTTAGGATAAAAGCAGAACCATAATCTCAATTTGCAGATACTGTGTTAAGGAGTACTGCCCATCGTCAGTGCAAAGTGTGAGATATGGTTTGGCTGGGTGAGAGGCATCAGACCGGTATCCAAGGGGTAACATTTCTCCTTGTGGAGAGTGACATGTTAAGCACGTCAAGGTGAGGAGACTTTTAAACCATAATGCTCCTCTGGGAGATATGCAAATTAGAAATGGTCCAGAAAGTAAAATATTATTGCAATTACACATGTTTTGTTACACACATGTGTATTTCATTTGTGTGTATTGGAACAATACAAAAAAAACAGAGAAAAAAGACAAATTGGACCCAATTTCACACAAAACCACCAAAAATGGAGCAGAAAAGTTGTTGCCACCTTTCCAAAATTTTGGGTAAACAACTTTGTTTCAAGCATGTGATGCTCATTCAAACTCACCTGTGGCAAATAACAGGTGTGGGAAATATGAAAATCACACCTGAATCCAGATAAAAAGGGGAGAAGTTGACTCAATCTTTGCATTGTGTGCCTGTGTGTGCCACACTAAGCATGGAGAATATAATGTAATTGCAATAATTTTCTGAGAGAAATACTTCATTTTCTGGAGCAATTTCAAGGGTGCCAACACTTTCGACAATGACTGTATGTATAGTGTAAATCATGATCTCTTATGAATGCCAGCCATAGCTGTCTTTCACAGCAGGATCATAATGACAAGCACGGGGATCTTCAGCAGACCCCAGGCTGTCATGGCAATCCATCGGTGCCCTGTGATCTTGTCATAGGGGTGCCAATGGGAGTGTGGAATGAGGCGCCCCCTTAACAACATGTATTAAATTGCAGTATCAAAGATTGACAGCGAGATTTAGCAGGTTAACAGACGCTGGCTGTTAAAGGCACATGACAGCTGATTAAATCAGCCATCATGTGCTGGGAAAGATGCAGGTTCTGCGTGCGAGCCCACATCAAAGGCAGGGACAAGTACGCCAAAGGTCATGAAGGGCTTAATACACTGAATTAATTGGCTACTTTATAGAAATTAATTGTGACATGTGGTACTGTTGTATTAGGTTACAGTGATGACTTTTAGTTTCATTTAGTTGCCTAATTTTCTATATCGTTCCCATAAGGATCTTTGTTTATAGAAAAAGTCAATGTCATTTCAATGATCAGGGAGATACATTATTCATATACCACATAAATACACTTTAGTTCTGCTCAGATAGCACAAATAAGAATATCTGAATGGACCTGGTAGACAACATTGGTTTTGCATAATGTATGAGGGCATCTTCCTCTTATTTGTTTATGATTATCGGACTGCTGTCATTACATCTGGCATTTCCTTACAACTTCTTATGATGATTACTGGAAGCTAATTATACAAATATTGCATGGATGACAGAGACATATCTAGACTTTATTCAGAAAGATCAAAAACACAGTTTGCTGTTCTATCCCTTTGCCTAATTACCTAAACCTAGACATAGTGCCTAGTTGGTGTCCATTCCTTTCGGCTCTCCTACTTATGCTACTCCCCTGTAGATATAATAGTTTTAGATCAGTCGTATTTCATACAAGTCTCACAGATAGGGATAAAAGCATCATTTTTTTGTTACAAAGGTTCCTGACAACAGACTACCATAGAGTCAGCTGTGCCTGTAGTCAAAAGTTAGGGAGATTTTGAAATTCTGGACCCAAGTGTGAAGATATTCACGGTAACACCCTGTCAATCACAGTGCACTACGTGACACTGATTACAGAGATCTCCATGTACAATGTAATTCGACACAGCAGCTTGCAAAGGAGGGGGCCGACAAGCGTGAGTGACAATCCCCTCAGCAGCTGCACAGGATTTGTCCCTTCCCATCCCCCACGCCATGTGCTTCTATTGTTCAAGAAACTATAATTCAACATCAAACCATGGGAAGACGATACATCCGAGTGATACACAAAATAGATTTTCGGAAACCTAAAAGAATGGAGAATCTCACCATTCCTTTCTTCACCACCCAGCAAGCAAGAATAGGGAGACATGCGGCACAGCTTTTCAGAAACCCCCAGGGCTACTGTATTTGGTCTCCACACGTAGCAGGGGCCCAGCTGGGTCCGTTGACACCAGAACCGGTTCCCTAAAACCATCCAGTAAGGAGGTATAGACCATTTTAGTTTTGGGAGTCTCTTAACTAAGAGGGACCAGGGGAGGATATTTGGGCGTAGCCACGAGGCCGGATTGGGAGTAAGCCAGAGGGGTTAAGTACTCCAGGAACCCTGACATCATCGTCTTTTTCCTGGGAGGTTGTGACATCAAGACGTGTGGGAAAAGTCCATCCACCAAGCCATGGCCCATAGCCTCCCATGTGGCGCCCTCCCCCACAAGCCAGGCCTTTCCATCTACACTGGTAATTGACTCTTAATTTCTGCTTATACTGGTTGTACCATACTTTAGTATTTGTAACTCTGACCACTGTGTATGTATAACCCTTATGTATATAGTGTATTGTTTAGTGTGCCCTTATGGTGATTAAACATATAATTTAACCTTAGGCTGTTCTTTTGTCTCAATCCACGAAAGTTACATCTCTTGTTCGGTCCAACGAACACGCTACCGAGCTGGTTTGAAGCCTGATATAAGTCCGTTATATCAAATAGAAACTGGTGGCAGCTCTACCAGGCCGACAAGGCTCTGCTTCACTGGAGTAGTGAAAGAGCCTCTCAGCCTGTCAGGGGCATGAGCGACTGTGGTGCCACGTCAGTGGCTGAGTGGACCACCTTTTCTCACTCCCTGGTGCCTCTCTGTACCCGTGCGGACAGGGGGAGACTGTGTAGAACTGTACCAATCTGACCTCACGCGTCCTTGAGGGGGGTGCGGAACGTCACATTGGTGCAAAGGGTAGATCCGTATCACGTGCTCCGTCTGGCATAGTGTGACGTCAGGCAGGGGACGGGGTGTGGATCAATGGATCCATCACAAGAGGCGTTAACAGCGAGATTCTGCGGGGTCTCCCTGCTGCCGTTTCTTCACACAAAGTATATTAGGAAATTACTGTGAAAGTCAAATTGCCCATTAAGGCTTAAGATCAATGTAGATCTACTGATTCTATCCATTCAGTCGTGTCTGACTGTTGTATATTCCGTCTGAAAGTTCTTGCCATTCTTTCCTGTTTTCCACGACTTCTTACAATTGCTTGATGTTCATTCTCATGTCTCGTTATTGATGGTATCCAGCCAATGGGCCTTTGGTCTCCTCTTTTTCCTTTCACCACCACCTTTCTGAGTAATTTCTCCTTTTCTAATTAATTTGCCCTCATCACATATTCAAAATATGTTAGTTTATGTCTGGTTATCTATCCTTCCAAGGACAATTCTGGGTATACATGATCAAGTTCATCTTTGTTGGTGATCCTAGCTGTCCATGAAATTTGTAGAAGTCTTGTAGAAGTCTTCTTCAGCACCAAATCTCAAAGGCATCAAATTTTTTTCTGCCTGCCTTTGTGAGGGGACATGTCTCACAGCCATGTCATAATTGGGAACACAACTTCAGTGACTAGTCTTTGATGGTGACTGAGACGTCCCTACATTTCCATATTTGGTCTATGGTCACCATGAATACACATCCAACTGCCACTGTGATTAATGAGGGACCCAAGAAAAACAAAGGGGTCAACCACATTTTTTTATTGTTGATCTGTATGTGGAATTCCTTGTTGGTGGAAGTTATGATTTTGGTCTTCTTGATGTTCAGGTAAAGACCTATCTTTTCTCTTTCTTCTTTCAACTTATGGGTTAGCTTCTTCAGGTCCTTCTCACCCTTTGTCAGCAGGATTGTGTCATTTGCATATCTCAGATTGCTTATGGTTCTTCCATGTATTCTCACCCCAACAATTGAATCATCTCAGTTCAGCCTCCTCATGATTACTTCTGCATAGAGTTTGAAAAGAAGAGAGGATGCATCCATGTCTTGTGCCACCTTTGATCTTGAACCATTCAATATCCTCAACTGATTCGCACTGTAGCTTCTTAATTATCATAGAATGACCTAATTAACCTAATCCTATCTCACTCGATCCTTCAAAAAGCCTATCATGCTCAACACAGTAAAAATCCTTGGTATAATTAATGAAGCATCTTACTGAATCCAACTTGGGCATCAGAAAGGTCTCTATCAAGAATGTTGCGAAACTGCTTCAGAATGATCTTTAGAAGCTCCTTGCTGGCATGGGGGATTAGGATGATAGTTCCATAGTTGGCACAGTCTCTGTCGTTGCCTTTATTCAGCAATTGGATGAAAACTGATCTTTTCCAGTCATTTCACCATGTTGTCCAGATATACACATAAGCCCATGACCCCACTATCAGTATTTGGTGAGTATTCGGTCAGTATTTTTTCTCAGGAGTGGGAGCCAAAACCAGGTGTGGGTGATAAATGCAGAATTGGTGACTTGTTTCTATTATACCTTTTCTCTGATTGTTCCTCATCTAGTTTTGGCTCCCACTCCTGAGAAAAAACACTGACCAAATACTGATAGTGGGGCCATGGCCTTTAACTGATTTTCTCCTCTTATCTACTTCTATAAATTATCAATTTGACTAAACTCACAATTATTATTACACTGTGTGTAGAATTATTAGAGAAGTGAGTATTTTGACCATATCATCATATTTACGAATATTTTCCATCTCCATCAGGTGATGTGTATTTGTGTAATGAGGGAGGACGTGGCCTAAGGTTATCAACACCCTTTATCAAGATCATAGAATCATAGAATCATAGAATCATAGAATGGTAGAGTTGGAAGGGACCTCCTGGGTCATCTGGTCCAACCCCCTGCTCAAAGCAGGATTCACTAGATCATCTCAGACAGATGTCTGTCCAGCCTCTGTTTGAAGACGTCCATTGAAGGGGAACTCACCACCTTTCGTGGCAGCCTGTTCCACTCATTAATCACCCTAACTGTCAAAAAGTTTTTTCTAATATCTAATCTGTGTCTCCTCCCATTTAGTTTCATCCCATTGCTTCTAGTCTTTCCTTGTGCAAATGAGAATAAAGATGATCCTTCTACAATGTGACAGCCCTTGACATATTTGTAGACAGCTATTAAGTCTCCTCTCAGTCTTCTTTTTTGCAAGCTAAACATTCCCAAATCCTGCAACCGTTCCTCATAGGACATGGTTTGCAGACCAGTCACCATTCTGGTCGCTCTTCTCTGAACTTGCTCCAGTTTGTCTATGTCTTTTTTAAAATGTGGTGCCCAAAACTGTACACAGTATTCCAGATGAGGTCTGACCAAAGAGGAGTAAAGACCAATAATGACTTCACGTGATCTAGACTGTATGCTTCTGTTAATACATCCCAGAATTGTATTTGCCTTTTTTGCTGCTGCATCACACTGTTGACTCATGTTCAGTCTATGATCTATTAGTATACCTAAGTCTTTTTCACATGTACTGTTGCTTAGCTCTTTTCCTCCCATTCTGTATATGCTTTTTTCATTTTTATTGCCCAGATGTAGTACTTTGCATTTTTCCCTGTTAAAAACCATTCTGTTGGTTGCTGCCCACTGCTCCAGTTTATTTAGGTCTTTTTGAATCCTCTCTCTCTCTTCTCTAGTATTAGCTATCCCTCCTAGCTTTGTGTCATCAGCAAATTTAATCAGTTTACCCTCAATTCCTTCATCTAAATCATTGATAAAGATGTTGAACAATACAGGTCCCAGGACGGAGCCCTGTGGTACCCCACTTGAGACATTCATCCAGCTGGATGTGAAGCCATTTACAACCACCCTTTGAGTCCGATCACTAAGCCAGTTATGAATCCACCTAACAGTTGCCTGGTCCATTGCATACTTGGTCATTTTTTCAATAAGGATGGTGTGAGATACTTTGTCAAATGCTTTGCTAAAGTCAAGATATACTATATCTACAGCATTTCCCTGATCCACCCAGTCAGTGATTCTGTCATAGAAGGAAATTAAGTTAGTCTGACATGACTTGTTAGTTACAAACCCATGCTGACTCTGGTTAATCACTTCATTCTTATCCATGTACTTACATACATGTTGTTTAATAATTTGTTCAAAGATCTTTCCTGGTATAGAAGTCAGACTCACCGGCCTATAGTTCCCTGGGTCCACCTTCTTCCCCTTTTTGAAGATAGGAACAACATTTGCTCTTCTCCAGTCTTCTGGGACTTCTCCTGTTCTCCAAGAATTTTCAAAGATTATGGAGAGTGGTTCTAAAATTTCTTCTACGATCTCCTTCAGTACTCTGGGGTGTAATTCATCTGGACCTGGAGACTTGAACTCATTTATGTTAGCTAAATATTCCCTCACAATCTTTCTGTTTACAGATAACTTGGATTCCTCTATTCCTTTAAAAGGACAGTGAAGATCAGTTGATGTTACATTTTCTTTCTGAGAGAAAACAGATGCAAAATAGGAATTAAAAAGTTCGGCCTTCTCAACATCCTCTCTTACCATTTCTCCATTTTCATCCTGTAAAAATCCTATAGCATCTTTGACTTTTCTTTTACTTTTGACATACCCCCAAAATCCTTTTTTATTGCTTTTGACATCTCTTGCAAGCCTTAATTCATTGTCAGCTTTAGCTACCCTGATACGTGCCCTGCAGGATCTGCAGAGATATTAGGTAGTTTGCTTTCCTCAAACAAAATGGTCCAAAAAAAAAAGATTTAACTGACTCTGAAAATTTTATTTGAAGTGTCAGAAATTTATTTTTGTATATTTTGAGCTTTTTAGGTATTATTTTCACTTTTACATATGAAAATCAACAATTGAGATGGGAAAAAAATTGTTTTTCATTTAGTTGCATAATAATTCTAATATTTGCCTAATCATTCTGCTCCCTTTTACTTTCTTAAATGTTCAGGTTTCAGGTTTATTAACCTTTTGGATTTACCGACAGCACTGTAGTTGTTCAATAATAAAATGAATCATCAAATATATATATAACCTAATAATTGTGCACAAAGCGTAGTTCTATTTTTAATAGATAGTTTAATGCTACATATTTCCAAAATCATTAATTACAGTTATGTACTACATAACTTACTACAGTATTATTTCTCTCTGCCCTGAAGCCATTTGTATCTCTTTAACTGTAACCGAATGTCTAGCACACAAGTCAGTGCTCCGACTATTGTGAGCTTTCTGCACTCAGTGCCTTTTCATGTGACATTTAGTTATTTTTATTGGAATATCTTAGTGTCAAGTATGGAACATAGTTAAATTGATGCTTAAAATAGATTGGTAACTAAAGTACTGAACTGATGAGTTGATATGGTAGAAATAGTGCCCATATGATAGGATATAAGAATATGCCAGGCAATGGGTCAGAATTTGCTTGCAGGTATAAAATTGTAATATATTTCTCCATTATATATATTGCCTAGATTTATGTCAACATATTTCAATAGGGCTCACAATCTAAATTTCCTATATCACACACTTGTTTACTCAAGGCAATGACATAGGAGGACGATTTTCAAATCACTGATTATTTTTGATTGTGTGTGGATGGCAGAATACCCAGGAGAAACATACACCTAGATAGACCCTTATAATTGTCTCATATTCCCTGTCTTTAGGTATTTGTGGAACACAATGCAAAATGAAAAAAAGAAAGCCCCAATCTTGGTCCGGTATTACAGAGAAAATATATTTAGAAGATCTGATGAGGGACTCATGGAATAGTCTCGCTCCGCCCCTGGTCGGCTCCTCCCATTGCTGCTATAGGTGATTAACAGATCAGAGAAGCCGGCAAGGGCGGCGTTGTGCTAGGCAGGTCTCTCTCTATGGCCCCCAGCCAGATCTTCTAATATAGGTTCTCTGAAATACTGGAGCGTTTGAGAGAAAAACATACCTGGCTGCAATTGTACAGTCAGGCTTTGATTCATGCTTCCCTTTGGCTTGGGCAGCATGAATCAGTTGACAGGTTCCCTTTAAATCTAAGAAACTAAATACAGTTATTACAGATGTTTTATTGACAATTTTTTTGTTAGAGCATAATAAAAAGCAATGGCCCCATCTTAGATCCAGCTGACAAAGGTGGACTAGTAGTTGCCACACAGGAATAGCCTTGCATTTCTTTTGAAACGTTACTAAGAATAATGCATATATTGGTATTTGACTCATATATTTAAGGAAAATGAGATCAGTAATTCCTCTACATGGATTTTAATTATAAAGTAGTGTTTGTACATTGAAATGTGCTAACAAGGTGCTGGAAGCCTAAATGGAAATCGAAAAGAAGGGTGTGACAATAATCATGGTGGAAATTGATAAAATTGGTGCTGTTTCATTTCAAACAGTTTAGAATGTTTCAGTCATTCTTTATTCTGGATATATCATTAAAAAGTAAGACCTTAAAGGAGTTTTCCATACTGAAAAGCCCTCAGTGTGGCTAAGGAAAAGCAATTCAGAAAGATAAAAATTAAAAGAAAAGACTGGCCCTTAGTTTTTGAAGCTCTTCTTTGCAGTTGTTGCTAAGCATTAGGTTTAGGGACTAAGTTTTACAATGCTGATATACCGAGTGTATTGGTTTAGGCAGTGTCATATTTATCAGAGGCCACACATTCAAAAAAGGCTACCTCAGACAGACTTGGCACAAGACACTCCGTCTGGCAGATTTTAGGGAAACTCCGACCTTCAGCCTTAAACCCCTGTACAGGGATCTGGATCTGGTCTTACAACAGGTTCCAGTGAATTGCTCCACAGAATGGCTGCTGAAGAGTGAACCAGAAGCAGGAAGGATCGTCTAGCAGGGTCAAAGGCAAAAGTTCACGCTATGAACAGAATCGTAAAACAAGATGCTGCTCAAAATTAACGCCAAAGTCAGAAAACAGTAAATCAGGAAAACACCACAAGCATGGAGAGAAGCACAAGTCAGGTAATATCACTAATTGACCAACAGTTGAAGTCAGAGACCCAGGGGTTTAAATAGCTGGCAGCCTCACCCACAGCTCTCAGAAAGGAGCAATCAGGATTATACAACTAACCCAATAGTTCCCTGACATAATGGCATCAAAAGTCCTAGGAATTAAACAGGACTGATGCTGTTACCCCCAACAGAGGTGTGGCACCTCTTAGCTGCCAAAGCAGAAACCAGCACAGATGTTGCAGGCATTTTGTGCTTATTCTATTTGTTCTCTTTTTATAATCTTTGTGTGGCAACTACATAAAATGTTTTTTCATACCACTGTATGAAACTTTATCATTGTCCAACTGCACCTACCTGCCATTTTTGTTTACAATCCCTTTTTAGAATTAGGTAGCCATGTGTGTTTCCAACATCTAATTAGGTTGGCTCATATGATATTTTTTTCCTAAATGTTTTGGATGTTGAATGGAAATATAGATTTATAATAACTCGAGTAAACATTGTGACCCATCACTTTATCAGCTATGTTCTTTGGCCTATTTCTAAAATAAAAAATTCTACCAGAGTTCAGCAACCATACGATATGACTCATTACTTTAATAAGTTAAAAATGGAGATTAGTAATTCTCCTAAAATACAATTAGCGTGGCACACAATGCATTTCTAAAATGCAAATGTAATTTCAGGCCTGGATCTAGCCTTTGGTGCCTCTTTCCTGTGCAGTGAGCTCCGCTTCCTTCTCGCACTCTTTCGGCTGACTGCTTCTGTTTAATATTTATATGCCATTTTATTACTTTTGAACACAGAGGAGGAAGAAATTGAACAGTTTGATTTTGGATGAACTTCAATTTTTTTCGTAGCCGCATTTCCTCTTGGCAATATCAAATATGGTGGAATGGAGTAAAAAATTATGAATTAAATTTGATGTCAGAGTAGCAGAATAAAATGAGGAAAGAAAAAACTTGCCACAAAAATCTTCCTTTAAATTCTTTATCACACATTCAAACATGTTCTATTACACAAGCAGTCTTTAAAAGTATTTCTCAATATGCAGAATAAGAACATGCAGTACTGTTACAGATCTGAGAGGAACAGATACTCAGATCCAAGCCACAAAATTTGACAGCATTATGGATTTATAGTGTAAGAATCACAGCATGGTGTGAATGTTACTGGCTGTCAGTCTTGTGACACAACAGTGATCCGCAGCCCAGAACAACATTGTGTAAATAAGGAAAGACGTCTGTCTCCTTCTCAATTGCTTGCAAGTTTCCTAGTCCCCACTCCCATCCAAAACGGGACTGGGGAACCCAAGTGACGTGAGTGTTTAGTATCTATGAAAGTCACAACTGCCCTGGTCAGTCAAAACATTGTGAAAACATCATGGGATATTATAATATATATTATTTTGCTGTTATTATATGTTTTTATTATAAAGCTATTTCACCAATTTCATAATTTTTTAAACAATACAAGAAGTGCATATCTTTTTACTTATTAAAAGGAATCTGTCAGCAGGTTTTTGCTATGTAATCTGAAGACAGCATGCTGCAGGGGTTAAAACACAGATTTCAGCAATGCCTCTCTTATCAAGCTCCTGCTTTTGTTTACTTGCATTGATTGTTTTAGCTTCAGGAGCATTGCTGGGACACAGCCTGGTGTGCATGGTAGTCCGACTCCACCCCTTCCTGTGATAAGCAGCTCTGGGTCTATAGCTTGTACAAACAGAGCCTGGTGGGGCGGGGTTAACTTTCTCAGCTCTGCTTCATTGCTAAATCTAAAAAATCTTTGTTTCAGAACATCTGCACCCAGTAATCTAAGTGATACGTCGTTGGATTCAGGGTCTCTTCCTCTATATCATGCTGATCTCAGATGAGGTAGCAAAAACCTTCTGACAGATTCCCTTTAAGAAACAAACAGCTGCCTAATTTAAAGCAACGTACTATACCAATGCTTTTGTCTACTTTTTATATACTACAAACAGTTACATACGTTTTATTGAATTGTATATAACAGAATGTCTCAATATCTTCTTTATAAGCTGAATGCAATATGAGAACATGGAAGTTGTGAATAATTCTTTACTGTTTCCCTTTAAGTCTAGTCGCAACTGTTTTGTGCCAGCCTATGTTTCCTTTTCCATTGGTGGAATACAGGCTACTGTAAATTGGAGCTCTGCCCTCGGCTGTTAAAGGCACATGGTGACTGATTAAATCAACCATCATCTAATGAGAAAGATGCAGGCTCGGCTTGCGAGCCCACATTAAAGTCAGAGACACGGCATAAATAAAAATGTTGTGAAGGGGCTAAAGGGGAGTGGATTAATGTGCGACACAATATGCCCCAAAATTATGCCAAAATTGTGGCACATATTTCTGGTACAAAGTAAGCCATCATAATCTACAAAAAATCTTTTATTTTAGCCTTAAAAATGCATGTCAACATTTTTCCCGCAACCAGCCTTTGTCCAGCCAAAATGATAGAAGAAATAAAAGAGAGTAGTTTACCTCTTCTATCAATCTGGCTTGGCAAAGGACAAAGGATGTTTGCGGCTGAAACATTGACATGTATTTTTAAGGATTGAATAATAGCTAAGTATTTTTTGAAGAAGTTTTATATGTTGACAAATTGAACTGCAAGTATTTTTGTTATTGGTTATTTTATGGAATCCCATAATATCCCAAAAATAAATCCCTTTGCTAGGGCAATAAGTATTAACTTTGACAAGTGCATGTGTGGTATCCCCGGAGCGCAGGCCCTCCAGTACGCCAGGTATGGGTCAGATCCTCACTGTGGTCCCCAGTTGCAAGGTCAGTGGTGGTTGTGCCGCGGAGGTTACTGTACCAACTGGCGTGAAGAGTGCTGAATCGCTATAACATTAATACACATATAACTTGTACAGTTCTCTAGGAATACCCAACTCTGGGGTATTACACTTGTGCTAAATTTTAGCAGAAAAGCTTATGTCATTTTGAAATTGTGATTAAGAAAAGTTATCCACGTCAGGTGAAGATTGAACTTCAGCAAAAACTTTCCAAGGATGTCTTGTTTTGCAGGATAATGCACCCACACCCAAGTCTCACATTGCCCTGATTTAAAAACTCAATGAAATCAGCTATGAAGTTGTTGATCATCTGCCATATTCTAATGATTTAGCCCCATCTGATTATTATCTCTTTCCGAAACTCAAAAAGCCATTGAATGGACGAAAATTTATGTCAAACAAGAGGTTAGTTGAGGCTGTGGATTGTAGAACAGCATAACGTTTTTTAGGATTAGAATTATTGTTTCATAGATGCAATAAATATAGTATTGAGTTGAAAGGTGATTATAATGAATAAAATAGTAATACTTAGTAATACTTAGAAAATATGTAGTTTATTTAGGCTAGGTCAACTATATATCAATATTCCTCCAACAAGTGACATTCCAGCCAATGGCAGATCGTTAAGTGATCACAAGACAAGAGATTTAGGCCCCGATTTATCAGTTTTTGCCAGAATTCTCGAGTAAAACTGATGTGTCGCAATGTTTTTGCACAACTTGAAGTTGCATAAAAATTTTGAAACTTTTGTCAGCTCCGCTCCCCCATCTTTTTGACAAATGGGCTAAGTAGAGGCGGAACAGGGCATAGTCAAACGCGCTTGACAAATTCATCATAATGACTGCTGAGACCCAACAACAATATTTTCCAAAAACGTCCCATGTAATAATGACAACACACAGATTTTAAACCAAAAAACTCCTTTTATTGGGTGGAGGTCAGTCACAGCCAAAAAGACGTGCTCAGCACGTAACTGGTATAAAACTCTGTTAAGGTACTATTGGCCAACAGAAACAGGTACGAATCCTTATGCCACAGCCGGACTCCCGGTGCAAGTCAGATTTCGTACCAGAGAAAAACATACAGATAGGGCAAATGACCGCCAAGAAGGAGCAAAGTATTCATACTGCGCTCCGACCCCCACCCGTTTGGAACAAGGCCTGCTCTATTCCATCCTGGAGACCAGAGAGAAAAATATCCAGCCCAATCTCCATCAGGTGGAAACCATCAGGTAGCATAAGGCTGAAATTGTCTCCAAGTTGGCGATGCCTGATGACCACTCCGGCCTTAAAACAAATAAAGCGGGACAAGCGGGCATTAAGTGTGCGCCGCGAACGCTCAACTGCCGCCGCATCTCTCGTGCCCTGCCATGCAACACGTGGAATGACCTATGACCAAAGCAGAGTAAGCTCTGGAAAAAAGCCGTGGAATTTATCCATGTCGGAATGCATAATTGTGAGGAGTTCCGCAAGTCGAAAGGAGCAGAGATCATTCCGGCCCGCATGCAGGACGAGAATTACGGGAGAGGTAGCGGTCTGAGCTATCCGCACAACCTCAGGAAGAACTTGAGGCCAGGTCAAGCCTCTTATTCCTCTCCAAAAAACATTGATGTCGTGGAACCCAAGACCTCTTCCACCTGGCCAACGTTCTGCTCTCTGGGATGCCCAGAAGATGTAAGAGTGGCTGAGTATCCACACTGTGGGCTTTACATCACCTATAAAGATATAATAAAGTTAGTGAAGCAATAAATTCGGTCTGAAGTATCTTGCAAATGCAAAACAGGAGGAACGCCATCTACCAATGCGCTGGATCTCTGAGTTGGGCAAACCAGCACGGGCTGTTTCAGTAACAGCTCCAATCCTAAAGGAGTGCGTACCAAATTCCTTGGCAGGAAAGCCTAAGAGAGCTAAGCATTTCTGAAAAAGGGATTGAAATTGAAAAACTGTAAGAGGAGAACCATCCTCATGTGAGAAAAAGGAGTCCCCAGATCACCGGAACGATAAATAATTATTTACAAGGGATACAGGACAAATTGGACCGGGGATGGCAAGAACAGGAACCCATGAACCAATACGAGACTGGTCAGTTTTTGATTTCCGAATGCGGATACGGAGACCTCGATCACAGGGGGTGACATCATCATGCTGGAGTCCTCCTGAAGTGCGCTTAGATGAGGACACCAATTCACTATTGCGCAAACCACCAAAAAACGCGAGACCAAAAGCGGCGGAGAGGAGAGCAGTCTCGAAAGGAGAAGAGCAGACGGAGGGGGTGGAATTGATTAGGCGTGTAAGTAAACTGAAAGAAATGGGCTGTCTGCTCTCCTGACGAGTGTGCTCCCTCCTCCAACCCCTAATAGCCTGGCGGATGATGAAATCCTTAGTAACATCATTCCAACCTAAGAGGTGAAAATAAAAACCGACACCAGATAGGCAGTTCTGTGCAACAGCTCCTGAAACACCCACACTGCAGAAGTAAAGTAAATATTCGATAGTGACCTCTAGACGGGCAGCGTCGGATGCCGCTACTGATTTATCCCCAACTAGGTTATGCCACTCATTCCATGCCTTACCGTAAGAGCGCCATGTAGACGGTGCCACTGAAGATCTCACCAACTCCATCAATCCTTCTCTGCCACCTCCCACATGTGGGATGAGCATGGATGTCCCTCCGCTTTGGCCGCGGGGGAAACTTCCCAGAATTTCTGCCAATCGAAACGAGAAAGGGAATCAGCAATGACGTTATTTGTACCCGGAACATGGCACACTCAAAACCAGATGTTAAAACTTAAGCATTTTAATACCAGGAACCTGAGTAATTTGATAACTGAGGGAGACGAGGATGACAGGTGATTTATGGCATGTAAGACACTCATATTGTCAGACCAAAAACAAATCCGTTTATCCCTGAGGGATGGGTCCCATAAAGAAATAGCTGTGACGATAGGAAATAACTCTAACAGAGTAAGGTTTTTGACCCAGCCCTCAGTGCGCCAAGATTCCGACCAAGGTTCAGCGCACCATTGGTCGCCAAGGATGACACCGAAGCCAAGTGGATCCGACATCGGAAAAAAGAGAGAGATCCTCATTAGTCAATTCCGATGACTGAAAGCATGTATGTCCATTATAGGACAAGAGGACCTCCTTCCAAACCAGCAAGTCTGCTCTTAAAGGAAGTTTTATCCGAATTCTATGATGGGGATGATTGATGCCTTTGGTCGAGAGAGATAAATGTCTGGAAAAAATTCTCCCCATAGGCATTACCCTGCAAGTAAAGTTAAGGAGGTCCAGCATGGACTGCATGTGACGTAGTGTTACTTTGCGGACAGAACAGAAACCTTCAATCTGGGACAGCAATTTTGAAATTTTTTCTGGGAGAAGGCGAAAAACCATGGCAACGGAATTAATCTCAATTCCTAAAAAGGATAGCGACGTAGTGGGACCAAAAGTTTTTTCGCTGGATAAAGGAACACCGAAATGGGAAGCGAAAAAACTAAACGTGTCCAGCAAAAATTGACAGGAACTGGAATCTGGTGGACTCACAAAAAGAAAATCATCAAGGTAATGGATTATAGAGGAGGAACCTGTTTCATACTTGACCACCCATTCTAGGAAAGAACTGAATAATTCAAAATAATGGCAAGAGATGGAACAACCCATGGGAACGCAGGTGTCATAATAATAAGAATCGTCTACGAAACAAACTAGGAGGTGATGACAATCTGGATGCACCGGCAAAAGACGAAAAACAGACTCAATATCAGATTTAGCCATTAGGGCCGCCGGGCCAGCCTTCCTGATCAAGGTAATGGCACAGTCAAATGAAACGTAGGTCACGGACGCGTCGCTTTCAGCAATTCTGTCTTTAACCGATGACCCTCTCGGGTGGGAGAGGTGTTGGATTAGACGAAACTTGTCAGTGTCTTTTTGGGGGACTATTCCCAGAGGGGAAATTTCGTAAATTGTAAAATGGGGGGGGTTGGAAAAGGGCCTACTATTCTACCCAGGGAAACTTCCTTTTGAACTTTTTCCAGAAGAATTAGCGGAAAATCTTTTGCTGATTTCAAGTTGGATGAAAACGATGGATGTCTATTGAAAGTGAAGGGGATGAAAAAACCGTAAGAAAAACCAAACCGTAATTGGGCTCCTGCTTCCTTATTGGGATAGAGGTCGAGCCATGGCCCCATCGCGGCTACGCTCACTGGGGTCCTTAGGCTCTGTTTGGCTGGGGGATTTCGTTGGCAACTTTGTGGAAGGACGGGGCATTTGACTGCAGCATGGGGGCCTCCGCAGGCTGAACATTCATGCTTGTATTTGCACAGACCAAAGAAACGGCAGTGTCCTTCGTTGAATAGCCAACAGGAGCCGGGTCTTCGGACGACCGCTGACCCTGTGCAGGCGACGTGACCAGGGGCCATTGCGTGAAAGGGAGTTGCGGCTTTCTGGGCTAACATAAGGCGAAGCCATGTATCTGTAGCTTTAACCCCCCCCCCAACCCAAATGAGGCTGTAAGGCTAAACGCCTTCTAAACTCCTCATCATAACACCACTAGGCACTACCACCATGGGTCTTGTAAGAATTATATATGATGTCCATGTAAATGAACATCTCAGAACAACGCTCTGGATGTTTTTGACCCATAACGCAACCCATGACAAAAAAGGTTTGTAGCCAATTATTCACGGTCCTTGCGATTCTTGGTTTGCGTCTGCAGCTCGGCGTTCTTTATCCACCATATGTTGATCAGGTGATACAAAGGACCAAATATCAATATAATCGTTAGACCAGATTTTATTAATGGTCTCGTCATCTAAATGTGAGCCGGGGAGGGAAATGCCACAGAAAAAAGCGTCCTTATGTATGCTTGCTGATTTAGTAAAAGAGGGTTAACCACATTTTTATGGCCAGGGAGGGAGTTAAAAGTAATTTAAGAGTTGTAAGTACACCCGCACCATCCCCCCAAGCGCCCGAGAACTGGTACTCACCGATACCTTGTGGAATCAATGGGACAGGGTGGACCGGAGCCGACTGTGCTGAACTGACCACATCTTCGGTATGAACGCGGACTAGAGAGATTCTGGGGGATCTGTGATGACAGCTGGACCTGTGACACGATGACCTGTGTAGACTTGCCGATTGATCCGATGAGACCTCCGAGGACCAAGGTGATCGCCATCGTGAGGATCTGGACTGACGACTACGCCTAGAGGATGTGGAGCGGCGTGACGAATGCCTGCTCTGCCTGCTGTTACCTCTAACGGAATGGCGGCGCCGATTGGGACTGTAGGATGATGAGGGGGATGGTGACCCAGCGGTGCGGTTACTGCGCCCGCGACGGTGCGGAGACAGGGTCGGGGATCCCGCACCCGCCACTGTGTGGGTCGTGGATGGCATGGGGGGGGCACTGCAAGGGGGTGACTTGGCACAGGTAGCTGAGGTTGAGCAGAGGTTGACAGGGGAGGTAAGGGTTGTGGAGGTGGCATGGAGACATTTTTATTTAGACTGAGCACACTAGAAACAGCAGCCTGTGTAGGAGCTGCAGCATCTGCTGTCTGCATGGGAGGTGAGAGCACAGGAGGAGCGTGCACTGTGCTGGCAGCTTCCTCCACAGAGGAGGAACTGCTGCTGGCCTGGCCCCCTATGTAGGCAGTAAGGTGGAACAGTAGGTTTGGGGGGAGCGCTGTGATGCTTTGGGGACTTGTGGTGGGCAGTAATGGCGGCGCTGCGTTTACCTTAGGACAGGGGAGGATTGCAGCCGCCACGTGTAAAAAAAGAGGGGGTGACCAGAACGGAAGGGGAGTGACCAGAACGGAAGGGGCGTGACCAAAACTGGAGTGCGCGCGTGGCGAGTGCGCGCACCCTGTGATGTTAAGGGGGCGGGGCTGAAGCGATCCGGTGGGCGGATATGCCGAGCTGACCGCCAGCCACCGGGATGAGACGCTTGATCATCAGGAGAGAGTGCGCCCTGCTCAGCCAAGATACCGGTAAGCCAGGAGACGCCCTCCCTCCTGATTCTGTCCTTTATTACTGCCATTAGGTCAGCCATCTCTCACCAGAGAAACGCAGCCTCCGGGTCCCACGCTTGTGAGGAGAGAGGCAGGAAGAGGCAGGGTCTAGATTTATAAAGGGGGGAAGAGGCAGGAAGAAGAAGGGTATTGGGTGACAGCCAGGAGGAGAGGAGAGAGAACATGGGACACATAATTTTAACCCCTTAAGCGAGGCACAGCAGTCAGGGGTATTCAATTGAAGATTGACGTGCCCTGCATTACGTCACAAAGTGACAGAAATTACTATAGAGATGCATTTCTGGTGGTGGAGCACGGCAGTTGAAAGATTAGCCAAATTCCTTAAAGAAGTGCACACCTCTTAATGAATTTGGCATATCTTATTCCAGCACTTCATTCAGACTGGTGACCGGCAAATAAAGCGCCAAGTTAATGAATCAGAGCATTAGACTCGTAACATTCATTCTCATGGGCAGGTATGTTATGAGTGTGAATTACTAGCTGATGGGCGGAATACTCTGAAAATATCCCTGTCTATATAACTAATGGCACATTGCACACACTGGAGGGCAGTAACAGATGGGCTCTGAATGACACTTTTACAGCTTCACTGCTATGAAAATAGTGAAAGCATTTGCTTCACTTATGATGTTCTATACAGACCTGTTCATAGCTAAAATAGCAGTAATGTTTTATAGATAGAGTATTTCATATTAATGTATCTATTTGTTATGTAACAATCTTTATATCTGCAATTTATCGGCCTGCTATCTGTATGTTTCTATCCATTTTACGTTTTTGTTTTTTGTTTTTATCTATCTATCTATCTATCTATCTATCTATCTATCTATCTATCTATCTATCTTTTTATCTGTCTACAAATAAAAACAGCAGCACTTTTTTATGCAAACATGGTGCGAAGCCCCTAAGGTTGTCACCAAAACCTCTTGTATACCAATCCAAAACATTTAGATCTGCAGTGGCAAGTAAAGTTTGGGCACCTCTAGTCAAAATTACTGTTATTGTGAACAGTTAAGCAAGTTAAAGATGAAATGATCTCTATAAGGCCTAAAATTAAAGAAGACACATTTCCTTTATATTGTCATTTTTTACATTTTAAAAATTACAAAAATGAAAATGGGCCGATGTAAAAGTTTGAGCACCCTTGGAGTTTTTTGTGCTCAGATAATTTTGACCAAGGTTTCAGACATTAATTAGCCTGTTAGTATTATGGCCACAATGATCTGTGAATATCTGTGGCTAGACCCCAAAATAGCAGCGCATGCAAGACGACCCAGGGATCTCACAGAACTGGAAGAATTTCCCAAGGAAAAACGGATGAAAATGCCTCAAACAAGAATTGAAAGACTCTTGGCTGGCTGCAAAAAGCGTTTACAAGCTGTGACACTTTAAAAAGGGGGTGCTACTAGATACTAACCATGAAGGGTGCACTCCTCTGTATGTATCTATCTATCTACATCTGTCATCTGTCTCTTATCTGGTACATTTTTATAAATGTGTATCTATTTCATGCATGTGCATTTGTTCTTTTATATATTTTGTAAATGATGGACTAGAATGGGGCTAGGATAATGAGGTATGCCTTCCTGCGAGGTATTGCCACTTCATTTGACACTAAGAAACATCCACTCACACACTTCTATTTGCTGTAACTACCTATCCATCGCTCTGTAACTATGATGTTTTTCTTGTGCTTGTCACAATGTACATTTGAAGTTCTATTGACTCTTGATGTGCCAATCGCCTATCTAGTCTATCTCAATGGTAACCTAGCTATGTTCCAATCTAAGCTCTGTGCTCTCTCTATTTTTCCATTGAACAGTACTCTACAAAAGAGGTAGCATTGATAATTAATTCAGCAGGTGTTCAGCTATACAGCCATTTATAGATTTGTGCATAAAGCTGATATGATTATGGCATTCTGTTGTAGCTGTAGAGCGTGTAATACCCCAATAAAGATGGAAGAGGAGAAGGTATGAAATATGCAGAACACTGAAACATGAGTGTAGAGAACATGACTTATTTTATTATTGCCGACTGTTCATGTCTTTGTATATATCCACTTTATTTTGCTGATTACTTATTCTGGAAAGATGACAATAAGTAAAAACATAAAAGTAATCCCACCACAAAATTGTACAAAGTTGAGAGGAGATGTAGCACCCCGAGGGCTCGGTTGCTACAGAGGTATTGCACCTCATCGAGATGTGCGGTATCTCACTTCCAGGTAAGGATGGAGTGTGGATCAGGACCCCGACACCTGCATGCATTACACCACATTTCCGGGGGGCAGGGCGACCGATATGCTCCAAGTAGAGCATGACAGTCCCTGTCCCTGGCTGGAGTGGGGGGAGGGAACACCGAGGAAGGGGGAACCCTGTAGTGCATAGGAGGGAGAGGGCAGTTCCTGGGTGCACCTAGAAGGAGGTATAAAAGGGGGGCACCATCTTAGAGACAGTGTAGAGTGAGGAAGTTCAATCTGAGAGAAGGAGTGACAGAGCAGGGCCTCTGTGGGGCTCTGCTCCGCAGGCAGGCCTAAGAGAGAGGCCAGAGCCTGGAGGAAGCAGAAGGAAGGAGAAGGAAAGAAGAGGAGCGGAGGAGGCTCCAGGAACAAGGAACGAAGGGACCCCAGGGGTGTGGACCGGCGAGTCGCCACCGCACGCCCGTATCTACCTGCGTAGAAGGGTCAGGCCAAAGGGGGAGACCGGTCCCCGAAACTAGTGGAGGCAGGGAACTACCCTCAGCTAGAAACTGGAGGCTGTGACATTTCACGTGGTGCAGCCCCTCGCTACACCCGCTAGGAAGGCACCATATAGGGTCAGGGAAACTGGCGCCAAGTTTACCAGAGAAGGCCCGAGGCAGCTGGACAGAAGCGAGGTCACTGGCGGGGTATGACAGGCCAGAGAAAGGACACACAAAGGGGGACCTGTGAAACGCTCCAAAGTTATCTGGGAGTAGGCCGAGCCCCTCACCTGGTGAGCACAGTGCGACGAGGGATAGTAATGTGGATAAAGAACTGTGAGTAAATACCCTGGACTGCATTACATGACTCTGTGTCGTTACTGCTGCTCCCGCGCACCATCACCCCCAACATCCCTATTTACTGCCCTGAGGCTATACTCCTCCCGTGTGGAGTTATACTATCCTCTGCTGCACCCACAACACCAGCCTCAGCGGTCTGCCCTGCAGCGGCGGTTCACTCTGACCGCAATCCATGGGTGGCGTAGTCGGACATTCAGCATATAGACTGCCATTTGGGTTGACCACCCTGAGCCACGGGACCGGGTCGCCGCCACGGTGACTACAACCCCCAGCATCTACAAAAAGGCCCAGTTCCGGGCTCCCCACGCGGCCCAGGGGGCGCGTCAACTTTGGTGTAGTCGGCAGGATTTCGTGCCCGCCACCAACGGGTACTGCGTGCCTGAAAAGAGACTGTTTCACTGTATTGAATATGGCGCCCGCCCCAGCAGAACGGACGCCATAATGTGCGCGCCGAAAGACAACAAGAAGCCACCTCCCATGGTGGGCCAGGTCCCAGAATGGCGCCAAAGACGGAGCCCACCCCCAACAGCCATGAGTGCAGCTGCAGAGATGTCCATCAACGTGGGGGGGCTGCCCCTGAGAGTGATGGTCAGAAGATGGCCCCAGGACCACCCCCAACGGGGGCGGAAAGAGAAGAAAACCGGGGGGCAGGGTGTGGTTTGGATCAGTCTCGGCAGACCACACCCAGAGATGGCGAGCAGCACCGACTCCAGCACCCTGACGAGTGGCTTGCTGCTGGCCATCGCGGCCCCGTACAGCCTCAGGGAGCTGATGGCGCAGCTCCCTGGAGAAGACCCGGAGTTCCTCCGAACTGCGTTGGAGGATTTGGACTGGAGGATGGTCCAGGCACAGCGGGAAGCTGTAGCAGAATGGAGAGAGGAGATGGCCCGGCGGGTCGCGGCCCAGCAGCACGGGATGCCGCCAGCACCGGCCAGCGAGTCAGCCCCTGAGGACGAGGAGCGGAGGGCGGAAGCTGAGAGCAGCGCAGCCCTGGAAGCAGGTAAGGGGGACACCCCTGCCACCAGCCCTAATGCCACCAACCTGCCTCTGGACCCGGTCGCAGAGCCAGACGTTCCGGGCGTCGCTGCGCTTCCCCCGCTCCCGCCGCCGGCGCACAGGCCCCAAGCTGTGAGCACCGTCGCCAGATCAAGCCCCAGGCCGTGCCCCCTGACCCCGGGTGCGGTCGGAAGCGGCCCGCTCCAGGCCCGGTCGCAAGGCCTGACCTCCCCAGGCGCCTCCGAACC
This sequence comes from Phyllobates terribilis, assembly GCF_046119375.1. Lineage (NCBI taxonomy): Eukaryota > Metazoa > Chordata > Amphibia > Anura > Dendrobatidae > Phyllobates > Phyllobates terribilis. Next base: position 810,248,936 of record NW_027362761.1, read on the forward strand.
GCGTGCGCCCCAGGTCCCGAAGCCACCACCCCTAGGGACCGACCTGTACAGCCAGCTCGCCGGACCCGATGGAGAGCCGGTCCCCGTACCAGAGGGATGGGTTCACCCCAGTCAGCGGAAGAACCTGTGCGCAGAGACCGAGGCTCCGCTTGCTCCGCTCCTGCCCGTGCCACAGCCAGTCGCCATCCCCCAGCTCCCGGAGGAAGAGGTCCAGATCGAGTGGGACCAGACCGGGGAGGATCTGATGGGATTTGCGCAGGAGACGCGGGCGGACGCAGCTTGCAGGCAGGAGTTCCGCGAGCAGGAAATCAGGCAGCTCGAGAAGGAGGAGCGGGCGCGGCGCCAGAAGAGGGAGCAGCTGCAGGCCCGGAGCTCGGAGGAGAAGACACGAACCCGCCGAAACCCCCAAGCTGCACGCGGTCCAAAAATTGCAGGGACCATGGTAAAGTTCCACCAAGAGAAAGGGTGGGGGCTTATCCGGGACTCCACCACAGCCACAGACCTCTATGTTGACAGGAGGGATGTGGAGGGTCATCTGCCAAAGGGACACCCGAAGCGGGAGCTGTTCCCGGGAGATCGGGTAACATACACCCAGCATCGAGGCCTGAAAGGGTGGTATGCCCTCAATGTCCAGAGGGTAGAGGAAGAGCACTACCGTGAGCACTGCTATCCAGAGGACCCGGACGGGTCTGAAGAGTATGGCGAGGAGGAGGAGAGTCTACAAGGACATCGCTACTGATGGGTGACAACCTATTGTAAATAGTTACCCGCCTGGGTGAAAAGTTAAAGGACATGCCGTCTTCCGGAGTATGAGAAGTTTGCTGGATTACAGAAAAGTTTACCCGGTTAAGGGTTGTTATGAACGTTTGAGTGTCTGTTAAAAGTTACCTGAAGAGGGTCTGTGAGTAGTAGCCGGCTGAGGACTGGGAGCAGCCAACTTTTGTGAACTACCCGGCCGAGGACTGGGAGCGGTCAACTTTGTAAATAATTGCACTTCTTAAAGTGCCCCCTACTGGTTTTATAAGGAACTACAACAACTGACCTCAGAACAAAAACCCGTTAGAGGTGGCCGAAGACGAGGTCCAGCAGCTGGATCAGCTACGCCCTGCAGCCACCCCAGGGCCTTCGTTGAGGGTTTACGAATGGGTCCCTCATGTTCAAAAGTTTTGCCAAGTTTGCACCTTACGAAAAATGGACACCTGGTCGCAAGTTGCACCGCGGCCAGTACAAGAGAGTCCACTTGAAAATGTTTTATATGAAAAGTTTTATGTACCGAAATGCTTTATATGATGATTTACATGATGTTTGATAAAAGAGTTCCCGTGATATTAAAAGTGTACTTATAATGTTGAAAAGAGAAAATGTTTCCCATAAAGGGAAGTGATATGCAGTTGACAGTTAAAAAAAAAAAAAAAATTTCTTTGCATGTCCTAATTGGCATTGTCTTTTACTCTGTTCCAGCCCGCGGACGTGCTGTGATTTACCAGGGGGGGAATGTAGCACCCCGAGGGCTCGGTTGCTACAGAGGTATTGAGTAACGGGTCTGGGAGGCGGAACCTCTGGGCTACTATACAAGGGAGCGGTCCTTGTAAGGGAGCGGGTGGCGACCAGGCAGGCAGTCACAGCAGGTGACCGGGACAGTCTCTGGGTGTACGGGCAGGAGGTCACGGCAAGTGATCAGGGCAGTCTCTGGAAGAACGGGCTGGAGGTCACGGCAAGTGACCGGGGCAGTCTCTGGAAGAACGGGCTGGAGGTCACGGCAAGTGACCGGGGCAGTCTCTAGGTAAAGCGTAGGTACGACCTGTGATGGCTGAACCTCCAGGTAGGCTAGCAAGGCAGATGGAGGATGTGTGCTCCCAGGTGAGCAAGCGAGAGTCTCTGGAATAGCAGGTGGTCACAGCACGTGACGGCGGAGCCTCCAGGTAGGCAAGCAGGCAGGTAGCGGAGAAGCGCTCCCAGGTGAGCGGGCAAGAGTCTGGAATAACTGGTGGTCACAGCACGTGACAGCGGAGCCTCCGGGCAGGCAAGCAGGCAGGTAGCGGAGAAGCGCTCCCAGGTGAGCGGGCAAGAGTCTGGAATAGCTGGTGGTCACAGCACGTGACAGCGGAGCCTCCGGGCAGGCAAGCAGGCAGGTAGCGGAGAAGCGCTCCCAGGTGAGCGGGCAAGCTGTTCCATAGACAGACTGACCGGAGTTGTAAGGCAGACCGTCGGACCTCAGGCAAGCAGGCAGGTAGCTGATGTGCGCTCCCAGGTGAGCGGGCAAGTTGGTCCTTAGACAGACTGACCGGAGTTGTAAGGCAGACCGTCGGACCTCAGGCAGGCAGGCAGGTAACAGGAAATCAGGCAGGATTAGGACAGCAAGCTGGCAGGAATCTGGCAGGTAACTGGCAGGTAACTGGCAACGGAACCTGAGGGCTGAAGCAGAGTAGAACGGTGCAACAACATTGCTCGGGCACCTCCATTTTGGAGGAGGTGCCTTATATATGGTAAAGTCCTCCGGCCATTGGCCGGGGACTCCTTAGGACGGCGCGCGCGGCCCCTTTAAGAGGGAGGGAGGGCGCGCGCGCGCGCCCTAAGCACAGTGGCCGGGAAGGAGCGCGCGCTGCCAGCAGAGCGGGAGAGGGACGCCGGGCATGGAGCAGAGCGGTGAGGGGAACAGCGTCCCTGCCTAGCAGAGGGCAGGGATGCCGGCACTACATATTGCATCTCATCCTGATGTGCGGTATCTCACTTCCAGGTAAGGATGGAGTGTGGATCAGGACCCCGACACCAGCATGCATTACACCACATTTCCGGGGGGCAGGGCGACCGATATGCTCCAAGTAGAGCACGACAGTCCCTGTCCCTGGCTGGAGTGGGGGGAGGGAACACCGAGGAAGGGGGAACCCTGTAGTGCATAGGAGGGAGAGGGCAGTTCCTGGGTGCACCTAGAAGGAGGTATAAAAGGGGGGCACCATATTAGAGACAGTGTAGAGTGAGGAAGTTCAGTCTGAGAGAAGGAGTGACAGATCAGGGCCTCTGTGGGGCTCTGCTCCGCAGGCAGGCCTAAGAAAGAGGCCGGAGCCTGGAGGAAGCAGAAGGAAGGAGAAGGAAGGAAGAGAAGCGGAGGAGGCTCCAGGAACAAGGAACGAAGGGACCCCAGGGGTGTGGACCGGCGAGTCGCCACCGCACGCCCGTATCTACCTGTGTAGAAGGGTCAAGCCAAAGGGGGAGACCGGTCCCCGAAACTAGTGGAGGCAGGGAACTACCCTCAGCTAGAAACCGGAGGCTGTGACATTTCACGTGGTGCAGCCCCTCGCTACACCCGCTAGGAAGGCACCATATAGGGTCAGGGAAACTGGCGCCAAGTTTACCAGAGAAGGCCCGAGGCAGCTGGACAGAAGCGAGGGCACTGGCGGGTATGACAGGCCAGAGAAAGGACACACAAAGGGGGTCCTATGAAACGCTCCAAAGTTATCTGGGAGTAGGCCGAGCCCCTCACCTGGTGAGCACAGTGCGATGAGGAACGTTATGACTAGCTGTAGTAACGTGGATAAAGAACTGTGAGTAAATACCCTGGACTGCATTACAGGACTCTGTGTCGTTACTGCTGCTCCCACGCACCATCACCCCCAACATCCCTATTTACTGCCCTGAGGCGATACTCCTCCCGTGGGGAGTTATACTATCCTCTGCTGCACCCACAACACCAGCCTCAGCGGTCTGCCCTGCAGCGGCGGTTCACTCTGACCGCAATCCATGGGTGGCGTAGTCGGACATTCAGCATATAGACTGCCATTTGGGTTGACCACCCTGAGCCACGGGACCGGGTCGCCGCCACGGTGACTACAACCTCCAGCATCTACAAAACGGCCCAGCTCCGGGTTCCCCACGCGGCCCAGGGGGCGCGTCAGAGACATGACAAGACACTTAACAGACTTGTTTCTACTTTAAAGAAGCACTCCTCCCATCAAAGTTTGTATCCTCTTAATATATTGCAACCATCACATTATATAGCAATGTGTACTTACAATTGCTTATTTTGCCTTTCTGTATAGTTAATTGTTCTCTTTTCCAGTAGGTCTATGATATCATGTGATTAAAAACTGACTAGCTGAATCCTAAGCTCTATGTAGAAATAGGAAGTCTCTTTTCCCAGCATGAGTCATCATTAGAACTAGAATTATACATCACTGCAAAGTCTCTGGCAACCCAGCTCCACCTCCTCTTCAACTTCTGACCCAGCTGCTCCACTCCTCCCCCCTGCCAGGGACTTTTCAGTGATGAAGAATTGTAATTCTAATGATAACTTGCTGTTTCTACATGGAGCTTAGGATTCAGCTAGTCTGTTTTTATCATGTGATATCATAGACCTAATACAAAAGAGAATAATAAACTGAGTAGAAGGGCAAAATGAGCAATTGTAAGTACACAATGCTATAGAATCTGATGTAATATACAGGGTTGTCCAAAAGTAGGTGGACAGAAAGTGTAATAAGATTATAAAGGGGGAGATTTATCAAACATGGTGTAAAGTGAAACTGGCTCAGTTGCCCTTAGCAACCAATCAGATTCCACTTTTCATTCAGACTCTTTGGAAAAATGAAAGGTGGAATCTGATTGGTTGCTAAGGGCAACTGAGCCAGTTTCACAGATCTAGTTTTCACAGATAGATCTCCCCCAAATCCGTTTTCTTTTCAGATAATTCAGATAACACATAATGGAAAATAATTTAAAAACAGATCAAAGAAAATGGATTTTAACAGAGTATTGGAAATCTCAAAATGCTGAAACCGTTAGAGCAAATTGGGTTGAAACATTTGGTACTCAAGCCCCAAAGAGACAGACCATTTACCGCATTCGTGACAAATTCAATGCCACTGGCTCAATCCTTAATGCTCCAAAAACTGGTCAACCCAAAACAGTTTGTACAGAAAATAATAATCAACTTGTTGCTGAAACATTTGTTCAGAGTCCAAAAGAGTCCACCAGAAGAGCCTCTTTGGAATTGGGAATTTCACGAGCTTCTATCATGCGAATCCTGAAATCTATTGGGTGGAAAGCTTATCGTCCACGTCTAATTCATGGTTTATTGGAGGATGATCCAGACAGGCGGCTGCAATTTAGTGAGATTATGCTTAACGAAATTGAAGAAAATCCAGTAATTTTAGATAACATTATGTGGAGTGATGAAGCTTCTTTCAAATTATCCGGCCATATTAACAGACATAATTGTATTTACTGGTATAAGGAGAACATGCATTTAACATTAGAGCAACAACTAAATGAGCCTGGTGTCAATGTTTAGGGTGGTATTTCAAGTTTTGGTGTTTTAGGACCAATATTTTTTGATGGAACAGTCACAGGAGATAAGTATCTCGAAATTCTAATGAATCAAGTTGTTCCCCAGTTACAGCAACAGCCTAATCCAAATGACCTTTATTTCCAACAAGATGGGGCCCCTCCACATTATTCAAGAGTAGTCCGCGAGTATCTTGATGAAACATTTCCTAATAAATGGATTGGCCGAAGAGGCCCACTTGATTTTTTCTTTTGGGGAGTACTCAAGGACAAAGGTTATAGTTGAAAACCAAAAAGTGTCAGTGATTTGAAAAATTACATAAGAGATGCATTTCTAGAAATTAATACCCAAAGAGACTTGTGCAAAAAAGTTTGTCGAAGCGTAAGAGGCGACTCCAAAGCTATGCAAATTGTAATGGAAAACAGTTTGAGCACCTGCGCTGATAAAATTTAAGGGCTTTTGTATTATTGTTCAGAATGAAATTTAATTGTCAATGTTATGCTTGTGTTAGTAAATATAATTTTATATATAAATCAAAATAAAGGTTATTATTTTCTGGCCACCTACGTTTGGACCACCCTGTATTACGAGGGTAAAAATTTTGATGTGAGAACTTCTTTAATTTAAGATAACTGAGACATGGTAGAAGTTTAGTTAAGCCGAGATACATAGGGGTGAACTTGTACAGAGTGCAGAGGTAGTGTACCCATTGCACCCATTTAATGGAAAATGGGGACCTTGTTACAGATTTTACATTTGGATCCAGGGGATTCAGGATACATCTCTGAGGATACCCTTTCCTTTTTTTAGAGTAAAGAATCACCATCAATTTCATGAATCCAAAACACTTAGATACTGACTGAAGATTTCTATAATAATAGCTGTTTTAATGTGGTCCACCAAAACAAACATGGCTGAAGCCCTTCAATGAAAGAGTGGTATCAAAAAGATTTCTTGTTTATTGCATCAGAATGATAAAAAAGTGACATTTCGACTCGTACATGATTCTTTCTCAAGCCTGATACAGACTCATGTATTAGTCGAAACGTCGTTAACTTCTTATATTAAATTAGAAGCAAGTCCGGTAAGTGTCTTGTCACGTCTCCTCACAATGTCCTATTCCATTTGTGGTGGGATTAGTTTTATATTTTTATGTATTCTTATCTTAACAGAGTAAACAGTCAGAGAAATAAAGTGGATATACAGAAGTACAAGAACAGTCGGCAATAATAAAATAAGTCATGTTCCTTACACTTGTGTTACAGTGTTCTGCATTTTTCATGCCTTCTCCTTCCTCTTCCATCTGAAGTGCTTCAGTCCTGTTCGTTTTTTGGTGTAGCTAATTTGGACTGGTGGACTCAAGCTTAACTCTGGGAGCACTACTTCCTTGAGAAGGCTAACTGGATTAACCCTATAATAGCAGTGCTGCTCTCTATTTTAGTTTTTCCATGGTCTTCTGATGTAGTGGTATACAAAAAATTCCAAAGTTATGGAAATTTCTGACCTCCACCAAAACAATTGACCCCTTCTACTGGGAATTAGTTGGAGTTCTGTAACGGGTCTGGGAGGCGGAACCTCTGAGCTACTATACAAGGGGGCAGTCCTTGTAAGGGAGCGGGTGGCGACCAGGCAGGCAGTCACAGCAGGTGACCAGGACAGTCTCTGGAAGAACGGGCAGGAGATCACGGCAAGTGACTGGGGCAGTCTCTGGGTGAACGGGCAGGTGGTCACGGCAAGTGACCGGGGCAGTCTCTGGGTAAAGGGTTGGTACGACCTGTGGCGGCTGATGGTAGACTTGAGCTCCCAGGTGAGCAGGCGAGAGTCTCTGGATAAACGGGTGGTCACAGCATGTGACGGCGGAGCCTCCAGGAAGACCAACAGACAGGCGGCAGATGAGCGCTCCCAGGAGAGCGGGCAGAAGTCTCTGGACAGGCGGGTGGTCACAGCACGTGACGGCAGAGCCTCCAGGTAGGCTAGCAGACAGGCAGCTGATGAGCGCTCCCAGGTGAGCGAGCAGGAGTCACTGGACAGGCAGGTGGTCACAGCATGTGACGGCGGAGCCTCCAGGTAGACTAGCAGGCAGGTAGCAGGTGAGCGCTCCCAGGTGAGCGGGCAAGCTGGTCCATAGACAGACTGACGGGAGTAGGAAGGCAGACCGTCGGACCTCAGGCAAGCAGGCAGGTGGCTGGTGTGCACTCCCAGGTGAGCAGGCAGGCTGGTCCTTAGACAGACTGACAGGAGTAGCAAGGCAGACCGTCGGACCTCAGACTAGCAGGCAGGTAGCAGATAATCAGGCAGGAATCTGGCAGGTAACTGGCAACGGGACCTGAGGGCTGAAGCAGAGTAGTGAACAGTGCAACAACATTGCTCGGGCACCTCCATTTTGGAGGAGGTGCCTTATATATGGTAAAGTCCTCCGGCCATTGGCCGGGGACTCCTTAGGACGGCGCGCGCGGCCCCTTTAAGAGGGAGGGAGGGCGCGCGCGCGCGCCCTAAGCACAGTGGCCGGGAAGGAGCGCGCGCTGCCAGCAGAGCGGGAGAGGGACGCCGGGCATGGAGCAGAGCGGTGAGGGGAACAGCGTCCCTGCCTAGCAGAGGGCAGGGATGCCGGCACTACAGTACCCCCCCCTTTAGGCCCCCCCTTTTTTAGGCCAGATAGAAATTTAGCTAGGATGAGAGGGGCATGGATGTTCTCCCGGGGCTCCCACGTTCTCTCCTCAGGACCAAACCCCTTCCAATCTACCAGAAAAAAGGTCTTTCCTCTTACCCTTTTTGTGGCAAGAATGTTCTCTACCTCAAACTCGTCCTCAGCAGAAACCGGAGCAGGAGGCGTACCTGTAGACTTGGAAAAAGAGTTAAGCACCACGGGTTTGAGGAGAGATACATGGAAGGAGTTAGGGATCCGTAAGTTGGCCGGGAGTTTCAATTTATAGGCCACCGGGTTGATCTGACTGATGACCTCCAGAGGACCGATGAACCGAGGCCCTAACTTGTAAGAAGGTATCTTGAGTCGAACATATTTAGATGAGAGCCAGACTTTATCTCCTGGACGAAATTGTGGAGGATCCAGGCGTTTTTTGTCAGCGTGTCTTTTCATACGCTCGGATGACAGAAGGAGTGCGGACCGGGTACTCTCCCATATGGAGGAAAATTTGCTAACGAGAGATTCCGCAGCTGGGTTGTCCACAGAGGTGGAGACAGGAAAAGGAATCCGAGGATGCTGACCAAAGACTACAAAAAACGGGGATTTGGAGGAGGATTCGCTCTCGTGATTATTATAAGAGAACTCGGCCCAAGGTAGGAGATCCACCCAGTCAGAATGGTGGGCATTAACGAAGTGCCGGAGGTAACTGGTCAGGTTCTGATTGATCCGCTCCACTTGACCATTGGACTGTGGGTGGTAAGCAGAAGAGAAGTCCAGGGTGACGTCTAGTAGTTTACAAGTGGCTCTCCAGAAACGTGAGGTGAACTGTACCCCACGATCCGACACGATGTGGAGGGGCAGGCCATGAAGACGGAAGATGTGGCGGATAAAGTCTTTAGCCAGCTCGGGTGCAGACGGAAGGCCTGGCAGGGGAATAAAGTGAGCCATCTTGGAAAAGCGGTCAGCGACCACCCAAATGACCGTACAACCGGCAGAGACGGGAAGATCTGTTATAAAGTCCATTGCTATATGCTGCCAGGGGGCAGCAGGTACAGGAAGCGGAAGGAGGCGTCCGGCTGGCAGATGTCTCGGGACTTTGTTGCGGGCGCAGGACACACAGGCAGAAACAAAGTCTATTATGTCCTTGTGCAGGGTAGGCCACCAATAGTGCCGGGCAATAAGCTGGAGGGTCTTTTTCTGACCGGCGTGGCCAGCTAGTTTAGACGAATGGCCCCAGTGTAGGATCTTCTCCCGATCAGGTACTGAAACAAACGTCTTACCGGGAGGGAGACGATTTAGACTCACGGGAGCCACCTGAATTACTCTGGCGGGATCGATGATATGTTTAGGTTCTTCCTCGAGATCGGACACCAGAAAGGATCGGGACAAGGCGTCTGCTTTGACGTTTTTGTCAGCCGGGCGAAAATGAAGAACAAAATCAAAGCGAGCAAAAAACAAGGACCACCGGGCTTGGCGCGGGTTAAGTCTCTGGGCATGCTGGAGGTAAGCCAAGTTCTTGTGGTCAGTGTAAATTATTACCGGATGAAGAGCCCCCTCGAGTAGGTAACGCCACTCCTCCAACGCCAGCTTGATGGCCAATAACTCTCGGTCTCCTATGGAATAGTTGCGCTCAGAAGAGGAGAAGAGTTTGGAGAAGAAGCCACAAGTTACCATTCTCCCGGAAGATGATTTTTGAGTAAGTACCGCTTCGGCTCCAGAGGAGGAGGCGTCAACTTCCAGGAAGAACTGCTTGTTGCCGTCCGGGCGATGCAGCACCGGGGCGGAAGAGAAGGCCTGTTTTAGGGAAAGAAAGGCCTCCTCTGCTTCGGGCGGCCACTCTTTGGGATTAGTACCCTTACGGGTGAGCGCGGAAATTGGGGCAGTCCGGGAAGAGAAGTGCGGGATGAAGAGGCGGTAATAGTTGGCGAAGCCCAGGAACCGTTGAATAGCCTTCAACCTCTCTGGTCGGGGCCATTTCTCGATGGCAGACAGTTTCTCAGGATCCATTTGTAGGCCGGTCTGAGAGATAATGTAGCCCAGAAACGGAAGCGAGGTCTGCTCAAAGAGGCACTTCTCATATTTAACGTAGAGATGGTTCTGCCTGAGCCTGAGCAGGACCTGACGAACATCCCTTCAGTGAGTCTGGAGATCCGGAGAGAAGACCAAGATGTCGTCCAGGTACACCACTACGCAGGAGTAGAGAAGGTCCCGGAAGATGTCATTGACCAACTCTTGAAAGACGGCAGGAGCGTTACAGAGGCCAAAGGGCATTACCAGATATTCATAGTGGCCGTCCCGGGTGTTGAATGCCGTCTTCCATTCATCCCCCTGACGGATACGAACCAGGTTGTAAGCCCCACGGAGGTCCAGTTTGGTGAAGATTCTAGCCCCTCTCAGACGATCAAATAACTCCGGAATGAGCGGAAGGGGGTACTTATTTTTCACCGTGATCTGGTTAAGGCCTCTATAGTCTATACAGGGACGGAGAGAGCCGTCCTTCTTTTTTACGAAGAAGAAGCCTGCTCCCGCCGGGGAGGTAGACTTCCGGATGAATCCCCTGGCCAGATTCTCCTCAATATATTCGGACATCGACCGGGTCTCAGCAGCGGATAATGGATAAATACGCCCACGGGGAGGAGTAGTACCGGGTAACAAGTCGATAGGGCAGTCGTATGGTCTATGAGGGGGTAGTGTCTCTGCTTCCTTTTTATTAAAGACATCAGCATAAGACCAATAAGGAATCGGAAGTCCAGGTAGATTAGCTGGGGTAGGAGAAGGACGGACGGGATGGACGGGAACCAGACAGGTCTTATGGCAGTCCTGTCCCCAGCGAAGGACTTCTCCGGTCTGCCAGTCAAGCACGGGTGCATGTCTCTGGAGCCAAGGTAGACCTAGCAGGAGGGCGTGAGAGAGTCCAGGCAGAACATGAAAGGAGATACTCTCAGAATGCAGCATTCCCACTTGCAGAGTAATGGACTCGGTGATGAGTTGGATGGGGCGTGGTAAGAGACCCCCATCCACTGCAGCAACAGACAAGGGTACAGCCAGAGGTTTGGTGGGGATGCGGTACTTCTCTACCAGGGACTGTGAAATAAGATTCCCGGCTGCTCCAGAGTCCAGTTGGGCTAGTTCGAAATAACGGTTCTCCCTGCAGACGATTGAAACTGACAGCAGCAGAGATGGAGAGGATTTATTCTTGTCTAGGTCGACCTCTCTGAGCGAACCTAGACACAGGCGTTTCCCGACCTCTCTGGGCAGGCACGGATCCGGTGCTCCTTACTGCCACAGTAGAAGCAGCTCCCCTCGGCACGGCGTAAGTCCTGACGGGTTTTGACCATCTTGGTCTGGTTGACCTGCATAGGCTCAGGAGAGTGTACCTGGGGAGAGACGGAGGGAGTGACGGGTTTCTGAAAAGTAGGAGCTAGACGTGGAAACCTCCTCTCACGGGTGACCTCTTTGGCACGCTCCTGGAACTGTAGGTCAATCCGGGTGGCAAGAGTTATTAGGTCATCGAGAGTGGTAGGAACGTCCCGACCGGCAAGTTCATCTTTAATACGGCCGGATAGACCCTCCCAGAAGACGGATACCAGAGCGTCGTTATCCCAGGCCAGCTCCGAGGCAAGGGTACGGAACCGTATAGCATATTGGCCCACGGTGAGACTTCCCTGACGGAGGCGTAGCAGAGACGATGCGGATGAGGTCTTCCGTCCGGGTTCATCGAAGACTTTCCGGAAAGCCGTGAGGAAGGCAGGCAGGTCGGACACCAGGGGGTCTCCTCTCTCCCATAGAGGATTTAGCCAGGCCAGGGCCTCCCCGGTGAGATGGGACATGATGAAGGCAATTTTGGCCCGGTCGGAGTTAAACTGGTGGGACAATAGTTCAAAGTGCAGGGTGCACTGATTAATGAAGCCCCGAGCCTGGGCGGGGTCGCCTCCGAAGCGAGGAGGTGCAGAAAGCCGGGGTCCGGGGTAGGATACCATGGTATTGGTGGGCAGCGGAGCTGCCGGGTTGCGAGTCATGGCACTGGCGGTGGTTGCTGGTGGAGCAGTCAGAGTGTCCAGGCGAGAACTGACATTCCGCAGGTGACCCAGGATGGACTCCTGTTGGGACCTCTGACGGGACAGTTCATGACAAAGGTCCGAGAGCGAGGGAGCTTGGGTGCCACCGGGTTCCATGGCCCGAGCAAACTGTAACGGGTCTGGGAGGCGGAACCTCTGAGCTACTATACAAGGGGGCAGTCCTTGTAAGGGAGCGGGTGGCGACCAGGCAGGCAGTCACAGCAGGTGACCGGGACAGTCTCTGGAAGAACGGGCAGGAGATCACGGCAAGTGACTGGGGCAGTCTCTGGGTGAACGGGCAGGTGGTCACGGCAAGTGACCGGGGCAGTCTCTGGGTAAAGGGTTGGTACGACCTGTGGCGGCTGATGGTAGACTTGAGCTCCCAGGTGAGCAGGCGAGAGTCTCTGGATAAACGGGTGGTCACAGCATGTGACGGCGGAGCCTCCAGGAAGACCAACAGACAGGCGGCAGATGAGCGCTCCCAGGAGAGCGGGCAGAAGTCTCTGGACAGGCGGGTGGTCACAGCACGTGACGGCAGAGCCTCCAGGTAGGCTAGCAGACAGGCAGCTGATGAGCGCTCCCTGGTGAGCGAGCAGGAGTCACTGGACAGGCAGGTGGTCACAGCATGTGACGGCGGAGCCTCCAGGTAGACTAGCAGGCAGGTAGCAGGTGAGCGCTCCCAGGTGAGCGGGCAAGCTGGTCCATAGACAGACTGACGGGAGTAGGAAGGCAGACCGTCGGACCTCAGGCAAGCAGGCAGGTGGCTGGTGTGCGCTCCCAGGTGAGCGGGCAGGCTGGTCCTTAGACAGACTGACAGGAGTAGCAAGGCAGACCGTCGGACCTCAGACTAGCAGGCAGGTAGCAGATATTCAGGCAGGAATCTGGCAGGTAACTGGCAGGTAACTGGCAACGGGACCTGAGGGCTGAAGCAGAGTAGTGAACAGTGCAACAACATTGCTCGGGCACCTCCATTTTGGAGGAGGTGCCTTATATATGGTAAAGTCCTCCGGCCATTGGCCGGGGACTCCTTAGGACGGCGCGCGCGGCCCCTTTAAGAGGGAGGGAGGGCGCGCGCGCGCGCCCTAAGCACAGTGGCCGGGAAGGAGCGCGCGCTGCCAGCAGAGCGGGAGAGGGACGCCGGGCACGGAGCAGAGCGGTGAGGGGAACAGCGTCCCTGCCTAGCAGAGGGCAGGGACGCCGGCACTACAAGTTCCACATTCACCAATGTAATAATGAACACAGACATGTCTCAATGTTGGAAGATAAAGTGGAAACTGGATAATTGATATAGGTGCAGCCAAGTTTATGTGTGAAATAGGTCATATAGAGGAAAATAACAGCAAGATCATAGAGGTGTCTCAGCAGTAAAGTAAAAATGTCATATGGAAATGTTTTCCAGCCTAATTAGCTTAAGGTGTGAAACATCGTAGATATTTATTTGTGGCTCTCAGTGTGAGGATCTTTTTAGCATGAGCTAAACTGAAGCACAACAATAAAAAACATTTGCTGTATAGAAGTATAGTAATAAAAGAAAACAACACTCTACAATGAAACATTTCCTGCCATTGACCAAGAACAAATATCCTGTCTTATGAATGTTCCTTCTGTCACTTCCAGACTTCTCATAACAAGAATTGGCATCTCCAGTCATTTTACCTGCATTCAGAATCGGATGCAGCATAAAAGAATCACATCCTCCCTTTAATACAAGGCTTTTATGATTCATAGATATGTAACAAAGCAAATGCAAGGCAGAAATATCTTTAACAGCCACATGTGATTTAAAGGGAAACTTTACTGGAGACGGGAATTTTCAATTAATTAGTAAGTTCTTCCATTAAGTAGTGTCCAAATTGCCCAAAAGCTGGTATGGCTACCAAATGCCATTCCAGAGTTAATCTATGCATGCTTGTGGAGATCAGCAAACTGTTGTCACTGACCTTCATAAATACGTCACTGCTGACAGCTACCTCTTTACCCAAGTAAAGCATTTACCCACCTCCAGGGTACTATACATACTATACGTAAGCACCGCTTACCACCTTTCTATTGTGAAGGGTCTCTTCCATCCACGAGGTCTATATCCCTCCAGGGCTCCAACTACCCTCTCCTCTCATGATGAGGACCTAGAGTCTAACCCTTAGAGACCCGCACTATACCCCCTCATTCTCGGAGTCCCTGCACGGCCCCCACTGGACCATACCAGAGCTCCTTAATGCTCTCATAGAGGGACCAGGCGCCAGCTATCATCTATACAGCAGGTACTGATTTTGTCCATTCATTTTTAATAATATCAACTCTCCTACACATTTTTAATCTCCCGCTCCCCCCCTTTTTTACTACAGGACAGTAGCGCTACTACTTCAGCCCTAGCTACCATCTAATTATACCATCCACCTGTACCCATATCCACTCTACAAGTATGTTTGCCTCAAAGCACATTTCATCCTCTACCTACTCCAGCTAATCACCAATCCCCTTACCTTATTCTACTTACAGCTCTACACAAGCAAACCCAAGGACCCACCAGGACCTTCCCAAAAAAAACCTCCTAACTTTTAGGTGAATACCTTCCTCCCATATATTCCTTTTATCAAATCATGAATTCCTTTATCAACACCACATAGTTTTTATCCTTTTATCTACATCAATTTTACCTAAATTAATTATATTGATTATATTTTCTCTCTCCAATAGGGCTACTACTCCTTTCTCCATCACCTTTGTCCATACTCCAGGATTGTCTCCATTATTGCTACTATTTTTAGTCTCCAATCTAAATATATTAATAAAAATGATTTAATAAAAATTATTTTATATACCTACATCTCTCCTTTTTGGTCTACCCGACCAGCACGAATATTGGTGCTGTATATAGTACAGACCAAAAGTTTGGACACACTTTCTCATTTAAAGATTTTTCTGTATTTTCATGACTATGAAAATTGTACATTCACACTGAAGGCATCAAAACTATGAATTAACACATGTGGAATTATATACTTAACAACAAAGTGTGAAACAACTGAAAATATGTCTTATATTCTAGGTTCTTTAAAGTAGCCACCTTTTGCTTTGATGACTGCTTTGCACACTCTTGGTCTTTCAAAGTTTGCCCAATTTTTCGGACTGACTGACCTTCATTTCTTAAAGTAATGATGGCCACTCGTTTTTCTTTACTTAGCTGCTTTTTTCTTGCCATAATACAAATTCTAACAGTCTATTCAGTAGGACTATCAGCTGTGTATCCACCTGACTTCTGCACAACACAACTGATGGTCCCAACCCCATTTATAATGCAAGAAATCACACTTATTAAACCTGACAGGGCACACCTGTGAAGTGAAAACCATTTCCGGTGACTACCTCTTGAAGCTCATCAAGAGAATGCCAAGAGTGTGCAAAGCAGTCATCAAAGCAAAAGGTGGCTACTTTGAAGAACCTAGAATATAAGACATATTTTCAGTTGTTTCACACTTTTTTGTTAACTATATAATTCCACATGTGTTAATTCATCGTTTTGATGCCTTCAGTGTGAATGTACAATTTTCAAAGTCATGAAAATATATATATATTATAATCCAGATCTTTAGTGGTCCATATTCACAGCAGGTCCAACTGACTATCCTACTAGCGCCTCTACACTCTATTTAGTCTTCGAACTGTAAATGACTATTAAATATTAAAGGCAAATTTTGGCATTCTAAAAAACACATACATACTGGTAGCCTCCTTTTAAAAGAAAACAAGAATGCATTGTTAGACTTTTAATTTGATGATCCATTTGGAAAGATCAAGTACAGTATGTCTGAAAGGTATTGGATTTTGGAGGAGTGTGAAAAACTTGGGAGGAAAACAATAAATGTAATTCCAAGAAAATATGGAAAACATCTGGACATAGGAGTATCTTTGGCAATAGTACAAGAGAGATTATTCAGGCAACTAACCAAAATCAATAGTGTGAATATAAATCCAAAGAATGTATCAAAATCATTTGCAGGATTATTAACTATGAATATACCAGATTTAATCTGCCAATGGACATATATATTGAAGGAACAAACGAGCATGCCCCAAGTGTAAGACCCATAATGTAGACTAAACATCCCTTTTTGCACATGTGGCTCAATCGCCATCTTTTTAGAAAAAGTCTATAAAATTATTGGCTGATTTAGATGTCCCACTATATGAACTCTTGCCATTACTATTTCCATTCCACTATTACGATAGATGTGGTTTATATGCTACTACTAGCACAAAAAGAAATATCCTTAGAGTGTAAATTACAGGTTGTAATAGATAAAATTAAAACTACTATAAAGCTCGAGGGAAGGATGTGGATTGTGTGGATACAAAAAGTACTAGGAAATTCACTCTCAGATGGAAGAAGTTTATGGAAAAATTTATGACCAAGGATGGCTGGGCATAAAATAATGAAATAACCTTGCCCTATCCCATTACTCAGATGGGAATACTCCTTAAACACTGATTTTCCCTAGTATTTTATTTGAAAATAATGTTTCTAAGTCCTTTATTACTATGAGGTGGCTCACAAATCTGTTTTGTGCGGCTCTAGCAGTTTTAGAGGGCAGCATGGTAACCAACTGTCTGAAAATTCCTAGATATTCTGCAAAAATAGGAAACTTTTGCCAGTGCCCATAAAAAATAGCTGAAGCTGATGGAGCCCGGACAGATTATTGAGATTGTAATTATCGTCATTTTACAATTCACAATAAACAATGTCTTTTTATCATCATTTAATGCTACAGACATTCGTTATTTAGAATTGTTATGAGTTTTAAGGTGTGAAGCTCACCTTGTGAAGTGGACTCACTAAGCCCCAGGTCCGGGTGGGCACATGGACCCCGGAGGTTGGTGCAGCTGGCAGGATCGCACATGGGAAGCGAGGACGTGGCACACTCAGGAATGTTGGGTGCAGCAGGACAGATTAAGTGGAAGTCAGCAGGGAATGAAGCAAATTAAGGCACAGTGTGTACAGAAGAGGGAGTACACAAAACTAAAGTATTGAATCTCAATCCTAAGACACAGGTGTGTGTCCTAATAGGTCTAAAATAGGATCATAGAGATGACATCACCGAGCCATGCCGGGCAACCTGCAAAACCTGATGTGGAGCTCAAACGAGGGCAGTGGACCAAGGTGAAGGAAGCAGAGCCCGGGATATCCGGGGCAGGTGTGTAACATAAGGTTGTCCAAAGTGTACCTTAGTTGTGTTGGTAGTTCATTATTTTTGAGTAAGTCATATCCAGAAAAAATAGAAAAATCAGGATGGCACCCCACAAAGACAGGACTCTTTATTTCTCATTCTACAAAGTTGGAATGAACTAATGCATAAGATATACAATCATATAGTAGAATTTAGTTTTATAGCTATTTTTGTTTTCACTTTCTTTTTTAACCCCAACATCTAAGAAACAAAACCGTTTTTAATTTTTCCATCGACATATCCATATGAGGGTTGTTTTTGATAAACAAGTAATAATTTGTAACAGCATCATTTAATTTGCCATTATTGCCTTGAAAACCGGGAAAAATATCTTTGCAGCATGGCATAAAAAACAGCAATTCCACCATTGTTTTGTGAGTATTGTTTTTGCAGTATTCTCTGCACAGTAAAAATGACATTTTAATTTTATTCTGTGGGCCAGCGCAATCACAGCTATACCAAATATATACACTAGTCTTTCAATCACATTTTACAGTCGAAATTCTGGCTTGTGTAGATTTTTGAAGCCTAATCATACTATTTATCTTCAAACGACTGGCAGCCTGGGTCACAGTGCAACCATGGCCTGAGGAGTATGCGGCTCCACTCGGCGGAGCCCATGCTCTTCTGTATCGCTGATGCAAGCTTTGATTGTTTCCTGACATTCTGATAACTCTAAATGAGTGTTAATGTTAACCAGAGAACGCTCTACAAAAAAAATAGTATGGGGGTAGGGATGCAGGGGAGTAGCATAGTTCTGGCCGCACATCATTCTGACAGTATATCGTGGTTTGAGTGCTTCCAACCATACCATTTTTACCAAGCCTCTAATGCCAATCTAATTTACATATCATGCTTATAATTTATCTGACCAGATGTTCATGAATAATACATTATTTTTGCATCTTAGCTTTCACCTGATCTATGAGCTTAATCACTAGGCGTTCCCCTACCAGCCTTAAAGGGATGTTCTATCTATTTATTTTGTTATCCTAGCTATATGTCTGGAGCTCAGGAATGCTTGTTGTTGACCATTTAGACTCACTGATCTCTAGAACAAAGAAATGGAATTTCACTGCATAATGTGCTACCGACTACTGGCTATATAGCAGTACCTGCAATGGTAACGGCTGACATTGCACAGGAAAATAACCTGTATCCATTTCACTCCAATTGCTACAGGGACTCCTAGTAGTTGGATCCTAGTAATATACAGTACCATAAGTTTTAAAACTTTGTGTAAAAGGGTTGTCTCCGCCTTTGATATCCAAATACCCTCACAAGGCATTGGAAAGGGGTTGACTTTATAAGACAATCACTTTGTGGAGTAAGGGCTCCTTACTGACCCCCTACATGCTAAAGTGTCCACAACATACCTTCATCCCAATGAAGATGTTGAGGATGTTAATGCTATTATTGGTATGTGATATCTGGTGGATATAGACAAAAATGGGCCCATGTGCAAGAACAATATATAGGCCCTTTGCGGTCCAATAGCTCGTCATAATGTACAATTCTACCTGCTTTGGAGACAGAAGTGGCCCTCTTACCTCTTGGGTCTCTGTGCGGCTGCACAGGTTGCGCCAATGATATGTCCGCCCCTGTATGTGATCATACCAACCTCTAGCGTTTTACTGATCTGCTACTATACTGGAAGCAGAATCTATGCAACCTCAGTGTTCAATACTCAACCTGACCCAACTTTGTTTAATCATTCTTCATTAGTTTCTTCTAGGTTGTTTGTTCTTCTTTGGAGGACATTTACATGACCAAGATGAGCATCTGCCATAAATATTAGGCAATTTTAAGAAAACCAATGCTTATAAAGTGATTACATGATCCTTATTGAAAGTGATGTGCCTCATGGACATTTGTGATATACTTTACATTAACTTCATATTCTTATGAGGGATGTTTCTCCTTGTGGAACATGCCAAGCTGGCATAGAGTTTTATAGGCCATGCATGCTCCACTGGGAATTTAAATATGAAATAGCCTCTTCAGAAAGGAAGAGGACCAAAACTCTAGTGCCACCTATTGAAAGTCGCAATCCTGAAAGTCAATAATGACCCTTTAACGAGCCTTACCACATGACTTAGTATAAGAAGCCAAAGAAGACATTCTATTTGCAGACACAGGTTTCAGAGTATTTGCCCCTCATCAACACCTCAATACATGTGTCTGCAAATGGAGTTTCAGGTTTGGTTTCTTAAAGGGTTGATATTGACGTTTTGGTACATCCAATAGGTGACACTAGAGTTCCTGTCCTCTTCTTTTCTGCAGAGGCTATTTGGATCTTCATATTCTTTACACATTACATCATATAAATATGGTAAAATGATATGAAATGCAGAAGTGAAGGCAAATAGCGAGGCTTCTATATTCAGCAGGAGGATTCTATATACAGCAGTAGCTTTATTTAGTCAACTCACGTCAGTTGTCTCCAGACAATTATTTCCAACACAATAAATAGGATCTTAAATTAAATGTAAATAAAGGCAACGGGGCGGCTGGGGAAGAGATGCTCTGCGGAGTGTTTCCAGATTCACTGCTGTGCTAGGAAATGTCCCTCCCATATGTAATTGTTACAGAAAGACAAGAAGCTGTAAAATTGTATTTTCTTTTCCTGCTATGTTAAAACACCACCCCAATTTTTTTTTATTGCAACGCTGGAGTGGCGCTACTAATCTAAGTTCCACGTACGCAACCGTTAAACTTACAAGCCACCATCTTCATCTTTTATAGGTGCCGCTTTGATCGGTCTGCAGCAGTTTGTGACCAGCCAAATGTCTCCTGTGTTTGTGAACGAGGCTCTCATGGACTTGCATTGAGAGCCTGTGACCGTTACCTCTGTGACCGTCAGTCAGAAGTAGCAGTCACATGATGGCGGCGCAGGACCGGAGTGGCGCCAATAGCAGAAAAAGATGTTGACTGGAAGTATGAGGCTAGAGTCACTGAACTTAAATTAGTAGCACCACTCCAGTGCTGAAACAAAAAAATAATAAAACGCTGGAGTGGTGCTATAGAAGAAATGATTGGTTCTGTGCTACTTCTAATATCATCACTGTGTCTATGGACGTGTATGTTGCCTTTTAAGTAGCATTTCACTTTTTACAGCCACTGTATCAGCACAGTCTATGATATGTTTCCTGACCTGTTTTACTGCCTGCAAGCAGGAAAGGAGGATACGGTATTGTTAGGGCTTCCCCTTTGCTCGGATAGTCCCATGTGATGACAAGACTGTTATTCTATTCTGCACCTCCGACCTCTTTGCTTTTCTTTGGGATTACAATCTGGGGAAGAAGCTCAGCAGTCTCAGACTCCTAGTTATCCCTGACTTAACAGTTAAGACAGAGAAGCCTAGCTCCCCAGAAGCCGACCGTACAGGCAATGTATCATCGAAATATTATTACAAATAATACTAGAAATTGCTAAGTATTTTCTTTTTGAACCTATATTTATTTTCTGTCGATTTTATATCTAGTTTTCTGTTCATAATTATGAGGGCCTCAATCTCATCTCCAACGTATGCTTTACAGCAGCCATATTGGCAAAGGAGACAATAGCGTTCGTGAGAGTTTTCAAGGCACGTTCCATGCAGTGGTCAATACGCAGAGATGGGACGGAGATGGATGGACCATCATCTAATGTCATTATAGAAAATTAGGAAAAATAAAAAAAAATCTTAAAAAAAAGTGTTTAAATGTGATTTAAACTTTAGTTTCTTCTCTGATGACACATTCCCTTTAGCTCCTGAGCGCCATCCGCCATATATTTATAGCATTGGAGACCAGTCGTGTTTAGGGCAGATTTAGGAGCTAATCTCACTCCATATGCAGCCATTGTCAGCTGTATATTACAATCGACAATCTGCAACAACAGCTAAGATCAGAGATAACTTAGATGGGATCAATGGCCTTCGTGTCTTGCAAATAACCACGTCCTTATTCAGCTACTTCAATGGAAAGATAAGAAGTTATTGTTCTTGAAATGTGAGGATGAAACAACTGTAAATTGTTGCTATAACTGGCAGTAGGTCCTACGTGCTAATGATTACCTCTGCTTGCCGTAATAGTTTGAGTTTTGCTCAAGTTGTATTATATAAGTCAGTCTACTGTTATTTTGCCTGTGGAGTCATAGGGAGAGACTTGTCATTCAAGCAGAGCAAGGCATGGGGCGGCTGGAGAGAGCCATTATGTGTCTTTAAAGGGAAGCTGTCACCAGGTTATCCCCAACTAACCTAAGAGCAGCATAATGTAGAGACAGCCTCTCATTCCAGTGATGTGTCACTTACTGGGCTGCTTAGTGTAGTTTTCAGAAAATCACTGTTTTATTAGAAGATTATCACTACAGAACTTGCAAACCTGCTGCCAGGAAGTCCTCCATATTCATGAGTTCTGTATAACCCCATCCCTACCACTTACTGACAGCTTTCTGTGTACACTATGCATAGGCAGAAAGCTGCCAATCAGTGATGTGGGCGGGGTGAAACACGCTGTAGCTCAGCATTCTGAGCACTGCTAGATCTGCAGCAAATAAAACAGTGATTTATCAAAATTGCAGCAAGCAGCCCAATAAGTGACACATTGCTGAAATCGGTCTGTGACCCTACATCATGCTGATCTCAGCTGGGGTAACAAAAACCTGGTGACAGTTTGCCTTTAAATCCCTACATTTCAAGATTCATATCTTTTTCTCTCCCAATGTCCAGCTTATTTTTCAAGCTATGTTTTTTCCGAAATGCCGCAGCCTTTTAATAATATTGTACCCAGAGTAGCCTGACTAGTCAGTTCAGTTCTATCTATAGCTCATGATAAATGGTATACAGATGTAGCAAATGTTAGCATTTAACACGTTTATGATATCATGACAACTCCCTCCACCAGTTGGATGTAGCACGGTGAACTACAATTAGGGACCGTCCTGATTGGGTGCACCTTGTCACAGTGGGATGGCTTTTATGCTCTTTCAATCAAAATAGTATTAACTAAGTAGCCTATGTTGTTTACAGGTACTATTGCTATTAATTTACTCACTGCAGGGAATTTGCTCTTTTGACTTTATCTTAGACTTTGCCTATTAATGGTCACAGTGTGAACAAGCCCCTACACATTGTACTTATACCAACATGTGTTCCGGCTCATTTCTTTGGTTTTACCAGTTGGATTTTTGCTTGGAGAAATATTACTTTCAAAATATTAGCTATCCCGAAATGTCTGCTTTAGTAGATGCATACAATTCTGGAGTATGTTTTCCTCTGTTATTCCTCCTGGAATTCTATGAATAATGAATAAGTTAAAAACTGGGTGTTACTAATTTCGTACTCAATAGAGTGTGCACCTACATAGCGTCCTGACAGCATTGATTTGGGTAATGTCCCCCCCAAAAAATTTCAGGTATGTTTTGGGGAATATAAGAATTGACTGCACAAACATGGCAGGGGAGCTGTAGATTCTAAGTAAGGAGGGATCATTGGTGGCTAATTCATTTGCTGCATACTCATGTTAGCCACACAAGAATTACATTGCATATATAAGATTTGATGTTTACATCTCATTCACATCATGGTACGCAGTTGTTCAAATATACAATTCTACGCTTGGATGTTTGACCCACATATATATACTCAGTCCTGGTTATATTTATCATAAGATAGAAGAAAAGTTTATAATGTTGTTTACTTAATAGATCTGCAGTTGCAAAGTATTTCCTTCTTAAATAAGCACTAGGAAATATTTTTCTATCCATTTTAGGTTGTCAGGAAATTGCAGATGTTGGCTTATGATTTGGTATTAGGCTATGTGCCCACGATCAGACTATAGCAGCTCTTCGGATGCAGCGTATTTTCGCTGTGTCCAAAACGCTGCGTTCTAATCACGCAGTTAAATCCGCATTTGTTCAGTGAACTATGGGGATTTACCGCATTTAACGACATTCTGTTGTGGAAATTTCTGTAGTCTTTGCTACAGAAGTTAACATTTTGCGGCTCATAAACCCACACACGGGTGAGATTACGCAGCGTTAATCAGAAGCACAGTGGGCATTGGATTTCTATAAATCCAGTCCACTGTGTTTGTAATGTAGAACGCAGCGTTTTGGACACAGCATAGATATGCTGCGTCCAAATCGCTGCTCTTCCTGATTGTTGTCACGTAGCCTAATAGAATAAAAACTCAAATTTGATTCCAGGCCTGACCTCCCAGCTCCTTTTTCAAAAATGAGGTGGGGGATAATTCTAATGGAGGGGTGATTCCCCCAGGCTTACAGGTCTACTGAAAATTTTCTAATAGGTATATCCAAAGTACGGAAGCAGGCATTACTGGGGTGAGAGGTAACCTGTCATTGCTAGGGTGATAGTATCTACCTAATATTTTCCCCAGTGACCTCCATCATGTTTGATTGAGCCCTGAGTCCAAATTAGGCAATATATATTGAGTGACTAAAGGAAATCTGTCAGTAAGATCATCCCTACTAAGCTGTCTATATGTGCATGTAGGTCAGAGGAAGCTGAATAAAATGACACCTTGATATCTGCGATCTGAAGTCTTATTCCAGAGAAATCCTTATTTTTCTTATATATACAGTGGGTACGGAAAGTATTCAGACCCCTTTAAATTGTTCACTCTTTGTTTCATTGCAGCCATTTGGTAAATTCTAAAAAGTTCATTTTTTTTTCTCACTAAAGTACACTCTACACCCCATATTGACTGAAAAAAAAACAGAAATGAAGAAATTTTTGCAAATTTATTAAAAAAAGAAAAACTGTAATATCACATGGTCATAAGTATTCAGACCCTTTGCTCAGTATTGAGTAGAAGCACCCTTTTGAGCTGGTACAGCCATGAGTCTTCTTGGGAATGATGCAACAAATTTTTCACACCTGGATTTGGGGATCCTCTGTCATTCTGCCTTGCAGATCCTCTCCAGTTCCGTCAGGTTAGATGGTAAATGTTGGTGGACAGCCATTTTCAGATCTTTCCAGAGATGCACAATTGGGTTTAGGTCAGGGCTCACAGAGTTGTTCTGAAGCCACTCCTTTGTTATTTTAGCTGTGTTCATAGGATCATTGTCTTGTTGGAAGGTGAACCTTCGGCCAAGTCTGAGGTCCAGAGCACTCTGGAAGAGGTTTTCATCCAGGATATCTCTGTACTTGGCCGCATTCATGTTTCCTTCAGTTGCAACCAGTCGTCCTGTCCCTGCATCTGAAAAACACTCCCATAGCATGATGCTGCCACCACCATGTTTCACTGTTGGGATTGTATTAGGCAGGTGATGAGCAGTGCCTGGTTTTCTCCCAGATACCGCTTTGAATTATCGCCAAAAAGTTCTATCTTCGTCTCACCAAACCAGAGAATCTTATTTCTCATAATCTGGGAGTCCTTCATGTGTTTTTGAGCAAACTCTATGCAGGCTTTCATATGTCTTGCACTGGGGAGAGGCTTCCGTCGGTCCACTCTGCCATAAAGGCCCGACTGGTGGAGGGCTGCAGTGATTGTTGACTTTGTGGAACTTTCTCCCATCTCCCTACTGCATCTCTGGAGCTCAGCCACAGTGATCTTGAGGTTCTTCTTTACCTCTCTCACCAAGGCTCTTCTCCCACGATTGCTCAGTTTGGCTGGACGGACAGGTCTAGGAAGACTTCTGGTGTGGTCCCAAACTTCTTCCATTTAAGGATTATGGAGGCCACTGTGCTCTTAGGAACCTCAAGTAATGCAAAAATTCTTTTATAACCTTGGCCAGATCTGTGCCTTGCCACAATTCTGTCTCTGAGCTCCTTGGGCAGTTCCTTTGAGCTCATGATTCTCATTTGGTCTGACATGCACTGTGAGCTGTGAGGTCTTATATAGACAGGTATGTGCCTTTCCAAATCAAGTCCTATCAGTTTAATTAAACACAGCTGGACTCCAATGAAGGAGTAGAACCATCTCAAGGAGGATCACAAGGAAATGGACAGCATTCGACTTAAATATGAGTGTCTGAGTAAAGGGTCTGAATACTTATGACCATGTGATATTTCAGTTTTTCTTTTTTAATAAATTTGCAAAAATTTCAACATTTCTGTTATTTTTCAGTCAAGATGGGGTGCAGAGTGTACTTTAATGAGAAAAAAAATTAAGTTTTTAGAATTTACCAAATGGCTGCAATGAAGCAAAGAGTGAAAAATTTAAAGGGGTCTGAATACTTTCCATACCCACTGTAAATGGGCTGTTAAGCTCTATGGGCCGGCTACTGATCTGCATGAGAATCTGCCTTCGGGACCTATTTTAAATGAAAGGATGCCAATGAACTCTCTTCATAAGGAATGCAAACTGTCTCGCTAGTGCCACCTATAGGATATAGCTATCCTATATAAATCAATATCTGACCTGTTTGCAAGCCAGGAATATTAGCCAAACCAGACACCCATCTACAGACAGTTGTCTCAAGAGAACTTGCATCTCATCAGTTCAGAACATTAGCTGATTGAATGAGACACCCTTGATACAATTTTCAGGAGAGACTGGCACTCCTTAAAGGGGTTGTCCCTTTCAGATAATATTCAGTCCCAGCTGTAGTTTGCTAAATAATAACAAGCATCACAGTACTTGCTATTTCCTGGGGCCAACGGCGAGTTTCCGTTATTGCTTCTCCTCTCCGGTATTGGCTGCAGTGCTGGTGGTGGCACTGAAGGGGGCATTCCATCTACACTTATAGAACCACTTAGCTCACTGATTGGTTGCCCGGCTGTAGATATGAATTCAACACTTCAGTCAATGCTTGACACCCGCTGCAGCAGCGATGACTTACTGGTGTACATTGGAAAGTGAGTACAGTGCGGGCTATTATTTTCTAACAACCTGCAGCCGGGACTGAACATCATCTGTGAGGTAACAACCCGATAAAGGAGACCAGTTGTGTATGGGGTCTTGTTGGCAATGAACCATGGGATAAAGCATGCAAATTAGCTCTCTTTTAGAAGGCTGGAAAACTTTTGCCAGTGTTAAAGAAGCACTCCTCCCATCAAAGTTTTTATCCTCTTAATACTTTGCACTTGTAATATTATATGGCACTGTGTGCTTGCAATGGTTCATTTTGCCTTTCTACTCAGTACATTCTTCTGTTTTCTATTAGGTCTGTGGTATCACATGATTAAAAACTGACTAGCTGAATCCATTTACACTCTATGTAGAATCAGGGGTTAAATTTTCCCTGTATGAGTCATGAGTCACTGCAAAAGTCCCTGTCAGGGAGAAGGAGCAGAGCAGCTGGATCAGGAATAAAAGAGAGGAAAGATAAATGTAGGGAAAAGAGATTTCCTGTTTCTAAATAGAGCAGAGAAATTAGAAGAATTAGCTGAGTAGAAAGGAAAAATGAGCAATTGTAAGTACACAGTGCTGTATAATATGATGATTGCAATATATTAAGAGGATAAAACATTGATGGGAGGAGTGCTTCTTTAAGTCAGTATCTGACCCTCTCACTATTAGAGTGACTATCTCAAATATGTAGCTGAGTTTGGAGTAAGACCAGTTACCCGTCTCATGAAGGAAGCCTGTCAATCACAAGCTGACAGCAGGGGACATTAGACTGACAGATTTCTAGATAAGGTTGTCAATCACTTCTGAGACTCTCAGACCCATAGCTCAGCCACAATAAGGAGGTGAACTCCACTGTTCATTTTTGATATTATGTAACATAAGGAGATAGGCGGCACATACAGTATATTTTCATGTATGATGTATTTAGGTGTCACTTGTGTAAGCACAGTACCATAGGACATGCAGAGACAGTGGCTCACCTTAAGACTAGCTCTGTGCCTGCAAAGCTACTGATATAAGGACACTAATGTGCATCAAGCAGAGAGCACATCTCCTGCCATTACACTGACAACACTTGGTCGCCCACTCGTGTATTTCCTCGGCAGTGTCCAGACATGATCATACTTCCACATTTGCATGAGAATTGCTAGGCTTGCACTCTGCTGCTCCCTGACTTTGCATAAGGGCTTGGATTTGGCGGTGACAGAAGCCACTGGAGGTACTGTTCCGTCATTTGTCCAGTAATTTCCTGCTCAGCTTGCAGACTGCTCAGCCTTATTCATGTAAAGTTAAAAAAAGAAATCAAAGGAGAATTCTTGGAGTCATTTCCATGTCTTTACTAATCTGGCTGCTTCTGCAATGACACATACAAGCCTTCACCTCTGACCCCAATACTAAGGCTTCAGAGCACTGGTGGATATGTGCTGCTGCATCTTCTGGGTGGACACGGGGGTCTTTATTTCTTTATTGTAACCTCGTCTTGCTGGAGCTTTCTATTGCACGCAGTACATCGCTGTGTTTGGGAAGAAGCAGTAGCTGGAGGGAGGCATTCCACTCCGTCTCCTCTCCGTCTCCACTCCGTCTCCTCTCCGTCTCCACTCCGTCTCTTACTGTGTCATTCGCTTCGTTCTCTTCTACATGTGACCTTCCAAAAGCCTCATACCTGAGTGTGGAAAGGCAGCGGTGCTGCTGGGAGGACGTGTCAGAGCCATTCCAGGGTGATGGAGTAATGGGAGAAAGTGCAGCGAGCCACAGTCACACAGGGAGCGGATGAGGGCTCTCTCATAGCGAGCTTAGCAGAGCAGCAGTGACGACCCTACTGCGAGCGGACGGGGACGTATCCACGGGGCTCGTGGAAGCATCCACACTGGTGAGTTCTGTCCGCCAGCTTGTCTGGCTTCTCCCCGATCTCGGTCTATGGAGCTTTGCCCCCACCAGCTAATTACTGTCTGCCTGGAATGCCACAAGCTTGCCTGAATTACAATAGTACACGGAATGTACGGCCATGTCTCCTCATTGTTTAGATTTTCTTATGTTCTCAGCATGTTGTACGAGTAACTGAGATACTTTGTGTCCCTGGAAACCTGTCCTGGTATGTGACAGCTGGTATTTGTTGTAGAAAATGTCCTGTGGGTGAAGCTGTGGAAATCAATAGAACTCTGGGTGGCACGTGGGTGGAAAGATGTTGTTTGGAGTGAACTTTAAAGACCACTGCAGTCATTCTCCAGCAATCACTGGGATTTACCCATCAATGTGGACTGCTGGGTGCTATTTAACTCATCTGAAATGTAACCCCCGTCTGTTTTTAAGAAGTTTTCCTTTTTGGTAGCTTCTTGCAAGAAAAAATTTAGGTTGATCTTTCTCATTTTGTGTGATTTTTGTGCTTATTATAGACACACTGTTATCTATTTCACTAAGCAATCCAATGTGTTTATAGATAGACAGATAATAGATAGATAGATAGATAGATAGATAGATAGATAAAAATAGGTGCAGCACAAGTAAGCTAAATAAGATAGCAGCACAACCAAACCTTAATGTATGTCCCAGGAGTGTTGCCTATTGCCTTGATTTTTTTGGACATGTAGATAAATACTAGATAGAGATAGATAGCTAATAGATAGATTCTAGAGATAGATAGATAATAGATAGATTCTAGAGATAGCTAGATAGATAATAGATAGATTCTAGAGATAGATAATAGATAGATTCTAGAGATAGCTAGATAGATAATAGATAGATTCTAGAGATAGATAATAGATAGATTCTAGAGATAGCTAGATAGATAATAGATAGATTCTAGAGATAGATAATAGATAGATTCTAGAGATAGATAATAGATAGATTCTAGAGATAGATAATAGATAGATTCTAGAGATAGATAATAGATAGATTCTAGAGATAGCTAGATAGATAATAGATAGATTCTAGAGATGGCTAGATAGATAATAGATAGATTCTAGAGATAGATAATAGATAGATTCTAGAGATGGCTAGATAGATAATAGATAGATTCTAGAGATAGATAATAGATAGATTCTAGAGATAGCTAGATAGATAATAGATAGATTCTAGAGATAGATAGATGATAGATATATGATAGATAGATGATAGATAGATACAGATTCTAGAGATAGAAAGATAGATGATAGATAGATAGATACTAGAGATAGACAGATTGATAGATACTAGAGATAGATAGATACTAGAGATAGATAGATGTAGACAAACTTAAAGAAAGAGAAATATGATATGCCATGAACTTCCATATCCCCAACAATTGTTCCTACAGTCCCTACCCATCATCCCCACCGTCCATATGCCTATTCCCTAAAAGATAGATATGTAGATAGATATGTAAATATATATAGATAGATATTGGATATATAGATAGTTAATAGATGATAGATAGATAGATAGATAATAAATAGATAATAGATGATACACAGATAGATTCATAGATAGATACAGTAGATAGATAGATAGATAGATAATAAATAGATAATCGATGATACACAGATAGATTCATAGATAGATAGATAGATAGATAGATGAGATGGCAGATAAACCTAATGACGCATTTTTAATTCAGTGAGATATCACAATGTAGATAGAATGGATCAATGACACATTTCTCTGCTGGTCCTATATAACTATCTGTCTGTCAGATGTAGCAGAGCTACCAAATGTATATACTGTACCATAATATATTATTAGGAGTTTTGCATAGGACTGCAGGTTAATATACTGCATTAGTTGTCACCATGCTCATATGACATGCAATTTTTTTTTGAACAGTTGTTGATGCTGTTTTTTTTTATCCAAAAGCCTAAAATGTATATAGAAATCACTTATTTCTCCTTTCTCTTGTATCCACTGCTGTGTTGTGCATCGAACTAAGCCTAAAAGAGTTCAGTGCCATATTTTCTACATCTATGGAGCATCAGAACCAAGGATGTACATTTGGCTAGTGGTATATGTATAAGGAGGAAGACCTTGAAGCATGGCGATCCTCCTGTTGCATGGCTGTTAGGGCTACAGCACAGGCACCTGATTTCCAGATGTGGATCACTATGTGGAATAATGATGAGTAGTAAATATATTAGGAAATGTAATCATTTAATATTGTGGTCATTACTCAACCTTGGTTCTGGGTACTGGGGTATTTTGTACTAGATTGTGTTACATTATATTCAGTCTTTCTGTTGGGAACCTGAGATAAATATACTTCACAGTAAAAACACTGCAGTATCCATCACAGTCTTAGCTCCTGTGTGTATACATAGCATGGCCACAAATCAATACACAGCAAATAGCATTTTCACGACATATTGGATGTGCTTGAAATTGTATATTCTCCCATCTACACAAATGGTCGTTTCCCTATGGATGAGATTGGGTATCAGTGACTGGCGCTACACTTAGAAGTGTAAATCAAGAGACATATTCTGTATAAAAGAAAAAGACTTTATATACATTATCAAGCAATTAACAAGAGACATTGTGATCTTCATCATGTTATGTGGACCTCAAGGACATTCCTAAATCTTGAAGCTGATGCAGACAATCATTGATGGTTGATGACAAGTCATTGAGGAACATCCTATGGTAATGGCTCCGCGGCATACAGCGTCCACATAACCCATTGATTTATAATTCTATGTATGTGCTAGGAGAGTAGAGTCTGCAGCATTTCATCCAACACCTCCTGTAAATATCTCCAATCTGTTAATCTGCAGCTAAAGATAGATCCTGTTCTGCAAAAACTAATGGAGTTTTAGCACAAGAAGCTGAAGTGTCTGACACATTAATAATCTCCTAAAATGATTTCATCACCATCGCTTTGTTTGATGCAAATTGCTTACTAACGTGCAATGAAAGGGTTTAATAATGTGCAATTCTTTGTATTCTGGAATACAGAAATGAAGGAACTTTTTGCTCCTCAGTGTACTGCTGTCTAGGGAAATCGTGGCATAATGAATCAATAGTAGCTAAAGTATGGAACTAAAGAGTAACAAAGTCAGGATGGCAGCATGGCACCACAACCGGTGTCATGGGCAAGTCATGTTCTTCTATCCTTGTGAAGTTGTGAGTGGTTTTTACTGAGCAGGAGCAGTACTCTAACTCTATGCTCCTGACACTCAAGTGATCTCTCTGCCATGGAGTCGTATTTTCATAGTTTTTAAGGGTGAAGGTAAACTCAAAAGGTATATCCGGGACTTTGTGAGAAACTAAAAATGTGTCCGGCGCCGTTCATTCATGGCACAGAGCGCTCTGCTGGTGATTCAGATGAATCTGCTGACGTCACATTGACAGAGCTGCGGCTTCTTTTCCACCCTGCTGTCGACTGAATGAGACTTCTGACGTCATTCTGATTGACAGTCTGCTCCCCCAGCTAGGCAGCAGGAATCCGGCTGTCAATCAGAATGACATTGAAGTCCGACCCTGTCAACAGAACAGAGTGGAAATGAATCTGCCTCTCTTTCGATGTGACGTCAGCACAGGGAGCTGAATCACCGTCAGGAGTGGTCACAGACCGTTCTATGCCGGGGATGAATGGCACCGGGCACAACAGGTAGGTAGGTAGCAACTACTTGCCTGTTAGTGCTTAGGCAACTTTTTAGTTTTTCAGAAAGTCCCGGATATCCCCTTTAAGTCCATGTAGTTCAACCCAGAGCCTAACATGATGATACAGCGGTAAGGAAAAACTCCATGGGGCAGACTCTATTAGCTCCATATTAGGGGAAAAGTCCCTTCCCGACTCCACATACAATCAGACTAGTTCCCCGGATCAAAGTCCCATCACAGAATCTAGTGCTCATATCCTGTAATATTATATTTTTCAATTACAACATTATGTGGCAGAGAGGTCCATAGTCTCACTGCTCTTACAATAAAGAATCCGCATCTGTGATTGTGATGAAACCTTCTGTCCTCTAGACGTAGAGAATGCCCCCTTGTTATCATTGCAGGCCTAGGTGTAAAAGATCATTAGAAAGATCTGTCTACTGTCCCCTCATGTACTTGTACATTGTAAAAAGATCGCCCTAAATGGTGACTATTCTTCCATTTCCAAAATCTCCACAAAACTAAATGCATCATCTTTCCCCTATCTCACTTAACCCTTTACAGACCAATTATTCTCAGTTATTAACCCTACACCTTCCCAAAACAAGTCGTCTGCTACCTCCATCTTGTCCTTCATTTCACACATCCATGCCCTATTCACCTCTGCTGCCCTTCACCTCCAAAATATTTTCCTAATGTGCTGTTTCTCAACCTCTTCAATCTCTATTCACCAAGTTCTTGTACATGTGCTCTTCATCTCCCACCTAGATTTCTACCACATCCTCTTCTGTGGCTTCCCCTTCAAAACTGCTGTCCTGGTAATCCCCCTTTGCTTCTCATTCCATGTCTTCTCACCCATTTCAAATACTGACAATGGCATAAAATGACAATGGCATATATTGCATGGCCTATAATTCTCCCTTCTAGTCAGAGCTTCTCACCCAGCCAAACCAGGGGCGAATGCCCTGAAACATGTGTCTTCAAATGGTGTTTCTGGTTTGGCTTTTTATCCTAATTCAGTGTTCCCCATCTCCAATCCTCAAGATTCACCAACAGGTCATATTTTCAGGATTTCCTTAGTATTACACAGGTGATGGAATTATTACCTGTGGAAGTGATTATCACCTAAGCAATATTAAGGAAATCCAGAAAACATGACCTGTTGGTGGGTCTTCAGGACTGGAGTTGGGGAACACTACCCAAAAGCATGTGGCAAAGAGTCGTTATTGACTCTTATGATTGTACTTCCAATAGGTGGCGATAGAGTTCCTGTCCTCCTCCTCTCTGAAGAGGCTATTAGTCAATGACATTTTTATTTTATTATTTATTATGTATTGCTTACATAGCACCATCATATTCCACCTCACATTACAGGCATACAAGGCAGTCCACAGCCAGCCACCTGCTAATGTGCCATTACCTCCCTACACATTAAAGCTAGGTCATTTTTAAGCAATGCATATACTGATGTATCCAACTGATCAGACTGTGCTACGTTTAAGGCCACGTTCACATGTTCAGTATTTGGTCAGTATTTTACATCAGTATTTGTGAGCCAAAACTAGGAGTGGGTGATAAATACAGAAGTGGTGATGTGTTTCTATTATACTTTTCATCTGATTGTTCCACCCCTGGTTTTGGCTTACAAATACTGATGTAAAATACTGACCAAATACTAAACATGTGAACATGGCCTAAAGCTACAATATGTGGTCATTTTTTATTGTTCAATTGTATCTTAATTAAAAAGTGGAGCAACTTTGCGGGTTGTTTTGATTAACAAATATTGCACTATTTGTATCTAAAGCTCGAATGTAAACTTATGTGTCTCCATAGTTACAGACTATAAACCAATTTGAGGCGCATTGGTGAAATGTAAAGTGTCATTGCAATTACTCTTTTAAATGCTGTAAAAGTACAGTAGAAAAATAGTCACTGCAATTTCAACAAACTTATGCTCATCTGATGGCCAATACAACGCCTAAGGCTGTGTTCACATAGTGTTTTTTCCTATGTTCAGTTACCCCGTCAGGTCTAACGTCTGATCACCTCCCCCATGGAAAACAGGATTCAGGTGTATGCACCAATGGGGCGATTGACTTTGATGATGCAGATGGACTCACCATGTGTTCTGTTGTGCGTCATTTTTTGGATGTATACAAATGATGCACAGCAAAACACATGGTGACTTACTGTGCATCATTATAGTCAATGGACCTAATGGCGTACACGCATAGTCCCATTTTGAGGGGAGGTTCAGACATAAGCCTTGACAGGGACCACTGAACATAAGAAAAAACGCTATGTGAACCCAGCCTATCAAAATTGCAAACTACTTGGACCAAAATGACACATTGAACCTGAAAAATCATTACAAATTGCTAGTCATTAGGTGTCTCCCTTCAGTCTAACTTGATGTCCACTGCTTGTTGTTACCTGTGATACTAACTAACAGCAGAGATATTGAGATGGGTAACGGAAGTGGAGGTGGATCTTTCAGATGAGAGCAGGCAAGCCATTTTACAATGTCGAGGGAAATTCATGTTGGGAAGTGTTAGGAAAGAAAGATCCAGCACCTATAGTGCTGGTGGAATGCCGATGAAGAGAGAATAGCCCACTCAAAAGAGTGGATGACATGTCAAAGAGAATTGTGACACTTCCTGAACAAATTAGACTAGTTAAACAGGTATGTGAATTAAAAGTAGTTTTAACTTGTTGGGTGGGGGATGGGGTACGCGAGACCATGATTTTTCTTTGTTTTTAGGTTTTGAGAACACTGACCTTTAAAGGGAAAAACATGTGTGAGGGAGATTACTTTTTACACGTCGTCCTTCTAGAACATTGTGTCTGTAATAGCAGAGAGTAGCATCCAGTGTCAGGTACACATGGGCCGTGCACAATGGATGCAGTTTTCTTATTTCCGAGGATCCCTTGAAAAGCCCATTGTGTGATAGCATCATGCTGAGTAATACTTTTTACACTCTCATATCGATTAGTTGTTCTACAGTCACTGCGCCCATTCTGTACTAATCCACAGCAGGAAAATGTCAATACAATTTCATCAGCAACATGCAATTTGTTCTACAAAATCTGGATGAAAAAACAACTTATCTTCATATTCAATCATTTATTCTATTGACCCTGACATCCATTCTGGTATTTCATCCAACACTAAATAATACTAAGTAATGCACTTAATAATATTTTTACATTTTCCATGTTTGTTTTCAGAGCTTTGTAGAGAGATAGATAGATAGATAGATAGATAGATAGATAATGGGTAGATAGATGGGTAGATAGATGGATAGATAGATGGATAGATAAATAATGGGTAGATGGATAGATAGATAGATAATGGGTAGATAGATAGATGATAGATAGATCATAGAGAGATAGATAATGGATAGATAGATAGATAGATAGATAGATAGATAGATAGATAGATAGATGGGTAGATAGATGGATAGATAGATAGATAATGGGTAGATAATGGGTAGATAGATGGGTAGATAGATGGATAGATGGATAGATAGATGGATAGATAGATAGATAGATAATGGGTAGATATATGGATAGATAGATAATGGGTAGATAGATGGGTAGATAGATGGATAGATAGATAGATAGATAGATAGATAATGGGTAGATAGATTGGTAGATAGATGGATAGATAGATAATGGGTAGATAGATGGGTAGATAGATGGATAGATAGATAGATAGATGGGTAGATAGATGGATAGATGGATAGATAATGGGTAGATAGATGGATAGATAGATAGATAGATAGATAATGGGTAAATAGATAGATAGATAGATAATGGGTAGATAGATGGATGGATGGATAGATAGATAGATAATGGGTAGATAGATGGATAGATAGATAGATAGATAATGGGTAGATAGATGGGTAGATAGATAGATAATGGGTAGATAGATGGATAGATACTGTAGATAGATGGATAGATAGATGGATAGATAGATAATGGGTAGATAGATGGATAGATAGATAATGGGTAGCTAGATGGGTAGATAGATGGATAGATAGATAATGGGTAGATAGATGGGTAGATAGATGGATAGATAGATAGATAATGGGTAGATAGATGGGTAGATAGATGGATAGATAGATGGATAGATAAATAATGGGTAGATGGATAGATAGATAGAT
Source organism: Phyllobates terribilis (assembly GCF_046119375.1). Lineage (NCBI taxonomy): Eukaryota > Metazoa > Chordata > Amphibia > Anura > Dendrobatidae > Phyllobates > Phyllobates terribilis. Next base: position 810,284,679 of record NW_027362761.1, read on the forward strand.
AATGGGTAGATAGATAGATGATAGATAGATCATAGAGAGATAGATAATGGATAGATAGATAGATAGATAGATGGGTAGATAGATGGATAGATAGATAGATAATGGGTAGATAATGAGTAGATAGATGGGTAGATAGATGGATAGATAGATGGATAGATAGATGGATAGATAGATAGATAATGGGTAGATATATGGATAGATAGATAATGGGTAGATAGATGGGTAGATAGATGGATAGATAGATAGATAGATAGATAGATAATGGGTAGATAGATTGGTAGATAGATGGATAGATAGATAATGGGTAGATAGATTGGTAGATAGATGGATAGATAGATAGATAGATGGGTAGATAGATGGATAGATGGATAGATAATGGGTAGATAGATGGATAGATAGATAGATAGATAGATAGATAGATAATGGGTAAATAGATAGATAGATAGATAATGGGTAGATAGATGGATGGATGGATAGATAGATAGATAATGGGTAGATAGATGGATAGATAGATAGATAGATAATGGGTAGATAGATGGGTAGATAGATAGATAATGGGTAGATAGATGGATAGATACTGTAGATAGATGGATAGATAGATGGATAGATAGATAATGGGTAGATAGATGGATAGATAGATAGATAATGGGTAGCTAGATGGGTAGATAGATGGATAGATAGATAATGGGTAGATAGATGGGTAGATAGATGGATAGATAGATAGATAATGGGTAGATAGATGGATAGATAGATGGATAATGGGTAGATAGATGGATAGATAGATAGATAGATAGATAATGGGTAGATAGATGGGTAGATAGATGGATAGATAGATAATGGGTAGATAGATGGGTAGATAGATGGGTAGATAGATAGATAATGGGTAGATAGGTGGATAGATAGATAATGGGTAGATAGATGGATAGATAGATGGATAGATAATGGGTAGATAGATAGATGATAGATAGATATATAGATAGATGATAGATAGATAGATAATGGGTAGATAGATGGATAGATAGATAGATAGATAGATAGATAATGGGTAGATAGATAGATAGATGATAGATAGATAGATAGATAGATAGATAGATAGATAGATAGATAGAGTCTACACACCCCTGTTAAAATGCCAGTCGTTTGTTGTGTAAAAAAGTCATACCAAGAAGAATCATATCATTTCAGGACTTTTTCCATCTCGAATGTCACCCATAATCTGATAAACAAACTGAAATTTTTTTGGTTGCATAAATATGCATACCCTTATCTAATACTTTGTTGAAGTACTCCCTGAATTGATGAGAGCAATTCCTTTCAGTAGCGTCCTAAATCTGTCAGATTGCAAGGGCATCTCCAATGTACAGCGCCCTCTTCTGGTCAACCCACAGATCTTTGATTGGATTCAGGTCTGAGCTCTGGCTGAACCACCCTAAAACTTTCATACGGGAGATTGTTGTCACATGCAGTACACAACCTTTGGCCACTGTGAGTTAGTAGATATATAATACATTGCATGTGCATACAATGAGGACTCATAAATGTGCATTGTACTTTGCTGCCATCTACTGGTCAGTGTATGCATATGAAAGTTAGCCGTTTAATCTCCTCACAACAAGTTACTATAGAAACAGCTGGGAGGAGCCAATTCAGTTTTAACACACTTCCTGTGAGCTGGTAGAAACCAGTTTAGTCTTGTTTAGTCCAGCCAAGGAAGATCAAAGAAGCTCCACTGCTCCCTGAATCCATTTCAGTCCATGCTGAGGGGACATCATTCTCCACATAGTCATCTCCACAAAAGAGTGAAGCCTTATATAGTCAGGAGAGATAAGGCTGAACAAGTGCTCTCCTGACTACTGGTTTTCTAGCAAGAACCAGTTCCACATGTCTCTCACACCACAAACTTTGTCTGACCTACCCGTGCAATAGGGAATGGTAGGGCCAAAACCCTGAATCCTTCCAGACTACTAGTGTGTTGCCACGGGGAGCCAACCCGTGAAGGTCCCTCCATAAGTGTAGCACTACCTGGACTTTGCATAATATTTCCACAAATAGCAAGTGAATAGAACTGTGCTCCAGCCGCCCTCTGAGGGCGTAAACTTTCTTGTTTCATAAGGAGACACCTACCTTTCATATGCACAATATGCTGTGTAGCCTATACTGAGAACTACCACCACTTTGCCTTTAAGAGAAGAGACCATTTTATGCTTCAGTAAAGTGTTACGTTTACAAGTTCACCCGTGTGTCTGACTGCTTGTAATTGCACGAACATCATAGGCGCTCCAACGTCTGCACCTAGACACCACCTCTACAGGAGTGCCCCCAGGGGGTTCTCCACAAGTGCCACCTCTCGCTATTGACGATTGTTGTGGACATGAGGGAAGTGTTTAGGGATCCAGCGACCCACTTCATTTACCATGACATTAAAATCTAATCCATTGCCAGTGGAACTACATGTCCCAGTAGGAAACCTCTGCAACATTTGGCGCCTCCCTTGTGGCTCACCACACATGCATATCTAATGCTTTGGAAAAAAAAATTGCACCCTTCTGCTGAATGGTAACTTTCAACAATGAGATTCCTTTGCTGTGTTGTAAGCTGTACAGATTATGGGGCACATTAAAGTTGGAAAAAGTTCAGAAATTATTCTTCTTGATATGATTTTTTTTACATGACAAAAACCTGGCATTTTAACAGGTGTTAGTAGACTTTTTATATCCACTGTAAATAGACCTACTGACATATAGAGAGATCTAACAAAAAGGCAGCATTCCCATCGAAATACAGGAAAATATATGGGTTTTTATGTGCGGTGTGGCATACATTGGCGAATAAAAGAAAGCTTATTTTTTCACCTGTGAGGATGGGAATTTTGCCTTTTTTTGGATGAACAAAGAAAAGAACAAGCAAACCGACCATAAGTGCCCAGAATAAACACAAGTAAATCAAAAAATAAAAATATACAGGAAGACAGCAAAGGAAGATACAGGGGCACACTCCCAAAGGTTTATAAAAGACAATGTATCAAAAGGGGAGTCATGGTATAATGCCAATACTTGTGCAAAACCGTATATATAGTATAGGATATATATATATAAATGTATATCATTATGGCATATGACCAATGTAAAAAGTGCAGAGGTACCCTCTATACAATATCGATGTGGATAAGCAATCAAAAGGTAATGTGGGCTATACTCACTGCAATAGAAGAATAATCAGGACACTCAAGGCTGAGTAGTGCCAACCCTGACGCGCATTTTGGCTACAGACTTCGTCTATCGCCGAAACGCGCGTCAGGGTGGGTGCTATACTTTTTTTTTATTCTGGGCTCTTATTCTTGTGTTTATTCTGGGCTATTCTGGTCAGTTTACGCGTTCTTTTCTTCAGTCATTATTTACCGACTGTCCAGTTTTTTTGCCATCACTATCCCACCTAGTCTGTAGTGTGACATAATTTCACATACTTAATACTTACCAATTGTATTAACTTTTTATGGCACACTCCTAAATTATTCCCCTTGTTCTCTTATTGACTATTTTTTGGATGAGTATCTTTGATGATCTTTTTTATCTAATGGTCCTAAGGCTTGCACCCATTTCGATGGTTTGATTGGTGCTGTTATATTTCTGAGTTTCTGTATAAGTAGATTACTGGAGAGCAGCACACGTGTAACTATTGAGTTCAGGGATTGCAGTTGCACTTGAGCCATGGAGCCTAGGTGGACCAAAGGGTCTCTTTCACTCATATGAGACTAATACTACTAACCCCTTCGTGATTGGTAAATTTTTCATTTTTGTGCTTCCATTTGTTCTTCCCCTGCTAAAGAAAGACGTAACTTTTTTATTTTTTTGTCAATATAGCCATATGAAGGGCTTGTTCTTTGCAGGACGAGTTGCAGTTCTGAAATACATTATTCATTTTATCGTAAAATGAACTGAAAGATGACAAAGAAAAAGCACAATTCTACATTTTATTTTTACTGTATTTAGTGTGCAGTAGAAAATACCTTACAACATGATTTTCCAAGTCACTATGAATATACAGTAGTGATACGCATCATGTATGTTTTTTTTGTTTAATTGATGAAAACATATTGGGCAATTAAAAAAATTGTCTTAACTTGCCTTATTCTGAGACCTCTAACATTTTAATTTTTCCATCAAAGGACCTATGTTAGGGCCTGATGATCAAAACTGATATTTTTATGATACCACTTTGCATTTTTCCAGAGGGTTGCTGAAAAAAGCAAAAAGGTTAATTGCTTTTATAGATCGTACTTTTTCAACCATGCTGATGCAAAATATGCTATATTGTATTATATTTTTAAAAACTCATTTCATTTCTTTATTTTTTAGTCTTTTTAGGGGACTTGAACCTGGGATTATTTGATCACATCTTCTATATGCTGCAATACTACGTTATCGCAATATAGCGTTAAAATGACGTACCCCTATGATACCCAGCCACAGGCTTGGTTACACAGGAGGAGTATGATGGGAACCACAGTGTCCTTCGCCATAACAACTCATCGGCATCTCACTATAGCGTCATAGCGGACCAATGCGAGCCTGTGTGCGCATGCCCCAGCAGTTGTGCTATTTTAGTGCCTCTGTCAGTGATTGACCAGCGGCATTTAAATGGTTAGACAACATCAATCTAGTCGCTGCTGTGAAAGGAAGATGCTGGCTGTGTATCACAGACGACATTTCCTGGATAAGGTGAGGGCTCAGCTCATGAGCTTGCTCCCTGCCCTGGCAAACAATATATGACGCACTATTACATTACATGTTGGAAGAGGTTTAAGACCCATGATTGTAGAGGGCTCCATTGGACATTTTGCTTTGTGGCCCATGAGCTTCAAGTTACAAGGTTTTTGTACTGTGGCTTTTGAATGGCAAAGGCCTCTTTTCCTCATGCTGCCCTGAAAGTGTGGGAAATAACCTAGGATTTTCAGTTTTTGCGTTTTCGTTTTTTGCTCCCCTTCTTACCAGAGCCATAACTTTTTTAATTTTTGGTCAATATAGCCATGTGAGAGCTTATTTTTTTGATGTGTACTTTTGAATGACACCATTGGTTTTACCATATTGTGTACTGGAAAACGGGAAAAAAATTCCAAGTGCGGTGAAATTGCAAAAAAAAGTGCAATTCCACAGTTGTTTTTTTTTTTTTGTTTTTTTTTACCACGTTCACTAAATGCTAAAACTGACCTGCCATTATGATCCTCCAGGTGATTATGAGTTCATAGATACCAAACATGTATAGTTTTTTTTTTATTTAAGTGGTGAAAAAAAAATCCAAAGTTAGTTTAAAAAAATGGCGCCATTTTCCGAGACCCGTAGCATCTCAATTTTTTGGGATCTGGGGCCAGGTAAGGACTTATTTTTTGCGCACTGAGCCGATGTTTTTATTGATACAATTTTGGGGTAGAGCCGATATTTTGATCGCCTGTTATTGCGTTTTATTGCAAGGTTGCGGTGACCAAAAAAACGTAATTCTGGTATTTTGAATTTTTTTCTCGTTACGCCGTTTACCGACCGGATTAATTCTTTTTTTATATTGATAGATCGGGCAATTCTGAACTCGGCGATATCAAATATGTGTATTTTTGATTTTTTTTATTGTTTTATTTTGAATGCGGCGAAAGGGGCTGATTTAAACTTTTATTTTTTTAATATTTTAAAAAACATATATTTTTTTACTTTTTGCATGCTTCAATAGTGTCCATAGGAGACTAGAAGCTGCCATTTTCTGATCGCCTCTGCTACACACAGGTGATCATCAGATCTCCTGTGTGTAGCAGAAATGCTCACTTGCTAAGAGTGCCAAGTTGGCGCTTACAGCAATCTGGCAAAGACAACTTCAGGGGTTTCCTGTAGACCCTGAGTTGTCATGCCGACTCATCGGCGACCCGCAGTCATGTGACACTGGCGCTGATGGGCGGAGCCAGTAATGTGCTTCCGGCACGGCGATGTTAGATACCACTATCAGAGATTGACAGCGGCATTTAACTAGTTAACAGCTGTGGGTGGATTGCGATTCCACCCACGGCTGTTAGGGGAACATGACAGCTGTACAGATCAGCTGTCATGTGCCCAGAAACATGTGGGCTCAGCCCCGGAGCCCGCACCAAAGGGGGAGACCCAACAATATGTACTATATGTAGGTGAATGTTTAATATAAATCCAGGTCCGTGCAACCAGGTAGGTTTATTATTTTTGGGTAGGCTATAGACTTGGTTTAGCTGACAAAAGTCTTGTTCATTCTTCCCCTATTAACATGCAAGCTTGGGTTAACAGCCTGTCATTGGGAAGAAAGGATTAAAATCCAACTAATATGTCCATGGTTCTCCTGATGGCATTCGGACAGGCACCTAGCTATTACATCTTTAGAAAGTTTCTAGAATGTTTGTACTATATATTGTTTAGCCATTATTCTGTAATTCTACACCAGTTTATTGGATGTCATACACAGTTACAGAATTGGAAATATGGACTACAACAGTTGGTCTTATCTAAAGAAACATGTGAGGCATCATGTTGTGTATATGACATAAATGAGACATTTGTGCCGTGTACTATTTCATTGTCTGCTCATTTTACTTTACTTTTTAAATTATTTGTAAATGTTAAGCCCAATTTAGGACTTAGGGTATGTGCCCACGATGCAGAAATGCTCCAGATTTTTCCTGAGCGTTTATGCATCTCCCTGGCAGAAAAAACACATGCGGATTGTACATGCGGATTGTACATGCGTTTTTTTTGCCAGGGTCACGCGTTTGTCAAGCATTTTTAGCATGCGATTTTGCATGCTTTTGTCAAGTGCTTTTCCAAGCGATTTTAGCATCACTTGGAAAAGTGCTTGAAAGTTGGTCACACAAAATAAATCCATGCAACCGGCATGGATTTATATTATGTGACCAACATAATGTTAAAAAAAAAAGAATTAGAATGTAAAAAATAAAATATAACCTTATAATCACCTTCTGATGGCCCCCGCTCTGCTCCCGGTGTCGCTGCTGGCTCCGTGGCGGGTACCGGTAATGTAAAAAGACCTTCCATGACGTCAGCGGTCGTGAGTATGAGTATAAGGGGCCATCAGAAGGTGAGTATAAGGTTATTTTTTATTTAAATTCTTTTTTTACTTACAGGTACTATGATACCCAGGTCTGCATAAGATACGTATGACTACATGTAGTCATGCGGATCTTATGCGATCCAATGCAAGTCAATGGCGGCGATTTTGCAGCGAAATCACACTAGAATTGGTCTTGCTCCGGGTTTTACCGCAATGCGAATTCGCAGCGGAAATCTCCGCATGATGTGCACAGTACATGCGGATTTGCATTGCAGTAAATGGCAGACCTATTACAAGCGATTTTAATGCATTTTCTCAGCGAAAATACACCGCAAAAACGCATTAAAATCGCTTTGTGTGCACATAGCCTTACTGTATTGTTCTACTCCTTTAGATGGGGCTCCATGGAAAGTCCCATCTGTGATTATATTTCATTTATGTAGTCCTAAAATAAAGTATGTTAAGTGTTTACCCAAAGATGGACTGAAAGCTCCTCTTCCATTACTTGTAGATAAAAGGGAAAGGGTGGTTTACCTTTTTGAAGTAAATTACTCCATTGCATTAAATACCATCAGCAAACAGGGTAAAGTGACCTTACTGGTCTGAGACCCAGTAAACCAGCCAAGCAACCACAAGGTATATATATGACGCGCCCCTGGGCCTGAGTCGCGCTGCGTTGCGCACGCGGGAGCCTACCCGGAGCCGGATCAGATGGGGGTAGTAGTCTCGTGGCGGTGACCCGGTCCGTGCCCAGGGAGTCAGACTAAGTGGCAGTCTATTAGCAGTAGATGGTGGATGACTACGCCACCCGTTGAATGCAGCTATGGAGCTGCCGCTGCAGGGCAGACCGCTGAGGCCGGTGGAAGGATGCTGCAGCGTGGATGGTATAACCCCCAACGGGAGGGGTATGGCCTCAGGGCAGCCGTCGTGGATGATGGGGGTAGCAGGAACCACTCAGAGACGATGCGGTGTAGTTCAGGGTCTTTACTGGTGACAAAGATAGACCCTCCCGGAGTACTTGCTAGCAATCGGGGCCTGGTCAGTCCTTGAGCAGATGGGATCTCCCCTGGCCAGGCGGAGTTGTAGGCCTTCCCAACTAACTGTACTCTTCTGGCTACCTTGCTAGAGGCGGGTAAAAGTAGCCCACGTCCCTGAGTGTACCGTGTGGTGCTCACCCGTATGGCCGGTGACTCGGGGCCTTCTAATGGCTTCCGCTCCACGATGGCGGTGCTGGTCCCACGCGTGTGACCGTGCCTTCGGGTTTCTGGGCCAGAGGACCTGCAATCCCCTGCCGGTCGGTTTCTGCTGCTGGGTAGAGATTAGTCCCCACAGCCTCGGACTCCGGGTCCGGTAAGAAATCTTCTCAGTCAGGGCGAGCTCTGCAGCTGCCAGCCCCTGACTCCTTGTAACACTGCTCCCACAGAGCTCCTGATGTTCTGTTCCTATATTTGCTTCTTTTCTCTGTCTCTACTTCTTCTCTACTCACTAACCCTGCCTCAGCCCTAGGTTTATATAGGGGAAGTTCTTCCCCTCCCAGGACTGGGCAGGAGGTGTGGCATGCATAGGATTCCTGACCAAGAGACCTCCCACCTGCTCTCAGACGTAATATCTCTATCACTGTGGCAACCAGACCCCTGGGGTGTCACATTCCCCCCTAGTGAAATTTAGTACTCCGGGACTAAACATATTTTAGAAAAACATAACAAGATATAACAATAACAATACAATAAAGAAACACATAAAGGTGGTCACGGCATGTCCGTAACCGGGTGCAGTCTTTGAAGAAAGCAAGGTGTCCATTTCACCAAAACAGGGAGACGTAACCAGGTAGGGGTCTGTCCTCCCCCGAGTCCTTAACAGACTTTAGTCCGTCCTGGGTTACGCTCCAACCAATTGTACAAGGATTCCCGGTAAATCCACCAAAGACTCCTATAAACAACTAGAAACACATAATTATACACAAGCAACAAGAAAAACAGGTAACCACAAATAAAACAATTTATACATTTCAAATCCTCCAACGTGCGGGTAACTGGCCTCTAGTGGCCCTAGTGGACCTACGGAGCTGACTGTCTAGCCCTGAACTACAGGGTGTAGGAGCTGTCAAGGGTAAACTGGGCAGCTGTCTACCGGCTCCTTGGCTCACTAGGGGTACGGCAGGCTCACTATAAGCAGAGGGTTGATCCTCCTGTTCTGCTTGTGTGGAGTCTTCTGCCTCCTGGACCGGCTGCTCTTCCAGCTCTACCTGTCGCTCCGTAGATGCTTGGGATGCTGGTTGGAGGAAGGTGAGTATGGGTACCACAACTGCGCCATTGACTTGAGTCCAAGACCGAGGGAAGTCTCCGAGCACAGTACTAACCATGTCTTCCCTTTCCTCTACGGGTCGAGGGTCTTCTTGTTCCTCTTCAGGGTTCCGTAGTTGTTCGGGACACTTCTTCAGGTGATCCCGGGATACAATGGTTGTGGTTTCACCTCCGTCTTTACTGATGGTACAGACCTTTGGGTTGTCGTGGCTTGAGGGCAGTACGGTGTACGGGTCCTTCTCCCACTGGTCGTCCAACTTGTGGAGCCGTCTTTTTCTCTTCAAGACCTGCTCTCCGGGTACCAGGGGAACAGCGGGAGCATACTGGTTGTAAGTTTTCTCTTGTCTTTCCCTAGCCTGACAGAGACTTCGCTCCACGCTCTCCTGTACTCTCCGGTACTGCTGCTGCCTCTCTGTGTCCCAGTCTGCTTCTGGTGAAGTGTCCTCGGGTGTCAGGACTCCCATTTCCAGGTCAACAGGTAACTTACCAGGTCTCGCCCTCATTAGGTAAGCCGGGGTACAGTTGGTGGAACCTACCGGAATGTGGTTGTATAGGTCCACCAGATCGGGCAGCTTCTCAGGCCACAGACCGCGTTCTTCCAGGGGCAACGTTTTCAGAAGATCCATTACCACCTGGTTCATTTTCTCACAAAGTCCATTAGTTTGCGGATGATAGGGTGTCGTCCTTATCTTCCGGCAGCCATATAGAGTGCAGAATTCTTGGAAGACCTCCGCTTCAAAGGCAGGTCCCTGGTCTGTCAACACTTGGTCCGGGTACCCGTGTGGACGGCAGAAATGCTGCTGGAAGGCTCTAGCTGCTGTTCGAGCTGTTAAGTCCTTGACGGGGACGACAACCAAGAACCGGGAGTAGTGATCCACGATGGTTAGTGCGTAGACGTAGCCACTTCTGCTTGGGGTCAGTTTTACATGATCCAAGGCTACCAGTTCCAACGGCTGCCGGGTGACGATGGACTGCAGGGGAGTCTTCTGGCTGGCACGGTCCTTCCTTCTTAGGTTGCACGGGCCACAGTCTCTGCACCACCTCTCGATGGTTCCCCTCATGCCTAACCAGTGGAACCGCTCGCGCAGCAGGAACTCCAGCTTCTTCCATCCGAAGTGTCCAGCCCCGTCGTGGTATGCCTCCATCACCATGGCTGCATCTCTTCGTGGCACCACTACTTGCCAGATTAGTTCATGCGTCCGGGAGTTAACCATTCTGCGGCACAACTTCCCCTTGTAAAGGAACAGTCTACTCTTTTCTGCCCACAGTTGCTTGGCTTCCTCCGGAGCGTCTGGGTCAAGGCGAGCCTCTGGCCGAGTCAGCATCCCCTTCACCAGCCGGACGGCAGGGTCACTGTCCTGCGTTTCCGCCCAGTTGTAGTGAGGTAAGGGGTTAAGCGTAGCGCCTTGCTTACTCCTTACCCGATGGGAATACTGGATAGTCCCATGACGGTGAAACGCGGGGAGTTCGACTTCTTCCAGTCCCTCTGGATCTTCTCCTACGTCCGGTAGGTTTGGCATCCTGGACAGGGCGTCCGCGTTGGTATTGGAGCGTCCTGCCCGGTATTTGATGGTGAACTCGTAGTTGGACAGGCGGGCCATCCATCTCTGCTCTAGGGCACCGAGTCTTGCCGTATCCAGGTGTGTCAACGGGTTGTTATCCGTGTACACGACGAACCGGGAAGAAGCGAGGTAGTGCTTAAAGCGTTCGGTGACTGCCCACACCACTGCCAGGAACTCTAGCTTAAATGAGCTGTAATTCTCAGGGTTTCTTTCGGTGGGTCGCAGTTTTCGGCTGGCGTAAGCGATTACTCGCTCTTTCCCCTGCTGGATCTGGGACAGCACGGCTCCTAGCCCGATGTTACTTGCGTCGGTGTAGAGGATAAAGGGCTGGCTGTAATCCGGGTACGCCAGGATTTCATCCCCCGTGAGGGCCTTCTTCAGCTGGCGGAAGGACTCTTCTTCCAACTTCTCCCATTTGAAGGGCGGCTTCTGGTTCTTGGCCTTCCGGGACTGGCCTATCAGGAGGTCTTGCATAGGAGCTGCCTTTTTGGTGAAACCGGGGATGAACCTGCGGTAGTAGCCTACCAACCCGAGGAACTGCCGCACTTCCTTTACACTGGAGGGACTTGGCCATTCCTTAATTGCGGTGATCTTATCAGGGTCGGGAGCCACTCCGTCAGCGCTCACCACGTGTCCCAGGTACTGCACCTTTGGTTTCAGGAGGTGACACTTGGAGGGTTTCACCTTTAGGCCGTAGCTTGCCAGAGCTTCGAACACTTCCGCCAGGTGTTTCAGGTGGTCCTCATAAGTCTTAGAATATACGATGACATCGTCCAGGTACAACAGGACCGTCTCGAAGTTTCTGTGGCCCAGACAGCACTCCATTAATCGTTGGAAGGTTCCCGGTGCGTTGCAGAGTCCGAACGGCATACAGGTAAACTCGCTAAGTCCCATCGGGGTGGTGAATGTGGTCTTCTCCCGGTCCGCCTCTGCTACAGGAACCTGCCAGTACCCACTAGTGAGATCCAAGGTAGAGAAGAAGTTAGCAGATCTTAAAGCAGCCAAAGACTCCTCTATCCTTGGTAAGGGGTACGCATCCTTGTGTGTGATACGGTTGATTTTCCGGTAATCTACACACATCCTCATGGTGTTGTCTTTCTTTTTGACTAAGACTAGTGGAGCTGCCCAGGGGCTACAGCTATCCCTGATCACCCCAGCCTCCTTCATGTCTCTAAGCATCCCCTTGGCGTGTTGGTAGTGTGCAGGGGGTACGGGTCGATACATCTCTTTTATGGGAGGATGGTCTCCCGTGGGGATGTGGTGTTCTACCCCCTTGACTCGCCCGAAGTCTAACGGGTGTTTACTAAACACTCTCTCGTACTCTTGAACCACCCGATAGACTCCCTGTTTCTGGTGTGAGGGAGTGGAGTCAGTACCCAAATGTAGTTGCTGACACCAGTCCTCCATTGTTTTCTTAGAGCCGTTACCTTCCTCCGGGTGAGATGGAGGCAAGGGTTCCACAGATTGTATAGCATTTTGGTTAATGGTATATAATTTGGCTAGCGTGGCATACCGGGGCAGGTACACTTCCCTCTTCCCGATATTGATTATGCGAACGGGCACCCTCCCATGGCGTACATTAACCACCCCCCCGTGCTGTCAAGATGGTGGGCCTACTGTCTGAGTAAACTGGTTCTACCATTGCCTGGTAATCTCTACCTCTCAGACCAATAGCTGCCCGGCACCAAATCATCATTTCACTTTTCGGGGGCATGGCAATAGGGAAAGGGTCACACATTCTCACGCTACTAATCTCACCGCCGGAGAGTTCCACCTGTTGCCGTCGCATCAGTGCCCGGATCTCTTTTTGGAGCACTCGCTGCTCGCCGGAGCTGGCGTTCTTGGCAACCTGCTGTAAAAGGAAAATCACCTCTGCAAGACAATTTTCAATTACATTAGTTCCTAGAGTTATCTTTGGGTGACTCTCGTGTTTGTCAATGTCTACAATGATCAGTCCCTGTGCTGCCAGTTCAACTCTACCGATTTTAATGGTCACCTCTTTAAATCCAATCTGTGGCACGGGCTGACCATTGCTGGCGATGATACTCAAGTCGTCGTCAGGGTAGCGGGTAATATCCGAGTCATTCCAGTACTGCTTGAAGAGCACGTACGGGATGGTGGTGACCTGTGACCCGGTGTCCAGTAGGGCACTCATAGGAATGCCATCCAGTACCACAGGCAAGACTGGACGTCCTCCCACATATTTGTCGCGCCAGTTCGATGGGCCTGATGATCTTTTTCCTAGGGGTTGGCCCTCTACCCCAGGTTGTGCCAGTTTAAAGGACAGTACCTTGCCATATGTCCGGGTTGATTACAGCCGCGGCAGATGGGTCGTCCGTCCTCGTTGTATCGGTCGCTGGGTCTTCCTCTGGCCGGTGGGGTCCTCCTTGGTCGACGCCACGGGATGTCCTCCGGTCCGGATGCCAGCTGGAGCTTCCCTGGAGTGGAAACCTGTAAAGACTGCACAGTTCGGGTTAGCGCAGCAACGCTTTTAGCTAGCTCTTGGACCTGATGGTGCAGGTCTGGAGCCGAGTCATTGTTCAAAGCCTGCGCATCAGCTCCCACAGGCCCTGCCGACAAGGGCGCCGCCTCCTGGTGGTAAGTGGTAGTGGGGCGTCTGTGGGTCACAACGCCACCTGGTGCCGGTTCTCGGAGCACCCGGATGGCTCTGTCCTTGAACTGTGCAAATCCCAGATGAGGGTCCTGTAAGGCCATTGCCTGCAACTGGGTTCGGTGGGCATTGCAATATAAACCCTCTATAAATTGTTCAGTTAACAGCCTGTCCTCGTCTCCCACGCCGTCAGGGTCGGTCTGCTTAATGGCTCTCAGGGCTTCTTGTAGGTTTAATGCATAGTCCCTTATACTCTCATGTGCCCGCTGTTTGCACCCGTAGAATCTGAGCTTGATCTCGGCTGAGGTGCGGGTATCAAAGGTGTCCCTCAGCCGGGTTAGTATCCCTGCGACAGTCCTCCCCCCAGGTGGCCAGGACTTTACCTCCCTTTGGGCTGCCCCGGTTAATTGGGCCACCAGGATGCTTACTTTTTGCTCTTCTGTGAGGGGGTACACCTGGAAGAGGCTATCCAGTTTTTCTCTAAAGTCCTGCAGGGTATGTGACTCCCCTGAGTACTGGGGTAGCCAGGCTGCCCCCGGGAAATAGGGCATGGTGAAAGGCATAACCGCAACAGCGGTGGCGCTGGCGGGGGTTGGAGCGGTGAAGCTCTCCTCCGTATCCGACATCCTTCTCCCCCCTAGTGGACCGTGGCCTACCTTGCGATGATCCTCTTCCGTAGGCCGCGGCTCCGCAGTGGATCGTCAGGGTTGAGGACCTTCCGTCGCGCTCCTGTGACGTCGGCGTCTGCTGGGCTCCTTCCAGGACCTTACGCAACGTCCGGACGTGAGGCGGGGCTTCAGTTCTCGCGCGCTTTCGGAGTCCACGCCCCTCTTCTTCCCGCGCGGCGTCTTCAAGATGGCGGCCAACGGCGGGAAAACTCCACGGATGGCGGGAAGAAGGCTGAAGATGGCGCCGGATGGCGGGAAAACCTCACGGATGGCGGGAAGAAGGCTGAAGATGGCGCCGGACGGCGGGAATCTTCACGGATGGCGGGAAGAAGGCTGAAGATGGCGCCGGATGGCGGGAAAACTTCACGTATGGTAAGTTTTAAAAGTCTCTTTTTCAGGCACGCAGTACCCGGTGGTTGCGGGCACGAAATCCTGCCGACTACGCCAAAAGTTGACGCGCCCCTGGGCCTGAGTCGCGCTGCGTTGCGCACGCGGGAGCCTACCCGGAGCCGGATCAGATGGGGGTAGTAGTCTCGTGGCGGTGACCCGGTCCGTGCCCAGGGAGTCAGACTAAGTGGCAGTCTATTAGCAGTAGATGGTAGATGACTACGCCACCCGTTGAATGCAGCTATGGAGCTGCCGCTGCAGGGCGGACCGCTGAGGCCGGTGGAAGGATGGTGCAGCGTGGATGGTATAACCCCCAACGGGAGGGGTATGGCCTCAGGGCAGCCGTCGTGGATGATGGGGGTAGCAGGAACCACTCAGAGACGATGCGGTGTAGTTCAGGGTCTTTACTGGTGACAAAGATAGACCCTCCCGGAGTACTTGCTAGCAATCGGGGCCTGGTCAGTCCTTGAGCAGATGGGATCTCCCCTGGCCAGGCGGAGTTGTAGGCCTTCCCAACTAACTGTACTCTTCTGGCTACCTTGCTAGAGGCGGGTAAAAGTAGCCCACGTCCCTGAGTGTACCGTGTGGTGCTCACCCGTATGGCCGGTGACTCGGGGCCTTCTAATGGCTTCCGCTCCACGATGGCGGTGCTGGTCCCACGCGTGTGACCGTGCCTTCGGGTTTCTGGGCCAGAGGACCTGCAATCCCCTGCCGGTCGGTTTCTGCTGCTGGGTAGAGATTAGTCCCCACAGCCTCGGACTCCGGGTCCGGTAAGAAATCTTCTCAGTCAGGGCGAGCTCTGCAGCTGCCAGCCCCTGACTCCTTGTAACACTGCTCCCACAGAGCTCCTGATGTTCTGTTCCTATATTTGCTTCTTTTCTCTGTCTCTACTTCTTCTCTACTCACTAACCCTGCCTCAGCCCTAGGTTTATATAGGGGAAGTTCTTCCCCTCCCAGGACTGGGCAGGAGGTGTGGCATGCATAGGATTCCTGACCAAGAGACCTCCCACCTGCTCTCAGACGTAATATCTCTATCACTGTGGCAACCAGACCCCTGGGGTGTCACATATATACTGCAAGATCATCACAAAACTAGCATGCCTAGGAGCTCTCGTTTAATCATTCTAAACAGGTTATCACCTGATGAATGAGCAAAATGTTCCTTCATCGGGTAAAATGATCATTTGTGCTGCACAAAACATCATTGTTCTCAGCAGCACATCTTCCTATGTAAACAGTACTTGTGCTGCCGAGAACAATGGCAGGCTATTACAGATCATTCAGTGCGCAGATGAAATGTGCTCAGCCTGTCTAAACAAGGCTAGCTGAACAAGTAGCCGATTAGTGTTCCTTTAGTGACCTGGTCAGTCGCCCCATGCGATTAGTGGTCGTTTAGTGACCTGGTTAGTCGCCCCATGCGATTAGTGGTCGTTTAGTGACCTGGTCAGTCGCCCCATGCGATTAGTGGTCGTTTAGTGACCTGGTCAGTGGCCCCATGCGATTAGTGGTCGTTTAGTGACCTGGTCAGTCGCCCCATGTCAATGGACCTATAGTTTCCTATTGCCTAAACCCTATGAATATCTAAGTGAACAGGTAACATTTTAATATCAAATTATCGTTGCTCTGTAAGAAAACAATTAGATACATGCAAACTTCTTTAGGATTATTTGTAAAACTAAGCTAAGGCTAAGTACAATTTACTGCTAAAGAACATATGGCATTAGTGGTAATTTAGCAATCTCTAATCATAGAGATTGCAAGCCATCTGGGACTTGGCCCATAAGGATTTTATTCCAAAGAAAACATCTGCGTTCATATCAACATATCTTTGCCGAAGAAGTAGACACTGCTGTTTGGTAGCAGCACGCTATTCATCTTACCATTACGCAGGCTCCTCACACACTCTGTTAGCCTCGGTCTTGCTGTGCTTTTAAGAAAATCAATGTTTTCCCTCCCATTTTTCCATAAAGAAGGACACATCACAAATGAAATTATAGAATATGAGCATCTGTTATAGGTTTAAAATTAGAAAATCCAATAGTAGGCAGCAACTTTGTGTCTCCCTCACAATATTAAAAGGGCAATTTACTGTCTATCGGAAAGGCGAAGTAAAGTTACAGAAGGTCACCAACTTGAGATGAGATTCCAAGAAGGCTAAACTAGAATACAATATAAAACAACATATGTTCTATAGAATTATTAGTCAGGTAGAATAGATTTAATACTCTGGTTTAAAAAGTAAGAAAAAAAAGTACAATTTTTCTTATGGTAAAATTGGCATATTTTAATAATGTCAAATATGGAAATGTTGTCGGCCTTAGGAATCTCATTTTCAAATAACATATTAGAAAACTGAAAATACTTCCACTACTAGTATAAGAAATCATTTGTGAACCCATAATACATGACCATTATACTAGGATATGTATCATTCCTAGTCCTTAGTCCAGGAAGAAGTACTCTCAGTCCTCTATTTCTTATAGACATTGACCTGGAACCCCTCAAACTGGAGTCTATAAATGGAACAGATTATTCCTGGAGGTATTCTGATAATAGTACAGCCACATGAGTAAATGTGCTCACCTCCTCATTATCTAAGCACCTCCTCAATTCTCATCAAGACATCTTACATGATCTACAATATTCTGAAACTTGAAAATGCAGGTCATTTAGTCAAAATCATATTATGGTTTAGTATGGCATTGCCAATCATACACTGTGTAGCTTTATTTGGGGATTGCGGCATTATCTTGTGCCTTGTACGGAGATATGACCAGAGGTCTATACAGACTGTGATCCAGCCCTGAATGGAGGGCAGTGAAAATTCAGATTTGCCAAGCTTTACATGTCAGTAGCCACAGGCTGTTTTCTGTATGGATAACTATTAAAGCATCTTGCAGTTTGTTCATTGAGAGACATGGTTAAGATAGAGTTAGAATCATATTATCAGAATGCTCCTGCTTTAAATAGATATCTAAAACTTTCTACTCACCGAAGATGAACCAACATTATACGTAGTCTAAGTTCCTATAGCTTTAGGCTTTTGGACTTTTTATGTATTTTCCATTTTCTAGCTGCATCTGTTTGCTTCACTGCATTAAATTGCCTTTAAGCAGAAAAGTTGAGTTCACTTCTTTTTATGAAAACTTTCAAAACTCACCTGAGCATTTAAGCCTAGGGTAAACTTCAGAGACAAGTTGTATAATTGAAAAAGTACAGTGGTAGCAAAGGTTATCATGACTCACAATGCACAATCAAGATAGCAAAATGACTTAATATTGCACAAGCCATTTACTAAAGTCAAGGTAGGAGTCAAATTATACTTTTGTGTGCTTTGGTGGTCAAGGTAAAGGACACCGTACATATTAGATAGCTGTCAGTCAAACGATTGCTGTTAGATAGTTGTTCGACCGACATCTATTTTCCTTCTGATACTCCCTAATGCAGACCCGGGTAAAATGCGGCCCGCGGGCCACATCCGAGACAGCTGAGGGGCTGGAAAGCAGTGGCCCACGGGCCACACCGTGCCCTCCGCCGTCGTCCGCGCGCTTGCAGTCTGCTGTCTCCTTCTGTGCTAACTGCATTGGTGGAGGAGAGGTCCCCGGCCCCTTCCTCCACCAATCAGTGTGGGAAACAGCTGACGTGATGATGTCATTTCATTGGATCAGCCTTGTAATGCGGAGAGTCGGCAGACCAGAGACAGAAGCAGAAAGCCAGCGGAACGGGACCAAAGTGAGTTGGTGGTCTTTTTTTTCATGTGTATGGGATGTTTGACTGGACATGGGGAGGCCATTGGGATCTAACGCTGGACAAGAAGAGGCCATGTGGCTTTAATGCTGGACATGGGGAGGCTATGGGGGTCTGTTTCTGGACATGAAGAGGTTATAGGGGTCTGTTGCTGGACATGGGGAGGCTATGGGGAGTCTCATGCTGGACATGGGGAGGCTATTGGGGTCTAATGCTGGACATGAGGAGACTATGACGGTCTAATGCTAGACATGAGGAGGCTATGGGGGTCTCACCCTGAACATGGGGGTCTCATCCTGGACATGGGGAGGCTATGGGGGTCTAATACTGGACATGGGGAGGCTATGGGGGTCTGTTGCTGGACATGGGGAAGCTATGGGGTTCTATTGCTTGACATAGGGATGCTATGGGGCTTTCATATTGGACATAGAGAGGCTGTGTGTACCTCATGCAGTATATGGGGAGGCTATGAGGGTCTCATTTTGCACATGGGGAGGCTGTGTGGGGTTATGCTGTACATAGGGAGGCTGTGTGGGGCTCATGCTGTATATGGGGAGGCTGTGTGGGGCTTATGCTGTACATAGTGAGGCTGTGGGGCTTATGCTGTACATAGGGAGGCTGCGTGGGGCTCATGCTGTATATGGGGAGGCTGTGTGGGGCTCATGCTGTATATGGGGAGGCTGTGTGGGGCTCATGCTTTATATAAAAGGCTGTGTGGGGCTCATGCTGTATATAGGAGGCTGTGTGGGGGCTCATGCTGTATATAGAAAGCTGTGTGGCGCTCATGCTGTAGATATAGAGGCTGTGTGGGGCTCATGCTGTAGATAGGGAGGTTGTGGGGCTCATACTGTGTATAGGAGGCTGTGTGGGGCTCATGCTGTAGATGGGGAGGCTGTTGGCTCATGCTGTGTATAGTAGGCTGTGTGGGGTTCATGCTGTAGATAGGGAGGCTGTGTTGGGCTCATGCTGTGTATAGGAGGCTTTGTGGAGCTCATGCTTTTTATAGGGAGGCTGTGTGGGGGCTCAATCTGAATATATAAGAGGCTGTGTAGGGGCTCTTACGATATATAAGGGGATGGGCTCTCATACAATATATAGATATAATTGCCCACCCCTGCCCTAATTCATTAACATACAGCTTGGACGAGCATTCCCATATACTCTTTGAGAGATTTGCAAGTAGCCTTTTTTGACGAATAGGACTAAAACTCTAGTGCCACCTATTGGATGTAGCAATCCTCAAAGTCAACATCAACCCTTTATAAACCCATTGCCACGTGACTTCGAATAAGAAACCAATCCAGGCAATCCATTTGCAGACATGTGTTGTAGGGTGTTTGCCCCTCATCAGTGCAAAACAAGAGATATGATTTGCCTGAGTGACAGGTCTAATGGATGTTTCTCATTGTGGAATATGGTGAGTCAGCTTAAAGAGACATACAGGACATGCAGCGCTCCTCTGGGATTGTAAATATGAAAATAACATTGAGAGAGCCACTGCCAGAATATTCTGGCAACGGCTCATCTCCAAGAGAACAAAAGGATCCTTCAGGGGAGAGTCAGGAAGCCCCCATTCACATTATGCTATCAGATTATCTTGATGAAAATGGCAGGTTTGAATGTCTTTAGTCTAGTGTGTATGGGGTTCTTAATCTTTGCTGGATCTGTAGCTGTTAAAAGTTTGTTGTTATTCTATTAATGTAGGCAGATCACCATGAGGGCAGAACTTCTCTGCGTTCCATGCCTCCTCACAATTAGTAGGGTGGGCAAGTTGGGAGAGCTATAAAGAGTGGATTTGACCTTGTAATATGCCGCCCATGTATAGGTAACAGATCCACATTAAGAACTGTCGCATTTCGCTTTTGGAAGCACTGCTGACTCTAAATCGTGTTTGGCCCTAGGACAGAGAATGATTGTATACACAAAACTGCTCCCAGAATGAACAGGATATAATAATCTGTTGTGTCCTAGGAGTGCTGCAATAAACATAAGAGTTATTTACATGAATCCCATATCTCTAGATATATTGAATTGTATAATATTTCGAAGTTTATAGAAATAACATCCAGGTTTGCATTGTAGGCATGAACCACAAAAATCATACTTATGCATATCGCTCATGGATTAATTTTCATTCTGGAATCAAGCCACCATAATAATGCACAGTGGCTTATAGTAATTTCACCCCTTCTTCAGGCTTTAGAGCAAAGATGTGCAATGAGAGTCAACCTGGGGCAAATATGTAAGGCAAGTCACAGGAACCATGACATATTTGCAAAGCAGCAGCAAGAAGCTTAAATGGATAATACAATATATGCTGAAAAGTTATTTTAAATATATGTTCTGTATTGATTCCTTAACATTATTTCCTACTTCCTGGGTATAAATCTGTCCTAGTCATATAATGGACAGAAAGTGCGCTGTTCATCTGGTGACACTAGTTAAGAAACTAGGGAGCAATAGCGCAAATAGGGTGATACCCGTGATATAAAGGGTGAATAAACAGTGGGTGTAAGCTCACCTTGTTTGTTGCAATTGCAACAATGAATGGGCAGCTGCTGCAGGTCGTGGGTGATAGACCGTTAGGATAGTAGAAGGAGATGGACCGCTTTCCTGCGCTGCTGTCAATATCCCACAAAGGATTCCAGAGAATCAATAAGAAAAACATTTGTTTAATTCTGTGGTGTGGATCTACGTGTTTCGAGGTACTCCAAACTCATCCTCAGGTAACAACCACATTGTGGTGACACTATAACTATACTATAAGGGGATGTGAAATCTGGCAATTCTTTTGTGGCCTTCCACAGACAGTCCTTTCAGTAACCACTCCACTTAGCAGGTCCCAGGGAACACTTTGGTGTTCACCTTTTCACAACAGGGCCCTGGCCTTCTCTATAAAGGCAAATGGATTCATGCATAGACTAGTTGCTGACCGGCGGAGCGAGTTGGCAGTAGTGTAGTGAACGAGCTGTGTTAAAACCAAATAGACAGTATAAAGACGAAATCAACATGCAGAGATGATCTCAGAAGGATGAGTTGGGTCAACAAAATCAAAGAGACGGTATTAATGATTAAATCAGCCAGCACAGAAAGTGTGAGGCAGTCTATTGTGAAGTCCAAGTATCAATCTGAGAGTCAATCAGCATAAGAGTAGTTAACGATCTGGGTCGAGTATCAGAAACAGAATTCACAGAAGTTTTTCTGGAAGCAGTATTTATGTGCAATAACTGGTTAAGCCAGGATGACATGGTGGGATTTAAATTGGGCGCTGTGCACCTTGATTGGTCACCAAACCATCTTGGCATTGACTTGATTGGTCCCTGTGATTGACAGCTCAGCAAAACTATTATACTTAAACTAACTAAGGGAAGCTAGACAACGATCACACTAGGAAATCGAGTAGGAGGGGAGATTTTTGGTACATACGTAGCATGAATGACATCAGTACTACCCCTCCACTGTCAGCTTGCTGAAGCTCTGACATGGTAAGTGGTGACACCTAACACCAGAGGCAGCTGAGAAGGATGGCCAGGTTGGCATGTAGGTTTGTAGGAATTTACAATATATAGATGTCTGGAATTTGTAGAGAAATTATATTGGGAAATTGTACAACTTTTTATTGACCAGTAAATGACCATTATTTGCTAAAACTGTAAATGACCCACGCTGCCCTGCTATACAGTATTATCAGATCCTTTCCACTCTAGTAGTTAATATTATAGAACTGCGGTATATGGTGTTCCACAATATGTAATCTTAGGCACATTTATCATTAGCTTACTGAAAATGACACTACACTTTAGAACCTCTTTAATGCTTATATCTGCTACTATAGAAAATCCATTTCTATGTATTATTCTCCTCATCACAAGTTGAAGGACTAGACTGTAAATCAGCTGAATGTGTTAAATCTAGAGTAAAATCCTACTGCTTGCAGATGGAGTTCAGCTCCCTGCTGTACATGACATCTCTATAATGTACTCAGGTACAGGTTTACCATAGCAAGGAGATTTATTATAGCTGCCATGTTACCAGTGCAGCAAGTACAGTACATTAACTGCAGATATGCTAAAGAACTGGTGGGGTTTTACTTTAGCTTTTTGTCCTTTTTCTGTTATCAAAGTCCTGTCCCCGTGCCCCTCAACCATATTTTAACCTAATGTTTTATCTAGATACTTGACTGATAAATTAATGTATTTGAAATCTGGTAAGAATTAGCATCTCCACTCTCATATTGCCAATTAAAAATATTCTATGCATTCTTTCCTTCCATAAATTATTAAGCTGATAAAGAAATTGACCAGTTTCATCACAGTCTATCATTGTGCCAAACCTTCAGATAGCCAATATATATAGATAGTAACCTATAAACTGTGCACGGTGCATGAGAACATACAGGAAATTGCAAAATACCATACATAACATATTTTTGGCACTGTATTCTGGGAATACAATGTCCCCATCTCTGATTTTTGGAAACGTTGTAACATTCATTTCTTGACAGTCTGAGAGCAGAATTCTTTCCAGTACTAAGTAGATTGACAACTGCTATAACAGAATTTAATAAGTAACCCGCCTATGTATCTTCTCTCCCACATAATCCCTACTATAATATTGGACAGGAACAAAGCATAAATAACACGGCGGCTCAATAAAAACCAAGTCTCTAGAATATCAGTTTACAAAGCGGTAGAGCAAAGCACACTATATTTAGCTTCAGCTAGGGTTTCTCAGGTTATGGTAAGTGTGCCCGTAGGTCATTGAAACGAAACAATAGCCTTTTTATCTGTAAATTAGTTTTCCGATACACATTCAGACATTGACATATATGTAACATCTGCTGAAGTATATCACAGACCTTGGAAACGTAATCTCACAATGCGGAACCATGAAGTTTTTTCACATTTGCAGATCACATAATGCCACCTGTCTACACAAGTGATAAGGACAATGCAGAAGCAAGCAGACATGTAACATATGGACTCATATCTTCTGACATAAAGGATTGTGTCACCAAACCAACGAACATTACAGATGTAATGCACAACAGAGACTATAGTATAATAACCCACAGGAATGTCAGGACCTTAATGTACCAGTAGACATTAAATAGCTAACTCAAAACCACAGGACACTAGTGACTAAGCCAACAACTCAGCGTTGCAGAATGATCTCCAGATGTAGTCATAACTAGATATAGGTTTCTAAACAGACCTAAAAGTCCCTGTACCACTTAAAAGCGTTGTCCAGGACTATTTTTTTTACTATGGACCTAAAAGCTAACAGGCAGGTAGTTGCTAACAGAGGCAACTGCCTGCCTGCTTGACCCAGTGCTGCCTCAGAGTGGTCACCGACAACACCTGCCAGTGATTCAGCTGCTCCATATCAACAAAGCAGCTCTTCTACTTCCGGACTGCTTTGTCGATAGGGAGTGACTGCTGGCGTAATGATTGTTGGCATCCGGCTTCCCACAGTTAAGCAGCAGGGACCCGGCAGTCAATCAGCATGACATTGGCAGTCATGCCCTGTCAACAGAGCAGATCAGAAGAGAAACCTCTGCTCTGTCAACGTGATGTCATCTTAAGCTGCTAAATCACCAGCAGGAGGAGTCTGTGACCTCTCTGTGCCAGCAGAAATTGGAACTGGGCACAACAGGAGTTAGCAACTACCTGCCTGTTAGTTCTTAGACCCATAGTAAAAAAAATTAAATAGTCCTGGATAACCCCTTTAAGAACACACTGTTTATTGGTTTTGTTATAGATTTAGCATTGAGGTTCAGGAGCAAAAAGCTACACCTATGTCTAAGCATAGTCAAATGCAGATCCCTAGCCTAGTGCCTCATTTCAAACAAAAATATACACATTAAGGCACCTATTTAAAGGACTATATAGTGTAACGGGTCTGGGAGGCGGAACCTCTGAGCTACTATACAAGGGGGCAGTCCTTGTAAGGGAGCGGGTGGCGACCAGGCAGGCAGTCACAGCAGGTGACCGGGACAGTCTCTGGAAGAACGGGCAGGAGATCACGACAAGTGACTGGGGCAGTCTCTGGGTGAACGGGCAGATGGTCACGGCAAGTGACCGGGACAGTCTCTGGAAGAACGGGCAGGAGATCACGGCAAGTGACTGGGGCAGTCTCTGGGTGAACGGGCAGGTGGTCACGGCAAGTGACCGGGGCAGTCTCTGGGTAAAGGGTTGGTACGACCTGTGGCGGCTGATGGTAGACTTGAGCTCCCAGGTGAGCAGGCGAGAGTCTCTGGATAAACGGGTGGTCACAGCATGTGACGGCGGAGCCTCCAGGAAGACCAACAGACAGGCGGCAGATGAGCGCTCCCAGGAGAGCGGGCAGAAGTCTCTGGACAGGCGGGTGGTCACAGCACGTGACGGCAGAGGCTCCAGGTAGGCTAGCAGACAGGCAGCAGATGAGCGCTCCCAGGTGAGCGAGCAGGAGTCACTGGACAGGCAGGTGGTCACAGCATGTGACGGCGGAGCCTCCAGGTAGACTAGCAGGCAGGTAGCAGGTGAGCGCTCCCAGGTGAGCGGGCAAGCTGGTCCATAGACAGACTGACGGGAGTAGGAAGGCAGACCGTCGGACCTCAGGCAAGCAGGCAGGTGGCTGGTGTGCGCTCCCAGGTGAGCGGGCAGGCTGGTCCTTAGACAGACTGACAGGAGTAGCAAGGCAGACCGTCGGACCTCAGACTAGCAGGCAGGTAGCAGATAATCAGGCAGGAATCTGGCAGGTAACTGGCAGGTAACTGGCAACGGGACCTGAGGGCTGAAGCAGAGTAGTGAACAGTGCAACAACATTGCTCGGGCACCTCCATTTTGGAGGAGGTGCCTTATATATGGTAAAGTCCTCCGGCCATTAGCCGGGGACTCCTTAGGACGGCGCGCGCGGCCCCTTTAAGAGGGAGGGAGGGCGCGCGCGCGCGCCCTAAGCACAGTGGCCGGGAAGGAGCGCGCGGTGCCAGCAGAGCGGGAGAGGGACGCCGGGCACGGAGCAGAGCGGTGAGGGGAACAGCGTCCCTGCCTAGCAGAGGGCAGGGACGCCGGCACTACAGTACCCCCCCCTTTAGGCCCCCCCTTTTTTAGGCCAGATAGAAATTTAGCTAGGATGAGAGGGGCATGGATGTTCTCCCGGGGCTCCCACGTTCTCTCCTCAGGACCAAACCCCTTCCAATCTACTAGAAAAAAGGTCTTTCCTCTTACCCTTTTGGTGGCAAGAATGTTCTCTACCTCAAACTCGTCCTCAGCAGAAACCGGAGCAGGAGGCGTACCTGTAGACTTGGAAAAAGAGTTAAGCACCACGGGTTTGAGGAGAGATACATGGAAGGAGTTAGGGATCCGTAAGTTGGCCGGGAGTTTCAATTTATAGGCCACCGGGTTGATCTGACTGATGACCTCCAGAGGACCGATGAACCGAGGCCCTAACTTGTAAGAAGGTATCTTGAGTCGAACATATTTAGATGAGAGCCAGACTTTATCTCCTGGACGAAATTGTGGAGGATCCAGGCGTTTTTTGTCAGCGTGTCTTTTCATACGCTCGGATGACAGAAGGAGTGCGGACCGGGTACTCTCCCATATGGAGGAAAATTTGCTAACGAGAGATTCCGCAGCCGGGTTGTCCACAGAGGTGGAGACAGGAAAAGGAATCCGAGGATGCTGACCAAAGACTACAAAAAACGGGGATTTGGAGGAGGATTCGCTCTCGTGATTATTATAAGAGAACTCGGCCCATGGTAGGAGATCCACCCAGTCAGAATGGTGGGCATTAACGAAGTGCCGGAGGTAACTGGTCAGGTTCTGATTGATCCGCTCCACTTGACCATTGGACTGTGGGTGGTAAGCGGAAGAGAAGTCCAGGGTGACGTCTAGTAGTTTACAAGTGGCTCTCCAGAAACGTGAGGTGAACTGTACCCCACGATCCGACACGATGTGGAGGGGCAGGCCATGAAGACGGAAGATGTGGCGGATAAAGTCTTTAGCCAGCTCGGGTGCAGACGGAAGGCCTGGCAGGGGAATAAAGTGAGCCATCTTGGAAAAGCGGTCAGCGACCACCCAAATGACCGTACAACCGGCAGAGACGGGAAGATCTGTTATAAAGTCCATTGCTATATGCTGCCAGGGGGCAGCAGGTACAGGAAGCGGAAGGAGGCGTCCGGCTGGCAGATGTCTCGGGACTTTGTTGCGGGCGCAGGACACACAGGCAGAAACAAAGTCTATTATGTCCTTGTGCAGGGTAGGCCACCAATAGTGCCGGGCAATAAGCTGGAGGGTCTTTTTCTGACCGGCGTGGCCAGCTAGTTTAGACGAATGGCCCCAGTGTAGGATCTTCTCCCGATCAGGTACTGAAACAAACGTCTTACCGGGAGGGAGACGATTTAGACTCACGGGAGCCACCTGCATTACTCTGGCGGGATCGATGATATGTTTAGGTTCTTCCTCGAGATCGGACACCAGAAAGGATCGGGACAAGGCGTCTGCTTTGACGTTTTTGTCAGCCGGGCGAAAATGAAGAACAAAATCAAAGCGAGCAAAAAACAAGGACCACCGGGCTTGGCGCGGGTTAAGTCTCTGGGCATGCTGGAGGTAAGCCAAGTTCTTGTGGTCAGTGTAAATTATTACCGGATGAAGAGCCCCCTCGAGTAGGTAACGCCACTCCTCCAACGCCAGCTTGATGGCCAATAACTCTCGGTCTCCTATGGAATAGTTGCGCTCAGAAGAGGAGAAGAGTTTGGAGAAGAAGCCACAAGTTACCATTCTCCCGGAAGATGATTTTTGAGTAAGTACCGCTCCGGCTCCAGAGGAGGAGGCGTCAACTTCCAGGAAGAACTGCTTGTTGCCGTCCGGGCGATGCAGCACTGGGGCGGAAGAGAAGGCCTGTTTTAGGGAAAGAAAGGCCTCCTCTGCTTCGGGCGGCCACTCTTTGGGATTAGTGCCCTTACGGGTGAGCGCGGAAATTGGGGCAGTCCGGGAAGAGAAGTGCGGGATGAAGAGGCGGTAATAGTTGGCGAAGCCCAGGAACCGTTGAATAGCCTTCAACCCCTCTGGTCGGGGCCATTTCTCGATGGCAGACAGTTTCTCAGGATCCATTTGTAGGCCGGTCTGAGAGATAATGTAGCCCAGAAACGGAAGCGAGGTCTGCTCAAAGAGGCACTTCTCATATTTAGCGTAGAGATGGTTCTGCTTGAGCCTGAGCAGGACCTGACAAACATCCCTCCGGTGAGTCTGGAGATCCGGAGAGAAGACCAAGATGTCGTCCAGGTACACCACTACGCAGGAGTAGAGAAGGTCCCGGAAGATGTCATTGACCAACTCTTGAAAGACGGCAGGAGCGTTACAGAGGCCAAAGGGCATTACCAGATATTCATAGTGGCCGTCCCGGGTGTTGAATGCCGTCTTCCATTCATCCCCCCGACGGATACGAACCAGGTTGTAAGCCCCACGGAGGTCCAGTTTGGTGAAGATTCTAGCCCCTCTCAGACGATCAAATAACTCCGGAATGAGCGGAAGGGGGTACTTATTTTTCACCGTGATCTGGTTAAGGCCTCTATAGTCTATACAGGGACGGAGAGAGCCGTCCTTCTTTTTTACGAAGAAGAAGCCTGCTCCCGCCGGGGAGGTAGACTTCCGGATGAATCCCCTGGCCAGATTCTCCTCAATATATTCGGACATCGACCGGGTCTCAGCAGCGGATAATGGATAAATACGCCCACGGGGAGGAGTAGTACCGGGTAACAAGTCGATAGGGCAGTCGTATGGTCTATGAGGGGGTAGTGTCTCTGCTTCCTTTTTATTAAAGACATCAGCATAAGACCAATAAGGAATCGGAAGTCCAGGTAGATTAGCTGGGGTAGGAGAAGGACGGACGGGATGGACGGGAACCAGACAGGTCTTATGGCAGTCCTGTCCCCAGCGAAGGACTTCTCCGGTCTGCCAGTCAAGCACGGGTGCATGTCTCTGGAGCCAAGGTAGACCTAGCAGGAGGGCGTGAGAGAGTCCAGGCAGAACATGAAAGGAGATACTCTCAGAATGCAGCATTCCCACTTGCAGAGTAATGGATTCGGTGATGAGTTGGATGGGGCGTGGTAAGAGACCCCCATCCACGGCAGCAACAGACAAGGGTACAGCCAGAGGTTTGGTGGGGATGCGGTACTTCTCTACCAGGGACTGTGAAATAAGATTCCCGGCTGCTCCAGAGTCAAGTTGGGCTAGTTCGAAATAACGGTTCTCCCCGCAGACGATTGAAACTGACAGCAGCAGAGATGGAGAGGATTTATTCTTGTCTAGGTCGACCTCTCTGAGCGAACCTAGACACAGGCGTTTCCCGACCTCTCTGGGCAGGCACGGATCCGGTGCTCCTTACTGCCACAGTAGAAGCAGCTCCCCTCGGCACGGCGTAAGTCCTGACGGGTTTTGACCATCTTGGTCTGGTCGACCTGCATAGGCTCAGGAGAGTGTACCTGGGGATAGACGGAGGGAGTGACGGGTTTCTGAAAAGTAGGAGCTAGACGTGGAAACCTCCTCTCACGGGTGACCTCTTTGGCACGCTCCTGGAACCGTAGGTCAATCCGGGTGGCAAGAGTTATTAGGTCATCGAGAGTGGTAGGAACGTCCCGACCGGCAAGTTCATCTTTAATACGGCCGGACAGACCCTCCCAGAAGACGGATACCAGAGCGTCGTTATCCCAGGCCAGCTCCGAGGCAAGGGTACGGAACCGTATGGCATATTGGCCCACGGTGAGACTTCCCTGACGGAGGCGTAGCAGAGACGATGCAGATGAGGTCTTCCGTCCGGGTTCATCGAAGACTTTCCGGAAAGCCGTGAGGAAGGCAGGCAGGTCGGACACCAGGGGGTCTCCTCTCTCCCATAGAGGATTTAGCCAGGCCAGGGCCTCCCCGGTGAGATGGGACATGATGAAGGCAATTTTGGCCCGGTCGGAGTTAAACTGGTGGGACAATAGTTCAAAGTGCAGGGTGCACTGATTAATGAAGCCCCGAGCCTGGGCGGGGTCGCCTCCGAAGCGAGGAGGTGCAGAAAGCCGGGGTCCGGGGTAGGATACCATGGTATTTGTGGGCAGCGGAGCTGCCGGGTTGCGAGTCATGGCACTGGCGGTGGTTGCTGGTGGAGCAGTCAGAGTGTCCAGGCGAGAATTGACATTCCGCAGGTGACCCAGGATGGACTCCTGTTGGGACCTCTGACGGGACAGTTCATGACAGAGGTCCGAGAGCGAGGAAGCTTGGGTGCCACCGGGTTCCATGGCCCGAGCAAACTGTAACGGGTCTGGGAGGCGGAACCTCTGAGCTACTATACAAGGGGGCAGTCCTTGTAAGGGAGCGGGTGGCGACCAGGCAGGCAGTCACAGCAGGTGACCGGGACAGTCTCTGGAAGAACGGGCAGGAGATCACGACAAGTGACTGGGGCAGTCTCTGGGTGAACGGGCAGATGGTCACGGCAAGTGACCGGGACAGTCTCTGGAAGAACGGGCAGGAGATCACGGCAAGTGACTGGGGCAGTCTCTGGGTGAACGGGCAGGTGGTCACGGCAAGTGACCGGGGCAGTCTCTGGGTAAAGGGTTGGTACGACCTGTGGCGGCTGATGGTAGACTTGAGCTCCCAGGTGAGCAGGCGAGAGTCTCTGGATAAACGGGTGGTCACAGCATGTGACGGCGGAGCCTCCAGGAAGACCAACAGACAGGCGGCAGATGAGCGCTCCCAGGAGAGCGGGCAGAAGTCTCTGGACAGGCGGGTGGTCACAGCACGTGACGGCAGAGGCTCCAGGTAGGCTAGCAGACAGGCAGCAGATGAGCGCTCCCAGGTGAGCGAGCAGGAGTCACTGGACAGGCAGGTGGTCACAGCATGTGACGGCGGAGCCTCCAGGTAGACTAGCAGGCAGGTAGCAGGTGAGCGCTCCCAGGTGAGCGGGCAAGCTGGTCCATAGACAGACTGACGGGAGTAGGAAGGCAGACCGTCGGACCTCAGGCAAGCAGGCAGGTGGCTGGTGTGCGCTCCCAGGTGAGCGGGCAGGCTGGTCCTTAGACAGACTGACAGGAGTAGCAAGGCAGACCGTCGGACCTCAGACTAGCAGGCAGGTAGCAGATAATCAGGCAGGAATCTGGCAGGTAACTGGCAGGTAACTGGCAGGTAACTGGCAACGGGACCTGAGGGCTGAAGCAGAGTAGTGAACAGTGCAACAACATTGCTCGGGCACCTCCATTTTGGAGGAGGTGCCTTATATATGGTAAAGTCCTCCGGCCATTGGCCGGGGACTCCTTAGGACGGCGCGCGCGGCCCCTTTAAGAGGGAGGGAGGGCGTGCGCGCGCGCGCCCTAAGCACAGTGGCCGGGAAGGAGCGCGCGCTGCCAGCAGAGCGGGAGAGGGACGCCGGGCACGGAGCAGAGCGGTGAGGGGAACAGCGTCCCTGCCTAGCAGAGGGCAGGGACGCCGGCACTACATATAGATAGCATGTTCCATGCTATTATACAATAGAACCATATAGAGAAAAAGGGGGAATACAAAAAAATAATTTGAAAACATTAACAACATATTTATTGTACATATACATTAAAAACACTACACCAACTGGTGGCTTAAGAAAATTGGTGGCTAAGAGCTAAAGTGGAGCACCATTGATTGGCAGTATACAAATGATTCAATTACATAAAAAAGTTATGCTAATTGTTGGTTGACATTAAACCATGATTAGTTAGCAACTAGTACTGGCTTATAGTCATGATATTATGTGTGACCCTATAGTTACCAAAATGAAGTAAATTAATTAGTATATAACAATACTAAAATTTTAATCAATAATATATATTGGCCTTACAAGATAAATAAAGTGCTTGGTGCAAAAATACATCAGGACCAGAAAACACACATTGTATTTACTGAAATAAAGTGCATATGCAAGACAGAGCCAGACTGAACATTGTACCTGTGCGCAGGGCCGGCCTTTGGGGCGTGCCAGCTGTGCAACTGCACAGGGCGCCTCAAACTTGAGAGTGAAGGGGGGCGCTGCGCTGGCTCCCTCCCCGTCGGTATTTTTCTTATGGAAGAGCAGAGAGGGAGCGCCCAGCGTTTCTTCTGTGCTCAGGCGCCGGCGCCCCCTCTCTGCTCTGAAATGTCCGGCCGGGACCCGGGCGCGCTGCACTCTCTCCTCCTCACACACAGGGGCGGAACTACCGCCCGTGCAGCCGGTTCATTGAACGGGGGCCCCGAGGGAGAGGGGGCCCCTTCAGCCTCCAGCAGGGCCGCCATCAGGGCATGACTGCCCTGACTCCAGTATGGGGCCCGGCCGGTAGGGGCCCCCTTGGGGGCCCCCCTCTTGTGTGTCTCTCTCCTCATGGGGCCCCCGGCCCCATGCTAAGCGCCGGGGCCGGAACATCTCTGTCATGATTTCTCTGACTTCCGGTCATGTGACGGCACCGTCACATGACCGGAAGTCAGGAGAACCTGGTGTCATCGATTTGGACGAGGATTCTGCAGGGATCGCATGGGGGTAAGTATAACAAGTTTTTTTTTTTTTTTAAATACAATTTACTAGGAGTGGGGGGAATGGGAGGTGCACATGTGGGGGAGGGGAATGAGAGAGGTGCACATGTGGGGGAGGGGGATGAGAGAGGTGCACATGTGGGGGAGGGGGATGAGAGGTGTGCACATGTGGGGGAGGGGGATGAGAGAGGTGCACATGTGGGGGAGGGGGATGAGAGAGGTGCACATGTGGGGGAGGGGGATGAGAGATGTGCACATGGGGGGGATGAGAGAGGTGCACATGTGGGGGAGGGGGATGAGAGAGGTGCACATGTGGGGGAGGGGGATGAGAGAGGTGCACATGTGGGGGAGTGGGATGAGAGAGGTGCACATGTGGGGGAGGGGGATGAGAGAGGGGCACATGTGGGGGAGGGGGATGAGAGATGTGCACATGGGGGGGTGAGAGCTGCACATGGGGGAATTGGGAGAAAATGAGCTGCACATGGGGGAATTGGGAGTAGGGGGATAATGAGCTGCACATAATGAATGTGGGGTGGGGGACAGTAAATGATGATGGGGTGGGGAGAGCAGGACATGATATAATGAATTGGGGCAGGGGGTGCATGTAAATAATGAATGCGGGGAGCAGGAAGTATAGAGTAGGGGGCGTTGCGGATGCAGGAGTGTAACTGGTAACAAATTGGCGGAAAGAGTAGAGGTTCTAATTAAATTATATATTAAGTGCCTATTTACAGTTAATGGGGGCACCGTGGTGGATTACAATTTATATTTGGAATGGTAGGTTGTATAATAACTAACCATATATTGATGGTGGATACACGTCTGTATTCAGCTGCGTAATGTAGAAGTTGGGGAATGTGCTCTAGATAACTGTGTTATTTTATGCAGAGACGAGTCCTGGCTGGAAGACGTAATGGCGGTCTGTGCTGGATGAAGGAGAAAAGCGTAGCTGAAGGACTTCACCTAGAGACGTCACCAGTGAGTCAGTGTATTACATGTACACTTACACTATATACTATGTACCGGGCTCCTGTGTATAATGTCACTGGTGATCACTGTATTACCTGTACACTGACACTATATACAGAGCTCCTGTGTATAATGTCACTGATGATCACTGTATTACCTGTACACTGACACTATATACAGAGCTCCTGTGTATAATGTCACTGGTGATCACTAGATTACCTGGACACTTACATTATACATACCATGTATAGAGCTCCCGTGCATAATGACACTTATGGTAATATTAGTAATGTGGTGGTAATATTAGTAATGTGGTGGTAATATGTGGTCTGGTCATGGTGTGGCAGTTTTTCCCCCTTCTGTGTGGTATTATTCGGTCACTATGTTGTGGTAATATGTGGTCTGGTCATGGTGTGGCAGTATTCCCTGTATGTGGTATTATTGGTCATTTTTAAAAAAAAATGTATATGACACATTCCCTTAAAGAAAACTAAATAAAAATATATCTAAAAAGAGTATTGGATATTTTAAGAAAATTTTAATAGGTTAGAGTAGGGCCCTGCCAGAAGAGTCTACCTTATCGTGGTGGCGGCTTTAAAACTTTTCAACTTTTGTTGCTTGTTATTACTTGATCATTTGATTAATAAAAAATGCACTTGTTGTTTTCACCTACATGAGTTTAATTTTTTTTCTTTGGGGGGGGGCGCCAAGAGGGATTTCGCACAGGGCGCCATATACCCTAAGGCCGGCCCTGCCTGTGCGAAACGATGGTGCCACTTCCCCGTCGTGCTTTTTGGCAAGCGTGCCTTCCTCTAATTTACTGGACTCCAAGGTTTAGATGCAAAAACGAACAGCTTTACTATTTTTGCCAGTCTCCATCTGTTCCAAACTTTACTAAAGACCATCCATTCAATGAGATAATATGTAGATAGAAAATTCCCCATATATGTTTTTATTGTATCCAGTGTGTATATTACACATGTCTTGTCATGTGGGTTTTACTTGCTTTGGATATCTTTCCTATTTGGCTGTTATGGAAAGTAAAGGTTTTAACTTTTGAGTTAATTTTAGAATGCAATCTGATAACGTTTTGAGTGATTTCAGTATATCTTGTTTCAAAGAGTTCTGGTAATCCACTTAATAGTGCATTTCATCTGAAACATGTTCTGCGTGAAACTTTTTCATTTCAGCAAGTTCTAGAAGTGTCTGAGTACAAATGCCTGGAGGCAGCTTCTGCTTCTTAAAATGAAATTAGAATGATCACTCTTTCTAATGTTGTGCTAATGAGCTTCTCCTCCATTACACCTGTCTTGACACACTAGTTCCTTTGAAGATATATTTCTCTTTTTAGAAGATAGCAGAGTGTAACCTTTGATACAAGTCAACGTTAAATAGATTGTGCTTTCATTTTAATTAATACATGCTGGCATTTATGTAAGGAAGAAGCAAAAACAGATACGTAATGGAGGATGTAATTGGTTCTTGACAACATTTTTTCAATCTTTAAAGTGAGCTCTTTAATTTAAATGACATTTTAGAAATCTTAGCATATATCTAGCATAAAAGTTTGT
Organism: Phyllobates terribilis; assembly: GCF_046119375.1. NCBI lineage: Eukaryota > Metazoa > Chordata > Amphibia > Anura > Dendrobatidae > Phyllobates > Phyllobates terribilis. The sequence goes on from NW_027362761.1 coordinate 810,319,064, forward strand.
TCAGAACGGTTTAGTGCATGTCTCTTATATACCTTATATATTTCAAACCCTTAAAGATAATGACCCTGATTCATCAAGGGTTTTTTTGCCATGTTTCTGACTTCAAACACCTTGAATTGTTACAAACTTTTTGCGTAACTTGAAGTTTCACAAACTTTTTTAAACTTTTGCAGTTTTTAAACCATTGACCAGCTTTGCCAACTTTTAGAAAAGGATAAGATAGCACGTGACGAGGTGGACTCAACTAATTCATGATAATTTAAGCCACAAAAGTGGTGTAAATTGTCCTAGAAGTGTACTCCACTGACTTGAGAAATATTTCTGGCGGTGACACATAGCAGTTGAAAGATGTGTCAATTTCAGTAAGCGGTGCTCTTACAAAACTTGATGAATCAAGTCCATCATCTCCCCTGTGACTCTCAGATACCATAGAGAAAGGAGCTGTACTCCATCTCTTTTTGGAAATTATATTAATGTATTGAAATTTTTGCTGATTGGCAATTTTGTCCTTTTTTGAGCTCTAAAAAAAAAAATTACCGTATTTTTCAGACTATAAGACGCACTTTTTTCCTCCAAAATTTTGGAGGAAAATTGGAGGTGCGTCTTATAGTCCGAATGTTGCTGGGGGGTATATATATATATGTATATATATATATATACTGTGCTGGGTGGAGCGGTTGCGGTGGAGGAGTGGGGCACAGGAGGCAGTAGCCGCCTGCTGCAGCCTACACTGTCCCCGCTGCTAAAGAAAATTAATATTCACTGCTCCCCACACCCATAGGCGTGGGGAGCACTGAATATTCATGCTCCTTAATAGCGGCACACAGTGTATCAGCAGCGCGGCTCCAGCTGCTGCCGGGCGATCGCGTGTGCCCGCTATTAAAGGGTATGAATATTCACCCCCTCTCCATGCCCATGGGCGTGGGGAGGGGGTGAATATTCATGCCCTTTAAGAGCGGGCACACGCGATTGCCCGGCAGCAGCAGGAGCCGCGCTGCGGCTACGCTGTGTGCCGGCTATTAAGGAGCATGAAGTCACTGCTCCCCGCGCACACAGTCCCGGCGTGGGGAGCAGTGACTTCCGGCAGCTGATCTCTCCTTGTGAGCCACGCATGGCAGTGACGTCATGCGTGGCTCACATGTAGAGATCAGTGCGGGCAGACAGGATGCAGCGCTGGAGGAGAGAGAAAAAAGGTGAGTAGGAGTGTTTATTTTTTATGTGAGGCCTGATGGGGATTAGGGGGACCATGCATACTAGGATAAGGATGAGGGGGCCATACATACCAGGGTAAGGATGAGGGGGCCATACATACCAGGGTAAGGATGAGGGGGCCATACATACCAGGGTAAGGATGAGGGGTGCCATGCATACCAGGATAAGGATGAGGGGGTCATGCATACCAGGATAAGGATGAAGGGTGCCATGCATACCAGGATAAGGATGAGGGGTGCCATGCTTACCAGGATAGGGATGAGGGGTGCCATGCATACCAGGATAGGGATGAGGGGTGCCATGCATACCAGGATAGGGATAAGGGGTGCCATGCATACCAGGATAGGGATAAGGGGTGCCATGCATACCAGGATAAGGATGAGGGGCCATGCATACCAGGATAAGGATGAGGGGTGCCATGCATACCAGGATAGGGATGAGGGGTGCCATGCATACCAGGATAGGGATGCGTGGTGCCATGCATACCAGGATAGGGATGAGGAGTGCCATGCATATCAGGATAGGGATGAGGGGTGCCATGCATACCAGGATAGGGATGAGGGGTGCCATGCATACTAGGATAAGGATGAGGGGTGCCATGCATACCAGAATAAGGATGCGGGGTGCCATGGATATCAGGATGGAGGGGTGCCATGCATATCAGGATGGGGATGGGAGCCACGTATAATAGGAAGGGGGGGCATATCTACCAGGATGGGGGATATTATCAGAATTGGGGGACATTACCCCTATTCCAGTGTCAGCAGCAGACCCGCTCCCCTTTAACAGTGCATCGTGACCACATTTTTTGCTTACATTTTTTTTCTATTTTCCTCCTCTAAAACCTAGGTGCGTCTTATGGTCCGGTGCGTCTTATAGTCCGAAAAATACGGTATATACTCAAAACTACATGATCTCTGCAGTCAATTAGTTTGTTGTCTTTTATTGCTTACAAACCAATTGTTTAGCACTTCTTTTAATTTCATCCATTGCAGATGCCAAGCTTTACGATCTATACAGATAAAATAGCAAGGAAATGTTACCTCCATATTTTTATATACATGTATATATATATATATATATATATATATATATATATATGTATATACAGCGGGTGAAGTAAGTATTGAACACATCACCAACTTTCTAAGTAAATATATTTCTAAAGGTGCTATTGACATGAAATTTTCACCAGATTTCAGTAACAACCCATCCAATCCACACAGGCAAGGAAATCAAACCATAGATATCCATAAATAAAGTTATATGTAATAATGATAAATGACACAGGGAAAAAGTATTGAACGCGCTTACTGAAATTTAATTAATACTTCGTACAAAAGCCTTTCCTGGTGATGACAATTTTGAGATGTCTCCTGTATGGAGAAACTAGTCACATGCATTGCTCAGGTGTGGTTTTGGCCCATTCTTCCACACAAAGATTCTTCAAATCCTGGATGTTCCGTGGGCTTCTTCTATGAACTCTGAGCTTTATTTCCTTCCATAAATTGTCTATTGGACTCAGGTGATTGGCTGGGCCATTCTAGCAGCTTAATTTTCTTTCTCTGAAACCAATTGAGAGGGTTTCCTTGGCTGTGTGTTTGAGATCATTGTCTTGCTGAAATGTCCACCCTCGTTTCATCAGATAAATCATGCTCAATGCTGTCAGGTACATCTTCAAGAGATGGTGATTTTAAACAGTTATCTTTAGAAGACCTCACTTCTTCAGGGTTATCAGGTTAAAAATAATTTAATTTAAATTAATGGCTGCTGGTGATGGAATATCTATTGCTAGAACATGACATCTTCATTCAGCAGTGTCATTTGTTGGCACTAAGTCACACTGATGAAGAGATTGATAACTTAAGGATCCTGATTCTCTGATTCTCTTGGTCTGAACACTTTGTTATCCATGGAAAGTGGCATGTAAAGTTGATAGGATATACAGCGTCAGAATGTTGCGACAAGCATAGATGGCCATCATCAAGTCCAGAACCCTGCGAGCATCATTTCCAAAATGCATGTTCATAGGTTTGGCATAGTCCAATGGCCTAGGCAGGTGAATTCTGAGTTGGCCACCTGCAGGAAATTTCAGTTGTTTTCATGGACTTAAAGGCAATGACAAAATAGTGTGCCTGATTACAAAAGAGGGATACTTTTTGGACAACTTATTAATTTTAAAAAGCCTGCCTGTGCTGTGTGGTATTAAACTGGCTGTTGGTTACAACTGGTTACCAACTGTTTAACCCTAGCAGACATGTTTAGGTCATTTAGACAATACTAAGTCTGTGATTGCATTAAAGAGCTAAAAAAGGTTCAATGCAGGCTTAGAAAACCTCAAGATATTGCACATGTGTTTTCTGGGAAATTAGAGGCTTTGCAGTATTGAAATCTATTCACTGCTAATTGATTTTTTGGGAAAATTTGGTGAATTTGAATTTCAAAACATTCAATCATGTAGAATATTTTTAATGAACACTATTTAGAAGGTTTCTAACTTTACATTTATGAAGGAAATGAGCAATACAAAAAAAACTGTGCAAAGCTGTGTAAAGCCTTTAATAGAAAATATTTTAGTAATTTGTTCAGCACTGGGATATACTGTACTGTTGAAACCAGAAGTTTACATACACTATATAAAAAGACACATCTGCATGTTTTTCTCAATATCTTACATTAAATCAGAATAAACCTTTCCTGTTTTAGGTCAATTAGGATTACTATAATTTTTAATATTTGCCAAATGCCAGAATAATGAGAGAGAATGTTTTAAGGCATTTGTATTACTTACTGCAAAGTCAAAAGTTTACATACATTTCATTAGTATTTGGTACCGTTGCCCTTAAACTGAATGACTTGGGTCAAACGTTTGGGATATCCTTCCACAAGCTTCTCACAATAGTTGGTCAGAATTTGGGCCCATTCCTCCTGACAAAACTGGTGTAACTGATCCAGGTTTGTAGGTCGCCTTGCTCGCACCTGCCTTTTCAGCTTTGCCCATAAATTTTCAATAAGGTTGAGATCAGGGCTTTGTGATGGCCACTCCAAAACATTGACTTTGTTATCCTTAAGCCACTTTGTTACCATTTTGGCAGTATGCTTTGGGTCATTGTCCATTTTGAAGACCCATTTCTGCCCAAGCTTTAACTTCCTGGCTGATGTCTTGAGATGTTGCTTCAGTATTGCCACATAATCTTCCTTTCTCATGATGTCATCTATTTTGTGAAGTGCACCAGTCCCTCCTGCAGCAAAACAACCCCACAACATGGTGCTGCCATTCCCATGTTTCACAGTTGGGATGGTGTTTTTTGGCTTCCAAGCTTCTCCCTTTTTCCTCCAACCGTAACGATGGTCATTATGCTCAAAAAGTTCAATTTTAGTTTCATCAGACCACAGGACATATCTCCAAAAATTAAGGTCTGTGTTCCTGTGTGCATTTGCAAACATGTATCTGGCTTTTTTATGTTTGTTTTGGAGTAATGGCTTCTTCCTGGCAGAGTGGCTTTCAGCCCATGTTGATATAGTACTCGTTTCACTGTGGATATTGAAACAATCTTACCAGCTTCCGCCATCACCTTCACAACGTCTTTTGCTTTTTTCCTTGGATTGATATGCACATGTCGGACCAAAGCACATTCTCTGGGACACAGAACCTGTCTCCTTCCTGAGTGGTATGATTGCTGGATATTCCCATCTTGTTAGTACTTGCGTATTATTGTTTGTACAGATGAACGAGGCACCTTCAGGTATCTTGAAATTGTACCCAAGGATGAGCCAAATTTGTGAAAGTCCACAATTCTCTTCCTGATATCTTGGCTGATTTCTTTTGACTTTCCCATGATTCTACACAAAGAAGCAGTGTGTTTCAAGTGTGCATTAAAATACATCCACAGGTGTGTCTCTAATTAACTAAGATGTTGCCAAAAAACACCAGAAGCTTCCAAACACATGACATCATCATATGGGCAGTCCAGAATTGTTTAAAGGCATAGTAATCTTATTTTGTGTAAACTTTTGACTTTTCAGTAAGTAATACAAATGCCTTAAAACATTCTCTCTCTCTCCCTCTTATTATCTTATTATTCTGGCATTTGGCAAATATTAAAAATTATGATAATCCTAATTGACCTAAAACAGGAAAGGTTTATTCTGATTTCATGTCAGATATTGAGAAAAACATGCATATGTGTCTTTTTATATAGTGTATGTAAACTTCTGGTTTCAGCTGTAAATGCAGAGAGCCTCTTTCCTACATTCGGGACATTGCTAGAAAAATCCATGAGTGTGTGATGTTATCATGGGCTTCCAACTGTCAGATGGGTAAGGGATCATACTGAGAAGACATGATCTGCTTCCTCCCAGTGGACATCACTGCTAATAGTGATCTATTGACCAGCAAGCATTATACTGTATCATTATTACTTATGACGTTCACACAGAGGAATGCTAAAAAGAACACAGAATGTTATTACAGTTTCCTCCAGCAGCAACAAATAATAATAAAATAGTAATGATTGGGCTTTAGTTGTACGAAATGAAGATTGTAATCCGACAATGCGATATTGTATCTACAACAGTCGCAAAATACTCAAACCTGTTTCCGCATATCACAAGTTGCATGAGACTTTGCAAACATAAATCCTTATTGTAAGCTACTGTGACTTGTTTGCAATATAGCTGCATTTTTTTTTCTTTGTTTATTTTTTAACAATCTCATGAGAAATCACACATGTTTTTTTTTACTTGTATGTGACTTGTCCAAAGAAAAGTCATTATGTAGTCATAAACTGATAAAAGTCTAGAAAAAATAACAAAAAAAATCTAATTCTATGAAATAAATTCCATAATCCTTACTCTATCCCTTTTGCACTGCCTAGGATGTATTTTACATGGATGTCAAGGACAGAAATAATAATGCATCCACATCAGGAAATTGTCTATGACAGTCTATTGTACATTGTCTATGGAGCAGCGTAATTAATGGTCTATGACAGTCTATATTGTGTCCATGGAGCAGTAGACTTGAATGCCCGTATCTGTCCAATACCATGTTGTATTATCAAATTGCTTGCTATACTACTTGCTATATATTGTACATGAAACTTGACATTTTTGCATTACTTACATTCTAAGGCCTTAACTTTTATTACACTTATTTTTAACTAAGACACCCATAAATAGAATTCCCCTTTCCTTTAGTTTCTTTCTTAAATACTGCAGGACCTCAGCCACACAATAGAGTAATTCATCTTATTATTTATCTAAAGAGGGAACAATGGATTAGCGGGTGTATAAATACTACACAAAGAGCAAGAGTGTTTGAAAGAAAGTCTGGGTGAAGTAAGGCGCACTCCTGGCTCCAGGCCTGCTCTTATACTTTGGCTAAAACAATGTGGTATTTAAAGGGAGAGTTCAATAAAATATATTCCACCCAGCACATTCTACTGCTGTCCACTGTTATCTCTCAAGAAAGCCCGTCCTTCTGTTAGAATAGAAACGTTTCCCAGTGTAATTATAACTAAAATAGGTCTTTTAGGAATAAATTGTAATGGGTCTGGGAGGCGGAACCTCTGAGCTACTATACAAGGGGGCAGTCCTTGTAAGGGAGCGGGTGGCGACCAGGGAAGACGGGCAGGAGGTCACAGCAGGTGACCGGGACAGTCTCTGAGTGAACGGGCTGGAGGTCACGGCAAGTGACCGGGGCAGTCTCTGGATGAACGGGCTGATGGTCACGGCAAGTGACCGGGGCAGTCTCTGAATGAACGGGCAGATGGTCACGGCAAATGACCGGGGCAGTCTCTGGATGAACGGGCAGATGGTCACGGCAAGTGACCGGGGCAGTCTCTAGGTAAAGGGTTGGTACGACCTGTGGCGGCTGATGATTGACGTGAGCTCCCAGGTGAGCAGGCGAGAGTCTCTGGATGAACGGGTGGTCACAGCATGTGACGGCGGAGCCTCCAGGAAGACCAACAGACAGGCGGCAGATGAGCGCTCCCAGGTGAGCGGGCAGAAGTCTCTGGACAGGCGGGTGGTCACAGCACGTGACGGCAGAGCCTCCAGGTAGGCTAGCAGACAGGCAGCAGATGAGCGCTCCCAGGTGAGCGAGCAGGAGTCACTGGACAGGCAGGTGGTCACAGCATGTGACGGCGGAGCCTCCAGGTAGACTAGCAGGCAGGTAGCTGTTGTGTGCTCCCAGGTGAGCGGGCAAGCTGGTCCATAGACAGACTGACAGGAGTTGGAAGGCAGACCGTCGGACCTCAGGCAAGCAGGCAGGTGGCTGATGTGCGCTCCCAGGTGAGCGGGCAGGCTGGTCCTTAGACAGACTGACAGGAGTAGTAAGGCAGACCGTCGGACCTCAGACTAGCAGGCAGGTAGCAGATAATCAGGCAGGAATCTGGCAGGTAACTGGCAGGTAACTGGCAGGTAACTGGCAACGGGACCTGAGGGCTGAAGCAGAGTAGTGAACAGTGCAACAACATTGCTCGGGCACCTCCATTTTGGAGGAGGTGCCTTATATATGGTGAAGTCCTCCGGCCATTGGCCGGGGACTCCTTAGGACGGCGCGTGCGGCCCCTTTAAGAGGGAGGGAGAGCGCGCGCGCGCGCCCTAAGCACAGTTGACGGGAAGGAGCACGCGCTGCCAGCAGAGCGGGAGGAGGACGCCGGGCACGGAGCAGGGAGGTGAGGGGAACAGCGTCCCTGCCTAGCAGAGGGCAGGGACACCGGTGCTACAGTACCCCCCCCTTTAGGCCCCCCCCTTTTTTAGGCCAGACAGAAATTTAGCTAGGATAAGAGGGGCATGGATGTTCTCCCGGGGCTCCCACGTTCTCTCCTCAGGACCAAACCCCCTCCAATCTACTAGAAAAAAGGTCTTTCCTCTTACCCTTTTGGTGGCAAGAATGTTCTCTACCTCAAACTCGTCCTCAGCAGAAACCGGAGCAGGAGGCGTACCTGTAGACTTGGAAAAAGAGTTAAGTACCACAGGTTTGAGGAGAGATACATGGAAGGAGTTAGGGATCCGTAAGTTGGCCGGGAGTTTTAATTTATAGGCCACCGGGTTGATCTGACTGATGACCTCCAGAGGACCGATGAACCGAGGCCCTAACTTGTAAGAAGGTATCTTGAGTCGGACATATTTAGACGAGAGCCAGACTTTATCTCCAGGACGAAATTGTGGAGGATCCAGGCGTTTTTTGTCAGCGTGTCTTTTCATCCGTTCGGACGACTGGAGGAGTGCGGATCGGGTACTCTCCCAAATGGAGGAAAATTTGCTAACGAGAGATTCCGCAGCCGGGTTGTCCACAGAGGTGGAGACAGGAAAAGGAATCCGAGGATGCTGACCGAAGACTACAAAAAACGGGGATTTGGAAGAGGATTCGCTCTTGTGATTGTTATAGGAGAACTCGGCCCATGGTAGGAGATCCACCCAGTCAGAATGATGGGCATTAACGAAGTGCCGGAGGTAACTGGTCAGGTTCTGATTGATCCGCTCCACTTGACCATTAGACTGTGGGTGGTAAGCGGAAGAGAAGTCCAGGGTGACGTCTAGCAGTTTACAAGTGGCTCTCCAGAAACGTGAGGTGAACTGTACCCCACGATCCGACACGATGTGGAGGGGCAGGCCATGAAGACGGAAGATGTGGCGGATAAAGTCTTTAGCCAGCTCGGGTGCAGACGGGAGACCAGGCAGGGGAATAAAGTGAGCCATCTTGGAAAAGCGGTCAGCGACCACCCAAATGACCGTACAACCGGCAGAGACGGGGAGATCAGTTATGAAGTCCATAGCAATATGCTGCCAGGGGGCAGCAGGCACAGGAAGCGGAAGAAGGCGACCGGCTGGCAGGTGTCTCGGGACTTTGTTGCGGGCGCAGGACACACAAGCAGAAACAAAGTCTATTACGTCCTTGTGCAGGGTAGGCCACCAGTAGTGCCGGGCAATAAGCTGGAGGGTCTTTTTCTGACCGGCGTGGCCAGCTAGTTTAGACGAGTGACCCCAGTGTAGGATCTTCTCCCGATCAGGTACTGATACGAACGTCTTACCGGGAGGGAGACGATTTAGGCTCACGGGAGCCACCTGCATTACTCTGGCGGGATCGATGATATGTTTAGGTTCTTCCTCGAGATCGGACACCAGAAAGGATCGGGACAAGGCATCTGCTTTGACGTTTTTGTCAGCCGGGCGAAAATGAAGAACAAAATCAAAGTGAGCAAAAAACAAGGACCACCGGGCTTGGCGCGGGTTAAGTCTCTGGGCATGCTGGAGGTAAGCCAAGTTCTTGTGGTCAGTGTAAATTATTACCGGGTGAAGAGCCCCCTCGAGTAGGTAACGCCACTCCTCCAATGCCAGTTTGATGGCCAATAACTCTCGGTCTCCTATGGAGTAGTTGCGCAAGCAGGCAGGTGGCTGATGTGCGCTCCCAGGTGAGCGGGCAGGCTGGTCCTTAGACAGACTGACAGGAGTAGTAAGGCAGACCGTCAGACCTCAGACTAGCAGGCAGGTAGCAGATAATCAGGCAGGAATCTGGCAGGTAACTGGCAGGTAACTGGCAACGGGACCTGAGGGCTGAAGCAGAGTAGTGAACAGTGCAACAACATTGCTCGGGCACCTCCATTTTGGAGGAGGTGCCTTATATATGGTGAAGTCCTCCGGCCATTGGCTGGGGACTCCTTAGGACGGCGCGCGCGGCCCCTTTAAGAGGGAGGGAGAGCGCGCGCGCGCCCTAAGCACAGTGGACGGGAAGGAGCGCGCGCTGCCAGCAGAGCGGGAGGAGGACGCCGGGCACGGAGCAGGTAGGTGAGGGGAACAACGTCCCTGCCTAGCAGAGGGCAGGGACGCCGGTGCTACATAAATGTACAATGTACTGTAACTTATATTATATTTCAGATTACCGTGGTATTGATTATATGTTATTATTTGACTTTGTATAGCAATAAAATATAGTGTACTATAAAATAGTTTTCCCTCCATTCAAGAAAATAGGTCTGATTATGTTAATCAGACTCTGATCACAGTTTGATCAGCGTGTGATCGGATTTTCTTGGAGGTGGTGAAAAAAAAGTTTCTCCACCTTCTCCACTTTGTCTCCATTTTTCCATGTAACCATAGACATGAATGGGCAAGTACCATCTGATTCTTGGAGGCAATCGTGCATGCCGCAATTTTTTTCTTTGGACTACTCGGTCCAAGACAAAAATTGGACATGTACACAACTCTATAGGATAACATGGATATGAGTGCGATTCGTCAAAACCACAGATATCACTCTTCCGATTAAAACAGTCGTCTGCACGAGCCCTACGTTACCGTCAAATAAAACATATATTAAGATGAGCCATCACTAGCTCAAGTGACCAGTTTTCCTCTTTCCTTTATATTTAATGCTAATTTGTATGATCTTTGACAAAGGGGCAATGCTCACAGGGGAATTGTGCAGAGCAGACTGTACACATGCTCCCAAAGAATCCTGAGAGCCCCCTAAATGTAAATGTAACGACCGGAACGCTGGTCGAATGTGTATGAGGGATACGGTGGTGCTATAAATGACTCTGACCTCAGTGTAGTGGCAAATCAACTTTCTTTATACTTGTCAAACAAATAACAGGTTGAACTTTTCTACAAAGTATGGGCCACAACAGCCACGAATACAAAATACAAGTTGGCACTTAATACAGATTGGCACTTGGGCTCTCTCGGGCTGTATACAAATACAGCCCGAGAGAGCCCAAGTGCCAATCTCGCGGGAATGAGCCAAACTACCCTTGGGCTATGCCTCTCCCACCCTTATTCAGTACAGGGCCTACCCAGGATGTTACCGCGGACGTGGCACGTGGTTCTCCCAGGAATATAACCTTGCACCCCTCTCCCACACTAATACAATGGGATCCTGATACCCTTGTTTTTCCCCTTAATAAACACTCATATGTTTAGCCAACGTGTTGTCTATACAGTGTACAGTTTCTCTTCCTACAAGAGTAAAGAGAAACCTCTCTAACTTAATATACACAAGCAATTAACAACCTAAACCTTTTATTAGACCCTGATCAGTTTAATCAGCTTCTCCTACTCACCAAGTTCTCTAGCACATCCCGGTGCAGGCAGGAATCAGAATCGATCTCAGTCTCAATGTATAGTTCACAACAAGGCTCCTTTGTAGTATCCACGTACACAGAGTCTTGTTATACCAGATCTTTCACAATCTCTGGATCAAGCCTGATCAGTCCATCATCAATGATAGACACCGGGCACTTCTCAGTAGTACTGTGATTACTAACTAGCTTTCCCTAGCTAACTACACAGTTGGTGACCGGTCACATATCTCAGTTACTCACAAGGCACAGCTTCTTCTTGGACACACCGTCCGGCTCAAGTCTCTGCTAGCTCCAAGCGTCTCTGGACATCAGACACATCTCCTCCCCACAGAGGTCTTCCTGGATTTCAGATTCCCGGGCTTTTTCACAGATCCCCGGTCTTTTCTTTACTTGTCTCTTGCTGACCCCTAATGACTGGACTAAGTCATTGCAGGAGAAATTTATGCTGTTAGTAATATGAACTCATTACTAGGAACACATGCCAACATGCTACATAAAGACCTTAAAATTAGCACTATATAAAAAGGCCCATGTGTCTGGAAAAGTATGGCAGAATTGAAAAAAAAGGAGTAATTGGGGGAGTAGCAGGAATAAAATAACAGGAAGAACTGTCCACTTTTGAATTGTCGACAGATCCTCATTAATTGCTATATAATACTTCATCATATAAAAACTCTCCCTAAACACCTGGGAGGTTCCTGGAAACACTAGAGATCTCATTGATTATTGGAACAGTTGGCAAATCTCACGGACACACGATGTAGCCTTCTGAAACCTTGTGAAAAGCAGAGCCTTCAAAAGGTATTTATGTGTAATGCCATCATCAGACAGAACCCCACAAGTAAATTTAGGGTGTGAGAATCGTGTCAGTACATGGTTAGTGGAACAAATTTTGGTGACACACTTCGTACACTGAATTCAAAGACCTCCCAGACAAGTATCACCAAAAGTTGGAAAGTGTAAGTAAAACTGGTTGCACTCTTTGTATTAGGCTGTGTGCCCACTATGCGTTTTTTCACCGTTTCCGCAGCGGCAATTCCGCTGCAGAAACGCTTAAAAACGCTTGGTAGAAGGTCTGCAATGTTCCCCAATGATAATCCGCATGTGCTGTGCACATGCTGCGGAAATTTCCGCTGCGGATTATCATTGCGGAAAAATCTGCAGCACTACCAATTACACTGTGTGCAGAATTATTAGGCAAATGAGTATTTTGATCACATGATACTTTTTATACATGTTGTCCTACTCCAAGCTGCATAGGCTTGAGAGCCAACTACCAATTAAGTAAATCTGGTGATGTGCATCTCTGTAATGAGGAGGGGTGTTGACTAATGACATCAACACCCTATATAAGGTGTGCTTAATTATTAGGTAACTTCCTTTCCTTTGGCAAAATGGGTCAGAAGAGAGATTTGACGGGCTCTGAAAAGTCCATAATTGTGAGTTGTCTTGCAGAGGGATGCAGCAGTCTTGAAATTTCCAAACTTTTGAAGCGTGATCACCGAACAATCAAGCATTTCATGGCAAATAGCCAACAGGGTCGCAAGAAGCGTGTTGGCCAAAAAAGGCGCAAAATAACTGCCCACGAATTGAGGAAAATCAAGCGTGAAGCTGCCAAGATGCCATTCGCCACCAGTTTTGCCATATTTCAGAGCTGCAACGTTACTGGAGTATCAAAAAGCACAAGGTGTGCAATACTCAGGGACATGGCCAAGGTAAGGAAGGCTGAAAAACGACCACCTTTGAACAAGAAACATAAGATAAAACGTCAAGAATGGGCCAAGAAATATCTTAAGACTGATTTTTCAAAGATTTTATGGACTGATGAAATGAGAGTGACTCTTGATGGGCCAGATGGATGGGCCAGAGGCTGGATCAGTAAAGGGCAGAGAGCTCCACTCCGACTCAGACGCCAGCAAGGTGGAGGTGGGGTACTGGTATGGGCTGGTATCATCAAAGATGAACTTGTGGAACCTTTTCGGGTTGAGGATGGAGTGAAGCTCAACTCCCAGACGTACTGCCAGTTTCTGGAAGACAACTTCTTCAAGCAGTGGTACAGGAAGAAGTTGGTATCGTTCAAGAAAAACATGATTTTCATGCAGGACAATGCTCCATCACATGCATCCAACTACTCCACAGCGTGGCTGGCCAGTGAAGGTCTAAAAGAAGAAAAAATAATGACATGGCCCCCTTGTTCACCTGATCTGAACCCCATAGAGAACCTGTGGTCCATCATAAAATGTGAGATCTACAGGGAGGGAAAACAGTACACCTCTCAGAACAGTGTCTGGGATGCTGTGATGGCTGCTACACGCAATGTTGATCGAAAACAGATCAAGCAACTGACAGAATCTATGGATGGAAGGCTGTTGAGTGTTATCATAAAGAAAGGTGGCTATATTGATCACTAATTTTTTTGTTTTTGCATGTCAGAAATGTTTATCTCTAAAGTTTGTGCACTGATATTGGTTTACTTGGTGAAAATAAACATGTGAGATGGAATTATATTTGGTTTTTATTAAGTTGCCTAATAATTCTGCACAGTAATAGTTACCTGCACAAACAGATATCCTCCTAAGATAGCCAAATCTAAAAAAAAAACACTCCAACTTCCAAGAATATTAAGCTTGCATATTTATGAGTCTTTTGGGTTGTTTGAGAACATAGATGTTGATCAATAATAAAAATAATCCTCTAAAATACAACTTGCCTAATAATTCTACACACAGTGTATTTTGCGTACACGCGGCGTTTTTGCCGCCATTGACTTACATTGAATCGCTTAACATCCGCATGACTACATGTGCACATGCGGATATTAAGCGATTCAATTTCCGGTTGGTACCCGGGTCTGGAGAAGAGGAGACTCTCATCCAGACCCGGGTACCATGGTACCATGGTCATGGAACCATGATGTCATTTAGTCATGTGATGGGTCACGCGACCGCTGATGTCAGCGGTCGCGTGACCTGTCACATGACTAAATGGCGTCATGGCAGGTACTTTCAGACCACCGCGAGCCGTAGAAGAGACCGGATGCAGCGGCGAAAAGACCAGGGGCCATCAGAAGGTAAGTATAATGTTGTTTTTTTTTTTACCATTTTTAATCTTTTTTTGAACTATTAACTTGGTCACACTATATAAATCCATGCCGGTTGCATGGATTTATATAGTGTGACCAAGTTGTCATGCACTTTCCAAGTGATGCTAAAATCGCTTGGAAAGCGCTTGACAACCCGCATGCGGAAACGCATGTGAAAAACGCTTCACTTACACTTGTCCCTGGCAGGAAAAACGCATGTACAATCCGCATGTGTTTTTTCTCCCAGGGAGATGCAGAAACGCTCAGGAAAAATTCAGAGCATTTCTGCATCGTGGGCACTTAGCCTTAAGTTACATGAAGGGGTCTTTGTGATGCCTGATAAGTAGGGATGAGCGGACCCGTGGAAGTTCGGATTCTTGTTCCCGACCCGAACTTTAGTCCAAAGTTCGGTTCAGGGTACCAGAACATTACCTGAACTTGAACCAGAATCCGAACCCCATTGAAATGTATGGGGACCTGAACTTTGGAGCTGGAAAATCTTTTTCTCTCTCTCTCTCCCCTCCTGGACTTCCCCAGGACTCCAAATATTAAAACGGACTTACGGGATTTGGGCTTGCTCATCTCCACTAATAAGGCATGTGAACAGAAATTGTCTTCATAAGACAAGCCTTTCATTGGTTTATTTTTATCGACACTGCCTTCATCTGGTACTTTTTTCAATTTGGCGTTAGGACTCATCTGCACATGGAGTTACTACTAGTGATGAGCGAGTATGTTCTGTTAACCCTTTCGCCGAGTATGTTCGGGTCGAGCACCGAGTAGTTACCGCTTCTCGGTGTTATATTTGAATCACTTCCGTGTGCATGATTTGCAACTAGTGATGAGCGAGTATGTTTTGTTAACCCTTTCACCGAGTATACTTGGCCGAGCACT
Organism: Phyllobates terribilis; assembly: GCF_046119375.1. NCBI lineage: Eukaryota > Metazoa > Chordata > Amphibia > Anura > Dendrobatidae > Phyllobates > Phyllobates terribilis. The sequence continues at coordinate 810,334,340 of NW_027362761.1, forward strand.
GAGTATTTATAGCGTGCTCGGGCTTTAAGTTTTCGTCGCTCCGTGAACATGATTTGCGACTGTTTGACAGATTTAATACATGTGAGGAATTCTGGAAAAACAGGCATTCCTCACACGTATTAAATCTGTCAAACAGTCGCAAATCATGTTCACGGAGCGACGAAAACTTAAAGCCTGAGCACGCTATAAATACTCGGTGCTCGGCCGAGTATACTCGGCTAAAGGGTTAACAAAACATACTCGCTCATCACTATTTGCGACTGTTTGACAGCTTTAATACATGTGAGGAATGTGTACGAAATAGACATTCCTCACATGTATTAAAGCTGTCAAACAGTCGCAAATCATGCACACCAAAACATAACACCGAGCAGCTGTAACTACTCGGTGCTCGACCCGAGCATACTCGGTGAAAGGGTTAACAAAACATACTCGCTCATCACTAGTTACTACGATATTAGACTTCTATGCAACTATAATGTGCCTACGCATGATATCAAATTATGGAGCTGTTCTCCCCTAGGCACAATGCAGGCAAATTGCTCAATTTGTATATGCCACAATTTTTTAAGTAAGATTATATATTAATCTAACTTAAATATTTTTCCATATGATAATTGAAAGCATACAGAAGTATAGTATGGCCCCATAAACTGCTATGGGCAGTGTGTCACGGCTCTGTACTACAATATTGCACAGGTTGTATCAAGACATACTGTATGTGGGCAAGGCCTGACACTGAAATAGTGGATACACAAACTGCCTTCTATTTTCTATGTGACTAATCTCATATATAAAAAAAACGTATTAATGTTTTATAGAGAAAGCCATTTAGCCAAGAAGAAAATCACGTTCTAAATGAAATCTTTTTTCTTTTTGTTTGTCATTTTCCAGTTGTCCTAGAATCAGGCAGCAGTGTAAACAATGGAGGTTTTCACGACATCCAGGGACATCTACATACAGTATCTCTATTGGAATTGTTTTCATTGTTTCAATTGCTGACTACAATGTTTGAAGCGGAGAACATATACAAGATGTACAATTTTTAACTAGTTTATACTCCCTTTCTTGATATGTAAATGTACATATTACACAAAAAAACATTCAGAGTGAATCTGAAGGCTATTGTCAAAAGGACTTCACAATCTATTGTATAGCCATCGCCAAAAGTTTTGAGTCTGCAACAAATTTTGGTTTTCACAAAGATTGCTGCTTCGGTCTTCATTAACTTTAGGTTGTTATGAAGAGTGATCAGGTGAATTGCAAAAAATGTCTGCCATTCCTTGTAATGAAAATTAGCTTAATCACAAAACCCCCATTTCCACTGAATGTCCACCGTGACACAAAAATGAACTGCTCACTTAATTTCATGTTCTTGTAGCTCCGGAGGAAGAGATAACAAGGACAAGGCAGCTAATATCATTCTGCCAAACTGGTTGCTTTAAAAATGTGCTTGTACTTTAAACCATTGGTACCTCGAAGGAAACACGTTCATTCATCATTAATTTTCATCAAAAGGAATTTATAGGAAACGACATTGCTGTTTGTAAGATTGTTCCTAAACCTACCATTTATAGAATGATCAAAAACTTCACGGAGAGAAGTTGCTGGGAAGTGTTATGGGTCCGGGTGGTGGAACCTCTGTGGTTCGGTGCAAGAAGGGACCAGAGGGGCGTGACTAAATGCCTACTCGGACCGACCCAGGTCACACGGCGGCTTAGTCGACTCCGTGAACCAGGGAGTGACCGGTCAGGTGAAACAGGTGCCACTCTGGGACCGACCTTGTGTGAGAGCAGGCGACTCCCACGGGTCAGATGACAGGAGCTGACCGGTACAGCGGATGAGCACGGCAGGAAGGCCGGCGGCTGGTCCGGGTAGATAAGCAGGCAGGTACGGCTAATAGCCAGACAGGTGTTCCGGGTAGGCAAGCAGGCGGGTACGGCGGATAGCCAGATAGGTCCTCCAGGTAGGCAAGCTGGTGGGCACGGCAGGTTACTGGGCAGGTGCTCCGGGTTGGCAGGCTGGCGGGTACGGCAAGTAACTGGCAGGTGCTCCAGGTAGGCAGGCTGGCGGACACGGCTGGTTACTTGGCAGGTTCTCCGGTTAGGCAGGCTTGCGGGCATGGCAGGTAACTAGCAGGTGTTCCAGATAGGCAGGCTTACGGACACGGCAGGTAACTGGCAGGTGCTCCAGGTAAGCACGCTGGCGGGCACGGCTGTTAGACAGACTGGCGGGCATAACTGTTAGACAGACTGGTGGGCTGGACTGACAGACAGGCTGGCGGGCAGGACTGACAGACAGGCTGCCGGGCAGGACTGACAGGCAGCGGGACCTGAGGGCTGAGGAAAGTGTTAGCACACAAGCAACAACCTTGCACAGGCACCTCCATTTTGGAGGAGGTGTCTTATAAAGGAGAAGTCCTCCGGCCATTGGCCGGGGACTCTTTAGGATGGCGCGCGTGCCCTAAGCACAGTGCCCGGGAAGCTGCACGCGGTGCGCGCCACAGCAGCAGCAGGGGAGCAGGAAGACGCCGGACTGGGACCGCGGCTGTGAGGGGAACGGCGTCTCTGCCCGGCAGGAGTCAGAGACGCCGATGCTACAGGAAGAAGGCTTCAAGGTGGCCAAGAAGCTCCAGCAAGTGCCTGTACCATTTATTGAAGAGGATTCACCTATGGAATCAGTTCAACACTAGTGATGTGCGAGTATGTTTTGTTAACCACTTCGCGCCAGAGCCTGTTTTTGCCTTCGTGACCGGGCCAATTTTTTCAATTCTGACCACTGTCACTTTATGAGGTAATTACTCTGGAACGCTTCAACGGATCCCCCTGATTCTGAGATTGTTTTTTTGTGACATATTGTACTTCATGATAGTGGTAAAATTTCTTCGATATCACTTGCGTTTATTTGTGAAAAAAATGGAAATTTGGCGAAAATTTTGAAAATTTTGCAATTTTCAAACTTTGAATTTTCATGCCCTTTAATCAGAGAGATATATCACACAAAATAGTTAATGAATAACATTTCCCACATGTCTACTTCACATCAGCACAATTTTGGAACCAAAATTTGTTTCTGTTAGGAAGCTATAAGGGTTAAAAGTTGACCAGCGATTTCTCATTTTTACAACAAAATTTACAAAAACATTTTTTTAGGGACCACATCTTATTTGAAGTGACTTTGAGGAGCCTTTATGACAGAAAATACCCAAAAGTGATACCATTCTAAAAACTGCACCCCTCAAGGTGCTCAAAACCACATTCAAGAAGTTTATTAACCCTTCAGGTGCTTCACAGGAATTTTTGGAATGTGGAAGAAAACAATGAACATTTAACTTTTTTTCACAAAACTGCTACTTTAGCCTCAAATTTTTAATTTTCACAAGGGCAGCCAGAAAAAATAGACCCCAAAATGCGTTGTGCAATTTCTCCTGAGCACGCTGATACCCCATATGTGGTGCAAAGCCACTGTTTGGGCGCACGGCATGGCTCGGAAGGTAAGGAGCGCCATTTGACTTTTGGAATGGAAATTTGACTGGAATCGATAGCGGACGCCATGTTGCATTTGGAGAGCCCCTGAGGTGCCTAAACAGAGGAAACCCCCAACAAGTCACCCCATTTTGGAAACTAGACCCCTCAAGGAACTTATCTAGATGTGTGGTGAGCACCTTGAACCCCCAGGGGCTTCACACAATTTTATAATGTTGAAGGGTGAAAATAAAAAAACACATTTTTATCACAAAACTGCTACTTTAGCCTCAAATTTTTAATTTTCACAAGGGCAGCCAGAAAAAATGGACCCCAAAATGTGTTGTGCAATTTCTCCTGAGCACGCTGATACCCCATATGTGGTGCAAAGCCACTGTTTGGGCGCACGGCATGGCTCGGAAGGTAAGGAGCGCCATTTGACTTTTGGAATGGAAATTTGACTGGAATCGATAGCGGACGCCATGTTGCATTTGGAGAGCCCCTGAGGTGCCTAAGCAGAGGAAACCCCCAACAAGTCACCCCATTTTGGAAACTAGACCCCTCAAGGAACTTATCTAGATGTGTGGTGAGCACCTTGAACCCCCAGGGGCTTCACACAATTTTATAATGTTGAAGGGTGAAAATAAAAAAACACATTTTTATCACAAAACTGCTACTTTAGCCTCAAATTTTTAATTTTCACAAGGGCAGCCAGAAAAAATGGACCCCAAAATGTGTTGTGCAATTTCTCCTGAGCACGCTGATACCCCATATGTGGTGCAAAGCCACTGTTTGGGCGCACGGCATGGCTCGGAAGGTAAGGAGAGCCATTTGACTTTTGGAATGGAAATTTGACTGGAATGGATAGCGGATGCCATGTTGCATTTGGAGAGCCCCTGAGGTGCCTAAACAGAGGAAACCCCCAACAAGTCACCCCATTTTGGAAACTAGACCCCTCAAGGAACTTATCTAGATGTGTGGTGAGCACCTTGAACCCCCAGGGGCTTCACACAATTTTATAATGTTGAAGGGTGAAAATAAAAAAACACATTTTTAACACAAAACTGCTACTTTAGCCTCAAATTTTTAATTTTCACAAGGGCAGCCAGAAAAAATGGACCCCAAAATGTGTTGTGCAATTTCTCCTGAGCACGCTGATACCCCATATGTGGTGCAAAGCCACTGTTTGGGCGCACGGCATGGCTCGGAAGGTAAGGAGCGCCATTTGACTTTTGGAATGGAAATTTGACTGGAATCGATAGCGGACGCCATGTTGCATTTGGAGAGCCCCTGAGGTGCCTAAACAGAGGAAACCCCCAACAAGTCACCCCATTTTGGAAACTAGACCCCTCAAGGAACTTATCTAGATGTGTGGTGAGCACCTTGAACCCCCAGGGGCTTCACACAATTTTATAATGTTGAAGGGTGAAAATAAAAAAACACATTTTTAACACAAAACTGCTACTTTAGCCTCAAATTTTTAATTTTCACAAGGGCAGCCAGAAAAAATGGACCCCAAAATGTGTTGTGCAATTTCTCCTGAGCACGCTGATACCCCATATGTGGTGCAAAGCCACTGTTTGGGCGCATGGCATGGCTCGGAAGGTAATGAGCGCCATTTGACTTTTGGAATGGAAATTTGACTGGAATGGATAGCGGACGCCATGTTGCATTTGGAGAGCCCCTGAGGTGCCTAAACAGAGGAAACCCACAACAAGTGACCACATTTTACAATCTACTCCTCTGTATAAATTAATCTAGTGGTGGGAAAATAAGTAGGTAAATGGTCACTACACCCATAGATGAATTCCCACAGAGGTGTCATTTCCATAATGGGGTCACTTCAGGGGGGATTATGCTGTTCTGGCACTTTTCAGAGTACCAGAGCTAAAGAATCCCCCCTGAAGTGACCCCATTTTGGAAATGACACCCCTCTGGGAATTCATCTATGGGTTTAGTGACCATTTTAACTCGATGGATGATTTCCAGAAACAAGCACGCAATGGAAGGTTTAGATTCTGGAGAACCCCCCCTGGAAATTAAGTGAGCTCTACTCGAATATGTCATTCACTAAATGAACCAAATGTTTGAATGACAAATTGGGATACATTTTTACAGTTTAAAAACGTGGTTCTGTGTGGTAGATTTTAAAGCAGTCAGTGACGCATAAGGCTGGCAATGATGGGCATTGTGGGCAATAGTAGCGGGTATCACGCCTCATTCCTCTCTTAGTACATACACGACATCTTTTCTGGGGGTTCCTTCTTGTTTCCGTTGCTGGAATAAGTGCAATAAAATGTCGCTCAGTGAGTCTTTTCACATCCTCAGATTCTAATGGATGAGCGGGGCTAACACTTTGAAAGACAAGATTTTCAATTACCTTTTCTTGATAATCAAGAAAAGGATCTGAATTTCCTGCTTTTTTGTACAACACAAAAGAATTGTATGTGGCCACCTGAAACAAATAGATAACCAACTTTTTATACCAGGTATAGGACTTTCTTGATACCTGGTATGGCTGTAGAACCTGGTCTGCAAGGTCCACACCCCCCATGTGTTTGTTGTAGTCAATGACTGACACAGGTTTTTGCTTCGGAGTGGTGGATCCTAGTTCTACAGTGGCCCTTGTGGCATCTGTGTGGATCGAGCTGAGGACAAAAATATCCCTCTTATCCCTATATTTCAGGGCAAGCAGCTCTCCGTTGCGTACAGCCCCTGACTGCCCCTTTTGGAACTTTTGGTTGACCAATGGTTGTGGAAACCCCTGACGGTTTTTACGGATGGTCCCACAAGCCCCGATGTTGTGTTCAACCAGACTTTTAAATAGGGGTATGCTGGTGTAATAATTGTCCACATATAGATTGTAGCCTTTTTGAAAAAATGGACTTATCAGCTCCCAAACAATTTTTGCAGATGTCCCCAGATAAGTAGGGCATCCTGGTGGGTTTAGTTGGCTATCTTTCCCCTCATATATGCGGAAAGCGGATGTGTATCCGGTTGAACTTTCGCACATTTTATAGATCTTTATTCCAAACCTTGCCCTTTTAGATGGGATAAATTGCTTGAGGTGCAGTCTTCCTTTGAATTTTACAAGGGACTCATCTATAGAAATATTTTGTGTAGAGGCTTAAGAATTTTTCTGACAAATTTTCAATGATGGGTCTAATTTTATATAACCTGTCATGTTCTGGGGCATTTCTGGGCAGGCATTGACTATTGTCGTTAAAATGCCAAAACCGCATGAGCATTTCATAACGGGTCCTAGGCAGAATGACTGAAAACATAGGGGTGGCTTGAACAGGGTGGTTGGACCAGTAGGATCGAATGCTCGGTTTTTTTAACAAGCCCCATGGCAAATGTAAGTCCTAAAAATTTTTTTATTTCCGGGACATTAGTTGGTGTCCATAAATTTGCCCTAGCATAGTAAGATCGGGGATTCTGGCTTATGAATTGGGATGCATATAAATTTGTTTGCACGACAATATGCTCTAGCAAGCTGTCTGTAAAAAACAAATTAAAAAAATTAATTGGTCCAAAATCTTCCACCTCCACATGTATACCAGGAGTGGCGTTGAAATCAGGGCTGAATGGAGCAGCCGAATCCGAAGCCTCCCATCTGGGAAATGCTAGATCATGTGGCAAAGCCCCTTGTACACTGGCGTGCGCCAATTCACTAGTAGCAGGGACAGCGCTTGTACTGGGCAGTGTTCCCTGATTTGGAGACGTTTCTCCAGTAGCGCTATTTGCCCCTATTGTTGTACTGGTCCTTGGGCTTGAGGATGGACCAGAATCACTGCTCATTTCTGAGCTCTCAGTGTCGCCGCTACTAAAGCCCTCAAAATCCACATCTCCATCTGAGATTGCGCTGTCATCAGTGTCAGAACACAGCAGGGCATACACCTCCTCTGCGGTATAAGTCTGACGGGCCATTTTATTTTTAGATTTTTTGACTGGACTGAACGGACCGGACTGAACGGACGGGACTGATCTGACAGGACTGACTGACCTGACAGGACTGACTGATCTGACAGGACTGACTGACTGATCTGACAGGACTGACTGACTGACAGATCTGACAGGACTGACTGACTGACAGATCTGACAGGACTGACTGACTGGACTGATCTGACAGGACTGACTGACTGGACTGATCTGACAGGACTGACAGATCTGACAGGACTGACTGACTGACAGATCTGACAGGACTGACTGACTGACAGATCTGACAGGACTGACTGACTGACAGATCTGACAGGACTGACTGACTGACAGATCTGACAGGACTGACTGATCTGACAGGACTGACTGACTGATAGATCTGACAGGACTGACTGACTGATCTGACAGGACTGACTGACTGATAGATCTGACAGGACTGACTGACTGATAGATCTGACAGGACTGACTGACTGACAGGACTGACTGACTGATCTGACAGGACTGACTGACTGACAGATCTGACAGGACTGACTGACTGGACTGATATGACAGGACTGACTGACTGGACTGATCTGACAGGACTGACAGATCTGACAGGACTGACTGACTGACAGATCTGACAGGACTGACTGACTGAGAGATCTGACAGGACTGACTGACTGACAGATCTGACAGGACTGACTGATCTGACAGGACTGACTGACTGATCTGACAGGACTGACTGACTGATAGATCTGACAGGACTGACTGACTGATCTGACAGGACTGACTGACTGATCTGACAGGACTGACTGACTGATAGATCTGACAGGACTGACTGACTGATAGATCTGACAGGACTGACTGACTGACAGATCTGACAGGACTGATCTGAAAGGACTGACTGATCTGACAGACTCACTAACCCTAACTCTTACTTTCTTTTTTATTTTATTTTTTTTACTTTCACAGTGGCAAGGCTGACACAGCTCTTGTCACACTGTTTCTCCTCTGCTCTCTCACTGAGATCGGAGGAGAAACAGTGTATTTATCAGGCAGATTGCCCGGGAAAGTTTGTTGCTAAAACAAACTTCCCTGGTGATCTCTCTGATTGGCTGGTGTGACGCTGACATCATCGAGACCTGAGCCAATCAGGTCTCAATGATGTCAGAGGTCACAGCACCGGGATCCCCGCCGCTCCTGAGGTATGTGGGGGGTCCCGATCGCCGACCACCAGCTGTTACTATCTTTTAAATGCCGCGATCGCTATGGATCGCGGCATCTAGAAGATAGGAACAGGTTAACATCATGGGGACCTGATCCATTCAGGTCCCCATGATGCCACATGTCAGAGCTATCGCTCTGAACCGGTACCGCAGCGCTAGCAGGACCCTGGGGGTCCTGAGTGCTGCGGGACCACCCACCGTTTTTAAACGTCGGCGCTGCACAGAGCCCGGGCAGCGCCGACGTTTATGTACAGTGGGCGGTCCTGAACCGGTTAATAGTGATGAGCGAGTATGTTTTGTTAACCCTTTCGCCGAGTATGCTCGGGTTGAGCACCTAGTAGTTACAGCTGCTCGGTGTTATGTTTGAATCACTCCCGTGTGCATGATATGCGACTGTTTGACAGATTTAATACATGTGAGGAATGTCTATTTCGTACACATTCCTCACATGTATTAAAGCTGTCAAACATTCGCAAATCATGCTCACGGGAGTGATTCAAATATAACACCGAGCAGCTGTAACTACTTGGTGCTCGACCCAAGCATACTCGGCAAAAGGGTTAACAGAACATACTCGCTCATCACTATTTGTTAACCCTTTCGCCGAGTATGCCCGGGTCGAGCACTGAGTAGTTACAGCTGCTCGGTGTTATGTTTGAATCACTCCTGTGTAGTGATGAGCGAGTATGTTTTGTTAACCCTTTCGCCAAGTATGCTCGGGTCAAGCACCGAGTAGTTACAGCTGCTCGGTGTTATGTTTGAATCACTCCCGTGTGCATTATTTGCTACTGTTTGACAGCTTTAATACATGTGATGAATGTCTATTTCTTACACATTCCTCACATGTATTAAAGCTGTCAAACAGTCGCAAATCATGCACACGGGAGTGATTCAAATATAATACCGAGCAGCTGTAACTACTCGGTGCTCGACCCGAGCATACTCGGCAAAAGGGTTAACAGAACATACTCGCTCATCACTATTCAACACCAATGCAAAGCTTGCTCAGGAATGGCAGCAGGCAGGTGTCAGTGCATTTGCACAAACAGTGAGTCAAGGTCTTTTGAAGGCTGGCTTGGTGTCAGTGCATTTGTCCAGACAGTGCAGCAAATGCTTTTGAAGGTTGTCCTGGTATCAGGAAGGGCAGAAAGAAGCCACTTCTCTCCAGGAAAAACATCAAGGACAGACTAAAGGCCCCGTCACACTTAGCAACGCTGCAGCGATCCCGACAACGATACGACCTGTCAGGGATCGTTGCTGCGTCGCTATGTGGTCGCTGGTGAGCTGTCAAACAGGCAGGCTCACCAACGATCAGGGGAGCAGCGACATTGTGGAAAGAATCTTTCCACGATGTCCTGCCTCTGGTTACCAGCCTGCTGAAGCAGGAGCAGGCTGGTAACCATGGTAAACATCGGGTTACTAGGGGCACACGCGCACCTAGTAACCCGCTGTTTATCATGGTTACCAGCCTGCTACGGTGAGCGGGAGGTTACCGCTCACTTTAGCAGGCTCGTAACCATGATAAACAGCGGGTTACTGGGGGCACGTTCGCCCCTAGTAACCCGATGTTTATCATGGTTACCAGCCTGATCGCTGCTCCCGCTGGTCACACACAGCGATGTGTACTGACTAGCGGGAGGGCAACGACCAAAAAAAGGTCCAGGACATTCTGCAGTGATCAGCGACCTCACAGCAGGGACCTGATCGCTGCAAAGTGTCACACATAGCGACATCGCTGGTGAGGTCGCTGTTGCGTCACCAAAACCGTGACACAGCAGCGATCTCGCTAGCGATCTCGCTATGTGAGACGGGGGCTTTACATTCTGCAGGAAATAGAGGGATCGGACTGCAAACAACTTGGGTGAAGTTATTTTCTCTCATGAAGCCTCCTTCAGACTGTTTGGGATTTCTGGAAGAATGATTGCCCAGAGAAGAAAAGGCAAATGCTTCCATGAGTCATGCGTATACCAACAGTAAAGCATCCTGAGACCATTCATATCTGGGTTTGCTTTCCATCAAAGGGAGCTGGCTCTTTCATAATTTTGCCTATGAACACTTCCATTATTAAAGAATGTGATCTAAACATCCTGCAAAAGAAACGTCTCCCAATGATCCTGGCACAATTTGGTGATGAGCAATGCTTTTTACAGCATGATGGAGCACCATGTCACAAGGCAAAAGTGACAAAACACAGAAATTATGATGAACTTCAAAAACTGATTAGGCAAGAATTTGTTGTCATCAGTCAGGATTTGGCCCAGAATCTGATATCTAGCTGCCAGGGCAAATTGCAGAAGTCTTGAAAAATAAGGGTCAGCACTATAAATATTGAGTCTTTGCATAAACTTGATGTATTTTTCAATAAACGTTTAAAAATTTCTGACATGCTTATAATTGTACTTCAGTAACCATGGAAACATCTAAATAAATGATCTATAAACTCTGAAGCAACAAACTTTGTGAAAATCAAAATTTTTGGCAGCCTCAAAACTTTTGTCCACAGGTGTACATAGCCAACTTATATGAAATCCAACATTATGTAGATCCCATAGAATGGGATTTTCTAGCCTGATTCAATTTTATTTTACAAAGATAAGTATGCTAGAGGTATAATACTGCCTTTACCGCAGTTCAGCTGCAATAAAGTGCACGTTTAATGGAACAATTTAAATTGTTGGAATTGTATGCCAATGGCCAGATGCAGTTCATAATATCAGAAAATAGTAAAGCTCTGTTCATATCACTTTAAGAGCCTACTGTATATACAATAAACATCAGCAGGATAATTCGATGTCGACCTCAGATGCAGGATACAGTAAGATACATACTAATAGACTTCTATTGTAATGAAACAAAACTTGCTGAGCACATAGCTTTTTTTTAATCAATACCATTATAAAGAATAATGCATATTATACCATTCGATACAAGTCCCCCCCCAAAAAAACAAACACGTATATGAACCAATAAAGGCCTTATGGAGGCCAAGAGGACACTCTTCTGACCCACGTTGGGTGAATGCCATCCTTTGGAAACAATTGGCATATGTGCCAGAAAAGCTTTAATATGCAGTGTATGCCAAACTTATGCTTTTAATACAAGTCTGGTTTCTGTTCCTTACAAGAGGGCCTGATTCATCAAGACCAGTGTTGTTCATTCCTCATCATGAATCAGGAGTGTCGGACAAGTGGCATACACCTCTGTGTGCACCTCAACACAAATCCTACTCCAGCCCCTACTCCGCGTTGCACCTAAATTTTGCAACATTTCAAAACTTTTAAGCCAGAATTCTGGTGTGAAACTTTGATGCATTGGGCCCAAGAGTTCTTTTTTTTCTACTTACAGTACCTCTCAAGTGAGAGGGGCTTGGTTGCAATACCAGGACACAGCTAATGTACAAGAGTGGTGCTGTTCCCTTTTTTCTAAGCTTTCATAAAGTTCATCAAGGTGGCCATAAATGGTGTAAAAGGGGTTCTTTAGACATATAATATTGATTACCTGTTCATGTTGATTGGTCATTTATTTTAGATTGGTGAGGTCCTACTTGGTATCAACACCGCCAAAGCTGATAACAAATTGGTGGGGATGTCGGACTCCCAGCATTTTAATATTGATGTCCTATCCTAAGGCGTCATCAGCCATTTAATACCCTTTAATATTTAACTGACAATGAGGATGGCAATAAAGATTGTCTACATATACTGTGTATTTACTGTATATACAGTATATATACTGTATTTTATATATATATATATATATATATATGCTGTGCCTTGAAAAAGTATTGATACATAAATGTATATTATATGGATTTCTCCGGCGCCGAGAGCATGCACTCATGTGACCACAAGTATGCGATTTGCATACTTCCTGCCACATTCTGACTAGACGTAACCAGACTTGCATTGAGCAAAGCCATACACATTAGTCGGCACGTGACCGCGTGCATTCACATACTTGAGGTCACACACCTTCTGCTCCCGGCACCAGAGAACCCTCTTAGTGCGCCCTGTGAGGATTCACAAGTCTGAAGTCACATGGAGTGACTGCCACCTTGTACCCTAAGGCCGGACAACCGCTTTAACATAGACACCCTTGGAACAGAGTGTCAGTCAGCTAAATTATGATACTGCAAGGAAGCCTCTTCTATTCACTAAAAAACCCTGCGCTTATTAATTATTGATTTCCTAAAATGCTCTGTGATGCTGTTAATATCACACACTCTACTGTCAAAGTGTATTCCATCTCCACACAGTGTAACACTTATAACACTAATAAATAGGACCTAAAACTGACCCGGGAGAGTGTTTTCGCCACCTACTAGATCCTCTATGATTGGCTTCCATGGATGACAGCATCATTTGTTTGTATTTTTTCCCCTGCATGGAAAATATGGTGCTAATCATCACATCAGTGTCCTTCTGGTAAGGTAATCTAGCCTCCGCTTGTGTATACAGGACCATGAGGGTGTGACTTAATCTGCGATGTGCGTCTGTCAGGCCTTGTCATGTAAACACTGGCTCATGAGGGATTTCAGAGTCATTGTCTGCAGACTCTGCTCTCACCCTACTAGGAGATCTGCGTTTGCGCTTATCCTTGGTCCAGTCTAGTACGTGAGTAAAGGTTATAAAGGCAGTACATGAAGTTTAAGTGGGAGCCAGTGACTGAAGAATGATTAACTTCCCTCTGCAGAACATGGAAGGTAAAATTGCAGTCAACTTTTCGGTCAATTTCTCCTCTGGACTTAATATAGAAAGTGCATGACCCGTCTGCTGAGCTCAGTACACTTGAAATACAGCTTCCCATAAGAACAAGTGCTGTATTATACATCGCTGTCTTACAACTGAATCTTAAATTAACTGCTTCAAGGTCAATAAATGACGTACCTTCCCCATTGTACTTTTTGTGCTTTGTGTGCTTGCAGTGCTACTCACCCAGTATTGCTGTTTCTACCTGTAAAGAACATACAGACCCATTCATTATTGCATTTGCGCATTTTTTTGTTGAGTTTTTTTATGTTTTTCATTTGCACCTTATCCTTCTTTTAATGTGCTTCTTTTTTAAAGTCTATTTTATATGTGTTCTGTCTTTTTTACGTTTGACTTTGTGGATGGGGTTTGGGATTTCCAGATTTTTTCAGCTGATTCATCAATTGCATTGTTTTTATAAAAAGTTATACATTTTTTGTGTAGATTTCATGTGCATCTGTAATTTTTGCGCAAAATTTTTTGACATTTGAGTGGAATATGTGACTTTTTAAGCTACAACGTTGCAATAATGGTTAGACAAAACTAAACAGCATTTTTTATTTAGTGCCAAATTAATGAACCATGTGCGCTATTTTGAAGAATTTGGTGCAAAAAAAGTCAATTATTGCCACAGGACAAAAAAAAGAAAAGTGACTTAAAAAAATGCAAATGATAAATCGGGGCCCATAATGTTTAATTTCTGACCATAACATCCAAAATCACTCCCTCTTTAAATAGGTCACACCCCTCCTGTGCCCCTTCTCATACCAGAATGTCAGCATTTAACTGTGCTAACTTTCCATTTTGCACTGTTAGAGAGTGGGAGAGATGTTTCGCCCTTCCTCTATGGCAGGGGTGGGCAATTAAGTTTCCCAAGGGGCCACATGAGAGATCGTGGCTATTGTGGAGGGCTGAACCAATAGGCTGAAATTAATTCTGCTCAATGTTAATATTAGCATATTAATTATAATTATTTTATATTAATATTAATTGTATCACTTAATATTGAACAGAATTAAGTATATACTGTATTAGCCTGCACACAGCCTCCCTATATAACGTGTGAGCCCACACACAGCCCCCTATATACCGTAAGAGCCCCCACATAGCCTCCTATATACAGTATGAGCCCCCACATAGCCTCCCATAAACAGTGTGAGCCCCACATAGCCTCCTGTGTACATACAAACATCCCATACATATGAAGAAAAAAAACACTACATACTCACCTCGCTCCCGTTCCCCCCGGCGCTCTGCCTCTGCTTCTGTCTCCGGTGCACTGACTCTCTACAGTCCACAGCTGACAAGATTAAATGACATCATTGCGTCTGCTGTCTCACAAGCTGATTGATGGAAGATGGAACCGGTGGCCCCATCTTCCATTAATGTGTTCACCTCTCTCTGCATCCCGAGGACAGCAGGCAGGGGAGGGAATGGTGCGGACCAGACTGGAACAGCCAGGGGGCCGGATGTGGCCCACAGGCCACATTTTGCCCAGGTCTGCTCTATGGTATTTATGTTGAGCTAGTACAGTAACAGGTGTTTCCATGCCCCATGTAAATCTTGGTGCAAAATGCTCTTTATTTTTTTATGACCCACGACTTGTCACCAGGTTTTCCCAATAGAAAGTAAAGCCACCATCTTTAATTCCTCGTTTACAGCAGGCTCGCGAGCTGTATATAAGTACCCAATATCCTTCTGCAGATCCCAAAAAATTCCTTTCACAATACACCATGGTCTGGTCTGATAGGCATCGCTGGTCTTGCTTTGGCGCTTCCCTATTCCCGCAATCGCCGTTCTCCTGCCCTGCTTCATGTGGATGATGCATCCTACATCATTCACACAGTGCCCCAGTCTTGCTCCTGAACAGGCGTACTTTGATCTGCCCTGCTGAAGGCAGAGCAAAATTCTGTAGTGAACATTCGCCGGGGAGGCCAAAGAGTGCCAATGGTACAAAAGTAATATCGACACATGCGCATTACCGTACGTTGCAGGAGCAATATAGGGGGGCGCTGTGTGGATGACATAGGACACATCATCCACATGAAGCAAGCAGGAAGACAGCAATTGCAGCGATAGAGGAGGTGCCATAGCAAGACCAGCAACTACCATCGGACTGGATCGTGCCATATAGAGGGATTATGAAAGGTATTTTTTGTGATGTGCAGAGGGGGGTTGGGGACTTACATACCACTGGCTAGACTGCTGTAAAAGAGAAAATAAAGGGGGTCGCTATAGTTTATATTGGAAAAACATGGTGACAGGTTTACTTTAAACAGGCGATAGTGACATTGAGGAGGAGAGCTGGGTATGTGACCTATTAGAAAAGAGAAACACAGGAGAGGACTGCCCTGGGATCAGAGTTGTCAGTAGAGTTAAAAGGCTTGATTTGAGTAAGACCACCATGAAGTAACGAGTATAAGCTTGAGCCTCACTGTGATCCAGAAAGATGACTACAACAGTGTACGGTGTAGTACAGGTCGTGGCGCAAGCCCAGGCGCACAATGGACCATGAAGTGGGAGATGCTGCTTATATCTTTTCTGACAGTTTAAGTTCTTGTGGTGCCCATAATACTGTATGGAGGGCTTTGTGGTGCCCATAATACTGTATGGAGCACCATGTGATGTCCATAGTTCTGTATGGAGCACTATGTGGTGCCCCTAATACTGTATGGAGGGCTACGTGGTGCCCATAATACTGTATGGAACACTGTGATGTCCATAGTACTGTATGGAGCACTATATGGGACCCATTATTCTGCATGGAGCACTATGTGGTGCCCATAATACTGTATGGAGCACCATGTGATGCATATAATACTGAATGGAGGACTATGTGGGGCCATTATTCTGTATGGAGGACTATGTGGTGCCCATAATACTGTATGGAGGACTATCTGGTGCCCATAATACTGTATGGAGGACTATGTGGTGCCCATAATACTGTATGGAGGACTATGTGATGCCAATAATACTATATGGAGGACTATGTTGGGCCCATTATAGTGTATGGAGGACTATGTGGGGCCCATTATACTGTATGGAGGACTATGTGGTGCCCATAATACTGTATGGAGGACTATGTGGTGCCTATAATACTGTATGGAGGACTATGTGGGGCCTATTATACTGTATGGAGGACTATGTGGTGTCCATAATACTGTATGGAGTACTATATAGGAGGAACATGACTTTGTAAGGGCTGCAAAGTTGTGAGATATGCTCTTCTGTGACCTTGTGAAATATTAAGGTTTTATGGGGGGGCAAAATAGAACTTCTGCTATGGAGCCCCATGATTTCTATATACACCCCTGCATACATCCATGTTGGAAGATCTGAAATTAAGGTGTTTTTAAGAACCTTGTGTTTGAGTAGTATCTTGTCGGGGAGTCGGTTGTTCTGCCAGACTTGAGGGGGTGTGATTGTGCACATGACGGTGTCTACTTACATCTTTATTTGTTGTGGTGTATAACAAAAAAGAAAAAGATCTGTTTCCAAAACTATGAAAATACTATTTCCTGGTCCTTTGGCTGCTGGTCAAATTACCAAATATGGTTTTACAGTAAAAAATAGTTATGAGACGTTTACGGGATATTTGGATGAAGGAATAAATGAGATGTTTATATCTGGCATTGAAATAAATGTGTGGAGCAGTGTAAAAGAAGTGTAAGGTCAGCAGAGAATTACATTCACTTACATGAATCAAGCGGCCTAACCTCCTCAGTCTTCTGATTTATCTAGCTCATTATTGTACATTGATCCATTATGCTGATCACGTTGCCTTCAGCACAGTGAGCCATGGACAATTGCTTTACGCTGTTACAGTAATAAGACAGTTAGGTTCATCCACTGTAGATCACATCACTACTTTATTTGATATTTTCTTCCAAATTTGTTTTTCTCAGAGCAGATCTATTTCCAACTCTTTGAGACTTTGTCTCATGCTCTACCAATTCTTGTTATACAGTATACCATCTCCAATAAGATCAGGCTGTTGTCACTGTGCAAGTCAGCACATCTACAGTCATAGGGGATTAACAACATGTGAAAGGGCTGACTAAGTTCTGTGTACCATTCTTTGTGAAAAGTACAATAGAGATGATAACTGAACTGTGATTCTTTATTGGATGTGACAAGCACTTTAGTTTTATTCACCTCAGGCACCAGAATTTACTTGCCATTAAACAGCATTTTCGTCTTCACTCTTTGTGATATTTGCAGGTTATATAAAAATCAGCCAACGAGGCTTACGATTTATATCAACGCACAGTAGACTTAAAGGGGTATGCTCATGTTATTAAATTGCTTTAGCTTTCCTGCAATGAGAGCTTATATCTTTCAAAATGTATAGTTGGTTTTCAAGGAGATTGGCCACTAGTACCACGTCGAGTGTGCGTTAACTCCTAACATACCAGTCAGCTCTCTCTAGACCATTGATTTCTACACAGCAGTTAGCTGCTCACCTCCCTTCCCCTCTTTGTAAACTCCTGATAAAGCTCTTTTCATTCCTATAAATCACAACCCCTTATCCCACCTCTCTCCCAGCATCCAGCATGGGCAGTTTCCATAGCAGTCAGTGCAATTCCCCTAATCATGGCTCTCACTTTCCTGAGCAGTGTGCTTGTTCAAAATCCATGAGCACCTGCCCCCTAAGCAATAAGGAATTAGGAAGAGACTACATAGCTCTGAGCTGCTCAAGAGACACAACCCCTTCACTACATATGACGTAAACTTATGTCATATGTCACGTCCCGGCCCTTGATGTGGGCTTGCACGCCGTATCTTTCCCGGCACATGACTGATTTAATGAGCCGTCATAGGCCTGTAACAACCCCAGGTGGATCGGAGCTCTGCCTGTGACTGTTAACCTGTTAAATCCCGCTGTCAATCTCTGTCAGCAGAATTTAACACGTGCCTGCAGTGGTCGTGTCATTCCAGTCTCCCATTGGCGCACCCATGACGTGATCGATTGTCATAACAGCTGGGGGTCTGTTGATGATCCCCATACCTGTAATTATGGTCCTCCTGTGAAAGCCAGCCCGTACGCTAAGTACTTTAATTTTTTATCATATTTTCTATAGCAGTAATGAAGTTCCACTTTCATGTATTCAATGTTTGCATATTAAAGCATTTCAGAGTGCAACTGTATTTTCTTGGTTATATTGAATAGTTGTGATGGCTTGCACCTGTTCACACTTGTCTTATTTTATTTGGAGTCGCTGGTCAGTATTTTAATTTTTGCAGCTTTCCATGAAGAGTCTGCCAACAATAAACTTATAGGGCTTGCTCATCCGTATAAATCGGATGAGTGCAACCCGATAAACAATGGGATTGCTCTCAGACAGATGTTATTCAATGAAGCAGTGCAGATCTGCGTATTTTTTCTCAGCTGTATTTGGCGTGAGGAAAATATCGCAGCATGCTGCGATTTGACTGAAATCGGACGGGTGCAAGAAAAAAGCAGATGCCATGCAGACCATCAGTATGGCATACGACTTTTACAATTCTGTAGCATAGGACACTGTGAATGATTAATAGCTGCTGAGTAAAAAAACAGATTGCACACGGACGACAAGAGAGAAAAAACTGTCCCAATTTTCTGGATAAAAATCAGACCGATTTTTTAAAAACTCGTCTGACCCCAGCCATAAGTTCAGACTGAAGGTTTTTTCTAAGGAACAGATTCTTGAATGGGGACTCCTATAAAGGACTGCTATCACTTATATCTACTCATCCTTAAAGGGAATATGTCACAATTTTATGTGGCAACATTTTAATTTTCACTTCAGTTAGCAGAAAAGCCAGAATTGGCCTGCAAGTGGTCCTCGGTGACACTGTCCTCATGTCAGCATCAAAATGCACTCACCAACAAAATGGCTTTGCTCTGTGATCCTAAACTTTATCCTTCCCCCTCCTTTTGCAAACACCCAGAAAAGGAGGAAGCGAGGAGTGGCATAAGAGACAAAGATCTTGCATTATTTACTGCAACCATAATGCACTCAAGCTGACATTAGCTTTTCATGACAAATGTCAGCAGCTGCTTCCCAAGAGTTTAAAATTTGAAAATATCAAAACTTTAAAAAAAATCATATGTTATGCCATTAAAAAAATTACATATTTAAAAAAAATTTAAACATTACTTTATATTTTTTAATTGTTGATTTTTTTATGGCACATTCACTTTAAAGGGAATCAGTCAGCAGGTTTTTGCTGTGTAATCTGAAGACAGCATGCTGTAGGGGTTAAAACAGATTTCAGCAATTCCTCTCTTATCAAGCTCTGTGGTTTTGTTTGCTCACAATGATTGTTTTAGCACCAGAATCTTATCATTATTGTGAACCTTGGTACAGCATGCCCCCTAATGTGATAAGCAGCTCACTGTCTATAGACATTGTATATACAGAGTCTGGTGTGGGTGGGATTAGCTTTCTCAGTTCTGCTTCATGCTAAATCTAAAAACGATGATTGTGTGATAATTTACTGGGTGTGCTGCACCTAGTCAACTAAGTGATACATTGTTGGATTCAGCTTCTCTTTGGCTACATCATGCTGCTGTCAGATGAGGTTGCAAAAACCTGCTGACAGATTTCTTTTAAAGCGGTTTCCAGCCTGTAAAAAAATGAAACATTAATACTTTATATTTTTTAATTGTTGATTTTTTATAGCACATTCACATTAAAGGGAATCTGTAAGCAGTTTTTTGCTCTGTAATCTGAAGACAGCATCAGGTAGGGGTTAAAACACAGATTTCAGCAATGTCTCTCTTATCAAGCTCCTTGTTTTGTTTGCTTGCAATGATTGTTTTTGCACCAGGAGCATTGCTGGGACAAAGCAACAAGTGCATGCTAGCACACCCCCTCCAGATAGGCACCAGATAGGTATATACAGAGCCTGGTGTGGGCGGGGAAGCTTCCTCAGCTCTTCTGTATTGCTAAATCACTCTGATTGTATCAGAAATGTTGCACCCATTAAATTAAGTGAAACATCATTGGATTCAGGCTCTTTTTGTCTACATCAGGCTGCTCTCAGATGAGGTACCAAAAACCTGCTGACAGATTACCTTTAAAACCGCATAACTCATTTCATACAACTTCCTACCTGAAAATAATTTATTTTAATGTAAGAATTGATAAAAATTCTGTTTTGTTGAGTACTTTTTTAAATCTCTGTGACTTAACTCAAGAATGTGAAAAGTGACCTGGCAATATCTGTAAAGTGGTTGTTTAGAGAACTAAAGGGAAACTTCTGGGAAAAGTTCAGATCAGATCCTCATTGTAATTACTGTACTTATTCAAGACCCTTAATGACGTGCTATTAGCTTAGCAGCTTGTATGTGCTAGGGCTCATTCATACATGTCTCCCCCTTCCCTCCAGAAAACTCCCAACTGATCTTATAGTTTTATATGGCTTTGTGTAAAAAGTACCATTTATCAAATTTCAATATGACCAGCTACTATATTTATGTGTGGAGGCTTCCCTACTCTCCCCCAGCATCTTCCATTGGATTTCAATAAATCGATCCATTTGATCTCAAGTTGCTGAGAGAAATGTCTAGCCAATTGTTTACTTCACTCTTCCAACTGTTCATATTTATGGAGGGGATGTCTGAGATCTAATACAGTGAAGGAAATAATTATTTGATCCCTTGCTGTTTTTGTAAGTTTGCCCACTGACAAAGACATGAACAGTCTATAATTTTAAGGGTAGGGTAATTTTAACACTGAGAGATAGAATATCATAAAAATCAAGAAAATCACATTGTATAAATTAGATACATTTATTTGCATTTTACAGTGAGAAATAAGTATTTGATCCCCTACAAACCATTATGAGTTCTGGCTCCTATAGACCAGTTAGACGCTCCTAATCAACTCATTACCTGCATTAAAGACAGCTGTCTTACATAGTCACCTGTATAAAGGACTCCTGTCCAAAGGACTCCTGTCCACAGACTCAATCAGTCAGACTCTAACCTCTACAACATGGGCAAGACCAAAGAGCTTTCTAAGGTTGTCAGGGACAAGATCATAGACCTGCAAAAAGCTGGAATGGGCTACAAAACCATAAGTAAGATGCTGGGTGAGAAGGAGACAACTGTTGGTGCAATAGTAAGAAAATGGAAGAAATACAAAATGACTGTCAATCGACATCGATCTGGGGCACCATGCAAAATCTCACCTCGTGGGGTATCCTTGATAATGAGGAAGGTGAGCGATCAGCCTAAAACTACACGGGGGGAACTTGTTAATGATCTCAAGGCAGCTGGGACAACAGTTACCAAGAAAACCATTGGTAACACATTACGCCTTAAAGGTTTAAAATCCTGCAGTGCCCGCAAGGTCCCCCTGTTCAAGAAGGCACATGTGCAGGCCCGTCTGAAGTTTGCTAAAGAACACCTGAATGATTCTGTGACTTATTGGGAGAAGGTGCTGTGGTCAGATAAGATAAAAATTGAGCTCTTTGGCATTAACTCAACTCGCCGTGTTTGGAGGAAGAGAAATGCTGCCTATGACCCAAAGAACACCTTTTCCCACTGTCAAGCATGGAGGTGGAAACATTATGTTTTGGGGTGTTTCTCTGCTAAGGGCACAGGACTACTTCACCGCATCAATGGGAGAATGGATGGAGCCATGTACCAAAAAGTCCTGAGTGACAACCTCCTTCCCTCCGCCAGGACATTAAAAATGGGTCGTGGCTGGGTCTTCCAGCAAGACAATGACTCAAAACATACAGCCAAGGCAACAAAGAAGTGGCTCAAAAAGAAGCACATTAAGGTCAAGGAGTAGCCTAGCCAGTTTCCAGACCTTAATCCCATAGAAAACTTATGGAGGGAGCTGAAGCTCCTAGTTGCCAAGCGATAGCCTCAAAATCTGAATGATTTAGAGATGATCTGCAAAGAGGAGTGGACCAAAACTCCTCCTGACATGTGTGCAACCCTCATCATCAACAAAAACTACAAAAAATGTCTGCTGTGATTGCCAACAAGGGTTTTGCCACCAAGTATTAAGTGTTGTTTGCCAGAGGAATCAAATACTCATTTCTCATTGCAAAATGCAATTAAATTTATCTAATGTATACAATGTGATTTTCTTGATTTTTTGGGGGATATTCTATCTCTCAATGTTAAAATTAACCTACCCTTAAAATTATAGACGGTTCATGATTTTGTCAGTAGGCAAAATTACAAAAATAGCAAGGGATCAAATAATTATTTCCATTACTGTATGTGAAGCCAGCTGTCATGGCTGAATTTGGGGATTTGATCTGCTGACCTGATGCTCCGTGGTCGGTTCCCCTGTCTGCTGAGCTATTGCCTTTTGTTCCCTGACCAAATGCTGATTGTTCCAATTGCCTTTGTTCCCCCTTCTTAGTTTGCTCCTCTCCAAGTGTTTTCCATTTTGGTCTGCCCTATCACATTCTGGGTTGGGTTTTATATGTTCACCCTTCACTGCACTTCTTTGCTGGCTATATCTCTAGGTGAACTTGGGTTTAGGAGTTTCAACCCTTCAGCTAAGGGAATTTACCTTGCATAGTAAACACCAGTTGAATTCCTGCATTGAGTCTGTTTGCTTCCATTCCCAGTTCATCTTCCTTTTACCTCTTAGGTTTCTGGGAGGTTATACTTGTTCCGTTTCCTTTTGGCTCTCCTTAGCTTTCTCTCTCTACCTTATATGAACGTGTTTTAATGTTCTCACCCTGAGTTTTCGTATCTTCCTGCACATTTTCCTCTCCTCTTGTTGGTGGTGTGTTGCGGACTCCCCTCTGGTTCCTCAGGAGGTACGAGAAATCCCTCGATGGTCTTTTAGGGAGCCAGGTCCGAAGTGGTGTTTTTGAGTAGTGTGGCTAGGGTTTTCTAGTCTGTACAGGGACCAGATGGGTGCGGGTGCAACAGCTCTCTGTAGTAAGTCTTCCCCTTTTCCGTTACCCGTGAGTGAGTGAGTGTTACGTCCATAACACCAGTCTTATAGGTGAACAAGCCTTTAATATGTGTGAGCTATTATTGAGCTACACAGGATGTAATATAGGTGACATATACAAAGATCGTCATGATCTCGTATAAATATGGATATTCTACATCATTCACATTCACTGCAGGTGAGATACTAATCACCAAGAGATAGAGATCAATAGAGACACGTGCTTCCATTAGTAAAATGATCAGAAAAGTCGATATCATCAGTCAACTTAGGTCACAGTCAAGGTCTATCCAGTTCCACTGAAACAAAACTGTACATCATGTTTTATAGTCATGTGGTTTACAAATGCACGTGACATTCGTTCCAATTGTTGTCTGGAAAATACATTAACCCTCATAACCCTAAGGCAATTATTTTCTTACTCCAATTGGAGGCACTTCAGTTCTCCTTTGCATTATAGTAGTACTAGTTATGGAGATGTAGCTTCTGACACATGACTAAGTACATTTAGTAACGTGTAACACTTGAGCTAAAGTTATATGCGGAAGAGACTAAGAATGAGTCACAGTAACCACTGCTATTTCAGTGCATATGACTCCCCAAGTACAGGAACAGACCAGTTCCCATTAATGGAAAAAAAAAAAAAAAAAAAAAAAAAAAAAAAACATTTACATACCTTTTACTTTGAACCTTCTAGCAGCCAGTTTTCCTAGAACTGTAGTTGCTGTAGTCTATAAAAGCAGTAAAAAATAACCAAACACCTTTTTGCCAAACAAATGGAGTCACTGGTCCAGAAATTCAAAATACTTTTTTGCTATGATCTAATAAAATTGATTGAATCTAATAAGTAGACTAAGGCATTTGAAGCATGTAGTCCACACGTATATAATAAGGAGGAAAGAATATATCACATAACAAATAATGCAAAGCTATGAAGTGCCAATGCAAATTAATAATATATAATGGTAGCGCGGTTAGTACAAATGTTCCAATTTAGCATGAGAAAACCAAAAAAGTGTTCAATCTATATATAGCAGCCATTCGTATATGCATATATGGCCTGTAATATCATGCTGCTAAATAGAAGGCTGTATAGAGAGCAGTAGCAAAAAGATACAGATATCTTTTACCCTTGTCTCCCCATGTGGGACGCAGTGCCTGCAGCCCCGACACGCGTTTCACGGGCGCTTCCTCAGGGGGCTGTCAGATACCGTAGTAGTCTATAGATGGCCATATATGATAGATTTTGGAGGGCTATAAAGGCCTCTTTAGAATACTTTCTGCCAACCATCAGCATCATTTTCTGCCAACAAGTATGAAAGATGCAAACCAAAGGATGTTAAGATACTTTCACTTCCTGCTTTTTAAAGTATATCATTGTAATGGAACCATCAAGCGGTGATCAGAAAAATATTAGTAAGCTAGTCTGATCATTTTTCAGATTGTTAAATTTATTTGAAAGCTCTTTTTGTAAATCCATATTATAAATTGCATACATTGAGAAGATTTCCATCTTCTTTTTCCAGTGTCCATTGGTCCCGTGGACTGACTAGGTCAAAGTGGTGTTTTGTACATGTTGACCACTATGTAATTTCCAAAAGAAATGACATCATTATGCATGCAACAATATTGTGGCCTCCAATGATCATGCTGATATGGAGATCACATCTCCGTGATCTGGTCAACACGTGGGACTAACAAGGATGAGAGTTTGAACAGTTAAATCCCAGGAAACCATTCTACATTCTCTGTGCCTTTATTGTGAATTCAACATTAGAAAGAAGAAATTAGTTTGTTTCTTCCTGAACTTTTTATATAACCATTGTTAATGCACTGTTTATATAGTTCTACATGTATTCATCAGCGGCCAATGGGGAAAGTAATTTGTGAAGCAAGGTTATTACTGTACCTCTGGTGTCTCAGCTCTGAACACTGTAAGAAAATACTTTGAAATGTATACCTGCAGATATCTTTCTATTTTCCTCTCTCTATGCAGTGCCTTCTAGCTTATTTTCTACTCATGTACAAAATCTAATCCCTGCTCACTGAGCATGTCTCTTAGATTTATTGTTTCTTCCTCAAGAAAACAATTTGAAGTGGATTTCAGGCCATAAAAGGTAGCCGGGTCATGTTAGTACAACTGAACTCCTCAGCAAGTAATTAATGGCATGGTGACAGCAGGAAAAGCTTTTTGGGAAAATGACTTAAATCATGTTGCATGGTGCCCATGTCATTAGCGCTGCACATAGCCTGCACATGACGCTCAGTGTGCCTAGAGGAAAGACTGAACAAATATGCTTTTTATTACCATGAAGCCCTAATCATGGTATATAACATCAGAAGATAAAATGTGCGTTATAATGGAGTATTAATGCACTAATATACTAATGCAAAACCAAATCTGACAACCTGGATCTATTAGTAGCAGATGGTCTTGATCTTCATTGTACCAGCACTATTGTTAGTACTGTTGCATTACAACATTGGGATTCTGGGTTCAAAGAAAGTCAAGTTAAATATTTGCATGGAGCTTTTATGTACTCCGAGGTTTGGGTTGCTTTCCTTCAGGTCCTTTGGCTTTCCACACTCCAAAAAAACAAACTGATGGGTTAACTGGTTTCACTTCTGATTGGCCATATTGTGATGGCAACCACAGAGGAATGCTATGGCCTTGATTCATTAAGACTGCCTATTTTCTCGCTGGTCCTGATGGGGGCACATGGTAGCGTCAAGAGCTCCTGATTAATGAAGAGGTGCACTTCTAGGCACCACACCAGAAATCATACTCCAGTCCCATCATGAATTAGTCATGGCTCCATCGCTCCCCTGCCTCACCCCAGATTCGTCGAAACCTGCGTGAAAACACTAAAAGTTGCAAAATGTTGCGCAACTCCGAGTTGTGCCAAAACTGTGCTGTACTTTTCAAAGCAATTTATGCCCAAATTGTTAGAAAATTGCTTTGATGATTTGGGGCCTATATGTTGACTCTATACTAACAAAAGATAAAAAAATGAGTAAAGAGAAGAACATTAATCTGTCACGCAAGGTGTGGGAAAGACTTAGTGCAACACAAAGGGAAGAGGGAAAGGGAGCCCTGACTCTAGGGAAAGGGGGGGAAATGAAGACCTCCTAGGTTGATCTAGCGTCACCCTGTCTCCCCTAATGTCCCTGTATTGGCTCTTCACCAATCGCCGCATGTGTACCTTTCCCTGTCTTTCCCTGGTGTATGGATATGGCTAGGGAAGGGAGAAGATGAGCAATAGTCAATCACCACTAATTACTAGAGACAGCCTCGAAGAAGATGTCTGTAATGCCAAACGTAGAGATCTCCTGCAACCAACTGCAGGGCGACTGTCTGTCACCTCTGACACACCCGTGACATAATCATTAAATATCATCATTGTTGTTATTTTAATCTCTTGTAAACGCTGAGCCAATTAATCAATTGATCATAAATTAAAAATTGATAGTGTGAAAACTATTGATATGGACTTGCTAAAATACATTTTGAGATTACTAATGATTGCCTGAGAAAATAAAATGTATCGGGATCTTTCTGAGACTAAATCAAGACTTTATCATGGGCCTAAACTGTATCTAAGTATGCTGCCGATTTTCACACAAGAAATTCTTTCTTTCTTTCATGAATCCAGATAAAATCATTCTTGAGGAGAATACCATGTCTTACAGGGGGCACCTGGGGTCAACATTAAAGAAAAGAAAACATTACTATCTAGGAGTCTTCTGAAGCAACCAGGAGATTTGCCAACTCTACTTTTAGTAGAGTTGGCAAGTACAAGAGACATCACTCTAGCGCAATATTGTTAATTCTGGTCTCGCTTTTGATTATAAATGCATCCATCATAAGAATCAGACTACATCCATATAAAATGATTCTAAACATTTCCTATCATTTAAGTGAAAGACAGTGTTCCAAACTTTTTTTGAGCTATGAGACTGCATATTACCTACTGGAGTGTTTTACTAACACATATTATTGGAGTATTCCACGAGGAGCAATTGCCGAAGGGGACATTTGGCAGATACTATATGCCAATAGATATCAGAAAGGTGCCAATTAGCTGTTGAGGAAAAAGCAAAACGTTTCTTATTGTCTTCAAGTTACGGTACATAAAGCCATGCCATACATGTTGCCACACACTAGAAAGGTTACTATGCTACCAAAAAATGTTCTACATGTGAAAGGATACATTTGGGGCCTTCAGTAT
This sequence comes from Phyllobates terribilis, assembly GCF_046119375.1. Classification (NCBI taxonomy): domain Eukaryota; kingdom Metazoa; phylum Chordata; class Amphibia; order Anura; family Dendrobatidae; genus Phyllobates; species Phyllobates terribilis. The sequence goes on from NW_027362761.1 coordinate 810,361,842, forward strand.
TAAATTTAGCTTTAAAAACTATAGCACCATCTAACAATTTAGGAATTTAGGCCACGTTCACATGTTGAGTAGTTGGTGAGTTTTTTACATCAGTATTTGAAAGCTAAAACCAGGAGTGGGTGATAAATACAGAAGTGGTGACGTGTTTCTATTATACTTTTCCTCTGATTGTTCCACTCCTGGTTTTGGCTTACAAATGCTGGTGTGAAATACTGACCAAATACTGAACGTGTGCACGCGACCTTAATCTTTAGATAAGAAAAGTTAACGCTACCTCTCCAACTGCTCCAAACCAGTACGATCCACCCAGGGCAAGGCTGCTTATTTGGCAATTGTCTAACTATTTCTAACCTATGTTTAGAATAAAGAGAACTGAAGCTGTTTTAAAGGCAAACGTTGGTCAGGTCACGCCAAGTTTTGTTTGAACTTAGATTTCTCTCTTATCCATGTGCTTTGTTGATGACTGAGGAAAATAAACTATTAACACTTCTATTTTTGAAAGCATTCTTAGCAGCATTTTTTCCACCTAAAGCTTATGCACAGCAATGTCCTTATATACTTTTGCTGTGCAAAAGATTATGTGTGTATACAAAAGCCGCAGCGAAAATATGCAGTGTCACAAACGCGATAAAAGCTCATCGTGGGCACATAGCCTGAATATCCAGTAGATATTCATATAAATAAATGGAGATTTTGGGAACTAAGACGCACAGAGCAGCATAGTAAGAAATAATATGCGTTTCCTTTCCTGGTGATACAGAGTATTGTTTTGGTTTTGAGTTTTGATGTACTGTACATATATTTAGATAATATAGGAGATTATTAAAAACACTAGATGGTGGCCCGATTCGAACGCATCGGGTATTCTAGAATAGGTATGCGGCGCAATTAGCAGAGCGGCGTTTAAATTTGGCGCCCAAATTGCTGATTGGTCGCGTTAGGCAACCGCGACCAATCAGCAAAGCGGTGTTTAAATTTGGGGGCAATATCGGTGATTGGTCGCGGGCGGCGGCCGCGACCAATCTGCGAACCGTGTTAGTGAGGACTGGAGAGCGTGTTTAAATTTGGCACCAAAATCGCTGATTAGTCGCGACCAATCAGCAGAGCGGTGTTTAAATTTGGCGCCAATACTGCTGATTGGTCGCGGCCGCCGACCGCGACCAATCAGCTGAGTGATACAGAGCGGGGTTTAAATTTGGCACCAAAATCGCTGATTGGTCGCCGGCCGCGACCGATCAGCAGAGCGGTGTTTAAATTTGGCGCCAAAATCTCTGATTGGTCGAGGCCGCCGGCCGCGACCAATCAGCGATTTTGGCGCAAAATTTAAACAACGCTCTGCTGATTGGTCGCGGCCGTCAGACGCGACTAATCAGCGACTTTGGGGCCAAATTTAAACCCCGCCCTGCATCGCTCTGCTGATTGGTCGCGGTCGCCGGCCTCGACCAATCAGCAGAGCGGTGTTTAAATTTGGCGCCAAAGTCGCTGATTGGTCGCGGGCGGTGGCCGCGACCAATCTGCGAACCGTGTTAGTGAGGAATGGAGAGCGTGTTTAAATTTGGCACCAAAATCGCTGATTAGTCGCGACTGCGACCAATCAGCAAAGAGGTGTTTAAATTTGGCTACAATACTGCTGATTGGTCGCGGCCGGCGACCGCGACCAATCAGCAGAGCGATGCAGAGCGGGGTTTAAATTTGGCCCCAAAATCGCTGATTGGTCGCCGGCCGCGACCAATCAGCAGAGCGGTGTTTAAATTTGGCGCCAAAATCGCTGATTAGTCGCAGCTGACGGCCGTGACCAATCAGCAGAGCGTTGTTTAAATTTTGCGCCAATACTGCTGATTGATCTCGACCAGCGACCGCGATCAATCAGCAGAGCGTTGTTTAAATTTGGCGCCAATCTCGCTGATTGGACGCGTCTGGCGTCCGCGACCAATCAGCAGAGCGTTGTTTAAATTTGGCGCCAAGCTCGCTGATTGGTCGCGGCTGGCGTCCGCGACCAATTAGCACAGCAGTGTTTAAATGTGGCGGCAAGATCGGTGATTGGTCGCGGCCGCTATTTAAATGTGGCGCCCAAATCGGTGATTGGTCGCGGGCAGCGGCCGCGACCAATCAGCAGTGCGGTGTTTAACTTTAGTGCCAAGATCACTGATTGGTCGCATGCGGAGAGCGCGACCAATCAGCGAATCGTATTGGTGAGGAGCGGGGAGCGGAATCGTATTAGTGAGGACCGGGGAGCGCCGCTGCCTGTGCGGCTACTTCCGCTGAGAGAACCCGGGACATGAGCGACTGCTCGCAGCAGAAGTATCCCGACCCGCAGCGCCGCTCCCCGGTCTTCCCTTCACACCCTAGCCGCTGATCTCCCCACAGTATCCGCATGGTGTTACAAAGGTCCGGACATTTGTGTTAAAAATCGCTGATTGGTCGCTGCCCGCGACCAATCACCGATTTGGGCGCCAAATTTAAATATCGGCCGCGACCAATCACCGATCTTGGCTCCACATTTAAACACCGCTGTGCTGATTGGTCGCCGACGCTGGGCGCGACCAATCACCGATTTTGGCGCCACATTTAAATAGCGTCCGCGACCAATCAGTACAGCGGTGTTTAAATGTAGAGCCAAGATCGGTGATTTGGTCGTGGCCGATATTTAAATTTGGCGCCCAAATCGGTGATTGGTCGCGGGCAGCGCCAGCGACCAATCAGCGATTTTTAACACAAATGTCCGGATCTTTGTAACACCATGCGGATACTGTGGGGACCAATCACCGATTTGGGCGCCACATTTAAATAGCGGCCGCGACCAATCAGTACAGCAGTGTTTAAATGTGGAGCCAAGATCGGTGATTGGTCGCGGCCGATATTTAAATTTGGCGCCCAAATCGGTGATTGGTCGCAGGCACCGCCAGCGACCAATCAGCGATTTTTAACACAAATGTCCGGATCTTTGTAACACCATGCGGATACTGTGGGGACATCAACGGCCAGGGTGTGAAGGGAGGACCGGGGAGCGGCGCTGCGGGTCGGGATACTTCTGCTGCGAGCGCCCGCTCATGTCCCGGGTTCTCGCAGCGGAAGTATCCGCTCAGGCAGCGCCGCTGACATCCATGCGGCAAGGGTGTGAAGGTAGGACCGGGGAGCGGCGCTGACATCCAATTGGTCGCAGCCGCTATTTAAATGTGCCGCACAAATCGGTGATTGGTCGCGGTCTTGGCCCGGTATTTAACTTTTGCGCTAAGATCAGTGATTGGTCGGGTCCGAAGACCGCGACCAATCATCGAATCGTCTTGGTGAGGACCGGGGAGCGGCTGCCTGTGCGGCTACTTCGGCTGCGAGAACCCGGGACATGAGCGGGCGCTCGCAGCAGAAGTATCCCGACCCGCAGCACTGCTGTCACGAGTGTGTCGCCACGAAGATCGTCGCGATTACACAGCCTGACTTCTCGCAGCTGAGTTTTTGGTGCTTTGTGTTTTGGTAGTGAGGGAGTTAATTCTCTCCGTCTGTGCTTGACGAGGCTCAGCCTCGCCCAGCTGCAGTTAATGCTGCTGGATTGGGATTCCTTCAAATACCTGCTGGTCTGATAGGGAAGTTGTCGGTGAAAGCATTTCTTGCAGACCTTCAGAGCGGATCGTTGTTTGGTGGAGTTCGGAGCGAAGAGTATACGGTGTGGTTTCTTCCCTTGCTCCCTTTATCATTTATCTCCTAACCTATTGTTGTTCCCTCTGTAATTGTGGTGTGAGTTTTTGTATGCAAGGTGGTTTTTGGTTTTCCCCTTGTACTGTCTTGTTTGTTTAGTACTGTGTTTGGGCTTTTTCTATCCTGTTCCCCATTGTTGTGATCGGGGTCCTTCTCAGGACTAGATTACTGAGGTTCAGGGATATCCTGGAGTTTAGGGTTACGCTGGCGGCCTGGACCTCTGTACCATTAACAGTACCTCCAGGTTGAGGGATTAGTCAGGGCCCCCGTTTAGGGTCAGCTCAGGCCCCTGACCCCCTGTACGCTGAGACAGCGTGACATTTTCACCGACTGACACAAAAAAAAAATAAATAAAAATAAATTCTCTCCAGCCACCATGGATCCAGTAGCCAGTCTAGCTCGGCAGTTGCAGAGTTTGTCCATGGAGCTGGCGGACGTTAAGTCCAAGGTATTGTATCCCCAGGAGCAAGCCGGACCAGAACCTAAAGTAGCTCTCCCTGACAGGTTCACTGGGGGGCGGGACAAGTTTTTTGTTTTCTGGGAGGCATGCATGTTGTACTTTCGGCTGCGGCCTCGGTCATCGGGGAGTGAGGAGCAAAGGGTGGGAATTGTCATCTCTCTCCTACAAGGGGACCCACAATCTTGGGCGTTCTCTCTTCCCCCGGGCTCCCCGGCTCTCCAGTCAGTGGATAGGTTCTTCGCTGCTCTGGGACTCGTATATGATGATCCGGATCGGATCTCCCTTGCTGAATCTAAGTTACGTAGGATCCACCAGGGAGATCGTCCGGCGGAGGAATTCTGTTTGGAGTTCCGTAGGTGGGCCACGGACACCCAGTGGAATGACCCGGCTCTTAGGAGCCAGTTTTGTCAAGGGTTATCTGACAAATTAAAGGATGTGTTGGCACAGTATGATCCTCCCGCCTCACTGGAAGCCGCTATGGCCCTTGCTATTCGCATTGACAGACGGCTTCGGGAGAGGTGCGGGATAACTCCGTTCCCTGTGATGACTCCACCTCCTACAAGGTCCCCTCATATGGAGGTTCCCCTGGTCAGTCCAGAGGAGCCTATGCAGTTAGGAGTGACATCATTCCGGGGGAGGGGACCGGCGGTGCGCCACAAGACTGGAAGGTGCTTCTTCTGCGGGAGAAAGGGACATTTTTTTGGGGGGTGTCCATCCCGTCCTTTGCAGAGTAAAGAGTCGTCGGAAAACTGTTGATCCCAGGTTGTGTGGTGGACGGCAATCTGGGAGTAGGTATTTCGTCCCTAGGTTCGTCTCAGTTTCTCGTGCCGGCGGAGGTGGTGGTGGGTACGAGAACTGAGAGGATATCTGTTCTTCTAGATAGTGGGGCCGGGGCTAATCTGGTGGACGCTCGGTTTGCTCGGGTTCAAGGTATGCTATTGAATATATTGGCTAAACCCGTCCCCATATTTTCGATCGACGCCAGGCCTCTCGGTCAGGGAAGTTTTTTGCAAGTGGTGCATAACGTAAATCTTCAAGTGGGGGCGATACATAAAGAACTGTTGTCTTGTTACGTGTTGGAGGGTCTTCCCACTCCTATTGTGTTGGGCCTTCATTGGTTAACTAAGCATAATCCGGTTATTAATTGGCAATCCAGGGAGATAAGCCAATGGAGTGAATTCTGTAATAAAAACTGCATGAACACGGTCATCGGTGCTGTCACTCCTAGGGTCTTACCTCCATTTCTGGCGGACTTTGAGGATGTATTCTCGGAGAAAGGGTGTCAGGAACTACCTCCTCATCGCGTGTATGACTGTTCTGTAAAATTGCTTCCTGCGGCCAATTTACCTAAATCTAGGTTGTATAACCTATCTGGTCCGGAAAGGCAGGCCATGAAGGATTATATTTCAGAGAGTCTGGCTAAGGGGCATATTAGACCTTCATCTTCCCCGGTGGCCGCGGGGTTCTTCTTTGTGAAGAAGAAAGATGGAGGCCTACGCCCTTGCCTGGATTTCCGTGAACTTAATCGGATTACGGTCCGAGATCCGTATCCACTCCCACTTATCCCCGATCTCTTTAATCAGATCGTGGGCGCCAAGTGGTTCTCTAAGTTGGATCTCAGGGGGGCGTACAATCTGATTAGGATGAAGGAGGGGGATGAGTGGAAGACGGCGTTTAACACTCCGGAGGGGCATTATGAGAACCTTGTCATGCCATTCGGTCTGACTAATGCCCCGGCGGTGTTCCAACACTTTGTTAATGACATTTTTCGCCGCCTGGTGGGTCAATTTGTGGTCATATATCTGGATGACATCTTAATTTACTCGCCTGATCTTGTGTCTCATCAGGAGCATGTTAGGCAGGTGTTACAGATCTTGCGGGATAATAAACTGTACGCCAAATGGGAGAAGTGTGTGTTCGCCGTACAGGAACTCCAGTTTTTAGGTTTCCTGGTGTCAGCGTCCGGTTTTCGTATGGACCCAGGGAAAGTGCGGGCAGTTCTGGAGTGGGATCTGCCAGAGAATCTTAAGGCACTACAACGTTTCCTGGGGTTTGCTAATTATTACCGGAAATTCATTCGTAATTTCTCATCCATGGTTAAACCTCTCACAGACATGACAAAAAAGGGGACGGATTTTTCTAGGTGGTCTGACAAAGCTTGTCAAGCATTCTCCTCCTTGAAAAAATGTTTTGCCTCGGTACCCATACTCATTCAACCTGATGCGTCACAGCCGTTCATTGTAGAGGTAGACGCTTCTGAGGTAGGGGTGGGAGCAGTTTTATCACAAGGTTCGTCTCCTGGTAAGTGGCGTCCGTGCGCTTTTTTCTCCAAAAAATTGTCGTCCGCTGAGAGGAATTACGATGTCGGCAATAGGGAACTCTTGGCCATTAAGTTAGCTTTTGAAGAGTGGCGCCATTTTTTGGAGGGGGCAGTCCATCCGGTCACCGTTATCACCGATCACAAGAACCTGCTATATCTGGAGTCCGCAAAACGTCTGAATCCCAGACAAGCCAGGTGATCATTGTTTTTTACCAGGTTTAATTTTGTCGTTACATATCGTCCTGGGTCAAAAAATGTGAAGGCGGATGCCTTATCTCGTAGTTTCCCTGGGGCCGGGAATACGGATGATCCGGTTCCTATCCTTCAAGAGGGGGTGGTGGTGTCGGCAGTATGCTCTGAGCTTGAGGAGGAGGTATTGAAGGCTCAGGGGGACGACCCTGTTGGACCTCCAGGGAGACTGTTTGTTCCAGATCAGCTACGACAAAAGGTGATCGAGGCTCACCATAACTCAGCTTTGGCAGGACACCCAGGGAGTAAAGCAACTGTGGATCTCCTCTCGCGTCGGTTTTGGTGGCCTAACTTACATAAGGAGGTGGTAACTTTTGTTGCGTCCTGTGGTGTTTGTGCGCGCTCTAAGACCCCACATACCCGTCCGTCTGGGGCCCTCTTACCTTTGAAGATCCCGGAGCGTCCTTGGACTCATCTGTCTATGGACTTTATTACGGACCTCCCGCCGTCCTCGGGTAAAACGGTCATACTCGTTGTAGTAGACAGGTTCAGCAAGATGGCACATTTTATCGCTCTTCCTGCTCTTCCTAATGCTAAAACTCTTGCGCAGGTGTTCATTGGAGAGATTGTGAGGCTTCACGGGGTACCCGCCGATGTGGTGTCGGATCGGGGGTCTCAGTTTGTGTCCAAATTCTGGAAGGCTTTTTGTACTCGGCGGGGTATGCATTTATCGTTCTCATCGGCTTTTCATCCTCAGACCAATGGTCAGACGGAACGTCTGAACCAGAGTTTGGAGACATATCTCCGGTGTTTTGTGTCAGAGAACCAGGAGGACTGGGCTTCTTTCTTACCTCTGGCGGAGTTTGCTCTTAATAATAGGCAGAGCGAATCCACTGGTAAGTCCCCGTTTTTTGGGGCATATGGTTTTCACCCCCAGTTTTGTACTTTCAGTAGAGGGGGCTCTTCGGGGGTTCCTGAGGAGGAACGATTTTCGTCATCACTCGCTTCAGTGTGGAGAGGGGTACTGAATAATCTGAGTACTATGGGGAACCGATACAAACATATGGCTGATAGGTCCGGACCAGACACTCTCCTCCTAAGTGTGAACGATCGGGTATGGTTGTCTACTAAGAATATAAAACTCAAGGTTCCCTCCTGGAAACTGGGTCCCAGGTTCATCGGGCCGTACAGGATCAGTTCTATAATTAATCCGGTGGCATTCCGTCTTGACCTCCCCCCTACGTTTAAAATTCATAACGTGTTCCACAGATCTTTGCTTAAGAGGTATGTGGCGCCAATGATACCGTCACCTTTACCTCCTCCTCCAGTGGTGGTCAATGGAAATTTGGAGTTTCAGGTATCGAAAGTCATCGATTCACGTTTTAGTCGCCGGTCCCTTCAGTACCTGGTTCATTGGAAAGGGTATGGTCCTGAGGAGAGAATGTGGGTTCCTGCGTCAGATATTAACGCAGACCGGTTAATTCGGGCCTTCCACACGACTCACCCGGATAAACCTGGCCCTGAGGGTCCGGAAGCCCCTCGTAGAAGGGGGGGTACTGTCACGGGTGTGTCGCCACGAAGATCGTCGCGACTACACAGCCTGACTTCTCGCAGCTGAGTTTTTGGTGCTTTGTGTTTTGGTAGTGAGGGAGTTAATTCTCTCCCTCTGTGCTTGATGAGGCCCAGCCTCGCCCAGCTGCAGTTAATGCTGCTGGATTGGGATTCCTTCAAATACCTGCTGGTCTGATAGGGAAGTTGTCGGTGAAAGCATTTCTTGCAGACCTTCAGAGCGGATCGTTGTTTGGTGGAGTTCGGAGCGAAGAGTATACGGTGTGGTTTCTTCCCTTCCTCCCTTTATCATTTATCTCCTAACCTATTGTTGTTCCCTCTGTAATTGTGGTGTGAGTTTTTGTATGCAAGGTGGTTTTTGGTTTTCCCCTTGTACTGTGTTTGGGCTTTTTCTATCCTGTTCCCCATTGTTGTGATCGGGGTCCTTCTCAGGACTAGATTACTGAGGTTCAGGGATATCCAGATTTAGGGTTACGCTGGCGGCCTGGACCTCTGTACCATTAACAGCACCTCCAGGTTGAGGGATTAGTCAGGGCCCCCGTTTAGGGTCAGCTCAGGCCCCTGACCCCCTGTACGCTGAGACAGCGTGACAGCTGCTCCCCGGTCCTCCCTTCCGCATGGAGGTCAGCGACGCCGGTGGTCCTTCCGCTGCTACCGGCCGGGAGATGAGCGCCTCGCGCCGCTCATCTCCCGGCTGCATCTCCGTCCCGCAGATGGGTCCGGCAGTCGGGGTCCTTCTGCTGTTACCGGCCGGGAGATGAGCGCCTCGGGGCGCTCATCTCCCGGCTGCATCGCCGTTGAGCTCCGTCCCGCAGATAAGCCGCTAACGGCCGCCATCTTTTTTCAGAAATCCCACGGCGCTGATTGGCGGCTGCCGGACCAATGAGCGACGCGGGATTTCCTGGACAGACAGACAGACAGACAGACGGGATAAGACAATTATATATATATATAGATGAATGGCAGTAGATGTATCTCTAGCCTTCTGGACATAGCCACCTCTACACTCCTACCAGGTCTCCACACAATGAATTTTCAATGAGCTGATGCAATTCAATTGAGAAACCTATTTATTCTCACTTATTCTGCTGACACTGTGGAGTAAAACAGATTAAATATCCTTTGAAAAAAGGAAAAGCAGTATTACTTCTGCTCGCCCACACTGGAACTTAGACCTGCAAGAGGAATTATTATGCGGCAGAGTAGGCTGTGATCCTGTGTCAGTGTATGCTGATATTTAATAGGATCAATACGTACATCATCAGTCTTATATAGTCATGCTATGGACAGCTGCAATTTCTGCCCCACTATAAGCTATAATAATTCTGTTAACAAAACACAGCGATCTATATTTGTTGTATTATATTACAAATAAAAGAGAATAACAAATGGTAATACTAATCTTAATTCCAAATTTTGATGAAGCTTTCATTCCTTCAAAATAACTTTCATGTCATCTTGCAATTGCGCCACAAGGGGGCTCACTGGATCTTAATTGTCATTAAAGGACCTGGACAAACCCTGTTTAAAGGGCAGTGGGATCTCCTCACAGTCTCATCACTGCTAGCACGCTGACATAGTGTAGCTTGGGCTGGTCCCCTACCCAGTGTATGAAGCTGTGTCGACTTATTGCTTCTAGGTTAGGTATCATTATCACTCTGACACATCTGATCTAAATTCTATAGGTCATTGGAGTTTCCTACCAATAAATACCGTAACCTATTGATCTACTGGGATTTCACCTTTGGTATCACCACAGATGACTAGAACTCAATAGCTGCAGCACTATTAAAGTGCTATTGACAACTTTCACCCTGCATTGTGTAAGTGGAAAACCAGTCACCACTGTAAAATTCTCTAAGGCTATGTGCCCACGATGCAGAAATGCTCCGGATTTTTCTTGAGCGTTTCTGCATCTCCCTGGCATGCGGATTTTACATACGTTTTTCCTGCCAGGTAGAAGCATTTGTCAAGCGATTTTTAACATGCATTTCCGCATGCGTTTTGTCAAGCGCTTTTCCAAGCGATTTTGAGCATCACTTGGAAAAGCACTTGACAACTTGGTCACACAATATAAATCCATACAACCAGCATGGATTTATATTGTGTGACCATCTGCTGCTTTAAATGCAGCATCGATAGTAAAAAAAAAAAAGAATTAAAATGTTAAAAATAAAAAAAACATTATACTTACCTTCCGATGGCCCCCGGTCTCCTCAGCGATGCGTCCTGGCTCCCAGGCTGCTTGCGATGGTGTAAAAGGACCTTCCGTGACGTCATTTAGTCATGTGCTGGTCACGCAATCGCTGACATCGGCGGTCGCGTGACCAGCACATGAATAAATGACATCATGGAAGGTCCTTTTACACCATCGCGAACTGCCGGGGAGTCAGGACGCATCATACAGGAGACCGGGGGCCATCGGAAGGTAAGAATAATGTTTTTTTTTTATTTTAATTCTTTTTTAACTACAGGTAATATGATACCCGGGTCTGGAGGAGAGTCTCTTCTTCTCCAGACATGGGTACCATCCGCGCATTGAATCGCATAACATCCGCATGTGTACGTGTAGTCATGCAGATGTTATGCGTTCCAATGCAAGTCAATGGCGGCAATTTCGCCACGATTCAGCAAAATGAATGGACTTGCTGCGGATTTTTCCGCAATGATAATCAGCAGCAGAAATTTCTGCAGCATGTGAACAGCACATGCAGATTATCATTGGGAAGCATGGCTTTTTCCTGTACCGCTGCTTGAAGAAAGTGTCTTCTAAAAATGTGCAGTAGATTTGGGAGTTGATTTTCAGTCCTTCTTCAATCCGAAGAGGTTCATCTAGCTCATTTTTAATAATACCAGCTCATAATAATACCCCTCCATCCTGGCGTCTGAGTCGAAGTGGAGGTCTGTGCCCGTTACTGATTCATCCATGGGCCTATCTGTCTAGTACGTCAAGAGTCACTCTCATCTCACCAGTCCATAAAACCTTTGAAAAAACCTGTCTTCAGATATTTCTTAGCCCAATCTTGACTTTTCAATTTATATCTTATGACACGTGTCTAATGTCTTTTACACGTGGTTGTCCTGAGGAAGGAATCATATTTGACTCTGAAAAGCGCTGACGAATAAACCACTTTTAATTAATTTTTTCTATGATTCGTTCCTGAATCAGCAGTGCACTTGAAGTCCACCTACTCTGACTTTCTATTATGGTTTCATGATAAGCATAGACTTCTCATAATCCTTTCCTTGTTAATGTAAAATACAAAAATGCATACTCTGACTAGGCAAGACCTTCACTTACTTGATTCCACACATTCTCACATGGAGTTTACATGTTCTCCTCATGTTTGTGTGGGTTTCTTCCAGGTTCTCCGGTTTCCTTCCACACTCCAAAGACATACTGATAGGGAATTTAGATTGTGAACCCCAATGGGGACAGTGTCATTGATGTCTGTAAAGCTTTGTGGAATTAATGGCGCTTTATAAGTGAGTAAAATAAATAAATAATATACATGTAATGTGCAGACGCATGGCTCACATGATCCAACACAGGGACGCCTCCCTCTGAAAAATAAACTTGAATTTGTACATACAAGATTACTCCTTATTCAGGTATACCCTCCTGAATGCCTACGAGCAGGTACAGACTATAAGACCAACAACACCCCCTTGGTGCTGGAAACTGCAATGGACACTGGCACAACTGGAAGGACACCCCATTCCATGGAAACAAGGAAGTATGTCTTCTTGTATAAAGGAACTGGCTTAAAAAAAATGGCTTTTAAAAAAAGATATAAATAATAATAAAATAGAAAGGTGGGCAGGCAAGTGTAAAAAAACAATGACCGGTATAATCCTTGAAAAGACTGAAGACAAAAATAAATACATGGGAGAAGAGAGGTAAAATATCCTATATGTGCTGCCAAAGGATGAAGAGAAAATACATGCTTTTACTCTGAAAGGATGTATTATTTAGATGCTAAGTACTAAAGGAATGATGTTATCCAATATTGTGAAATGAAAAATTTGTTCAGAATTTTGATGGATTATGTCAAGGTTTAAGGTGGGGACATACTCACTGCTTAATACAGCAGCCATGGATATTGTTCTTAGGATTAAATACAATTGTAGGTGACATACAGTATATGTATTTTATTTTTATTTTTTTTCAAATTGGTTCTGTGCCTTTAAGGCACATTCTAAAAATGTTCTTAGACCATGGTTTGGATCCTGACATATTTATGTACCTTTGACTTAACGAAAATTTTTTTATAGTTTGTTGAAATTGATTCATATTCTTAGCCGGAGGAATAAAGGCTTTAATTTGTTTAGCAATAAAAGAAAATCAGTTTCATCTGCATGTTATTAAATCTGATGCATTAACTAAATGTCCTAGATCAATTAGTTAGTCACAGCTTAATTTCATGTAAATTTCCATCCAGTGAGGAAGAAGCTGGAATGTAAATGGAGTTTAAAATACCATGACTGCATAATGTATTGAAAGACTTCCCCAGAATTATAAGTTAATGTAGCAAAGGAACAAAGTATATATATTTTACACCATTATCCTGTTCTAAATGCAGTCTTCAGAACTTCTTTCATAAATCATTTTAGATGACTGGCTTAAGTATGTGACTAAGTGCGAATGCAAACTCATCTGATTAGGTTTATTCTATTGAGTTCTGTGCAAAAGTTTTAGGCATGTGTGAAAATAATGTTGCAATGTAAAATTGCTTTAAAAATAGAAACGTCAATAGCTTAATTTTATTAGTTATCCAAATGCAAATCAATATTTGGTGTAACCACCTTTTGCCTTTAAAACAGCATCAATCATCAATTCTTCTAGATACACTTTCACACAGTTTTGAAGAAACTCGGTAGGGAGGTTGTTAAAAACATCTTGGAGAACTAACCACAGATCTTCTGTGGCTGTAAGCTTGTGCAAATCCTTCTGTCTCTTCATGTAATCCCAGACAGACTCAATGATGTTGAGATCAGCCCTCAGTGGAGGATATACCATAGTATCCAAAGCTCATTGTTCTTCTTTAAGTTGAAAATAGTTCTTAATAACATTGGCTGTATGTTTAGGAATGTTGTCTTGCTGCAGAATAACTTTGGTGTCACTCATACGCCTCCCTGATGGTTAAGTATCTGCCTGTATTTTCAGCATCGAGGACACTATTAGTCCTGACAAAATCCCCAAATTTATTTGAAGCCCAAACTTGGAAGGAAGCTCCACCATGCTTGACTGTTGTCTGCATCCATACTGACCTGCAACCCTTTGCAAACAAACTGCAAATATTTCACACTTTGACTCATCAGACCAGAGTATCTGCTGTCATTTTATGGTATTTAAGTTCCTATTTTTTCATGCATTGTTGAGTCACGTGGTCCTTTTTCCATGTTGAAACTATGTTTTTTGTTCATTCACATTGCATTTTGGTAATTGATAAAATAAACTGCCAATGCTTCTATTTTTTAAAGCATTCCTCACTTTTCTGCATTGTTTTCCACATCTGCCTATAGCACTGTATGTCCTTGGTTCGTTAAATATGGTACTTTAGAATAGTAATTACTGAGTTTGCCACTTGCCCTCATCCCCCCCTTACCATTCACTACTATCCTGCTCATTTATCTATTGTCATTCTTATATAAATAATCCTAGCTCACAAAAAACTAAATAATCCAAGGTTCCTATGTATTCTGCAGAATCAAAGCTAGTAGAAGTCTAAAGGTTCCAAACCTTAAAGTATTGTTTCTTATGACCATTTACCATTAATTTGGCTTTTTTGCTTAAAATGTTTTACATTGATTTCAGTAAAGAAATATTTCACCTGGTCTTGGCCTTGCTAAGTGCTTTACAGAGACCCTTTGATATTGCAGTTTCATTTTGCAAATACGGGTGATCCCAAATTATAGACTTTTATCACATTTATGTACCACATAATTCAACTTAAAGGGGTTGTCCGGTCGAAAGTGATAAGTCTGCAGTCACTCTGTGTGACTGCAGACGTATGAATCCCCCCAGCGCAGGCACTGTGCGCTGCAGGGATTCGCTGGTTTCTGACCCGGTAACGGAGGTTATGTATGTGTTATACCAGTACACCAGTATGGAGTGAGGCTGCGTCCTCTAATCGGACACACCCATTGGCCGTCCACGTCACTAGATTCTATACAAATCTATGGAGCGAGGCCGCGCCCACTGGTTGAGGGTATGTATAACTCATACATAACCTCCGTTACCAGGTCTGAAACCGGCGAATCCCCGCAGTGCACAGTGCTTGCGCTGGGAGAATTTATAAGTCTGCAGTCACACAGAGTGACTGCAGTCTTATTATTTTTGACTGGACAACCCCTTTAAGTATATACCATTCCAGGTAACAGTTAAAGTATTTTTTATTCTACCTGCTAGATAGCACTTGCCAGTCTTGTTATGTTTTAATGGCTACCATCGGCTTCGGCTATGGTCCAGTGGAAAATAGTAGGTCATGTCTGATATGGTGGTATGGAGGTAAGTTATTATTATTATTATTTATTATTATAGCGCCATTTATTCCATGGCGCTTTACATGTGAAAAAGGGGGTATAATACAAGAACAATTTCAATAATCTTGAACACAATGTGACAGCGACTGGTACAGGCGGAGCGAGGACCCTGCCCACGAGGGCTCACAATCTACGAGGGATGGGTGAGGATACAGTAGGTGAGGGTAGAGCTGGTCGTGCAGCGGTATGGTGGAGCGGTGGTTACTGCAGGTTGTAGGCTTGTCGGAAGAGGTGGGTCTTCAGGTTCCTTTTGAAGGTTTCCACGGTAGGCGAGTGTCTGATACGTTGGGGTAGAGAGTTCCAGAGTAGGGCGGAAGCACGGGAGAAATCTTGTATACGGTTGTGGGAGGAGGAGATAAGAGGGGAGTAGAGCAGGAGATCTTGTGAGGATCGGAGGTTGTGTGCAGGTATGTAACGGGAGACTAGGTCGGAGATATATGGAGGAGACAGGTTGTGAATGGCTTTGTATGTCATGGTTAGGGTTTTGAACTGGAGTCTCTGAGCAATGGGGAGCCAGTGAAGAGATTGACAGAGAGGAGAGGCCGGGGAATAGCGGGGGGACAGGTTGATTAGTCGAGCAGCAGAGTTTATGATAGATTGGAGGGGTGCGAGAGTGTTAGAGGGGAGGCCACAGAGTAGGAGGTTGCAGTAGTCAAGGCGGGAGATGATGAGGGCGTACACTAGTGTTTTTGCAGATTCATGGTTTAGGAATGTGCGGATCCGGGAGATATTTTTAAGTTGGAGTCGGCAGGAAGTGGAAAGGGCTTGGATATGTGGTTTGAAGGAGAGTTCCGAGTCCAGGGTTACCCCGAGGCAGCGAGTTTGAGGGACTGGGGAGAGTGGGCAGCCATTGACTATGATGGATAGGTCAGTTGGGAGGGTTGAATGAGATGGCGGAAAGATGATGAATTCTGTTTTGTCCATGTTAAGTTTTAGAAATCTAGCAGAGAAGAAGGATGAAATAGCAGACAGACATTGTGGGATTTTGGTTAATACGGAGGTGATATCGGGTCCAGAGAGGTAGATCTGTGTGTCATCAGCATAGAGGTGATAATGAAAGCCATGAGACTCTATGAGCCGTCCCAGGCCTAAGGTGTAGATGGAGAAGAGCAGGGGTCCTAGAACTGAACCTTGGGGGACACCGACAGATAGGGGGCGAGATGAAGAGGTGGTGTGTGAGTGGGAGACACTGAATGTCCGGTCTGTTAGGTATGAGGAGATCCAGGATAGGGCCAAGTCTGTGATGCCGAGAGATGAGAGAGTCTGTAGTAAGAGGGAATGGTCCACTGTGTCAAAGGCAGATGACAGGTCTAGGAGGAGGAGGACAGAGTAGTGTCGCTTAGATTTGGCGGTTAGTAGGTCGTTTGTGACTTTAGTCAGTGCAGTTTCAGTAGAATGGTGCGGTCGGAAACCAGATTGTAGGCGGTCAAAGAGGGAGCAGGAGGAGAGGTGGGAGGACAGTTCAGAATGGACATGTTGTTCCAGTAGTTTTGAGGCATAGGGGAGAAGTGATATGGGGCGATAGCTAGACACAGAGGATGGGTCAAGGGAGGGCTTTTTGAGGATGGGTGTGATTGAGGCATGTTTGAAACATGAGGGGAAGACACCAGTTGTTAGTGACAGGTTGAAGAGGTGGGCTAGGGCTGGGATGAAGATAGTGGTAAGGTTTGGGATGAGGTGGGACGGGATTGGGTCAAGTTTACAGGTGGTGAGGTGTGATTTGGAGAGTAAGGAGGAAAGTTGATCTTCAGAAATGGTGGAGAATGTAGTTTTGCAGGAGGAGGGTTGAGTAGGTGTGGGGAGGGGCTGTGGGGGCTTTAGGCAAAAGCTTTGTCTGATGGTGTCAATCTTCTGCTTGAAGAATGAGGCAAAGTCTTCGGCTGAAATAAGAGGAGAGGGAGGAGGCACTGGGGGACGGAGGAGAGAATTGAAGGTGTTGAATAGTTGTTTGGGGTTGTGGGACAGGGAGGATATGAGAGATGTGAAGTATGTTTGTTTTGCTGCAGTGAGTGTGGACTTGAAGGTAGTGAGGGACTGTTTGAATGCGATGAAGTGCTCATGGGAGTGGGACCTTTTCCATCTACGTTCAGCAGCCCTGGAGGCCCGTCGCAGTTCTTTAGTTAGGCTGGTGTGCCAGGGTTGTCTGTTGATTGTGCGAGTCTTGGTATGCATGAGGGGGGCGACCGAATCGAGAGCTGCAGCTGTTGTGGTGTTGTATAAAGTGGCAGCAGCATCTGCATCATGTAAGGAATTAATGTCTGTAAGAGGGAGGAGGGATTCAGAGAGAGAGTGTAGGTCAAGGTGTTTGAGATTTCTACGAGGGTATTCAAGTTTGTGGAGTGGGGATTGTTGCCCCGGGGAGGAGAGAGAAGAGAATGTGAGTAGGTTGTGGTCAGAGAGAGGGAGAGGTGAGTTAGAGAGGTTAGATAGGGAACAGAGGCGGGTGAAGATGAGGTCCAGCGTGTGGCCGTCTTTGTGGGTGGGTGTGGAAGACCACTGGGTAAGACCAAAGGAGGAAGTGAGGGATAGAAGCTTAGAGGCAGCTGAGAGGGAAGTATCAATGGGGATGTTAAAGTCGCCCATGAGGATAGTGGGGATGTCAACAGAGAGGAAATGAAGTAGCCAGGTGGTGAAGTGGTCAAAGAAAGTGGTGGCTGATCCTGGGGGGCGGTAGATGACAGCCAGTTGGAGGTTGGAGGGGGAGTAGATGCGCACACAGTGCACTTCAAAAGACGAGAGAGTAATTGCGGGCGGCAGTGGGATCTGGGTGAAGGAGCAGTTTTCTGAGAGGAGGAAACCTATTCCTCCACCGTGCTTGCCGTTGGGGCGGGGGGTATGGGAGAGGTGGAATCCGCCATACGAAAGTGCAGCAGGAGAGGTTGTGTCGGAGGGGGTGAGCCAGGTTTCAGTGATTCCGAGGAAGGAAAGCTTGTTAGTGATGAAGAGATCGTGAATGTAGGAAAGTTTATTGCAGACAGAGCGAGCGTTCCATAGAGCTCCTGTTAGTGGAACTGGGGAAGCGGGGGCTGGGTGGATGGGTGTAAGGTTAGAAGGGTTACGAGAGTTTGGGATAGATCGGGGGTAGGAGGTGGAAGTGAATGTAGGGATGTGGTGAGGAGGGCCAGGATTTGGAGAGATGTCGCCGGCAGTAAGGAGGGGCAGAGAAAGCGTTATTAGGTGGGAGCAGGAGAGGGCATGAGGTGGCTGTCTGAGTTTGGAGACAAAGGATTGTATGTTGTGGAATAGCTCTGAGGAAGAGGTGAGATGGGTGGGGAGAATGGAGGGAGAGATGAAGAGTTCCTTTCCAGGTGTAGGGATTAGGGGTGGTTGAAAGAAGTGAAGGATTAAGGGGGTGAGAGTGAAAACAAAAACAAACATTGTTTACTGTGACTTAGTATCCAGGTAACTTCAGTTCACTTCAGGTTCAATTCAGGATTAATTCAAATTTCAGACACTTCAGCTCATGGACACTTAAGCTGAGGGACACAGACTTCGTAAGTGAAATATTAGGGAGATGTAGTGCTCCACGAGAGTGGCCGAAAGATTATATAATACTATCCCACCCAACAAAAGTAATTCTAAAACAACTGTGGCACCCCAGGGTTCTGGTTACCACAGTAATAGCAATATTACGTCTGTGAGCAGGTGGGAGGTCTCCTGGTCAGGAACCCTAAGCATGCCACACCTCCTGCCCAGTCCTGGGAGGGGAAGAACTTCCCCTATATAAACTGGGGCTGAGGTGGGGTTAGGGAGGAGAAGAAGAAGAGAAGAAGAGGAGTCCCAGACAGAGACACAGTCTGGTCTGGAGTGTAGCGGATACAGGGAGAGTAAGATCAGGAGCTCTGTGGGAGCAGTGATAAAAGGGGTCAGAGACTGGAAGCTGTAGAGCTCGTCCTGACTGAAGAGATCTCACCGGACACGGAGTCCGAGGCTGTGGGGACTGTTCCATACCCAGCAGCAGAAACCGTCCGGCAGGGGATTTCAGGTCCTCTGGCCAAGAAACCCGAAGGCACGGTCACACGCAAGGGACCAGCACCGCCGTCGTGGAGCGGAGGCTACCAGAAGGCCCCGAGTCACCGGCCATACGGGTGAGCACCACACGGTACACTCAGGGACGTGGGCTACTTTTACCCGCTTCTAGCAAGGTAGCCAGGAAGAGTACAATTAGTTGGGGAGGCCTACAACTCCGCCTGGCCAGGGGAGATCCTATCTGCTCACGGACTGACCAGACCCCGACCGCTAGCCAGTACTCCCGGGAGGGTCCACCTTTGCCACCAGTAAAGACCCTGAACTACACCGCACCGTCTCTGAGTGGTTCCTGGTACCTGCGTGCAATTCTACCATCCCCATCATCCACGTCTGCTGCCCTGAGGCCATACCCCTCCCGTTGGGGGTTATACTACCCACGCTGCACAACTTTACCACCGGCCTCAGCGGTCTGCCCTGCAGCGGCGATTTCGTAACCGCATTCAACGGGTGGCGTAGTCGAACACTAAACATCTTCTGCTAATTCCGCCACTTAGTTTGACACCCTGGGCACGGACCGGGTCACCGCCACGAGGACTACTAACCCTATCGGATCCGGCTCCGGGTATCCCCCACATGCGCAACACTACACAACACATGGCCCAGGGGGCGCGTCAACTTTTGGCATAGTCGGCAGGATCTCGTGCCCGCAACCACCGGGTACTGCGTGCCTGAAAAAGACTGTTAAACTTACCTGTGGTGAAGATTCCCGCCATCCGACGCCATCTTTTGCCTTCTTCCCGCCACCCGTGGAGTTTTCCCGCCATCCGACGCCATCTTTTGCCTTCTTCCCGCCATCCGTGGAGTTTTCCCGCCATTGGACGCCATCTCGAGGACGCCGCGCAGGAAGAAGAGGGGCGTGGACTCCGAAAGCGCGCGAGAACTGAAGCCCCGCCTCACGTCCGGACGTTGCGTAAGGTCCTGGAAGGAGCCCAGCAGACGCCGATGTCACAGGAGCGCGACGGAAGGTCCTCAACCCTGACGATCCACTGCGGAGCCGCGGCCTACGGAAGAGGATCATCGCAAGGTAGGCCACGGTCCACTAGGGGGGAGGAGGATGTCGGATACGGAGGAGAGCTTCACTGCCACAGCCACCGCCAGCGCCACCTCTGCTGCGGTCATGCCTTTCACCATGCCCTACATCCCGGGGGCAGCCTGGCTACCCCAGTACTCAGGGGAGTCATATACCCTAAATGACTTCAGAGAAAGGCTGGATAGCCTCTTCCAGGTGTACCTCCTCACAGAAGAGCAAAAAGTGAGCATCCTGGTGGCTCAATTAACAGGGGCAGCCCAAAGGGAGGTAAAGTCCTGGCCACTTGGGAGGAGGAGGACTGTCGCAGAGATACTAGCCCGGCTGAAGGACACCTTTGATACCCGTACCTCAGCCGAGATCAAGCTTAGATTCTACGGGTGCAAGCAGCGAGCACATGAGAATATAAGGGACTATGCACTAAACCTACAAGAGGCCCTGAGAGCCATTAAGCAGGCCGACCCTGACGGCGTGGGAAACGAAGACAAGCTGTTGACTGAACAATTTATAGAGGGTCTACATTGCAATGCCCACCGAACCCAGTTGCGAGCAATGGCCTTACAGGACCCTCATCTGGACTTTGCACAGTTCAAGGACAGAGCCATCCGGGTGCTCCGAGAACCGGCACCAGGTGGCGCTGTGACCCACAAACGCCCTGCTACCACTTACCACCAGGAGACGGCGCCCTTGTCGGCAGGGCCTGTGGGAGCTGATGCGCAGGCTTTAAACAATGACTCGGCTACAGACCTGCACCATCAGGTCCAAGAGCTAACTAAAAACGTTGCCGCGCTAACCCGAACTGTGCAGTCTTTACAGGTTTCTACTCCAGGGAGGATCCAGCTGGCATCCGGACCGGAGGATATCCCGTGGCGCCGACCAAGGAGGACCCCACCGGCCAGAGGAAGACCCAGCGACCGATACAACGAGGACGGACAACCCATCTGCCGCCGCTGCAATCAACCCGGACATATGGCAAGGTACTGTCCTTTAAACTGGCACAACCTGGGGGTAGAGGGCCAACCCCTAGGAATAAGATCACCAGGCCCATCGAACTGGCGTGACAAATACGTGGGAGGACGTCCAGTCTTGCCTGTGGTACTGGATGGCATTCCTATGAGTGCCCTACTTGACACCGGGTCACAGGTCACCACCATCCCGTACGTGCTCTTCAAGCAGTACTGGAATGACTCGGATATAACCCGCTACCCAGACGACGACTTGAGTATCATCGCCAGCAATGGTCAGCCCGTGCCACAGATCGGATTTAAAGAGATGACCATTAAAATCGGTAAAGTCAAACTGGCAGCACAGGGACTGATCATTGTGGACATTGACAAGCGCGAGAGTCACCCAAAGATAACTCTAGGAACTAATGTGATTGAAAATTGTCTTGCAGAGGTGATTCTCATTTTACAGCAGGTTGCCAAGAACGCTAGCTCCGGCCAGCAGCGAGTGCTCCAAAAAGAGATCCGGGCACTGATGCGGCGGCAACAGGTGGAACTCTCCGGTGGTGAGATTGGTAGCGTGAGAATGTGTGACCCTTTCCCTATTGCCATGCCCCCGAAAAGTGAAATGATGATTTGGTGCCGGGCAGCTATTGGTCTGAGAGGTAGAGATTACCAGGCAATGGTAGAACCAGTCTACTCAGATAGTAGGCCCACCATTTTGACGGCACGGGGGGTGGTTGAAGTACGCCATGGGAGGGTGCCCGTTCGCATAATAAATATCGGGAAGAGGGAAGTGTACCTGCCCCGGTATGCTACGCTAGCCAAATTGTATACCATCAACCAAAATTCTGTACAGTCAGTGGAACCCTTGCCTCCATCTCATCCAGAGGAAGGTAACGGCTCTAAGCAACAAACGGAGGACTGGTGTCAGCAACTGCATTTGGGTACTGACTCCACACCTGCTCACCAAAAGCAGGGAGTCTACCGGGTGATCCAGGAATACGAGAGAGTGTTCAGTAAACACCCGCTGGACTTCGGGCAAGTAAAGGGAGTGGAACATCACATCCCCACGGGAGATCATCCTCCCATAAAGGAAAGGTATCGTCCCGTACCCCCTGCACACTACCAACACGCCAAGGGGATGCTTAGAGACATGAAGGAGGCTGGGGTAATCAGGGATAGCTGTAGCCCCTGGGCAGCTCCACTAGTCTTGGTTAAAAAGAAAGACAACACCATGAGAATGTGTGTAGATTACCAGAAAATCAACCGTATCACACACAAAGATGCGTACCCCTTACCAAGGATAGAGGAGTCTTTGGCTGCTTTAAAATCTGCTAACTTCTTCTCCACTTTGGATCTCACTAGCGGGTACTGGCAGGTTCCTGTCGCAGAGGCGGACCGGGAGAAGACTGCATTCACCACCCCGATGGGACTTAGCGAGTTTACCTGCATGCCGTTCGGACTCTGCAACGCACCAGGAACCTTCCAACGATTGATGGAATGCTGTCTGGGACACCGGAACTTTGAGACGGTCCTGCTGTACCTGGACGATGTTATAGTTTATTCCAAAACCTACGAGGACCACCTGAAACACCTGGCGGAAGTGTTTGAAGCCCTGGCAAACTACGGTCTGAAGGTGAAACCGTCGAAGTGTCACCTGCTAAAACCAAAAGTGCAGTACCTGGGACACGTGGTGAGTGCTGACGGAGTGGCTCCCGACCCTGATAAGATCACCGCGATTAAGGAATGGCCAAGACCCTCCAGCGTAAAGGAAGTGCGTGTCACACTGTCACAGAATACTGGAGGTAGGGGGCCTAAGCTGACCCTAAGCTGGGGCCCTGACTAATCCCTCATCCTGGAGGTACTGTTAAAGGTACAGAGGTCCAGGCCGCCAGCGTAACCCCTACCTCCTGAGGATCCCTGCACCACAGTAATCTAGTCCTGAGAAGGACCCCGATCACAACAATTGGGAACCAGCGATAATATGCCCACACACAGTATTTAGACGAACGAGACAGTACAAGGGAAAAACCAAAACCACCTTGCATACAACTTCAACAAAACTACAACAGAGGGAACACCAACGGGAAAGGAGATAAATGATAAAGCGAGGAAAGGGAAATAACACTTTCAAATACACTTATCTCAGCAACTCCAAACACCACGATCCGCTCTGTAAGTCTGAATGAAAAGCTTTCACCGACACCTCACAAACAGACCTGCAGGAATATAAAGGAGTCTCACTAACGAAGCATTGATTGCAGCTGGGCGAGGCTGGACCTCAGCTAGCCCAGAGAGAGAGAGAATTAACTCCTTCACTGCCGAGAAAACACAAAGCACCAACAAGTCAGCTGCGAGAAGTCAGGCTGTGTACTCGTGACGATCTTCGTGGCAACACACCCGTGACAGTACCCCCCCTTCTACGAGGGGCCTCCGGACCCTCAGGGCCAGGTTTATCCGGGTGAGTCGTGTGGAAGGCCCGAACTAATCGGTCTGCGTTAATATCCGACGCAGGAACCCACATCCTCTCCTCAGGACCATACCCCTTCCAATGAACCAAGTACTGAAGGGACCGGCGATTAAAGCGTGAATCAATGACCCTCGATACCTGGAACTCCAAGTTACCATTGACAACCACAGGAGGGGGAGGTAAAGGTGACGGTACCACCGGCGCCACATACCTCTTAAGCAATGATCTGTGAAACACGTTGTGAATTTTAAACGTAGGGGGGAGGTCAAGACGGAATGCCACCGGATTAATAACAGAACTGATTCTGTACGGCCCGATGAACCTGGGACCCAGTTTCCAGGAGGGAACCTTAAGTTTAATATTCCTGGTAGACAACCATACCTGATCGTTCACACTTAGGTCCGGACCAGACACTCTCCTCCTATCAGCCATACGTTTGTATCGGTTCCCCATAGTATTCAGATTCTTCAGCACCCCTCTCCATACTGAAGCGAGAGATGAGGAAAATCGTTCCTCCTCCGGAACCCCCGAAGAGCCCCCCCTACTGAAAGTACAAAACTGGGGGTGAAAACCATATGCCCCAAAAAACGGGGACTTACCAGTGGACTCGCTTCGCCTATTATTGAGAGCAAACTCTGCCAGAGGTAGGAAAGAAGCCCAGTCCTCCTGGTTCTCTGACACAAAACACCGAAGATATGTCTCCAAGCTCTGGTTCATACGTTCCGTCTGACCATTGGTCTGAGGATGAAAAGCCGACGAGAATGACAAATGCATCCCCCGCCGTGCACAAAACGCCTTCCAGAACTTGGACACAAACTGAGACCCCCGATCAGACACCACCTCGGAGGGTACCCCGTGAAGCCTCACAATCTCCCCAATGAACACCTGCGCAAGAGTTTTAGCATTAGGGAGAGCCGGAAGAGCGATAAAATGTGCCATCTTGCTGAACCTGTCCACTACAACGAGTATGACCGTTTTACCCGAAGACGGAGGGAGGTCCGTAATAAAGTCCATAGACAGATGAGTCCAAGGACGCTCCGGGATCTTCAAAGGTAAGAGGGCCCCAGACGGACGGGTATGTGAGGTCTTAGAGCGCGCACAAACCCCACAGGACGCGACAAAAGTTACCACCTCTTTATGTAAGTTAGGCCACCAAAACCGACGCGAGAGGAGATCCACAGTTGCTTTACTCCCCGGGTGTCCTGCAAAAACTGAGTTATGGTGTGCCTCGATCACCTTTTGTCGCAACTGATCTGGAACGAACAGTCTCCCCGGAGGTCCAACAGGGGCGTCCCCCTGAGCCTCCAATATCTCCTCCTCCAGCTCAGAGCATACTGCCGAAACCACCACCCCCTCCTGAAGAACAGGAATCGGGTCGTCCGTATTCCCGGCCCCAGGGAAACTACGAGATAAGGCATCCGCCTTTACATTTTTAGACCCAGGACGATATGTAACGACGAAATTAAACCTGGTAAAAAACAATGACCACCTAGCTTGTCTGGGATTCAGACGTTTAGCGGACTCCAGATATAGCAGGTTCTTGTGATCGGTGATGACGGTGACCGGATGAACTGCCCCCTCCAAAAAATGGCGCCACTCCTCAAAAGCTAACTTAATGGCCAGGAGTTCCCTATTGCCGACATCGTAATTCCTCTCAGCGGACGACAATTTTTTAGAGAAAAAGGCGCACGGATGCCACTTACCAGGGGACGAACCCTGTGACAATACTGCTCCCACCCCTACCTCGGAAGCGTCTACCTCTACAAAGAATGGCTGAGACGCATCAGGTTGAATGAGTATGGGTGCCGAGGCAAAACATTTTTTCAAGGAGGAGAATGCTTGACAAGCCTTGTCAGACCACCTAGAAAAATCCGTCCCCTTTTTAGTCATGTCTGTGAGAGGCTTAACCACGGACGAGAAATTACGAATGAACTTCCGGTAATAGTTAGCAAACCCCAGGAAACGTTGTAGTGCCTTAAGATTCTCCGGCCGATCCCACTCAAGAACTGCCCGCACTTTCCCAGGGTCCATACGAAAACCGGACGCAGAAACCAGGAAGCCTAAAAACTGGAGTTCCTGTACGGCGAACACACACTTTTCCCACTTGGCATACAGTTTATTATCCCGCAAGATCTGTAACACCTGTCTAACATGCTCCTGATGAGACACCAGATCCGGCGAGTAAATTAAGATATCATCCAGATATATGACAACAAACTGTCCCACCAGGTGGCGAAAAATATCATTAACAAAGTGTTGAAACACCGCCGGGGCATTAGTCAGACCGAATGGCATGACAAGGTTCTCATAATGCCCCTCCGGAGTGTTAAAAGCCGTCTTCCACTCATCCCCCTCCTTCATCCTAATCAAATTGTACGCCCCCCTGAGATCCAACTTAGAGAACCATTTGGCGCCCACGATCTGATTAAAGAGATCGGGAATAAGTGGGAGCGGATACGGATCTCGGACCGTAATCCGATTAAGTTCACGGAAATCCAGGCAAGGGCGTAGGCCTCCATCTTTCTTCTTAACAAAGAAGAACCCCGCGGCCACCGGTGAAGATGAAGGTCTAATATGCCCCTTAGCCAGACTTTCAGAAATATAATCCTTCATGGCCTGCCTCTCAGGACCAGAAAGGTTATACAACCTAGCTTTAGGTAACTTGGCCTCAGGGAGCAGTTTTACAGAACAGTCATACTCGCGATGAGGAGGTAGTTCCTGACACCCATTCTCCGAGAATACATCCTCAAAGTCTGCCAGAAATGGAGGTAAGACCCAAGGAGTAACCGCACCGATGACCGTGTTCATGCAGTTTTTATTACAGAATTTACTCCATTGGCTTATCTCTCTGGTTTGCCAATTAATAACAGGGTTATGCTTAGCTAACCAAGGAAGGCCCAACACTATAGGAGTGGGAAGACCCTCCAACACGTAGCAAGACAACAGTTCTTTATGTATTGCCCCCACTTGAAGTTTTACGCCATGCACAGCTTGCAAAAAACTTCCCTGACCGAGAGGCCTGGCATCGATCGAGAATATGGGGATGGGTTTAGCCAACTCACTCAATCGCATACCTTGAACCCGGGCAAACCGAGCATCAACCAGATTAGCCCCGGCCCCACTATCCAGAAGAACAGATATCCTCTCAGTTCTCGTACCCACCACCACCTCCGCCGGTACGAGAAACTGAGACGAACCTAGGGACGAAATACCTACTCCCAGATTGCCGTCCACCACACAACCTGGGATCAACAGTTTTTTCGACGACTCTTTACTCAGCAAGGGGCGGGATGGACACCCCCCAATAAAATGTCCCTTTTTCCCGCAGAGGAAACACCTTCCTGTCTTATGGCGCACCACCGGTCCCCTTCCCCGAAATGATGTCCTTCCTAATTGCATAGGCTCCTCCGGACTGACCAGGGGAACCACCATATGAGGGGACCTTGTAAGAGGTGGAGACATTACAGGGGGTAGAGTTATCCCGCACCTCTCCCGAAGCCGTCTGTCAACGCGAATAGCAAGGGCCATAGCGGCTTCCAGTGACGCGGGAGAGTCATACTGTGCCAACACATCCTGTAATTTGTCGGATAAACCATGACAAAACTGGCTCCTAAGAGCCGGGTCATTCCACTGGGTGTCTGTGGCCCACCTACGGAACTCCGAACAGAATTCCTCCGCCGGACGATCTCCCTGCTGAATCCTACGTAACTTAGACTCAGCAAGGGAGATCCGATCTGGGTCATCATATACGAGTCCCAAAGCAGCGAAAAACCTATCCACTGACTGGAGAACTGGGGAGCTAGGGGGAAGAGAGAACGCCCAAGATTGTGGGTCCCCTTGTAGGAGCGAGATGACAATTCCCACCCTTTGTTCTTCACTGCCCGATGACCGAGGCCGCAGCCGAAAGTACAATTTGCATGCCTCCCGGAAAACAAAAAACTTGTCCCGCCCCCCAGTGAACCTGTCAGGGAGAGCTACTTTAGGTTCTGGTCCGGCTTGCTCCAGAGGATGCAAAACCTTGGACCTAACGTCCGCCAGCCCCATGGACAAACTCTGCAACTGCTGAGCTAGACCGGCTACTGGATCCATGGTAGCTGGAGAAAAACTAAGTTGGTCGGTGAAAATGTCACACTGTCACAGAATACTGGAGGTAGGGGGCCTAAGCTGACCCTAAGCTGGGGCCCTGACTAATCCCTCATCCTGGAGGTACTGTTAAAGGTACAGAGGTCCAGGCCGCCAGCGTAACCCCTACCTCCTGAGGATCCCTGCACCACAGTAATCTAGTCCTGAGAAGGACCCCGATCACAACAATTGGGAACCAGCGATAATATGCCCACACACAGTATTTAGACGAACGAGACAGTACAAGGGAAAAACCAAAACCACCTTGCATACAACTTCAACAAAACTACAACAGAGGGAACACCAACGGGAAAGGAGATAAATGATAAAGCGAGGAAAGGGAAATAACACTTTCAAATACACTTATCTCAGCAACTCCAAACACCACGATCCGCTCTGTAAGTCTGAATGAAAAGCTTTCACCGACACCTCACAAACAGACCTGCAGGAATATAAAGGAGTCTCACTAACGAAGCATTGATTGCAGCTGGGCGAGGCTGGACCTCAGCTAGCCCAGAGAGAGAGAGAATTAACTCCTTCACTGCCGAGAAAACACAAAGCACCAACAAGTCAGCTGCGAGAAGTCAGGCTGTGTACTCGTGACGATCTTCGTGGCAACACACCCGTGACAGTGCGGCAGTTCCTCGGGTTGGTAGGCTACTACCGAAGATTCATTCCCGGTTTCACCAAAAAGGCAGCTCCTATGCAGGACCTTCTGATAGGCCAGTCCAGGAAGGCCAAGAACCAGAAGCCGCCCTTCAGATGGGAGAAGCTGGAAGAAGAGTCCTTCCGCCAGCTGAAGATGGCCCTCACGGGGGATGAAATCCTGGCGTACCCTGATTACAGCCAGCCCTTTATCCTCTACACCGACGCAAGTAACATCGGGCTAGGAGCCGTACTGTCCCAGATCCAGCAGGGGAGAGAACGGGTAATTGCTTACGCCAGCCGAAAACTGCGACCCACCGAAAGAAACCCTGAGAATTACAGCTCATTCAAGCTAGAGTTCCTGGCGGTAGTGTGGGCAGTCACCGAACGGTTTAAGCACTACCTCGCCTCTTCCCGGTTCACCGTGTACACGGATAACAACCCTTTGACACACCTGGACACTGCAAGACTCGGTGCCCTGGAACAGAGATGGATGGCCCGCCTGTCCAACTATGAGTTCACGATCAAATACCGGGCAGGACGCTCCAATACCAACGCGGATGCCTTGTCCAGAATGCCAAACCTACCGGACGTAGGGGAAGATCCAGAGGAACTGGAAGAAGTTGAACTCCCCGCGTTTCACCGTCATGGGACTACCCAGTATTCCCACCGTGTAAGGGGTAAGCAATCCGCTACGTTCAACCCCTTACCTCATTACAACTGGGCGGAAACGCAAGACAGTGACCCCGCCGTCCGACTAGTGAAGGAGATGCTGACTCAGCCAGATGCCCGCCTTGACCCAGACGCTCCGGAGGAGACCAAGCAACTGTGGGCTGAGAAGAGTCGACTGTTCCTTTACAAGGGGAAGTTGTGTCGCAGAATGGTTAACTCCCGGACGCATGAACTGATCTGGCAAGTAGTGGTGCCAAGAAGAGATGCGGCTATGGTACTGGAGGTATACCACGACGGAGCTGGGCACTTCGGGTGGAAGAAGCTGGAGTTCCTGCTGCGCGGGCGATTCCACTGGGTAGGCATGAGAGGAACCATCGAGAGGTGGTGCAGAGACTGTGGCCCATGCAACCTAAGAAGGAAGGACCGTGCCAGCCAGAAGACTCCCCTGCAGTCCATCGTCACCAGGCAGCCGTTGGAACTGGTAGCCTTGGACCATGTAAAACTGACCCCCAGCAGAAGTGGCTACGTCTATGCGTTAACCATCGTGGATCACTACTCCCGGTTCTTGGTTGTAGTCCCCGTCAAGGACTTAACGGCTCAAACAGCAGCTAGAGCCTTCTAGCAGCACTTCTGCCGTCCACACGGATACCCAGAGCAGGTGCTGACGGACCAAGGACCTGCCTTTGAAGCGGAAGTCTTCCAGGAGTTCTGCACTCTGTATGGCTGCTGGAAGATAAGAACAACACCCTATCATCCGCAAACCAATGGACTTTGCGAGAAGATGAACCAGGTGGTGATAGACCTTCTGAAAACATTGCCCCTGGAAGAACGCAGTCTGTGGCCTGAAAAACTGCCTGATCTGGTGGACCTATACAACCACATCCCTGTAGGTTCTACCAACTGTACCCTGGCTTACCTAATGAGAGCAAGACCTGGTAAGCTGCCTGTTGATCTGGATATGGGAGTCCTGACACCCGAGGACACTTCACCAGAAGCAGACTGGGACACAGAGAGGCAGCAGCAGTACCGGAAAGTACAGGAGAGCATTGAGCGAAGTCTCTGTCAAGCAAGAGAAAGACAGGAGAAGACTTACAACCAGTATGCTCCCGCTGTTCCCCTGGTACCTGGAGAGCAGGTCTTGAAGAGGAAAAGACGGCTCCACAAGTTGGACGACCAGTGGGAGAAGGACCCGTACACCGTACTGCCATCAAGCCATGGAAACCCAAAAATCTGCACAATCAGTAAGGATGGAGGAGAAACCACAGCCATTGTCTCCCGAGATCACCTGAAGAAGTGTCCCGAGCAGCTACGAAACCCTAAAGAAGATCAAGAAAACCCTCGACCCGCAGAGGAAAGGGAAGAGATGGTCAGTACTGTACTCGGAGACTTCCCTCGGTCTTGGACACAAGTAAATGGCGCTGTTGTGGTACCCGTCCTCACCTTCCTCCAGCCAGCATCCCAAGTACCTACGGAAAAACAGGTGGAGCTGGAAGAGCAGCCGGTCCAGGAGGCAGAAGACCCCACACAAGCAGACCAGGAGAATCGACCCTCTGCTTATAGTGAGCCTGCCGTGCCCCTAGTGAGCCAAAGAGTCCGTAGACAGCTGCCCAGCTTACCTTTGACAGCTCCTACACCCTGTAGCTCAGGATCGGTCAGTAAGCTCCGTAGGTCTACTAGGGCCAATAGAGGCCAGTTGCCCGTACGTTGGAGGATCTAAAGTGTTCAGACTGTTTTATTGGTATTTACCTGTTTACTGTTGCTTGTAAATAATTATGTTTTTCCAGTTATTTTATAGGTGTCTTTTGTGGATTAACCGGAACTCTGTTGTATATATGTTTGGAGCGTAACCCAGGAACGGATTATAGACTGTTAAAGACTCGGGGCAGGACAGACCCCTACCTGGTTACTGCTCCCCGTTCTTTGGTGAAATGGACACCCTTTTTGCTTCAAAAATTGCACCCGGTTGCGGACATTCCGTGACCACCCTAACGTGTTTTTCCTTATTGTATTGTTCCTGTTTATACCCTGTTATGTTTTCAAAAAATATGTTTAGTCCCGGAGTACTAAATTTTACTAGGGGGGAATGTGGCACCCCAGGGTTCTGGTTACCACAGTAATAGCAATATTACGTCTGTGAGCAGGTGGGAGGTCTCCTGGTCAGGAACCCTAAGCATGCCACACCTCCTGCCCAGTCCTGGGAGGGGAAGAACTTCCCCTATATAAACTGGGGCTGAGGTGGGGTTAGGGAGGAGAAGAAGAAGAGAAGAAGAGGAGTCCCAGACAGAGACACAGTCTGGTCTGGAGTGTAGCTGATACAGGGAGAGTAAGATCAGGAGCTCTGTGGGAGCAGTGATAAAAGGGGTCTGAGACTGGAAGCTGTAGAGCTCGTCCTGACTGAAGAGATCTCACCGGACACGGAGTCCGAGGCTGTGGGGACTGTTCCATACCCAGCAGCAGAAACCGTCCGGCAGGGGATTTCAGGTCCTCTGGCCAAGAAACCCGAAGGCACGGTCACACGCAAGGGACCAGCACCGCCGTCGTGGAGCGGAGGCTACCAGAAGGCCCCGAGTCACCGGCCATACTGGTGAGCACCACACGGTACACTCAGGGACGTGGGCTACTTTTACCCGCTTCTAGCAAGGTAGCCAGGAAGAGTACAATTAGTTGGGGAGGCCTACAACTCCGCCTGGCCAGGGGAGATCCTATCTGCTCACGGACTGACCAGACCCCGACCGCTAGCCAGTACTCCCGGGAGGGTCCACCTTTGCCACCAGTAAAGACCCTGAACTACACCGCACCGTCTCTGAGTGGTTCCTGGTACCTGCGTGCAATTCTACCATCCCCATCATCCACGTCTGCTGCCCTGAGGCTCTACCCCTCCCGTTGGGGGTTATACTACCCACGCTGCACAACTTTACCACCGGCCTCAGCGGTCTGCCCTGCAGCGGCGGTTTCGTAACCGCATTCAACGGGTGGCGTAGTCGAACACTAAACATCTTCTGCTAATTCCGCCACTTAGTTTGACACCCTGGGCACGGACCGGGTCACCGCCACGTGGACTACTAACCCTATCGGATCCGGCTCCGGGTATCCCCCACGTGCGCAACGCTACACAACACATGGCCCAGGGGGCGCGTCACAACAATTAGAGATTTGGAACCATAGCTATTGATAGACTTGTCAAAATTGTCAAAAATAAAAGATTGGAGGTTTTTTTTGCTTTTTTTAACATAATAAAGTGAACAATTCTAAAACAATCCTAAAACAAAACAAAAAAATTCACTACATTGAGAATTCAGTTAAATTTCCGCCGCCATATACTGTAGTTCATATACTATATACACATTGGTCATGTAGTCATAAAAATGCTTACCATAGCATTGTTGGGAGAAAGACAGAACACAGCATGTATAGTATATGTCTGGCCTTCTTTCCTAGCAGCCAAAGCACTGCAAATGCCTTTTTGCCCTTTTCAAGGTTGAACTTGATCATGTAAAAAGTACAGTAGACTGGGCTAAGTAATAAAGAACACAGAGAGTCATCATTTACACCGGGCGCCGAAAATAGAAACTTGATGGATTCTAGGTCAGAAAGTGTTCCTAAATTGTCATTGTTTGAGGTATATTTCGGTTAGTCCAAACTTCCACTAGAAGATCTCTATATTAATGTATTTCTCATTGGCATCTGTCCAAAGCCAGGATGAAGGGAGCCACTCTGAATGTAAAGTATAAATGGATGACTAGATGCTATACATCTATATTGCTTTATTTGCTTTCATCTATTACTAAATCTATTTAATATTGATTATGGTAAAGGTTTACTGTTTAACCAATGGAAATTTACATCTACATGTCATTAAGACATAAAAGCAGCAAAAATGTGAAAATCAGATAAAGTGTTATGTCTTCATTTGAATAGGTTTGATGAATAAACGGATATATTTCATTCTTTATGCTAATTGGGAACTACCGCCTTGAATTATTGTATCATGTTGCTATTTTGCTTGCACATTTTCTAAGTAGCAGTTTGAGTAATTTGGTTTCTAATGAAATGTGGAGTAAACAGCTCACAATTCATGCCCCGGTGTCATTACATTATGAAATGCTTACTGTTTGCATACAAAATGACTTCAGACTTGACAGGCCTCTTAGGAAAGATTGATGTTACTCATGGAAAAGTCTGGAGCAAAGTTTTTCATGCTGATATGTAAAGCCTGGATGAATATTTTATTTTATGAGATAATGTTTTAGCATCTACTTCATCTTCTTTTATTTTACTGTTGTACTTTTAATTATAGAACGGCTGATTTGATAAGTTTTTATTAACTTTATAGCTTTGCTTTACTTCTCTTATGCTGATTATAAGTGACATGATTGTTTTCTTCTCCAATCCGATACCAAGCTAAATCCAGAAAGCTGCAGATTCCTTGTTGGGCTCTGTTCACATGTCCAGCAGTTATTTCTGATCCCTTGTTTGAGCTTTCATTTTTTCTCCTCTTCTTTCAAGAATCGTAATCTTTTTATTTTTCATTCGACATAGCCATCTGAGGGTTTGTTTTTCGCGAGACGAGTTGTAGTATTGAATGACTCCATTCAAGTTACCATACAATGCGCTGGAAAACAGGAAATCAATGACAAGTGCAGTGAACATAGCAAAAAACAAAAGCAATTGTGCAATTTTTTGGGGGGTTCTGCTTTTATGGCTTTTATTGTTCAGTAAAAATGATCTGGAAATATGATTCTTCAGTTCAGTATGAATACAGTGATATAAAATTTGTGATTTTTATTTTATTTAGTGGTGAAAAAAATGTCAGATATTTTGTGTGTGTTGCCATTTTCTGAGACCTATAACTTTTTATTTTTCTGGTGCTGTGTTTTTTGCATGCTCATGTTTTCAGTAATACCATATTGTCATACAAACATGTAGCTTTGTTTGCTTTTTATTGCATTTTTGAGGACTGATACAGCCACCAAAAATAGTCATTTTAGAGATTTGCAATTTTTTTTTTTGCTCTACAGCATTAACTATATGATTTAAAAGGAATCTGTCGTTAGTATTTTGCTCTCTCATCTCAGAG
Organism: Phyllobates terribilis; assembly: GCF_046119375.1. Lineage (NCBI taxonomy): Eukaryota > Metazoa > Chordata > Amphibia > Anura > Dendrobatidae > Phyllobates > Phyllobates terribilis. The sequence goes on from NW_027362761.1 coordinate 810,395,608, forward strand.
CAGCATGATGCAAAAACACTGTGATGTATCTGCTGCAGATCTAGCAGTTCTCTGAATCCTGAGCTGTGTATAATCCCGCCCACATCACTGATTGGCAGATTTGTGTGTACACTGTGCATAGGCAGAAACTGCCAATCAGTGGTAGGGACGTGGTTGGACTATTAGACAGCAGGTTTAATAGTCCTCTAGTTGTAATTGCTGATAAAACAATGATTTTATAAAAACTACAGTAAGCAGCCCAGTAAATGACACATCCCTTAAATCAGAGTCTCTGTCCCTACATCATGCTGCTCACAGTAATATCGAATATATATATATATATACACACACACATACACACACACATACACACACACACACACACACACACACACACACACACACACATATATATATATATATATATATACAAAAAACGACAAATGCAGCCTCAAGTCCCCAATGGGGACTAAAAAAAGGAGTAAGAAAAGAGAAGTGTTTAAATAATATTATAAAAAAAATAAAAAAATTTGAACAACCCCTTTTTACCACCTTTCAAAATAAGGATATGAATATATGAAAAAAATTATATATATATATATATATATATATATATATATATATATATATATATACACATATATATAATTTTTTTCATACATTCATGTCCTTATTTTGAAAGGTGGTAAAAGGGGTTGTTCAAATTTTTTTAATTTTTTTATAATATTATTTAAACACTTCTCTTTTCTTACTCTTTTTTTTAGTCCGCATTGAGGACTTGAGGCTGCATTTGTCTTATTGCTTGATCTGTATAACACAATATTGAATTATCATCAAATGCTGATCCCTAGCTCTGTGCCTTTAAATATATTATGCATTAAAACAGTGCAATGTACAATCTTACGCAACTATTGGGGACTATGAAATGAGTTCATAATATTGAATTGTAGCATATTGATAAACAAATTAAAGGCCTGTGGCTGGGCTTCAGAGGGTACCAACATACCAGCTATGAGGGCTATAGACACCCATCAGCATCCCGTGATCATTTGGCAGGAGAAAAGATGAACTATAGGTGCCGAAAACAGCAAGTGCGCCTTGAATGAAACTGTCAGCAGCATTTAAGGGTTAACAGCAGCAATTAAAGCTAGCTCCTGAGTCCGTTCAATACACCGGCACGTGACATCATATGGCAGATGTTGGGAGGGGTTAAACAGATGCCGTCATAGCCTATTGGTGACAGATGCAGCTAATAGGCATCCATCGCAGGCATCCATTACCCATTTGCTATAATAGTATCCGTTAAATGAAAATAACAAAATGTGTATCAGCCATTTAGAAGACAAAACAACACTCCTCTGGCATCTATTTGACTAAAGAACTCCTTTGGGCATGTTTAGCATGTGCATTGAGAATTTTCCCGATGTATGGGTTACACCTCGGGAAAAAGGGCAGTGTGAATGAACAGTTCGCTTTTTAACTTTCTGTTGGCTTGCGCAGTAGGTAAACACAAAGCATTTCCGGTAAGTCTTGAAGCTTACATTCCAGAAAATAAAGTATAATCCTACAGGAAATGTCTAACAAAGTTATTGGATTGTACAGGAAATGGCCATGATGGTTGAAGACTGAAAACTTGTAAAGAAAAAAGTACAGACAGTTCTAATGTTGAAATAACAGTAGATTATATCACAAGCAATGCAGCAAAGGAATGTCTTGTATTGGCTCATTGATAAGTGAAGTAATGGAGGACTAAATGGAGAAAACAAAAAAAAAAGTGGGAGAATGTCCCGAGCAATCAAAAATATTCTCTTAGAGCTAAGGACTAGAAGTGTCAATGGGCCTAAATCTTGGCACATTATTGGTCTCCAAAGGTCCAGCAGAAGATAGTACTGACCCTGGAGTCAATCACTTACTTTCCTATGTGATCAGTAACAGATTAGCTTTAGATGTTATTAATGAGTTTTCATGTCCATTAATAGTACGAAAGATAAAGATTCAATTCTAAGTAGCCATGTTCAGGTGCTGCATAGAAGAACCTTCAGAATAATTTCATCTTGTGGGCCCAGGGAACCTTAGTCTGATTAATAAATCAGTAGGATCATAAAATTGGAAATGAATGAAAATCACTGGATTTCTAGAAGAAACACATTTTTTTGTACCAACTAGGAAAAATCATGGTCCATCACAGACCAGTGGAGGGAGATATTAGAGCTAGTATCTTGGCTTTATACCTGAGTAAAGGACCCCTTTGAAGATGTTTAATGCCAAATGACTGTACAAGGGAATCCCTTAGGTAAGAGAATAAGTGGTAAGCTGGTCCTTACACCTCTAGCATAAGGGTAAGGTAAATGATTCATGTCATGAACTTATGTCATGTACTTTGTCCCCCTTTTTTCAGCTCTACATTGACATTTGTTAGTATAAGGAAGGGTATCAGTTGTCTCCTGAACATACGAGGGTCAGTCAATAAGTAATGCCTCCTATTTTTTTTCTCCTTTTAATTGGCAAGAAATTCAAATGCAATTACATAGGTTGAAAACCACAACATTAACGATTAATTTGTCACTTTTCAATATAATCTCCATCCAATTCCACAGTCTTGGTCCACCGTTTAACAAGGGCATGTATTCCAGAATGGTAAAAAGCATTCTTGGGACCCACCGTGCACAAACTTTTCTGTATCCCAGTTGTCCAATAATTTTCATCACACTGCCTTTACTGAGGCAGATAATGCCACACAATTCATCTGCAGTCACCCGGCGGTCACCACGAATGATGTCATCGACTCGCTGAATGTTGCTTGGAGTCACTGCGGTCACTGGCCTGCCACTCTGCATTTTGTCAGCCAACGGTGATGGCCCTTCAGCTGTGTTACAGTGACGAACCCATCGTCTAACAGTACTGACATCCACTGTTGCATCACCGTACACATTTTTCAGTCTCTCATGAATTCGAATGGGGGTTTCACCTTCTGCATGCAAGAATTCAATCACAGAACGTTGTCTAATACGAACATTGATGTCAGCCATTTTGAAAACGGATACAGTCCTGCCACCTGTTGGTGCAGGAAGTTGCAATTGCTGTGGATTGGAGAAGAAGGTTTGCGGAATTGTGCCAAATTCGAATATTTAACATAGCTACCTTATTTAAGGAGAAAAAAAATAGGAGGCATTACTTATTGACTGACCCTCGTAGATCTAGTTATTTTTGTCTGTGTTACTCCCAGCAGCTTTGTCATTGTTGGATTGGTAGATTGTATCATACTCGTTTTTTATCTAACCACAAAGTGCTTTTTTTCTGTATACCTATAGGAATAATTGGTTGTAATACGTGAAAAGGCAAGTGCTAGGTAAACTAAATGGAACTGGTAATGTCTGAAAGAAAGGGCAAGGTGAAACCAGGTAATACAACTAGCATTGATGTAGTATTCAGTTTATCTGGAATTCATATTAGATTTACTAAAATAGCTAGGACTAGCAAAGAAGATCGAAATCTACAATATATTAGTAAAGCCACCATATCCATTACATGGCTGTCAGCGAATCAATGGTTCAACCGATCATTTGGCTACCAGCTATACATACACAGGAGCGCTTGGCCAAGTGCTCCTGTGTTTTCCATGAAAGGACCGCTGGTAGACATGTCTGGTGGCAGCTTATCTCTCAGAGAACAAAAGGATTGTCAGTCTGAAACTGGACATGCCAAACTTATTTTCCCTGACAACCATCTATTGGGGGGGAGTCGGGAGCCCCCATATACATTAGACTGTTAGCCAAATCTGTCAATATCAGTAGGTTTAGCTGACGGTAGTCTAATATGTATGGGGTTGTTTTCAGCATCTGAGGACAAGGACTAATGTCAGTGATAGCAGTCTGTGTACAGCACTATATGCACAGTTATAACACTATAGTTGATGGATAGTAAATAAAGAAGACGTGCCCCAGGTCAAAAGTTTAGGCTCTTAATTTATTCTCGCTGCTCCACTGACTATTCTGCTATGGTAGCAGCATATTTCAGGTAGAACTAAAGGATTATTAGTCTGAAATTGGACATGCTGGATTCTTAACTTACCCAACAATCAATTGTCCGGGGCCCCCATACACATTAGACTGTTGGCTGAACTCGTCATTATCAACAGGTTTGAGAAATATTAACCCTTTCACAACATGTGCCGTACTTGTACGACACATGATGTGTCTCTCCCTTTGGCGCGGGCTCCAGCACTGAGCCTGCACCTTTCCGATCTGATCAGCTGTCTTGTGCCCCTAACAGTCACAGGTGGAATCTCGATCCACCCGCAGCTGTTAAAATGTTAAATGCCGCTGTCAACCTCTGACAGTGGCATTTAACATGGCCTCGGTGGAAGGACGTCACTAGTACCGCCCCCCCAAAAAATAAAAAAATCTAAAAGTTTAAATCACCCCCCTTTCGCCCCATTCAAAATAAAACAGTTAAAAATAAAAATCAAATATACACATATTTGGTATCGCCGGGTTCAGCATCAGCACAGCGTGCTAAAAACAAGGCCTTACCTGGCCCCAGATCCCGAAAAATGGAAACGCTATGGGTCATGGAAAATGGCGATTTATTTTTCTTTTAATTTTTTTTTCACCACTTAAATTATAAAAGAACTTATACATGTTTGGTGTCTGCGAACTCATAATGACCTGGAGAATAATAATGGCAGGTCAGTTTTAGCATTTAGTGAAGATGGTAAAAAAAAAAAAAAAAGAAAACAAATGTGGAATTGAATTGCACTTTTTTTTGCAATTTCACCGCACTTGACTTTGTTTCCCATTTTCCAGTACACGATATGGTAAAACCAATTATTCAGAAGTACAACTCGCCCCACAGAAAAGCCCTCACATGGTCATATTGACCAAAAAATAAAAAAGTTATGCCTCTAGGAAGAAGGGGAGAAAAAAACGAAAGCTCACAAACAGAATAGGGCTGCAGCATGAAGGGGTTAATGTGCATGGGGTGGGGAAGAGTTTAATTCTTATGAAACTCATGGGAAATCTTACGATAACCTGATATTCAGCTCACTCACGGGTCAAGGATTTCCTCCCCACGGAAGGTCTTGAGGTATGGCAAGAAGTCAATGAAACTAAGGTACATCCAGCAAGGCATCCATAAAAAAAATATTTTTTTATTGCAAATCCATTAAAATCAAGACATAGCGTAAACGCAGACGTGTTTCAGACTAAACATCCTTAGTCATTGCATACACCAATGGATTGGATGGGTTGTTACCGACATCTGGTGAGATTTTCATATCAATAGCACTTTTAGAAATTTATTTACTTAGAAAATTGGTGACATGTTCAATACTTACTACACCCACTATATCATATAGTTGTCAGCCGAAAGCAATCTTTTTCAATCCCCTCTGAAAAGTGCAAATCGCAAATTTGGTTCCGCATAGCATGGATTTTCAAAAATGAAAGGGCAATGACCTGCTAGGAGACATTTCTGTTGGCTTCTTATCTCCTCTGGGAACACTGTCATATCTAATCCAGGAACATGTTGAAACTTAATGCCCGATTCTTCTTTCTCCCCGACATCATCTGTTTGAGGATTGTTGGGAGGCCCCAATATATTTACATGGTCAGCCAATTCCTACAAAATTGATGGGTATACTTTGCCTTGAACATGTAATGTGAAACCTCACAGTCAGTGCCGTATGTGATGAGGATTTCTGTTTGTCTTTATTTATTTGACTGTACTATTACTTATGGAAATATAAAATGCACAACTCTATGTCTATCCTATTTGAAGTTTCATCCTCGGATAGATATGTAGAAGGAAAGAAATAACTTACTGAATATATAAAATGTCAATTATCTGGTGAAGATAATGATATGGTTTATGGCCATTTACTGTGAATAGGAATAGTACTCTTTGTGAGTTATTGTCTCCACTATTACTCTGACTAGTACATACATTACATAGATACATGGAACGGATGATGGGAAGAAAAATAATGGTCACAACCACACTACATATTACAAGGGCTCCACAACCCACATCTTCACCAGACTTAATCACTAGTAATTTATTTCCTTGCCACTGAATCATATCCCTGCTTATATATTTTAATAAAGAGAGGAAGTATCTCAATCTACTAAATCTCTATCCAAGTATCTAACCTTTTACTTTGTTCCACATCTGATAAAGGAAGTTAGATAGGATTTATTCTGATCTAATATGTCTACTCTGCGTGTCAGCAGTGCATGTGATGGTAGGATTTTCGCTAGCCACATGAAAATAATGATGTTTCCTGACTCCTGTGATTGCTTGTTATTTGGAAATTCAATGTGAGTTCTAAGTCACCTGGCAGTACAGCAGCTATTTCATTATTTTCTATAAAATATATTAACCAGACTACCGTACAATGTAACATGGTAACTTGATAATTGGTAATTAAACATTTGTTCTGATACAGAATCATCACAACTGTCAAATTGTTGTGAGAAATGCAGTGTGAATACCACCCATGTATATTGAAAAGCGTACTGTAGATTATAATTTTTATGCGTGCAGTTTTTACAGTATATATCAGTCCATGTCAACACCCCATAACCCATACACTATAAACAACCGGCGGTCCACCCTTTACTCTGTACTGACATTCTAAACCATCAATTCAGAGAAAACTGGATGCAGGAGATCATGTGATCATGAGGTGCAGGGAGAGAGCAGGTGCTCTTTTCTGCTATTCAAACGAGGCTAAATTTCACCAGTCACTGGGGCTAAAATACCAGGCCCGGTTACAGGGAATATCAGCAATAAAAATAATGTATTAATATGTTTAAGTGCCCCCTCCCCCCAAAAAAAAAACTCTTTTAAGACCTTAAACAGGGCACAGTTCGTAAAATAAATGAAGAATAAAAAAAGAAAGAGAAAAATAAACTAAACTAACTAAAAAAAAAGGAAACACCACCAGTCCAATTCAATGTTTATAATTATGCCCCTGTTAAATGTCCAGTAAAAAATAATTTGGATAGAAAAGGGAACACAATTTAAGATATTGCAAAATGGTCCTTTGTTGTCATAATAAAAATGTGAAAAATAAACATTTACTTTCTTTTTTTTTTAAATTTTCCACATGTATAAGCAAAAAAAAAGGAATATAAAAACGACATGAAAATTTAGCCTCATGTAGCCCCATAAAAAGCCAAATAATTATATGAATATCCAAACAAGTTTTTTTTTCGACCATTAAAAGTACATGCACAATAAAATTTGAAAATGTGCCTGCTCATGAACGGGAAAAAATGGCTTGGTTCTGAACTAATTAAAGAGAATTTTTCAGTACATTCAACCCTTAACCAAAAAAACAAACTTCATTAGAAAAGCGCTTCTGTATTGCTGAAAAATCCCCTTAAGGCTGTGTGCCCACTATGCGTTTTTTAAGCGTTTCCGCAGCGGCAATTCCACTGCAGAAACGCTTAAAAAACGCTTGGTAGAAGGTCTGCCATGTTCCCCAATGATAATCCGCATGTGCTGTGCACATGCTGCGGAAATTTTCGCTGCGGATTATCATTGCGGACAAATCCGCAGCACTACCAATTATTTTGCGGAATCGCAGTGTTTTCACCGCCATTGACTTGCATTGGATCTCATGTCATCCTCATCACTGCAGCTGTACATGCGGATAACTTGCGTTTCAATGTGCGGATGGTACCCGGGTTTGGAGAAGAGGACGGGTCACGTCGGCGGTCGCGTGACCCATCACATGATTAAATGACGTCATGGCCGGTCTTCAGTGTACCGCGAGCTGCCGGCAAGCCAGAACGGATCGGATAAGGACACCGGGGGCCATCAGAAGGTAAGTATAATATTTATTTTTTATTTTTTACCATTCTTTCGGTCACACTATATAAATCCATGCCGTTTGCATGGATTTATATAGTGTGACCAAGTTGTCAAGCACTTTCCAAGTGATGCTAAAATCGCTTGGAAAGCGCTTGACAACCCGCATGCGGAAATGCATGTGAAGAACGCTTCACATCCGCTTGTCCCTGGCAGGAAAAACGCTTCACTTCCGCTTGTCCATGGCAGGAAAAACGCATGTAAAATCCGCATGCGTTTTTTCTGCCAGGGAGATGCAGAAACGCTCAGGAAAAATCCAGAGCATTTCTGCATCGTGGGCACATAGCCTTAGAAGTGATGTGCAAATGAGGCTGGAAGTGCTCTGGACAGGATGGAGCTCTTTCAGTGTCTTGGCTCCCAGCTTCATTCTCAGCCCTCCATTAGGTGATTGACACACTGCAGCCGAGCTAACTGTCAATCACCTAGAGGAGGGCAGAGTTAGCCCGAGAATGGAGCTGCGAGCTGAAGTTCTTCATCCCTGAAAGATCACTACCAGTCTTATTTGCATTTTATTTCTAAATTAACTTTTCAACAAAACAAGCCTTTTCTTTAATAAAGGTACAAAATTACTTATATTCTCATAGTTACAGTCTACACAGTCTATGTTTTTTGAGGGGAAAGGATTGAATGAACTGACAGATTCCCTTTAAATGGGTATACCAAACATAGGCCTTAAGCTCAGTATGAATAGAGTCTTAAACCCATTGTTAAGTCCCTTGTTGATATTAAGAGCAGACATAGAGTAGAAATTGTAACTCTCCTTCTGAATTCAGTGAGTGTTCTCTAATACTTCTTTATTGCAACGAGACCCCTCAAGATCCAATTAAAGTCAAACCCTTTAAAAGGATTGCAGGAGCAGAAGTTACATAAAATATTATTTTATTTATTATTATAAATTAAATATACAAACATGTTTTCTACTTTATACCAAGTTTCTAATTTGATTCAATATTTGGTTTTCTAGCTTAACATCTGAAAAGAAGATTGAATCCAAAAATTATATCACTGACGAATACTATGTCAGCTGTTTGTAGCTCAATAGAAACTGTTGAATCATCAGCGATAAGCCTGGGAGTGATCAGGCTGCATCCGTGTACTGTGATATCCTTTTCATTCACTGGTTGACAGGTTTTGGAATACTGCTTTTTATATCTGATGACGGGATATTTGCTGATCTCCTACAGCTTTGGAAAGGATTACTGTGTGCTCATGCTGGTAAGCTTCAGATGATGTCTGATGCTATCACAGATAAGTTCTCAATATTTCTAAGAATAGTCTAAGGTTGTACTTTCTGAGAATGACACAATTGTTATCAGGATTTGAGGTCAAAATTTGACAAATATTTGAAAGATGAATTTCCAATTTATTTAGCACTCTTATAATACTAATAATTGATCAGAGCTGTAATTGCCTTTATAGGGCCTATGGGGAATGGAGACCTATACCGAATGGAGAGTCTAAACCCAAGAGAGAAGCTACAGTTCTTATCTCTTATACAAGTGACATACCAGGGAGTCAATGAGCTCTGTTCCATGTTGACTTAGAATTTTTTTATATTGGAGTGTAAAACTCTATTGTAAGTGAAATAAATGATTTATGCTACTTTATCAAATCAGATTAAAGCAGTGAGTAAACCATAGCAGAAACGATGACAACCAACCTTTATAAACTATCCACAGAAAGTGGATGATTGTTAGAGGGTCTATCTGTTGAGATCCCCGCTGATCCCGAGACCGAAGAGCCCAAAGTCAATTGTATGAATAAAGTGGTAGCGGTTATGTGTGACCATCACTTCTATAAAGAGTGAAAACAGCAGTGGTCACACGTGCTCTCTCTACTCCCACAGGGGTCTTTGGGACCCCAGTTCTTGTGATTGGTGGGGGTCCAAGCAGTCAGATACCCATAGGTCATACATCCTGTGGATAGGTGATATATGTCCTTTTTGGGACAATCTTAGCATCTGAATTCTTTATGGTTGCAAAGCAAGCTTAACCTGGTTCTGTTTATTGGGGTTGAGTTTGTCAACTTAGTGTGACAAATTCTTGACAAATAAGGCTGTATATGAGGGATACGGTTTACTTTTGTGAGCCAGAAGCTTTTGATATTATACTACTCTGCTGGAAAATCTATTGTAAACTTTTTTTCCTTCATTTTATAAAAACAATAACATTTCATACTGTTCTGGTGCAGCCAAGACATCTTGACTTGTGTGGTTGGAGATGTTGTGTGGTTGGTGCGTTGTGGGGAGATGTCAAAATATAAAGTTATTATTATCTTTATCTAATTCCTGTTTTTATCGAGGAGATCCTGTATTTTTTCCACTCATGGAAAAATAGAAATTGGCATGGATATCACTGTGGATAAGACTGCTGTGTACACAACAGTGTAAAATGGATTCCCGCATTCAGAAACTTCAAGCTATTTTAATTAGCTATATAATTGGTTCCTGGCTTCAAAATGTCAGTCGGGTTTATATCTATAACAACGAAAAGGTTGTGTTAAGATAAGTGTAGGTTATCATAAAAATGTGGATAACAAAACTGCTTTTAAATACAGCAAATTATTATTTTTGGACGTGTTTTTAAATGAATCACTACTAAGTTTTGTTAATAAATGGAGAAGGTTTATCAAAACCGATACATAGGAAAAGCTAAATAATGACACCTGGCAACTAATTAGGTGACTATTTCATTTTCTAAGGGTCTTTAAAAAGAAAAGGTGTAATTTAGTTCTTACGGGTAAGTAATTTATTTTAATGTGGGTTATCATCACCCATTACATGATAAATATTTTGGGTCCCCTATCTTGATGTACAGTTTGGCCCTCTTGTGTTTTCTGCTTTTTGCTTAAATCTGTCATAAATTTAAAAAATAAAAAGATTTACATTGTTATATTTGTTTTTTACTTTTTATTTTTATTTTGTGTTTTTTCACTTTTTTTATGTAACAATTTGTTCACTGGTGGATGCAGATAGAAGAGGGCCTCTGTGCAAGAACAATATATGGGCCCTTTGCAGTTTAAATGCCCATCATAATGCACAATTACACCTGCTTTAGAGGTTACCTCTTGGGCCCCTAGTTGCACTACTGGTATGTCCGTCGCTGAACTTATTATTTTCCTAACCTTAGCACTAATCCTAACCCTAGCCCTAACCCTTGTTAAAGTTAGAAAAAAGTGTGTGAAAATGTAAAATTGCTATGTTAGTTCTATTTTGTTCTTAGGGATGACACATAATTTAATTTTGGATAGGTCCCCCAGCCGGTCTCTCACAAAATTACAACTGAGAAGAGAGCTAGAAAGCTGCAGGAGAGCACAGTGCAGCACATGAGCAGTACATGTGATTTATTCTTGTCTTGCTCAGGGTGTGTCATCTTGATTGCTATCTCATCCGCTGCTGTGCTTTGCATAGGCAGAAACTGAGTGACAAATTTCACTTCATTATGATGAGTTTTGTCATCTCCATCATTGCCTATGCAGAGTGCAGCATTCAATGACATACTCATCTCAACTGGCAGTAGCAATGAAGATTTCAAAGCAGACACCAGGTGAGCACACATTGTGCCCTTGTGCAGGTCCTCCTGAACAAAGATGACCGAACCTGAACTTAAAAATTCAGGGTTCGTACCGAAAAGTTAGTGGCCAGTGCTAAACCCAGAACACGGACTTCTCTCGGAAGTCCGTTGAAATGTTCAGAGCTCCAGGAGAAGAAAGAGAATTTTCCAGCTCAAAAGTTCAGGTCACCATTGTTTTCAATGGGGTTATGGTTCTAGTTCAAGTTCAGGTACAGTTCTGGTCCCCAAATCGAGCTTTGGAATAAAGTTTGGGTTGAGTACCAGAACCTGAGCTTTCACGGGTCCGCTCATCCCTACACCTGGATGATTTGCCGGTTTGGAGAAATGGAGAGGGAATGTTGTTCTGTCATGGAATCTAGCCCCTAAGGCAGCCACCACTGTAGGGAATATATGTAGGGGATTTTACAAGGTTCTTGCTTTGTTTTTCCACATCTAAAGCCATTTTACAGCTGTGTTACCACTGTGCATTCTGTGGTTTGTAATGGTTATCATTTCTTGGTTTCTATGACGTACATAGCATACATTATTTTAGGATACCTGGAATGAATTGTTTGCAAATATTGCTATCTCCTTCTGCACTGAAGCTGCTTGGCTGTTTGTGTAACCTTTAAATGTAATTGTTCTTGGGATGTAAGTTCTGTAAATAGCGGCGCGGCAGCTTTTGACAAATAAAGGCGCTCATACAGACAGAAGAATACGAGGTTGTTAAGCAGAATAATGTATATGTGGGAAACACAGGTGTTCTGCACAATAATAAAGCCAATGTAAAAGCCCAAACCCAGCTGGAGCTGCCACATTTCAATGCCACTCATATAGGGCATGGAGAAGTAGGAATATTATATAATAAAATGGGAACCATTTTTCGTTGCATTTTTATTACTAATTTATATAATTTTGTTTTTGTTTGTAAAGGGGGAGACCGGGAGCGAATGACTGCAAACCATGAAACATACCTTCTTATGGCCAGCACGCAGAATGACATGGAAGACTGGGTGAAGTCTATCCGCAGAGTCATATGGGCACCATTTGGGGGAGGTGAGTTTGACATACCACGGACATCAGAAAAACATTGTAGGAATATTAATAGGGCATGTAGGTATGATTGCTTAAGAGGTAGATACTGAAGTTTATGGCAGTGTTTAACTATTTCAGAATATATTTGTCTATGTAGTTCTGTTTTTTTTGGTTGGTTAAAAGATTATTTCCTGCTGTATTTGTTCTCCATTAGATATATCCCGCTTGACATGGCACCGGTGTATCTATTGGTGACACAGCAATCTGCTTGAAATTGGGGTTATTTCTTTTTTACTTTGCCAATGAAAGATGCAAAGTAAAGAAGTACCAAAATTGCAAAGTCTTCTATTTTGACACAAAAATGCAAGTATGTAAATCTAGATCTGTTTGATTTGTAATCCTTAATTGTGTCAATTTCATACCTACTTACCTACTGTGCTTTATGATAAATCTAGCTCCTATAATAACGACATTATGGTAAGTTGCATAAGTCTGAAGGCACAAAACAGTATGCAGAAATGTATGTTGAAGCTAATACAGGTGCATCTCACTAAATTAAAATATCATCAAAATGTTAATTATTTCAGTTCTTCAATACAAAAAGTGAAACTCATATATTATATAGAGTCATTACAAACAGAGTGATCTATTTCAAGTGTTTATTTCTGTTAATGTTAATGATTATGGCTTACAGCCAATGAAAACACAAAATTCATTATCTCAGTAAATTAGAATACTTTAGAACAACAGCTTGAAAAATGTTTTTAAAATCTGAAATGTTGGCCTACTGAAATGTATGTTCCTTAAATGCACTCAATACTTGGTCGGGGCTCCTTTTGCATCTATTACTGCATCAATGCGGCGTGGCATGGAGGCGATCACCCTGTGGCACTGCTGAGGTGTTATGGAAGCCCAGGTTGCTTTGATAGCAGCCTTCAGCTCGTCTGCATTGTTGGGTCTGGTGTCTCTCATCTTCCTCTTGACAATACCCCATAGATTCTCTATGGGGTTGAGGTCAGATGAGTTTGCTGGCCAATCAAGCACAGTGATACTGTTGTTTGTAAACCAGGTATTGATACTTTTGGCAGTGTGGACAGGTGCCAAGTTCTGCTGGAGAATGAAATTTCCATCTCCAAAAAGCTTGTCGGCAGAGGGAAGCATGAAGTGCTCTAAAATTTCCTGGTAGACGGCTGTGCTGACTTTGGTCTTGATAAAACACAGTGGACCTACACCATCAGATGACATGGCTCCCCAAACCATCACTGATTGTGGAAACTTCACACTAGATCTCCAGCAGCTTGGATTGTGGCCTCTCCACTCTTCCTCCAGACTCTGGGACCTTGATTTCCCAATGAAAATTGAAACTCTGGGACCTTGTGGAGTGTGTCAATGACTGCCTTCTGGACATCTGTCAAGTCAGTAGTCTTCCCCATGATTGTGAAGCATACTGAAACAGACTAAGGGACCTTTTTAAAGGCTTAGAAAGCTTTTGCATGGTTTTTTTTGTTAATTATTTTAATTTACTGAGATAATGGCTTTTCATTGGCTGTAAGCCATATTCATCAACATTAACAGAAATAAACACTTGAAATAGATCACTGTGTTTGTAATAACTCCAATGACCCAATTTGTTTTGGTCATAGTATGTAGATACTGCGTTAAACAAGCAAACCTTAATTTTGTCTTGAGTGAAAGAAACCCTAGTTGTGGCTCTGACAAGGCCTCTCACCTACCATTTATAGTCCTGCTGTCTTCTTATGTGGTTGAAGAACATGTGTGTCCCTTCTTGGCCAGGTGCAATGCCTTCCTTTGCTCACTCTATAACTATGTCACAGGTAGTATACACTGCTACCAATGTGTGTTTTTTACATTTCCAGAAGCATAATCTGAAACATGGCTCCTTATCTACTTGGACCATTTATAATATTAATACCTTCTTATTCTGAAAAGGTGTCATTTGGGACATTTGGGTGCACAGCTTCTGTACCCATTGTACTGTAATTCTGTCCTGCAGTTTATATTACAAGTGAAGTCATGACATGCTTGCAGTGTTACAGAAAGGTAGCTCTTTTCTATGCAGGATCGGCAATGGTTCAGATGGGAGTTTTCATTTCCAGCTCCTTCTGCATGTTTTGACAAGGATGGATAGATGCAAATGCTTACATAGGGATCATTGATCACTGTACAGTCAGACAGGTGACAAACTCCCCTGTTCCTACTCTGTCATTAGCTTATGTAAATTTATAAATGCACCAGCACTTTATTAGTCCACAGAGATCAATGATCTCTATGTGAATATCCATTTGTCTGCCAAGCCTCTTCCAGACTATGGCATGATAACTGCAAGGGCTTCCAAGCTGGAGTATTTTGCTATTAACATTTAACAAACACGAGCCTGCATGATGCCAATCTTTCAGAATAGCTCCTGGGTATTATGTGCATCATGTTCTTCTTTCTCTTTGTTATTTTCAGCCATGGAATTGTAATACAATGCATATATCTATAACGGTACCACGTATACATTCACGTTTCTACAATGCCTCTCTCATTACTATCATTATTACCTAAAGGTATATAGTTCACCTTGTTGTCTAAACATACTCAAGGCATGCAGTGTAAATGGAGGGCCCCAAGTACCGTTGCTAGGCTTTCTTTCACCCAGGGCAAGATTTGATATGCTGCTCTGGCACTAGCTTTAAATACTTTTGTCAAGGATATGTGGCTTGTTGGTGCCTCCTGGCACTCACCACCTGGGCACTTGCTACTGTGGATATAAAAAGTCTGCACATCTCTGTTATTATGCCTTTTTATGTAAAAAAAAATCATACTAAGAAGAAGAATTTCAGAAGTTTTTCCACCATTAATGTCACCCATAAACTGTACAATTTATAAACGAACTGAAATCTTTTTGGGTGGAAAAAAATAAAGGACTAAAATAATGTGGTTGGATAAATATGCATATCTTTAAAGTAATACTTTGTTGAAGTTTTTATGACAGCCTTCAGTCTTTTTGGGTAAGAGTTTATCAGCATGGCACATCTAGAATTGGCAATCTTTGTCCACTCTTCATTGCAGTGGTGCTCCAAATCTGTCAGATTGTGTGGACATCTCCAGAGTACAGCACCCTCTTCAGTTGCCCCACAGAATTGCAATTGAATATAGGTCAGGGCTCTGGCAGGGCTATTGAAAAACTTTGCTTTTCTTCTGGTGAAGCCATTCTCTTGTTGTAGGATTATTATGCTGAAAGGTGAAATTCCTCTTCATCTTCAGCTTTTTAGCCAAATCCTGAAGGTTTTGATGCAAAATTTACTGATATTTGGAATCGTTAATAATTCCCTCCACCCTGATTAAAGCAACAGTTCCAGCTTCTGAAAAGCAGCCCCAAAGCATAATGCTACCTCTATCATGCTTCACTGTGGGTATGGTGTTCTTTTCATAATGCACAGAGTTTTCTTTGCACCATACATACTTTTTGGAATTATGGCCAAAAAGTTCAACCATAATCTTATCAGACCATAACACATTTCCCACATGGTTTTGACAAACTTGATGTAGGTTTTGACAAAAACATAGCTGAGTTTGGATGTTTTTCTTTGTAAGAAAAGGCTTTCGCCTGGTAATCCTACCCCATAAGCCAGACATATGAAGAATATTGGAGATTGCTGTCACATGCAGTACAGAAACAGTACATGGTATTATAAACAAGAAGGATCTCAGGTCTATAAATGTCATGATTAGTGAAGAAAACTTAACATGATATATACAGTACAGACCAAAAGTTTGGACACACCTTCTCATTTAAAGATTTTTCTGTATTTTCATGACTTTGAAAATTGTACATTCACACTGAAGGCATCAAAACTATGAATTAACACATGTGGAATTATATACTTAACAAAAAAGTGTGAAACAACTGAAAATATGTCTTATATTCTAGGTTCTTCAAAGTAGCCACCTTTTGCTTTGATGACTGCTTTGCACACTCTTGGCATTCTCTTGATGAGCTTCAAGAGGTAGTCACCGGAAATGGTCTTCCAACAATCTTGAAGGAGTTCCCAGAGATGCTTAGCACTTGTTGGCCCTTTTGCCTTCACTCTGTGGTCCAGCTCCCCCCAAACCATCTCGATTGGGTTCAAGTCTGGTGACTGTGGAGGCCAGGTCATCTGGCGTAGCACCCCATCACTCTCCTTCTTGACACTTCTTATCCTCCACTCTGCCTTCTGAAATTTTTATCTACTGTGAAAAAGCAGCTCAGCACAGCAGAGATGGACTCCAGGTGTCATGTGACACAGCCCATTATGCTCTATGGAGAGGGGAGGGGGAGGAGGCTTTACGAACTGGTAAGAGAACAGACAGAGGCAGACAGTAAAACATTGTGCAGAGCTCAGTAACAAGTGGTTCAGATCAATACAGCTCAGCTCTGCTGTATAATGTCCTCCATGCTACTGCAGCTTTTGTCTGTGAGCTAAAAAGTGAATGAAGAGCAGGAACCCCCCTTGTTTGTGCTGTGCTGTGTATGGGAGAGATCACTGCAGCTGGTCCCCCCCCCCCCCAGTTACCAGTGGATTGCAAGTAAGAGCATGAGCATGGAGAGAGGAAAACTGGTGAGAATGCAGGATACAAGTCATATAATGGCCAGAAATGGTGTTATTCCTCATGTACAAACAGGACACATTATTCTGAAAAGTTACTTGAAAGCACAGTTACCCTCTCAATTTATTTCTCATTGGTTTTGTACAAATTATGGGTGAAATTAAAGATGGAAAAAGTTCTGAAATTATTCTTCGTGGTATGATTTTTTAACATTTGTTTAATTTCAATGGCACAGAAGGAATTGGAAACACTTCTGTAGATTTTGGATGTCCATATCATGTTATGGATACAATGCTCATTATTCACAATACCTGTGCTAGAGAACCAGGGATTAATTTATGATGGTGATTATTTTTCTGGCTACATAATATAAATGCTATTTATTATGGTATTAATGTATGACAGTACTGAACATAAAATACATAATGACAGCATCTCCATTTTCACATGTATTTTGACAGATACAGTATTTCTTTTCTATTTTTTCCTCACTATGCAAGAATTCGTCTGTCTTCTTCTTTTTCCTCAATCTCAACATTGACAAAATTGAGTTATCATCTGTCGGCGTCTCTATAGGCACACATACAGTAAATCATTTGGACTGGGCCTCACAGGATGAACAGTCAAGCAATTTCCAATATCTGTCAGTTCTTCTCCTGGCTGTCTATCACCCGGCATATAGAACTCAAATTCACACAATGGCACACAAACATACAAGCCTCATGAAATCGTGGATACCATGATATCAGACAAAAGTAAAATGAGAGCAAATACTGAAAAAAATTGATTTATTCACCCAAGCCTCAGAAATATACTACTTATGCTTCTACATAGAGCCATTTTCAAGCTTTGATGCTCTCTTCTTTTTTCTGATATCCCAGTGATTTGAGTCTACCCTGTGTAAGCTCACATCCACCTGTGAAGGATTCCCTATAGTGCTGCTCCCCTCCTTTTTATCTCGTACACCTTAGTCTTTATATGTTATTCACCATCTTAGTAAATTCTAGATACCACACAAACTTAAACTTAGTTCTGTTTGAAGGCCCATAACGCATTAATGTTGGCCAAATGCACTATTTCCAACCGGACTGGCTGACCAGTTGATGCATGTGAAGTGCTCCCGATTTCCCCCCAACGTGTCATGGGGAGTGGGATAATCAGCCTTTAATTTCAATGATCCTTTTGATCTCTCTGGCAATGGATTTGTGTCTCCCTATTAAAAAAGCATGCATGATTGAACAAACTGAGTATTTGTGTGGGGTGGGTTGGGATGAGTAGCTATCGGACAAATGAGGATTTGCCCAACAGTTATTGAAGATGTAGGATCACTTTCAGTCCTACTGTCCTACTTGCTGTTTCCTTAACCTTTACTTCCACACCAATTATGAGTATAGCTTGTGCAACCCTTAATTTTTGTCTCTATCCTCAGTACCTCTTAGGCTAATAAACTACATTCTGAGACATCACAGAAAAATAGCGGCTATACTTGCAATACCATGTCCAGACACAAATGCACAAATAGGGTGCAGCAGGTCCCCCATGTTATAGGCGGGGGCAGCAAAGGTGCAAAATACCAATAAAACAACCACTTACCAACCCACCAAACATCTGTTGGGTGGCTGTATAGTATTCTAATTGCACACAGGTCTGCATAGGGTGTCATTCATGGGGACAATTGACTGCCATTTACAGTTATATGAAAAAGTTTGGGCACCCCTATTAATCTTAAGCTTAATGTTTTCTAAAAATTGGTGTTTTTGCAACAGCTATTTCAGTTTGATATATCTAATAACTGTTGGACACAGTAATGTTTCTGCCTTGAAATGAGGTTTATTGTACTAACAGAAAATGTGCAATCTGCATTCAAACAAAATTTGACAGGTGCATAAGTATGGGCACCCTTATCATTTTCTTGTTTTAAATACTCCTACCTACTTTTTACTGACTTACTAAAGCACTTTTTTGGTTTTGTAACCTCATTGAGCTTTGAACTTCATAGCCAGGTGTATGCAATCATGAGAAAAGCTACTTAAAGTGGCCACTTGCAATTTGTTCTCCTGTTTGAATCTCCTCTGAAGAGTGGCATCATGGGCTCCTCAAAACAACTGTCAAATGATCTGAAAACAAAGATTATTCAACATAGTTGTTCAGGGGAAGGATACAAAAAACTGTCTCAGAGATTTAACCTGTCAGTTTCCTCTGTAAGGAGCATAGTAAGGAAATGGAAGAACACAGGGACAGTTCTTGTTAAGGCCAGAAGTGGCAGGCCAAGAAAAACATCAGAAAGGCAGAGAAGAAGAATGGTGAGATCAGTCAAGGACAATCCTCAGACCACCTCCAGAGAGCTGCAGCATCAACTTGCTGCAGATGGTGTCACTGTGCATCGGTCAACTATACAACGCACTTTGCACAAGGAGAAGCTGTATGGGAGAGTGATGCGAAAGAAGCCGCTTCTGCAAGCACGCCACAAACAGAGTCGGCTGAGGTATGCAAAAGCACATTTGGAGAAGCCAATTTATTTTTGGAAGAAGATCCTGTGGACTGATGAAACCAAGATTGAGTTGTTTGGTCATACAAAAAGGCGTTATGCATGGCGGCAAAAAAACACAGCATTCCAAGAAAAACACTTGCTACCCACAGTAAAATTTGGTGGAGGTTCCATCATGCTTTGGGGCTGTATGGCCAATGCCGGCACCGGGAATCTTGTTAAAGTTGAGGGAGGCATGGATTCCACTCAGTATCAGCAGATTCTTGACAATAATGTTCAAGAATCAGTGATAAAGTTGAAGTTACGCAGGGGATAGATCTTTCAGCAAGACAATGATCCAAAACACCGCTCCAAATCTACTAAGGCATTCATGTGGAGGAACAATTACAATGTTCTGGAATGGCCATTCCAGTCCCCAGACCTGAATATCATTGAACATCTGTGGGATCATTTGAAGAGGGCTGTCCATGCTCAGCGACCATCAAACTTAACTGAACTGGAATTGTTTTGTAAAGAGGAATGGTCAAAAATACCTTCATCCAGGATCCAGGAACTCATTAAAAGCTACAGGAAGCGACTAGAGGCTGTTATTTTTGCAAAAGGAGGATCTACTAAATATTAATGTCACTTTCTGGTGAGGTGCCCATACTTATGCACCTGTCAAATTTTGTTTGAATGCAGATTGCACATTTTCTGTTAGTACAATAAACCTCATTTCAAGGCAGAAACATTACTGTGTCCAACAGTTATTACATATATCAAACTGAAATAGCTGTTGCAAAAACACCAATTTTTAGAAAACATTAAGCTTAAGATTAACAGGGGTGCCCAAACTTTTTCATATAACTGTATATCTGCTACCTCTTACCTACCCATAAAACAATGTATCGGCACATTAAAATCCAATTTCTGATGACATTGAGGGTCAGTTTTGCAAGCACCATAAGGTTGTGGACAATCCCTAAGTCCTGCTATTAATTATATCTCATTCAGGCTGGGTTCTCTTCTATGCTTTATAAATCAGTATTAGTTATGAGTAGTTCTTATATACTCATAATGTCTACATAGTTCTATATTTTCTATATTTGTAGGCAACGGTTGATGACCCTGGTTTATTACTTCAGTTTACTTTGTGTACTTTGTATAGTAAATCCAACAGACCATAACTACCATATAATAGATAAATCTCGCATATGCTGTTTTTTTATTCTTTTCTACTGAGCATATATGGCTACATCTGTTTCGTGGACGACAGACGGTTTATTAGTGAACCAGTGTTTGGTCTATCACAGGGCCTGCCTCATCAGGCTTGCTATGTGAGCTGGCAGCCTTATTAATCATTAACTACATTATTAAATTAATGTTTGTTCATTCCTGCGGGGGGTGAAAACTTGTATCTACAATATGATTCCTTTTTTTCTTGTTACCTGAATAAACACCACTGCCAAAGTCACTTAGGACATTGCTTAGGACATTTCTAGGGTGTTTGCATACAAAGTGCCCTCATGCATTATTGAAGGATGGATCATTCTAAGCTGTAGAGAATTTATTATTTATTTATTATTGTAATATAAATGTACAATATTGTGTAAGGAAATTGATGTATCACATAGGGAGGAGCAGGTAATTCTGATCAGCTAAAGAGCTTCTCTAAACAATAGTGAGAATACACAGGAAAGACAATGATAAAGGATTATAGAAATTCTTACATGCTTATCTGTAAGTAGGAAACTATGAGGACATTGTGTTAAAGTCTAAAATTATATGAACAACAGATTCTGCAATAATGTACCTATACCTATAACAATGTTATAGTTATGTTATACTTTAAAACTATCTACAATCCACAATAAAACAAGACACAAACTACTATAGACAAAGACAAAGTCCACTATAAACAAATATAAAATTCACTATAGGCCAAGTCAAAGTCCACTACAGTATACAGAACAGCATAATCCACTATAGACCAAGAGACAGTCCACTATAGGCCAAGACACAGTCCATATAGACTAAGACAAAGTCCTCCATAGGCAAAGCAACAGTCCACTATAGACCAAGACACAGTCCACTATAGATCAAACCAAAGTCCACTGTACACCCCAGCATAGTCTACTATAGACCAAGACACAGTCCACTATAGGCCAAGACACAATTCACTATAGACTAAGACAAAGTCCACTATAGACCAAGCCAAAGTCCACTATACACCAAGACAAAGTCCTCCATAGACAAAGCAACAGTCACTATAGACCAAGACACAGTCTACAATAGATCAATACACAGTCAACTATAGGTAAAGACACAGTCCACTATAGGCCAAGACAAAGTCCACAAAAGACCAAGACACAGTGCACAATAGACCAATGCGCAGTCCACCATAAACCACGACAAAGTATATTATAAACCAAGACTGGTCTGCTATATGCCAAGACAGTTCCGCTATAGGCCAAGACACAGTCCACCATAGCCCAAGACATACTCATCAGATACGAAGACATCATAGTCCACTATAAACCCAAGACAAAGTCTACTATAAGGCTGTGTGCCCACTATGCGTTTTTTAAGCATTTCCACAGCGGCAATTCCGCTGCAGAAACGCTTAAAAAACGCTTGGTAGAAGGTCTGCCATGTTCCCCAATAACAATCCGCATGTGCTGTGCACATGCTGTGGAAATTTCCGCTGTGGATTATCATTGAGGAAAAATCCGCAGCACTACCAATTATTTTGAGGAATCGCAGCGTTTTCACCGCCATTGACTTGCTTTGGACCGCATGACATCCGCATCACTACATGTGTACATGCGGATATCATGCGGTTCAATTTTGCGGATGGTACCCGGGTTTGGAGAAGAGGAGACTCACCTCCAGACCCGGGTACCATAGTACCTGTAAAAAAATAATAAAATAAAAAATATACATTATACTCACCTTTTGATGGCCATCGGAGTCCTTATCCGATCCGTCCTGGCTTGCCGGCAGCTCACGATGGTCTAAAAGGACCTGCCATGACGTCATTTAGTCATGTGACGGGTCACACGACCGCTGACGTCGGCGGTCGCGTGACCCATCACATGACTAAATGACGTCATGGCAGGTCCTTTTAGACCACCGCGAGCTGCCGACAAGCCAGGACGAATCGGATAAGGACACCGGGGGCCATCAGACGGTAAGTATAATTTTTATTTTTTACCATTCTTTTAGGGTCACACTATATAAATCCATGCCGTTTGCATGGATTTATATAGTGTGACCAGGTAGTCAAGCACTTTCCAAGTGATGCTAAAATCGCTTGAAAAGCGCTTGACAAACCCGCATGCGGAAATGCATGTGAAAAACGCTTTACTTCCGCTTGTCCCTGGGAAGAAAAACGCATGTAAAATCCGCATGCGTATTTTCTGCCAGGGAGATGCAGAAACGCTCAGGAAAAATCTGGAGCATTTCTGCATCGTGGGCACATAGCCTAAAACAGGACACAGTCAACTATAGACCAATACAAAATCTGCTGTAGGTCATTAGAAAGTTGACTATCTGCTGTACTCCAAGATAGAGTTCAGCAAAATTCATATACTACAGCCCACTTTTTATGGACTTTGCCTCATATTTCAATGTTTGACTTGCACATCCACATCTGCAAAGTAAGGGCCAAGCTACTGTATATTGTAGAAATTTTTGGGGAGGTGTCTGGGCATTGCTACCCAAATTTGTATAGCTGGTATAAAGACTACAACACAATGTTACTGCCAGTAAACTCCAGACTGATTAGATGTTGGAATACCAGTATAATCTCTGGTGTACATTAACCAAATATTCTGCATGAATTTAATATTTTAGTTATTTTACTCTCTTGTATAGCACCATTAATTTCACAGCACTTTATAGACATCATTATCACTGTCCTTATTGGGGCTTACAATCTAAATTCCTTATGAGTAGGGCTTTGGAGAGTGGGAAGAAACCCACACAAACATTGGGAGATAATTCAAACTTCTTGTAGATATTGTGCTTGGTGGGATTTGAACCCAGGACCCCAATGCTGCAAAGCAAGAGTGCTAACCACTGAACCACCATGCTGCTCATTAATAGATTACTGAGAGATGAATGAAAACAAAAAACAAGACCCCTATAAAACCCGAGAGTAGGGAAATGTCGAAGCTTAACCAATTTTGTACCACTTTCAACTACAGACCTCTAATTCTTAAATGTTACTATGAATGTATACAAAACCTTGGAATACAGTGGGTACGGAAAGTATTCAGACCCCTTTAAAATTTTCACTTTTTGTTTCATTCCAGCCATTTGGTAAATTCTAAAAAGTTCATTTTTTTCTCATTAAAGTACAATCTGCACCCCATCTTGACTGAAAAAAAAACTGAAATGTAGAAATGTTTGCAAATGTATTAAAAAAGAAAAAACAAAATATCACATGGTCATAAGTATTCAGACCCTTCGCTCAGACATTCATATTTAAGTCACATGCTGTCCATTTCCTTGTGATCCCCCTTGAGATGGTTCTACTCCTTCATTGGAGTCCAGCTGTGTTTAATTAAACTGATAGGACTTGATTTGGAAAGGCACATACCTGTCTATATAAGACCTCACAGCTCACAGTGCATGTCAGACCTAATGAGAATCATGAGCTCAAAGGAACTGCCCAAGGACCTCAGAGACAGAATGGTGGCAAGGCACCGATCTGGCCAAGGTTACAAAAGAATTTCTGCATTACTCAAGGCTCTTAAGAGCACAGTGGCCTCCATAATCTTTAAATGGAAGAAGTTTGGGACCACCAGAAGTCTTCCTAGACCTGGCCGTCCAGCCAAACTGAGCAATCGTGGGAGAAGAGCCTTGGTGAGAGAGGTAAAGAAGAACCCCAAGATCACTGTGACTGAGCTCCAGAGATGCAGTAGGGAGATGGGGGAAAGTTTCACAAAGTCAACTATCACTGCAGCCCTCCACCAGTCGGGCCTTTATGGAAGAGTGGCCTGACGGAAGCCTCTCCTCAGTGCAAGCCCGCATAGAGTTTGCTCAAAACACATGAAGGACTCCCAGACTATGAGAAATAAGATTCTCTGGTCTGATGAGACAAAGATAGAACTTTTTGGTGATAATTCTAAGCGGTATGTGTGGAGAAAACCAGGCATTGCTCATCACCTGCCAAATACAATCCCAACAGTGAAACATGGTCGTGGCAGCATCATGCTATGGGGCTGTTTTTCAGCTGCAAGGACAGGATGACTGGTTGCAATTGAAGGAAACATGAATGCGGTCAAGTACAGAGATATCCTGGATGAAAACTTCTTCCAGAGTACTCTGGACCTCAGACTTGGCTGAAGGTTCACCTTCCAACAAGACAATGACCCTAAGCACACAGCTAAAATAACAAAGGAGTGGCTTCAAAACAACTCTGTGACCATTCTTGACTGGCCCAGCCAGAGCCCTGACCTAAACCCAATTGAGCACCTCTGGAGAGACCTGAAAATGGCTGTCCACCAATGTTCACCATCCAACCTGACGGAACTGGGGAGGATCTGCAAGGAAGAATGGCAGAGGATCCCCAAATCCAGGTGTGAAAAACTTGTTGCATCATTCCCAAGAAGACTCATGGCTGTACTAGCTCAAAAGGGTGCTTCTACTCAATACTGAGCAAAGGGTCTGAATACTTATGACCATGTGATATTTCAGTTTTTCTTTTTTAATAAACTTGCAAAAATTTCTACATTTCTGTTTTTTTTCAGTCAAGATGGGGTGCAGAGTGTACTTTAATGAGAAAGAAATGAACTTTTTAGAATTTACCAAATGGCTGCAATGAAACAAAGCGTGAAAAATTTAAAGGGGTCTGAATACTTTCCGTACCCACTGTATATAGCTCCATGATTCACAAGCAAATACCTTCATAAATGTTCTCTCCGCCTGAGTTTTCCACAGATATTTCTTTACTTTAATTTTAAATATTCACATTACTACACTTAAATATACAAGAAGTCTATTCCGGGATTTTACTTCAATGTGTTATCTAAACAGTAAAATTCTTGCTGAAAAGAAATCCGCAGGAGTATTGCCGATGAAATGAAAAGCAGAAGTAGAGGTTATTTGAAGAAGGAATGACGGAGGAGGACTGCACCTTTAATAATCACTAAGCTGTCACACGTGATGCCTGCTTGAAGTCAACTCAAAGTCAGAGCCTGGGATTTCATTGCTTCTGCTGCCTGGGATAGTTGTTTACTCCTTTACAACTTGCTGAAGCTCAGAACTGCACCTGCTGCATGCACAACGCCTGGGGCACAGGAAACCAATCAATACATTGGCCAACGGGCATTCTAAGGTACAGCTTCTGTTGTGCTAACTAGAAGAACGGAAAACTTTCCTGGGAAGTCACTTCATTGTCTTTCTTTCAGCAACACTGGGAATGAGCACAGATATCCAGCACATTTACTCACATAGATCTAGTAGTATTGTGGTGGCCACCTTTTCAGGATTGGCATTGTTCTATGTGGTTCTTCAAGAATCTGGATAAAGTTTAAATCGGTTTCTTATTTCTACTTATTTACTTAGCTTAGTTACTTTTTTATGTTCTTCATTTCTGTCAACCAGCCTTTTGGATGTTCTAGTTGACGGTGTGAAGTGATTGTTCATGAGCACCACCAGACATGTGATCAGAAGATGAGTCATTTTTCCTGAACCTTTTTTGTAACCTTTCAAGACTGACAGAAAGAATATGAAGTAAATACACAAGAAGGCAAACAATAACTAGACGATGACATTAAAGATGAAAATCCCTGGGCCAGGGAATGATTCAAAGGTTTTATCCAAATGCTGTTTGTAAAGGACATCAGTAGTACCCACACCAGCTGGCACTTGTATGATGCTGGAAGACCGAAATGCAGCGGCCACTTCATCTGCTTCCTTGTCTCCCACCTCATTCATTCCCAAAACAACTTACCGGAAAATTAAAAGGTGTTTTAGCTTCCGAAGAGGTACGTTCAGATGAGGTCTTAATAACCTCTATTCCAATCTATTAAAATGCATAACGGCAATATTCAGGGAGTAGAATTGTAAGTCATTTTATGTTTTGTAATAAGATGATGAAATAGGGTTAACTGCAGTCCCATGTAAAACTACATATAACAGTGGGATGTGATGAGCTGTGCTAAACTCGGCTTTGCCGCAATTTATGCGCAAAAATAATTGACAATTTGACAAAGCTCAATCTAAATATGGTGTGGGCTTGCGTGCATGTGTGCATGTTTTGGTATGTGTGTGCATATCTATGCATCTTTTGTTTGAGTGCATGTGTGTGTGTGCATACGTGTACATCTGTTGTGTGTGTTCATCTGTTATGTGTATGTGTGTGTGCTTTTATGTATTTGTGTGTATGTGTTTTGTGTGATTGTGTTTGTGTGGGTTTGCATATGTTTTTTATGTGTGTGTATGCATGCGTGTGTATGTGTGTGTATGTGTTTGTATATGTGTGACTCGTTTTGTTCAAGATTATTAGTGTGTTTGCTATATACACCCCTTTTTCACATGCAAAGCGCCATGGAATAAATGGTGCTATAATAATAAATCATAATAATAATGTGTGCCTGTGTTGCTTGTGCGTGTATGTGTGTGTGACTGTGTGTGTGCACGTGCGCACGTGTGTGTGTGTGTGTGTGGGAAACATTACTTGGATTTGCTTTCACCACTCTTTGTTGGTTGATTTGCATGGTTGGGACGTTCACAAACAAATCAGCTGGTTGTTTGGAAGCAGTGAACTCAAACAATAAGTCAAGCTGTCAGTGCTTTCTGAGCACTCTTTAAGACTTGTTTCGGGCTTGTTTGACATCTCACAGGTGGAGCTTTTAACTGTACACAGTAATGTAGTTCCAGAATTGCACTCAAAACCTTAAAATACCACGAAAAGTTCATATTATAACATACATTTCCATTTACAGTCTACAGTATCTGTAGCTAGAGCAACTACTAGACTATAGGAACTCCTACCTAGCCTGTAAAAGGGGGGTCTCTCATAACTTATGAAACCATTTGAAGCAGTATTTGGCAGCACTTTGATTTTATTATTATTATTTATTATTATAGCGCCATTTATTCCATGTCGCTTTACATGTGAAAAAGGGAGTATACATAGCAAAAAAAAATGACAATAATAATGAACAAAACGAGTCAGCGACTGGTACAGGAGGAGAGAGGAATCTGCCCGCGAGGGCTCACAATCTACAAGAGATTTGTATTATACTGTCTATATTTCTAGGCATAATATTATAAATATCTGCTCTCAGACCTCCAAATATTTTATGAGAATATTGCTGCTAATAATGAGACGAATTCCTATACATTTAACTAAATAATTGTAATAATTCCAATCTTATTTTAGATCATATACTGTGTTGTTTGCTTTTAAATAATTACTGACATTTTAACAAACTTTGCATAAATCAATAGTACAAAAAATCTAAGAAAATAAGAAACTTTGCGATAAATCTTATCAGAGAAATACGCTATCTCCACTTCCCCTCACCCATGATTCCTGAACTTATCTTTCAATCTAAAAACTTCTAAATCCATTTGCTGCCTATAAAAGTCTATAACAAGGGGGGAGGGAGGAGGAGAGAAGATCAGAGTGAGAGCACAGACACACACAGACACCTGTTGCTGCTTTCTAGTTAATGTTAGATTTCCCCCTAGAGCTGGATTCACAGCTGCACTTCTAAGTACTGATGTACAGTCATGGCCAAAGGTATTGAGAATGAGACAAATAGTAATTTTTCCAAAGTTTACTGCTTCATTTTTTGTAATGGCAATTTGCATATACTCCTGAATGTCAAAGAGTGATCAGCTTAACAGCAATTACTGTACTTGCAAAGTCAATGTTTACCCAGAAAATGAACTTTAACCCCCAAAACACATTTCAACATCATTGCAGTCCTGCCTTAAAAGGAGCAGCTAACATCGTTTTAGTGATTGATCCATTAACACAGGTGTGGGTGTTGATGAGGACAGGGCTGGCGATCAATCAGTCATGATTAAGTAAGAATGACATCACTGGACACTTTAAAAGGAGGCTGGTTCTTGGTATCATTGTTTCTCTTCAGTTAACCATGGTTATCTCTAAAGAAACACGTGCAGCCATCATTGCACTGCACAAAAATGGCCTAACAGGGAAGAGTATTGCAGCTACAAAGATTGCACCTCAGTCAACAATCTATCGCATCATCAAGAACTTCAAGGAGAGAGCTTCCATTGTTGTCAAAAAGGCTCCAGGGCGCCCAAGAAAGACCAGCAAGCGCCAGGACCGTATCTTAAAACTGTTTCAGCTGCGGGATCGGACTACCGACAGTACCGAGCTTGCTCAGGAATGGCAGCAGGCTGGTGTGAGTGCTTCTGCACGCACTGTGAGGCGGAGACTCTTTGAGCAAGGGCTGGTATCAAGGAGGGCAGCAAAGAAGCTACTTCTCTCCAGAAAAAACATCAGGGACCGACTGATATTCTGTAAAAGGTACAGGGAGTGGACTGCTGAGGACTGGGGCAAAGTCATTTTCTCTGATGAATCCCCTTTTCGATTGTTTGGGACATCTGGAAAACAGCTTATTCGGAGAAGAAGAGGTGAGCGCTACCACCAGTCTTGTCTCATGCCAACTGTAAAGCATCCTGAAACCATTCATGTGTGGGCTTGCTTCTCAGCCAAGGGAATCGGCTCAATCACAGTCTTGCCTAAAAACACAGCCGTGAATAAAGAATGGTACCAGAATGTCCTCCAAGAGCTACTTCTCCCAACCGTCCAAGAGCAGTTTGGCGCCCAACAATGCCTTTTCCAGCATGATGGAGCACCTTGCCATAAAGCAAAGGTGATAACTAAATGGCTCATGGAACAAAACATAGAGATTTTGGGTCCATGGCCTGGAAATCCCATTGAGAACTTGTGGTCAATCATCAAGAGACGGGTGGACAAACAAAAACCAACAAATTCTGGCAAAATGCAAGCATTGATTATGCAAGAATGGACTGCTATCAGTCAGGATTTGGTCCAAAAGTTGATTGAGAGCATGCCAGGGAGAATTACAGAGGTCTTGAAGAAGAAGGGGCAACACTGCAAATATTGACTTGCTGCATTAACTCAATCTAACTGTCAATATAACCTATTGGTACTCATAATATGATTGCAATTATATTTCTGTATGTGATATAAACATCAGACAAACACTAATAAAAACCAGAGGCCAGCAGATCATGTGAAAATATAATTTTGGTGTCATTCTCAAAACTTTTGGCCATGACTGTATAAAGTCCTCCATGCTGCTGAGGTTGTGCTCATGTCTCTGTACGCTGTGTATGGAAGACATCATAGCAGCTAGTCTCAGCCTTCTATCCCAGAGACAACTGACATTCAGAAATAAATCTTGCCAAATGTAAAACATGAATAATGAAGTTATTTAATGGCCAGCATAACTGTTATTCCTGAAGTACATACACAACAGCTTATTCTGAAATGTGACCTCAAATGACGTGTACTGTATGCTTTAACTCTTGTAGTTACTGGAGCCACCATTCCTCTTGTAAATTTTGGTTACATTTATGAATAAATTAAATTTATTTTCTGGGAATCAAAAACTTTAACCCCCTTCACGCCATGGCAATTTTCGTTTTCGTTTTTTCCTCCCATTCTTCCAAGAGCCATAACTATTATATTTTTCTGTCAGTATAGCCGTGTGAGGGCTTGTTTTTTGCTGGATGAGTTCTACTTTTGAATGATACCATTCATTCTACCACGTTGTGTATTGGAAAACAGAAAAAAAATTCCAAGTGCATTGAAATTGCAAAAAAGTGCAAGATCACACCTGTTTTTTTTTTTTTTTATTCACCATGTTCACTATATGGTAGAACTGACCAGGTAATATGATTCTCCAGGCCAGTAAGAGTACGTAGATATCAAACATATATAGTTTTTTTTTTTATTTAAGTGGTAAAAAAATTCAGAAATTTGTAAGAAAAAGTTTTTTGCTTTTGTCGCCATTTTCCGAGACCCATAACATTTTCACTTTTCGGTATATGAGGTTGTGTGAGGGCTTATTTTTTGTGCCCTGAGCTGACGTTTTTACTGATACAAGTAGGTACCGTGTTTTGATTGCCTCTTATTGCATGTTATTCAATGTTGCATAGG